>NC_141697.1:795159792-796635458 GCF_964263255.1 Lissotriton vulgaris
CCATTGTTACATCATTATACAACGTGGCTTTGTCATTGTGCAACCATTGTTACATCATTACACAAAGTGGCTTTGTCATTGTGCAACCATTGTTACATCATTACACAACGTGGCTGTGTCATTGTGCAACCATTGTTACATCATTACACAACGTGGCTGTGTCATTGTGCAACCATTGTTACATCATTATACAACGTGGCTGTGTCATTGTGCAACCATTGTTACATCATTACACAAAGTGGCTGTGTCATTGTGCAACCATTGTTACATCATTACACAAAGTGGCTGTGTCATTGTGCTACCATTGTTACATCATTATACAACGTGGCTGTGTCATTGTGCAACCATTGTTACATCATTATACAACGTGGCTGTGTAATTGTGCAACTATTGTTACATCATTACACAAAGTGGCCTTGTCATTGTGCAACCATTGTTACATCATTGCACATCGTGGCTGTGTCATTGTGCAACCATTGTTACATCATTACACAAAGTGGCTGTGTCATTGTGCAACCATTGTTACATCATTACACAACGTGGCTGTGTCATTGTGCAACCATTGTTACATCATTACACAAAGTGGCTGTGTCATTGTGCAACAATTGCTACATCATTATACAACGTGGCTGTGTCATTGTGCAACCATTGTTACATCAGTACACAAAGTGGCTGTGTCATTGTGCAACCATTGTTACATCATTACACAAAGTGGCTGTGTCATTGTGCAACTATTGTTACATCATTATACAACGTGGCTGTGTCATTGTGCAACCATTGTTACATCATTACACAATGTGGCTGTGTCATTGTGCAACCATTGTTACATCATTACACAAAGTGGCTGTGTCATTGTGCAACCATTGTTACATCATTATACAACGTGGCTGTGTCATTGTGCAACCATTGTTACATCATTACACAACGTGGCTGTGTCATTGTGCAACCATTGGTAAATCATTATACAATGTGGCTGTGTATTTGTGCAACCATCGTTAAATCATTAAACAACGTGGCTGTGTCATTGTGCAACCATTGTTACATAATTACACAAAGTGGGTGTGTCATTGTGTAACCATTGTTACATCATTACACAACGTGGCTGTGTCATTGTGCAACCATTGTTACATCATTACACAACGTGGCTGTGTCATTGTGCAACCATTGTTACATCATTACACAACGTGGTTGTGTCATTGTGCAACCATTGTTACATCATTACACAAAGTGGCTGTGTCATTGTGCAACCATTGTTACATCATTATACAACGTGGCTGTGTCATTGTGCAACCATTGTTACATCATAACACAACGTGGCTGTGTCATTGTGCAACCATTGTTACATCATTATACAACTTGGCTGTGTCATTGTGCAACCATTGGTACATCATTACACAACGTGGCTGTGTCATTGTGCAACCATTGTTACATCATTATACAACGTGGCTGTGTCATTGTGCTTCCATTGTTACATCATTACACAACGTGGCTGTGTCATTGTGCAACCATTGTGACATCATTATACAACGTGGCTGTGTCATTGTGCAACCATTTTTACATCATTATACAATGTGGCTGTGTCATTGTGCAACCATTGTTACATCCTTACACAACGTGGCTGTGTCATTGTGCAACCATTGTTACATCATTATACAACGTGGCTGTGTCATTGTGCAACCATTGTTACATCATTACACAAAGTGGCTGTGTCATTGTGCAACCATTGTTACATCATTACACAAAGTGGCTGTGTCATTGTGCAACCATTGTTACATCATTATACAACGTGGCTGTGTCATTGTGCAACCATTGTTACATCATTATACAACGTGGCTGTGTCATTGTGCAACTATTGTTACATCATTACACAAAGTGGCCTTGTCATTGTGCAACCATTGTTACATCATTACACATCGTGGCTGTGTCATTGTGCAACCATTGTTACATCATTATACAACGTGGCTGTGTCATTTTGCAACCATTGTTACATCATTACACAACGTGGCTGTGTCATTGTGCAACCATTGTTACATCATTACACAAAGTGGCTGTGTCATTGTGCAACAATTTCTACATCATTATACAACGTGGCTGTGTCATTGTGCAACCATTGTTACATCAGTACACAAAGTGGCTGTGTCATTGTGCAACCATTGTTACATCATTACACAAAGTGGCTGTGTCATTGTGCAACTATTGTTACATCATTATACAACGTGGCTGTGTCATTGTGCAACCATTGTTACATCATTACACAACGTGGCTGTGTCATTGTGCAAACATTGTTACATCATTACACAAAGTGGCTGTGTCATTGTGCAACAATTGTTACATCATTATACAACGTGGCTGTGTCATTGTGCAACCATTGTTACATCATTACACAACGTGGCTGTGTCATTGTGCAACCATTGGTAAATCATTATACAATGTGGCTGTGTATTTGTGCAACCATCGTTAAATCATTAAACAACGTGGCTGTGTCATTGTGCAACCATTGTTACATAATTACACAAAGTGGGTGTGTCATTGTGTAACCATTGTTACATCATTACACAACGTGCCTGTGTCATTGTGCAACCATTGTTACATCATTACACAACGTGGCTGTGTCATTGTGCAACTATTGTTACATCATTACACAACGTGGTTGTGTCATTGTGCAACCATTGTTACATCATTACACAAAGTGGCTGTGTCATTGTGCAACCATTGTTACATCATTATACAATGTGGCTGTGTCAGTGTGCAACCATTGTTACAACATAACACAACGTGGCTGTGTCATTGTGCAACCTTTGTTAGATCATTATACAACTTGGCTGTGTCATTGTGCAACCATTGTTACATCATTACACAACGAGGCTGTGTCATTGTGCAACCATTGTTACATCATTACACAACGTGGCTGTGTCATTGTGCAACCATTGTTACATCATTACACAACGTGGCTGTGTCATTGTGCAACCATTGTTACATCATTACACAACGTGGCTGTGTCATTGTGCAACCATTGTTACATCATTATACAATGTGGCTGTGTCATTGTGCAACCATTGTTACATCATTATACAACATGGCTGTGTCATTGTGCAACCATTGTTACATCATTACACAACTTGGCTGTGTCATTGTGCAACCATTGTTACATCATTATACAACGTGGCTGTGTCATTGTGCAACCATTGTTACATCATTACACAACGTGGCTGTGTCATTGTGCAACCATTGTTACATCATTATACAACGTGGCTGTGTCATTGTGCAACCATTGTTACATCATTATACAACATGGCTGTGTCATTGTGCAACCATTGTTACATCACTACACAACGTGGCTGTGTCATTGTGCAACCATTGTTACATCATTACACAACGTGGCTGTGTCATTGTGCAACCATTGTTACATCATTATACAACTCATTGTGCAACCATTGTTATATCATTATACAACATGGCTGTGTCATTGTGCAACCATTGTTACATCATTGCACAACGTGGTTGTGTCATTTTGCAACCATTGTTACATCATTATACAACGTGACTGTGTCATTGTGCAACCATTGTTACATCATTATACAACGTGGCTGTGTCATTGTGCAACCATTGTTACATCATTACACAACGTGGCTGTGTCATTGTGCAACCATTGTTACATCATTATACAACGTGGCTGTGTCATTGTGCAACCATTGTTACATCATTATACAACGGGACTGTGTCATTGTGCAACCATTGTTACATCATTACACAAAGTGGCTGTGTCATTGTGCCACCATTGTTACATCATTATACAACGTGGCTTTGTCATTGTGCAACCATTGTTACATCATTACACAAAGTGGCTTTGTCATTGTGCAACCATTGTTACATCATTACACAACGTGGCTGTGTCATTGTGCAACCATTGTTACATCATTACACAACGTGGCTGTGTCATTGTGCAACCATTGTTACATCATTATACAACGTGGCTGTGTCATTGTGCAGCCATTGTTACATCATTACACAAAGTGGCTGTGTCATTGTGCAACCATTGTTACATCATTACACAAAGTGGCTGTGTCATTGTGCAACCATTGTTACATCATTATACAACGTGGCTGTGTCATTGTGCAACCATTGTTACATCATTATACAACGTGGCTGTGTAATTGTGCAACTATTGTTACATCATTACACAAAGTGGCCTTGTCATTGTGCAACCATTGTTACATCATTGCACATCGTGGCTGTGTCATTGTGCAACCATTGTTACATCATTACACAAAGTGGCTGTGTCATTGTGCAACCATTGTTACATCATTACACAACGTGGCTGTGTCATTGTGCAACCATTGTTACATCATTACACAAAGTGGCTGTGTCATTGTGCAACAATTGCTACATCATTATACAACGTGGCTGTGTCATTGTGCAACCATTGTTACATCAGTACACAAAGTGGCTGTGTCATTGTGCAACCATTGTTACATCATTATACAACGTGGCTGTGTCATTGTGCAACCATTGTTACATCATAACACAACGTGGCTGTGTCATTGTGCAACCATTGTTACATCATTATACAACTTGGCTGTGTCATTGTGCAACCATTGTTACATCATTACACAACGTGGCTGTGTCATTGTGCAACCATTGTTACATCATTATACAACGTGGCTGTGTCATTGTGCTTCCATTGTTACATCATTACACAACGTGGCTGTGTCATTGTGCAACCATTGTGACATCATTATACAACGTGGCTGTGTCATTGTGCAACCATTTTTACATCATTATACAATGTGGCTGTGTCATTGTGCAACCATTGTTACATCCTTACACAACGTGGCTGTGTCATTGTGCAACCATTGTTACATCATTATACAACGTGGCTGTGTCATTGTGCAACCATTGTTACATCATTACACAAAGTGGCTGTGTCATTGTGCAACCATTGTTACATCATTACACAAAGTGGCTGTGTCATTGTGCAACCATTGTTACATCATTATACAACGTGGCTGTGTCATTGTGCAACCATTGTTACATCATTATACAACGTGGCTGTGTCATTGTGCAACTATTGTTACATCATTACACAAAGTGGCCTTGTCATTGTGCAACCATTGTTACATCATTACACATCGTGGCTGTGTCATTGTGCAACCATTGTTACATCATTATACAACGTGGCTGTGTCATTGTGCAACCATTGTTACATCATTACACAACGTGGCTGTGTCATTGTGCAACCATTGTTACATCATTACACAAAGTGGCTGTGTCATTGTGCAACAATTTCTACATCATTATACAACGTGGCTGTGTCATTGTGCAACCATTGTTACATCAGTACACAAAGTGGCTGTGTCATTGTGCAACCATTGTTACATCATTACACAAAGTGGCTGTGTCATTGTGCAACTATTGTTACATCATTATACAACGTGGCTGTGTCATTGTGCAACCATTGTTACATCATTACACAACGTGGCTGTGTCATTGTGCAAACATTGTTACATCATTACACAAAGTGGCTGTGTCATTGTGCAACAATTGTTACATCATTATACAACGTGGCTGTGTCATTGTGCAACCATTGTTACATCATTACACAACGTGGCTGTGTCATTGTGCAACCATTGGTAAATCATTATACAATGTGGCTGTGTATTTGTGCAACCATCGTTAAATCATTAAACAACGTGGCTGTGTCATTGTGCAACCATTGTTACATAATTACACAAAGTGGGTGTGTCATTGTGTAACCATTGTTACATCATTACACAACGTGGCTGTGTCATTGTGCAACCATTGTTACATCATTACACAACGTGGCTGTGTCATTGTGCAACTATTTTTACATCATTACACAACGTGGTTGTGTCATTGTGCAACCATTGTTACATCATTACACAAAGTGGCTGTGTCATTGTGCAACCATTGTTACATCATTATACAATGTGGCTGTGTCAGTGTGCAACCATTGTTACAACATAACACAACGTGGCTGTGTCATTGTGCAACCTTTGTTAGATCATTATACAACTTGGCTGTGTCATTGTGCAACCATTGTTACATCATTACACAACGAGGCTGTGTCATTGTGCAACCATTGTTACATCATTACACAACGTGGCTGTGTCATTGTGCAACCATTGTTACATCATTACACAACGTGGCTGTGTCATTGTGCAACCATTGTTACATCATTACACAACGTGGCTGTGTCATTGTGCAACCATTGTTACATCATTATACAATGTGGCTGTGTCATTGTGCAACCATTGTTACATCATTATACAACATGGCTGTGTCATTGTGCAACCATTGTTACATCATTACACAACTTGGCTGTGTCATTGTGCAACCATTGTTACATCATTATACAACGTGGCTGTGTCATTGTGCAACCATTGTTACATCATTACACAACGTGGCTGTGTCATTGTGCAACCATTGTTACATCATTATACAACGTGGCTGTGTCATTGTGCAACCATTGTTACATCATTATACAACATGGCTGTGTCATTGTGCAACCATTGTTACATCACTACACAACGTGGCTGTGTCATTGTGCAACCATTGTTACATCATTACACAACGTGGCTGTGTCATTGTGCAACCATTGTTACATCATTATACAACTCATTGTGCAACCATTGTTATATCATTATACAATATGGCTGTGTCATTGTGCAACCATTGTTACATCATTGCACAACGTGGTTGTGTCATTTTGCAACCATTGTTACATCATTATACAACGTGACTGTGTCATTGTGCAACCATTGTTACATCATTATACAACGTGGCTGTGTCATTGTGCAACCATTGTTACATCATTACACAACGTGGCTGTGTCATTGTGCAACCATTGTTACATCATTATACAACGTGGCTGTGTCATTGTGCAACCATTGTTACATCATTATACAACGGGACTGTGTCATTGTGCAACCATTGTTACATCATTACACAAAGTGGCTGTGTCATTGTGCCACCATTGTTACATCATTATACAACGTGGCTTTGTCATTGTGCAACCATTGTTACATCATTACACAAAGTGGCTTTGTCATTGTGCAACCATTGTTACATCATTACACAACGTGGCTGTGTCATTGTGCAACCATTGTTACATCATTACACAACGTGGCTGTGTCATTGTGCAACCATTGTTACATCATTATACAACGTGGCTGTGTCATTGTGCAACCATTGTTACATCATTACACAAAGTGGCTGTGTCATTGTGCAACCATTGTTACATCATTACACAAAGTGGCTGTGTCATTGTGCAACCATTGTTACATCATTATACAACGTGGCTGTGTCATTGTGCAACCATTGTTACATCATTATACAACGTGGCTGTGTAATTGTGCAACTATTGTTACATCATTACACAAAGTGGCCTTGTCATTGTGCAACCATTGTTACATCATTGCACATCGTGGCTGTGTCATTGTGCAACCATTGTTACATCATTACACAAAGTGGCTGTGTCATTGTGCAACCATTGTTACATCATTACACAACGTGGCTGTGTCATTGTGCAACCATTGTTACATCATTACACAAAGTGGCTGTGTCATTGTGCAACAATTGCTACATCATTATACAACGTGGCTGTGTCATTGTGCAACCATTGTTACATCAGTACACAAAGTGGCTGTGTCATTGTGCAACCATTGTTACATCATTACACAAAGTGGCTGTGTCATTGTGCAACTATTGTTACATCATTATACAACGTGGCTGTGTCATTGTGCAACCATTGTTACATCATTACACAATGTGGCTGTGTCATTGTGCAACCATTGTTACATCATTACACAAAGTGGCTGTGTCATTGTGCAACCATTGTTACATCATTATACAACGTGGCTGTGTCATTGTGCAACCATTGTTACATCATTACACAACGTGGCTGTGTCATTGTGCAACCATTGGTAAATCATTATACAATGTGGCTGTGTATTTGTGCAACCATCGTTAAATCATTAAACAACGTGGCTGTGTCATTGTGCAACCATTGTTACATAATTACACAAAGTGGGTGTGTCATTGTGTAACCATTGTTACATCATTACACAACGTGGCTGTGTCATTGTGCAACCATTGTTACATCATTACACAACGTGGCTGTGTCATTGTGCAACTATTGTTACATCATTACACAACGTGGTTGTGTCATTGTGCAACCATTGTTACATCATTACACAAAGTGGCTGTGTCATTGTGCAACCATTGTTACATCATTATACAATGTGGCTGTGTCAGTGTGCAACCATTGTTACATCATAACACAACGTGGCTGTGTCATTGTGCAACCATTGTTACATCATTATACAACTTGGCTGTGTCATTGTGCAACCATTGTTACATCATTACACAACGTGGCTGTGTCATTGTGCAACCATTGTTACATCATTATACAACGTGGCTGTGTCATTGTGCAACCATTGTTACATCATTACACAACGTGGCTGTGTCATTGTGCAACCATTGTTACATCATTACACAACGTGGCTGTGTCATTGTGCAACCATTGTTACATCATTATACAATGTGGCTGTGTCATTGTGCAACCATTGTTACATCATTATACAACATAGCTGTGTCATTGTGCAACCATTGTTACATCATAACACAAAGTGGCTGTGTCATTGTGCAACCATTGTTACATCATTACACAAAGTGGCTGTGTCATTGTGCAACCATTGTTACATCATTATACAACGTGGCTGTGTCATTGTGCAACCATTGTTACATCATTATACAATGTGGCTGTGTATTTGTGCAACCATCCTTAAATCATTAAACAACGTGGCTGTGTCATTGTGCAACCATTGTTACATAATTACACAAAGTGGCTGTGTCATTGTGTAACCATTGTTACACCATTACACATTGTGGCTGTGTCATTGTGCAACCATTGTTACATCATTACACAACGTGGCTGTGTCATTGTGCAACCATTGTTACATCATTACACAACATGGCTGTGTCATTGTGCAACCATTGCTACATCATTATACAACGTGGCTGTGTCATTGTGCAACCATTGTTACATCAGTACACAAAGTGGCTGTGTCATTGTGCAACCATTGTTACATCATTACACAAAGTGGCTGTGTCATTGTGCAACTATTGTTACATCATTATACAACGTGGCTGTGTCATTGTGCAACCATTGTTACATCATTACACAAAGTGGCTGTGTCATTGTGCAACCATTGTTACATCATTACACAAAGTGGCTGTGTCATTGTGCAACCATTGTTACATCATTATACAACGTGGCTGTGTCATTGTGCAACCATTTTTACATCATTATACAACGTGGCTGTGTCATTGTGCAACTATTGTAAAATCATTACACAAAGTGGCCTTGTCATTGTGCAACCATTGTTACATCATTACACATCATGGCTGTGTCATTGTGCAACCATTGTTACATCATTACACAACGTGGCTGTGCCATTGTGCAACCATTGTTACATCATTATACAATGTGGCTGTGTATTTTTTGCAACCATCGTTAAATCATTAAACAACGTGGCTGTGTCATTGTGCAACCATTGTTACATAATTACACAAAGTGGCTGTGTCATTGTGTAACCATTGTTACACCATTACACATTGTGGCTGTGTCATTGTGCAACCATTGTTACATCATTACACAACGTGGCTGTGTCATTGTGCAACCATTGTTACATCATTACACAACATGGCTGTGTCATTGTGCAACCATTGTTACATCATTACACAAAGTAGCTGTGTCATTGTTCAACCATTGTTACATCATTATACAACGTGGCTGTGTCATTGTGCAACCATTGTTACATCATTACACAACGTGGCTGTGTCATTCTGCAACCATTGTTACATCATTATACAAAGTGGCTGTGTCATTGTGCAACCATTGTTACATCATTATACAACGTGGCTGTGTCATTGTGCAACCATTGTTACATCATTACACAAAGTGGCTGTGTCATTGTGCAACCATTGTTACATCATTACACAAAGTGGCTGTGTCATTGTGCAACCATTGTTACATCATTATACAACGTGGCTGTGTCATTGTGCAACCATTGTTACATCATTATACAACGTGGCTGTGTAATTGTGCAACTATTGTTACATCATTACACAAAGTGGCCTTGTCATTGTGCAACCATTGTTACATCATTATACAACGTGGCTGTGTCATTGTGCAACCATTGTTACATCATTACACAACGTGGCTGTGTCATTGTGCAACCATTGTTACATCATTACACAAAGTGGCTGTGTCATTGTGCAACCATTGCTACATCATTATACAACGTGGCTGTGTCATTGTGCAACCATTGTTACATCAGTACACAAAGTGGCTGTGTCATTGTGCAACCATTGTTACATCATTACACAAAGTGGCTGTGTCATTGTGCAACTATTGTTACATCATTATACAACGTGGCTGTGCCATTGTGCAACCATTGTTACATCATTACACAACGTGGCTGTGTCATTGTGCAACCATTGTTACATCATTACACAAAGTGGCTGTGTCATTGTGCAACCATTGTTACATCATTATACAACGTGGCTGTGTCATTGTGCAACCATTGTTACATCATTACACAACGTGGCTGTGTCATTGTGCAACCATTGTTACATCATTATACAATGTGGCTGTGTATTTGTGCAACCATCGTTAAATCATTAAACAACGTGGCTGTGTCATTGTGCAACCATTGTTACATAATTACACAAAGTGGCTGTGTCATTGTGTAACCATTGTTACATCATTACACAACGTGGCTGTGTCATTGTGCAACCATTGTTACATCATTATACAACGTGGCTGTGTCATTGTGCAACCATTGTTACATCATTACACAACATGGCTGTGTCATTGTGCAACCATTGTTACATCATTACACAACGTGGCTGTGTCATTGTGCAACCATTGTTACATCATTATACAATGTGGCTGTGTCATTGTGCAACCATTGTTACATCATTATACAACATGGCTGTGTCATTGTGCAACCATTGTTACATCATAACACAAAGTGGCTGTGTCATTGTGCAACCATTGTTACATCATTACACAAAGTGGCTGTGTCATTGTGCAACCATTGTTACATCATTATACAACGTGGCTGTGTCATTGTGCAACCATTGTTACATCATTATACAATGTGGCTGTGTATTTGTGCAACCATCCTTAAATCATTAAACAACGTGGCTGTGTCATTGTGCAACCATTGTTACATAATTACACAAAGTGGCTGTGTCATTGTGTAACCATTGTTACACCATTACACATTGTGGCTGTGTCATTGTGCAACCATTGTTACATCATTACACAACGTGGCTGTGTCATTGTGCAACCATTGTTACATCATTACACAACATGGCTGTGTCATTGTGCAACCATTGCTACATCATTATACAACGTGGCTGTGTCATTGTGCAACCATTGTTACATCAGTACACAAAGTGGCTGTGTCATTGTGCAACCATTGTTACATCATTACACAAAGTGGCTGTGTCATTGTGCAACTATTGTTACATCATTATACAACGTGGCTGTGTCATTGTGCAACCATTGTTACATCATTACACAAAGTGGCTGTGTCATTGTGCAACCATTGTTACATCATTACACAAAGTGGCTGTGTCATTGTGCAACCATTGTTACATCATTATACAACGTGGCTGTGTCATTGTGCAACCATTTTTACATCATTATACAACGTGGCTGTGTCATTGTGCAACTATTGTAAAATCATTACACAAAGTGGCCTTGTCATTGTGCAACCATTGTTACATCATTACACATCATGGCTGTGTCATTGTGCAACCATTGTTACATCATTACACAACGTGGCTGTGCCATTGTGCAACCATTGTTACATCATTATACAATGTGGCTGTGTATTTTTTGCAACCATCGTTAAATCATTAAACAACGTGGCTGTGTCATTGTGCAACCATTGTTACATAATTACACAAAGTGGCTGTGTCATTGTGTAACCATTGTTACACCATTACACATTGTGGCTGTGTCATTGTGCAACCATTGTTACATCATTACACAACGTGGCTGTGTCATTGTGCAACCATTGTTACATCATTACACAACATGGCTGTGTCATTGTGCAACCATTGTTACATCATTACACAAAGTAGCTGTGTCATTGTTCAACCATTGTTACATCATTATACAACGTGGCTGTGTCATTGTGCAACCATTGTTACATCATTACACAACGTGGCTGTGTCATTCTGCAACCATTGTTACATCATTATACAAAGTGGCTGTGTCATTGTGCAACCATTGTTACATCATTATACAACGTGGCTGTGTCATTGTGCAACCATTGTTACATCATTACACAAAGTGGCTGTGTCATTGTGCAACCATTGTTACATCATTACACAAAGTGGCTGTGTCATTGTGCAACCATTGTTACATCATTATACAACGTGGCTGTGTCATTGTGCAACCATTGTTACATCATTATACAACGTGGCTGTGTAATTGTGCAACTATTGTTACATCATTACACAAAGTGGCCTTGTCATTGTGCAACCATTGTTACATCATTATACAACGTGGCTGTGTCATTGTGCAACCATTGTTACATCATTACACAACGTGGCTGTGTCATTGTGCAACCATTGTTACATCATTACACAAAGTGGCTGTGTCATTGTGCAACCATTGCTACATCATTATACAACGTGGCTGTGTCATTGTGCAACCATTGTTACATCAGTACACAAAGTGGCTGTGTCATTGTGCAACCATTGTTACATCATTACACAAAGTGGCTGTGTCATTGTGCAACTATTGTTACATCATTATACAACGTGGCTGTGTCATTGTGCAACCATTGTTACATCATTACACAACGTGGCTGTGTCATTGTGCAACCATTGTTACATCATTACACAAAGTGGCTGTGTCATTGTGCAACCATTGTTACATCATTATACAACGTGGCTGTGTCATTGTGCAACCATTGTTACATCATTACACAACGTGGCTGTGTCATTGTGCAACCATTGTTACATCATTATACAATGTGGCTGTGTATTTGTGCAACCATCGTTAAATCATTAAACAACGTGGCTGTGTCATTGTGTAACCATTGTTACATCATTACACAACGTGGCTGTGTCATTGTGCAACCATTGTTACATCATTACAAAACGTGGCTGTGTCATTGTGCAACCATTGTTACATAATTACACAACGTGGTTGTGTCATTGTGCAACCATTGTTACATCATTACACAAAGTGGCTGTGTCATTGTGCAACCATTGTTACATCATTATACAATGTGGCTGTGTCAGTGTGCAACCATTGTTACATCATAACACAACGTGGCTGTGTCATTGTGCAACCATTGTTACATCATTATACAACGTGGCTGTGTCATTGTGCAACCATTGTTACATCATTACACAACGTGGCTGTGTGATTGTGCAACCATTGTTACATCATTACACAACGTGGCTGTGTCATTGTGCAACCATTGTTACATCATTACACAACGTGGCTGTGTGATTGTGCAACCATTGTTACATCATTACACAACATGGCTGTGTCATTGTGCAACAATTGTTACATCATTATACAACGTGGCTGTGTGATTGTGCAACCATTGTTACATCATTATACAACGTGGCTGTGTCATTGTGCAACCATTGTTACATCATTACATAACATGGCTGTGTCATTGTGCAACCATTGTTATATCATTATACAATGTGGCTGTGTCATTGTTCAACCATTGTTACATCATTACACAACGTGGCTGTGTCATTGTGCAACCATTGTTACATCATTATACAACGAGCTGTGTCATTGTACAACCACTGTTACATCATTACACAACGTGGCTGTGTCATTGTGCAACCATTGTTACATCATTACACAACGTGGCTGTGCCATTGTGCAACCATTGTTACACCAATATACAACATGGCTGTGTCATTGTGCAACCATTGTTACATCATTACACAACGTGGCTGTGTCATTGTGCAACCATTGTTACATCATTATACAACGTGGCTGTGTCATTGTGCAACCATTGTTACATCATTATACAACATGGCTGTGTCATTGTGCAACCATTGTTACATCATTACACAATGTGGCTGTGTCATTGTGCAACCATTGTTACATCAATACACAACGTGGCTGTGTCATTGTGCAACCATTGTTACATCATTATACAACTCATTGTGCAACCATTGTTACATCATTATACAATGTGGCTGTGTCATTGTGCAGCCATTGTTACATCATTACACAACGTGGCTGTGTCATTGTGCAACCATTGTTACATCATTATACAACGTGGCTGTGTCATTGTGCAACTATTGTTACATTATTATACAACGTGGCTGTGTCATTGTGCAACCATTGTTACATCATTATACAACGTGGCTGTGTCATTGTGCAACCATTGTTACATCATTATACAACGTGGCTGTGTCATTGTGCAACCATTGTTACATCATTACACATAGTGGCTGTGTCATTGTGCAACCATTGTTACATCATTATACAACGTAGCTGTGTCATTGTGCAACTATTGTTACATCATTACACAAAGTGGCTGTGTCTTTGTGCCACCATTGTTACATCATTACACAACGTGGCTGTGTCATTGTGCAACCATTGTTACATCATTACACAACGTGGCTGTGTCATTGTGAAACCATTGTTACATCATTACACAAAGTGGCTGTGTCATTGTGCAACCATTGTTACATCATTATACAACGTGGCTGTGTCATTGTGCAACCATTGTTACATCATTACACAACGTGGCTGTGTCATTGTGCAACCATTGTTACATCATTATACAATGTGGCTGTGTCATTGTGCAACCATTGTTACATCATTATACATCGTAGCTGTGTCATTGTTCAACCATTGTTACATCATTATACAATGTGGCTGTGTCATTGTGCAACCATTGTTACATCATTATACAACGTGGCTGTGTCATTGTGCAACTATTGTTACATCATTACACAAAGTGGCCTTGTCATTGTGCAACTATTGTTACATCATTACACATCATGGCTGTGTCATTGTGCAACCATTGTTACATCATTACACAACGTGGCTGTGCCATTGTGCAACCATTGTTACATCATTATACAATGTGGCTGTGTATTTGTGCAACCATCGTTAAATCATTAAACAACGTGGCTGTGTCATTGTGCAACCATTGTTACATAATTAAACAAAGTGGCTGTGTCATTGTTACACCATTGTTACACCATTACACATTGTGGCTGTGTCATTGTGCAACCATTGTTACATCATTACACAACGTGGCTGTGTCATTGTTACACCATTGTTACATCATTACACAACGTGGCTGTGTCATTGTGCAACCATTGTTACATCATTATACAACGTGGCTGTGTCATTGTGCAACCATTGTTACATCATTACACAAAGTGGAAGTGTCATTGTGCAACCATTGTTACATCATTACACAACGTGGCTGTGTCATTGTGCTTCCATTGTTACATCATTACACAACGTGGCTGTGTCATTGTGCAACCATTGTTACATCATTATACAACGTGGCTGTGTCATTGTGCAACCATTTTTACATCATTATACAATGTGGCTGTGTCATTGTGCAACCATTGTTACATCCTTACACAACGTGGCTGTGTCATTGTGCAACCATTGTTACATCATTATACAACGTGGCTGTGTCATTGTGCAACCATTGTTACATCATTACACAAAGTGGCTGTGTCATTGTGCAACCATTGTTACATCATTACACAAAGTGGCTGTGTCATTGTGCAACCATTGTTACATCATTATACAAAGTGGCTGTGTCATTGTGCAACCATTGTTACATCATTATACAACGTGGCTGTGTCATTGTGCAACCATTGTTACATCATTACACAATGTGGCTGTGTCATTGTGCAACCATTGGTAAATCATTATACAATGTGGCTGTGTATTTGTGCAACCATCGTTAAATCATTAAACAACGTGGCTGTGTCATTGTGCAACCATTGTTACATAATTACACAAAGTGGGTGTGTCATTGTGTAACCATTGTTACATCATTACACAACGTGGCTGTGTCATTGTGCAACCATTGTTACATCATTACACAACGTGGCTGTGTCATTGTGCAACTATTGTTACATCATTACACAACGTGGTTGTGTCATTGTGCAACCATTGTTACATCATTACACAAAGTGGCTGTGTCATTGTGCAACCATTGTTACATCATTATACAATGTGGCTGTGTCAGTGTGCAACCATTGTTACATCATAACACAACGTGGCTGTGTCATTGTGCAACCATTGTTACATCATTATACAACTTGGCTGTGTCATTGTGCAACCATTGTTACATCATTACACAACGTGGCTGTGTCATTGTGCAACCATTGTTACATCATTATACAACGTGGCTGTGTCATTGTGCAACCATTGTTACATCATTACACAACGTGGCTGTGTCATTGTGCAACCATTGTTACATCATTACACAACGTGGCTGTGTCATTGTGCAACCATTGTTACATCATTATACAATGTGGCTGTGTCATTGTGCAACCATTGTTACATCATTATACAACATGGCTGTGTCATTGTGCAACCATTGTTACATCATAACACAAAGTGGCTCTGTCATTGTGCAACCATTGTTACATCATTACACAAAGTGGCTGTGTCATTGTGCAACCATTGTTACATCATTATACAACGTGGCTGTGTCATTGTGCAACCATTGTTACATCATTATACAATGTGGCTGTGTATTTGTGCAACCATCCTTAAATCATTAAACAACGTGGCTGTGTCATTGTGCAACCATTGTTACATAATTACACAAAGTGGCTGTGTCATTGTGTAACCATTGTTACACCATTACACATTGTGGCTGTGTCATTGTGCAACCATTGTTACATCATTACACAACGTGGCTGTGTCATTGTGCAACCATTGTTACATCATTACACAACATGGCTGTGTCATTGTGCAACCATTGCTACATCATTATACAACGTGGCTGTGTCATTGTGCAACCATTGTTACATCAGTACACAAAGTGGCTGTGTCATTGTGCAACCATTGTTACATCATTACACAAAGTGGCTGTGTCATTGTGCAACTATTGTTACATCATTATACAACGTGGCTGTGTCATTGTGCAACCATTGTTACATCATTACACAAAGTGGCTGTGTCATTGTGCAACCATTGTTACATCATTACACAAAGTGGCTGTGTCATTGTGCAACCATTGTTACATCATTATACAACGTGGCTGTGTCATTGTGCAACCATTTTTACATCATTATACAACGTGGCTGTGTCATTGTGCAACTATTGTAAAATCATTACACAAAGTGGCCTTGTCATTGTGCAACCATTGTTACATCATTACACATCATGGCTGTGTCATTGTGCAACCATTGTTACATCATTACACAACGTGGCTGTGCCATTGTGCAACCATTGTTACATCATTATACAATGTGGCTGTGTATTTTTTGCAACCATCGTTAAATCATTAAACAACGTGGCTGTGTCATTGTGCAACCATTGTTACATAATTACACAAAGTGGCTGTGTCATTGTGTAACCATTGTTACACCATTACACATTGTGGCTGTGTCATTGTGCAACCATTGTTACATCATTACACAACGTGGCTGTGTCATTGTGCAACCATTGTTACATCATTACACAACATGGCTGTGTCATTGTGCAACCATTGTTACATCATTACACAAAGTAGCTGTGTCATTGTTCAACCATTGTTACATCATTATACAACGTGGCTGTGTCATTGTGCAACCATTGTTACATCATTACACAACGTGGCTGTGTCATTCTGCAACCATTGTTACATCATTATACAAAGTGGCTGTGTCATTGTGCAACCATTGTTACATCATTATACAACGTGGCTGTGTCATTGTGCAACCATTGTTACATCATTACACAAAGTGGCTGTGTCATTGTGCAACCATTGTTACATCATTACACAAAGTGGCTGTGTCATTGTGCAACCATTGTTACATCATTATACAACGTGGCTGTGTCATTGTGCAACCATTGTTACATCATTATACAACGTGGCTGTGTAATTGTGCAACTATTGTTACATCATTACACAAAGTGGCCTTGTCATTGTGCAACCATTGTTACATCATTATACAACGTGGCTGTGTCATTGTGCAACCATTGTTACATCATTACACAACGTGGCTGTGTCATTGTGCAACCATTGTTACATCATTACACAAAGTGGCTGTGTCATTGTGCAACCATTGCTACATCATTATACAACGTGGCTGTGTCATTGTGCAACCATTGTTACATCAGTACACAAAGTGGCTGTGTCATTGTGCAACCATTGTTACATCATTACACAAAGTGGCTGTGTCATTGTGCAACTATTGTTACATCATTATACAACGTGGCTGTGCCATTGTGCAACCATTGTTACATCATTACACAACGTGGCTGTGTCATTGTGCAACCATTGTTACATCATTACACAAAGTGGCTGTGTCATTGTGCAACCATTGTTACATCATTATACAACGTGGCTGTGTCATTGTGCAACCATTGTTACATCATTACACAACGTGGCTGTGTCATTGTGCAACCATTGTTACATCATTATACAATGTGGCTGTGTATTTGTGCAACCATCGTTAAATCATTAAACAACGTGGCTGTGTCATTGTGCAACCATTGTTACATAATTACACAAAGTGGCTGTGTCATTGTGTAACCATTGTTACATCATTACACAACGTGGCTGTGTCATTGTGCAACCATTGTTACATCATTATACAACGTGGCTGTGTCATTGTGCAACCATTGTTACATCATTACACAACGTGGCTGTGTCATTGTGCAACCATTGTTACATCATTACACAACGTGGCTGTGTCATTGTGCAACCATTGTTACATCATTATACAATGTGGCTGTGTCATTGTGCAACCATTGTTACATCATTATACAACATGGCTGTGTCATTGTGCAACCATTGTTACATCATAACACAAAGTGGCTGTGTCATTGTGCAACCATTGTTACATCATTACACAAAGTGGCTGTGTCATTGTGCAACCATTGTTACATCATTATACAACGTGGCTGTGTCATTGTGCAACCATTGTTACATCATTATACAATGTGGCTGTGTATTTGTGCAACCATCCTTAAATCATTAAACAACGTGGCTGTGTCATTGTGCAACCATTGTTACATAATTACACAAAGTGGCTGTGTCATTGTGTAACCATTGTTACACCATTACACATTGTGGCTGTGTCATTGTGCAACCATTGTTACATCATTACACAACGTGGCTGTGTCATTGTGCAACCATTGTTACATCATTACACAACATGGCTGTGTCATTGTGCAACCATTGCTACATCATTATACAACGTGGCTGTGTCATTGTGCAACCATTGTTACATCAGTACACAAAGTGGCTGTGTCATTGTGCAACCATTGTTACATCATTACACAAAGTGGCTGTGTCATTGTGCAACTATTGTTACATCATTATACAACGTGGCTGTGTCATTGTGCAACCATTGTTACATCATTACACAAAGTGGCTGTGTCATTGTGCAACCATTGTTACATCATTACACAAAGTGGCTGTGTCATTGTGCAACCATTGTTACATCATTATACAACGTGGCTGTGTCATTGTGCAACCATTTTTACATCATTATACAACGTGGCTGTGTCATTGTGCAACTATTGTAAAATCATTACACAAAGTGGCCTTGTCATTGTGCAACCATTGTTACATCATTACACATCATGGCTGTGTCATTGTGCAACCATTGTTACATCATTACACAACGTGGCTGTGCCATTGTGCAACCATTGTTACATCATTATACAATGTGGCTGTGTATTTTTTGCAACCATCGTTAAATCATTAAACAACGTGGCTGTGTCATTGTGCAACCATTGTTACATAATTACACAAAGTGGCTGTGTCATTGTGTAACCATTGTTACACCATTACACATTGTGGCTGTGTCATTGTGCAACCATTGTTACATCATTACACAACGTGGCTGTGTCATTGTGCAACCATTGTTACATCATTACACAACATGGCTGTGTCATTGTGCAACCATTGTTACATCATTACACAAAGTAGCTGTGTCATTGTTCAACCATTGTTACATCATTATACAACGTGGCTGTGTCATTGTGCAACCATTGTTACATCATTACACAACGTGGCTGTGTCATTCTGCAACCATTGTTACATCATTATACAAAGTGGCTGTGTCATTGTGCAACCATTGTTACATCATTATACAACGTGGCTGTGTCATTGTGCAACCATTGTTACATCATTACACAAAGTGGCTGTGTCATTGTGCAACCATTGTTACATCATTACACAAAGTGGCTGTGTCATTGTGCAACCATTGTTACATCATTATACAACGTGGCTGTGTCATTGTGCAACCATTGTTACATCATTATACAACGTGGCTGTGTAATTGTGCAACTATTGTTACATCATTACACAAAGTGGCCTTGTCATTGTGCAACCATTGTTACATCATTATACAACGTGGCTGTGTCATTGTGCAACCATTGTTACATCATTACACAACGTGGCTGTGTCATTGTGCAACCATTGTTACATCATTACACAAAGTGGCTGTGTCATTGTGCAACCATTGCTACATCATTATACAACGTGGCTGTGTCATTGTGCAACCATTGTTACATCAGTACACAAAGTGGCTGTGTCATTGTGCAACCATTGTTACATCATTACACAAAGTGGCTGTGTCATTGTGCAACTATTGTTACATCATTATACAACGTGGCTGTGTCATTGTGCAACCATTGTTACATCATTACACAACGTGGCTGTGTCATTGTGCAACCATTGTTACATCATTACACAAAGTGGCTGTGTCATTGTGCAACCATTGTTACATCATTATACAACGTGGCTGTGTCATTGTGCAACCATTGTTACATCATTACACAACGTGGCTGTGTCATTGTGCAACCATTGTTACATCATTATACAATGTGGCTGTGTATTTGTGCAACCATCGTTAAATCATTAAACAACGTGGCTGTGTCATTGTGTAACCATTGTTACATCATTACACAACGTGGCTGTGTCATTGTGCAACCATTGTTACATCATTACAAAACGTGGCTGTGTCATTGTGCAACCATTGTTACATAATTACACAACGTGGTTGTGTCATTGTGCAACCATTGTTACATCATTACACAAAGTGGCTGTGTCATTGTGCAACCATTGTTACATCATTATACAATGTGGCTGTGTCAGTGTGCAACCATTGTTACATCATAACACAACGTGGCTGTGTCATTGTGCAACCATTGTTACATCATTATACAACGTGGCTGTGTCATTGTGCAACCATTGTTACATCATTACACAACGTGGCTGTGTGATTGTGCAACCATTGTTACATCATTACACAACGTGGCTGTGTCATTGTGCAACCATTGTTACATCATTACACAACGTGGCTGTGTGATTGTGCAACCATTGTTACATCATTACACAACATGGCTGTGTCATTGTGCAACAATTGTTACATCATTATACAACGTGGCTGTGTGATTGTGCAACCATTGTTACATCATTATACAACGTGGCTGTGTCATTGTGCAACCATTGTTACATCATTACATAACATGGCTGTGTCATTGTGCAACCATTGTTATATCATTATACAATGTGGCTGTGTCATTGTTCAACCATTGTTACATCATTACACAACGTGGCTGTGTCATTGTGCAACCATTGTTACATCATTATACAACGAGCTGTGTCATTGTACAACCACTGTTACATCATTACACAACGTGGCTGTGTCATTGTGCAACCATTGTTACATCATTACACAACGTGGCTGTGCCATTGTGCAACCATTGTTACACCAATATACAACATGGCTGTGTCATTGTGCAACCATTGTTACATCATTACACAACGTGGCTGTGTCATTGTGCAACCATTGTTACATCATTATACAACGTGGCTGTGTCATTGTGCAACCATTGTTACATCATTATACAACATGGCTGTGTCATTGTGCAACCATTGTTACATCATTACACAATGTGGCTGTGTCATTGTGCAACCATTGTTACATCATTACACAAAGTGGCTGTGTCATTGTGCAACCATTGTTACATCATTATACAACGTGGCTGTGTCATTGTGCAACCATTGTTACATCATTACACAACGTGGCTGTGTCATTGTGCAACCATTGGTAAATCATTATACAATGTGGCTGTGTATTTGTGCAACCATCGTTAAATCATTAAACAACGTGGCTGTGTCATTGTGCAACCATTGTTACATAATTACACAAAGTAGGTGTGTCATTGTGTAACCATTGTTACATCATTACACAACGTGGCTGTGTCATTGTGCAACCATTGTTACATCATTACACAACGTGGCTGTGTCATTGTGCAACTATTGTTACATCATTACACAACGTGGTTGTGTCATTGTGCAACCATTGTTACATCATTACACAAAGTGGCTGTGTCATTGTGCAACCATTGTTACATCATTATACAATGTGGCTGTGTCAGTGTGCAACCATTGTTACATCATAACACAACGTGGCTGTGTCATTGTGCAACCATTGTTACATCATTATACAACTTGGCTGTGTCATTGTGCAACCATTGTTACATCATTACACAACGTGGCTGTGTCATTGTGCAACCATTGTTACATCATTATACAACGTGGCTGTGTCATTGTGCAACCATTGTTACATCATTACACAACGTGGCTGTGTCATTGTGCAACCATTGTTACATCATTACACAACGTGGCTGTGTCATTGTGCAACCATTGTTACATCATTATACAATGTGGCTGTGTCATTGTGCAACCATTGTTACATCAT
Source organism: Lissotriton vulgaris (assembly GCF_964263255.1). Classification (NCBI taxonomy): domain Eukaryota; kingdom Metazoa; phylum Chordata; class Amphibia; order Caudata; family Salamandridae; genus Lissotriton; species Lissotriton vulgaris. Next base: position 795,182,788 of record NC_141697.1, read on the forward strand.
TATACAACATAGCTGTGTCATTGTGCAACCATTGTTACATCATAACACAAAGTGGCTGTGTCATTGTGCAACCATTGTTACATCATTACACAAAGTGGCTGTGTCATTGTGCAACCATTGTTACATCATTATACAACGTGGCTGTGTCATTGTGCAACCATTGTTACATCATTATACAATGTGGCTGTGTATTTGTGCAACCATCCTTAAATCATTAAACAACGTGGCTGTGTCATTGTGCAACCATTGTTACATAATTACACAAAGTGGCTGTGTCATTGTGTAACCATTGTTACACCATTACACATTGTGGCTGTGTCATTGTGCAACCATTGTTACATCATTACACAACGTGGCTGTGTCATTGTGCAACCATTGTTACATCATTACACAACATGGCTGTGTCATTGTGCAACCATTGCTACATCATTATACAACGTGGCTGTGTCATTGTGCAACCATTGTTACATCAGTACACAAAGTGGCTGTGTCATTGTGCAACCATTGTTACATCATTACACAAAGTGGCTGTGTCATTGTGCAACTATTGTTACATCATTATACAACGTGGCTGTGTCATTGTGCAACCATTGTTACATCATTACACAAAGTGGCTGTGTCATTGTGCAACCATTGTTACATCATTACACAAAGTGGCTGTGTCATTGTGCAACCATTGTTACATCATTATACAACGTGGCTGTGTCATTGTGCAACCATTTTTACATCATTATACAACGTGGCTGTGTCATTGTGCAACTATTGTAAAATCATTACACAAAGTGGCCTTGTCATTGTGCAACCATTGTTACATCATTACACATCATGGCTGTGTCATTGTGCAACCATTGTTACATCATTACACAACGTGGCTGTGCCATTGTGCAACCATTGTTACATCATTATACAATGTGGCTGTGTATTTTTTGCAACCATCGTTAAATCATTAAACAACGTGGCTGTGTCATTGTGCAACCATTGTTACATAATTACACAAAGTGGCTGTGTCATTGTGTAACCATTGTTACACCATTAAACATTGTGGCTGTGTCATTGTGCAACCATTGTTACATCATTACACAACGTGGCTGTGTCATTGTGCAACCATTGTTACATCATTACACAACATGGCTGTGTCATTGTGCAACCATTGTTACATCATTACACAAAGTAGCTGTGTCATTGTTCAACCATTGTTACATCATTATACAACGTGGCTGTGTCATTGTGCAACCATTGTTACATCATTACACAACGTGGCTGTGTCATTCTGCAACCATTGTTACATCATTATACAAAGTGGCTGTGTCATTGTGCAACCATTGTTACATCATTATACAACGTGGCTGTGTCATTGTGCAACCATTGTTACATCATTACACAAAGTGGCTGTGTCATTGTGCAACCATTGTTACATCATTACACAAAGTGGCTGTGTCATTGTGCAACCATTGTTACATCATTATACAACGTGGCTGTGTCATTGTGCAACCATTGTTACATCATTATACAACGTGGCTGTGTAATTGTGCAACTATTGTTACATCATTACACAAAGTGGCCTTGTCATTGTGCAACCATTGTTACATCATTATACAACGTGGCTGTGTCATTGTGCAACCATTGTTACATCATTACACAACGTGGCTGTGTCATTGTGCAACCATTGTTACATCATTACACAAAGTGGCTGTGTCATTGTGCAACCATTGCTACATCATTATACAACGTGGCTGTGTCATTGTGCAACCATTGTTACATCAGTACACAAAGTGGCTGTGTCATTGTGCAACCATTGTTACATCATTACACAAAGTGGCTGTGTCATTGTGCAACTATTGTTACATCATTATACAACGTGGCTGTGCCATTGTGCAACCATTGTTACATCATTACACAACGTGGCTGTGTCATTGTGCAACCATTGTTACATCATTACACAAAGTGGCTGTGTCATTGTGCAACCATTGTTACATCATTATACAACGTGGCTGTGTCATTGTGCAACCATTGTTACATCATTACACAACGTGGCTGTGTCATTGTGCAACCATTGTTACATCATTATACAATGTGGCTGTGTATTTGTGCAACCATCGTTAAATCATTAAACAACGTGGCTGTGTCATTGTGCAACCATTGTTACATAATTACACAAAGTGGCTGTGTCATTGTGTAACCATTGTTACATCATTACACAACGTGGCTGTGTCATTGTGCAACCATTGTTACATCATTATACAACGTGGCTGTGTCATTGTGCAACCATTGTTACATCATTACACAACATGGCTGTGTCATTGTGCAACCATTGTTACATCATTACACAACGTGGCTGTGTCATTGTGCAACCATTGTTACATCATTATACAATGTGGCTGTGTCATTGTGCAACCATTGTTACATCATTATACAACATGGCTGTGTCATTGTGCAACCATTGTTACATCATAACACAAAGTGGCTGTGTCATTGTGCAACCATTGTTACATCATTACACAAAGTGGCTGTGTCATTGTGCAACCATTGTTACATCATTATACAACGTGGCTGTGTCATTGTGCAACCATTGTTACATCATTATACAATGTGGCTGTGTATTTGTGCAACCATCCTTAAATCATTAAACAACGTGGCTGTGTCATTGTGCAACCATTGTTACATAATTACACAAAGTGGCTGTGTCATTGTGTAACCATTGTTACACCATTACACATTGTGGCTGTGTCATTGTGCAACCATTGTTACATCATTACACAACGTGGCTGTGTCATTGTGCAACCATTGTTACATCATTACACAACATGGCTGTGTCATTGTGCAACCATTGCTACATCATTATACAACGTGGCTGTGTCATTGTGCAACCATTGTTACATCAGTACACAAAGTGGCTGTGTCATTGTGCAACCATTGTTACATCATTACACAAAGTGGCTGTGTCATTGTGCAACTATTGTTACATCATTATACAACGTGGCTGTGTCATTGTGCAACCATTGTTACATCATTACACAAAGTGGCTGTGTCATTGTGCAACCATTGTTACATCATTACACAAAGTGGCTGTGTCATTGTGCAACCATTGTTACATCATTATACAACGTGGCTGTGTCATTGTGCAACCATTTTTACATCATTATACAACGTGGCTGTGTCATTGTGCAACTATTGTAAAATCATTACACAAAGTGGCCTTGTCATTGTGCAACCATTGTTACATCATTACACATCATGGCTGTGTCATTGTGCAACCATTGTTACATCATTACACAACGTGGCTGTGCCATTGTGCAACCATTGTTACATCATTATACAATGTGGCTGTGTATTTTTTGCAACCATCGTTAAATCATTAAACAACGTGGCTGTGTCATTGTGCAACCATTGTTACATAATTACACAAAGTGGCTGTGTCATTGTGTAACCATTGTTACACCATTACACATTGTGGCTGTGTCATTGTGCAACCATTGTTACATCATTACACAACGTGGCTGTGTCATTGTGCAACCATTGTTACATCATTACACAACATGGCTGTGTCATTGTGCAACCATTGTTACATCATTACACAAAGTAGCTGTGTCATTGTTCAACCATTGTTACATCATTATACAACGTGGCTGTGTCATTGTGCAACCATTGTTACATCATTACACAACGTGGCTGTGTCATTCTGCAACCATTGTTACATCATTATACAAAGTGGCTGTGTCATTGTGCAACCATTGTTACATCATTATACAACGTGGCTGTGTCATTGTGCAACCATTGTTACATCATTACACAAAGTGGCTGTGTCATTGTGCAACCATTGTTACATCATTACACAAAGTGGCTGTGTCATTGTGCAACCATTGTTACATCATTATACAACGTGGCTGTGTCATTGTGCAACCATTGTTACATCATTATACAACGTGGCTGTGTAATTGTGCAACTATTGTTACATCATTACACAAAGTGGCCTTGTCATTGTGCAACCATTGTTACATCATTATACAACGTGGCTGTGTCATTGTGCAACCATTGTTACATCATTACACAACGTGGCTGTGTCATTGTGCAACCATTGTTACATCATTACACAAAGTGGCTGTGTCATTGTGCAACCATTGCTACATCATTATACAACGTGGCTGTGTCATTGTGCAACCATTGTTACATCAGTACACAAAGTGGCTGTGTCATTGTGCAACCATTGTTACATCATTACACAAAGTGGCTGTGTCATTGTGCAACTATTGTTACATCATTATACAACGTGGCTGTGTCATTGTGCAACCATTGTTACATCATTACACAACGTGGCTGTGTCATTGTGCAACCATTGTTACATCATTACACAAAGTGGCTGTGTCATTGTGCAACCATTGTTACATCATTATACAACGTGGCTGTGTCATTGTGCAACCATTGTTACATCATTACACAACGTGGCTGTGTCATTGTGCAACCATTGTTACATCATTATACAATGTGGCTGTGTATTTGTGCAACCATCGTTAAATCATTAAACAACGTGGCTGTGTCATTGTGTAACCATTGTTACATCATTACACAACGTGGCTGTGTCATTGTGCAACCATTGTTACATCATTACAAAACGTGGCTGTGTCATTGTGCAACCATTGTTACATAATTACACAACGTGGTTGTGTCATTGTGCAACCATTGTTACATCATTACACAAAGTGGCTGTGTCATTGTGCAACCATTGTTACATCATTATACAATGTGGCTGTGTCAGTGTGCAACCATTGTTACATCATAACACAACGTGGCTGTGTCATTGTGCAACCATTGTTACATCATTATACAACGTGGCTGTGTCATTGTGCAACCATTGTTACATCATTACACAACGTGGCTGTGTGATTGTGCAACCATTGTTACATCATTACACAACGTGGCTGTGTCATTGTGCAACCATTGTTACATCATTACACAACGTGGCTGTGTGATTGTGCAACCATTGTTACATCATTACACAACATGGCTGTGTCATTGTGCAACAATTGTTACATCATTATACAACGTGGCTGTGTGATTGTGCAACCATTGTTACATCATTATACAACGTGGCTGTGTCATTGTGCAACCATTGTTACATCATTACATAACATGGCTGTGTCATTGTGCAACCATTGTTATATCATTATACAATGTGGCTGTGTCATTGTTCAACCATTGTTACATCATTACACAACGTGGCTGTGTCATTGTGCAACCATTGTTACATCATTATACAACGAGCTGTGTCATTGTACAACCACTGTTACATCATTACACAACGTGGCTGTGTCATTGTGCAACCATTGTTACATCATTACACAACGTGGCTGTGCCATTGTGCAACCATTGTTACACCAATATACAACATGGCTGTGTCATTGTGCAACCATTGTTACATCATTACACAACGTGGCTGTGTCATTGTGCAACCATTGTTACATCATTATACAACGTGGCTGTGTCATTGTGCAACCATTGTTACATCATTATACAACATGGCTGTGTCATTGTGCAACCATTGTTACATCATTACACAATGTGGCTGTGTCATTGTGCAACCATTGTTACATCAATACACAACGTGGCTGTGTCATTGTGCAACCATTGTTACATCATTATACAACTCATTGTGCAACCATTGTTACATCATTATACAATGTGGCTGTGTCATTGTGCAGCCATTGTTACATCATTACACAACGTGGCTGTGTCATTGTGCAACCATTGTTACATCATTATACAACGTGGCTGTGTCATTGTGCAACTATTGTTACATTATTATACAACGTGGCTGTGTCATTGTGCAACCATTGTTACATCATTATACAACGTGGCTGTGTCATTGTGCAACCATTGTTACATCATTATACAACGTGGCTGTGTCATTGTGCAACCATTGTTACATCATTACACATAGTGGCTGTGTCATTGTGCAACCATTGTTACATCATTATACAACGTAGCTGTGTCATTGTGCAACTATTGTTACATCATTACACAAAGTGGCTGTGTCTTTGTGCCACCATTGTTACATCATTACACAACGTGGCTGTGTCATTGTGCAACCATTGTTACATCATTACACAACGTGGCTGTGTCATTGTGAAACCATTGTTACATCATTACACAAAGTGGCTGTGTCATTGTGCAACCATTGTTACATCATTATACAACGTGGCTGTGTCATTGTGCAACCATTGTTACATCATTACACAACGTGGCTGTGTCATTGTGCAACCATTGTTACATCATTATACAATGTGGCTGTGTCATTGTGCAACCATTGTTACATCATTATACATCGTAGCTGTGTCATTGTTCAACCATTGTTACATCATTATACAATGTGGCTGTGTCATTGTGCAACCATTGTTACATCATTATACAACGTGGCTGTGTCATTGTGCAACTATTGTTACATCATTACACAAAGTGGCCTTGTCATTGTGCAACCATTGTTACATCATTACACATCATGGCTGTGTCATTGTGCAACCATTGTTACATCATTACACAACGTGGCTGTGCCATTGTGCAACCATTGTTACATCATTATACAATGTGGCTGTGTATTTGTGCAACCATCGTTAAATCATTAAACAACGTGGCTGTGTCATTGTGCAACCATTGTTACATAATTAAACAAAGTGGCTGTGTCATTGTTACACCATTGTTACACCATTACACATTGTGGCTGTGTCATTGTGCAACCATTGTTACATCATTACACAACGTGGCTGTGTCATTGTGTAACCATTGTTACATCATTACACAACGTGGCTGTGTCATTGTGCAACCATTGTTACATCATTATACAACGTGGCTGTGTCATTGTGCAACCATTGTTACATCATTACACAAAGTGGAAGTGTCATTGTGCAACCATTGTTACATCATTACACAACGTGGCTGTGTCATTGTGCTTCCATTGTTACATCATTACACAACGTGGCTGTGTCATTGTGCAACCATTGTTACATCATTATACAACGTGGCTGTGTCATTGTGCAACCATTTTTACATCATTATACAATGTGGCTGTGTCATTGTGCAACCATTGTTACATCCTTACACAACGTGGCTGTGTCATTGTGCAACCATTGTTACATCATTATACAACGTGGCTGTGTCATTGTGCAACCATTGTTACATCATTACACAAAGTGGCTGTGTCATTGTGCAACCATTGTTACATCATTACACAAAGTGGCTGTGTCATTGTGCAACCATTGTTACATCATTATACAAAGTGGCTGTGTCATTGTGCAACCATTGTTACATCATTATACAACGTGGCTGTGTCATTGTGCAACCATTGTTACATCATTACACAATGTGGCTGTGTCATTGTGCAACCATTGGTAAATCATTATACAATGTGGCTGTGTATTTGTGCAACCATCGTTAAATCATTAAACAACGTGGCTGTGTCATTGTGCAACCATTGTTACATAATTACACAAAGTGGGTGTGTCATTGTGTAACCATTGTTACATCATTACACAACGTGGCTGTGTCATTGTGCAACCATTGTTACATCATTACACAACGTGGCTGTGTCATTGTGCAACTATTGTTACATCATTACACAACGTGGTTGTGTCATTGTGCAACCATTGTTACATCATTACACAAAGTGGCTGTGTCATTGTGCAACCATTGTTACATCATTATACAATGTGGCTGTGTCAGTGTGCAACCATTGTTACATCATAACACAACGTGGCTGTGTCATTGTGCAACCATTGTTACATCATTATACAACTTGGCTGTGTCATTGTGCAACCATTGTTACATCATTACACAACGTGGCTGTGTCATTGTGCAACCATTGTTACATCATTATACAACGTGGCTGTGTCATTGTGCAACCATTGTTACATCATTACACAACGTGGCTGTGTCATTGTGCAACCATTGTTACATCATTACACAACGTGGCTGTGTCATTGTGCAACCATTGTTACATCATTATACAATGTGGCTGTGTCATTGTGCAACCATTGTTACATCATTATACAACATGGCTGTGTCATTGTGCAACCATTGTTACATCATAACACAAAGTGGCTCTGTCATTGTGCAACCATTGTTACATCATTACACAAAGTGGCTGTGTCATTGTGCAACCATTGTTACATCATTATACAACGTGGCTGTGTCATTGTGCAACCATTGTTACATCATTATACAATGTGGCTGTGTATTTGTGCAACCATCCTTAAATCATTAAACAACGTGGCTGTGTCATTGTGCAACCATTGTTACATAATTACACAAAGTGGCTGTGTCATTGTGTAACCATTGTTACACCATTACACATTGTGGCTGTGTCATTGTGCAACCATTGTTACATCATTACACAACGTGGCTGTGTCATTGTGCAACCATTGTTACATCATTACACAACATGGCTGTGTCATTGTGCAACCATTGCTACATCATTATACAACGTGGCTGTGTCATTGTGCAACCATTGTTACATCAGTACACAAAGTGGCTGTGTCATTGTGCAACCATTGTTACATCATTACACAAAGTGGCTGTGTCATTGTGCAACTATTGTTACATCATTATACAACGTGGCTGTGTCATTGTGCAACCATTGTTACATCATTACACAAAGTGGCTGTGTCATTGTGCAACCATTGTTACATCATTACACAAAGTGGCTGTGTCATTGTGCAACCATTGTTACATCATTATACAACGTGGCTGTGTCATTGTGCAACCATTTTTACATCATTATACAACGTGGCTGTGTCATTGTGCAACTATTGTAAAATCATTACACAAAGTGGCCTTGTCATTGTGCAACCATTGTTACATCATTACACATCATGGCTGTGTCATTGTGCAACCATTGTTACATCATTACACAACGTGGCTGTGCCATTGTGCAACCATTGTTACATCATTATACAATGTGGCTGTGTATTTTTTGCAACCATCGTTAAATCATTAAACAACGTGGCTGTGTCATTGTGCAACCATTGTTACATAATTACACAAAGTGGCTGTGTCATTGTGTAACCATTGTTACACCATTACACATTGTGGCTGTGTCATTGTGCAACCATTGTTACATCATTACACAACGTGGCTGTGTCATTGTGCAACCATTGTTACATCATTACACAACATGGCTGTGTCATTGTGCAACCATTGTTACATCATTACACAAAGTAGCTGTGTCATTGTTCAACCATTGTTACATCATTATACAACGTGGCTGTGTCATTGTGCAACCATTGTTACATCATTACACAACGTGGCTGTGTCATTCTGCAACCATTGTTACATCATTATACAAAGTGGCTGTGTCATTGTGCAACCATTGTTACATCATTATACAACGTGGCTGTGTCATTGTGCAACCATTGTTACATCATTACACAAAGTGGCTGTGTCATTGTGCAACCATTGTTACATCATTACACAAAGTGGCTGTGTCATTGTGCAACCATTGTTACATCATTATACAACGTGGCTGTGTCATTGTGCAACCATTGTTACATCATTATACAACGTGGCTGTGTAATTGTGCAACTATTGTTACATCATTACACAAAGTGGCCTTGTCATTGTGCAACCATTGTTACATCATTATACAACGTGGCTGTGTCATTGTGCAACCATTGTTACATCATTACACAACGTGGCTGTGTCATTGTGCAACCATTGTTACATCATTACACAAAGTGGCTGTGTCATTGTGCAACCATTGCTACATCATTATACAACGTGGCTGTGTCATTGTGCAACCATTGTTACATCAGTACACAAAGTGGCTGTGTCATTGTGCAACCATTGTTACATCATTACACAAAGTGGCTGTGTCATTGTGCAACTATTGTTACATCATTATACAACGTGGCTGTGCCATTGTGCAACCATTGTTACATCATTACACAACGTGGCTGTGTCATTGTGCAACCATTGTTACATCATTACACAAAGTGGCTGTGTCATTGTGCAACCATTGTTACATCATTATACAACGTGGCTGTGTCATTGTGCAACCATTGTTACATCATTACACAACGTGGCTGTGTCATTGTGCAACCATTGTTACATCATTATACAATGTGGCTGTGTATTTGTGCAACCATCGTTAAATCATTAAACAACGTGGCTGTGTCATTGTGCAACCATTGTTACATAATTACACAAAGTGGCTGTGTCATTGTGTAACCATTGTTACATCATTACACAACGTGGCTGTGTCATTGTGCAACCATTGTTACATCATTATACAACGTGGCTGTGTCATTGTGCAACCATTGTTACATCATTACACAACGTGGCTGTGTCATTGTGCAACCATTGTTACATCATTACACAACGTGGCTGTGTCATTGTGCAACCATTGTTACATCATTATACAATGTGGCTGTGTCATTGTGCAACCATTGTTACATCATTATACAACATGGCTGTGTCATTGTGCAACCATTGTTACATCATAACACAAAGTGGCTGTGTCATTGTGCAACCATTGTTACATCATTACACAAAGTGGCTGTGTCATTGTGCAACCATTGTTACATCATTATACAACGTGGCTGTGTCATTGTGCAACCATTGTTACATCATTATACAATGTGGCTGTGTATTTGTGCAACCATCCTTAAATCATTAAACAACGTGGCTGTGTCATTGTGCAACCATTGTTACATAATTACACAAAGTGGCTGTGTCATTGTGTAACCATTGTTACACCATTACACATTGTGGCTGTGTCATTGTGCAACCATTGTTACATCATTACACAACGTGGCTGTGTCATTGTGCAACCATTGTTACATCATTACACAACATGGCTGTGTCATTGTGCAACCATTGCTACATCATTATACAACGTGGCTGTGTCATTGTGCAACCATTGTTACATCAGTACACAAAGTGGCTGTGTCATTGTGCAACCATTGTTACATCATTACACAAAGTGGCTGTGTCATTGTGCAACTATTGTTACATCATTATACAACGTGGCTGTGTCATTGTGCAACCATTGTTACATCATTACACAAAGTGGCTGTGTCATTGTGCAACCATTGTTACATCATTACACAAAGTGGCTGTGTCATTGTGCAACCATTGTTACATCATTATACAACGTGGCTGTGTCATTGTGCAACCATTTTTACATCATTATACAACGTGGCTGTGTCATTGTGCAACTATTGTAAAATCATTACACAAAGTGGCCTTGTCATTGTGCAACCATTGTTACATCATTACACATCATGGCTGTGTCATTGTGCAACCATTGTTACATCATTACACAACGTGGCTGTGCCATTGTGCAACCATTGTTACATCATTATACAATGTGGCTGTGTATTTTTTGCAACCATCGTTAAATCATTAAACAACGTGGCTGTGTCATTGTGCAACCATTGTTACATAATTACACAAAGTGGCTGTGTCATTGTGTAACCATTGTTACACCATTACACATTGTGGCTGTGTCATTGTGCAACCATTGTTACATCATTACACAACGTGGCTGTGTCATTGTGCAACCATTGTTACATCATTACACAACATGGCTGTGTCATTGTGCAACCATTGTTACATCATTACACAAAGTAGCTGTGTCATTGTTCAACCATTGTTACATCATTATACAACGTGGCTGTGTCATTGTGCAACCATTGTTACATCATTACACAACGTGGCTGTGTCATTCTGCAACCATTGTTACATCATTATACAAAGTGGCTGTGTCATTGTGCAACCATTGTTACATCATTATACAACGTGGCTGTGTCATTGTGCAACCATTGTTACATCATTACACAAAGTGGCTGTGTCATTGTGCAACCATTGTTACATCATTACACAAAGTGGCTGTGTCATTGTGCAACCATTGTTACATCATTATACAACGTGGCTGTGTCATTGTGCAACCATTGTTACATCATTATACAACGTGGCTGTGTAATTGTGCAACTATTGTTACATCACTACACAAAGTGGCCTTGTCATTGTGCAACCATTGTTACATCATTATACAACGTGGCTGTGTCATTGTGCAACCATTGTTACATCATTACACAACGTGGCTGTGTCATTGTGCAACCATTGTTACATCATTACACAAAGTGGCTGTGTCATTGTGCAACCATTGCTACATCATTATACAACGTGGCTGTGTCATTGTGCAACCATTGTTACATCAGTACACAAAGTGGCTGTGTCATTGTGCAACCATTGTTACATCATTACACAAAGTGGCTGTGTCATTGTGCAACTATTGTTACATCATTATACAACGTGGCTGTGTCATTGTGCAACCATTGTTACATCATTACACAACGTGGCTGTGTCATTGTGCAACCATTGTTACATCATTACACAAAGTGGCTGTGTCATTGTGCAACCATTGTTACATCATTATACAACGTGGCTGTGTCATTGTGCAACCATTGTTACATCATTACACAACGTGGCTGTGTCATTGTGCAACCATTGTTACATCATTATACAATGTGGCTGTGTATTTGTGCAACCATCGTTAAATCATTAAACAACGTGGCTGTGTCATTGTGTAACCATTGTTACATCATTACACAACGTGGCTGTGTCATTGTGCAACCATTGTTACATCATTACAAAACGTGGCTGTGTCATTGTGCAACCATTGTTACATAATTACACAACGTGGTTGTGTCATTGTGCAACCATTGTTACATCATTACACAAAGTGGCTGTGTCATTGTGCAACCATTGTTACATCATTATACAATGTGGCTGTGTCAGTGTGCAACCATTGTTACATCATAACACAACGTGGCTGTGTCATTGTGCAACCATTGTTACATCATTATACAACGTGGCTGTGTCATTGTGCAACCATTGTTACATCATTACACAACGTGGCTGTGTGATTGTGCAACCATTGTTACATCATTACACAACGTGGCTGTGTCATTGTGCAACCATTGTTACATCATTACACAACGTGGCTGTGTGATTGTGCAACCATTGTTACATCATTACACAACATGGCTGTGTCATTGTGCAACAATTGTTACATCATTATACAACGTGGCTGTGTGATTGTGCAACCATTGTTACATCATTATACAACGTGGCTGTGTCATTGTGCAACCATTGTTACATCATTACATAACATGGCTGTGTCATTGTGCAACCATTGTTATATCATTATACAATGTGGCTGTGTCATTGTTCAACCATTGTTACATCATTACACAACGTGGCTGTGTCATTGTGCAACCATTGTTACATCATTATACAACGAGCTGTGTCATTGTACAACCACTGTTACATCATTACACAACGTGGCTGTGTCATTGTGCAACCATTGTTACATCATTACACAACGTGGCTGTGCCATTGTGCAACCATTGTTACACCAATATACAACATGGCTGTGTCATTGTGCAACCATTGTTACATCATTACACAACGTGGCTGTGTCATTGTGCAACCATTGTTACATCATTATACAACGTGGCTGTGTCATTGTGCAACCATTGTTACATCATTATACAACATGGCTGTGTCATTGTGCAACCATTGTTACATCATTACACAATGTGGCTGTGTCATTGTGCAACCATTGTTACATCAATACACAACGTGGCTGTGTCATTGTGCAACCATTGTTACATCATTATACAACTCATTGTGCAACCATTGTTACATCATTATACAATGTGGCTGTGTCATTGTGCAGCCATTGTTACATCATTACACAACGTGGCTGTGTCATTGTGCAACCATTGTTACATCATTATACAACGTGGCTGTGTCATTGTGCAACTATTGTTACATTATTATACAACGTGGCTGTGTCATTGTGCAACCATTGTTACATCATTATACAACGTGGCTGTGTCATTGTGCAACCATTGTTACATCATTATACAACGTGGCTGTGTCATTGTGCAACCATTGTTACATCATTACACATAGTGGCTGTGTCATTGTGCAACCATTGTTACATCATTATACAACGTAGCTGTGTCATTGTGCAACTATTGTTACATCATTACACAAAGTGGCTGTGTCTTTGTGCCACCATTGTTACATCATTACACAACGTGGCTGTGTCATTGTGCAACCATTGTTACATCATTACACAACGTGGCTGTGTCATTGTGAAACCATTGTTACATCATTACACAAAGTGGCTGTGTCATTGTGCAACCATTGTTACATCATTATACAACGTGGCTGTGTCATTGTGCAACCATTGTTACATCATTACACAACGTGGCTGTGTCATTGTGCAACCATTGTTACATCATTATACAATGTGGCTGTGTCATTGTGCAACCATTGTTACATCATTATACATCGTAGCTGTGTCATTGTTCAACCATTGTTACATCATTATACAATGTGGCTGTGTCATTGTGCAACCATTGTTACATCATTATACAACGTGGCTGTGTCATTGTGCAACTATTGTTACATCATTACACAAAGTGGCCTTGTCATTGTGCAACCATTGTTACATCATTACACATCATGGCTGTGTCATTGTGCAACCATTGTTACATCATTACACAACGTGGCTGTGCCATTGTGCAACCATTGTTACATCATTATACAATGTGGCTGTGTATTTGTGCAACCATCGTTAAATCATTAAACAACGTGGCTGTGTCATTGTGCAACCATTGTTACATAATTAAACAAAGTGGCTGTGTCATTGTTACACCATTGTTACACCATTACACATTGTGGCTGTGTCATTGTGCAACCATTGTTACATCATTACACAACGTGGCTGTGTCATTGTGTAACCATTGTTACATCATTACACAACGTGGCTGTGTCATTGTGCAACCATTGTTACATCATTATACAACGTGGCTGTGTCATTGTGCAACCATTGTTACATCATTACACAAAGTGGAAGTGTCATTGTGCAACCATTGTTACATCATTACACAACGTGGCTGTGTCATTGTGCTTCCATTGTTACATCATTACACAACGTGGCTGTGTCATTGTGCAACCATTGTTACATCATTATACAACGTGGCTGTGTCATTGTGCAACCATTTTTACATCATTATACAATGTGGCTGTGTCATTGTGCAACCATTGTTACATCCTTACACAACGTGGCTGTGTCATTGTGCAACCATTGTTACATCATTATACAACGTGGCTGTGTCATTGTGCAACCATTGTTACATCATTACACAAAGTGGCTATGTCATTGTGCAACCATTGTTACATCATTACACAAAGTGGCTGTGTCATTGTGCAACCATTGTTACATCATTATACAACGTGGCTGTGTCATTGTGCAACCATTGTTACATCATTATACAACGTGGCTGTGTCATTGTGCAACTATTGTTACATCATTACACAAAGTGGCCTTGTCATTGTGCAACCATTGTTACATCATTACACATCGTGGCTGTGTCATTGTGCAACCATTGTTACATCATTATACAACGTGGCTGTGTCATTGTGCAACCATTGTTACATCATTACACAACGTGGCTGTGTCATTGTGCAACCATTGTTACATCATTACACAAAGTGGCTGTGTCATTGTGCAACAATTTCTACATCATTATACAACGTGGCTGTGTCATTGTGCAACCATTGTTACATCAGTACACAAAGTGGCTGTGTCATTGTGCAACCATTGTTACATCATTACACAAAGTGGCTGTGTCATTGTGCAACTATTGTTACATCATTATACAACGTGGCTGTGTCATTGTGCAACCATTGTTACATCATTACACAACGTGGCTGTGTCATTGTGCAAACATTGTTACATCATTACACAAAGTGGCTGTGTCATTGTGCAACCATTGTTACATCATTATACAACGTGGCTGTGTCATTGTGCAACCATTGTTACATCATTACACAACGTGGCTGTGTCATTGTGCAACCATTGGTAAATCATTATACAATGTGGCTGTGTATTTGTGCAACCATCGTTAAATCATTAAACAACGTGGCTGTGTCATTGTGCAACCATTGTTACATAATTACACACAGTGGGTGTGTCATTGTGTAACCATTGTTACATCATTGCACAACGTGGCTGTGTCATTGTGCAACCATTGTTACATCATTACACAACGTGGCTGTGTCATTGTGCAACTATTGTTACATCATTACACAACGTGGTTGTGTCATTGTGCAACCATTGTTACATCATTACACAAAGTGGCTGTGTCATTGTGCAACCATTGTTACATCATTATACAATGTGGCTGTGTCAGTGTGCAACCATTGTTACAACATAACACAACGTGGCTGTGTCATTGTGCAACCTTTGTTAGATCATTATACAACTTGGCTGTGTCATTGTGCAACCATTGTTACATCATTACACAACGAGGCTGTGTCATTGTGCAACCATTGTTACATCATTACACAACGTGGCTGTGTCATTGTGCAACCATTGTTACATCATTACACAACGTGGCTGTGCCATTGTGCAACCATTGTTACATCATTATACAATGTGGCTGTGTATTTGTGCAACCATCGTTAAATCATTAAACAACGTGGCTGTGTCATTGTGCAACCATTGTTACATAATTAAACAAAGTGGCTGTGTCATTGTTACACCATTGTTACACCATTACACATTGTGGCTGTGTCATTGTGCAACCATTGTTACATCATTACACAACGTGGCTGTGTCATTGTGTAACCATTGTTACATCATTACACAACGTGGCTGTGTCATTGTGCAACCATTGTTACATCATTATACAACGTGGCTGTGTCATTGTGCAACCATTGTTACATCATTACACAAAGTGGAAGTGTCATTGTGCAACCATTGTTACATCATTACACAACGTGGCTGTGTCATTGTGCTTCCATTGTTACATCATTACACAACGTGGCTGTGTCATTGTGCAACCATTGTTACATCATTATACAACGTGGCTGTGTCATTGTGCAACCATTTTTACATCATTATACAATGTGGCTGTGTCATTGTGCAACCATTGTTACATCCTTACACAACGTGGCTGTGTCATTGTGCAACCATTGTTACATCATTATACAACGTGGCTGTGTCATTGTGCAACCATTGTTACATCATTACACAAAGTGGCTGTGTCATTGTGCAACCATTGTTACATCATTACACAAAGTGGCTGTGTCATTGTGCAACCATTGTTACATCATTATACAAAGTGGCTGTGTCATTGTGCAACCATTGTTACATCATTATACAACGTGGCTGTGTCATTGTGCAACCATTGTTACATCATTACACAATGTGGCTGTGTCATTGTGCAACCATTGGTAAATCATTATACAATGTGGCTGTGTATTTGTGCAACCATCGTTAAATCATTAAACAACGTGGCTGTGTCATTGTGCAACCATTGTTACATAATTACACAAAGTGGGTGTGTCATTGTGTAACCATTGTTACATCATTACACAACGTGGCTGTGTCATTGTGCAACCATTGTTACATCATTACACAACGTGGCTGTGTCATTGTGCAACTATTGTTACATCATTACACAACGTGGTTGTGTCATTGTGCAACCATTGTTACATCATTACACAAAGTGGCTGTGTCATTGTGCAACCATTGTTACATCATTATACAATGTGGCTGTGTCAGTGTGCAACCATTGTTACATCATAACACAACGTGGCTGTGTCATTGTGCAACCATTGTTACATCATTATACAACTTGGCTGTGTCATTGTGCAACCATTGTTACATCATTACACAACGTGGCTGTGTCATTGTGCAACCATTGTTACATCATTATACAACGTGGCTGTGTCATTGTGCAACCATTGTTACATCATTACACAACGTGGCTGTGTCATTGTGCAACCATTGTTACATCATTACACAACGTGGCTGTGTCATTGTGCAACCATTGTTACATCATTATACAATGTGGCTGTGTCATTGTGCAACCATTGTTACATCATTATACAACATGGCTGTGTCATTGTGCAACCATTGTTACATCATAACACAAAGTGGCTCTGTCATTGTGCAACCATTGTTACATCATTACACAAAGTGGCTGTGTCATTGTGCAACCATTGTTACATCATTATACAACGTGGCTGTGTCATTGTGCAACCATTGTTACATCATTATACAATGTGGCTGTGTATTTGTGCAACCATCCTTAAATCATTAAACAACGTGGCTGTGTCATTGTGCAACCATTGTTACATAATTACACAAAGTGGCTGTGTCATTGTGTAACCATTGTTACACCATTACACATTGTGGCTGTGTCATTGTGCAACCATTGTTACATCATTACACAACGTGGCTGTGTCATTGTGCAACCATTGTTACATCATTACACAACATGGCTGTGTCATTGTGCAACCATTGCTACATCATTATACAACGTGGCTGTGTCATTGTGCAACCATTGTTACATCAGTACACAAAGTGGCTGTGTCATTGTGCAACCATTGTTACATCATTACACAAAGTGGCTGTGTCATTGTGCAACTATTGTTACATCATTATACAACGTGGCTGTGTCATTGTGCAACCATTGTTACATCATTACACAAAGTGGCTGTGTCATTGTGCAACCATTGTTACATCATTACACAAAGTGGCTGTGTCATTGTGCAACCATTGTTACATCATTATACAACGTGGCTGTGTCATTGTGCAACCATTTTTACATCATTATACAACGTGGCTGTGTCATTGTGCAACTATTGTAAAATCATTACACAAAGTGGCCTTGTCATTGTGCAACCATTGTTACATCATTACACATCATGGCTGTGTCATTGTGCAACCATTGTTACATCATTACACAACGTGGCTGTGCCATTGTGCAACCATTGTTACATCATTATACAATGTGGCTGTGTATTTTTTGCAACCATCGTTAAATCATTAAACAACGTGGCTGTGTCATTGTGCAACCATTGTTACATAATTACACAAAGTGGCTGTGTCATTGTGTAACCATTGTTACACCATTACACATTGTGGCTGTGTCATTGTGCAACCATTGTTACATCATTACACAACGTGGCTGTGTCATTGTGCAACCATTGTTACATCATTACACAACATGGCTGTGTCATTGTGCAACCATTGTTACATCATTACACAAAGTAGCTGTGTCATTGTTCAACCATTGTTACATCATTATACAACGTGGCTGTGTCATTGTGCAACCATTGTTACATCATTACACAACGTGGCTGTGTCATTCTGCAACCATTGTTACATCATTATACAAAGTGGCTGTGTCATTGTGCAACCATTGTTACATCATTATACAACGTGGCTGTGTCATTGTGCAACCATTGTTACATCATTACACAAAGTGGCTGTGTCATTGTGCAACCATTGTTACATCATTACACAAAGTGGCTGTGTCATTGTGCAACCATTGTTACATCATTATACAACGTGGCTGTGTCATTGTGCAACCATTGTTACATCATTATACAACGTGGCTGTGTAATTGTGCAACTATTGTTACATCATTACACAAAGTGGCCTTGTCATTGTGCAACCATTGTTACATCATTATACAACGTGGCTGTGTCATTGTGCAACCATTGTTACATCATTACACAACGTGGCTGTGTCATTGTGCAACCATTGTTACATCATTACACAAAGTGGCTGTGTCATTGTGCAACCATTGCTACATCATTATACAACGTGGCTGTGTCATTGTGCAACCATTGTTACATCAGTACACAAAGTGGCTGTGTCATTGTGCAACCATTGTTACATCATTACACAAAGTGGCTGTGTCATTGTGCAACTATTGTTACATCATTATACAACGTGGCTGTGCCATTGTGCAACCATTGTTACATCATTACACAACGTGGCTGTGTCATTGTGCAACCATTGTTACATCATTACACAAAGTGGCTGTGTCATTGTGCAACCATTGTTACATCATTATACAACGTGGCTGTGTCATTGTGCAACCATTGTTACATCATTACACAACGTGGCTGTGTCATTGTGCAACCATTGTTACATCATTATACAATGTGGCTGTGTATTTGTGCAACCATCGTTAAATCATTAAACAACGTGGCTGTGTCATTGTGCAACCATTGTTACATAATTACACAAAGTGGCTGTGTCATTGTGTAACCATTGTTACATCATTACACAACGTGGCTGTGTCATTGTGCAACCATTGTTACATCATTATACAACGTGGCTGTGTCATTGTGCAACCATTGTTACATCATTACACAACGTGGCTGTGTCATTGTGCAACCATTGTTACATCATTACACAACGTGGCTGTGTCATTGTGCAACCATTGTTACATCATTATACAATGTGGCTGTGTCATTGTGCAACCATTGTTACATCATTATACAACATGGCTGTGTCATTGTGCAACCATTGTTACATCATAACACAAAGTGGCTGTGTCATTGTGCAACCATTGTTACATCATTACACAAAGTGGCTGTGTCATTGTGCAACCATTGTTACATCATTATACAACGTGGCTGTGTCATTGTGCAACCATTGTTACATCATTATACAATGTGGCTGTGTATTTGTGCAACCATCCTTAAATCATTAAACAACGTGGCTGTGTCATTGTGCAACCATTGTTACATAATTACACAAAGTGGCTGTGTCATTGTGTAACCATTGTTACACCATTACACATTGTGGCTGTGTCATTGTGCAACCATTGTTACATCATTACACAACGTGGCTGTGTCATTGTGCAACCATTGTTACATCATTACACAACATGGCTGTGTCATTGTGCAACCATTGCTACATCATTATACAACGTGGCTGTGTCATTGTGCAACCATTGTTACATCAGTACACAAAGTGGCTGTGTCATTGTGCAACCATTGTTACATCATTACACAAAGTGGCTGTGTCATTGTGCAACTATTGTTACATCATTATACAACGTGGCTGTGTCATTGTGCAACCATTGTTACATCATTACACAAAGTGGCTGTGTCATTGTGCAACCATTGTTACATCATTACACAAAGTGGCTGTGTCATTGTGCAACCATTGTTACATCATTATACAACGTGGCTGTGTCATTGTGCAACCATTTTTACATCATTATACAACGTGGCTGTGTCATTGTGCAACTATTGTAAAATCATTACACAAAGTGGCCTTGTCATTGTGCAACCATTGTTACATCATTACACATCATGGCTGTGTCATTGTGCAACCATTGTTACATCATTACACAACGTGGCTGTGCCATTGTGCAACCATTGTTACATCATTATACAATGTGGCTGTGTATTTTTTGCAACCATCGTTAAATCATTAAACAACGTGGCTGTGTCATTGTGCAACCATTGTTACATAATTACACAAAGTGGCTGTGTCATTGTGTAACCATTGTTACACCATTACACATTGTGGCTGTGTCATTGTGCAACCATTGTTACATCATTACACAACGTGGCTGTGTCATTGTGCAACCATTGTTACATCATTACACAACATGGCTGTGTCATTGTGCAACCATTGTTACATCATTACACAAAGTAGCTGTGTCATTGTTCAACCATTGTTACATCATTATACAACGTGGCTGTGTCATTGTGCAACCATTGTTACATCATTACACAACGTGGCTGTGTCATTCTGCAACCATTGTTACATCATTATACAAAGTGGCTGTGTCATTGTGCAACCATTGTTACATCATTATACAACGTGGCTGTGTCATTGTGCAACCATTGTTACATCATTACACAAAGTGGCTGTGTCATTGTGCAACCATTGTTACATCATTACACAAAGTGGCTGTGTCATTGTGCAACCATTGTTACATCATTATACAACGTGGCTGTGTCATTGTGCAACCATTGTTACATCATTATACAACGTGGCTGTGTAATTGTGCAACTATTGTTACATCACTACACAAAGTGGCCTTGTCATTGTGCAACCATTGTTACATCATTATACAACGTGGCTGTGTCATTGTGCAACCATTGTTACATCATTACACAACGTGGCTGTGTCATTGTGCAACCATTGTTACATCATTACACAAAGTGGCTGTGTCATTGTGCAACCATTGCTACATCATTATACAACGTGGCTGTGTCATTGTGCAACCATTGTTACATCAGTACACAAAGTGGCTGTGTCATTGTGCAACCATTGTTACATCATTACACAAAGTGGCTGTGTCATTGTGCAACTATTGTTACATCATTATACAACGTGGCTGTGTCATTGTGCAACCATTGTTACATCATTACACAACGTGGCTGTGTCATTGTGCAACCATTGTTACATCATTACACAAAGTGGCTGTGTCATTGTGCAACCATTGTTACATCATTATACAACGTGGCTGTGTCATTGTGCAACCATTGTTACATCATTACACAACGTGGCTGTGTCATTGTGCAACCATTGTTACATCATTATACAATGTGGCTGTGTATTTGTGCAACCATCGTTAAATCATTAAACAACGTGGCTGTGTCATTGTGTAACCATTGTTACATCATTACACAACGTGGCTGTGTCATTGTGCAACCATTGTTACATCATTACAAAACGTGGCTGTGTCATTGTGCAACCATTGTTACATAATTACACAACGTGGTTGTGTCATTGTGCAACCATTGTTACATCATTACACAAAGTGGCTGTGTCATTGTGCAACCATTGTTACATCATTATACAATGTGGCTGTGTCAGTGTGCAACCATTGTTACATCATAACACAACGTGGCTGTGTCATTGTGCAACCATTGTTACATCATTATACAACGTGGCTGTGTCATTGTGCAACCATTGTTACATCATTACACAACGTGGCTGTGTGATTGTGCAACCATTGTTACATCATTACACAACGTGGCTGTGTCATTGTGCAACCATTGTTACATCATTACACAACGTGGCTGTGTGATTGTGCAACCATTGTTACATCATTACACAACATGGCTGTGTCATTGTGCAACAATTGTTACATCATTATACAACGTGGCTGTGTGATTGTGCAACCATTGTTACATCATTATACAACGTGGCTGTGTCATTGTGCAACCATTGTTACATCATTACATAACATGGCTGTGTCATTGTGCAACCATTGTTATATCATTATACAATGTGGCTGTGTCATTGTTCAACCATTGTTACATCATTACACAACGTGGCTGTGTCATTGTGCAACCATTGTTACATCATTATACAACGAGCTGTGTCATTGTACAACCACTGTTACATCATTACACAACGTGGCTGTGTCATTGTGCAACCATTGTTACATCATTACACAACGTGGCTGTGCCATTGTGCAACCATTGTTACACCAATATACAACATGGCTGTGTCATTGTGCAACCATTGTTACATCATTACACAACGTGGCTGTGTCATTGTGCAACCATTGTTACATCATTATACAACGTGGCTGTGTCATTGTGCAACCATTGTTACATCATTATACAACATGGCTGTGTCATTGTGCAACCATTGTTACATCATTACACAATGTGGCTGTGTCATTGTGCAACCATTGTTACATCAATACACAACGTGGCTGTGTCATTGTGCAACCATTGTTACATCATTATACAACTCATTGTGCAACCATTGTTACATCATTATACAATGTGGCTGTGTCATTGTGCAGCCATTGTTACATCATTACACAACGTGGCTGTGTCATTGTGCAACCATTGTTACATCATTATACAACGTGGCTGTGTCATTGTGCAACTATTGTTACATTATTATACAACGTGGCTGTGTCATTGTGCAACCATTGTTACATCATTATACAACGTGGCTGTGTCATTGTGCAACCATTGTTACATCATTATACAACGTGGCTGTGTCATTGTGCAATCATTGTTACATCATTACACATAGTGGCTGTGTCATTGTGCAACCATTGTTACATCATTATACAACGTAGCTGTGTCATTGTGCAACTATTGTTACATCATTACACAAAGTGGCTGTGTCTTTGTGCCACCATTGTTACATCATTACACAACGTGGCTGTGTCATTGTGCAACCATTGTTACATCATTACACAACGTGGCTGTGTCATTGTGAAACCATTGTTACATCATTACACAAAGTGGCTGTGTCATTGTGCAACCATTGTTACATCATTATACAACGTGGCTGTGTCATTGTGCAACCATTGTTACATCATTACACAACGTGGCTGTGTCATTGTGCAACCATTGTTACATCATTATACAATGTGGCTGTGTCATTGTGCAACCATTGTTACATCATTATACATCGTAGCTGTGTCATTGTTCAACCATTGTTACATCATTATACAATGTGGCTGTGTCATTGTGCAACCATTGTTACATCATTATACAACGTGGCTGTGTCATTGTGCAACTATTGTTACATCATTACACAAAGTGGCCTTGTCATTGTGCAACCATTGTTACATCATTACACATCATGGCTGTGTCATTGTGCAACCATTGTTACATCATTACACAACGTGGCTGTGCCATTGTGCAACCATTGTTACATCATTATACAATGTGGCTGTGTATTTGTGCAACCATCGTTAAATCATTAAACAACGTGGCTGTGTCATTGTGCAACCATTGTTACATAATTAAACAAAGTGGCTGTGTCATTGTTACACCATTGTTACACCATTACACATTGTGGCTGTGTCATTGTGCAACCATTGTTACATCATTACACAACGTGGCTGTGTCATTGTGTAACCATTGTTACATCATTACACAACGTGGCTGTGTCATTGTGCAACCATTGTTACATCATTATACAACGTGGCTGTGTCATTGTGCAACCATTGTTACATCATTACACAAAGTGGAAGTGTCATTGTGCAACCATTGTTACATCATTACACAACGTGGCTGTGTCATTGTGCTTCCATTGTTACATCATTACACAACGTGGCTGTGTCATTGTGCAACCATTGTTACATCATTATACAACGTGGCTGTGTCATTGTGCAACCATTTTTACATCATTATACAATGTGGCTGTGTCATTGTGCAACCATTGTTACATCCTTACACAACGTGGCTGTGTCATTGTGCAACCATTGTTACATCATTATACAACGTGGCTGTGTCATTGTGCAACCATTGTTACATCATTACACAAAGTGGCTATGTCATTGTGCAACCATTGTTACATCATTACACAAAGTGGCTGTGTCATTGTGCAACCATTGTTACATCATTATACAACGTGGCTGTGTCATTGTGCAACCATTGTTACATCATTATACAACGTGGCTGTGTCATTGTGCAACTATTGTTACATCATTACACAAAGTGGCCTTGTCATTGTGCAACCATTGTTACATCATTACACATCGTGGCTGTGTCATTGTGCAACCATTGTTACATCATTATACAACGTGGCTGTGTCATTGTGCAACCATTGTTACATCATTACACAACGTGGCTGTGTCATTGTGCAACCATTGTTACATCATTACACAAAGTGGCTGTGTCATTGTGCAACAATTTCTACATCATTATACAACGTGGCTGTGTCATTGTGCAACCATTGTTACATCAGTACACAAAGTGGCTGTGTCATTGTGCAACCATTGTTACATCATTACACAAAGTGGCTGTGTCATTGTGCAACTATTGTTACATCATTATACAACGTGGCTGTGTCATTGTGCAACCATTGTTACATCATTACACAACGTGGCTGTGTCATTGTGCAAACATTGTTACATCATTACACAAAGTGGCTGTGTCATTGTGCAACCATTGTTACATCATTATACAACGTGGCTGTGTCATTGTGCAACCATTGTTACATCATTACATAACGTGGCTGTGTCATTGTGCAACCATTGGTAAATCATTATACAATGTGGCTGTGTATTTGTGCAACCATCGTTAAATCATTAAACAACGTGGCTGTGTCATTGTGCAACCATTGTTACATAATTACACACAGTGGGTGTGTCATTGTGTAACCATTGTTACATCATTGCACAACGTGGCTGTGTCATTGTGCAACCATTGTTACATCATTACACAACGTGGCTGTGTCATTGTGCAACTATTGTTACATCATTACACAACGTGGTTGTGTCATTGTGCAACCATTGTTACATCATTACACAAAGTGGCTGTGTCATTGTGCAACCATTGTTACATCATTATACAATGTGGCTGTGTCAGTGTGCAACCATTGTTACAACATAACACAACGTGGCTGTGTCATTGTGCAACCTTTGTTAGATCATTATACAACTTGGCTGTGTCATTGTGCAACCATTGTTACATCATTACACAACGAGGCTGTGTCATTGTGCAACCATTGTTACATCATTACACAACGTGGCTGTGTCATTGTGCAACCATTGTTACATCATTACACAACGTGGCTGTGTCATTGTGCAACCATTGTTACATCATTACACAACGTGGCTGTGTCATTGTGCAACCATTGTTACATCATTATACAATGTGGCTGTGTCATTGTGCAACCATTGTTACATCATTATACAACATGGCTGTGTCATTGTGCAACCATTGTTACATCATTACACAACTTGGCTGTGTCATTGTGCAACCATTGTTACATCATTATACAACGTGGCTGTGTCATTGTGCAACCATTGTTACATCATTACACAACGTGGCTGTGTCATTGTGCAACCATTGTTACATCATTATACAACGTGGCTGTGTCATTGTGCAACCATTGTTACATCATTATACAACATGGCTGTGTCATTGTGCAACCATTGTTACATCACTACACAACGTGGCTGTGTCATTGTGCAACCATTGTTACATCATTACACAACGTGGCTGTGTCATTGTGCAACCATTGTTACATCATTATACAACTCATTGTGCAACCATTGTTATATCATTATACAACATGGCTGTGTCATTGTGCAACCATTGTTACATCATTGCACAACGTGGTTGTGTCATTTTGCAACCATTGTTACATCATTATACAACGTGACTGTGTCATTGTGCAACCATTGTTACATCATTATACAACGTGGCTGTGTCATTGTGCAACCATTGTTACATCATTACACAACATGGCTGTGTCATTGTGCAACCATTGTTACATCATTATACAGCGTGGCTGTGTCATTGTGCAACCATTGTTACATCATTATACAACGGGACTGTGTCATTGTGCAACCATTGTTACATCATTACACAAAGTGGCTGTGTCATTGTGCCACCATTGTTACATCATTATACAACGTGGCTTTGTCATTGTGCAACCATTGTTACATCATTACACAAAGTGGCTTTGTCATTGTGCAACCATTGTTACATCATTACACAACGTGGCTGTGTCATTGTGCAACCATTGTTACATCATTACACAACGTGGCTGTGTCATTGTGCAACCATTGTTACATCATTATACAACGTGGCTGTGTCATTGTGCAACCATTGTTACATCATTACACAAAGTGGCTGTGTCATTGTGCAACCATTGTTACATCATTACACAAAGTGGCTGTGTCATTGTGCTACCATTGTTACATCATTATACAACGTGGCTGTGTCATTGTGCAACCATTGTTACATCATTATACAATGTGGCTGTGTAATTGTGCAACTATTGTTACATCATTACACAAAGTGGCCTTGTCATTGTGCAACCATTGTTACATCATTGCACATCGTGGCTGTGTCATTGTGCAACCATTGTTACATCATTACACAAAGTGGCTGTGTCATTGTGCAACCATTGTTACATCATTACACAACGTGGCTGTGTCATTGTGCAACCATTGTTACATCATTACACAAAGTGGCTGTGTCATTGTGCAACAATTGCTACATCATTATACAACGTGGCTGTGTCATTGTGCAACCATTGTTACATCAGTACACAAAGTGGCTGTGTCATTGTGCAACCATTGTTACATCATTACACAAAGTGGCTGTGTCATTGTGCAACTATTGTTACATCATTATACAACGTGGCTGTGTCATTGTGCAACCATTGTTACATCATTACACAATGTGGCTGTGTCATTGTGCAACCATTGTTACATCATTACACAAAGTGGCTGTGTCATTGTGCAACCATTGTTACATCATTATACAACGTGGCTGTGTCATTGTGCAACCATTGTTACATCATTACACAACGTGGCTGTGTCATTGTGCAACCATTGGTAAATCATTATACAATGTGGCAGTGTATTTGTGCAACCATCGTTAAATCATTAAACAACGTGGCTGTGTCATTGTGCAACCATTGTTACATAATTACACAAAGTGGGTGTGTCATTGTGTAACCATTGTTACATCATTACACAACGTGGCTGTGTCATTGTGCAACCATTGTTACATCATTACACAACGTGGCTGTGTCATTGTGCAACTATTGTTACATCATTACACAACGTGGTTGTGTCATTGTGCAACCATTGTTACATCATTACACAAAGTGGCTGTGTCATTGTGCAACCATTGTTACATCATTATACAACGTGGCTGTGTCATTGTGCAACCATTGTTACATCATAACACAACGTGGCTGTATCATTGTGCAACCATTGTTACATCATTATACAACTTGGCTGTGTCATTGTGCAACCATTGTTACATCATTACACAACGTGGCTGTGTCATTGTGCAACCATTGTTACATCATTATACAACGTGGCTGTGTCATTGTGCTTCCATTGTTACATCATTACACAACGTGGCTGTGTCATTGTGCAACCATTGTGACATCATTATACAATGTGGCTGTGTCATTGTGCAACCATTTTTACATCATTATACAATGTGGCTGTGTCATTGTGCAACCATTGTTACATCCTTACACAACGTGGCTGTGTCATTGTGCAACCATTGTTACATCATTATACAACGTGGCTGTGTCATTGTGCAACCATTGTTACATCATTACACAAAGTGGCTGTGTCATTGTGCAACCATTGTTACATCATTACACAAAGTGGCTGTGTCATTGTGCAACCATTGTTACATCATTATACAACGTGGCTGTGTCATTGTGCAACCATTGTTACATCATTATACAACGTGGCTGTGTCATTGTGCAACTATTGTTACATCATTACACAAAGTGGCCTTGTCATTGTGCAACCATTGTTACATCATTACACATCGTGGCTGTGTCATTGTGCAACCATTGTTACATCATTATACAACGTGGCTGTGTCATTGTGCAACCATTGTTACATCATTACAAAACGTGGCTGTGTCATTGTGCAACCATTGTTACATCATTACACAAAGTGGCTGTGTCATTGTGCAACAATTTCTACATCATTATACAACGTGGCTGTGTCATTGTGCAACCATTGTTACATCAGTACACAAAGTGGCTGTGTCATTGTGCAACCATTGTTACATCATTACACAAAGTGGCTGTGTCATTGTGCAACTATTGTTACATCATTATACAACGTGGCTGTGTCATTGTGCAACCATTGTTACATCATTACACAACGTGGCTGTGTCATTGTGCAAACATTGTTACATCATTACACAAAGTGGCTGTGTCATTGTGCAACAATTGTTACATCATTATACAACGTGGCTGTGTCATTGTGCAACCATTGTTACATCATTACACAACGTGGCTGTGTCATTGTGCAACCATTGGTAAATCATTATACAATGTGGCTGTGTATTTGTGCAACCATCGTTAAATCATTAAACAACGTGGCTGTGTCATTGTGCAACCATTGTTACATAATTACACAAAGTGGGTGTGTCATTGTGTAACCATTGTTACATCATTACACAACGTGGCTGTGTCATTGTGCAACCATTGTTACATCATTACACAACGTGGCTGTGTCATTGTGCAACTATTGTTACATCATTACACAACGTGGTTGTGTCATTGTGCAACCATTGTTACATCATTACACAAAGTGGCTGTGTCATTGTGCAACCATTGTTACATCATTATACAATGTGGCTGTGTCAGTGTGCAACCATTGTTACAACATAACACAACGTGGCTGTGTCATTGTGCAACCTTTGTTAGATCATTATACAACTTGGCTGTGTCATTGTGCAACCATTGTTACATCATTACACAACGAGGCTGTGTCATTGTGCAACCATTGTTACATCATTACACAACGTGGCTGTGTCATTGTGCAACCATTGTTACATCATTACACAACGTGGCTGTGTCATTGTGCAACCATTGTTACATCATTACACAACGTGGCTGTGTCATTGTGCAACCATTGTTACATCATTATACAATGTGGCTGTGTCATTGTGCAACCATTGTTACATCATTATACAACATGGCTGTGTCATTGTGCAACCATTGTTACATCATTACACAACTTGGCTGTGTCATTGTGCAACCATTGTTACATCATTATACAACGTGGCTGTGTCATTGTGCAACCATTGTTACATCATTACACAACGTGGCTGTGTCATTGTGCAACCATTGTTACATCATTATACAACGTGGCTGTGTCATTGTGCAACCATTGTTACATCATTATACAACATGGCTGTGTCATTGTGCAACCATTGTTACATCACTACACAACGTGGCTGTGTCATTGTGCAACCATTGTTACATCATTACACAACGTGGCTGTGTCATTGTGCAACCATTGTTACATCATTATACAACTCATTGTGCAACCATTGTTATATCATTATACAACATGGCTGTGTCATTGTGCAACCATTGTTACATCATTGCACAACGTGGTTGTGTCATTTTGCAACCATTGTTACATCATTATACAACGTGACTGTGTCATTGTGCAACCATTGTTACATCATTATACAACGTGGCTGTGTCATTGTGCAACCATTGTTACATCATTACACACCGTGGCTGTGTCATTGTGCAACCATTGTTACATCATTATACAACGTGGCTGTGTCATTGTGCAACCATTGTTACATCATTATACAACGGGACTGTGTCATTGTGCAACCATTGTTACATCATTACACAAAGTGGCTGTGTCATTGTGCCACCATTGTTACATCATTATACAACGTGGCTTTGTCATTGTGCAACCATTGTTACATCATTACACAAAGTGGCTTTGTCATTGTGCAACCATTGTTACATCATTACACAACGTGGCTGTGTCATTGTGCAACCATTGTTACATCATTACACAACGTGGCTGTGTCATTGTGCAACCATTGTTACATCATTATACAACGTGGCTGTGTCATTGTGCAACCATTGTTACATCATTACACAAAGTGGCTGTGTCATTGTGCAACCATTGTTACATCATTACACAAAGTGGCTGTGTCATTGTGCAACCATTGTTACATCATTATACAACGTGGCTGTGTCATTGTGCAACCATTGTTACATCATTATACAACGTGGCTGTGTAATTGTGCAACTATTGTTACATCATTACACAAAGTGGCCTTGTCATTGTGCAACCATTGTTACATCATTGCACATCGTGGCTGTGTCATTGTGCAACCATTGTTACATCATTACACAAAGTGGCTGTGTCATTGTGCAACCATTGTTACATCATTACACAACGTGGCTGTGTCATTGTGCAACCATTGTTACATCATTACACAAAGTGGCTGTGTCATTGTGCAACAATTGCTACATCATTATACAACGTGGCTGTGTCATTGTGCAACCATTGTTACATCAGTACACAAAGTGGCTGTGTCATTGTGCAACCATTGTTACATCATTACACAAAGTGGCTGTGTCATTGTGCAACTATTGTTACATCATTATACAACGTGGCTGTGTCATTGTGCAACCATTGTTACATCATTACACAATGTGGCTGTGTCATTGTGCAACCATTGTTACATCATTACACAAAGTGGCTGTGTCATTGTGCAACCATTGTTACATCATTATACAACGTGGCTGTGTCATTGTGCAACCATTGTTACATCATTACACAACGTGGCTGTGTCATTGTGCAACCATTGGTAAATCATTATACAATGTGGCTGTGTATTTGTGCAACCATCGTTAAATCATTAAACAACGTGGCTGTGTCATTGTGCAACCATTGTTACATAATTACACAAAGTGGGTGTGTCATTGTGTAACCATTGTTACATCATTACACAACGTGGCTGTGTCATTGTGCAACCATTGTTACATCATTACACAACGTGGCTGTGTCATTGTGCAACTATTGTTACATCATTACACAACGTGGTTGTGTCATTGTGCAACCATTGTTACATCATTACACAAAGTGGCTGTGTCATTGTGCAACCATTGTTACATCATTATACAATGTGGCTGTGTCAGTGTGCAACCATTGTTACATCATAACACAACGTGGCTGTGTCATTGTGCAACCATTGTTACATCATTATACAACTTGGCTGTGTCATTGTGCAACCATTGTTACATCATTACACAACGTGGCTGTGTCATTGTGCAACCATTGTTACATCATTATACAACGTGGCTGTGTCATTGTGCAACCATTGTTACATCATTACACAACGTGGCTGTGTCATTGTGCAACCATTGTTACATCATTACACAACGTGGCTGTGTCATTGTGCAACCATTGTTACATCATTATACAATGTGGCTGTGTCATTGTGCAACCATTGTTACATCATTATACAACATGGCTGTGTCATTGTGCAACCATTGTTACATCATAACACAAAGTGGCTGTGTCATTGTGCAACCATTGTTACATCATTACACAAAGTGGCTGTGTCATTGTGCAACCATTGTTACATCATTATACAACGTGGCTGTGTCATTGTGCAACCATTGTTACATCATTATACAATGTGGCTGTGTATTTGTGCAACCATCCTTAAATCATTAAACAACGTGGCTGTGTCATTGTGCAACCATTGTTACATAATTACACAAAGTGGCTGTGTCATTGTGTAACCATTGTTACACCATTACACATTGTGGCTGTGTCATTGTGCAACCATTGTTACATCATTACACAACGTGGCTGTGTCATTGTGCAACCATTGTTACATCATTACACAACATGGCTGTGTCATTGTGCAACCATTGCTACATCATTATACAACGTGGCTGTGTCATTGTGCAACCATTGTTACATCAGTACACAAAGTGGCTGTGTCATTGTGCAACCATTGTTACATCATTACACAAAGTGGCTGTGTCATTGTGCAACTATTGTTACATCATTATACAACGTGGCTGTGTCATTGTGCAACCATTGTTACATCATTACACAAAGTGGCTGTGTCATTGTGCAACCATTGTTACATCATTACACAAAGTTGCTGTGTCATTGTGCAACCATTGTTACATCATTATACAACGTGGCTGTGTCATTGTGCAACCATTTTTACATCATTATACAACGTGGCTGTGTCATTGTGCAACTATTGTAAAATCATTACACAAAGTGGCCTTGTCATTGTGCAACCATTGTTACATCATTACACATCATGGCTGTGTCATTGTGCAACCATTGTTACATCATTACACAACGTGGCTGTGCCATTGTGCAACCATTGTTACATCATTATACAATGTGGCTGTGTATTTTTTGCAACCATCGTTAAATCATTAAACAACGTGGCTGTGTCATTGTGCAACCATTGTTACATAATTACACAAAGTGGCTGTGTCATTGTGTAACCATTGTTACACCATTACACATTGTGGCTGTGTCATTGTGCAACCATTGTTACATCATTACACAACGTGGCTGTGTCATTGTGCAACCATTGTTACATCATTACACAACATGGCTGTGTCATTGTGCAACCATTGTTACATCATTACACAAAGTAGCTGTGTCATTGTTCAACCATTGTTACATCATTATACAACGTGGCTGTGTCATTGTGCAACCATTGTTACATCATTACACAACGTGGCTGTGTCATTCTGCAACCATTGTTACATCATTATACAAAGTGGCTGTGTCATTGTGCAACCATTGTTACATCATTATACAACGTGGCTGTGTCATTGTGCAACCATTGTTACATCATTATACAACATGGCTGTGTCATTGTGCAACCATTGTTACATCATTACACAACGTGGCTGTGTCATTGTGCAACCAATGTTACATCATTATACAACGTGGCTGTGTCATTGTGCAACCATTGTTACATCATTATACAACATGGCTGTGTCATTGTGCAACCATTGTTACATCATTACCCAACGTGGCTGTGTCATTGTGCAACCATTGTTACATCATTATACAATGTGGCTGTGTATTTGTGCAACCATCGTTAAATCATTAAACAACGTGGCTGTGTCATTGTGCAACCATTGTTACATAATTACACAAAGTGGCTGTGTCATTGTGTAACCATTGTTACACCATTACACATTGTGGCTGTGTCATTGTGCAACCATTGTTACATCATTACACAACGTGGCTGTGTCATTGTGCAACCATTGTTACATCATTACACAACATGGCTGTGTCATTGTGCAACCATTGCTACATCATTATACAACGTGGCTGTGTCATTGTGCAACCATTGTTACATCAGAACACAAAGTGGCTGTGTCATTGTGCAACCATTGTTACATCATTACACAAAGTGGCTGTGTCATTGTGCAACTATTGTTACATCATTATACAACGTGGCTGTGTCATTGTGCAACCATTGTTACATCATTACACAAAGTGTCTGTGTCATTGTGCAACCATTGTTACATCATTACACACAGTGGCTGTGTCATTGTGCAACCATTGTTACATCATTATACAACGTGGCTGTGTCATTGTGCAACCATTTTTACATCATTATACAACGTGGCTGTGTCATTGTGCAACTATTGTTACATCATTACACAAAGTGGCCTTGTCATTGTGCAACCATTGTTACATCATTACACATCATGGCTGTGTCATTGTGCAACCATTGGTACATCATTACACAAAGTGGCTGTGCCATTGTGCAACCATTGTTACATCATTATACAATGTGGCTGTGTATTTTTTGCAACCATCGTTAAATCATTAAACAACGTGGCTGTGTCATTGTGCAACCATTGTTACATAATTACACAAAGTGGCTGTGTCATTGTGTAACCATTGTTACACCATTACACATTGTGGCTGTGTCATTGTGCAACCATTGTTACATCATTACACAACGTGGCTGTGTCATTGTGCAACCATTGTTACATCATTACACAACATGGCTGTGTCATTGTGCAACCATTGTTACATCATTACACAAAGTAGCTGTGTCATTGTTCAACCATTGTTACATCATTATACAACGTGGCTGTGTCATTGTGCAACCATTGTTACATCATTACACAACGTGGCTGTGTCATTCTGCAACCATTGTTACATCATTATACAAAGTGGCTGTGTCATTGTGCAACCATTGTTACATCATTATACAACGTGGCTGTGTCATTGTGCAACCATTGTTACATCATTATACAACGTGGCTGTGTCATTGTGCAACCATTGTTACATCATTACACAACGTGGCTGTGTCATTGTGCAACCATTGTTACATCATTATACAACGTGGCTGTGTCATTGTGCAACCATTGTTACATCATTATACAACGTGGCTGTGTCATTGTGCTTCCATTGTTACATCATTACACAACGTGGCTGTGTCATTGTGCAACCGTTGTTACATCATTATACAATGTGGCTGTGTCATTGTGCAACCATTGTTACATCATTACACAATGTGGCTGTGTCATTGTGCAACCATTGTTACATCATTATACAACGTGGCTGTGTCATTGTGCAACCATTGTTACATCATTACACAACGTGGCTGTGTCATTGTGCAACCATTGTTACATCATTACACAATGTGGCTGTGTCATTGTGCAACCATTGTTACATCATTATACAACGTGGCTGTGTCATTGTGCAACCATTGTTACATCATTATACAACGTGGCTGTGTCATTGTGCAACCATTGTTACATCATTACACAAAGTGGAAGTGTCATTGTGCAACCATTGTTACATCATTACACAATGTGGCTGTGTCATTGTGCAACCATTGTTACATCATTATACAACGTGGCTGTGTCATTGTGCAACCATTGTTACATCATTACACAACGTGGCTGTGTCATTGTGCAACCATTGTTACATCATTACACAACGTGGCTGTGTCATTGTGCAACCATTGTTACATCATTATACAACGTGGCTGTGTCATTGTGCAACCATTGTTACATCATTACACAACGTGGCTGTGTCATTGTGCAACCATTGTTACATCATTATACAACGTGGCTGTGTCATTGTGCAACCATTGTTACATCATTACACAAAGTGGCTGTGTCATTGTGCAACCATTGTTACATCATTATACAACTCATTGTGCAACCATTGTTACATCATTATACAACGTGGCTGTGTCATTGTGCAACCATTGTTACATCATTGCACAACGTGGTTGTGTCATTTTGCAACCATTGTTACATCATTATACAACGTGACTGTGTCATTGTGCAACCATTGTTACATCATTATACAATGTGGCTGTGTCATTGTGCAACCATTGTTACATCATTACACAACGTGGCTGTGTCATTGTGCAACCATTGTTACATCATTATACAACATGGCTGTGTCATTGTGCAACCATTGTTACATCATTATACAACGGGACTGTGTCATTGTGCAACCATTGTTACATCATTACACAAAGTGGCTGTGTCATTGTGCCACCATTGTTACATCATTATACAACGTGGCTTTGTCATTGTGCAACCATTGTTACATCATTACACAAAGTGGCTTTGTCATTGTGCAACCATTGTTACATCATTACACAACGTGGCTGTGTCATTGTGCAACCATTGTTACATCATTACACAACATGGCTGTGTAATTGTGCAACCATTGTTACATCATTATACAACGTGGCTGTGTCATTGTGCAACCATTGTTACATCATTACACAAAGTGGCTGTGTCATTGTGCAACCATTGTTACATCATTACACAAAGTGGCTGTGTCATTGTGCAACCATTGTTACATCATTATACAACGTGGCTGTGTCATTGTGCAACCATTGTTACATCATTATACAATGTGGCTGTGTAATTGTGCAACTATTGTTACATCATTACACAAAGTGGCCTTGTCATTGTGCAACCATTGTTACATCATTATACAACGTGGCTGTGTCATTGTGCAACCATTGTTACATCATTACACAACGTGGCTGTGTCATTGTGCAACCATTGTTACATCATTACACAAAGTGGCTGTGTCATTGTGCAACCATTGCTACATCATTATACAACGTGGCTGTGTCATTGTGCAACCATTGTTACATCAGTACACAAAGTGGCTGTGTCATTGTGCAACCATTGTTACATCATTACACAAAGTGGCTGTGTCATTGTGCAACTATTGTTACATCATTATACAACGTGGCTGTGTCATTGTGCAACCATTGTTACATCATTACACAACGTGGCTGTGTCATTGTGCAACCATTGTTACATCATTACACAAAGTGGCTGTGTCATTGTGCAACCATTGTTACATCATTATACAACGTGGCTGTGTCATTGTGCAACCATTGTTACATCATTACACAACGTGGCTGTGTCATTGTGCAACCATTGTTACATCATTATACAATGTGGCTGTGTATTTGTGCAACCATCGTTAAATCATTAAACAACGTGGCTGTGTCATTGTGCAACCATTGTTACATAATTACACAAAGTGGCTGTGTCATTGTGTAACCATTGTTACATCATTACACAACGTGGCTGTGTCATTGTGCAACCATTGTTACATCATTACAAAACGTGGTTGTGTCATTGTGCAACCATTGTTACATAATTACACAACGTGGTTGTGTCATTGTGCAACCATTGTTACATCATTACACAAAGTGGCTGTGTCATTGTGCAACCATTGTTACATCATTATACAATGTGGCTGTGTCAGTGTGCAACCATTGTTACATCATAACACAACGTGGCTGTGTCATTGTGCAACCATTGTTACATCATTATACAACGTGGCTGTGTCATTGTGCAACCATTGTTACATCATTACACAACGTGGCTGTGTGATTGTGCAACCATTGTGACATCATTACACAACGTGGCTGTGTCATTGTGCAACCATTGTTACATCATTACACAACGTGGCTGTGTGATTGTGCAACCATTGTTACATCATTACACAACATGGCTGTGTCATTGTGCAACAATTGTTACATCATTATACAACGTGGCTGTGTGATTGTGCAACCATTGTTACATCATTATACAACGTGGCTGTGTCATTGTGCAACCATTGTTACATCATTACATAACATGGCTGTGTCATTGTGCAACCATTGTTATATCATTATACAACGTGGCTGTGTCATTGTGCAACCATTGTTACATCAATACACAACGTGGCTGTGTCATTGTGCAACCATTGTTACATCATTATACAACGAGCTGTGTCATTGTACAACCACTGTTACATCATTACACAACGCGGCTGTGTCATTGTGCAACCATTGTTACATCATTACACAACGTGGCTGTGCCATTGTGCAACCATTGTTACACCAATATACAACATGGCTGTGTCATTGTGCAACCATTGTTACATCATTACACAACGTTGCTGTGTCATTGTGCAACCATTGTTACATCATTATACAACGTGGCTGTGTCATTGTGCAACCATTGTTACATCATTATACAACATGGCTGTGTCATTGTGCAACCATTGTTACATCATTACACAATGTGGCTGTGTCATTGTGCAACCATTGTTACATCAATACACAACGTGGCTGTGTCATTGTGCAACCATTGTTACATCATTATACAACTCATTGTGCAACCATTGTTACATCATTATACAATGTGGCTGTGTCATTGTGCAGCCATTGTTACATCATTACACAACCTGGCTGTGTCATTGTGCAACCATTGTTACATCATTATACAACGTGGCTGTGTCATTGTGCAACTATTGTTACATTATTATACAACATGGCTGTGTCATTGTGCAACCATTGTTACATCATTATACAACGTGGCTGTGTCATTGTGCAACCATTGGTACATCATTATACAACGTGGCTGTGTCATTTTGCAACCATTGTTACATCATTACACATAGTGGCTGTGTCATTGTGCAACCATTGTTACATCATTATACAACGTAGCTGTGTCATTGTGCAACTATTGTTACATCATTACACAAAGTGGCTGTGTCTTTGTGCCACCATTGTTACATCGTTACACAACGTGGCTGTGTCATTGTGCAACCATTGTTACATCATTACACAACGTGGCTGTGTCATTGTGCAACCATTGTTACATCATTACACAAAGTGGCTGTGTCATTGTGCAACCATTGTTACATCATTATACAACGTGGCTGTGTCATTGTGCAACCATTGTTACATCATTACACAACGTGGCTGTGTCATTGTGCAACCATTGTTACATCATTATACAATGTGGCTGTGTCATTGTGCAACCATTGTTACATCATTATACATCGTAGCTGTGTCATTGTTCAACCATTGTTACATCATTATACAATGTGGCTGTGTCATTGTGCAACCATTGTTACATCATTATACAACGTGGCTGTGTCATTGTGCAACTATTGTTACATCATTACACAAAGTGGCCTTGTCATTGTGCAACCATTGTTACATCATTACACATCATGGCTGTGTCATTGTGCAACCATTGTTACATCATTACACAACGTGGCTGTGCCATTGTGCAACCATTGTTACATCATTATACAATGTGGCTGTGTATTTGTGCAACCATCGTTAAATCATTAAACAACGTGGCTGTGTCATTGTGCAACCATTGTTACATAATTACACAAAGTGGCTGTGTCATTGTGTAACCATTGTTACATCATTACACAACATGGCTGTGTCATTGTGCAACCATTGTTACATCATTACACAAAGTAGCTGTGTCATTGTTCAACCATTGTTACATCAATATACAACGTGGCTGTGTCATTGTGCAACCATTGTTACATCATTACACAACGTGGCTGTGTCATTCTGCAACCATTGTTACATCATTATACAAAGTGGCTGTGTCATTGTGCAACCATTGTTACATCATTATACAACGTGGCTGTGTCATTGTGCAACCATTGTTACATCATTATACAACGTGGCTGTGTCATTGTGCAACCATTGGTACATCATTACACAACGTGGCTGTGTCATTGTGCAACCATTGTTACATCATTATACAACATGGCTGTGTCATTGTGCAACCATTGTTACATCATTATACAACGTGGCTGTGTCATTGTGCAACCATTGTTACATCATTACACAACGTGGCTGTGTCATTGTGC
This sequence comes from Lissotriton vulgaris, assembly GCF_964263255.1. Taxonomy (NCBI): domain Eukaryota; kingdom Metazoa; phylum Chordata; class Amphibia; order Caudata; family Salamandridae; genus Lissotriton; species Lissotriton vulgaris. The sequence continues at coordinate 795,223,089 of NC_141697.1, forward strand.
AACCATTGTTACATCATTATACAACGTGGCTGTGTCATTGTGCAACCATTGTTACATCATTACACAACGTGGCTGTGTCATTGTGCAACCATTGTTACATCATTATACAACGTGGCTGTGTCATTGTGCAACCATTGTTACATCATTACACAAAGTGGAAGTTTCATTGTGCAACCATTGTTACATCATTACACAACGTGGCTGTGTCATTGTGCAACCATTGTTACATCATTACACAACGTGGCTGTGTCATTGTGCAACCATTGTTACATCATTACACAATGTGGCTGTGTCATTGTGCAACCATTGTTACATCACTACACAACGTGGCTCTGTCATTGTGCAACCATTGTTACATCATTACACAACATGGCTGTGTCATTGTGCAACCATTGTTACATCATTACACAAAGTGGCTGTGTCATTGTGCAACCATTGTTACATCATTATACAACGTGGCTGTGTCAGTGTGCAACCATTGTTACATCATAACACAACGTGGCTGTGTCATTGTGCAACTATTGTTACATCATTATACAACGTGGCTGTGTCATTGTGCAACCATTGTTACATCATTACACAAAGTGGCTGTGTCATTGTGCCACCATTGTTACATGATTATACAGCGTGGCTGTGTCATTGAGCAACCATTGTTACATCATTATACAACGTGGCTGTGTCATTGTGCAACCATTGTTACATCGTTAGACAACGTGGCTGTGTCATTGTGCAACTATTGTTACATCATTACACAAAGTGGTTTTGTCATTGTGCAACCATTGTTACATCATTACACATCGTGGCTGTGTCATTGTGCAACCATTGTTACATCATTATACAACGTGGCTGTGTCATTGTGCAACCATTGTTACATCATTATACAATGTGGCTGTGTCATTGTGCAACCATTGTTACATCATTACACAACGTGGCTGTGTCATTGTGCAACCATTGTTACATCATTACACAACGTGGCTGTGTCATTGTGCAACCATTGTTACATCATTACACAAAGTAGCTGTGTCATTGTGCAACCATTGTTACATCATTATACAACGTGGCTGTGTCATTGTGCAACCATTGTTACATCCTTACACAACGTGGCTGTGTCATTGTGCAACCATTGTTACATCATTATACAACGTGGCTGTGTCATTGTGCAACCATTGTTACATCATTACACAAAGTGGCTGTGTCATTGTGCAACCATTGTTACATCATTACACAAAGTGGCTGTGTCATTGTGCAACCATTGTTACATCATTATACAACGTGGCTGTGTCATTGTGCAACCATTGTTACATCATTATACAACGTGGCTGTGTAATTGTGCAACTATTGTTACATCATTACACAAAGTGGCCTTGTCATTGTGCAACCATTGTTACATCATTACACATCGTGGCTGTGTCATTGTGCAACCATTGTTACATCATTATACAAAGTGGCTGTGTCATTGTGCAACAATTGCTACATCATTATACAACATGGCTGTGTCATTGTGCAACCATTGTTACATCAGTACACAAAGTGGCTGTGTCATTGTGCAACCATTGTTACATCATTACACAAAGTGGCTGTGTCATTGTGCAACTATTGTTACATCATTATACAACGTGGTTGTGTCATTGTGCAACCATTGTTACATCATTACACAACATGGCTGTGTCATTGTGCAACCATTGTTACATCATTACACAAAGTGGCTGTGTCATTGTGCAACCATTGTTACATCATTATACAACGTGGCTGTGTCATTGTGCAACCATTGTTACATCATTACACAACGTGGCTGTGTCATTGTGCAACCATTGGTAAATCATTATACAATGTGGCTGTGTATTTGTGCAACCATCGTTAAATCATTAAACAACGTGGCTGTGTCATTGTGCAACCATTGTTACATAATTACACAAAGTGGGTGTGTCATTGTGTAACCATTGTTACATCATTACACAACGTGGCTGTGTCATTGTGCAACCATTGTTACATCATTACACAACGTGGCTGTGTTATTGTGCAACCATTGTTACATCATTACACAACGTGGTTGTGTCATTGTGCAACCATTGTTACATTATTACACAAAGTGGCTGTGTCATTGTGCAACCATTGTTACATCATTATTCAATGGGGCTGTGTCAGTGTGCAAACATTGTTACATCATAACACAACGTGGCTGTGTCATTGTGCAACCATTGTTACATCATTATACAACTTGGCTGTGTCATTGTGCAACCATTGTTACATCATTACACAACGAGGCTGTGTCATTGTGCAACCATTGTTACATCATTACACAACGTGGCTGTGTCATTGTGCAACCATTGTTACATCATTACACAACGTGGCTGTGTCATTGTGCAACCATTGTTACATCATTATACAATGTGGCTGTGTCATTGTGCAACCATTGTTACATCATTATACAACGTGGCTGTGTCATTGTGCAACCATTGTTACATCATTACACAACTTGGCTGTGTCTTTGTGCAACCATTGTTACATCATTATACAACGTGGCTGTGTCATTGTGCAACCATTGTTACATCATTACACAACGTGGCTGTGTCATTGTGCAACCATTGTTACATCATTATACAACGTGGCTGTGTCATTGTGCAACCATTGTTACATCATTATACAACATGGCTGTGTCATTGTGCAAAAATTGTTACATCACTACACAACGTGGCTGTGTCATTGTGCAACCATTGTTACATCATTACACAACGTGGCTGTGTCATTGTGCAACCATTGTTACATCATTATACAACTCATTGTGCAACCATTGTTACATCATTATACAACGTGGCTGTGTCATTGTGCAACCATTGTTACATCATTGCACAACGTGGTTGTGTCATTTTGCAACCATTGTTACATCATTATACAACGTGACTGTGTCATTGTGCAACCATTGTTACATCATTATACAACGTGGCTGTGTCATTGTGCAACCATTGTTACATCATTACACAACGTGGCTGTGTCATTGTGCAACCATTGTTACATCATTATACAACGTGGCTGTGTCATTGTGCAACCATTGTTACATCATTATACAACGGGACTGTATCATTGTGCATCCATTGTTACATCATTACACAAAGTGGCTGTGTCATTGTGCCACCATTGTTACATCATTATACAACGTGGCTTTGTCATTGTGCAACCATTGTTACATCATTACACAAAGTGGCTTTGTCATTGTTCAACCATTGTTACATCATTACACAACGTGGCTGTGTCATTGTGCAACCATTGTTACATCATTACACAATGTGGCTGTGTCATTGTGCAACCATTGTTACATCATTATACAACGTGGCTGTGTCATTGTGCAACCATTGTTACATCATTACACAAAGTGGCTGTGTCATTGTGCAACCATTGTTACATCATTACACAAAGTGGCTGCGTCATTGTGCAACCATTGTTACATCATTATACAACGTGGCTGTGTCATTGTGCAACCATTGTTACATCATTATACAACGTGGCTGTGTAATTGTGCAACTATTGTTACATCATTACACAAAGTGGCCTTGTCATTGTGCAACCATTGTTACATCATTACACATCGTGGCTGTGTCATTGTGCAACCATTGTTACATCATTATACAACGTGGCTGTGTCATTGTGCAACCATTGTTACATCATTATACAACTTGGCTGTGTCATTGTGCAACCATTGTTACATCATTACACAACGAGGCTGTGTCATTGTGCAACCATTGTTACATCATTACACAACGTGGCTGTGTCATTGTGCAACCATTGTTACATCATTACACAACGTGGCTGTGTCATTGTGCAACCATTGTTACATCATTATACAATGTGGCTGTGTCATTGTGCAACCATTGTTACATCATTATACAACGTGGCTGTGTCATTGTGCAACCATTGTTACATCATTACACAACTTGGCTGTGTCATTGTGCAACCATTGTTACATCATTATACAACATGGCTGTGTCATTGTGCAACCATTGTTACATCATTACACAACGTGGCTGTGTCATTGTGCAACCATTGTTACATCATTATACAACGTGGCTGTGTCATTGTGCAACCATTGTTACATCATTATACAACATGGCTGTGTCATTGTGCAAAAATTGTTACATCACTACACAACGTGGCTGTGTCATTGTGCAACCATTGTTACATCATTACACAACGTGGCTGTGTCATTGTGCAACCATTGTTACATCATTATACAACTCATTGTGCAACCATTGTTACATCATTATACAACGTGGCTGTGTCATTGTGCAACCATTGTTACATCATTGCACAAAGTGGTTGTGTCATTTTGCAATCATTATACAACGTGACTGTGTCATTGTGCAACCATTGTTACATCATTATACAACGTGGCTGTGTCATTGTGCAACCATTGTTACATCATTACACAACGTGGCTGTGTCATTGTGCAACCATTGTTACATCATTATACAACGTGGCTGTGTCATTGTGCAACCATTGTTACATCATTATACAACAGGACTGTATCATTGTGCAACCATTGTTACATCATTACACAAAGTGGCTGTGTCATTGTGCCACCATTGTTACATCATTATACAACGTGGCTTTGTCATTGTGCAACCATTGTTACATCATTACACAAAGTGGCTTTGTCATTGTTCAACCATTGTTACATCATTACACAACGTGGCTGTGTCATTGTGCAACCATTGTTACATCATTACACAACGTGGCTGTGTCATTGTGCAACCATTGTTACATCATTATACAACGTGGCTGTGTCATTGTGCAACCATTGTTACATCATTACACAAAGTGGCTGTGTCATTGTGCAACCATTGTTACATCATTACACAAAGTGGCTGTGTCATTGTGCAACCATTGTTACATCATTATACAACGTGGCTGTGTCATTGTGCAACCATTGTTACATCATTATACAACGTGGCTGTGTAATTGTGCAACTATTGTTACATCATTACCCAAAGTGGCCTTGTCATTGTGCAACCATTGTTACATCATTACACATCGTGGCTGTGTCATTGTGCAACCATTGTTACATCATTATACAATGTGGCTGTGTCATTGTGCAACCATTGTTACATCATTACACAACGTGGCTGTGTCATTGTGCAACCATTGTTACATCATTACACAAAGTGGCTGTGTCATTGTGCAACCATTGCTACATCATTATACAACGTGGCTGTGTCATTGTGCAACCATTGTTACATCAGTACACAAAGTGGCTGTGTCATTGTGCAACCATTTTTACATCATTACACAAAGTGGCTGTGTCATTGTGCAACTATTGTTACATCATTATACAACGTGGCTGTGTCATTGTGCAACCATTGTTACATCATTACACAACGTGGCTGTGTCATTGTGCAACCATTGTTACATCATTACACAAAGTGGCTGTGTCATTGTGCAACCATTGTTACATCATTATACAACGTGGCTGTGTCATTGTGCAACCATTGTTACATCATTACACAACGTGGCTGTGTCATTGTGCAACCATTGTTACATAATTATACAATGTGGCTGTGTATTTGTGCAACCATCGTTAAATCATCAAACAACGTGGCTGTGTCATTGTGCAACCATTGTTACATAATTACACAAAGTGGCTGTTTCATTGTGTAACCATTGTTACATCATTACACAACGTGGCTTTGTCATTGTGCAACCATTGTTACATCATTACAAAACGTGGCTGTGTCATTGTGCAACCATTGTTACATAATTACACAACGTGGTTGTGTCATTGTGCAACCATTGTTACATCATTACACAAAGTGGCTGTGTCATTGTGCAACCATTGTTACATCATTATACAATGTGGCTGTGTCAGTGTGCAACCATTGTTACATCATAACACAACGTGGCTGTGTCATTGTGCAACCATTGTTACATCATTATACAACTTGGCTGTGTCATTGTGCAACCATTGTTACATCATTACACAACGTGGCTGTGTCATTGTGCAACCATTGTTACATCATTACACAACGTGGCTGTGTCATTGTGCAACCATTGTTACATCATTACACAACGTGGCTGTGTCATTGTGCAACCATTGTTACATCATTATACAACTCATTGTGCAACCATTGTTACATCATTATACAATGTGGCTGTGTCATTGTGCAGCCATTGTTACATCATTACACAACGTGGCTGTGTCATTGTGCAACCATTGTTACATCATTATACAACGTGGCTGTGTCATTGTGCAACCATTGTTACATCATTATACAACGTGGCTGTGTCATTGTGCAACCATTGTTACATCATTACACAAAGTGGCTGTGTCATTGTGCAACCATTGTTACATCATTATACAACGTAGCTGTGTCATTGTGCAACTATTGTTACATCATTACACAAAGTGGCTGTGTCATTGTGCCACCATTGTTACATCATTATACAATGTGGCTGTGTCATTGTGCAACCATTGTTACATCATTACACAACGTGACTGTGTCATTGTGCAACCATTGTTACATCATTACACAACGTGGCTGTGTCATTGTGCAACCATTGTTACATCATTACACAAAGTGGCTGTGTCATTGTGCAACCATTGTTACATCATTATACAACGTGGCTGTGTCATTGTACAACATTGTTACATCATTACACTACGTGGCTGTGTCATTGTGCAACCATTGTTACATCATTATACAACGTGGCTGTGTCATTGTGCAACCATTGTTACATCATTATACATCGTAGCTGTGTCATTGTGCAACCATTGTTACATCATTATACAACGTGGCTGTGTCATTGTGCAACCATTGTTACATCATTATACAACGTGGCTGTGTCATTGTGCAACCATTGTTACATCATTACACAAAGTGGCTGTGTCATTGTGCAACCATTGTTACATCATTACACAACGTGGCTGTGTCAGTGTGCAACCATTGTTACATCATTACACAAAGTGGCTGTGTCATTGTGCAACGATTGTTACATCATTACACAACGTGGCTGTGTCATTGTGCTTCCATTGTTACATCATTACACAAAGTGGCTGTGTCATTGTGCAACCATTGTTACATCATTACACAACGTGGCTGTGTCATTGTGCTACCATTGTTACATCATTACACAACGTGGTTGTGTCATTGTGCAACCATTGTTACATCACTACACAAAGTGTCTGTGTCATTGTGCAACCATTGTTACATCATTATACAACGTGGCTGTGTCATTGTGCAACCATTGTTACATCATTACACACAGTGGTTGTGTCATTGTGCAACCATTGTTACATCATTACACAACGTGGCTGTGTCATTGTGCAACCATTGTTACATCATTACACAACGTGGCTGTGTCATTGTGCAACCATTGTTACATCATTACACAACGTGGCTGTGTCATTGTGCAACCATTGTTACATCATTACACAAAGTGGCTGTGTCATTGTGCAACCATTGTTACATCATTATACAACGTGGCTGTGTCATTGTGCAACCATTGTTACATCATTACACAACGTGGCTGTGTCATTGTGCAACCATTGTTACATCATTATACAATGTGGCTGTGTATTTGTGCAACCATTGTTAAATCATTAAACAACGTGACTGTGTCATTGTGCAACCATTGTTACATAATTACACAAAGTGGCTGTGTCATTGTGTAACCATTGTTACATCATTACACAACGTGGCTGTGTCATTGTGCAACCATTGTTACATCATTACAAAACGTGGCTGTGTCATTGTGCAACCATTGTTACATCATTACACAACGTGGTTGTGTCATTGTGCAACCATTGTTACATCATTACACAACGTGGCTGTGTCATTGTGCAACCATTGTTACATCATTATACAACGTGGCTGTGTCATTGTGCAACCATTGTTACATCATTATACAACGTGGCTGTGTCATTTTGCAACCATTGTTACATCATTACACAACGTGGCTGTGTCATTGTGCAACCATTGTTACATCATTATACAACGTGGCTGTGTCATTGTGCAACCATTGTTACATCATTATACAACGTGGCTGTGTCATTGTGCAACCATTGTTACATCATTACACAACGTGGCTGTGTCATTGTGCAACCATTGTTACATCATTATACAACGTGGCTGTGTCATTATGCAACCATTGTTACATCATTACACAAAGTGGAAGTGTCATTGTGCAACCATTGTTACATCATTACACAAAGTGGCCGTGTCATTGTGCAACTATTGTTACATCATTATACAACGTGGCTGTGTCATTGTGCAACCATTGTTACATCATTACCCAACGTGGCTGTGTCATTGTGCAACCATTGTTACATCATTACACAAAGTGGCTGTGTCATTGTGCAACCATTGTTACATCATTATACAACGTTGCTGTGTCATTGTGCAACTATTGTTACATCATTACACAACGTGGCTGTGCCATTGTGCAACCATTGTTACATCATTACACAATGTGGCTGTGTATTTGTGCAACCATCGTTAAATCATTAAACAACGTGGCTGTGTCATTGTGCAACCATTGTTACATAATTACACAAAGTGGCTGTGTCATTGTGAAACCATTTTTTACACCATTACACATTGTGGCTGTGTCATTGTGCAACCATTGTTACATCATTACGCAATGTGGCTGTGTCATTGTGAAACCATTGTTACATCATTACACAACATGGCTTTGTCATTGTGCAACCATTGTTACATCATTACACAAAGTAGCTGTGTCATTGTTCAACCATTGTTACATCATTATACAACGTGGCTGTGTCATTGTGCAACCATTGTGACATCATTACACAACGTGGCTGTGTCATTCTGCAACCATTGTTACATCATTATACAAAGTGGCTGTGTCATTGTGCAACCATTGTTACATCATTATACAACGTGGCTGTGTCATTGTGCAACCATTGTTACATCATTATACAACGTGGCTGTGTCATTGTGCAACCATTGTTACATCATTACACAACGTGGCTGTGTCATTGTGCAACCATTGTTACATCATTATACAACGTGGCTGTGTCATTGTGCAACCATTGTTACATCATTATACAACGTGGCTGTGTCATTGTGCAACCATTGTTACATCATTACACAACGTGGCTGTGTCATTGTGCAACCATTGTTACATCATTATACAATGTGGCTGTGTCATTGTGCAACGATTGTTACATCATTACACAACGTGGCTGTGTCATTGTGCAACCATTGTTACATCATTATACAACGTGGCTGTGTCATTGTGCAACTATTGTTACATCATTATACAACGTGGCTGTGTCATTGTGCAACCATTGTTACATCATTACACAAAGTGGCTGTGTCATTGTGCCACCATTGTTACATCATTATACAACGTGGCTTTGTCATTGTGCAACCATTGTTACATCATTACACAAAGTGGCTTTGTCATTGTGCAACCATTGTTACATCATTACACAATGTGGCTGTGTCATTGTGCAACCATTGTTACATCATTACACAACGTGGCTGTGTCATTGTGCAACCATTGTTACATCATTATACAACGTGGCTGTGTCATTGTGCAACCATTGTTACATCATTACACAAAGTGGCTGTGTCATTGTGCAACCATTGTTACATCATTGCACAAAGTGGCTGTGTCATTGTGCAACCATTGTTACATCATTATACAACGTGGCTGTGTCATTGTGCAACCATTGTTACATCATTATACAACGTGGCTGTTTCATTGTGCAACTATTGTTACATCATTACACAAAGTGGCCTTGTCATTGTGCAACCATTGTTACATCATTAAACATCGTGGCTCTGTCATTGTGCAACCATTGATACATCATTACACAACGTGGCTGTGCCATTGTGCAACCATTGTTACATCATTATACAATGTGGCTGTGTATTTGTGCAACCATCGTTAAATCATTAAACAACGTGGCTGTGTCATTGTGCAACCATTGTTACATAATTACACAAAGTGGCTGTGTCATTGTGTAACCATTGTTACACCATTAAACATTGTGGCTGTGTCATTGTGCAACCATTGTTACATCATTACACAACGTGGCTGTGTCATTGTGCAACCATTGTTACATCATTACACAACATGGCTGTGTCATTGTGCAACCATTGTTACATCATTACACAAAGTAGCTGTGTCATTGTTCAACCATTGTTACACCATTATACAACGTGGCTGTGTCATTGTGCAACCATTGTTACATCATTACACAACGTGGCTGTGTCATTCTGCAACCATTGTTACATCATTATACAAAGTGGCTGTGTCATTGTGCAACCATTGTTACATCATTATACAACGTGGCTGTGTCATTGTGCAACCATTGTTACATCATTATACAACGTGGCTGTGTCATTGTGCAACCATTGTTACATCATTACACAACGTGGCTGTGTCATTGTGCAACCATTGTTACATCATTATACAACTTGGCTGTGTCATTGTGCAACCATTGTTACATCATTATACAACGTGGCTGTGTCATTGTGCAACCATTGTTACATCATTACACAACATGGCTGTGTCATTGTGCAACCATTGTTACATCATTATACAATGTGGCTGTGTCATTGTGCAACCATTGTTACATCATTACACAACGTGGCTGTGTCATTGTGCAACCATTGTTACATCATTATACAACGTGGCTGTGTCATTGTGCAACCATTGTTACATCATTATACAACGTGGCTGTGTCATTGTGCAACCATTGTTACATCATTACACAACGTGGCAGTGTCATTGTGCAACCATTGTTACATCATTATACAACGTGGCTGTGTCATTGTGCAACCATTGTTAGATCATTATACAACGTGGCTGTGTCATTGTGCAACCATTGTTACATCATTACACAACGTGGCTGTGTCATTGTGCAACCATTGTTACATCATTATACAACGAGGCTGTGTCATTGTGCAACCATTGTTACATCATTACACAAAGTGGAAGTGTCATTGTGCAACCATTGTTACATCATTACACAAAGTGGCTGTGTCATTGTGCAACTATTGTTACATCATTATACAACGTGGCTGTGTCATTGTGCAACCATTGTTACATCATTACCCAACGTGGCTGTGTCATTGTGCAACCATTGTTACATCATTACACAAAGTGGCTGTGTCATTGTGCAACCATTGTTACATCATTATACAACGTGGCTGTGTCATTGTGCAACCATTGTTACATCATTACACAACGTGGCTGTGCCATTGTGCAACCATTGTTACATCATTATACAATGTGGCTGTGTATTTGTGCAACCATCGTTAAATCATTAAACAACGTGGCTGTGTCATTGTGCAACCATTGTTACATAATTACACAAAGTGGCTGTGTCATTGTGAAACCATTTTTTACACCATTACACATTGTGGCTGTGTCATTGTGCAACCATTGTTACATCATTACGCAATGTGGCTGTGTCATTGTGCAACCATTGTTACATCATTACACAACATGGCTTTGTCATTGTGCAACCATTGTTACATCATTACACAAAGTAGCTGTGTCATTGTTCAACCATTGTTACATCATTATACAACGTGGCTGTGTCATTGTGCAACCATTGTGACATCATTACACAACGTGGCTGTGTCATTCTGCAACCATTGTTACATCATTATACAAAGTGGCTGTGTCATTGTGCAACCATTGTTACATTATTATACAACGTGGCTGTGTCATTGTGCAACCATTGTTACATCATTATACAACGTGGCTGTGTCATTGTTTACATCATTATACAACGTGGCTGTGTCATTGTGCAACCATTGTTACATCATTACATAACGTGGCTGTGTCATTGTGCAACCATTGTTACATCATAAGACAAAATGGCTTTGTCATTGTGCAACCATTGTTACATCATTACACAAAGTGGCTTTGTCATTGTGAAACCATTGTTACATCATTACACATCGTGGCTGTGTCATTGTGCAACCATTGTTACATCATTACACAATGTGGCTGTGTCATTGTGCAACCATTGTTACATCATTACACAAAGTAGCTGTGTCATTGTGCAACCATTGTTACATCATTATACAACGTGGCTGTGTCATTGTGCAACCATTGTTACATCATTACACAACGTGGCTGTGTCATTGTGCAACCATTGTTACATCATTACACAACGTGGCTGTGTCATTGTGCAACCATTGTTACATCATTACACAACGTGGCTGTGTCATTGTGCAACCATTGTTACATCATTATACAATGTGGCTGTGTCATTGTGCAACCATTGTTACATCATTATACAACGTGGCTGTGTCATTGTGCAACCATTGTTACATCATTACACAACTTGGCTGTGTCATTGTGCAACCATTGTTACATCATTATACAACGTGGCTGTGTCATTGTGCAACCATTGTTACATCATTACACAACGTGGCTGTGTCATTGTGCAACCATTGTTACATCATTATACAACGTGGCTGTGTCATTGTGCAACCATTGTTACATCATTATACAACATGGCTGTGTCATTGTGCAAAAATTGTTACATCACTACACAACGTGGCTGTGTCATTGTGCAACCATTGTTACATCATTACACAACGTGGCTGTGTCATTGTGCAACCATTGTTACATCATTATACAACTCATTGTGCAACCATTGTTACATCATTATACAACGTGGCTGTGTCATTGTGCAACCATTGTTACATCATTGCACAACGTGGTTGTGTCATTTTGCAACCCTTGTTACATCATTATACAACGTGACTGTGTCATTGTGCAACCATTGTTACATCATTATACAACGTGGCTGTGTCATTGTGCAACCATTGTTACATCATTACACAACGTGGCTGTGTCATTGTGCAACCATTGTTACATCATTATACAACGTGGCTTTGTCATTGTGCAACCATTGTTACATCATTACACAAAGTGGCTTTGTCATTGTTCAACCATTGTTACATCATTACACAACGTGGCTGTGTCATTGTGCAACCATTGTTACATCATTATACAACGTGGCTGTGTCATTGTGCAACCATTGTTACATCATTATACAACGTGGCTGTGTCATTGTGCAACCATTGTTACATCATTACACAACATGGCTGTGTCATTGTGCAACCATTGTTACATCATTATACAATGTGGCTGTGTCATTGTGCAACCATTGTTACATCATTACACAACGTGGCTGTGTCATTGTGCAACCATTGTTACATCATTATACAACGTGGCTGTGTCATTGTGCAACCATTGTTACATCATTATACAACGTGGCTGTGTCATTGTGCAACCATTGTTACATCATTACACAACGTGGCAGTGTCATTGTGCAACCATTGTTACATCATTATACAACGTGGCTGTGTCATTGTGCAACCATTGTTAGATCATTATACAACGTGGCTGTGTCATTGTGCAACCATTGTTACATCATTACACAACGTGGCTGTGTCATTGTGCAACCATTGTTACATCATTATACAACGAGGCTGTGTCATTGTGCAACCATTGTTACATCATTACACAAAGTGGAAGTGTCATTGTGCAACCATTGTTACATCATTACACAAAGTGGCTGTGTCATTGTGCAACTATTGTTACATCATTATACAACGTGGCTGTGTCATTGTGCAACCATTGTTACATCATTACCCAACGTGGCTGTGTCATTGTGCAACCATTGTTACATCATTACACAAAGTGGCTGTGTCATTGTGCAACCATTGTTACATCATTATACAACGTGGCTGTGTCATTGTGCAACCATTGTTACATCATTACACAACGTGGCTGTGCCATTGTGCAACCATTGTTACATCATTATACAATGTGGCTGTGTATTTGTGCAACCATCGTTAAATCATTAAACAACGTGGCTGTGTCATTGTGCAACCATTGTTACATAATTACACAAAGTGGCTGTGTCATTGTGAAACCATTTTTTACACCATTACACATTGTGGCTGTGTCATTGTGCAACCATTGTTACATCATTACGCAATGTGGCTGTGTCATTGTGCAACCATTGTTACATCATTACACAACATGGCTTTGTCATTGTGCAACCATTGTTACATCATTACACAAAGTAGCTGTGTCATTGTTCAACCATTGTTACATCATTATACAACGTGGCTGTGTCATTGTGCAACCATTGTGACATCATTACACAACGTGGCTGTGTCATTCTGCAACCATTGTTACATCATTATACAAAGTGGCTGTGTCATTGTGCAACCATTGTTACATCATTATACAACGTGGCTGTGTCATTGTGCAACCATTGTTACATCATTATACAACGTGGCTGTGTCATTGTGCAACCATTGTTACATCATTACATAACGTGGCTGTGTCATTGTGCAACCATTGTTACATCATAAGACAAAATGGCTTTGTCATTGTGCAACCATTGTTACATCATTACACAAAGTGGCTTTGTCATTGTGAAACCATTGTTACATCATTACACATCGTGGCTGTGTCATTGTGCAACCATTGTTACATCATTACACAATGTGGCTGTGTCATTGTGCAACCATTGTTACATCATTACACAAAGTAGCTGTGTCATTGTGCAACCATTGTTACATCATTATACAACGTGGCTGTGTCATTGTGCAACCATTGTTACATCATTACACAACGTGGCTGTGTCATTGTGCAACCATTGTTACATCATTACACAACGTGGCTGTGTCATTGTGCAACCATTGTTACATCATTACACAACGTGGCTGTGTCATTGTGCAACCATTGTTACATCATTATACAATGTGGCTGTGTCATTGTGCAACCATTGTTACATCATTATACAACGTGGCTGTGTCATTGTGCAACCATTGTTACATCATTACACAACTTGGCTGTGTCATTGTGCAACCATTGTTACATCATTATACAACGTGGCTGTGTCATTGTGCAACCATTGTTACATCATTACACAACGTGGCTGTGTCATTGTGCAACCATTGTTACATCATTATACAACGTGGCTGTGTCATTGTGCAACCATTGTTACATCATTATACAACATGGCTGTGTCATTGTGCAAAAATTGTTACATCACTACACAACGTGGCTGTGTCATTGTGCAACCATTGTTACATCATTACACAACGTGGCTGTGTCATTGTGCAACCATTGTTACATCATTATACAACTCATTGTGCAACCATTGTTACATCATTATACAACGTGGCTGTGTCATTGTGCAACCATTGTTACATCATTGCACAACGTGGTTGTGTCATTTTGCAACCCTTGTTACATCATTATACAACGTGACTGTGTCATTGTGCAACCATTGTTACATCATTATACAACGTGGCTGTGTCATTGTGCAACCATTGTTACATCATTACACAACGTGGCTGTGTCATTGTGCAACCATTGTTACATCATTATACAACGTGGCTTTGTCATTGTGCAACCATTGTTACATCATTACACAAAGTGGCTTTGTCATTGTTCAACCATTGTTACATCATTACACAACGTGGCTGTGTCATTGTGCAACCATTGTTACATCATTACACAACGTGGCTGTGTCATTGTGCAACCATTGTTACATCATTATACAACGTGGCTGTGTCATTGTGCAACCATTGTTACATCATTACACAAAGTGGCTGTGTCATTGTGCAACCATTGTTACATCATTACACAAAGTGGCTGTGTCATTGTGCAACCATTGTTACATCATTATACAACGTGGCTGTGTCATTGTGCAACCATTGTTACATCATTATACAACGTGGCTGTGTAATTGTGCAACTATTGTTACATCATTACACAAAGTGGCCTTGTCATTGTGCAACCATTGTTACATCATTACACATCGTGGCTGTGTCATTGTGCAACCATTGTTACATCATTATACAAAGTGGCTGTGTCATTGTGCAACCATTGTTACATCATTACACAACGTGGCTGTGTCATTGTGCAACCATTGTTACATCATTACACAAAGTGGCTGTGTCATTGTGCAACTATTGTTACATCATTATACAACGTGGCTGTGTCATTGTGCAACCATTGTTACATCATTACACAACGTGGCTGTGTCATTGTGCAACCATTGTTACATCATTACACAAAGTGGCTGTGTCATTGTGCAACCATTGTTACATCATTATACAACGTGGCTGTGTCATTGTGCAACCATTGTTACATCATTACACAACGTGGCTGTGTCATTGTGCAACCATTGTTACATCATTATACAATGTGGCTGTGTATTTGTGCAACCATCGTTAAATCATCAAACAACGTGGCTGTGTCATTGTGCAACCATTGTTACATAATTACACAAAGTGGCTGTTTCATTGTGTAACCATTGTTACATCATTACACAACGTGGCTGTGTCATTGTGCAACCATTGTTACATCATTACAAAACGTGGCTGTGTCATTGTGCAACCATTGTTACATAATTACACAACGTGGTTGTGTCATTGTGCAACCATTGTTACATCATTACACAAAGTGGCTGTGTCATTGTGCAACCATTGTTACATCATTATACAATGTGGCTGTGTCAGTGTGCAACCATTGTTACATCATAACACAACGTGGCTGTGTCATTGTGCAACCATTGTTACATCATTATACAACTTGGCTGTGTCATTGTGCAACCATTGTTACATCATTACACAACGTGGCTGTGTCATTGTGCAACCATTGTTACATCATTACACAACGTGGCTGTGTCATTGTGCAACCATTGTTACATCATTACACAACGTGGCTGTGTCATTGTGCAACCATTGATACATCATTATACAACTCATTGTGCAACCATTGTTACATCATTATACAATGTGGCTGTGTCATTGTGCAGCCATTGTTACATCATTACACAACGTGGCTGTGTCATTGTGCAACCATTGTTACATCATTATACAACGTGGCTGTGTCATTGTGCAACCATTGTTACATCATTATACAACGTGGCTGTGTCATTGTGCAACCATTGTTACATCATTACACAAAGTGGCTGTGTCATTGTGCAACCATTGTTACATCATTATACAACGTAGCTGTGTCATTGTGCAACTATTGTTACATCATTACACAAAGTGGCTGTGTCATTGTGCCACCATTGTTACATCATTATACAACGTGGCTGTGTCATTGTGCAACCATTGTTACATCATTACACAACGTGACTGTGTCATTGTGCAACCATTGTTACATCATTACACAACGTGGCTGTGTCATTGTGCAACCATTGTTACATCATTACACAAAGTGGCTGTGTCATTGTGCAACCATTGTTACATCATTATACAACGTGGCTGTGTCATTGTGCAACCATTGTTACATCATTACACAACGTGGCTGTGTCATTGTGCAACCATTGTTACATCATTATACAACGTGGCTGTGTCATTGTGCAACCATTGTTACATCATTATACATCGTAGCTGTGTCATTGTGCAACCATTGTTACATCATTATACAACGTGGCTGTGTCATTGTGCAACCATTGTTACATCATTATACAACGTGGCTGTGTCATTGTGCAACCATTGTTACATCATTATACAACGTGGCTGTGTCATTGTGCAACCATTGTTACATCATTACACAACGTGGCTGTGTCATTGTGCAACCATTGTTACATCATTATACAACGTGGCTGTGTCATTGTGCAACCATTGTTACATCATTATACATCTTAGCTGTGTCATTGTGCAACCATTGTTACATCATTATACAACGTGGCTGTGTCATTGTGCAACCATTGTTACATCATTATACAACGTGGCTGTGTCATTGTGCAACCATTGTTACATCATTACACAAAGTGGCTGTGTCATTGTGCAACCATTGTTACATCATTACACAATGTGGCTGTGTCAGTGTGCAACCATTGTTACATCATTACACAAAGTGGCTATGTCATTGTGCAACGATTGTTACATCATTACACAACGTGGCTGTGTCATTGTGCTTCCATTGTTACATCATTACACAAAGTGGCTGTGTCATTGTGCAACCATTGTTACATCATTACACAACGTGGCTGTGTCATTGTGCTACCATTGTTACATCATTACACAACGTGGTTGTGTCATTGTGCAACCATTGTTACATCATTATACAACGTGGCTGTGTCATTGTGCAACCATTGTTACATCATTACACAACGTGGCTGTGTCATTGTGCAACCATTGTTACATCATTACACAACGTGGCTGTGTCATTGTGCAACCATTGTTACATCATTACACAACGTGGCTGTGTCATTGTGCAACCATTGTTACATCATTACACAACATGGCTGTGTCATTGTGCAACAATTGTTACATCATTATACAACGTGGCTTTGTCATTGTGCAACCATTGTTACATCATTATACAACGTGGCTGTGTCATTGTGCAACCATTGTTACATCATTACACAATATGGCTGTGTCATTGTGCAACCATTGTTATATCATTATACAACGTGGCTGTGTCATTGTGCAACCATTGTTACATCATTATACAACGAGCTGTGTCATTGTACAACCACTGTTACATCATTACACAATGTGGCTGTGTCATTGTGCAACCATTGTTACATCATTACACAACGTGGCTGTGCCATTGTGCAACCATTGTTACACCAATATACAACATGGCTGTGTCATTATGCAACCATTGTTACATCATTACACAACGTGGCTGTGTCATTGTGCAACCATTGTTACATCATTATACAACGTGGCTGTGTCATTGTGCAACCATTGTTACATCATTATACAACATGGCTGTGTCATTGTGCAACCATTGTTACATCATTACACAACGTGGCTGTGTCATTGTGCAACCATTGTTACATCATTACACAACGTGGCTGTGTCATTGTGCAACCATTGTTACATCATTATACAACGTGGCTGTGTCATTGTGCAACTATTGTTACATCATTATACAACGTGGCTGTGTCATTGTGCAACCATTGTTACATCATTACACAAAGTGGCTGTGTCATTGTGCCACCATTGTTACATCATTATACAACGTGGCTTTGTCATTGTGCAACCATTGTTACATCATTACACAAAGTGGCTTTGTCATTGTGCAACCATTGTTACATCATTACACAACGTGGCTGTGTCATTGTGCAACCATTGTTACATCATTACACAACGTGGCTGTGTCATTGTGCAACCATTGTTACATCATTATACAACGTGGCTGTGTCATTGTGCAACCATTGTTACATCATTACACAAAGTGGCTGTGTCATTGTGCAACCATTGTTACATCATTACACAAAGTGGCTGTGTCATTGTGCAACCATTGTTACATCATTATACAACGTGGCTGTGTCATTGTGCAACCATTGTTACATCATTATACAACGTGGCTGTGTCATTGTGCAACTATTGTTACATCATTACACAAAGTGGCCTTGTCATTGTGCAACCATTGTTACATCATTAAACATCGTGGCTGTGTCATTGTGCAACCATTGATACATCATTACACAACGTGGCTGTGCCATTGTGCAACCATTGTTACATCATTATACAATGTGGCTGTGTATTTGTGCAACCATCGTTAAATCATTAAACAACGTGGCTGTGTCATTGTGCAACCATTGTTACATAATTACACAAAGTGGCTGTGTCATTGTGTAACCATTGTTACACCATTAAACATTGTGGCTGTGTCATTGTGCAACCATTGTTACATCATTACACAACGTGGCTGTGTCATTGTGCAACCATTGTTACATCATTACACAACATGGCTGTGTCATTGTGCAACCATTGTTACATCATTACACAAAGTAGCTGTGTCATTGTTCAACCATTGGTACACCATTATACAACATGGCTGTGTCATTGTGCAACCATTGTTACATCATTACACAACGTGGCTGTGTCATTCTGCAACCATTGTTATATCATTATACAAAGTGGCTGTGTCATTGTGCAACCATTGTTACATCATTATACAACGTGGCTGTGTCATTGTGCAACCATTGTTACATCATTACACAACATGGCTGTGTCATTGTGCAACCATTGTTACATCATTATACAATGTGGCTGTGTCATTGTGCAACCATTGTTACATCATTACACAACGTGGCTGTGTCATTGTGCAACCATTGTTACATCATTATACAATGTGGCTGTGTCATTGTGCAACCATTGTTACATCATTATACAACGTGGCTGTGTCATTGTGCAACCATTGTTACATCATTACACAAAGTGGCTGTGTCATTGTGCAACCATTGTTACATCATTACACAAAGTGGCTGTGTCATTGTGCAACCATTGTTACATCATTACACAACGTGGCTGTGTCAGTGTGCAACCATTGTTACATCATTACACAAAGTGGCTGTGTCATTGTGCAACGATTGTTACATCATTACACAACGTGGCTGTGTCATTGTGCTTCCATTGTTACATCATTACACAAAGTGGCTGTGTCATTGTGCAACCATTGTTACATCATTACACAACGTGGCTGTGTCATTGTGCTACCATTGTTACATCATTACACAACGTGGTTGTGTCATTGTGCAACCATTGTTACATCACTACACAAAGTGTCTGTGTCATTGTGCAACCATTGTTACATCATTATACAACGTGGCTGTGTCATTGTGCAACCATTGTTACATCATTACACACAGTGGTTGTGTCATTGTGCAACCATTGTTACATCATTACACAACGTGGCTGTGTCATTGTGCAGCCCTTGTTACATCATTACACAAAGTGGCTGTGTCATTGTGCAACCATTGTTACATCATTATACAACGTGGCTGTGTCATTGTGCAACCATTGTTACATCATTACACAACGTGGCTGTGTCATTGTGCAACCATTGTTACATCATTATACAATGTGGCTGTGTATTTGTGCAACCATTGTTAAATCATTAAACAACGTGACTGTGTCATTGTGCAACCATTGTTACATAATTACACAAAGTGGCTGTGTCATTGTGTAACCATTGTTACATCATTACACAACGTGGCTGTGTCATTGTGCAACCATTGTTACATCATTACAAAACGTGGCTGTGTCATTGTGCAACCATTGTTACATCATTACACAACGTGGTTGTGTCATTGTGCAACCATTGTTACATCATTACACAAAGTGGCTGTGTCATTGTGCAACCATTGTTACATCATTATACAATGTGGCTGTGTCAGTGTGCAACCATTGTTACATCATAACACAACGTGGCTGTGTCATTGTTCAACCATTGTTACATCATTATACAACGTGGCTGTGTCATTGTGCAACCATTGTTACATCATTACACAACGTGGCTGTGTCATTGTGCAACCATTGTTACATCATTACACAACGTGGCTGTGTCATTGTGCAACCATTGTTACATCATTACACAACGTGGCTGTGTCATTGTGCAACCATTGTTACATCATTACACAACATGGCTGTGTCATTGTGCAACAATTGTTACATCATTATACAACGTGGCTTTGTCATTGTGCAACCATTGTTACATCATTATACAACGTGGCTGTGTCATTGTGCAACCATTGTTACATCATTACACAATATGGCTGTGTCATTGTGCAACCATTGTTATATCATTATACAACGTGGCTGTGTCATTGTGCAACCATTGTTACATCATTATACAACGAGCTGTGTCATTGTACAACCACTGTTACATCATTACACAACGTGGCTGTGTCATTGTGCAACCATTGTTACATCATTACACAACGTGGCTGTGCCATTGTGCAACCATTGTTACACCAATATACAACATGGCTGTGTCATTGTGCAACCATTGTTACATCATTACACAACGTGGCTGTGTCATTGTGCAACCATTGTTACATCATTATACAACGTGGCTGTGTCATTGTGCAACCATTGTTACATCATTATACAACATGGCTGTGTCATTGTGCAACCATTGTTACATCATTACACAACGTGGCTGTGTCATTGTGCAACCATTGTTACATCATTACACAACGTGGCTGTGTCATTGTGCAACCATTGTTACATCATTATACAACGTGGCTGTGTCATTGTGCAACTATTGTTACATCATTATACAACGTGGCTGTGTCATTGTGCAACCATTGTTACATCATTACACAAAGTGGCTGTGTCATTGTGCCACCATTGTTACATCATTATACAACGTGGCTTTGTCATTGTGCAACCATTGTTACATCATTACACAAAGTGGCTTTGTCATTGTGCAACCATTGTTACATCATTACACAACGTGGCTGTGTCATTGTGCAACCATTGTTACATCATTACACAACGTGGCTGTGTCATTGTGCAACCATTGTTACATCATTATACAACGTGGCTGTGTCATTGTGCAACCATTGTTACATCATTACACAAAGTGGCTGTGTCATTGTGCAACCATTGTTACATCATTACACAAAGTGGCTGTGTCATTGTGCAACCATTGTTACATCATTATACAACGTGGCTGTGTCATTGTGCAACCATTGTTACATCATTATACAACGTGGCTGTGTCATTGTGCAACTATTGTTACATCATTACACAAAGTGGCCTTGTCATTGTGCAACCATTGTTACATCATTAAACATCGTGGCAGTGTCATTGTGCAACCATTGATACATCATTACACAACGTGGCTGTGCCATTGTGCAACCATTGTTACATCATTATACAATGTGGCTGTGTATTTGTGCAACCATCGTTAAATCATTAAACAACGTGGCTGTGTCATTGTGCAACCATTGTTACATAATTACACAAAGTGGCTGTGTCATTGTGTAACCATTGTTACACCATTAAACATTGTGGCTGTGTCATTGTGCAACCATTGTTACATCATTACACAACGTGGCTGTGTCATTGTGCAACCATTGTTACATCATTACACAACATGGCTGTGTCATTGTGCAACCATTGTTACATCATTACACAAAGTAGCTGTGTCATTGTTCAACCATTGGTACACCATTATACAACGTGGCTGTGTCATTGTGCAACCATTGTTACATCATTACACAACGTGGCTGTGTCATTCTGCAACCATTGTTACATCATTATACAAAGTGGCTGTGTCATTGTGCAACCAATGTTACATCATTATACAACGTGGCTGTGTCATTGTGCAACCATTGTTACATCATTACACAACGTGGCTGTGTCATTGTGCAACCATTGTTACATCATTATACAACGTGGCTGTGTCATTGTGCAACGATTGTTACATCAATATACAACGTGGCTGTGTCATTGTGCAACCATTGTTACATCATTACACAACATGGCTGTGTCATTGTGCAACCATTGTTACATCATTATACAATGTGGCTGTGTCATTGTGCAACCATTGTTACATCATTACACAACGTGGCTGTGTCATTGTGCAACCATTGTTACATCATTATACAACGTGGCTGTGTCATTGTGCAACCATTGTTACATCATTATACAACGTGGCTGTGTCATTGTGCAACCATTGTTACATCATTACACAACGTGGCTGTGTCATTGTGCAACCATTGTTACATCATTATACAACGTGGCTGTGTCATTGTGCAACCATTGTTACATCATTATACAACGTGGCTGTGTCATTGTGCAACCATTGTTACATCATTACACAACGTGGCTGTGTCATTGTGCAACCATTGTTACATCATTATACAACGTGGCTGTGTCATTATGCAACCATTGTTACATCATTACACAAAGTGGAAGTGTCATTGTGCAACCATTGTTACATCATTACACAAAGTGGCTGTGTCATTGTGCAACTATTGTTACATCATTATACAACGTGGCTGTGTCATTGTGCAACCATTGTTACATCATTACCCAACGTGGCTGTGTCATTGTGCAACCATTGTTACATAATTACACAAAGTGGCTGTGTCATTGTGAAACCATTTTTTACACCATTACACATTGTGGCTGTGTCATTGTGCAACCATTGTTACATCATTATGCAATGTGGCTGTGTCATTGTGCAACCATTGTTACATCATTACACAACATGGCTTTGTCATTGTGCAACCATTGTTACATCATTACACAAAGTAGCTGTGTCATTGTTCAACCATTGTTACATCATTATACAACGTGGCTGTGTCATTGTGCAACCATTGTGACATCATTACACAACGTGGCTGTGTCATTCTGCAACCATTGTTACATCATTATACAAAGTGGCTGTGTCATTGTGCAACCATTGTTACATCATTATACAACGTGGCTGTGTCATTGTGCAACCATTGTTACATCATTATACAACGTGGCTGTGTCATTGTGCAACCATTGTTACATCATTACACAACGTGGCTGTGTCATTGTGCAACCATTGTTACATCATTATACAACGTTGCTGTGTCATTGTGCAACCATTGTTACATCATTATACAACGTGGCTGTGTCATTGTGCAACCATTGTTACATCATTACACAACGTGGCTGTGTCATTGTGCAACCATTGTTACATCATTATACAATGTGGCTGAGTCATTGTGCAACGATTGTTACATCATTACACAACGTGGCTGTGTCATTGTGCAACCATTGTTACATCATTATACAACGTGGCTGTGTCATTGTGCAACTATTGTTACATCATTATACAACGTGACTGTGTCATTGTGCAACCATTGTTACATCATTACACAAAGTGGCTGTGTCATTGTGCCACCATTGTTACATCATTATACAACGTGGCTTTGTCATTGTGCAACCATTGTTACATCATTACACAAAGTGGCTTTGTCATTGTGCAACCATTGTTACATCATTACACAACGTGGCTGTGTCATTGTGCAACCATTGTTACATCATTACACAACGTGGCTGTGTCATTGTGCAAACATTGTTACATCATTATACAACGTGGCTGTGTCATTGTGCAACCATTGTTACATCATTACACAAAGTGGCTGTGTCATTGTGCAACCATTGTTACATCATTACACAAAGTGGCTGTGTCATTGTGCAACCATTGTTACATCATTATACAACGTGGCTGTGTCATTGTGCAACCATTGTTACATCATTATACAACGTGGCTGTTTCATTGTGCAACTATTGTTACATCATTACACAAAGTGGCCTTGTCATTGTGCAACCATTGTTACATCATTAAACATCGTGGCTCTGTCATTGTGCAATCATTGATACATCATTACACAACGTGGCTGTGCCATTGTGCAACCATTGTTACATCATTATACAATGTGGCTGTGTATTTGTGCAACCATCGTTAAATCATTAAACAACGTGGCTGTGTCATTGTGCAACCATTGTTACATAATTACACAAAGTGGCTGTGTCATTGTGTAACCATTGTTACACCATTAAACATTGTGGCTGTGTCATTGTGCAACCATTGTTACATCATTACACAACGTGGCTGTGTCATTGTGCAACCATTGTTACATCATTACACAACATGGCTGTGTCATTGTGCAACCATTGTTACATGATTACACAAAGTAGCTGTGTCATTGTTCAACCATTGTTACACCATTATACAACGTGGCTGTGTCATTGTGCAACCATTGTTACATCATTACACAACGTGGCTGTGTCATTCTGCAACCATTGTTACATCATTATACAAAGTGGCTGTGTCATTGTGCAACCATTGTTACATCATTATATAACGTGGCTGTGTCATTGTGCAACCATTGTTACATCATTATACAACGTGGCTGTGTCATTGTGCAACCATTGTTACATCATTACACAACGTGGCTGTGTCATTGTGCAACCATTGTTACATGATTATACAACGTGGCTGTGTCATTGTGCAACCATTGTTACATCATTATACAACGTGGCTGTGTCATTGTGCAACCATTGTTACATCATTACACAACATGGCTGTGTCATTGTGCAACCATTGTTACATCATTATACAATGTGGCTGTGTCATTGTGCAACCATTGTTACATCATTACACAACGTGGCTGTGTCATTGTGCAACCATTGTTACATCATTACACAACGTGGCTGTGTCATTGTGCAACCATTGTTACATCATTATACAACGTGGCTGTGTCATTGTGCAACCATTGTTACATCATTACACAACGTGGCTGTGTCATTGTGCAACCATTGTTACATCATTATACAACGTGGCTGTGTCATTGTGCAACCATTGTTACATCATTATACAACGTGGCTGTGTCATTGTGCAACCATTGTTACATCATTACACAACGTGGCTGTGTCATTGTGCAACCATTGTTACATCATTATACAACGAGGCTGTGTCATTGTGCAACCATTGTTACATCATTACACAAAGTGGAAGTGTCATTGTGCAACCATTGTTACATCATTACACAAAGTGGCTGTGTCATTGTGCAACTATTGTTACATCATTATACAACGTGGCTGTGTCATTGTGCAACCATTGTTACATCATTACCCAACGTGGCTGTGTCATTGTGCAACCATTGTTACATCATTACACAAAGTGGCTGTGTCATTGTGCAACCATTGTTACATCATTATACAACGTGGCTGTGTCATTGTGCAACCATTGTTACATCATTACACAACGTGGCTGTGCCATTGTGCAACCATTGTTACATCATTATACAATGTGGCTGTGTATTTGTGCAACCATCGTTAAATCATTAAACAACGTGGCTGTGTCATTGTGCAACCATTGTTACATAATTACACAAAGTGGCTGTGTCATTGTGAAACCATTTTTTACACCATTACACATTGTGGCTGTGTCATTGTGCAACCATTGTTACATCATTACGCAATGTGGCTGTGTCATTGTGCAACCATTGTTACATCATTACACAACATGGCTTTGTCATTGTGCAACCATTGTTACATCATTACACAAAGTAGCTGTGTCATTGTTCAACCATTGTTACATCATTATACAACGTGGCTGTGTCATTGTGCAACCATTGTGACATCATTACACAACGTGGCTGTGTCATTCTGCAACCATTGTTACATCATTATACAAAGTGGCTGTGCCATTGTGCAACCATTGTTACATCATTATACAACGTGGCTGTGTCATTGTGCAACCATTGTTACATCATTATACAACGTGGCTGTGTCATTGTGCAACCATTGTTACATCATTACACAACGTGGATGTGTCATTGTGCAACCATTGTTACATCATTATACAACATGGCTTTGTCATTGTGCAACCATTGTTACATCATTACACAAAGTGGCTTTGTCATTGTGAAGCCATTGTTACATCATTACACATCGTGGCTGTGTCATTGTGCAACCATTGTTACATCATTACACAATGTGGCTGTGTCATTGTGCAACCATTGTTACATCATTACACAAAGTAGCTGTGTCATTGTGCAACCATTGTTACATCATTATACAACGTGGCTGTGTCATTGTGCAACCATTGTTACATCATTACACAACGTGGCTGTGTCATTGTGCAACCATTGTTACATCATTATACAACGTGGCTGTGTCATTGTGCAACTATTGTTACATCATTATACAACGTGGGTGTGTCATTGTGCAACCATTGTTACATCATTACACAAAGTGGCTGTGTCATTGTGCCACCATTGTTACATCATTATACAACGTGGCTTTGTCATTGTGCAACCATTGTTACATCATTACACAAAGTGGCTTTGTCATTGTGCAACCATTGTTACATCATTACACAACGTGGCTGTGTCATTGTGCAACCATTGTTACATCATTACACAACGTGGCTGTGTCATTGTGCAACAATTGTTACATCATTATACAACGTGGCTGTGTCATTGTGCAACCATTGTTACATCATTACACAAAGTGGCTGTGTCATTGTGCAACCATTGTTACATCATTACACAAAGTGGCTGTGTCATTGTGCAACCATTGTTACATCATTATACAACGTGGCTGTGTCATTGTGCAACCATTGTTACATCATTATACAACGTGGCTGTGTCATTGTGCAACTATTGTTACATCATTACACAAAGTGGCCTTGTCATTGTGCAACCATTGTTACATCATTAAACATCGTGGCTGTGTCATTGTGCAACCATTGTTACATCATTACACAACGTGGCTGTGCCATTGAGCAACCATTGTTACATCATTATACAATGTGGATGTGTATTTGTGCAACCATCGTTAAATCATTAAACAACGTGGCTGTGTCATTGTGCAACCATTGTTACATAATTACACAAAGTGGCTGTGTCATTGTGTAACCATTGTTACACCATTAAACATTGTGGCTGTGTCATTGTGCAACCATTATTACATTATTACACAACATGTCTGTGTCATTGTGCAACCATTGTTACATCATTATACAACATGGCTGTGTCATTGTGCAACCATTGTTATATCATTACACAAAGTAGCTGTGTCATTGTTCAACCATTGTTACACCATTATACAACGTGGCTGTGTCATTGTGCAACCATTGTTACATCATTACAAAACGTGGCTGTGTCATTCTGCAACCATTGTTACATCATTATACAAAGTGGCTGTGTCATTGTGCAACCATTGTTACATCATTATACAACGTGGCTGTGTCATTGTGCAACCATTGTTACATCATTATACAACGTGGCTGTGTCATTGTGCAACCATTGTTACATCATTACACAACGTGGCTGTGTCATTGTGCAACAATTGTTACATCATTATACAATGTGGCTGTGTCATTGTGCAACCATTGTTACATCATTACACAACGTGGCTGTGTCATTGTGCAACCATTGTTACATCATTATACAACGTGGCTGTGTCATTGTGCAACCATTGTTACATCATTACACAAAGTGGCTGTGTCATTGTGCAACCATTGTTACATCATTACACAAAGTGGCTGTGTCATTGTGCAACCATTGTTACATCATTATACAACGTGGCTGTGTCATTGTGCAACCATTGTTACATCATTATACAACGTGGCTGTGTCATTGTGCAACTATTGTTACATCATTACACAAAGTGGCCTTGTCATTGTGCAACCATTGTTACATCATTAAACATCGTGGCTGTGTCATTGTGCAACCATTGATACATCATTACACAACGTGGCTGTGCCATTGTGCAACCATTGTTACATCATTATACAATGTGGCTGTGTATTTGTGCAACCATCGTTAAATCATTAAACAACGTGGCTGTGTCATTGTGCAACCATTGTTACATAATTACACAAAGTGGCTGTGTCATTGTGTAACCATTGTTACACCATTAAACATTGTGGCTGTGTCATTGTGCAACCATTGTTACATCATTACACAACGTGGCTGTGTCATTGTGCAACCATTGTTACATCATTACACAACATGGCTGTGTCATTGTGCAACCATTGTTACATCATTACACAAAGTAGCTGTGTCATTGTTCAACCATTGGTACACCATTATACAACATGGCTGTGTCATTGTGCAACCATTGTTACATCATTACACAACGTGGCTGTGTCATTCTGCAACCATTGTTATATCATTATACAAAGTGGCTGTGTCATTGTGCAACCATTGTTACATCATTATACAACGTGGCTGTGTCATTGTGCAACCATTGTTACATCATTACACAACGTGGCTGTGTCATTTTGCAACCATTGTTACATCATTATACAATGTGGCTGTGTCATTGTGCAACCATTGTTACATCATTACACAACGTGGCTGTGTCATTGTGCAACCATTGTTACATCATTATACAACGTGGCTGTGTCATTGTGCAACCATTGTTACATCATTATACAACGTGGCTGTGTCATTGTGCAACCATTGTTACATCATTACACAAAGTGGCTGTGTCATTGTGCAACCATTGTTACATCATTACACAAAGTGGCTGTGTCATTGTGCAACCATTGTTACATCATTACACAACGTGGCTGTGTCAGTGTGCAACCATTGTTACATCATTACACAAAGTGGCTGTGTCATTGTGCAACGATTGTTACATCATTACACAACGTGGCTGTGTCATTGTGCTTCCATTGTTACATCATTACACAAAGTGGCTGTGTCATTGTGCAACCATTGTTACATCATTACACAACGTGGCTGTGTCATTGTGCTACCATTGTTACATCATTACACAACGTGGTTGTGTCATTGTGCAACCATTGTTACATCACTACACAAAGTGTCTGTGTCATTGTGCAACCATTGTTACATCATTATACAACGTGGCTGTGTCATTGTGCAACCATTGTTACATCATTACACATAGTGGTTGTGTCATTGTGCAACCATTGTTACATCATTACACAACGTGGCTGTGTCATTGTGCAACCATTGTTACATCATTACACAACGTGGCTGTGTCATTGTGCAACCATTGTTACATCATTACACAACGTGGCTGTGTCATTGTGCAACCCTTGTTACATCATTACACAAAGTGGCTGTGTCATTGTGCAACCATTGTTACATCATTATACAACGTGGCTGTGTCATTGTGCAACCATTGTTACATCATTACACAACGTGGCTGTGTCATTGTGCAACCATTGTTACATCATTATACAATGTGGCTGTGTATTTGTGCAACCATTGTTAAATCATTAAACAACGTGACTGTGTCATTGTGCAACCATTGTTACATAATTACACAAAGTGGCTGTGTCATTGTGTAACCATTGTTACATCATTACACAACGTGGCTGTGTCATTGTGCAACCATTGTTACATCATTACAAAACGTGGCTGTGTCATTGTGCAACCATTGTTACATCATTACACAACGTGGTTGTGTCATTGTGCAACCATTGTTACATCATTACACAAAGTGGCTGTGTCATTGTGCAACCATTGTTACATCATTATACAATGTGGCTGTGTCAGTGTGCAACCATTGTTACATCATAACACAACGTGGCTGTGTCATTGTGCAACCATTGTTACATCATTATACAATGTGGCTGTGTATTTGTGCAACCATCGTTAAATCATTAAACAACGTGGCTGTGTCATTGTGCAACCATTGTTACATCATTATACAACGTGGCTGTGTCATTGTGCAACCATTGTTACATCATTACACAAAGTGGCTGTGTCATTGTGCAACCATTGTTACATCATTACACAAAGTGGCTGTGTCATTGTGCAACCATTGTTACATCATTATACAACGTGGCTGTGTCATTGTGCAACCATTGTTACATCATTATACAACGTGGCTGTGTCATTGTGCAACTATTGTTACATCATTACACAAAGTGGCCTTGTCATTGTGCAACCATTGTTACATCATTAAACATCGTGGCAGTGTCATTGTGCAACCATTGATACATCATTACACAACGTGGCTGTGCCATTGTGCAACCATTGTTACATCATTATACAATGTGGCTGTGTATTTGTGCAACCATCGTTAAATCATTAAACAACGTGGCTGTGTCATTGTGCAACCATTGTTACATAATTACACAAAGTGGCTGTGTCATTGTGTAACCATTGTTACACCATTAAACATTGTGGCTGTGTCATTGTGCAACCATTGTTACATCATTACACAACGTGGCTGTGTCATTGTGCAACCATTGTTACATCATTACACAACATGGCTGTGTCATTGTGCAACCATTGTTACATCATTACACAAAGTAGCTGTGTCATTGTTCAACCATTGGTACACCATTATACAACGTGGCTGTGTCATTGTGCAACCATTGTTACATCATTACACAACGTGGCTGTGTCATTCTGCAACCATTGTTACATCATTATACAAAGTGGCTGTGTCATTGTGCAACCATTGTTACATCATTATACAACGTGGCTGTGTCATTGTGCAACCATTGTTACATCATTACACAACGTGGCTGTGTCATTGTGCAACCATTGTTACATCATTATACAACGTGGCTGTGTCATTGTGCAACGATTGTTACATCAATATACAACGTGGCTGTGTCATTGTGCAACCATTGTTACATCATTACACAACATGGCTGTGTCATTGTGCAACCATTGTTACATCATTATACAATGTGGCTGTGTCATTGTGCAACCATTGTTACATCATTACACAACGTGGCTGTGTCATTGTGCAACCATTGTTACATCATTATACAACGTGGCTGTGTCATTGTGCAACCATTGTTACATCATTATACAACGTGGCTGTGTCATTGTGCAACCATTGTTACATCATTACACAACGTGGCTGTGTCATTGTGCAACCATTGTTACATCATTATACAACGTGGCTGTGTCATTGTGCAACCATTGTTACATCATTATACAACGTGGCTGTGTCATTGTGCAACCATTGTTACATCATTACACAACGTGGCTGTGTCATTGTGCAACCATTGTTACATCATTATACAACGTGGCTGTGTCATTATGCAACCATTGTTACATCATTACACAAAGTGGAAGTGTCATTGTGCAACCATTGTTACATCATTACACAAAGTGGCTGTGTCATTGTGCAACTATTGTTACATCATTATACAACGTGGCTGTGTCATTGTGCAACCATTGTTACATCATTACCCAACGTGGCTGTGTCATTGTGCAACCATTGTTACATAATTACACAAAGTGGCTGTGTCATTGTGAAACCATTTTTTACACCATTACACATTGTGGCTGTGTCATTGTGCAACCATTGTTACATCATTATGCAATGTGGCTGTGTCATTGTGCAACCATTGTTACATCATTACACAACATGGCTTTGTCATTGTGCAACCATTGTTACATCATTACACAAAGTAGCTGTGTCATTGTTCAACCATTGTTACATCATTATACAACGTGGCTGTGTCATTGTGCAACCATTGTGACATCATTACACAACGTGGCTGTGTCATTCTGCAACCATTGTTACATCATTATACAAAGTGGCTGTGTCATTGTGCAACCATTGTTACATCATTATACAACGTGGCTGTGTCATTGTGCAACCATTGTTACATCATTATACAACGTGGCTGTGTCATTGTGCAACCATTGTTACATCATTACACAACGTGGCTGTGTCATTGTGCAACCATTGTTACATCATTATACAACGTTGCTGTGTCATTGTGCAACCATTGTTACATCATTATACAACGTGGCTGTGTCATTGTGCAACCATTGTTACATCATTACACAACGTGGCTGTGTCATTGTGCAACCATTGTTACATCATTATACAATGTGGCTGAGTCATTGTGCAACGATTGTTACATCATTACACAACGTGGCTGTGTCATTGTGCAACCATTGTTACATCATTATACAACGTGGCTGTGTCATTGTGCAACTATTGTTACATCATTATACAACGTGGCTGTGTCATTGTGCAACCATTGTTACATCATTACACAAAGTGGCTGTGTCATTGTGCCACCATTGTTACATCATTATACAACGTGGCTTTGTCATTGTGCAACCATTGTTACATCATTACACAAAGTGGCTTTGTCATTGTGCAACCATTGTTACATCATTACACAACGTGGCTGTGTCATTGTGCAACCATTGTTACATCATTACACAACGTGGCTGTGTCATTGTGCAAACATTGTTACATCATTATACAACGTGGCTGTGTCATTGTGCAACCATTGTTACATCATTACACAAAGTGGCTGTGTCATTGTGCAACCATTGTTACATCATTACACAAAGTGGCTGTGTCATTGTGCAACCATTGTTACATCATTATACAACGTGGCTGTGTCATTGTGCAACCATTGTTACATCATTATACAACGTGGCTGTTTCATTGTGCAACTATTGTTACATCATTACACAAAGTGGCCTTGTCATTGTGCAACCATTGTTACATCATTAAACATCGTGGCTCTGTCATTGTGCAATCATTGATACATCATTACACAACGTGGCTGTGCCATTGTGCAACCATTGTTACATCATTATACAATGTGGCTGTGTATTTGTGCAACCATCGTTAAATCATTAAACAACGTGGCTGTGTCATTGTGCAACCATTGTTACATAATTACACAAAGTGGCTGTGTCATTGTGTAACCATTGTTACACCATTAAACATTGTGGCTGTGTCATTGTGCAACCATTGTTACATCATTACACAACGTGGCTGTGTCATTGTGCAACCATTGTTACATCATTACACAACATGGCTGTGTCATTGTGCAACCATTGTTACATCATTACACAAAGTAGCTGTGTCATTGTTCAACCATTGTTACACCATTATACAACGTGGCTGTGTCATTGTGCAACCATTGTTACATCATTACACAACGTGGCTGTGTCATTCTGCAACCATTGTTACATCATTATACAAAGTGGCTGTGTCATTGTGCAACCATTGTTACATCATTATATAACGTGGCTGTGTCATTGTGCAACCATTGTTACATCATTATACAACGTGGCTGTGTCATTGTGCAACCATTGTTACATCATTACACAACGTGGCTGTGTCATTGTGCAACCATTGTTACATGATTATACAACGTGGCTGTGTCATTGTGCAACCATTGTTACATCATTATACAACGTGGCTGTGTCATTGTGCAACCATTGTTACATCATTACACAACATGGCTGTGTCATTGTGCAACCATTGTTACATCATTATACAATGTGGCTGTGTCATTGTGCAACCATTGTTACATCATTACACAACGTGGCTGTGTCATTGTGCAACCATTGTTACATCATTACACAACGTGGCTGTGTCATTGTGCAACCATTGTTACATCATTATACAACGTGGCTGTGTCATTGTGCAACCATTGTTACATCATTACACAACGTGGCTGTGTCATTGTGCAACCATTGTTACATCATTATACAACGTGGCTGTGTCATTGTGCAACCATTGTTACATCATTATACAACGTGGCTGTGTCATTGTGCAACCATTGTTACATCATTACACAACGTGGCTGTGTCATTGTGCAACCATTGTTACATCATTATACAACGAGGCTGTGTCATTGTGCAACCATTGTTACATCATTACACAAAGTGGAAGTGTCATTGTGCAACCATTGTTACATCATTACACAAAGTGGCTGTGTCATTGTGCAACTATTGTTACATCATTATACAACGTGGCTGTGTCATTGTGCAACCATTGTTACATCATTACCCAACGTGGCTGTGTCATTGTGCAACCATTGTTACATCATTACACAAAGTGGCTGTGTCATTGTGCAACCATTGTTACATCATTATACAACGTGGCTGTGTCATTGTGCAACCATTGTTACATCATTACACAACGTGGCTGTGCCATTGTGCAACCATTGTTACATCATTATACAATGTGGCTGTGTATTTGTGCAACCATCGTTAAATCATTAAACAACGTGGCTGTGTCATTGTGCAACCATTGTTACATAATTACACAAAGTGGCTGTGTCATTGTGAAACCATTTTTTACACCATTACACATTGTGGCTGTGTCATTGTGCAACCATTGTTACATCATTACGCAATGTGGCTGTGTCATTGTGCAACCATTGTTACATCATTACACAACATGGCTTTGTCATTGTGCAACCATTGTTACATCATTACACAAAGTAGCTGTGTCATTGTTCAACCATTGTTACATCATTATACAACGTGGCTGTGTCATTGTGCAACCATTGTGACATCATTACACAACGTGGCTGTGTCATTCTGCAACCATTGTTACATCATTATACAAAGTGGCTGTGCCATTGTGCAACCATTGTTACATCATTATACAACGTGGCTGTGTCATTGTGCAACCATTGTTACATCATTATACAACGTGGCTGTGTCATTGTGCAACCATTGTTACATCATTACACAACGTGGCTGTGTCATTGTGCAACCATTGTTACATCATTATACAACATGGCTTTGTCATTGTGCAACCATTGTTACATCATTACACAAAGTGGCTTTGTCATTGTGCAACCATTGTTACATCATTACAAAACGTGGCTGTGTCATTCTGCAACCATTGTTACATCATTACAAAACGTGGCTGTGTCATTCTGCAACCATTGTTACATCATTATACAAAGTGGCTGTGTCATTGTGCAACCATTGTTACATCATTATACAACGTGGCTGTGTCATTGTGCAACCATTGTTACATCATTATACAACGTGGCTGTGTCATTGTGCAACCATTGTTACATCATTACACAACGTGGCTGTGTCATTGTGCAACAATTGTTACATCATTATACAATGTGGCTGTGTCATTGTGCAACCATTGTTACATCATTACACAACGTGGCTGTGTCATTGTGCAACCATTGTTACATCATTATACAACGTGGCTGTGTCATTGTGCAACCATTGTTACATCATTACACAAAGTGGCTGTGTCATTGTGCAACCATTGTTACATCATTACACAAAGTGGCTGTGTCATTGTGCAACCATTGTTACATCATTATACAACGTGGCTGTGTCATTGTGCAACCATTGTTACATCATTACACAACGTGGCTGTGTCATTGTGCAACCATTGTTACATCATTATACAACGTGGCTGTGTCATTGTGCAACCATTGTTACATCATTATACAACGTGGCTGTGTCATTGTGCAACCATTGTTACATCATTACACAACATGGCTGTGTCATTGTGCAACCATTGTTACATCATTATACAACGTGGCTGTGTCATTATGCAACCATTGTTACATCATTACACAAAGTGGAAGTGTCATTGTGCAACCATTGTTACATCATTACACAAAGTGGCTGTGTCATTGTGCAACTATTGTTACATCATTATACAACGTGGCTGTGTCATTGTGCAACCATTGTTACATCATTACCCAACGTGGCTGTGTCATTGTGCAACCATTGTTACATAATTACACAAAGTGGCTGTGTCATTGTGAAACCATTTTTTACACCATTACACATTGTGGCTGTGTCATTGTGCAACCATTGTTACATCATTATGCAATGTGGCTGTGTCATTGTGCAACCATTGTTACATCATTACACAACATGGCTTTGTCATTGTGCAACCATTGTTACATCATTACACAAAGTAGCTGTGTCATTGTTCAACCATTGTTACATCATTATACAACGTGGCTGTGTCATTGTGCAACCATTGTGACATCATTACACAACGTGGCTGTGTCATTCTGCAACCATTGTTACATCATTATACAAAGTGGCTGTGTCATTGTGCAACCATTGTTACATCATTATACAACGTGGCTGTGTCATTGTGCAACCATTGTTACATCATTATACAACGTGGCTGTGTCATTGTGCAACCATTGTTACATCATTACACAACGTGGCTGTGTCATTGTGCAACCATTGTTACATCATTATACAACGTTGCTGTGTCATTGTGCAACCATTGTTACATCATTATACAACGTGGCTGTGTCATTGTGCAACCATTGTTACATCATTACACAACGTGGCTGTGTCATTGTGCAACCATTGTTACATCATTATACAATGTGGCTGAGTCATTGTGCAACGATTGTTACATCATTACACAACGTGGCTGTGTCATTGTGCAACCATTGTTACATCATTATACAACGTGGCTGTGTCATTGTGCAACTATTGTTACATCATTATACAACGTGGCTGTGTCATTGTGCAACCATTGTTACATCATTACACAAAGTGGCTGTGTCATTGTGCCACCATTGTTACATCATTATACAACGTGGCTTTGTCATTGTGCAACCATTGTTACATCATTACACAAAGTGGCTTTGTCATTGTGCAACCATTGTTACATCATTACACAACGTGGCTGTGTCATTGTGCAACCATTGTTACATCATTACACAACGTGGCTGTGTCATTGTGCAAACATTGTTACATCATTATACAACGTGGCTGTGTCATTGTGCAACCATTGTTACATCATTACACAAAGTGGCTGTGTCATTGTGCAACCATTGTTACATCATTACACAAAGTGGCTGTGTCATTGTGCAACCATTGTTACATCATTATACAACGTGGCTGTGTCATTGTGCAACCATTGTTACATCATTATACAACGTGGCTGTTTCATTGTGCAACTATTGTTACATCATTACACAAAGTGGCCTTGTCATTGTGCAACCATTGTTACATCATTAAACATCGTGGCTCTGTCATTGTGCAATCATTGATACATCATTACACAACGTGGCTGTGCCATTGTGCAACCATTGTTACATCATTATACAATGTGGCTGTGTATTTGTGCAACCATCGTTAAATCATTAAACAACGTGGCTGTGTCATTGTGCAACCATTGTTACATAATTACACAAAGTGGCTGTGTCATTGTGTAACCATTGTTACACCATTAAACATTGTGGCTGTGTCATTGTGCAACCATTGTTACATCATTACACAACGTGGCTGTGTCATTGTGCAACCATTGTTACATCATTACACAACATGGCTGTGTCATTGTGCAACCATTGTTACATCATTACACAAAGTAGCTGTGTCATTGTTCAACCATTGTTACACCATTATACAACGTGGCTGTGTCATTGTGCAACCATTGTTACATCATTACACAACGTGGCTGTGTCATTCTGCAACCATTGTTACATCATTATACAAAGTGGCTGTGTCATTGTGCAACCATTGTTACATCATTATATAACGTGGCTGTGTCATTGTGCAACCATTGTTACATCATTATACAACGTGGCTGTGTCATTGTGCAACCATTGTTACATCATTACACAACGTGGCTGTGTCATTGTGCAACCATTGTTACATGATTATACAACGTGGCTGTGTCATTGTGCAACCATTGTTACATCATTATACAACGTGGCTGTGTCATTGTGCAACCATTGTTACATCATTACACAACATGGCTGTGTCATTGTGCAACCATTGTTACATCATTATACAATGTGGCTGTGTCATTGTGCAACCATTGTTACATCATTACACAACGTGGCTGTGTCATTGTGCAACCATTGTTACATCATTACACAACGTGGCTGTGTCATTGTGCAACCATTGTTACATCATTATACAACGTGGCTGTGTCATTGTGCAACCATTGTTACATCATTACACAACGTGGCTGTGTCATTGTGCAACCATTGTTACATCATTATACAACGTGGCTGTGTCATTGTGCAACCATTGTTACATCATTATACAACGTGGCTGTGTCATTGTGCAACCATTGTTACATCATTATACAACGTGGCTGTGTCATTGTGCAACCATTGTTACATCATTACACAACATGGCTGTGTCATTGTGCAACCATTGTTACATCATTATACAATGTGGCTGTGTCATTGTGCAACCATTGTTACATCATTACACAATGTGGCTGTGTCATTGTGCAACCATTGTTACATCATTACACAACGTGGCTGTGTCATTGTGCAACCATTGTTACATCATTATACAACGTGGCTGTGTCATTGTGCAACCATTGTTACATCATTACACAACGTGGCTGTGTCATTGTGCAACCATTGTTACATCATTATACAACGTGGCTGTGTCATTGTGCAACCATTGTTACATCATTATACAACGTGGCTGTGTCATTGTGCAACCATTGTTACATCATTACACAACGTGGCTGTGTCATTGTGCAACCATTGTTACATCATTATACAACGAGGCTGTGTCATTGTGCAACCATTGTTACATCATTACACAAAGTGGAAGTGTCATTGTGCAACCATTGTTACATCATTACACAAAGTGGCTGTGTCATTGTGCAACTATTGTTACATCATTATACAACGTGGCTGTGTCATTGTGCAACCATTGTTACATCATTACCCAACGTGGCTGTGTCATTGTGCAACCATTGTTACATCATTACACAAAGTGGCTGTGTCATTGTGCAACCATTGTTACATCATTATACAACGTGGCTGTGTCATTGTGCAACCATTGTTACATCATTACACAACGTGGCTGTGCCATTGTGCAACCATTGTTACATCATTATACAATGTGGCTGTGTATTTGTGCAAC
Source organism: Lissotriton vulgaris (assembly GCF_964263255.1). NCBI lineage: Eukaryota > Metazoa > Chordata > Amphibia > Caudata > Salamandridae > Lissotriton > Lissotriton vulgaris. Next base: position 795,262,969 of record NC_141697.1, read on the forward strand.
CATCGTTAAATCATTAAACAACGTGGCTGTGTCATTGTGCAACCATTGTTACATAATTACACAAAGTGGCTGTGTCATTGTGAAACCATTTTTTACACCATTACACATTGTGGCTGTGTCATTGTGCAACCATTGTTACATCATTACGCAATGTGGCTGTGTCATTGTGCAACCATTGTTACATCATTACACAACATGGCTTTGTCATTGTGCAACCATTGTTACATCATTACACAAAGTAGCTGTGTCATTGTTCAACCATTGTTACATCATTATACAACGTGGCTGTGTCATTGTGCAACCATTGTGACATCATTACACAACGTGGCTGTGTCATTCTGCAACCATTGTTACATCATTATACAAAGTGGCTGTGCCATTGTGCAACCATTGTTACATCATTATACAACGTGGCTGTGTCATTGTGCAACCATTGTTACATCATTATACAACGTGGCTGTGTCATTGTGCAACCATTGTTACATCATTACACAACGTGGCTGTGTCATTGTGCAACCATTGTTACATCATTATACAACATGGCTTTGTCATTGTGCAACCATTGTTACATCATTACACAAAGTGGCTTTGTCATTGTGCAACCATTGTTACATCATTACAAAACGTGGCTGTGTCATTGTGCAACCATTGTTACATCATTACAAAACGTGGCTGTGTCATTCTGCAACCATTGTTACATCATTATACAAAGTGGCTGTGTCATTGTGCAACCATTGTTACATCATTATACAACGTGGCTGTGTCATTGTGCAACCATTGTTACATCATTATACAACGTGGCTGTGTCATTGTGCAACCATTGTTACATCATTACACAACGTGGCTGTGTCATTGTGCAACAATTGTTACATCATTATACAATGTGGCTGTGTCATTGTGCAACCATTGTTACATCATTACACAACGTGGCTGTGTCATTGTGCAACCATTGTTACATCATTATACAACGTGGCTGTGTCATTGTGCAACCATTGTTACATCATTACACAAAGTGGCTGTGTCATTGTGCAACCATTGTTACATCATTACACAAAGTGGCTGTGTCATTGTGCAACCATTGTTACATCATTATACAACGTGGCTGTGTCATTGTGCAACCATTGTTACATCATTATACAACGTGGCTGTGTCATTGTGCAACTATTGTTACATCATTACACAAAGTGGCCTTGTCATTGTGCAACCATTGTTACATCATTAAACATCGTGGCTGTGTCATTGTGCAACCATTGATACATCATTACACAACGTGGCTGTGCCATTGTGCAACCATTGTTACATCATTATACAATGTGGCTGTGTATTTGTGCAACCATCGTTAAATCATTAAACAACGTGGCTGTGTCATTGTGCAACCATTGTTACATAATTACACAAAGTGGCTGTGTCATTGTGTAACCATTGTTACACCATTAAACATTGTGGCTGTGTCATTGTGCAACCATTGTTACATCATTACACAACGTGGCTGTGTCATTGTGCAACCATTGTTACATCATTACACAACATGGCTGTGTCATTGTGCAACCATTGTTACATCATTACACAAAGTAGCTGTGTCATTGTTCAACCATTGGTACACCATTATACAACATGGCTGTGTCATTGTGCAACCATTGTTACATCATTACACAACGTGGCTGTGTCATTCTGCAACCATTGTTATATCATTATACAAAGTGGCTGTGTCATTGTGCAACCATTGTTACATCATTATACAACGTGGCTGTGTCATTGTGCAACCATTGTTACATCATTACACAACGTGGCTGTGTCATTTTGCAACCATTGTTACATCATTATACAATGTGGCTGTGTCATTGTGCAACCATTGTTACATCATTACACAACGTGGCTGTGTCATTGTGCAACCATTGTTACATCATTATACAACGTGGCTGTGTCATTGTGCAACCATTGTTACATCATTATACAACGTGGCTGTGTCATTGTGCAACCATTGTTACATCATTACACAAAGTGGCTGTGTCATTGTGCAACCATTGTTACATCATTACACAAAGTGGCTGTGTCATTGTGCAACCATTGTTACATCATTACACAACGTGGCTGTGTCAGTGTGCAACCATTGTTACATCATTACACAAAGTGGCTGTGTCATTGTGCAACGATTGTTACATCATTACACAACGTGGCTGTGTCATTGTGCTTCCATTGTTACATCATTACACAAAGTGGCTGTGTCATTGTGCAACCATTGTTACATCATTACACAACGTGGCTGTGTCATTGTGCTACCATTGTTACATCATTACACAACGTGGTTGTGTCATTGTGCAACCATTGTTACATCACTACACAAAGTGTCTGTGTCATTGTGCAACCATTGTTACATCATTATACAACGTGGCTGTGTCATTGTGCAACCATTGTTACATCATTACACATAGTGGTTGTGTCATTGTGCAACCATTGTTACATCATTACACAACGTGGCTGTGTCATTGTGCAACCATTGTTACATCATTACACAACGTGGCTGTGTCATTGTGCAACCATTGTTACATCATTACACAACGTGGCTGTGTCATTGTGCAACCCTTGTTACATCATTACACAAAGTGGCTGTGTCATTGTGCAACCATTGTTACATCATTATACAACGTGGCTGTGTCATTGTGCAACCATTGTTACATCATTACACAACGTGGCTGTGTCATTGTGCAACCATTGTTACATCATTATACAATGTGGCTGTGTATTTGTGCAACCATTGTTAAATCATTAAACAACGTGACTGTGTCATTGTGCAACCATTGTTACATAATTACACAAAGTGGCTGTGTCATTGTGTAACCATTGTTACATCATTACACAACGTGGCTGTGTCATTGTGCAACCATTGTTACATCATTACAAAACGTGGCTGTGTCATTGTGCAACCATTGTTACATCATTACACAACGTGGTTGTGTCATTGTGCAACCATTGTTACATCATTACACAAAGTGGCTGTGTCATTGTGCAACCATTGTTACATCATTATACAATGTGGCTGTGTCAGTGTGCAACCATTGTTACATCATAACACAACGTGGCTGTGTCATTGTGCAACCATTGTTACATCATTATACAATGTGGCTGTGTATTTGTGCAACCATCGTTAAATCATTAAACAACGTGGCTGTGTCATTGTGCAACCATTGTTACATCATTATACAACGTGGCTGTGTCATTGTGCAACCATTGTTACATCATTACACAAAGTGGCTGTGTCATTGTGCAACCATTGTTACATCATTACACAAAGTGGCTGTGTCATTGTGCAACCATTGTTACATCATTATACAACGTGGCTGTGTCATTGTGCAACCATTGTTACATCATTATACAACGTGGCTGTGTCATTGTGCAACTATTGTTACATCATTACACAAAGTGGCCTTGTCATTGTGCAACCATTGTTACATCATTAAACATCGTGGCAGTGTCATTGTGCAACCATTGATACATCATTACACAACGTGGCTGTGCCATTGTGCAACCATTGTTACATCATTATACAATGTGGCTGTGTATTTGTGCAACCATCGTTAAATCATTAAACAACGTGGCTGTGTCATTGTGCAACCATTGTTACATAATTACACAAAGTGGCTGTGTCATTGTGTAACCATTGTTACACCATTAAACATTGTGGCTGTGTCATTGTGCAACCATTGTTACATCATTACACAACGTGGCTGTGTCATTGTGCAACCATTGTTACATCATTACACAACATGGCTGTGTCATTGTGCAACCATTGTTACATCATTACACAAAGTAGCTGTGTCATTGTTCAACCATTGGTACACCATTATACAACGTGGCTGTGTCATTGTGCAACCATTGTTACATCATTACACAACGTGGCTGTGTCATTCTGCAACCATTGTTACATCATTATACAAAGTGGCTGTGTCATTGTGCAACCATTGTTACATCATTATACAACGTGGCTGTGTCATTGTGCAACCATTGTTACATCATTACACAACGTGGCTGTGTCATTGTGCAACCATTGTTACATCATTATACAACGTGGCTGTGTCATTGTGCAACGATTGTTACATCAATATACAACGTGGCTGTGTCATTGTGCAACCATTGTTACATCATTACACAACATGGCTGTGTCATTGTGCAACCATTGTTACATCATTATACAATGTGGCTGTGTCATTGTGCAACCATTGTTACATCATTACACAACGTGGCTGTGTCATTGTGCAACCATTGTTACATCATTATACAACGTGGCTGTGTCATTGTGCAACCATTGTTACATCATTATACAACGTGGCTGTGTCATTGTGCAACCATTGTTACATCATTACACAACGTGGCTGTGTCATTGTGCAACCATTGTTACATCATTATACAACGTGGCTGTGTCATTGTGCAACCATTGTTACATCATTATACAACGTGGCTGTGTCATTGTGCAACCATTGTTACATCATTACACAACGTGGCTGTGTCATTGTGCAACCATTGTTACATCATTATACAACGTGGCTGTGTCATTATGCAACCATTGTTACATCATTACACAAAGTGGAAGTGTCATTGTGCAACCATTGTTACATCATTACACAAAGTGGCTGTGTCATTGTGCAACTATTGTTACATCATTATACAACGTGGCTGTGTCATTGTGCAACCATTGTTACATCATTACCCAACGTGGCTGTGTCATTGTGCAACCATTGTTACATAATTACACAAAGTGGCTGTGTCATTGTGAAACCATTTTTTACACCATTACACATTGTGGCTGTGTCATTGTGCAACCATTGTTACATCATTATGCAATGTGGCTGTGTCATTGTGCAACCATTGTTACATCATTACACAACATGGCTTTGTCATTGTGCAACCATTGTTACATCATTACACAAAGTAGCTGTGTCATTGTTCAACCATTGTTACATCATTATACAACGTGGCTGTGTCATTGTGCAACCATTGTGACATCATTACACAACGTGGCTGTGTCATTCTGCAACCATTGTTACATCATTATACAAAGTGGCTGTGTCATTGTGCAACCATTGTTACATCATTATACAACGTGGCTGTGTCATTGTGCAACCATTGTTACATCATTATACAACGTGGCTGTGTCATTGTGCAACCATTGTTACATCATTACACAACGTGGCTGTGTCATTGTGCAACCATTGTTACATCATTATACAACGTTGCTGTGTCATTGTGCAACCATTGTTACATCATTATACAACGTGGCTGTGTCATTGTGCAACCATTGTTACATCATTACACAACGTGGCTGTGTCATTGTGCAACCATTGTTACATCATTATACAATGTGGCTGAGTCATTGTGCAACGATTGTTACATCATTACACAACGTGGCTGTGTCATTGTGCAACCATTGTTACATCATTATACAACGTGGCTGTGTCATTGTGCAACTATTGTTACATCATTATACAACGTGGCTGTGTCATTGTGCAACCATTGTTACATCATTACACAAAGTGGCTGTGTCATTGTGCCACCATTGTTACATCATTATACAACGTGGCTTTGTCATTGTGCAACCATTGTTACATCATTACACAAAGTGGCTTTGTCATTGTGCAACCATTGTTACATCATTACACAACGTGGCTGTGTCATTGTGCAACCATTGTTACATCATTACACAACGTGGCTGTGTCATTGTGCAAACATTGTTACATCATTATACAACGTGGCTGTGTCATTGTGCAACCATTGTTACATCATTACACAAAGTGGCTGTGTCATTGTGCAACCATTGTTACATCATTACACAAAGTGGCTGTGTCATTGTGCAACCATTGTTACATCATTATACAACGTGGCTGTGTCATTGTGCAACCATTGTTACATCATTATACAACGTGGCTGTTTCATTGTGCAACTATTGTTACATCATTACACAAAGTGGCCTTGTCATTGTGCAACCATTGTTACATCATTAAACATCGTGGCTCTGTCATTGTGCAATCATTGATACATCATTACACAACGTGGCTGTGCCATTGTGCAACCATTGTTACATCATTATACAATGTGGCTGTGTATTTGTGCAACCATCGTTAAATCATTAAACAACGTGGCTGTGTCATTGTGCAACCATTGTTACATAATTACACAAAGTGGCTGTGTCATTGTGTAACCATTGTTACACCATTAAACATTGTGGCTGTGTCATTGTGCAACCATTGTTACATCATTACACAACGTGGCTGTGTCATTGTGCAACCATTGTTACATCATTACACAACATGGCTGTGTCATTGTGCAACCATTGTTACATCATTACACAAAGTAGCTGTGTCATTGTTCAACCATTGTTACACCATTATACAACGTGGCTGTGTCATTGTGCAACCATTGTTACATCATTACACAACGTGGCTGTGTCATTCTGCAACCATTGTTACATCATTATACAAAGTGGCTGTGTCATTGTGCAACCATTGTTACATCATTATATAACGTGGCTGTGTCATTGTGCAACCATTGTTACATCATTATACAACGTGGCTGTGTCATTGTGCAACCATTGTTACATCATTACACAACGTGGCTGTGTCATTGTGCAACCATTGTTACATGATTATACAACGTGGCTGTGTCATTGTGCAACCATTGTTACATCATTATACAACGTGGCTGTGTCATTGTGCAACCATTGTTACATCATTACACAACATGGCTGTGTCATTGTGCAACCATTGTTACATCATTATACAATGTGGCTGTGTCATTGTGCAACCATTGTTACATCATTACACAACGTGGCTGTGTCATTGTGCAACCATTGTTACATCATTACACAACGTGGCTGTGTCATTGTGCAACCATTGTTACATCATTATACAACGTGGCTGTGTCATTGTGCAACCATTGTTACATCATTACACAACGTGGCTGTGTCATTGTGCAACCATTGTTACATCATTATACAACGTGGCTGTGTCATTGTGCAACCATTGTTACATCATTATACAACGTGGCTGTGTCATTGTGCAACCATTGTTACATCATTACACAACGTGGCTGTGTCATTGTGCAACCATTGTTACATCATTATACAACGAGGCTGTGTCATTGTGCAACCATTGTTACATCATTACACAAAGTGGAAGTGTCATTGTGCAACCATTGTTACATCATTACACAAAGTGGCTGTGTCATTGTGCAACTATTGTTACATCATTATACAACGTGGCTGTGTCATTGTGCAACCATTGTTACATCATTACCCAACGTGGCTGTGTCATTGTGCAACCATTGTTACATCATTACACAAAGTGGCTGTGTCATTGTGCAACCATTGTTACATCATTATACAACGTGGCTGTGTCATTGTGCAACCATTGTTACATCATTACACAACGTGGCTGTGCCATTGTGCAACCATTGTTACATCATTATACAATGTGGCTGTGTATTTGTGCAACCATCGTTAAATCATTAAACAACGTGGCTGTGTCATTGTGCAACCATTGTTACATAATTACACAAAGTGGCTGTGTCATTGTGAAACCATTTTTTACACCATTACACATTGTGGCTGTGTCATTGTGCAACCATTGTTACATCATTACGCAATGTGGCTGTGTCATTGTGCAACCATTGTTACATCATTACACAACATGGCTTTGTCATTGTGCAACCATTGTTACATCATTACACAAAGTAGCTGTGTCATTGTTCAACCATTGTTACATCATTATACAACGTGGCTGTGTCATTGTGCAACCATTGTGACATCATTACACAACGTGGCTGTGTCATTCTGCAACCATTGTTACATCATTATACAAAGTGGCTGTGCCATTGTGCAACCATTGTTACATCATTATACAACGTGGCTGTGTCATTGTGCAACCATTGTTACATCATTATACAACGTGGCTGTGTCATTGTGCAACCATTGTTACATCATTACACAACGTGGCTGTGTCATTGTGCAACCATTGTTACATCATTATACAACATGGCTTTGTCATTGTGCAACCATTGTTACATCATTACACAAAGTGGCTTTGTCATTGTGAAGCCATTGTTACATCATTACACATCGTGGCTGTGTCATTGTGCAACCATTGTTACATCATTACACAATGTGGCTGTGTCATTGTGCAACCATTGTTACATCATTACACAAAGTAGCTGTGTCATTGTGCAACCATTGTTACATCATTATACAACGTGGCTGTGTCATTGTGCAACCATTGTTACATCATTACACAACGTGGCTGTGTCATTGTGCAACCATTGTTACATCATTATACAACGTGGCTGTGTCATTGTGCAACTATTGTTACATCATTATACAACGTGGCTGTGTCATTGTGCAACCATTGTTACATCATTACACAAAGTGGCTGTGTCATTGTGCCACCATTGTTACATCTTTATACAACGTGGCTTTGTCATTGTGCAACCATTGTTACATCATTACACAAAGTGGCTTTGTCATTGTGCAACCATTGTTACATCATTACACAACGTGGCTGTGTCATTGTGCAACCATTGTTACATCATTACACAACGTGGCTGTGTCATTGTGCAACAATTGTTACATCATTATACAACGTGGCTGTGTCATTGTGCAACCATTGTTACATCATTACACAAAGTGGCTGTGTCATTGTGCAACCATTGTTACATCATTACACAAAGTGGCTGTGTCATTGTGCAACCATTGTTACATCATTATACAACGTGGCTGTGTCATTGTGCAACCATTGTTACATCATTATACAACGTGGCTGTGTCATTGTGCAACTATTGTTACATCATTACACAAAGTGGCCTTGTCATTGTGCAACCATTGTTACATCATTAAACATCGTGGCTGTGTCATTGTGCAACCATTGTTACATCATTACACAACGTGGCTGTGCCATTGAGCAACCATTGTTACATCATTATACAATGTGGATGTGTATTTGTGCAACCATCGTTAAATCATTAAACAACGTGGCTGTGTCATTGTGCAACCATTGTTACATAATTACACAAAGTGGCTGTGTCATTGTGTAACCATTGTTACACCATTAAACATTGTGGCTGTGTCATTGTGCAACCATTATTACATTATTACACAACATGTCTGTGTCATTGTGAAACCATTGTTACATCATTATACAACATGGCTGTGTCATTGTGCAACCATTGTTATATCATTACACAAAGTAGCTGTGTCATTGTTCAACCATTGTTACACCATTATACAACGTGGCTGTGTCATTGTGCAACCATTGTTACATCATTACAAAACGTGACTGTGTCATTCTGCAACCATTGTTACATCATTATACAAAGTGGCTGTGTCATTGTGCAACCATTGTTACATCATTATACAACGTGGCTGTGTCATTGTGCAACCATTGTTACATCATTATACAACGTGGCTGTGTCATTGTGCAACCATTGTTACATCATTACACAACGTGGCTGTGTCATTGTGCAACAATTGTTACATCATTATACAATGTGGCTGTGTCATTGTGCAACCATTGTTACATCATTATACAACGTGGCTGTGTCATTGTGCAACCATTGTTACATCATTACACAACATGGCTGTGTCATTGTGCAACCATTGTTACATCATTATACAATGTGGCTGTGTCATTGTGCAACCATTGTTACATCATTACACAACGTGGCTGTGTCATTGTGCAACCATTGTTACATCATTATACAACGTGGCTGTGTCATTGTGCAACCATTGTTACATCATTATACAACGTGGCTGTGTCATTGTGCAACCATTGTTACATCATTACACAACGTGGCTGTGTCATTGTGCAACCATTGTTACATCACTATACAACGTGGCTGTGTCATTGTGCAACCATTGTTACATCATTATACAACGTGGCTGTGTCATTGTGCAACCATTGTTACATCATTACACAACGTGGCTGTGTCATTGTGCAACCATTGTTACATCATTATACAACGTGGCTGTGTCATTGTGCAACCATTGTTACATCATTACACAAAGTGGAAGTGTCATTGTGCAACCATTGTTACATCATTACACAACGTGGCTGTGTCATTGTGCAACCATTGTTACATCATTACACAACGTGGCTGTGTCATTGTGCAACCATTGTTACATCATTACACAATGTGGCTGTGTCATTGTGCAACCATTGTTACATCACTACACAACGTGGCTGTGTCATTGTGCAACCATTGTTACATCATTACACAACATGGCTGTGTCATTGTGCAACCATTGTTACATCATTACACAAAGTGGCTGTGTCATTGTGCAACCATTGTTACATCATTATACAACGTGGCTGTGTTAGTGTGCAACCATTGTTACATCATAACACAATGTGGCTGTGTCATTGTGCAACTATTGTTACATCATTATACAACGTGGCTGTGTCATTGTGCAACCATTGTTACATCATTACACAAAGTGGCTGTGTCATAGTGCCACCATTGTTACATCATTATACAACGTGGCTGTGTCATTGTGCAACCATTGTTACATCATTATACAACGTGGCTGTGTCATTGTGCAACCATTGTTACATCATTAGACAACGTGGCTGTGTCATTGTGCAACTATTGTTACATCATTACACAAAGTGGCTTTGTCATTGTGCAACCATTGTTACATCATTACACATCGTGGCTGTGTCATTGTGCAACCATTGTTACATCATTATACAACGTGGCTGTGTCATTGTGCAACCATTGTTACATCATTATACAATGTGGCTGTGTCATTGTGCAACCATTGTTACATCATTACACAAAGTGGCTGTGTCATTGTGCCACCATTGTTACATCATTATACAACGTGGCTGTGTCATTGTGCAACCATTGTTACATCATTATACAACGTGGCTGTGTCATTGTGCAACCATTGTTACATCATTACACAACGTGGCTGTGTCATTGTGCAACTATTGTTACATCATTACACAAAGTGGCTTTGTCATTGTGCAACCATTGTTACATCATTACACAACGTGGCTGTGTCATTGTGCAACCATTGTTACATCATTACACAACGTGGCTGTGTCATTGTGCAACCATTGTTACATCATTACACAAAGTAGCTGTGTCATTGTGCAACCATTGTTACATCATTATACAATGTGGCTGTGTCATTGTGCAACCATTGTTACATCATTACACAACGTGGCTGTGTCATTGTGCAACCATTGTTACATCATTATACAACGTGGCTGTGTCATTGTGCAACTATTGTTACATCATTATACAACGTGGCTGTGTCATTGTGCAACCATTGTTACATCATTACACAAAGTGGCTGTGTCATTGTGCCACTATTGTTACATCATTATACAACGTGGCTTTGTCATTGTGCAACCATTGTTACATCATTACACAAAGTGGCTTCCTCATTGTGCAACCATTGTTACATCATTACACAACGTGGCTGTGTCATTGTGCAACCATTGTTACATCATTACACAACGTGGCTGTGTCATTGTGCAACCATTGTTACATCATTATACAACGTGGCTGTGTCATTGTGCAACCATTGTTACATCATTACACAAAGTGGCTGTGTCATTGTGCAACCATTGTTACATCATTACACAAAGTGGCTGTGTCATTGTGCAACCATTGTTACATCATTATACAACGTGGCTGTGTCATTGTGCAACCATTGTTACATCATTATACAACGTGGCTGTGTCATTGTGCAACTATTGTTACATCATTACACAAAGTGGCCTTGTCATTGTGCAACCATTGTTACATCATTACACATCATGGCTGTGTCATTGTGCAACCATTGTTACATCATTACACAACGTGGCTGTGCCATTGTGCAACCATTGTTACATCATTACACATCATGGCTGTGTCATTGTGCAACCATTGTTACATCATTACACAACGTGGCTGTGTCATTGTGCAACCATTGTTACATCATTATACAACTCATTGTGCAACCATTGTTACATCATTATACAATGTGGCTGTGTCATTGTGCAGCCATTGTTACATCATTACACAACGTGGCTGTGTCATTGTGCAACCATTGTTACATCATTATACAACGTGGCTGTGTCATTGTGCAACTATTGTTACATTATTATACAACATGGCTGTGTCATTGTGCAACCATTGTTACATCATTATACAACGTGGCTGTGTCATTGTGCAACCATTGTTACATCATTATACAACGTGGCTGTGTCATTGTGCAACCATTGTTACATCATTACACAAAGTGGCTGTGTCATTGTGCAACCATTGTTACATCATTATACAACGTAGCTGTGTCATTGTGCAACTATTGTTACATCATTACACAAAGTGGCTGTGTCATTGTGCCACCATTGTTACATCATTATACAACGTGGCTGTGTCATTGTGCAACCATTGTTACATCATTACACAACGTGACTGTGTCATTGTGCAACCATTGTTACATCATTACACAACGTGGCTGTGTCATTGTGCAACCATTGTTACATCATTACACAAAGTGGCTGTGTCATTGTGCAACCATTGTTACATCATTATACAACGTGGCTGTGTCATTGTGCAACCATTGTTACATCATTACACAACGTGGCTGTGTCATTGTGCAACCATTGTTACATCATTATACAACGTGGCTGTGTCATTGTGCAACCATTGTTACATCATTATACATCGTAGCTGTGTCATTGTGCAACCATTGTTACATAATTATACAACATGGCTGTGTCATTGTGCAACCATTGTTACATCATTATACAACGTGGCTGTGTCATTGTGCAACCATTGTTACATCATTACACAAAGTGGCTGTGTCATTGTGCAACCATTGTTACATCATTACACAACGTGGCTGTGTCAGTGTGCAACCATTGTTACATCATTACACAAAGTGGCTGTGTCATTGTGCAATGATTGTTACATCATTACACAACGTGGCTGTGTCATTGTGCTTCCATTGTTACATCATTACACAAAGTGGCTGTGTCATTGTGCAACCATTGTTACATCATTACACAACGTGGCTGTGTCATTGTGCTACCATTGTTACATCATTACACAACGTGGTTGTGTCATTGTGCAACCATTGTTACATCACTACACAAAGTGTCTGTGTCATTGTGCAACCATTGTTACATCATTATACAACGTGGCTGTGTCATTGTGCAACCATTGTTACATCATTACACACAGTGGTTGTGTCATTGTGCAACCATTGTTACATCATTACACAACGTGGCTGTGTCATTGTGCAACCATTGTTACATCATTACACAACGTGGCTGTGTCATTGTGCAACCATTGTTACATCATTACACAACGTGGCTGTGTCATTGTGCAACCATTGTTACATCATTACACAAAGTGGCTGTGTCATTGTGCAACCATTGTTACATCATTATACAACGTGGCTGTGTCATTGTGCAACCATTGTTACATCATTACACAACGTGGCTGTGTCATTGTGCAACCATTGTTACATTATTATACAATGTGGCTGTGTATTTGTGCAACCATTGTTAAATCATTAAACAACGTGACTGTGTCATTGTGCAACCATTGTTACATAATTACACAAAGTGGCTGTGTCATTGTGTAACCATTGTTACATCATTACACAACGTGGCTGTGTCATTGTGCAACCATTGTTACATCATTACAAAACGTGGCTGTGTCATTGTGCAACCATTGTTACATCATTACACAACGTGGTTGTGTCATTGTGCAACCATTGTTACATCATTACACAAAGTGGCTGTGTCATTGTGCAACCATTGTTACATCATTATACAATGTGGCTGTGTCAGTGTGCAACCATTGTTACATCATAACACAACGTGGCTGTGTCATTGTGCAACCATTGTTACATCATTATACAACGTGGCTGTGTCATTGTGCAACCATTGTTACATCATTACACAACGTGGCTGTGTCATTGTGCAACCATTGTTACATCATTACACAACGTGGCTGTGTCATTGTGCAACCATTGTTACATCATTACACAATGTGGCTGTGTCATTGTGCAACCATTGTTACATCATTACACAACATGGCTGTGTCATTGTGCAACAATTGTTACATCATTATACAACGTGGCTGTGTCATTGTGCAACCATTGTTACATCATTATACAACGTGGCTGTGTCATTGTGCAACCATTGTTACATCATTACACAATATGGCTGTGTCATTGTGCAACCATTGTTACATCATTATACAACGTGGCTGTGTCATTGTGCAACCATTGTTACATCATTATACAACGTGGCTGTGTCATTGTGCAACCATTGTTACATCATTATACAAAGTGGCTGTGTCATTGTGCAACCATTGTTACATCATTATACAACGTAGCTGTGTCATTGTGCAACTATTGTTACATCATTACACAAAGTGGCTGTGTCATTGTGCCACCATTGTTACATCATTATACAACGTGGCTGTGTCATTGTGCAACCATTGTTACATCATTACACAACGTGACTGTGTCATTGTGCAACCATTGTTACATCATTACACAACGTGGCTGTGTCATTGTGCAACCATTGTTACATCATTACACAAAGTGGCTGTGTCATTGTGCAACCATTGTTACATCATTATACAACGTGGCTGTGTCATTGTGCAACCATTGTTACATCATTACACAACGTGGCTGTGTCATTGTGCAACCATTGTTACATCATTATACAACGTGGCTGTGTCATTGTGCAACCATTGTTACATCATTATACATCGTAGCTGTGTCATTGTGCAACCATTGTTACATAATTATACAACATGGCTGTGTCATTGTGCAACCATTGTTACATCATTATACAACGTGGCTGTGTCATTGTGCAACCATTGTTACATCATTACACAACGTGGCTGTGTCAGTGTGCAACCATTGTTACATCATTACACAAAGTGGCTGTGTCATTGTGCAATGATTGTTACATAATTACACAAAGTGGCTGTGTCATTGTGTAACCATTGTTACATCATTACACAACGTGGCTGTGTCATTGTGCAACCATTGTTACATCATTACAAAACGTGGCTGTGTCATTGTGCAACCATTGTTACATCATTACACAACGTGGTTGTGTCATTGTGCAACCATTGTTACATCATTACACAAAGTGGCTGTGTCATTGTGCAACCATTGTTACATCATTATACAATGTGGCTGTGTCAGTGTGCAACCATTGTTACATCATAACACAACGTGGCTGTGTCATTGTGCAACCATTGTTACATCATTATACAACGTGGCTGTGTCATTGTGCAACCATTGTTACATCATTACACAACGTGGCTGTGTCATTGTGCAACCATTGTTACATCATTACACAACGTGGCTGTGTCATTGTGCAACCATTGTTACATCATTACACAACGTGGCTGTGTCATTGTGCAACCATTGTTACATCATTACACAACATGGCTGTGTCATTGTGCAACAATTGTTACATCATTATACAACGTGGCTGTGTCATTGTGCAACCATTGTTACATCATTATACAACGTGGCTGTGTCATTGTGCAACCATTGTTACATCATTACACAATATGGCTGTGTCATTGTGCAACCATTGTTATATCATTATACAACGTGGCTGTGTCATTGTGCAACCATTGTTACATCATTATACAACGAGCTGTGTCATTGTACAACCACTGTTACATCATTACACAACGTGGCTGTGTCATTGTGCAACCATTGTTACATCATTACACAACGTGGCTGTGCCATTGTGCAACCATTGTTACACCAATATACAACATGGCTGTGTCATTGTGCAACAATTGTTACATCATTACACAATGTGGCTCTGTCATTGTGCAACCATTGTTACATCATTATACAACGTGGCTGTGTCATTGTGCAACCATTGTTACATCATTATACAACATGGCTGTGTCATTGTGCAACCATTGTTACATCATTACACAACGTGGCTGTGTCATTGTGCAACCATTGTTACATCATTACACAATGTGGATGTGTCATTGTGCAACCATTGTTACATCATTATACAACTCATTGTGCAACCATTGTTACATCATTATACAATGTGGCTGTGTCATTGTGCAGCCATTGTTACATCATTACACAACGTGGCTGTGTCATTGTGCAACCATTGTTACATCATTATACAACGTGGCTGTGTCATTGTGCAACTTTTGTTACATTAATATACAACGTGGCTGTGTCATTGTGCAAACATTGTTACATCATTATACAACGTGGCTGTGTCATTGTGCAACCATTGTTACATCATTATACAACGTGGCTGTGTCATTGTGCAACCATTGTTACATCATTACACAAAGTGGCTGTGTCATTGTGCAACCATTGTTACATCATTATACAACGTAGCTGTGTCATTGTGCAACTATTGTTACATCATTACACAAAGTGGCTGTGTCATTGTGCCACCATTGTTACATCATTACACAACGTGGCTGTGTCATTGTGCAACCATTGTTACATCATTACACAACGTGACTGTGTCACTGTGCAACCATTGTTACATCATTACACAACGTGGCTGTGTCATTGTGCAACCATTGTTACATCATTACACAAAGTGGCTGTGTCATTGTGCAACCATTGTTACATCATTATACAACGTGGCTGTGTCATTGTGCAACCATTGTTACATCATTACACAACGTGGCTGTGTCATTGTGCAACCATTGTTACATCATTATACAACGTGGCTGTGTCATTGTGCAACCATTGTTACATCATTATACATCGTAGCTGTGTCATTGTGCAACCATTGTTACATCATTATATAACGTGGCTGTGTCATTGTGCAACCATTGTTACATCATTATACAACGTGGCTGTGTCATTGTGCAACCATTGTTACATCATTACACAAAGTGGCTGTGTCATTGTGCAACCATTGTTACATCATTACACAACGTGGCTGTGTCAGTGTGCAACGATTGTTACATCATTACACAACGTGGCTGTGTCATTGTGCTTCCATTGTTACATCATTACACAAAGTGGCTGTGTCATTGTGCAACCATTGTTACATCATTACACAACGTGGCTGTGTCATTGTGCTACCATTGTTACATCATTACACAACGTGGTTGTGTCATTGTGCAACCATTGTTACATCACTACACAAAGTGGCTGTGTCATTGTGCCACCATTGTTACATCATTATACAACATGGCTTTGTCATTGTGCAACCATTGTTACATCATTACACAAAGTGGCTTTGTCATTGTGCAACCATTGTTACATCATTACACAACGTGGCTGTGTCATTGTGCTACCATTGTTACATCATTACACAACGTGGTTGTGTCATTGTGCAACCATTGTTACATCATTACACAACGTGGCTGTGTCATTGTGCAACTATTGTTACATCATTATACAACGTGGCTGTGTCATTGTGCAACCATTGTTACATCATTACACAACGTGGCTGTGTCATTGTGCAACCATTGTTACATCATTACACAAAGTGGCTGTGTCATTGTGCAACCATTGTTACATCATTATACAACGTGGCTGTGTCATTGTGCAACCATTGTTACATCATTACACAACGTGGCTGTGTCATTGTGCAACCATTGTTACATCATTATACAATGTGGCTGTGTATTTGTGCAACCATCGTTAAATCATCAAACAACGTGGCTGTGTCATTGTGCAACCATTGTTACATAATTACACAAAGTGGTTGTTTCATTGTGTAACCATTGTTACATCATTACACAACGTGGCTTTGTCATTGTGCAACCATTGTTACATCATTACAAAACGTGGCTGTGTCATTGTGCAACCATTGTTACATAATTACACAACGTGGCTTTGTCATTGTGCAACCATTGTTACATCATTACACAAAGTGGCTTTGTCATTGTGCAACCATTGTTACATCATTACACAACGTGGCTGTGTCATTGTGCAACCATTGTTACATCATTACACAACGTGGCTGTGTCATTGTGCAACAATTGTTACATCATTATACAACGTGGCTGTGTCATTGTGCAACCATTGTTACATCATTACACAAAGTGGCTGTGTCATTGTGCAACCATTGTTACATCATTACACAAAGTGGCTGTGTCATTGTGCAACCATTGTTACATCATTATACAACGTGGCTGTGTCATTGTGCAACCATTGTTACATCATTATACAACGTGGCTGTGTCATTGTGCAACTATTGTTACATCATTACACAAAGTGGCCTTGTCATTGTGCAACCATTGTTACATCATTAAACATCGTGGCTGTGTCATTGTGCAACCATTGTTACATCATTACACAACGTGGCTGTGCCATTGAGCAACCATTGTTACATCATTATACAATGTGGATGTGTATTTGTGCAACCATCGTTAAATCATTAAACAACGTGGCTGTGTCATTGTGCAACCATTGTTACATAATTACACAAAGTGGCTGTGTCATTGTGTAACCATTGTTACACCATTAAACATTGTGGCTGTGTCATTGTGCAACCATTATTACATTATTACACAACATGTCTGTGTCATTGTGCAACCATTGTTACATCATTATACAACATGGCTGTGTCATTGTGCAACCATTGTTATATCATTACACAAAGTAGCTGTGTCATTGTTCAACCATTGTTACACCATTATACAACGTGGCTGTGTCATTGTGCAACCATTGTTACATCATTACAAAACGTGGCTGTGTCATTCTGCAACCATTGTTACATCATTATACAAAGTGGCTGTGTCATTGTGCAACCATTGTTACATCATTATACAACGTGGCTGTGTCATTGTGCAACCATTGTTACATCATTATACAACGTGGCTGTGTCATTGTGCAACCATTGTTACATCATTACACAACGTGGCTGTGTCATTGTGCAACAATTGTTACATCATTATACAATGTGGCTGTGTCATTGTGCAACCATTGTTACATCATTATACAACGTGGCTGTGTCATTGTGCAACCATTGTTACATCATTACACAACATGGCTGTGTCATTGTGCAACCATTGTTACATCATTATACAATGTGGCTGTGTCATTGTGCAACCATTGTTACATCATTACACAACGTGGCTGTGTCATTGTGCAACCATTGTTACATCATTATACAACGTGGCTGTGTCATTGTGCAACCATTGTTACATCATTATACAACGTGGCTGTGTCATTGTGCAACCATTGTTACATCATTACACAACGTGGCTGTGTCATTGTGCAACCATTGTTACATCACTATACAACGTGGCTGTGTCATTGTGCAACCATTGTTACATCATTATACAACGTGGCTGTGTCATTGTGCAACCATTGTTACATCATTACACAACGTGGCTGTGTCATTGTGCAACCATTGTTACATCATTATACAACGTGGCTGTGTCATTGTGCAACCATTGTTACATCATTACACAAAGTGGAAGTGTCATTGTGCAACCATTGTTACATCATTACACAACGTGGCTGTGTCATTGTGCAACCATTGTTACATCATTACACAACGTGGCTGTGTCATTGTGCAACCATTGTTACATCATTACACAATGTGGCTGTGTCATTGTGCAACCATTGTTACATCACTACACAACGTGGCTGTGTCATTGTGCAACCATTGTTACATCATTACACAACATGGCTGTGTCATTGTGCAACCATTGTTACATCATTACACAAAGTGGCTGTGTCATTGTGCAACCATTGTTACATCATTATACAACGTGGCTGTGTTAGTGTGCAACCATTGTTACATCATAACACAATGTGGCTGTGTCATTGTGCAACTATTGTTACATCATTATACAACGTGGCTGTGTCATTGTGCAACCATTGTTACATCATTACACAAAGTGGCTGTGTCATAGTGCCACCATTGTTACATCATTATACAACGTGGCTGTGTCATTGTGCAACCATTGTTACATCATTAGACAACGTGGCTGTGTCATTGTGCAACTATTGTTACATCATTACACAAAGTGGCTTTGTCATTGTGCAACCATTGTTACATCATTACACATCGTGGCTGTGTCATTGTGCAACCATTGTTACATCATTATACAACGTGGCTGTGTCATTGTGCAACCATTGTTACATCATTATACAATGTGGCTGTGTCATTGTGCAACCATTGTTACATCATTACACAAAGTGGCTGTGTCATTGTGCCACCATTGTTACATCATTATACAACGTGGCTGTGTCATTGTGCAACCATTGTTACATCATTATACAACGTGGCTGTGTCATTGTGCAACCATTGTTACATCATTACACAACGTGGCTGTGTCATTGTGCAACTATTGTTACATCATTACACAAAGTGGCTTTGTCATTGTGCAACCATTGTTACATCATTACACAACGTGGCTGTGTCATTGTGCAACCATTGTTACATCATTACACAACGTGGCTGTGTCATTGTGCAACCATTGTTACATCATTACACAAAGTAGCTGTGTCATTGTGCAACCATTGTTACATCATTATACAATGTGGCTGTGTCATTGTGCAACCATTGTTACATCATTACACAACGTGGCTGTGTCATTGTGCAACCATTGTTACATCATTATACAACGTGGCTGTGTCATTGTGCAACTATTGTTACATCATTATACAACGTGGCTGTGTCATTGTGCAACCATTGTTACATCATTACACAAAGTGGCTGTGTCATTGTGCCACTATTGTTACATCATTATACAACGTGGCTTTGTCATTGTGCAACCATTGTTACATCATTACACAAAGTGGCTTCCTCATTGTGCAACCATTGTTACATCATTACACAACGTGGCTGTGTCATTGTGCAACCATTGTTACATCATTACACAACGTGGCTGTGTCATTGTGCAACCATTGTTACATCATTATACAACGTGGCTGTGTCATTGTGCAACCATTGTTACATCATTACACAAAGTGGCTGTGTCATTGTGCAACCATTGTTACATCATTACACAAAGTGGCTGTGTCATTGTGCAACCATTGTTACATCATTATACAACGTGGCTGTGTCATTGTGCAACCATTGTTACATCATTATACAACGTGGCTGTGTCATTGTGCAACTATTGTTACATCATTACACAAAGTGGCCTTGTCATTGTGCAACCATTGTTACATCATTACACATCATGGCTGTGTCATTGTGCAACCATTGTTACATCATTACACAACGTGGCTGTGCCATTGTGCAACCATTGTTACATCATTACACATCATGGCTGTGTCATTGTGCAACCATTGTTACATCATTACACAACGTGGCTGTGTCATTGTGCAACCATTGTTACATCATTATACAACTCATTGTGCAACCATTGTTACATCATTATACAATGTGGCTGTGTCATTGTGCAGCCATTGTTACATCATTACACAACGTGGCTGTGTCATTGTGCAACCATTGTTACATCATTATACAACGTGGCTGTGTCATTGTGCAACTATTGTTACATTATTATACAACATGGCTGTGTCATTGTGCAACCATTGTTACATCATTATACAACGTGGCTGTGTCATTGTGCAACCATTGTTACATCATTACACAAAGTGGCTGTGTCATTGTGCAACCATTGTTACATCATTATACAACGTAGCTGTGTCATTGTGCAACTATTGTTACATCATTACACAAAGTGGCTGTGTCATTGTGCCACCATTGTTACATCATTATACAACGTGGCTGTGTCATTGTGCAACCATTGTTACATCATTACACAACGTGACTGTGTCATTGTGCAACCATTGTTACATCATTACACAACGTGGCTGTGTCATTGTGCAACCATTGTTACATCATTACACAAAGTGGCTGTGTCATTGTGCAACCATTGTTACATCATTATACAACGTGGCTGTGTCATTGTGCAACCATTGTTACATCATTACACAACGTGGCTGTGTCATTGTGCAACCATTGTTACATCATTATACAACGTGGCTGTGTCATTGTGCAACCATTGTTACATCATTATACATCGTAGCTGTGTCATTGTGCAACCATTGTTACATAATTATACAACATGGCTGTGTCATTGTGCAACCATTGTTACATCATTATACAACGTGGCTGTGTCATTGTGCAACCATTGTTACATCATTACACAAAGTGGCTGTGTCATTGTGCAACCATTGTTACATCATTACACAACGTGGCTGTGTCAGTGTGCAACCATTGTTACATCATTACACAAAGTGGCTGTGTCATTGTGCAATGATTGTTACATCATTACACAACGTGGCTGTGTCATTGTGCTTCCATTGTTACATCATTACACAAAGTGGCTGTGTCATTGTGCAACCATTGTTACATCATTACACAACGTGGCTGTGTCATTGTGCTACCATTGTTACATCATTACACAACGTGGTTGTGTCATTGTGCAACCATTGTTACATCACTACACAAAGTGTCTGTGTCATTGTGCAACCATTGTTACATCATTATACAACGTGGCTGTGTCATTGTGCAACCATTGTTACATCATTACACACAGTGGTTGTGTCATTGTGCAACCATTGTTACATCATTACACAACGTGGCTGTGTCATTGTGCAACCATTGTTACATCATTACACAACGTGGCTGTGTCATTGTGCAACCATTGTTACATCATTACACAACGTGGCTGTGTCATTGTGCAACCATTGTTACATCATTACACAAAGTGGCTGTGTCATTGTGCAACCATTGTTACATCATTATACAACGTGGCTGTGTCATTGTGCAACCATTGTTACATCATTACACAACGTGGCTGTGTCATTGTGCAACCATTGTTACATTATTATACAATGTGGCTGTGTATTTGTGCAACCATTGTTAAATCATTAAACAACGTGACTGTGTCATTGTGCAACCATTGTTACATAATTACACAAAGTGGCTGTGTCATTGTGTAACCATTGTTACATCATTACACAACGTGGCTGTGTCATTGTGCAACCATTGTTACATCATTACAAAACGTGGCTGTGTCATTGTGCAACCATTGTTACATCATTACACAACGTGGTTGTGTCATTGTGCAACCATTGTTACATCATTACACAAAGTGGCTGTGTCATTGTGCAACCATTGTTACATCATTATACAATGTGGCTGTGTCAGTGTGCAACCATTGTTACATCATAACACAACGTGGCTGTGTCATTGTGCAACCATTGTTACATCATTATACAACGTGGCTGTGTCATTGTGCAACCATTGTTACATCATTACACAACGTGGCTGTGTCATTGTGCAACCATTGTTACATCATTACACAACGTGGCTGTGTCATTGTGCAACCATTGTTACATCATTACACAATGTGGCTGTGTCATTGTGCAACCATTGTTACATCATTACACAACATGGCTGTGTCATTGTGCAACAATTGTTACATCATTATACAACGTGGCTGTGTCATTGTGCAACCATTGTTACATCATTATACAACGTGGCTGTGTCATTGTGCAACCATTGTTACATCATTACACAATATGGCTGTGTCATTGTGCAACCATTGTTACATCATTATACAACGTGGCTGTGTCATTGTGCAACCATTGTTACATCATTATACAACGTGGCTGTGTCATTGTGCAACCATTGTTACATCATTATACAAAGTGGCTGTGTCATTGTGCAACCATTGTTACATCATTATACAACGTAGCTGTGTCATTGTGCAACTATTGTTACATCATTACACAAAGTGGCTGTGTCATTGTGCCACCATTGTTACATCATTATACAACGTGGCTGTGTCATTGTGCAACCATTGTTACATCATTACACAACGTGACTGTGTCATTGTGCAACCATTGTTACATCATTACACAACGTGGCTGTGTCATTGTGCAACCATTGTTACATCATTACACAAAGTGGCTGTGTCATTGTGCAACCATTGTTACATCATTATACAACGTGGCTGTGTCATTGTGCAACCATTGTTACATCATTACACAACGTGGCTGTGTCATTGTGCAACCATTGTTACATCATTATACAACGTGGCTGTGTCATTGTGCAACCATTGTTACATCATTATACATCGTAGCTGTGTCATTGTGCAACCATTGTTACATAATTATACAACATGGCTGTGTCATTGTGCAACCATTGTTACATCATTATACAACGTGGCTGTGTCATTGTGCAACCATTGTTACATCATTACACAACGTGGCTGTGTCAGTGTGCAACCATTGTTACATCATTACACAAAGTGGCTGTGTCATTGTGCAATGATTGTTACATAATTACACAAAGTGGCTGTGTCATTGTGTAACCATTGTTACATCATTACACAACGTGGCTGTGTCATTGTGCAACCATTGTTACATCATTACAAAACGTGGCTGTGTCATTGTGCAACCATTGTTACATCATTACACAACGTGGTTGTGTCATTGTGCAACCATTGTTACATCATTACACAAAGTGGCTGTGTCATTGTGCAACCATTGTTACATCATTATACAATGTGGCTGTGTCAGTGTGCAACCATTGTTACATCATAACACAACGTGGCTGTGTCATTGTGCAACCATTGTTACATCATTATACAACGTGGCTGTGTCATTGTGCAACCATTGTTACATCATTACACAACGTGGCTGTGTCATTGTGCAACCATTGTTACATCATTACACAACGTGGCTGTGTCATTGTGCAACCATTGTTACATCATTACACAACGTGGCTGTGTCATTGTGCAACCATTGTTACATCATTACACAACATGGCTGTGTCATTGTGCAACAATTGTTACATCATTATACAACGTGGCTGTGTCATTGTGCAACCATTGTTACATCATTATACAACGTGGCTGTGTCATTGTGCAACCATTGTTACATCATTACACAATATGGCTGTGTCATTGTGCAACCATTGTTATATCATTATACAACGTGGCTGTGTCATTGTGCAACCATTGTTACATCATTATACAACGAGCTGTGTCATTGTACAACCACTGTTACATCATTACACAACGTGGCTGTGTCATTGTGCAACCATTGTTACATCATTACACAACGTGGCTGTGCCATTGTGCAACCATTGTTACACCAATATACAACATGGCTGTGTCATTGTGCAACAATTGTTACATCATTACACAATGTGGCTCTGTCATTGTGCAACCATTGTTACATCATTATACAACGTGGCTGTGTCATTGTGCAACCATTGTTACATCATTATACAACATGGCTGTGTCATTGTGCAACCATTGTTACATCATTACACAACGTGGCTGTGTCATTGTGCAACCATTGTTACATCATTACACAATGTGGATGTGTCATTGTGCAACCATTGTTACATCATTATACAACTCATTGTGCAACCATTGTTACATCATTATACAATGTGGCTGTGTCATTGTGCAGCCATTGTTACATCATTACACAACGTGGCTGTGTCATTGTGCAACCATTGTTACATCATTATACAACGTGGCTGTGTCATTGTGCAACTTTTGTTACATTAATATACAACGTGGCTGTGTCATTGTGCAAACATTGTTACATCATTATACAACGTGGCTGTGTCATTGTGCAACCATTGTTACATCATTATACAACGTGGCTGTGTCATTGTGCAACCATTGTTACATCATTACACAAAGTGGCTGTGTCATTGTGCAACCATTGTTACATCATTATACAACGTAGCTGTGTCATTGTGCAACTATTGTTACATCATTACACAAAGTGGCTGTGTCATTGTGCCACCATTGTTACATCATTACACAACGTGGCTGTGTCATTGTGCAACCATTGTTACATCATTACACAACGTGACTGTGTCACTGTGCAACCATTGTTACATCATTACACAACGTGGCTGTGTCATTGTGCAACCATTGTTACATCATTACACAAAGTGGCTGTGTCATTGTGCAACCATTGTTACATCATTATACAACGTGGCTGTGTCATTGTGCAACCATTGTTACATCATTACACAACGTGGCTGTGTCATTGTGCAACCATTGTTACATCATTATACAACGTGGCTGTGTCATTGTGCAACCATTGTTACATCATTATACATCGTAGCTGTGTCATTGTGCAACCATTGTTACATCATTATACAACGTGGCTGTGTCATTGTGCAACCATTGTTACATCATTATACAACGTGGCTGTGTCATTGTGCAACCATTGTTACATCATTACACAAAGTGGCTGTGTCATTGTGCAACCATTGTTACATCATTACACAACGTGGCTGTGTCAGTGTGCAACGATTGTTACATCATTACACAACGTGGCTGTGTCATTGTGCTTCCATTGTTACATCATTACACAAAGTGGCTGTGTCATTGTGCAACCATTGTTACATCATTACACAACGTGGCTGTGTCATTGTGCTACCATTGTTACATCATTACACAACGTGGTTGTGTCATTGTGCAACCATTGTTACATCACTACACAAAGTGGCTGTGTCATTGTGCCACCATTGTTACATCATTATACAACATGGCTTTGTCATTGTGCAACCATTGTTACATCATTACACAAAGTGGCTTTGTCATTGTGCAACCATTGTTACATCATTACACAACGTGGCTGTGTCATTGTGCTACCATTGTTACATCATTACACAACGTGGTTGTGTCATTGTGCAACCATTGTTACATCATTACACAACGTGGCTGTGTCATTGTGCAACTATTGTTACATCATTATACAACGTGGCTGTGTCATTGTGCAACCATTGTTACATCATTACACAACGTGGCTGTGTCATTGTGCAACCATTGTTACATCATTACACAAAGTGGCTGTGTCATTGTGCAACCATTGTTACATCATTATACAACGTGGCTGTGTCATTGTGCAACCATTGTTACATCATTACACAACGTGGCTGTGTCATTGTGCAACCATTGTTACATCATTATACAATGTGGCTGTGTATTTGTGCAACCATCGTTAAATCATCAAACAACGTGGCTGTGTCATTGTGCAACCATTGTTACATAATTACACAAAGTGGTTGTTTCATTGTGTAACCATTGTTACATCATTACACAACGTGGCTTTGTCATTGTGCAACCATTGTTACATCATTACAAAACGTGGCTGTGTCATTGTGCAACCATTGTTACATAATTACACAACGTGGTTGTGTCATTGTGCAACCATTGTTACATCATTACACAAAGTGGCTGTGTCATTGTGCAACCATTGTTACATCATTATACAATGTGGCTGTGTCAGTGTGCAACCATTGTTACATCATAACACAACGTGGCTGTGTCATTGTGCAACCATTGTTACATCATTATACAACTTGGCTGTGTCATTGTGCAACCATTGTTACATCATTACACAACGTGGCTGTGTCATTGTGCAACCATTGTTACATCATTACACAACGTGGCTGTGTCATTGTGCAACCATTGTTACATCATTACACAACGTGGCTGTGTCATTGTGCAACCATTGTTACATCATTATACAACTCATTGTGCAACCATTGTTACATCATTATACAATGTGGCTGTGTCATTGTGCAGCCATTGTTACATCATTACACAACGTGGCTGTGTCATTGTGCAACCATTGTTACATCATTATACAACGTGGCTGTGTCATTGTGCAACCATTGTTACATCATTATACAACGTGGCTGTGTCATTGTGCAACCAATGTTACATCATTACACAAAGTGGCTGTGTCATTGTGCAACCATTGTTACATCATTATACAATGTGGCTGTGTATTTGTGCAACCATTGTTAAATCATTAAACAACGTGACTGTGTCATTGTGCAACCATTGTTACATAATTACACAAAGTGGCTGTGTCATTGTGTAACCATTGTTACATCATTACACAACGTGGCTGTGTCATTGTGCAACCATTGTTACATCATTACAAAACGTGGCTGTGTCATTGTGCAACCATTGTTACATCATTACACAACGTGGTTGTGTCATTGTGCAACCATTGTTACATCATTACACAAAGTGGCTGTGTCATTGTGCAACCATTGTTACATCATTATACAATGTGGCTGTGTCAGTGTGCAACCATTGTTACATCATAACACAACGTGGCTGTGTCATTGTGCAACCATTGTTACATCATTATACAACGTGGCTGTGTCATTGTGCAACCATTGTTACATCATTACACAACGTGGCTGTGTCATTGTGCAACCATTGTTACATCATTACACAACGTGGCTGTGTCATTGTGCAACCATTGTTACATCATTACACAACGTGGCTGTGTCATTGTGCAACCATTGTTACATCATTACACAACATGGCTGTGTCATTGTGCCACAATTGTTACATCATTATACAACGTGGCTTTGTCATTGTGCAACTATTGTTACATCATTATACAACGTGGCTGTGTCATTGTGCAACCATTGTTACATCATTACACAATATGGCTGTGTCATTGTGCAACCATTGTTATATCATTATACAACGTGGCTGTGTCATTGTGCAACCATTGTTACATCATTATACAACGAGCTGTGTCATTGTACAACCACTGTTACATCATTACACAACGTGGCTGTGTCATTGTGCAACCATTGTTACATCATTACACAACGTGGCTGTGCCATTGTGCAACCATTGTTACACCAATATACAACATGGCTGTGTCATTGTGCAACCATTGTTACATCATTACACAACGTGGCTGTGTCATTGTGCAACCATTGTTACATCATTATACAACGTGGCTGTGTCATTGTGCAACCATTGTTACATCATTATACAACATGGCTGTGTCATTGTGCAACCATTGTTACATCATTACACAACGTGGCTGTGTCATTGTGCAACCATTGTTACATCATTACACAACGTGGCTGTGTCATTGTGCAACCATTGTTACATCATTATACAACGTGGCTGTGTCATTGTGCAACTATTGTTACATCATTATACAACGTGGCTGTGTCATTGTGCAACCATTGTTACATCATTACACAAAGTGGCTGTGTCATTGTGCCACCATTGTTACATCATTATACAACGTGGCTTTGTCATTGTGCAACCATTGTTACATCATTACACAAAGTGGCTTTGTCATTGTGCAACCATTGTTACATCATTACACAACGTGGCTGTGTCATTGTGCAACCATTGTTACATCATTACACAACGTGGCTGTGTCATTGTGCAACCATTGTTACATCATTATACAACGTGGGGTGTCATTGTGCAACCATTGTTACATCATTACACAAAGTGGCTGTGTCATTGTGCAACCATTGTTACATCATTACACAAAGTGGCTGTGTCATTGTGCAACCATTGTTACATCATTATACAACGTGGCTGTGTCATTGTGCAACCATTGTTACATCATTATACAACGTGGCTGTGTCATTGTGCAACTATTGTTACATCATTACACAAAGTGGCCTTGTCATTGTGCAACCATTGTTACATCATTAAACATCGTGGCTGTGTCATTGTGCAACCATTGATACATCATTACACAACGTGGCTGTGCGGTTGTGCAACCATTGTTACATCATTATACAATGTGGCTGTGTATTTGTGCAACCATCGTTAAATCATTAAACAACGTGGCTGTGTCATTGTGCAACCATTGTTACATAATTACACAAAGTGGCTGTGTCATTGTGTAACCATTGTTACACCATTAAACATTGTGGCTGTGTCATTGTGCAACCATTGTTACATCATTACACAACTTGGCTGTGTCATTGTGCAACCATTGTTACATCATTACACAACATGGCTGTGTCATTGTGCAACCATTGTTACATCATTACACAAAGTAGCTGTGTCATTGTTCAACCATTGGTACACCATTATACAACGTGGCTGTGTCATTGTGCAACCATTGTTACATCATTACACAACGTGGCTGTGTCATTCTGCAACCATTGTTACATCATTATACAAAGTGGCTGTGTCATTGTGCAACCATTGTTACATCATTATACAACGTGGCTGTGTCATTGTGCAACCATTGTTACATCATTATACAACGTGGCTGTGTCATTGTGCAACCATTGTTACATCATTACACAACGTGGCTGTGTCATTGTGCAACCATTGTTACATCATTATACAACGTGGCTGTGTCATTGTGCAACCATTGTTACATCATTATACAACGTGGCTGTGTCATTGTGCAACCATTGTTACATCATTACACAACGTGGCTGTGTCATTGTGCAACCATTGTTACATCATTATACAATGTGGCTGTGTCATTGTGCAACCATTGTTACATCATTACACAACGTGGCTGTGTCATTGTGCAACCATTGTTACATCATTACACAACGTGGCTGTGTCATTGTGCAACCATTGTTACATCATTATACAACGTGGCTGTGTCATTTTGCAACCATTGTTACATCATTACACAACGTGGCTGTGTCATTGTGCAACCATTGTTACATCATTATACAACGTGGCTGTGTCATTGTGCAACCATTGTTACATCATTATACAACGTGGCTGTGTCATTGTGCAACCATTGTTACATCATTACACAACGTGGCTGTGTCATTGTGCAACCATCGTTAAATCATTAAACAACGTGGCTGTGTCATTGTGCAACCATTGTTACATAATTACACAAAGTGGCTGTGTCATTGTGAAACTATTTTTTACACCATTACACATTGTGGCTGTGTCATTGTGCAACCATTGTTACATCATTACGCAATGTGGCTGTGCCATTGTGCAACCATTGTTACATCATTACACAACATGGCTTTGTCATTGTGCAACCATTGTTACATCATTACACAAAGTAGCTGTGTCATTGTTCAACCATTGTTACATCATTATACAACGTGGCTGTGTCATTGTGCAACCATTGTGACATCATTACACAACGTGGCTGTGTCATTCTGCAACCATTGTTACATCATTATACAAAGTGGCTGTGTCATTGTGCAACCATTGTTACATCATTATACAACGTGGCTGTGTCATTGTGCAACCATTGTTACATCATTATACAACGTGGCTGTGTCATTGTGCAACCATTGTTACATCATTACACAACGTGGCTGTGTCATTGTGCAACCATTGTTACATCATTATACAACGTGGCTGTGTCATTGTGCAACCATTGTTACATCATTATACAACGTGGCTGTGTCATTGTGCAACCATTGTTACATCATTACACAACGTGGCTGTGTCATTGTGCAACCATTGTTACATCATTATACAATGTGGCTGTGTCATTGTGCAACGATTGTTACATCATTACACAACGTGGCTGTGTCATTGTGCAACCATTGTTACATCATTATACAACGTGGCTGTGTCATTGTGCAACTATTGTTACATCATTATACAACGTGGCTGTGTCATTGTGCAACCATTGTTACATCATTACAAAAAGTGGCTGTGTCATTGTGCCACCATTGTTACATCATTATACAACGTGGCTTTGTCATTGTGCAACCATTGTTACATCATTACACAAAGTGGCTTTGTCATTGTGCAACCATTGTTACATCATTACACAATGTGGCTGTGTCATTGTGCAACCATTGTTACATCATTACACAACGTGGCTGTGTCATTGTGCAACCATTGTTACATCATTATACAACGTGGCTGTGTCATTGTGCAACCATTGTTACATCATTACACAAAGTGGCTGTGTCATTGTGCAACCATTGTTACATCATTACACAAAGTGGCTGTGTCATTGTGCAACCATTGTTACATCATTATACAACGTGGCTGTGTCATTGTGCAACCATTGTTACATCATTATACAACGTGGCTGTTTCATTGTGCAACTATTGTTACATCATTACACAAAGTGGCCTTGTCATTGTGCAACCATTGTTACATCATTAAACATCGTGGCTCTGTCATTGTGCAACCATTGATACATCATTACACAACGTGGCTGTGCCATTGTGCAACCATTGTTACATCATTATACAATGTGGCTGTGTATTTGTGCAACCATCGTTAAATCATTAAACAACGTGGCTGTGTCATTGTGCAACCATTGTTACATAATTACACAAAGTGGCTGTGTCATTGTGTAACCATTGTTACACCATTAAACATTGTGGCTGTGTCATTGTGCAACCATTGTTACATCATTACACAACGTGGCTGTGTCATTGTGCAACCATTGTTACATCATTACACAACATGGCTGTGTCATTGTGCAACCATTGTTACATCATTACACAAAGTAGCTGTGTCATTGTTCAACCATTGTTACACCATTATACAACGTGGCTGTGTCATTGTGCAACCATTGTTACATCATTACACAACGTGGCTGTGTCATTCTGCAACCATTGTTACATCATTATACAAAGTGGCTGTGTCATTGTGCAACCATTGTTACATCATTATACAACGTGGCTGTGTCATTGTGCAACCATTGTTACATCATTATACAACGTGGCTGTGTCATTGTGCAACCATTGTTACATCATTACACAACGTGGCTGTGTCATTGTGCAACCATTGTTACATCATTATACAACTTGGCTGTGTCATTGTGCAACCATTGTTACATCATTATACAACGTGGCTGTGTCATTGTGCAACCATTGTTACATCATTACACAACATGGCTGTGTCATTGTGCAACCATTGTTACATCATTATACAATGTGGCTGTGTCATTGTGCAACCATTGTTACATCATTACACAACGTGACTGTGTCATTGTGCAACCATTGTTACATCATTATACAACGTGGCTGTGTCATTGTGCAACCATTGTTACATCATTATACAACGTGGCTGTGTCATTGTGCAACCATTGTTACATCATTACACAACGTGGCAGTGTCATTGTGCAACCATTGTTACATCATTATACAACGTGGCTGTGTCATTGTGCAACCATTGTTAGATCATTATACAACGTGGCTGTGTCATTGTGCAACCATTGTTACATCATTACACAACGTGGCTGTGTCATTGTGCAACCATTGTTACATCATTATACAACGAGGCTGTGTCATTGTGCAACCATTGTTACATCATTACACAAAGTGGAAGTGTCATTGTGCAACCATTGTTACATCATTACACAAAGTGGCTGTGTCATTGTGCAACTATTGTTACATCATTATACAACGTGGCTGTGTCATTGTGCAACCATTGTTACATCATTACCCAACGTGGCTGTGTCATTGTGCAACCATTGTTACATCATTACACAAAGTGGCTGTGTCATTGTGCAACCATTGTTACATCATTATACAACGTGGCTGTGTCATTGTGCAACCATTGTTACATCATTACACAACGTGGCTGTGCCATTGTGCAACCATTGTTACATCATTATACAATGTGGCTGTGTATTTGTGCAACCATCGTTAAATCATTAAACAACGTGGCTGTGTCATTGTGCAACCATTGTTACATAATTACACAAAGTGGCTGTGTCATTGTGAAACCATTTTTTACACCATTACACATTGTGGCTGTGTCATTGTGCAACCATTGTTACATCATTACGCAATGTGGCTGTGTCATTGTGCAACCATTGTTACATCATTACACAACATGGCTTTGTCATTGTGCAACCATTGTTACATCATTACACAAAGTAGCTGTGTCATTGTTCAACCATTGTTACATCATTATACAACGTGGCTGTGTCATTGTGCAACCATTGTGACATCATTACACAACGTGGCTGTGTCATTCTGCAACCATTGTTACATCATTATACAAAGTGGCTGTGTCATTGTGCAACCATTGTTACATCATTATACAACGTGGCTGTGTCATTGTGCAACCATTGTTACATCATTATACAACGTGGCTGTGTCATTGTGCAACCATTGTTACATCATTACATAACGTGGCTGTGTCATTGTGCAACCATTGTTACATCATAAGACAAAATGGCTTTGTCATTGTGCAACCATTGTTACATCATTACACAAAGTGGCTGTGTCATTGTGCAATGATTGTTACATAATTACACAAAGTGGCTGTGTCATTGTGTAACCATTGTTACATCATTATACATCGTAGCTGTGTCATTGTGCAACCATTGTTACATAATTATACAACATGGCTGTGTCATTGTGCAACCATTGTTACATCATTATACAACGTGGCTGTGTCATTGTGCAACCATTGTTACATCATTACACAAAGTGGCTGTGTCATTGTGCAACCATTGTTACATCATTACACAACGTGGCTGTGTCAGTGTGCAACCATTGTTACATCATTACACAAAGTGGCTGTGTCATTGTGCAATGATTGTTACATAATTACACAAAGTGGCTGTGTCATTGTGTAACCATTGTTACATCATTACACAACGTGGCTGTGTCATTGTGCAACCATTGTTACATCATTACAAAACGTGGCTGTGTCATTGTGCAACCATTGTTACATCATTACACAACGTGGTTGTGTCATTGTGCAATCATTGTTACATCATTACACAAAGTGGCTGTGTCATTGTGCAACCATTGTTACATCATTATACAATGTGGCTGTGTCAGTGTGCAACCATTGTTACATCATAACACAACGTGGCTGTGTCATTGTGCAACCATTGTTACATCATTATACAACGTGGCTGTGTCATTGTGCAACCATTGTTACATCATTACACAACGTGGCTGTGTCATTGTGCAACCATTGTTACATCATTACACAACGTGGCTGTGTCATTGTGCAACCATTGTTACATCATTACACAACGTGGCTGTGTCATTGTGCAACCATTGTTACATCATTACACAACATGGCTGTGTCATTGTGCAACAATTGTTACATCATTATACAACGTGGCTGTGTCATTGTGCAACCATTGTTACATCATTATACAACGTGGCTGTGTCATTGTGCAACCATTGTTACATCATTACACAATATGGCTGTGTCATTGTGCAACCATTGTTATATCATTATACAACGTGGCTGTGTCATTGTGCAACCATTGTTACATCATTATACAACGAGCTGTGTCATTGTACAACCACTGTTACATCATTACACAACATGGCTGTGTCATTGTGCAACCATTGTTACATCATTACACAACGTGGCTGTGCCATTGTGCAACCATTGTTACACCAATATACAACATGGCTGTGTCATTGTGCAACCATTGTTACATCATTACACAATGTGGCTCTGTCATTGTGCAACCATTGTTACATCATTATACAACGTGGTTGTGTCATTGTGCAACCATTGTTACATCATTATACAACATGGCTGTGTCATTGTGCAACCATTGTTACATCATTACACAACGTGGCTGTGTCATTGTGCAACCATTGTTACATCATTACACAATGTGGATGTGTCATTGTGCAACCATTGTTACATCATTATACAACTCATTGTGCAACCATTGTTACATCATTATACAATGTGGCTGTGTCATTGTGCAGCCATTGTTACATCATTACACAACGTGGCTGTGTCATTGTGCAACCATTGTTACATCATTATACAACGTGGCTGTGTCATTGTGCAACTTTTGTTACATTAATATACAACGTGGCTGTGTCATTGTGCAAACATTGTTACATCATTATACAACGTGGCTGTGTCATTGTGCAACCATTGTTACATCATTATACAACGTGGCTGTGTCATTGTGCAACCATTGTTACATCATTACACAAAGTGGCTGTGTCATTGTGCAACCATTGTTACATCATTATACAACGTAGCTGTGTCATTGTGCAACTATTGTTACATCATTACACAAAGTGGCTGTGTCATTGTGCCACCATTGTTACATCATTACACAACGTGGCTGTGTCATTGTGCAACCATTGTTACATCATTACACAACGTGACTGTGTCACTGTGCAACCATTGTTACATCATTACACAACGTGGCTGTGTCATTGTGCAACCATTGTTACATCATTACACAAAGTGGCTGTGTCATTGTGCAACCATTGTTACATCATTATACAACGTGGCTGTGTCATTGTGCAACCATTGTTACATCATTACACAACGTGGCTGTGTCATTGTGCAACCATTGTTACATCATTATACAACGTGGCTGTGTCATTGTGCAACCATTGTTACATCATTATACATCGTAGCTGTGTCATTGTGCAACCATTGTTACATCATTATACAACGTGGCTGTGTCATTGTGCAACCATT
Source organism: Lissotriton vulgaris (assembly GCF_964263255.1). Taxonomy (NCBI): domain Eukaryota; kingdom Metazoa; phylum Chordata; class Amphibia; order Caudata; family Salamandridae; genus Lissotriton; species Lissotriton vulgaris. The sequence continues at coordinate 795,299,125 of NC_141697.1, forward strand.
GTTACATCATTATACAACGTGGCTGTGTCATTGTGCAACCATTGTTACATCATTACACAAAGTGGCTGTGTCATTGTGCAACCATTGTTACATCATTACACAACGTGGCTGTGTCAGTGTGCAACGATTGTTACATCATTACACAACGTGGCTGTGTCATTGTGCTTCCATTGTTACATCATTACACAAAGTGGCTGTGTCATTGTGCAACCATTGTTACATCATTACACAACGTGGCTGTGTCATTGTGCTACCATTGTTACATCATTACACAACGTGGTTGTGTCATTGTGCAACCATTGTTACATCACTACACAAAGTGGCTGTGTCATTGTGCCACCATTGTTACATCATTATACAACATGGCTTTGTCATTGTGCAACCATTGTTACATCATTACACAAAGTGGCTTTGTCATTGTGCAACCATTGTTACATCATTACACAACGTGGCTGTGTCATTGTGCTACCATTGTTACATCATTACACAACGTGGTTGTGTCATTGTGCAACCATTGTTACATCATTACACAACGTGGCTGTGTCATTGTGCAACTATTGTTACATCATTATACAACGTGGCTGTGTCATTGTGCAACCATTGTTACATCATTACACAACGTGGCTGTGTCATTGTGCAACCATTGTTACATCATTACACAAAGTGGCTGTGTCATTGTGCAACCATTGTTACATCATTATACAACGTGGCTGTGTCATTGTGCAACCATTGTTACATCATTACACAAAGTGGCTGTGTCATTGTGCAACCATTGTTACATCATTACACAACGTGGCTGTGTCAGTGTGCAACGATTGTTACATCATTACACAACGTGGCTGTGTCATTGTGCTTCCATTGTTACATCATTACACAAAGTGGCTGTGTCATTGTGCAACCATTGTTACATCATTACACAACGTGGCTGTGTCATTGTGCTACCATTGTTACATCATTACACAACGTGGTTGTGTCATTGTGCAACCATTGTTACATCACTACACAAAGTGGCTGTGTCATTGTGCCACCATTGTTACATCATTATACAACATGGCTTTGTCATTGTGCAACCATTGTTACATCATTACACAAAGTGGCTTTGTCATTGTGCAACCATTGTTACATCATTACACAACGTGGCTGTGTCATTGTGCTACCATTGTTACATCATTACACAACGTGGTTGTGTCATTGTGCAACCATTGTTACATCATTACACAATGTGGCTGTGTCATTGTGCAACTATTGTTACATCATTATACAACGTGGCTGTGTCATTGTGCAACCATTGTTACATCATTACACAACGTGGCTGTGTCATTGTGCAACCATTGTTACATCATTACACAAAGTGGCTGTGTCATTGTGCAACCATTGTTACATCATTATACAACGTGGCTGTGTCATTGTGCAACCATTGTTACATCATTACACAACGTGGCTGTGTCATTGTGCAACCATTGTTACATCATTATACAATGTGGCTGTGTATTTGTGCAACCATCGTTAAATCATCAAACAACGTGGCTGTGTCATTGTGCAACCATTGTTACATAATTACACAAAGTGGCTGTTTCATTGTGTAACCATTGTTACATCATTACACAACGTGGCTTTGTCATTGTGCAACCATTGTTACATCATTACAAAACGTGGCTGTGTCATTGTGCAACCATTGTTACATAATTACACAACGTGGTTGTGTCATTGTGCAACCATTGTTACATCATTACACAAAGTGGCTGTGTCATTGTGCAACCATTGTTACATCATTACACAACGTGGCTGTGTCATTGTGCAACCATTGTTACATCATTATACAACTCATTGTGCAACCATTGTTACATCATTATACAATGTGGCTGTGTCATTGTGCAGCCATTGTTACATCATTACACAACGTGGCTGTGTCATTGTGCAACCATTGTTACATCATTATACAACGTGGCTGTGTCATTGTGCAACCATTGTTACATCATCATACAACGTGGCTGTGTCATTGTGCAACCATTGTTACATCATTACACAAAGTGGCTGTGTCATTGTGCAACCATTGTTACATCATTATACAACGTAGCTGTGTCATTGTGCAACTATTGTTACATCATTACACAAAGTGGCTGTGTCATTGTGCCACCATTGTTACATCATTATACAATGTGGCTGTGTCATTGTGCAACCATTGTTACATCATTACACAACGTGACTGTGTCATTGTGCAACCATTGTTACATCATTACACAACGTGGCTGTGTCATTGTGCAACCATTGTTACATCATTACACAAAGTGGCTGTGTCATTGTGCAACCATTGTTACATCATTATACAACGTGGCTGTGTCATTGTACAACATTGTTACATCATTACACTACGTGGCTGTGTCATTGTGCAACCATTGTTACATCATTATACAACGTGGCTGTGTCATTGTGCAACCATTGTTACATCATTATACATCGTAGCTGTGTCATTGTGCAACCATTGTTACATCATTATACAACGTGGCTGTGTCATTGTGCAACCATTGTTACATCATTATACAACGTGGCTGTGTCATTGTGCAACCATTGTTACATCATTACACAAAGTGGCTGTGTCATTGTGCAACCATTGTTACATCATTACACAACGTGGCTGTGTCAGTGTGCAACCATTGTTACATCATTACACAAAGTGGCTGTGTCATTGTGCAACGATTGTTACATCATTACACAACGTGGCTGTGTCATTGTGCTTCCATTGTTACATCATTACACAAAGTGGCTGTGTCATTGTGCAACCATTGTTACATCATTACACAACGTGGCTGTGTCATTGTGCTACCATTGTTACATCATTACACAACGTGGTTGTGTCATTGTGCAACCATTGTTACATCACTACACAAAGTGTCTGTGTCATTGTGCAACCATTGTTACATCATTATACAACGTGGCTGTGTCATTGTGCAACCATTGTTACATCATTACACACAGTGGTTGTGTCATTGTGCAACCATTGTTACATCATTACACAACGTGGCTGTGTCATTGTGCAACCATTGTTACATCATTACACAACGTGGCTGTGTCATTGTGCAACCATTGTTACATCATTACACAACGTGGCTGTGTCATTGTGCAACCATTGTTACATCATTACACAAAGTGGCTGTGTCATTGTGCAACCATTGTTACATCATTATACAACGTGGCTGTGTCATTGTGCAACCATTGTTACATCATTACACAACGTGGCTGTGTCATTGTGCAACCATTGTTACATCATTATACAATGTGGCTGTGTATTTGTGCAACCATTGTTAAATCATTAAACAACGTGACTGTGTCATTGTGCAACCATTGTTACATAATTACACAAAGTGGCTGTGTCATTGTGTAACCATTGTTACATCATTACACAACGTGGCTGTGTCATTGTGCAACCATTGTTACATCATTACAAAACGTGGCTGTGTCATTGTGCAACCATTGTTACATCATTACACAACGTGGTTGTGTCATTGTGCAACCATTGTTACATCATTACACAAAGTGGCTGTGTCATTGTGCAACCATTGTTACATCATTATACAATGTGGCTGTGTCAGTGTGCAACCATTGTTACATCATAACACAACGTGGCTGTGTCATTGTGCAACCATTGTTACATCATTATACAACGTGGCTGTGTCATTGTGCAACCATTGTTACATCATTACACAACGTGGCTGTGTCATTGTGCAACCATTGTTACATCATTACACAACGTGGCTGTGTCATTGTGCAACCATTGTTACATCATTACACAACGTGGCTGTGTCATTGTGCAACCATTGTTACATCATTACACAACATGGCTGTGTCATTGTGCAACAATTGTTACATCATTATACAACGTGGCTTTGTCATTGTGCAACTATTGTTACATCATTATACAACGTGGCTGTGTCATTGTGCAACCATTGTTACATCATTACACAATATGGCTGTGTCATTGTGCAACCATTGTTATATCATTATACAACGTGGCTGTGTCATTGTGCAACCATTGTTACATCATTATACAACGAGCTGTGTCATTGTACAACCACTGTTACATCATTACACAACGTGGCTGTGTCATTGTGCAACCATTGTTACATCATTACACAACGTGGCTGTGCCATTGTGCAACCATTGTTACACCAATATACAACATGGCTGTGTCATTGTGCAACCATTGTTACATCATTACACAACGTGGCTGTGTCATTGTGCAACCATTGTTACATCATTATACAACGTGGCTGTGTCATTGTGCAACCATTGTTACATCATTATACAACATGGCTGTGTCATTGTGCAACCATTGTTACATCATTACACAACGTGGCTGTGTCATTGTGCAACCATTGTTACATCATTACACAACGTGGCTGTGTCATTGTGCAACCATTGTTACATCATTATACAACGTGGCTGTGTCATTGTGCAACTATTGTTACATCATTATACAACGTGGCTGTGTCATTGTGCAACCATTGTTACATCATTACACAAAGTGGCTGTGTCATTGTGCCACCATTGTTACATCATTATACAACGTGGCTTTGTCATTGTGCAACCATTGTTACATCATTACACAAAGTGGCTTTGTCATTGTGCAACTATTGTTACATCATTACACAACGTGGCTGTGTCATTGTGCAACCATTGTTACATCATTACACAACGTGGCTGTGTCATTGTGCAACCATTGTTACATCATTATACAACGTGGGGTGTCATTGTGCAACCATTGTTACATCATTACACAAAGTGGCTGTGTCATTGTGCAACCATTGTTACATCATTACACAAAGTGGCTGTGTCATTGTGCAACCATTGTTACATCATTATACAACGTGGCTGTGTCATTGTGCAACCATTGTTACATCATTATACAACGTGGCTGTGTCATTGTGCAACTATTGTTACATCATTACACAAAGTGGCCTTGTCATTGTGCAACCATTGTTACATCATTAAACATCGTGGCTGTGTCATTGTGCAACCATTGATACATCATTACACAACGTGGCTGTGCCATTGTGCAACCATTGTTACATCATTATACAATGTGGCTGTGTATTTGTGCAACCATCGATAAATCATTAAACAACGTGGCTGTGTCATTGTGCAACCATTGTTACATAATTACACAAAGTGGCTGTGTCATTGTGTAACCATTGTTACACCATTAAACATTGTGGCTGTGTCATTGTGCAACCATTGTTACATCATTACACAACTTGGCTGTGTCATTGTGCAACCATTGTTACATCATTACACAACATGGCTGTGTCATTGTGCAACCATTGTTACATCATTACACAAAGTAGCTGTGTCATTGTTCAACCATTGGTACACCATTATACAACGTGGCTGTGTCATTGTGCAACCATTGTTACATCATTACACAACGTGGCTGTGTCATTCTGCAACCATTGTTACATCATTATACACAGTGGCTGTGTCATTGTGCAACCATTGTTACATCATTATACAACGTGGCTGTGTCATTGTGCAACCATTGTTACATCATTATACAACGTGGCTGTGTCATTGTGCAACCATTGTTACATCATTACACAACGTGGCTGTGTCATTGTGCAACCATTGTTACATCATTATACAACGTGGCTGTGTCATTGTGCAACCATTGTTACATCATTATACAACGTGGCTGTGTCATTGTGCAACCATTGTTACATCATTACACAACATGGCTGTGTATTTGTGCAACCATCGTTAAATCATTAAACAACGTGGCTGTGTCATTGTGCAACCATTGTTACATAATTACACAAAGTGGCTGTGTCATTGTGAAACCATTTTTTACACCATTACACATTGTGGCTGTGTCATTGTGCAACCATTGTTACATCATTACGCAATGTGGCTGTGTCATTGTGCAACCATTGTTACATCATTACACAACATGGCTTTGTCATTGTGCAACCATTGTTACATCATTACACAAAGTAGCTGTGTCATTGTTCAACCATTGTTACATCATTATACAACGTGGCTGTGTCATTGTGCAACCATTGTGACATCATTACACAACGTGGCTGTGTCATTCTGCAACCATTGTTACATCATTATACAAAGTGGCTGTGTCATTGTGCAACCATTGTTACATCATTATACAACGTGGCTGTGTCATTGTGCAACCATTGTTACATCATTATACAACGTGGCTGTGTCATTGTGCAACCATTGTTACATCATTACATAACGTGGCTGTGTCATTGTGCAACCATTGTTACATCATAAGACAAAATGGCTTTGTCATTGTGCAACCATTGTTACATCATTACACAAAGTGGCTGTGTCATTGTGCAATGATTGTTACATAATTACACAAAGTGGCTGTGTCATTGTGTAACCATTGTTACATCATTATACATCGTAGCTGTGTCATTGTGCAACCATTGTTACATAATTATACAACATGGCTGTGTCATTGTGCAACCATTGTTACATCATTATAAAACGTGGCTGTGTCATTGTGCAACCATTGTTACATCATTACACAAAGTGGCTGTGTCATTGTGCAACCATTGTTACATCATTACACAACGTGGCTGTGTCAGTGTGCAACCATTGTTACATCATTACACAAAGTGGCTGTGTCATTGTGCAATGATTGTTACATAATTACACAAAGTGGCTGTGTCATTGTGTAACCATTGTTACATCATTACACAACGTGGCTGTGTCATTGTGCAACCATTGTTACATCATTACAAAACGTGGCTGTGTCATTGTGCAACCATTGTTACATCATTACACAACGTGGTTGTGTCATTGTGCAATCATTGTTACATCATTACACAAAGTGGCTGTGTCATTGTGCAACCATTGTTACATCATTATACAATGTGGCTGTGTCAGTGTGCAACCATTGTTACATCATAACACAACGTGGCTGTGTCATTGTGCAACCATTGTTACATCATTATACAACGTGGCTGTGTCATTGTGCAACCATTGTTACATCATTACACAACGTGGCTGTGTCATTGTGCAACCATTGTTACATCATTACACAACGTGGCTGTGTCATTGTGCAACCATTGTTACATCATTACACAACGTGGCTGTGTCATTGTGCAACCATTGTTACATCATTACACAACATGGCTGTGTCATTGTGCAACAATTGTTACATCATTATACAACGTGGCTGTGTCATTGTGCAACCATTGTTACATCATTATACAACGTGGCTGTGTCATTGTGCAACCATTGTTACATCATTACACAATATGGCTGTGTCATTGTGCAACCATTGTTATATCATTATACAACGTGGCTGTGTCATTGTGCAACCATTGTTACATCATTATACAACGAGCTGTGTCATTGTACAACCACTGTTACATCATTACACAACATGGCTGTGTCATTGTGCAACCATTGTTACATCATTACACAACGTGGCTGTGCCATTGTGCAACCATTGTTACACCAATATACAACATGGCTGTGTCATTGTGCAACCATTGTTACATCATTACACAATGTGGCTCTGTCATTGTGCAACCATTGTTACATCATTATACAACGTGGTTGTGTCATTGTGCAACCATTGTTACATCATTATACAACATGGCTGTGTCATTGTGCAACCATTGTTACATCATTACACAACGTGGCTGTGTCATTGTGCAACCATTGTTACATCATTACACAATGTGGATGTGTCATTGTGCAACCATTGTTACATCATTATACAACTCATTGTGCAACCATTGTTACATCATTATACAATGTGGCTGTGTCATTGTGCAGCCATTGTTACATCATTACACAACGTGGCTGTGTCATTGTGCAACCATTGTTACATCATTATACAACGTGGCTGTGTCATTGTGCAACTTTTGTTACATTAATATACAACGTGGCTGTGTCATTGTGCAAACATTGTTACATCATTATACAACGTGGCTGTGTCATTGTGCAACCATTGTTACATCATTATACAACGTGGCTGTGTCATTGTGCAACCATTGTTACATCATTACACAAAGTGGCTGTGTCATTGTGCAACCATTGTTACATCATTATACAACGTAGCTGTGTCATTGTGCAACTATTGTTACATCATTACACAAAGTGGCTGTGTCATTGTGCCACCATTGTTACATCATTACACAACGTGGCTGTGTCATTGTGCAACCATTGTTACATCATTACACAACGTGACTGTGTCACTGTGCAACCATTGTTACATCATTACACAACGTGGCTGTGTCATTGTGCAACCATTGTTACATCATTACACAAAGTGGCTGTGTCATTGTGCAACCATTGTTACATCATTATACAACGTGGCTGTGTCATTGTGCAACCATTGTTACATCATTACACAACGTGGCTGTGTCATTGTGCAACCATTGTTACATCATTATACAACGTGGCTGTGTCATTGTGCAACCATTGTTACATCATTATACATCGTAGCTGTGTCATTGTGCAACCATTGTTACATCATTATACAACGTGGCTGTGTCATTGTGCAACCATTGTTACATCATTATACAACGTGGCTGTGTCATTGTGCAACCATTGTTACATCATTACACAAAGTGGCTGTGTCATTGTGCAACCATTGTTACATCATTACACAACGTGGCTGTGTCAGTGTGCAACGATTGTTACATCATTACACAACGTGGCTGTGTCATTGTGCTTCCATTGTTACATCATTACACAAAGTGGCTGTGTCATTGTGCAACCATTGTTACATCATTACACAACGTGGCTGTGTCATTGTGCTACCATTGTTACATCATTACACAACGTGGTTGTGTCATTGTGCAACCATTGTTACATCACTACACAAAGTGGCTGTGTCATTGTGCCACCATTGTTACATCATTATACAACATGGCTTTGTCATTGTGCAACCATTGTTACATCATTACACAAAGTGGCTTTGTCATTGTGCAACCATTGTTACATCATTACACAACGTGGCTGTGTCATTGTGCTACCATTGTTACATCATTACACAACGTGGTTGTGTCATTGTGCAACCATTGTTACATCATTACACAACGTGGCTGTGTCATTGTGCAACTATTGTTACATCATTATACAACGTGGCTGTGTCATTGTGCAACCATTGTTACATCATTACACAACGTGGCTGTGTCATTGTGCAACCATTGTTACATCATTACACAAAGTGGCTGTGTCATTGTGCAACCATTGTTACATCATTATACAACGTGGCTGTGTCATTGTGCAACCATTGTTACATCATTACACAAAGTGGCTGTGTCATTGTGCAACCATTGTTACATCATTACACAACGTGGCTGTGTCAGTGTGCAACGATTGTTACATCATTACACAACGTGGCTGTGTCATTGTGCTTCCATTGTTACATCATTACACAAAGTGGCTGTGTCATTGTGCAACCATTGTTACATCATTACACAACGTGGCTGTGTCATTGTGCTACCATTGTTACATCATTACACAACGTGGTTGTGTCATTGTGCAACCATTGTTACATCACTACACAAAGTGGCTGTGTCATTGTGCCACCATTGTTACATCATTATACAACATGGCTTTGTCATTGTGCAACCATTGTTACATCATTACACAAAGTGGCTTTGTCATTGTGCAACCATTGTTACATCATTACACAACGTGGCTGTGTCATTGTGCTACCATTGTTACATCATTACACAACGTGGTTGTGTCATTGTGCAACCATTGTTACATCATTACACAATGTGGCTGTGTCATTGTGCAACTATTGTTACATCATTATACAACGTGGCTGTGTCATTGTGCAACCATTGTTACATCATTACACAACGTGGCTGTGTCATTGTGCAACCATTGTTACATCATTACACAAAGTGGCTGTGTCATTGTGCAACCATTGTTACATCATTATACAACGTGGCTGTGTCATTGTGCAACCATTGTTACATCATTACACAACGTGGCTGTGTCATTGTGCAACCATTGTTACATCATTATACAATGTGGCTGTGTATTTGTGCAACCATCGTTAAATCATCAAACAACGTGGCTGTGTCATTGTGCAACCATTGTTACATAATTACACAAAGTGGCTGTTTCATTGTGTAACCATTGTTACATCATTACACAACGTGGCTTTGTCATTGTGCAACCATTGTTACATCATTACAAAACGTGGCTGAGTCATTGTGCAACCATTGTTACATAATTACACAACGTGGTTGTGTCATTGTGCAACCATTGTTACATCATTACACAAAGTGGCTGTGTCATTGTGCAACCATTGTTACATCATTACACAACGTGGCTGTGTCATTGTGCAACCATTGTTACATCATTATACAACTCATTGTGCAACCATTGTTACATCATTATACAATGTGGCTGTGTCATTGTGCAGCCATTGTTACATCATTACACAACGTGGCTGTGTCATTGTGCAACCATTGTTACATCATTATACAACGTGGCTGTGTCATTGTGCAACCATTGTTACATCATCATACAACGTGGCTGTGTCATTGTGCAACCATTGTTACATCATTACACAAAGTGGCTGTGTCATTGTGCAACCATTGTTACATCATTATACAACGTAGCTGTGTCATTGTGCAACTATTGTTACATCATTACACAAAGTGGCTGTGTCATTGTGCCACCATTGTTACATCATTATACAATGTGGCTGTGTCATTGTGCAACCATTGTTACATCATTACACAACGTGACTGTGTCATTGTGCAACCATTGTTACATCATTACACAACGTGGCTGTGTCATTGTGCAACCATTGTTACATCATTACACAAAGTGGCTGTGTCATTGTGCAACCATTGTTACATCATTATACAACGTGGCTGTGTCATTGTACAACATTGTTACATCATTACACTACGTGGCTGTGTCATTGTGCAACCATTGTTACATCATTATACAACGTGGCTGTGTCATTGTGCAACCATTGTTACATCATTATACATCGTAGCTGTGTCATTGTGCAACCATTGTTACATCATTATACAACGTGGCTGTGTCATTGTGCAACCATTGTTACATCATTATACAACGTGGCTGTGTCATTGTGCAACCATTGTTACATCATTACACAAAGTGGCTGTGTCATTGTGCAACCATTGTTACATCATTACACAACGTGGCTGTGTCAGTGTGCAACCATTGTTACATCATTACACAAAGTGGCTGTGTCATTGTGCAACGATTGTTACATCATTACACAACGTGGCTGTGTCATTGTGCTTCCATTGTTACATCATTACACAAAGTGGCTGTGTCATTGTGCAACCATTGTTACATCATTACACAACGTGGCTGTGTCATTGTGCTACCATTGTTACATCATTACACAACGTGGTTGTGTCATTGTGCAACCATTGTTACATCACTACACAAAGTGTCTGTGTCATTGTGCAACCATTGTTACATCATTATACAACGTGGCTGTGTCATTGTGCAACCATTGTTACATCATTACACACAGTGGTTGTGTCATTGTGCAACCATTGTTACATCATTACACAACGTGGCTGTGTCATTGTGCAACCATTGTTACATCATTACACAACGTGGCTGTGTCATTGTGCAACCATTGTTACATCATTACACAACGTGGCTGTGTCATTGTGCAACCATTGTTACATCATTACACAAAGTGGCTGTGTCATTGTGCAACCATTGTTACATCATTATACAACGTGGCTGTGTCATTGTGCAACCATTGTTACATCATTACACAACGTGGCTGTGTCATTGTGCAACCATTGTTACATCATTATACAATGTGGCTGTGTATTTGTGCAACCATTGTTAAATCATTAAACAACGTGACTGTGTCATTGTGCAACCATTGTTACATAATTACACAAAGTGGCTGTGTCATTGTGTAACCATTGTTACATCATTACACAACGTGGCTGTGTCATTGTGCAACCATTGTTACATCATTACAAAACGTGGCTGTGTCATTGTGCAACCATTGTTACATCATTACACAACGTGGTTGTGTCATTGTGCAACCATTGTTACATCATTACACAAAGTGGCTGTGTCATTGTGCAACCATTGTTACATCATTATACAATGTGGCTGTGTCAGTGTGCAACCATTGTTACATCATAACACAACGTGGCTGTGTCATTGTGCAACCATTGTTACATCATTATACAACGTGGCTGTGTCATTGTGCAACCATTGTTACATCATTACACAACGTGGCTGTGTCATTGTGCAACCATTGTTACATCATTACACAACGTGGCTGTGTCATTGTGCAACCATTGTTACATCATTACACAACGTGGCTGTGTCATTGTGCAACCATTGTTACATCATTACACAACATGGCTGTGTCATTGTGCAACAATTGTTACATCATTATACAACGTGGCTTTGTCATTGTGCAACTATTGTTACATCATTATACAACGTGGCTGTGTCATTGTGCAACCATTGTTACATCATTACACAATATGGCTGTGTCATTGTGCAACCATTGTTATATCATTATACAACGTGGCTGTGTCATTGTGCAACCATTGTTACATCATTATACAACGAGCTGTGTCATTGTACAACCACTGTTACATCATTACACAACGTGGCTGTGTCATTGTGCAACCATTGTTACATCATTACACAACGTGGCTGTGCCATTGTGCAACCATTGTTACACCAATATACAACATGGCTGTGTCATTGTGCAACCATTGTTACATCATTACACAACGTGGCTGTGTCATTGTGCAACCATTGTTACATCATTATACAACGTGGCTGTGTCATTGTGCAACCATTGTTACATCATTATACAACATGGCTGTGTCATTGTGCAACCATTGTTACATCATTACACAACGTGGCTGTGTCATTGTGCAACCATTGTTACATCATTACACAACGTGGCTGTGTCATTGTGCAACCATTGTTACATCATTATACAACGTGGCTGTGTCATTGTGCAACTATTGTTACATCATTATACAACGTGGCTGTGTCATTGTGCAACCATTGTTACATCATTACACAAAGTGGCTGTGTCATTGTGCCACCATTGTTACATCATTATACAACGTGGCTTTGTCATTGTGCAACCATTGTTACATCATTACACAAAGTGGCTTTGTCATTGTGCAACTATTGTTACATCATTACACAACGTGGCTGTGTCATTGTGCAACCATTGTTACATCATTACACAACGTGGCTGTGTCATTGTGCAACCATTGTTACATCATTATACAACGTGGGGTGTCATTGTGCAACCATTGTTACATCATTACACAAAGTGGCTGTGTCATTGTGCAACCATTGTTACATCATTACACAAAGTGGCTGTGTCATTGTGCAACCATTGTTACATCATTATACAACGTGGCTGTGTCATTGTGCAACCATTGTTACATCATTATACAACGTGGCTGTGTCATTGTGCAACTATTGTTACATCATTACACAAAGTGGCCTTGTCATTGTGCAACCATTGTTACATCATTAAACATCGTGGCTGTGTCATTGTGCAACCATTGATACATCATTACACAACGTGGCTGTGCCATTGTGCAACCATTGTTACATCATTATACAATGTGGCTGTGTATTTGTGCAACCATCGATAAATCATTAAACAACGTGGCTGTGTCATTGTGCAACCATTGTTACATAATTACACAAAGTGGCTGTGTCATTGTGTAACCATTGTTACACCATTAAACATTGTGGCTGTGTCATTGTGCAACCATTGTTACATCATTACACAACTTGGCTGTGTCATTGTGCAACCATTGTTACATCATTACACAACATGGCTGTGTCATTGTGCAACCATTGTTACATCATTACACAAAGTAGCTGTGTCATTGTTCAACCATTGGTACACCATTATACAACGTGGCTGTGTCATTGTGCAACCATTGTTACATCATTACACAACGTGGCTGTGTCATTCTGCAACCATTGTTACATCATTATACACAGTGGCTGTGTCATTGTGCAACCATTGTTACATCATTATACAACGTGGCTGTGTCATTGTGCAACCATTGTTACATCATTATACAACGTGGCTGTGTCATTGTGCAACCATTGTTACATCATTACACAACGTGGCTGTGTCATTGTGCAACCATTGTTACATCATTATACAACGTGGCTGTGTCATTGTGCAACCATTGTTACATCATTATACAACGTGGCTGTGTCATTGTGCAACCATTGTTACATCATTACACAACATGGCTGTGTCATTGTGCAACCATTGTTACATCATTATACAATGTGGCTGTGTCATTGTGCAACCATTGTTACATCATTACACAACGTGGCTGTGTCATTGTGCAACCATTGTTACATCATTATACAACGTGGCTGTGTCATTGTGCAACCATTGTTACATCATTATACAACGTGGCTGTGTCATTTTGCAACCATTGTTACATCATTACACAACGTGGCTGTGTCATTGTGCAACCATTGTTACATCATTATACAACGTGGCTGTGTCATTGTGCAACCATTGTTACATCATTATACAACGTGGCTGTGTAATTGTACAACCATTGTTACATCATTACACAACGTGGCTGTGTCATTGTGCAACCATCGTTAAATCATTAAACAACGTGGCTGTGTCATTGTGCAACCATTGTTACATAATTACACAAAGTGGCTGTGTCATTGTGAAACCATTTTTTACACCATTACACATTGTGGCTGTGTCATTGTGCAACCATTGTTACATCATTACGCAATGTGGCTGTGTCATTGTGCAACCATTGTTACATCATTACACAACATGGCTTTGTCATTGTGCAACCATTGTTACATCATTACACAAAGTAGCTGTGTCATTGTTCAACCATTGTTACATCATTATACAACGTGGCTGTGTCATTGTGCAACCATTGTGACATCATTACACAACGTGGCTGTGTCATTCTGCAACCATTGTTACATCATTATACAAAGTGGCTGTGTCATTGTGCAACCATTGTTACATCATTATACAACGTGGCTGTGTCATTGTGCAACCATTGTTACATCATTATACAACGTGGCTGTGTCATTGTGCAACCATTGTTACATCATTACACAACGTGGCTGTGTCATTGTGCAACCATTGTTACATCATTATACAACGTGGCTGTGTCATTGTGCAACCATTGTTACATCATTATACAACGTGGCTGTGTCATTGTGCAACCATTGTTACATCATTACACAACGTGGCTGTGTCATTGTGCAACCATTGTTACATCATTATACAATGTGGCTGTGTCATTGTGCAACGATTGTTACATCATTACACAACGTGGCTGTGTCATTGTGCAACCATTGTTACATCATTATACAACGTGGCTGTGTCATTGTGCAACTATTGTTACATCATTATACAACGTGGCTGTGTCATTGTGCAACCATTGTTACATCATTACACAAAGTGGCTGTGTCATTGTGCCACCATTGTTACATCATTATACAACGTGGCTTTGTCATTGTGCAACCATTGTTACATCATTACACAAAGTGGCTTTGTCATTGTGCAACCATTGTTACATCATTACACAATGTGGCTGTGTCATTGTGCAACCATTGTTACATCATTACACAACGTGGCTGTGTCATTGTGCAACCATTGTTACATCATTATACAACGTGGCTGTGTCATTGTGCAACCATTGTTACATCATTACACAAAGTGGCTGTGTCATTGTGCAACCATTGTTACATCATTACACAACGTGGCTGTGTCATTGTGCAACCATTGTTACATCATTATACAACGTGGCTGTGTCATTGTGCAACCATTGTTACATCATTATACAACGTGGCTGTTTCATTGTGCAACTATTGTTACATCATTACACAAAGTGGCCTTGTCATTGTGCAACCATTGTTACATCATTAAACATCGTGGCTCTGTCATTGTGCAACCATTGATACATCATTAC
Source organism: Lissotriton vulgaris (assembly GCF_964263255.1). Taxonomy (NCBI): domain Eukaryota; kingdom Metazoa; phylum Chordata; class Amphibia; order Caudata; family Salamandridae; genus Lissotriton; species Lissotriton vulgaris. The sequence continues at coordinate 795,315,102 of NC_141697.1, forward strand.
ACAACGTGGCTGTGCCATTGTGCAACCATTGTTACATCATTATACAATGTGGCTGTGTATTTGTGCAACCATCGTTAAATCATTAAACAACGTGGCTGTGTCATTGTGCAACCATTGTTACATAATTACACAAAGTGGCTGTGTCATTGTGTAACCATTGTTACACCATTAAACATTGTGGCTGTGTCATTGTGCAACCATTGTTACATCATTACACAACGTGGCTGTGTCATTGTGCAACCATTGTTACATCATTACACAACATGGCTGTGTCATTGTGCAACCATTGTTACATCATTACACAAAGTAGCTGTGTCATTGTTCAACCATTGTTACACCATTATACAACGTGGCTGTGTCATTGTGCAACCATTGTTACATCATTACACAACGTGGCTGTGTCATTCTGCAACCATTGTTACATCATTATACAAAGTGGCTGTGTCATTGTGCAACCATTGTTACATCATTATACAACGTGGCTGTGTCATTGTGCAACCATTGTTACATCATTATACAACGTGGCTGTGTCATTGTGCAACCATTGTTACATCATTACACAACGTGGCTGTGTCATTGTGCAACCATTGTTACATCATTATACAACTTGGCTGTGTCATTGTGCAACCATTGTTACATCATTATACAACGTGGCTGTGTCATTGTGCAACCATTGTTACATCATTACACAACATGGCTGTGTCATTGTGCAACCATTGTTACATCATTATACAATGTGGCTGTGTCATTGTGCAACCATTGTTATATCATTACACAACGTGGCTGTGTCATTGTGCAACCATTGTTACATCATTATACAACGTGGCTGTGTCATTGTGCAACCATTGTTACATCATTATACAACGTGGCTGTGTCATTGTGCAACCATTGTTACATCATTACACAACGTGGCAGTGTCATTGTGCAACCATTGTTACATCATTATACAACGTGGCTGTGTCATTGTGCAACCATTGTTAGATCATTATACAACGTGGCTGTGTCATTGTGCAACCATTGTTACATCATTACACAACGTGGCTGTGTCATTGTGCAACCATTGTTACATCATTATACAACGAGGCTGTGTCATTGTGCAACCATTGTTACATCATTACACAAAGTGGAAGTGTCATTGTGCAACCATTGTTACATCATTACACAAAGTGGCTGTGTCATTGTGCAACTATTGTTACATCATTATACAACGTGGCTGTGTCATTGTGCAACCATTGTTACATCATTACCCAACGTGGCTGTGTCATTGTGCAACTATTGTTACATCATTACACAAAGTGGCTGTGTCATTGTGCAACCATTGTTACATCATTATACAACGTGGCTGTGTCATTGTGCAACCATTGTTACATCATTACACAACGTGGCTGTGCCATTGTGCAACCATTGTTACATCATTATACAATGTGGCTGTGTATTTGTGCAACCATCGTTAAATCATTAAACAACGTGGCTGTGTCATTGTGCAACCATTGTTACATAATTACACAAAGTGGCTGTGTCATTGTGAAACCATTTTTTACACCATTACACATTGTGGCTGTGTCATTGTGCAACCATTGTTACATCATTACGCAATGTGGCTGTGTCATTGTGCAACCATTGTTACATCATTACACAACATGGCTTTGTCATTGTGCAACCATTGTTACATCATTACACAAAGTAGCTGTGTCATTGTTCAACCATTGTTACATCATTATACAACGTGGCTGTGTCATTGTGCAACCATTGTGACATCATTACACAACGTGGCTGTGTCATTCTGCAACCATTGTTACATCATTATACAAAGTGGCTGTGTCATTGTGCAACCATTGTTACATCATTATACAACGTGGCTGTGTCATTGTGCAACCATTGTTACATCATTATACAACGTGGCTGTGTCATTGTGCAACCATTGTTACATCATTACATAACGTGGCTGTGTCATTGTGCAACCATTGTTACATCATAAGACAAAATGGCTTTGTCATTGTGCAACCATTGTTACATCATTACACAAAGTGGCTTTGTCATTGTGAAACCATTGTTACATCATTACACATCGTGGCTGTGTCATTGTGCAACCATTGTTACATCATTACACAATGTGGCTGTGTCATTGTGCAACCATTGTTACATCATTACACAAAGTAGCTGTGTCATTGTGCAACCATTGTTACATCATTATACAACGTGGCTGTGTCATTGTGCAACCATTGTTACATCATTACACAACGTGGCTGTGTCATTGTGCAACCATTGTTACATCATTACACAACGTGGCTGTGTCATTGTGCAACCATTGTTACATCATTACACAACGTGGCTGTGTCATTGTGCAACCATTGTTACATCATTATACAATGTGGCTGTGTCATTGTGCAACCATTGTTACATCATTATACAACGTGGCTGTGTCATTGTGGAACCATTGTTACATCATTACACAACTTGGCTGTGTCATTGTGCAACCATTGTTACATCATTATACAACGTGGCTGTGTCATTGTGCAACCATTGTTACATCATTACACAACGTGGCTGTGTCATTGTGCAACCATTGTTACATCATTATACAACGTGGCTGTGTCATTGTGCAACCATTGTTACATCATTATACAACATGGCTGTGTCATTGTGCAAAAATTGTTACATCACTACACAACGTGGCTGTGTCATTGTGCAACCATTGTTACATCATTACACAACGTGGCTGTGTCATTGTGCAACCATTGTTACATCATTATACAACTCATTGTGCAACCATTGGTACATCATTATACAACGTGGCTGTGTCATTGTGCAACCATTGTTACATCATTGCACAACGTGGTTGTGTCATTTTGCAACCCTTGTTACATCATTATACAACGTGACTGTGTCATTGTGCAACCATTGTTACATCATTATACAACGTGGCTGTGTCATTGTGCAACCATTGTTACATCATTACACAACGTGGCTGTGTCATTTTGCAACCATTGTTACATCATTATACAACGTGGCTTTGTCATTGTGCAACCATTGTTACATCATTACACAAAGTGGCTTTGTCATTGTTCAACCATTGTTACATCATTACACAACGTGGCTGTGTCATTGTGCAACCATTGTTACATCATTACACAACGTGGCTGTGTCATTGTGCAACCATTGTTACATCATTATACAACGTGGCTGTGTCATTGTGCAACCATTGTTACATCATTATACAACGTGGCTGTGTCATTGTGCAACCATTGTTACATCATTATACAACGTGGCTGTGTAATTGTGCAACTATTGTTACATCATTACACAAAGTGGCCTTGTCATTGTGCAACCATTGTTACATCATTACACATCGTGGCTGTGTCATTGTGCAACCATTGTTACATCATTATACAAAGTGGCTGTGTCATTGTGCAACCATTGTTACATCATTACACAACGTGGCTGTGTCATTGTGCAACCATTGTTACATCATTACACAAAGTGGCTGTGTCATTGTGCAACCATTGCTACATCATTATACAACGTGGCTGTGTCATTGTGCAACCATTGTTACATCAGTACACAAATTGGCTGTGTCATTGTGCAACCATTTTTACATCATTACACAAAGTGGCTGTGTCATTGTGCAACTATTGTTACATCATTATACAACGTGGCTGTGTCATTGTGCAACCATTGTTACATCATTACACAACGTGGCTGTGTCATTGTGCAACCATTGTTACATCATTACACAAAGTGGCTGTGTCATTGTGCAACCATTGTTACATCATTATACAACGTGGCTGTGTCATTGTGCAACCATTGTTACATCATTATACAACGTGGCTGTGTCATTGTGCAACCATTGTTACATCATTACACAACGTGGCAGTGTCATTGTGCAACCATTGTTACATCATTATACAACGTGGCTGTGTCATTGTGCAACCATTGTTAGATCATTATACAACGTGGCTGTGTCATTGTGCAACCATTGTTACATCATTACACAACGTGGCTGTGTCATTGTGCAACCATTGTTACATCATTATACAACGAGGCTGTGTCATTGTGCAACCATTGTTACATCATTACACAAAGTGGAAGTGTCATTGTGCAACCATTGTTACATCATTACACAAAGTGGCTGTGTCATTGTGCAACTATTGTTACATCATTATACAACGTGGCTGTGTCATTGTGCAACCATTGTTACATCATTACCCAACGTGGCTGTGTCATTGTGCAACCATTGTTACATCATTACACAAAGTGGCTGTGTCATTGTGCAACCATTGTTACATCATTATACAACGTGGCTGTGTCATTGTGCAACCATTGTTACATCATTACACAACGTGGCTGTGCCATTGTGCAACCATTGTTACATCATTATACAATGTGGCTGTGTATTTGTGCAACCATCGTTAAATCATTAAACAACGTGGCTGTGTCATTGTGCAACCATTGTTACATAATTACACAAAGTGGCTGTGTCATTGTGAAACCATTTTTTACACCATTACACATTGTGGCTGTGTCATTGTGCAACCATTGTTACATCATTACGCAATGTGGCTGTGTCATTGTGCAACCATTGTTACATCATTACACAACATGGCTTTGTCATTGTGCAACCATTGTTACATCATTACACAAAGTAGCTGTGTCATTGTTCAACCATTGTTACATCATTATACAACGTGGCTGTGTCATTGTGCAACCATTGTGACATCATTAAACAACGTGGCTGTGTCATTCTGCAACCATTGTTACATCATTATACAAAGTGGCTGTGTCATTGTGCAACCATTGTTACATCATTATACAACGTGGCTGTGTCATTGTGCAACCATTGTTACATCATTATACAACGTGGCTGTGTCATTGTGCAACCATTGTTACATCATTACATAACGTGGCTGTGTCATTGTGCAACCATTGTTACATCATAAGACAAAATGGCTTTGTCATTGTGCAACCATTGTTACATCATTACACAAAGTGGCTTTGTCATTGTGAAACCATTGTTACATCATTACACATCGTGGCTGTGTCATTGTGCAACCATTGTTACATCATTACACAATGTGGCTGTGTCATTGTGCAACCATTGTTACATCATTACACAAAGTAGCTGTGTCATTGTGCAACCATTGTTACATCATTATACAACGTGGCTGTGTCATTGTGCAACCATTGTTACATCATTACACAACGTGGCTGTGTCATTGTGCAACCATTGTTACATCATTACACAACGTGGCTGTGTCATTGTGCAACCATTGTTACATCATTACACAACGTGGCTGTGTCATTGTGCAACCATTGTTACATCATTATACAATGTGGCTGTGTCATTGTGCAACCATTGTTACATCATTATACAACGTGGCTGTGTCATTGTGGAACCATTGTTACATCATTACACAACTTGGCTGTGTCATTGTGCAACCATTGTTACATCATTATACAACGTGGCTGTGTCATTGTGCAACCATTGTTACATCATTACACAACGTGGCTGTGTCATTGTGCAACCATTGTTACATCATTATACAACGTGGCTGTGTCATTGTGCAACCATTGTTACATCATTATACAACATGGCTGTGTCATTGTGCAAAAATTGTTACATCACTACACAACGTGGCTGTGTCATTGTGCAACCATTGTTACATCATTACACAACGTGGCTGTGTCATTGTGCAACCATTGTTACATCATTATACAACTCATTGTGCAACCATTGGTACATCATTATACAACGTGGCTGTGTCATTGTGCAACCATTGTTACATCATTGCACAACGTGGTTGTGTCATTTTGCAACCCTTGTTACATCATTATACAACGTGACTGTGTCATTGTGCAACCATTGTTACATCATTATACAACGTGGCTGTGTCATTGTGCAACCATTGTTACATCATTACACAACGTGGCTGTGTCATTGTGCAACCATTGTTACATCATTATACAACGTGGCTTTGTCATTGTGCAACCATTGTTACATCATTACACAAAGTGGCTTTGTCATTGTTCAACCATTGTTACATCATTACACAACGTGGCTGTGTCATTGTGCAACCATTGTTACATCATTACACAACGTGGCTGTGTCATTGTGCAACCATTGTTACATCATTATACAACGTGGCTGTGTCATTGTGCAACCATTGTTACATCATTACACAAAGTGGCTGTGTCATTGTGCAACCATTGTTACATCATTACACAAAGTGGCTGTGTCATTGTGCAACCATTGTTACATCATTATACAACGTGGCTGTGTCATTGTGCAACCATTGTTACATCATTATACAACGTGGCTGTGTAATTGTGCAACTATTGTTACATCATTACACTAAGTGGCCTTGTCATTGTGCAACCATTGTTACATCATTACACATCGTGGCTGTGTCATTGTGCAACCATTGTTACATCATTATACAAAGTGGCTGTGTCATTGTGCAACCATTGTTACATCATTACACAACGTGGCTGTGTCATTGTGCAACCATTGTTACATCATTACACAAAGTGGCTGTGTCATTGTGCAACCATTGCTACATCATTATACAACGTGGCTGTGTCATTGTGCAACCATTGTTACATCAGTACACAAATTGGCTGTGTCATTGTGCAACCATTTTTACATCATTACACAAAGTGGCTGTGTCATTGTGCAACTATTGTTACATCATTATACAACGTGGCTGTGTCATTGTGCAACCATTGTTACATCATTACACAACGTGGCTGTGTCATTGTGCAACCATTGTTACATCATTACACAAAGTGGCTGTGTCATTGTGCAACCATTGTTACATCATTATACAACGTGGCTGTGTCATTGTGCAACCATTGTTACATCATTACACAACGTGGCTGTGTCATTGTGCAACCATTGTTACATCATTATACAATGTGGCTGTGTATTTGTGCAACCATCGTTAAATCATCAAACAACGTGGCTGTGTCATTGTGCAACCATTGTTACATAATTACACAAAGTGGCTGTTTCATTGTGTAACCATTGTTACATCATTACACAACGTGGCTGTGTCATTGTGCAACCATTGTTACATCATTACAAAACGTGGCTGTGTCATTGTGCAACCATTGTTACATAATTACACAACGTGGTTGTGTCATTGTGCAACCATTGTTACATCATTACACAAAGTGGCTGTGTCATTGTGCAACCATTGTTACATCATTATACAATGTGGCTGTGTCAGTGTGCAACCATTGTTACATCATAACACAATGTGGCTGTGTCATTGTGCAACCATTGTTACATCATTATACAACTTGGCTGTGTCATTGTGCAACCATTGTTACATCATTACACAACGTGGCTGTGTCATTGTGCAACCATTGTTACATCATTACACAACGTGGCTGTGTCATTGTGCAACCATTGTTACATCATTACACAACGTGGCTGTGTCATTGTGCAACCATTGATACATCATTATACAACTCATTGTGCAACCATTGTTACATCATTATACAATGTGGCTGTGTCATTGTGCAGCCATTGTTACATCATTACACAACGTGGCTGTGTCATTGTGCAACCATTGTTACATCATTATACAACGTGGCTGTGTCATTGTGCAACCATTGTTACATCATTATACAACGTGGCTGTGTCATTGTGCAACCATTGTTACATCATTACACAAAGTGGCTGTGTCATTGTGCAACCATTGTTACATCATTATACAACGTAGCTGTGTCATTGTGCAACTATTGTTACATCATTACACAAAGTGGCTGTGTCATTGTGCCACCATTGTTACATCATTATACAACGTGGCTGTGTCATTGTGCAACCATTGTTACATCATTACACAACGTGACTGTGTCATTGTGCAACCATTGTTACATCATTACACAACGTGGCTGTGTCATTGTGCAACCATTGTTACATCATTACACAAAGTGGCTGTGTCATTGTGCAACCATTGTTACATCATTATACAACGTGGCTGTGTCATTGTGCAACCATTGTTACATCATTACACAACGTGGCTGTGTCATTGTGCAACCATTGTTACATCATTATACAACGTGGCTGTGTCATTGTGCAACCATTGTTACATCATTATACATCGTAGCTGTGTCATTGTGCAACCATTGTTACATCATTATACAACGTGGCTGTGTCATTGTGCAACCATTGTTACATCATTATACAACGTGGCTGTGTCATTGTGCAACCATTGTTACATCATTACACAAAGTGGCTGTGTCATTGTGCAACCATTGTTACATCATTACACAACGTGGCTGTGTCAGTGTGCAACCATTGTTACATCATTACACAAAGTGGCTATGTCATTGTGCAACGATTGTTACATCATTACACAACGTGGCTGTGTCATTGTGCTTCCATTGTTACATCATTACACAAAGTGGCTGTGTCATTGTGCAACCATTGTTACATCATTACACAACGTGGCTGTGTCATTGTGCTACCATTGTTACATCATTACACAACGTGGTTGTGTCATTGTGCAACCATTGTTACATCACTACACAAAGTGTCTGTGTCATTGTGCAACCATTGTTACATCATTATACAACGTGGCTGTGTCATTGTGCAACCATTGTTACATCATTACACACAGTGGTTGTGTCATTGTGCAACCATTGTTACATCATTACACAACGTGGCTGTGTCATTGTGCAACCATTGTTACATCATTACACAACGTGGCTGTGTCATTGTGCAACCATTGTTACATCATTACACAACGTGGCTGTGTCATTGTGCAACCATTGTTACATCATTACACAAAGTGGCTGTGTCATTGTGCAACCATTGTTACATCATTATACAACGTGGCTGTGTCATTGTGCAACCATTGTTACATCATTACACAACGTGGCTGTGTCATTGTGCAACCATTGTTACATCATTATACAATGTGGCTGTGTATTTGTGCAACCATTGTTAAATCATTAAACAACGTGACTGTGTCATTGTGCAACCATTGTTACATAATTACACAAAGTGGCTGTGTCATTGTGTAACCATTGTTACATCATTACACAACGTGGCTGTGTCATTGTGCAACCATTGTTACATCATTACAAAACGTGGCTGTGTCATTGTGCAACCATTGTTACATCATTACACAACGTGGTTGTGTCATTGTGCAACCATTGTTACATCATTACACAAAGTGGCTGTGTCATTGTGCAACCATTGTTACATCATTATACAATGTGGCTGTGTCAGTGTGCAACCATTGTTACATCATAACACAACGTGGCTGTGTCATTGTGCAACCATTGTTACATCATTATACAACGTGGCTGTGTCATTGTGCAACCATTGTTACATCATTACACAACGTGGCTGTGTCATTGTGCAACCATTGTTACATCATTACACAACGTGGCTGTGTCATTGTGCAACCATTGTTACATCATTACACAACGTGGCTGTGTCATTGTGCAACCATTGTTACATCATTACACAACATGGCTGTGTCATTGTGCAACAATTGTTACATCATTATACAACGTGGCTTTGTCATTGTGCAACCATTGTTACATCATTATACAACGTGGCTGTGTCATTGTGCAACCATTGTTACATCATTACACAATATGGCTGTGTCATTGTGCAACCATTGTTATATCATTATACAACGTGGCTGTGTCATTGTGCAACCATTGTTACATCATTATACAACGAGCTGTGTCATTGTACAACCACTGTTACATCATTACACAACGTGGCTGTGTCATTGTGCAACCATTGTTACATCATTACACAACGTGGCTGTGCCATTGTGCAACCATTGTTACACCAATATACAACATGGCTGTGTCATTGTGCAACCATTGTTACATCATTACACAACGTGGCTGTGTCATTGTGCAACCATTGTTACATCATTATACAACGTGGCTGTGTCATTGTGCAACCATTGTTACATCATTATACAACATGGCTGTGTCATTGTGCAACCATTGTTACATCATTACACAACGTGGCTGTGTCATTGTGCAACCATTGTTACATCATTACACAACGTGGCTGTGTCATTGTGCAACCATTGTTACATCATTATACAACGTGGCTGTGTCATTGTGCAACTATTGTTACATCATTATACAACGTGGCTGTGTCATTGTGCAACCATTGTTACATCATTACACAAAGTGGCTGTGTCATTGTGCCACCATTGTTACATCATTATACAACGTGGCTTTGTCATTGTGCAACCATTGTTACATCATTACACAAAGTGGCTTTGTCATTGTGCAACCATTGTTACATCATTACACAACGTGGCTGTGTCATTGTGCAACCATTGTTACATCATTACACAACGTGGCTGTGTCATTGTGCAACCATTGTTACATCATTATACAACGTGGCTGTGTCATTGTGCAACCATTGTTACATCATTACACAAAGTGGCTGTGTCATTGTGCAACCATTGTTACATCATTACACAAAGTGGCTGTGTCATTGTGCAACCATTGTTACATCATTATACAACGTGGCTGTGTCATTGTGCAACCATTGTTACATCATTATACAACGTGGCTGTGTCATTGTGCAACTATTGTTACATCATTACACAAAGTGGCCTTGTCATTGTGCAACCATTGTTACATCATTAAACATCGTGGCTGTGTCATTGTGCAACCATTGATACATCATTACACAACGTGGCTGTGCCATTGTGCAACCTTTGTTACATCATTATACAATGTGGCTGTGTATTTGTGCAACCATCGTTAAATCATTAAACAACGTGGCTGTGTCATTGTGCAACCATTGTTACATAATTACACAAAGTGGCTGTGTCATTGTGTAACCATTGTTACACCATTAAACATTGTGGCTGTGTCATTGTGCAACCATTGTTACATCATTACACAACGTGGCTGTGTCATTGTGCAACCATTGTTACATCATTACACAACATGGCTGTGTCATTGTGCAACCATTGTTACATCATTACACAAAGTAGCTGTGTCATTGTTCAACCATTGGTACACCATTATACAACGTGGCTGTGTCATTGTGCAACCATTGTTACATCATTACACAACGTGGCTGTGTCATTCTGCAACCATTGTTATATCATTATACAAAGTGGCTGTGTCATTGTGCAACCATTGTTACATCATTATACAACGTGGCTGTGTCATTGTGCAACCATTGTTACATCATTACACAACGTGGCTGTGTCATTGTGCAACCATTGTTACATCATTATACAATGTGGCTGTGTCATTGTGCAACCATTGTTACATCATTACACAACGTGGCTGTGTCATTGTGCAACCATTGTTACATCATTATACAACGTGGCTGTGTCATTGTGCAACCATTGTTACATCATTATACAACGTGGCTGTGTCATTGTGCAACCATTGTTACATCATTACACAAAGTGGCTGTGTCATTGTGCAACTATTGTTACATCATTACACAAAGTGGCCTTGTCATTGTGCAACCATTGTTACATCATTAAACATCGTGGCTGTGTCATTGTGCAACCATTGATACATCATTACACAACGTGGCTGTGCCATTGTGCAACCTTTGTTACATCATTATACAATGTGGCTGTGTATTTGTGCAACCATCGTTAAATCATTAAACAACGTGGCTGTGTCATTGTGCAACCATTGTTACATAATTACACAAAGTGGCTGTGTCATTGTGTAACCATTGTTACACCATTAAACATTGTGGCTGTGTCATTGTGCAACCATTGTTACATCATTACACAACGTGGCTGTGTCATTGTGCAACCATTGTTACATCATTACACAACATGGCTGTGTCATTGTGCAACCATTGTTACATCATTACACAAAGTAGCTGTGTCATTGTTCAACCATTGGTACACCATTATACAACGTGGCTGTGTCATTGTGCAACCATTGTTACATCATTACACAACGTGGCTGTGTCATTCTGCAACCATTGTTATATCATTATACAAAGTGGCTGTGTCATTGTGCAACCATTGTTACATCATTATACAACGTGGCTGTGTCATTGTGCAACCATTGTTACATCATTACACAACGTGGCTGTGTCATTGTGCAACCATTGTTACATCATTATACAATGTGGCTGTGTCATTGTGCAACCATTGTTACATCATTACACAACGTGGCTGTGTCATTGTGCAACCATTGTTACATCATTATACAACGTGGCTGTGTCATTGTGCAACCATTGTTACATCATTATACAACGTGGCTGTGTCATTGTGCAACCATTGTTACATCATTACACAAAGTGGCTGTGTCATTGTGCAACCATTGTTACATCATTACACAAAGTGGCTGTGTCATTGTGCAACCATTGTTACATCATTACACAACGTGGCTGTGTCAGTGTGCAACCATTGTTACATCATTACACAAAGTGGCTGTGTCATTGTGCAACGATTGTTACATCATTACACAACGTGGCTGTGTCATTGTGCTTCCATTGTTACATCATTACACAAAGTGGCTGTGTCATTGTGCAACCATTGTTACATCATTACACAACGTGGCTGTGTCATTGTGCTACCATTGTTCCATCATTACACAACGTGGTTGTGTCATTGTGCAACCATTGTTACATCACTACACAAAGTGTCTGTGTCATTGTGCAACCATTGTTACATCATTATACAACGTGGCTGTGTCATTGTGCAACCATTGTTACATCATTACACACAGTGGTTGTGTCATTGTGCAACCATTGTTACATCATTACACAACGTGGCTGTGTCATTGTGCAACCATTGTTACATCATTACACAACGTGGCTGTGTCATTGTGCAACCATTGTTACATCATTACACAACGTGGCTGTGTCATTGTGCAACCATTGTTACATCATTACACAAAGTGGCTGTGTCATTGTGCAACCATTGTTACATCATTATACAACGTGGCTGTGTCATTGTGCAACCATTGTTACATCATTACACAACGTGGCTGTGTCATTGTGCAACCATTGTTACATCATTATACAATGTGGCTGTGTATTTGTGCAACCATTGTTAAATCATTAAACAACGTGACTGTGTCATTGTGCAACCATTGTTACATAATTACACAAAGTGGCTGTGTCATTGTGTAACCATTGTTACATCATTACACAACGTGGCTGTGTCATTGTGCAACCATTGTTACATCATTACAAAACGTGGCTGTGTCATTGTGCAACCATTGTTACATCATTACACAACGTGGTTGTGTCATTGTGCAACCATTGTTACATCATTACACAAAGTGGCTGTGTCATTGTGCAACCATTGTTACATCATTATACAATGTGGCTGTGTCAGTGTGCAACCATTGTTACATCATAACACAACGTGGCTGTGTCATTGTGCAACCATTGTTACATCATTATACAACGTGGCTGTGTCATTGTGCAACCATTGTTACATCATTACACAACGTGGCTGTGTCATTGTGCAACCATTGTTACATCATTACACAACGTGGCTGTGTCATTGTGCAACCATTGTTACATCATTACACAACGTGGCTGTGTCATTGTGCAACCATTGTTACATCATTACACAACATGGCTGTGTCATTGTGCAACAATTGTTACATCATTATACAACGTGGCTTTGTCATTGTGCAACCATTGTTACATCATTATACAACGTGGCTGTGTCATTGTGCAACCATTGTTACATCATTACACAATATGGCTGTGTCATTGTGCAACCATTGTTATATCATTATACAACGTGGCTGTGTCATTGTGCAACCATTGTTACATCATTATACAACGAGCTGTGTCATTGTACAACCACTGTTACATCATTACACAACGTGGCTGTGTCATTGTGCAACCATTGTTACATCATTACACAACGTGGCTGTGCCATTGTGCAACCATTGTTACACCAATATACAACATGGCTGTGTCATTGTCCAACCATTGTTACATCATTACACAACGTGGCTGTGTCATTGTGCAACCATTGTTACATCATTATACAACGTGGCTGTGTCATTGTGCAACCATTGTTACATCATTATACAACATGGCTGTGTCATTGTGCAACCATTGTTACATCATTACACAACGTGGCTGTGTCATTGTGCAACCATTGTTACATCATTACACAACGTGGCTGTGTCATTGTGCAACCATTGTTACATCATTATACAACGTGGCTGTGTCATTGTGCAACTATTGTTACATCATTATACAACGTGGCTGTGTCATTGTGCAACCATTGTTACATCATTACACAAAGTGGCTGTGTCATTGTGCCACCATTGTTACATCATTATACAACGTGGCTTTGTCATTGTGCAACCATTGTTACATCATTACACAAAGTGGCTTTGTCATTGTGCAACCATTGTTACATCATTACACAACGTGGCTGTGTCATTGTGCAACCATTGTTACATCATTACACAACGTGGCTGTGTCATTGTGCAACCATTGTTACATCATTATACAACGTGGCTGTGTCATTGTGCAACCATTGTTACATCATTACACAAAGTGGCTGTGTCATTGTGCAACCATTGTTACATCATTACACAAAGTGGCTGTGTCATTGTGCAACCATTGTTACATCATTATACAACGTGGCTGTGTCATTGTGCAACCATTGTTACATCATTATACAACGTGGCTGTGTCATTGTGCAACTATTGTTACATCATTACACAAAGTGGCCTTGTCATTGTGCAACCATTGTTACATCATTAAACATCGTGGCAGTGTCATTGTGCAACCATTGATACATCATTACACAACGTGGCTGTGCCATTGTGCAACCATTGTTACATCATTATACAATGTGGCTGTGTATTTGTGCAACCATCGTTAAATCATTAAACAACGTGGCTGTGTCATTGTGCAACCATTGTTACATAATTACACAAAGTGGCTGTGTCATTGTGTAACCATTGTTACACCATTAAACATTGTGGCTGTGTCATTGTGCAACCATTGTTACATCATTACACAACGTGGCTGTGTCATTGTGCAACCATTGTTACATCATTACACAACATGGCTGTGTCATTGTGCAACCATTGTTACATCATTACACAAAGTAGCTGTGTCATTGTTCAACCATTGGTACACCATTATACAACGTGGCTGTGTCATTGTGCAACCATTGTTACATCATTACACAACGTGGCTGTGTCATTCTGCAACCATTGTTACATCATTATACAAAGTGGCTGTGTCATTGTGCAACCATTGTTACATCATTATACAACGTGGCTGTGTCATTGTGCAACCATTGTTACATCATTACACAACGTGGCTGTGTCATTGTGCAACCATTGTTACATCATTATACAACGTGGCTGTGTCATTGTGCAACCATTGTTACATCAATATACAACGTGGCTGTGTCATTGTGCAACCATTGTTACATCATTACACAACATGGCTGTGTCATTGTGCAACCATTGTTACATCATTATACAATGTGGCTGTGTCATTGTGCAACCATTGTTACATCATTACACAACGTGGCTGTGTCATTGTGCAACCATTGTTACATCATTATACAACGTGGCTGTGTCATTGTGCAACCATTGTTACATCATTATACAACGTGGCTGTGTCATTGTGCAACCATTGTTACATCATTACACAACGTGGCTGTGTCATTGTGCAACCATTGTTACATCATTATACAACGTGGCTGTGTCATTGTGCAACCATTGTTACATCATTATACAACGTGGCTGTGTCATTGTGCAACCATTGTTACATCATTACACAACGTGGCTGTGTCATTGTGCAACCATTGTTACATCATTATACAACGTGGCTGTGTCATTATGCAACCATTGTTACATCATTACACAAAGTGGAAGTGTCATTGTGCAACCATTGTTACATCATTACACAAAGTGGCTGTGTCATTGTGCAACTATTGTTACATCATTATACAACGTGGCTGTGTCATTGTGCAACCATTGTTACATCATTACCCAACGTGGCTGTGTCATTGTGCAACCATTGTTACATAATTACACAAAGTGGCTGTGTCATTGTGAAACCATTTTTTACACCATTACACATTGTGGCTGTGTCATTGTGCAACCATTGTTACATCATTATGCAATGTGGCTGTGTCATTGTGCAACCATTGTTACATCATTACACAACATGGCTTTGTCATTGTGCAACCATTGTTACATCATTACACAAAGTAGCTGTGTCATTGTTCAACCATTGTTACATCATTATACAACGTGGCTGTGTCATTGTGCAACCATTGTGACATCATTACACAACGTGGCTGTGTCATTCTGCAACCATTGTTACATCATTATACAAAGTGGCTGTGTCATTGTGCAACCATTGTTACATCATTATACAACGTGGCTGTGTCATTGTGCAACCATTGTTACATCATTATACAACGTGGCTGTGTCATTGTGCAACCATTGTTACATCATTACACAACGTGGCTGTGTCATTGTGCAACCATTGTTACATCATTATACAACGTGGCTGTGTCATTGTGCAACCATTGTTACATCATTATACAACGTGGCTGTGTCATTGTGCAACCATTGTTACATCATTACACAACGTGGCTGTGTCATTGTGCAACCATTGTTACATCATTATACAATGTGGCTGAGTCATTGTGCAACGATTGTTACATCATTACACAACGTGGCTGTGTCATTGTGCAACCATTGTTACATCATTATACAACGTGGCTGTGTCATTGTGCAACTATTGTTACATCATTATACAACGTGGCTGTGTCATTGTGCAACCATTGTTACATCATTACACAAAGTGGCTGTGTCATTGTGCCACCATTGTTACATCATTATACAACGTGGCTTTGTCATTGTGCAACCATTGTTACATCATTACACAAAGTGGCTTTGTCATTGTGCAACCATTGTTACATCATTACACAACGTGGCTGTGTCATTGTGCAACCATTGTTACATCATTACACAACGTGGCTGTGTCATTGTGCAACCATTGTTACATCATTATACAACGTGGCTGTGTCATTGTGCAACCATTGTTACATCATTACACAAAGTGGCTGTGTCATTGTGTAACCATTGTTACACCATTAAACATTGTGGCTGTGTCATTGTGCAACCATTGTTACATCATTACACAACGTGGCTGTGTCATTGTGCAACCATTGTTACATCATTACACAACATGGCTGTGTCATTGTGCAACCATTGTTACATCATTACACACAGTAGCTGTGTCATTGTTCAACCATTGTTACACCATTATACAACGTGGCTGTGTCATTGTGCAACCATTGTTACATCATTACACAACGTGGCTGTGTCATTCTGCAACCATTGTTACATCATTATACAAAGTGGCTGTGTCATTGTGCAACCATTGTTACATCATTATATAACGTGGCTGTGTCATTGTGCAACCATTGTTACATCATTATACAACGTGGCTGTGTCATTGTGCAACCATTGTTACATCATTACACAACGTGGCTGTGTCATTGTGCAACCATTGTTACATCATTATACAACGTGGCTGTGTCATTGTGCAACCATTGTTACATCATTATACAACGTGGCTGTGTCATTGTGCAACCATTGTTACATCATTACACAACATGGCTGTGTCATTGTGCAACCATTGTTACATCATTATACAATGTGGCTGTGTCATTGTGCAACCATTGTTACATCATTACACAACGTGGCTGTGTCATTGTGCAACCATTGTTACATCATTATACAACGTGGCTGTGTCATTGTGCAACCATTGTTACATCATTATACAACGTGGCTGTGTCATTGTTCAACCATTGTTACACCATTATACAACGTGGCTGTGTCATTGTGCAACCATTGTTACATCATTACACAACGTGGCTGTGTCATTCTGCAACCATTGTTAAATCATTATACAAAGTGGCTGTGTCATTGTGCAACCATTGTTACATCATTATATAACGTGGCTGTGTCATTGTGCAACCATTGTTACATCATTATACAATGTGGCTGTGTCATTGTGCAACCATTGTTACATCATTACACAACGTGGCTGTGTCATTGTGCAACCATTGTTACATCATTATACAACGTGGCTGTGTCATTGTGCAACCATTGTTACATCATTACACAAAGTAGCTGTGTCATTGTTCAACCATTGTTACACCATTATACAACGTGGCTGTGTCATTGTGCAACCATTGTTACATCATTACACAACGTGGCTGTGTCATTCTGCAACCATTGTTACATCATTATACAAAGTGGCTGTGTCATTGTGCAACCATTGTTACATCATTATATAACGTGGCTGTGTCATTGTGCAACCATTGTTACATCATTATACAACGTGGCTGTGTCATTGTGCAACCATTGTTACATCATTACACAACGTGGCTGTGTCATTGTGCAACCATTGTTACATCATTACACAACGTGGCTGTGTCATTGTGCAACCATTGTTACATCATTATACAACGTGGCTGTGTCATTGTGCAACCATTGTTACATCATTATACAACGTGGCTGTGTCATTGTGCAACCATTGTTACATCATTACACAACGTGGCTGTGTCATTGTGCAACCATTGTTACATCATTATACAACGAGGCTGTGTCATTGTGCAACCATTGTTACATCATTACACAAAGTGGAAGTGTCATTGTGCAACCATTGTTACATCATTACACAAAGTGGCTGTGTCATTGTGCAACTATTGTTACATCATTATACAACGTGGCTGTGTCATTGTGCAACCATTGTTACATCATTACCCAACGTGGCTGTGTCATTGTGCAACCATTGTTACATCATTACACAAAGTGGCTGTGTCATTGTGCAACCATTGTTACATCATTATACAACGTGGCTGTGTCATTGTGCAACCATTGTTACATCATTACACAACGTGGCTGTGCCATTGTGCAACCATTGTTACATCATTATACAATGTGGCTGTGTATTTGTGCAACCATCGTTAAATCATTAAACAACGTGGCTGTGTCATTGTGCAACCATTGTTACATAATTACACAAAGTGGCTGTGTCATTGTGAAACCATTTTTTACACCATTACACATTGTGGCTGTGTCATTGTGCAACCATTGTTACATCATTACGCAATGTGGCTGTGTCATTGTGCAACCATTGTTACATCATTACACAACATGGCTTTGTCATTGTGCAACCATTGTTACATCATTACACAAAGTAGCTGTGTCATTGTTCAACAATTGTTACATCATTATACAACGTGGCTGTGTCATTGTGCAACCATTGTGACATCATTACACAACGTGGCTGTGTCATTCTGCAACCATTGTTACATCATTATACAAAGTGGCTGTGTCATTGTGCAACCATTGTTACATCATTATACAACGTGGCTGTGTCATTGTGCAACCATTGTTACATCATTATACAACGTGGCTGTGTCATTGTGCAACCATTGTTACATCATTACACAACGTGGCTGTGTCATTGTGCAACCATTTTTACATCATTATACAACATGGCTTTGTCATTGTGCAACCATTGTTACATCATTACACAAAGTGGCTTTGTCATTGTGAAGCCATTGTTACATCATTACACATCGTGGCTGTGTCATTGTGCAACCATTGTTACATCATTACACAATGTGGCTGTGTCATTGTGCAACCATTGTTACATCATTACACAAAGTAGCTGTGTCATTGTGCAACCATTGTTACATCATTATACAACGTGGCTGTGTCATTGTGCAACCATTGTTACATCATTACACAACGTGGCTGTGTCATTGTGCAACCATTGTTACATCATTATACAACGTGGCTGTGTCATTGTGCAACTATTGTTACATCATTATACAACGTGGCTGTGTCATTGTGCAACCATTGTTACATCATTACACAAAGTGGCTGTGTCATTGTGCCACCATTGTTACATCATTATACAACGTGGCTTTGTCATTGTGCAACCATTGTTACATCATTACACAAAGTGGCTTTGTCATTGTGCAACCATTGTTACATCATTACACAACGTGGCTGTGTCATTGTGCAACCATTGTTACATCATTACACAACGTGGCTGTGTCATTGTGCAACAATTGTTACATCATTATACAACGTGGCTGTGTCATTGTGCAACCATTGTTACATCATTACACAAAGTGGCTGTGTCATTGTGCAACCATTGTTACATCATTACACAAAGTGGCTGTGTCATTGTGCAACCATTGTTACATCATTATACAACGTGGCTGTGTCATTGTGCAACCATTGTTACATCATTATACAACGTGGCTGTGTCATTGTGCAACTATTGTTACATCATTACACAAAGTGGCCTTGTCATTGTGCAACCATTGTTACATCATTAAACATCGTGGCTGTGTCATTGTGCAACCATTGTTACATCATTACACAACGTGGCTGTGCCATTGAGCAACCATTGTTACATCATTATACAATGTGGATGTGTATTTGTGCAACCATCGTTAAATCATTAAACAACGTGGCTGTGTCATTGTGCAACCATTGTTACATAATTACACAAAGTGGCTGTGTCATTGTGTAACCATTGTTACACCATTAAACATTGTGGCTGTGTCATTGTGCAACCATTATTACATTATTACACAACATGTCTGTGTCATTGTGCAACCATTGTTACATCATTATACAACATGGCTGTGTCATTGTGCAACCATTGTTATATCATTACACAAAGTAGCTGTGTCATTGTTCAACCATTGTTACACCATTATACAACGTGGCTGTGTCATTGTGCAACCATTGTTACATCATTACAAAACGTGGCTGTGTCATTCTGCAACCATTGTTACATCATTATACAAAGTGGCTGTGTCATTGTGCAACCATTGTTACATCATTATACAACGTGGCTGTGTCATTGTGCAACCATTGTTACATCATTATACAACGTGGCTGTGTCATTGTGCAACCATTGTTACATCATTACACAACGTGGCTGTGTCATTGTGCAACCATTGTTACATCACTATACAACGTGGCTGTGTCATTGTGCAACCATTGTTACATCATTATACAACGTGGCTGTGTCATTGTGCAACCATTGTTACATCATTACACAACGTGGCTGTGTCATTGTGCAACCATTGTTACATCATTATACAACGTGGCTGTGTCATTGTGCAACCATTGTTACATCATTACACAAAGTGGAAGTGTCATTGTGCAACCATTGTTACATGATTACACAACGTGGCTGTGTCATTGTGCAACCATTGTTACATCATTACACAACGTGGCTGTGTCATTGTGCAACCATTGTTACATCATTACACAATGTGGCTGTGTCATTGTGCAACCATTGTTACATCACTACACAACGTGGCTGTGTCATTGTGCAACCATTGTTACATCATTACACAACATGGCTGTGTCATTGTGCAACCATTGTTACATCATTACACAAAGTGGCTGTGTCATTGTGCAACCATTGTTACATCATTATACAACGTGGCTGTGTTAGTGTGCAACCATTGTTACATCATAACACAATGTGGCTGTGTCATTGTGCAACTATTGTTACATCATTATACAACGTGGCTGTGTCATTGTGCAACCATTGTTACATCATTACACAAAGTGGCTGTGTCATAGTGCCACCATTGTTACATCATTATACAACGTGGCTGTGTCATTGTGCAACCATTGTTACATCATTATACAACGTGGCTGTGTCATTGTGCAACCATTGTTACATCATTAGACAACGTGGCTGTGTCATTGTGCAACTATTGTTACATCATTACACAAAGTGGCTTTGTCATTGTGCAACCATTGTTACATCATTACACATCGTGGCTGTGTCATTGTGCAACCATTGTTACATCATTATACAACGTGGCTGTGTCATTGTGCAACCATTGTTACATCATTATACAATGTGGCTGTGTCATTGTGCAACCATTGTTACATCATTACACAAAGTGGCTGTGTCATTGTGCCACCATTGTTACATCATTATACAACGTGGCTGTGTCATTGTGCAACCATTGTTACATCATTATACAACGTGGCTGTGTCATTGTGCAACCATTGTTACATCATTACACAACGTGGCTGTGTCATTGTGCAACTATTGTTACATCATTACACAAAGTGGCTTTGTCATTGTGCAACCATTGTTACATCATTACACAACGTGGCTGTGTCATTGTGCAACCATTGTTACATCATTACACAACGTGGCTGTGTCATTGTGCAACCATTGTTACATCATTACACAAAGTAGCTGTGTCATTGTGCAACCATTGTTACATCATTATACAATGTGGCTGTGTCATTGTGCAACCATTGTTACATCATTACACAACGTGGCTGTGTCATTGTGCAACCATTGTTACATCATTATACAACGTGGCTGTGTCATTGTGCAACTATTGTTACATCATTATACAACGTGGCTGTGTCATTGTGCAACCATTGTTAGATCATTACACAAAGTGGCTGTGTCATTGTGCCACTATTGTTACATCATTATACAACGTGGCTTTGTCATTGTGCAACCATTGTTACATCATTACACAAAGTGGCTTCCTCATTGTGCAACCATTGTTACATCATTACACAACGTGGCTGTGTCATTGTGCAACCATTGTTACATCATTACACAACGTGGCTGTGTCATTGTGCAACCATTGTTACATCATTATACAACGTGGCTGTGTCATTGTGCAACCATTGTTACATCATTACACAAAGTGGCTGTGTCATTGTGCAACCATTGTTACATCATTACACAAAGTGGCTGTGTCATTGTGCAACCATTGTTACATCATTATACAACGTGGCTGTGTCATTGTGCAACCATTGTTACATCATTATACAACGTGGCTGTGTCATTGTGCAACTATTGTTACATCATTACACAAAGTGGCCTTGTCATTGTGCAACCATTGTTACATCATTACACATCATGGCTGTGTCATTGTGCAACCATTGTTACATCATTACACAACGTGGCTGTGCCATTGTGCAACCATTGTTACATCATTACACATCATGGCTGTGTCATTGTGCAACCATTGTTACATCATTACACAACGTGGCTGTGTCATTGTGCAACCATTGTTACATCATTATACAACTCATTGTGCAACCATTGTTACATCATTATACAATGTGGCTGTGTCATTGTGCAGCCATTGTTACATCATTACACAACGTGGCTGTGTCATTGTGCAACCATTGTTACATCATTATACAACGTGGCTGTGTCATTGTGCAACTATTGTTACATTATTATACAACATGGCTGTGTCATTGTGCAACCATTGTTACATCATTATACAACGTGGCTGTGTCATTGTGCAACCATTGTTACATCATTATACAACGTGGCTGTGTCATTGTGCAACCATTGTTACATCATTACACAAAGTGGCTGTGTCATTGTGCAACCATTGTTACATCATTATACAACGTAGCTGTGTCATTGTGCAACTATTGTTACATCATTACACAAAGTGGCTGTGTCATTGTGCCACCATTGTTACATCATTATACAACGTGGCTGTGTCATTGTGCAACCATTGTTACATCATTACACAACGTGACTGTGTCATTGTGCAACCATTGTTACATCATTACACAACGTGGCTGTGTCATTGTGCAACCATTGTTACATCATTACACAAAGTGGCTGTGTCATTGTGCAACCATTGTTACATCATTATACAACGTGGCTGTGTCATTGTGCAACCATTGTTACATCATTACACAACGTGGCTGTGTCATTGTGCAACCATTGTTACATCATTATACAACGTGGCTGTGTCATTGTGCAACCATTGTTACATCATTATACATCGTAGCTGTGTCATTGTGCAACCATTGTTACATAATTATAAAACATGGCTGTGTCATTGTGCAACCATTGTTACATCATTATACAACGTGGCTGTGTCATTGTGCAACCATTGTTACATCATTACACAAAGTGGCTGTGTCATTGTGCAACCATTGTTACATCATTACACAACGTGGCTGTGTCAGTGTGCAACCATTGTTACATCATTACACAAAGTGGCTGTGTCATTGTGCAATGATTGTTACATCATTACACAACGTGGCTGTGTCATTGTGCTTCCATTGTTACATCATTACACAAAGTGGCTGTGTCATTGTGCAACCATTGTTACATCATTACACAACGTGGCTGTGTCATTGTGCTACCATTGTTACATCATTACACAACGTGGTTGTGTCATTGTGCAACCATTGTTACATCACTACACAAAGTGTCTGTGTCATTGTGCAACCATTGTTACATCATTATACAACGTGGCTG
The DNA here is from genome assembly GCF_964263255.1 of Lissotriton vulgaris. NCBI lineage: Eukaryota > Metazoa > Chordata > Amphibia > Caudata > Salamandridae > Lissotriton > Lissotriton vulgaris. Next base: position 795,339,418 of record NC_141697.1, read on the forward strand.
TGTCATTGTGCAACCATTGTTACATCATTACACACAGTGGTTGTGTCATTGTGCAACCATTGTTACATCATTACACAACGTGGCTGTGTCATTGTGCAACCATTGTTACATCATTACACAACGTGGCTGTGTCATTGTGCAACCATTGTTACATCATTACACAACGTGGCTGTGTCATTGTGCAACCATTGTTACATCATTACACAAAGTGGCTGTGTCATTGTGCAACCATTGTTACATCATTATACAACGTGGCTGTGTCATTGTGCAACCATTGTTACATCATTACACAACGTGGCTGTGTCATTGTGCAACCATTGTTACATCATTATACAATGTGGCTGTGTATTTGTGCAACCATTGTTAAATCATTAAACAACGTGACTGTGTCATTGTGCAACCATTGTTACATAATTACACAAAGTGGCTGTGTCATTGTGTAACCATTGTTACATCATTACACAACGTGGCTGTGTCATTGTGCAACCATTGTTACATCATTACAAAACGTGGCTGTGTCATTGTGCAACCATTGTTACATCATTACACAACGTGGTTGTGTCATTGTGCAACCATTGTTACATCATTACACAAAGTGGCTGTGTCATTGTGCAACCATTGTTACATCATTATGCAATGTGGCTGTGTCAGTGTGCAACCATTGTTACATCATAACACAACGTGGCTGTGTCATTGTGCAACCATTGTTACATCATTATACAATGTGGCTGTGTCATTGTGCAACCATTGTTACATCATTACACAACGTGGCTGTGTCATTGTGCAACCATTGTTACATCATTACACATCGTGGCTGTGTCATTGTGCAACCATTGTTACATCATTACACAATGTGGCTGTGTCATTGTGCAACCATTGTTACATCATTACACAACATGGCTGTGTCATTGTGCAACAATTGTTACATCATTATACAACGTGGCTGTGTCATTGTGCAACCATTGTTACATCATTATACAACGTGGCTGTGTCATTGTGCAACCATTGTTACATCATTACACAATATGGCTGTGTCATTGTGCAACCATTGTTACATCATTATACAACGTGGCTGTGTCATTGTGCAACCATTGTTACATCATTATACAACGTGGCTGTGTCATTGTGCAACCATTGTTACATCATTATACAAAGTGGCTGTGTCATTGTGCAACCATTGTTACATCATTATACAACGTAGCTGTGTCATTGTGCAACTATTGTTACATCATTACACAAAGTGGCTGTGTCATTGTGCCACCATTGTTACATCATTATACAACGTGGCTGTGTCATTGTGCAACCATTGTTACATCATTACACAACGTGACTGTGTCATTGTGCAACCATTGTTACATCATTACACAACGTGGCTGTGTCATTGTGCAACCATTGTTACATCATTACACAAAGTGGCTGTGTCATTGTGCAACCATTGTTACATCATTATACAACGTGGCTGTGTCATTGTGCAACCATTGTTACATCATTACACAACGTGGCTGTGTCATTGTGCAACCATTGTTACATCATTATACAACGTGGCTGTGTCATTGTGCAACCATTGTTACATCATTATACATCGTAGCTGTGTCATTGTGCAACCATTGTTACATAATTATACAACATGGCTGTGTCATTGTGCAACCATTGTTACATCATTATACAACGTGGCTGTGTCATTGTGCAACCATTGTTACATCATTACACAAAGTGGCTGTGTCATTGTGCAACCATTGTTACATCATTACACAACGTGGCTGTGTCATTGTGCAACCATTGTTACATCATTACACAACGTGGTTGTGTCATTGTGCAACCATTGTTACATCATTACACAAAGTGGCTGTGTCATTGTGCAACCATTGTTACATCATTATACAATGTGGCTGTGTCAGTGTGCAACCATTGTTACATCATAACACAACGTGGCTGTGTCATTGTGCAACCATTGTTACATCATTATACAACGTGGCTGTGTCATTGTGCAACCATTGTTACATCATTACACAACGTGGCTGTGTCATTGTGCAACCATTGTTACATCATTACACAAAGTGGAAGTGTCATTGTGCAACCATTGTTACATCATTACACAAAGTGGCTGTGTCATTGTGCAACTATTGTTACATCATTATACAACGTGGCTGTGTCATTGTGCAACCATTGTTACATCATTACCCAACGTGGCTGTGTCATTGTGCAACCATTGTTACATCATTACACAAAGTGGCTGTGTCATTGTGCAACCATTGTTACATCATTATACAACGTGGCTGTGTCATTGTGCAACCATTGTTACATCATTACACAACGTGGCTGTGCCATTGTGCAACCATTGTTACATCATTATACAATGTGGCTGTGTATTTGTGCAACCATCGTTAAATCATTAAACAACGTGGCTGTGTCATTGTGCAACCATTGTTACATAATTACACAAAGTGGCTGTGTCATTGTGAAACCATTTTTTACACCATTACACATTGTGGCTGTGTCATTGTGCAACCATTGTTACATCATTACGCAATGTGGCTGTGTCATTGTGCAACCATTGTTACATCATTACACAACATGGCTCTGTCATTGTGCAACCATTGTTACATCATTACACAAAGTAGCTGTGTCATTGTTCAACAATTGTTACATCATTATACAACGTGGCTGTGTCATTGTGCAACCATTGTGACATCATTACACAACGTGGCTGTGTCATTCTGCAACCATTGTTACATCATTATACAAAGTGGCTGTGTCATTGTGCAACCATTGTTACATCATTATACAACGTGGCTGTGTCATTGTGCAACCATTGTTACATCATTATACAACGTGGCTGTGTCATTGTGCAACCATTGTTACATCATTACACAACGTGGCTGTGTCATTGTGCAACCATTGTTACATCATTATACAACATGGCTTTGTCATTGTGCAACCATTGTTACATCATTACACAAAGTGGCTTTGTCATTGTGAAGCCATTGTTACATCATTACACATCGTGGCTGTGTCATTGTGCAACCATTGTTACATCATTACACAATGTGGCTGTGTCATTGTGCAACCATTGTTACATCATTACACAAAGTAGCTGTGTCATTGTGCAACCATTGTTACATCATTATACAACGTGGCTGTGTCATTGTGCAACCATTGTTACATCATTACACAACGTGGCTGTGTCATTGTGCAACCATTGTTACATCATTATACAACGTGGCTGTGTCATTGTGCAACTATTGTTACATCATTATACAACGTGGCTGTGTCATTGTGCAACCATTGTTACATCATTACACAAAGTGGCTGTGTCATTGTGCCACCATTGTTACATCATTATACAACGTGGCTTTGTCATTGTGCAACCATTGTTACATCATTACACAAAGTGGCTTTGTCATTGTGCAACCATTGTTACATCATTACACAACGTGGCTGTGTCATTGTGCAACCATTGTTACATCATTACACAACGTGGCTGTGTCATTGTGCAACAATTGTTACATCATTATACAACGTGGCTGTGTCATTGTGCAACCATTGTTACATCATTACACAAAGTGGCTGTGTCATTGTGCAACCATTGTTACATCATTACACAAAGTGGCTGTGTCATTGTGCAACCATTGTTACATCATTATACAACGTGGCTGTGTCATTGTGCAACCATTGTTACATCATTATACAACGTGGCTGTGTCATTGTGCAACTATTGTTACATCATTACACAAAGTGGCCTTGTCATTGTGCAACCATTGTTACATCATTAAACATCGTGGCTGTGTCATTGTGCAACCATTGTTACATCATTACACAACGTGGCTGTGCCATTGAGCAACCATTGTTACATCATTATACAATGTGGATGTGTATTTGTGCAACCATTGTTAAATCATTAAACAACGTGGCTGTGTCATTGTGCAACCATTGTTACATAATTACACAAAGTGGCTGTGTCATTGTGTAACCATTGTTACACCATTAAACATTGTGGCTGTGTCATTGTGCAACCATTATTACATTATTACACAACATGTCTGTGTCATTGTGCAACCATTGTTACATCATTATACAACATGGCTGTGTCATTGTGCAACCATTGTTATATCATTACACAAAGTAGCTGTGTCATTGTTCAACCATTGTTACACCATTATACAACGTGGCTGTGTCATTGTGCAACCATTGTTACATCATTACAAAACGTGGCTGTGTCATTCTGCAACCATTGTTACATCATTATACAAAGTGGCTGTGTCATTGTGCAACCATTGTTACATCATTATACAACGTGGCTGTGTCATTGTGCAACCATTGTTACATCATTATACAACGTGGCTGTGTCATTGTGCAACCATTGTTACATCATTACACAACGTGGCTGTGTCATTGTGCAACCATTGTTACATCACTATACAACGTGGCTGTGTCATTGTGCAACCATTGTTACATCATTATACAACGTGGCTGTGTCATTGTGCAACCATTGTTACATCATTACACAACGTGGCTGTGTCATTGTGCAACCATTGTTACATCATTATACAACGTGGCTGTGTCATTGTGCAACCATTGTTACATCATTACACAAAGTGGAAGTGTCATTGTGCAACCATTGTTACATCATTACACAACGTGGCTGTGTCATTGTGCAACCATTGTTACATCATTACACAACGTGGCTGTGTCATTGTGCAACCATTGTTACATCATTACACAATGTGGCTGTGTCATTGTGCAACCATTGTTACATCACTACACAACGTGGCTGTGTCATTGTGCAACCATTGTTACATCATTACACAACATGGCTGTGTCATTGTGCAACCATTGTTACATCATTACACAAAGTGGCTGTGTCATTGTGCAACCATTGTTACATCATTATACAACGTGGCTGTGTTAGTGTGCAACCATTGTTACATCATAACACAATGTGGCTGTGTCATTGTGCAACTATTGTTACATCATTATACAACGTGGCTGTGTCATTGTGCAACCATTGTTACATCATTACACAAAGTGGCTGTGTCATAGTGCCACCATTGTTACATCATTATACAACGTGGCTGTGTCATTGTGCAACCATTGTTACATCATTATACAACGTGGCTGTGTCATTGTGCAACCATTGTTACATCATTAGACAACGTGGCTGTGTCATTGTGCAACTATTGTTACATCATTACACAAAGTGGCTTTGTCATTGTGCAACCATTGTTACATCATTACACATCGTGGCTGTGTCATTGTGCAACCATTGTTACATCATTATACAACGTGGCTGTGTCATTGTGCAACCATTGTTACATCATTATACAATGTGGCTGTGTCATTGTGCAACCATTGTTACATCATTACACAAAGTGGCTGTGTCATTGTGCCACCATTGTTACATCATTATACAACGTGGCTGTGTCATTGTGCAACCATTGTTGCATCATTATACAACGTGGCTGTGTCATTGTGCAACCATTGTTACATCATTACACAACGTGGCTGTGTCATTGTGCAACTATTGTTACATCATTACACAAAGTGGCTTTGTCATTGTGCAACCATTGTTACATCATTACACAACGTGGCTGTGTCATTGTGCAACCATTGTTACATCATTACACAACGTGGCTGTGTCATTGTGCAACCATTGTTACATCATTACACAAAGTAGCTGTGTCATTGTGCAACCATTGTTACATCATTATACAATGTGGCTGTGTCATTGTGCAACCATTGTTACATCATTACACAACGTGGCTGTGTCATTGTGCAACCATTGTTACATCATTATACAACGTGGCTGTGTCATTGTGCAACTATTGTTACATCATTATACAACGTGGCTGTGTCATTGTGCAACCATTGTTACATCATTACACAAAGTGGCTGTGTCATTGTGCCACTATTGTTACATCATTATACAACGTGGCTTTGTCATTGTGCAACCATTGTTACATCATTACACAAAGTGGCTTCCTCATTGTGCAACCATTGTTACATCATTACACAACGTGGCTGTGTCATTGTGCAACCATTGTTACATCATTACACAACGTGGCTGTGTCATTGTGCAACCATTGTTACATCATTATACAACGTGGCTGTGTCATTGTGCAACCATTGTTACATCATTACACAAAGTGGCTGTGTCATTGTGCAACCATTGTTACATCATTACACAAAGTGGCTGTGTCATTGTGCAACCATTGTTACATCATTATACAACGTGGCTGTGTCATTGTGCAACCATTGTTACATCATTATACAACGTGGCTGTGTCATTGTGCAACTATTGTTACATCATTACACAAAGTGGCCTTGTCATTGTGCAACCATTGTTACATCATTACACATCATGGCTGTGTCATTGTGCAACCATTGTTACATCATTACACAACGTGGCTGTGCCATTGTGCAACCATTGTTACATCATTACACATCATGGCTGTGTCATTGTGCAACCATTGTTACATCATTACACAACGTGGCTGTGTCATTGTGCAACCATTGTTACATCATTATACAACTCATTGTGCAACCATTGTTACATCATTATACAATGTGGCTGTGTCATTGTGCAGCCATTGTTACATCATTACACAACGTGGCTGTGTCATTGTGCAACCATTGTTACATCATTATACAACGTGGCTGTGTCATTGTGCAACTATTGTTACATTATTATACAACATGGCTGTGTCATTGTGCAACCATTGTTACATCATTATACAACGTGGCTGTGTCATTGTGCAACCATTGTTACATCATTATACAACGTGGCTGTGTCATTGTGCAACCATTGTTACATCATTACACAAAGTGGCTGTGTCATTGTGCAACCATTGTTACATCATTATACAACGTAGCTGTGTCATTGTGCAACTATTGTTACATCATTACACAAAGTGGCTGTGTCATTGTGCCACCATTGTTACATCATTATACAACGTGGCTGTGTCATTGTGCAACCATTGTTACATCATTACACAACGTGACTGTGTCATTGTGCAACCATTGTTACATCATTACACAACGTGGCTGTGTCATTGTGCAACCATTGTTACATCATTACACAAAGTGGCTGTGTCATTGTGCAACCATTGTTACATCATTATACAACGTGGCTGTGTCATTGTGCAACCATTGTTACATCATTACACAACGTGGCTGTGTCATTGTGCAACCATTGTTACATCATTATACAACGTGGCTGTGTCATTGTGCAACCATTGTTACATCATTATACATCGTAGCTGTGTCATTGTGCAACCATTGTTACATAATTATACAACATGGCTGTGTCATTGTGCAACCATTGTTACATCATTATACAACGTGGCTGTGTCATTGTGCAACCATTGTTACATCATTACACAAAGTGGCTGTGTCATTGTGCAACCATTGTTACATCATTACACAACGTGGCTGTGTCAATGTGCAACCATTGTTACATCATTACACAAAGTGGCTGTGTCATTGTGCAATGATTGTTACATCATTACACAACGTGGCTGTGTCATTGTGCTTCCATTGTTACATCATTACACAAAGTGGCTGTGTCATTGTGCAACCATTGTTACATCATTACACAACGTGGCTGTGTCATTGTGCTACCATTGTTACATCATTACACAACGTGGTTGTGTCATTGTGCAACCATTGTTACATCACTACACAAAGTGTCTGTGTCATTGTGCAACCATTGTTACATCATTATACAACGTGGCTGTGTCATTGTGCAACCATTGTTACATCATTACACACAGTGGTTGTGTCATTGTGCAACCATTGTTACATCATTACACAACGTGGCTGTGTCATTGTGCAACCATTGTTACATCATTACACAACGTGGCTGTGTCATTGTGCAACCATTGTTACATCATTACACAACGTGGCTGTGTCATTGTGCAACCATTGTTACATCATTATACAACGTGGCTGTGTCATTGTGCAACCATTGTTACATCATTATACAATGTGGCTGTGTATTTGTGCAACCATTGTTAAATCATTAAACAACGTGACTGTGTCATTGTGCAACCATTGTTACATAATTACACAAAGTGGCTGTGTCATTGTGTAACCATTGTTACATCATTACACAACGTGGCTGTGTCATTGTGCAACCATTGTTACATCATTACAAAACGTGGCTGTGTCATTGTGCAACCATTGTTACATCATTACACAACGTGGTTGTGTCATTGTGCAACCATTGTTACATCATTACACAAAGTGGCTGTGTCATTGTGCAACCATTGTTACATCATTATACAATGTGGCTGTGTCAGTGTGCAACCATTGTTACATCATAACACAACGTGGCTGTGTCATTGTGCAACCATTGTTACATCATTATACAATGTGGCTGTGTCATTGTGCAACCATTGTTACATCATTACACAACGTGGCTGTGTCATTGTGCAACCATTGTTACATCATTACACATCGTGGCTGTGTCATTGTGCAACCATTGTTACATCATTACACAATGTGGCTGTGTCATTGTGCAACCATTGTTACATCATTACACAACATGGCTGTGTCATTGTGCAACAATTGTTACATCATTATACAACGTGGCTGTGTCATTGTGCAACCATTGTTACATCATTATACAACGTGGCTGTGTCATTGTGCAACCATTGTTACATCATTACACAATATGGCTGTGTCATTGTGCAACCATTGTTACATCATTATACAACGTGGCTGTGTCATTGTGCAACCATTGTTACATCATTATACAACGTGGCTGTGTCATTGTGCAACCATTGTTACATCATTATACAAAGTGGCTGTGTCATTGTGCAACCATTGTTACATCATTATACAACGTAGCTGTGTCATTGTGCAACTATTGTTACATCATTACACAAAGTGGCTGTGTCATTGTGCCACCATTGTTACATCATTATACAACGTGGCTGTGTCATTGTGCAACCATTGTTACATCATTACACAACGTGACTGTGTCATTGTGCAACCATTGTTACATCATTACACAACGTGGCTGTGTCATTGTGCAACCATTGTTACATCATTACACAAAGTGGCTGTGTCATTGTGCAACCATTGTTACATCATTATACAACGTGGCTGTGTCATTGTGCAACCATTGTTACATCATTACACAACGTGGCTGTGTCATTGTGCAACCATTGTTACATCATTATACAACGTGGCTGTGTCATTGTGCAACCATTGTTACATCATTATACATCGTAGCTGTGTCATTGTGCAACCATTGTTACATAATTATACAACATGGCTGTGTCATTGTGCAACCATTGTTACATCATTATACAACGTGGCTGTGTCATTGTGCAACCATTGTTACATCATTACACAAAGTGGCTGTGTCATTGTGCAACCATTGTTACATCATTACACAACGTGGCTGTGTCATTGTGCAACCATTGTTACATCATTACACAACGTGGTTGTGTCATTGTGCAACCATTGTTACATCATTACACAAAGTGGCTGTGTCATTGTGCAACCATTGTTACATCATTATACAATGTGGCTGTGTCAGTGTGCAACCATTGTTACATCATAACACAACGTGGCTGTGTCATTGTGCAACCATTGTTACATCATTATACAACGTGGCTGTGTCATTGTGCAACCATTGTTACATCATTACACAACGTGGCTGTGTCATTGTGCAACCATTGTTACATCATTACACAACGTGGCTGTGTCATTGTGCAACCATTGTTACATCATTACACAACGTGGCTGTGTCATTGTGCAACCATTGTTACATCATTACACAACATGGCTGTGTCATTGTGCAACAATTGTTACATCATTATACAACGTGGCTGTGTCATTGTGCAACCATTGTTACATCATTATACAACGTGGCTGTGTCATTGTGCAACCATTGTTACATCATTACACAATATGGCTGTGTCATTGTGCAACCATTGTTATATCATTATACAACGTGGCTGTGTCATTGTGCAACCATTGTTACATCATTATACAACGAGCTGTGTCATTGTACAACCACTGTTACATCATTACACAACGTGGCTGTGTCATTGTGCAACCATTGTTACATCATTACACAACGTGGCTGTGCCATTGTGCAACCATTGTTACACCAATATACAACATGGCTGTGTCATTGTGCAACCATTGTTACATCATTACACAATGTGGCTCTGTCATTGTGCAACCATTGTTACATCATTATACAACGTGGCTGTGTCATTGTGCAACCATTGTTACATCATTATACAACATGGCTGTGTCATTGTGCAACCATTGTTACATCATTACACAACGTGGCTGTGTCATTGTGCAACCATTGTTACATCATTACACAATGTGGATGTGTCATTGTGCAACCATTGTTACATCATTATACAACTCATTGTGCAACCATTGTTACATCATTATACAATGTGGCTGTGTCATTGTGCAGCCATTGTTACATCATTACACAACGTGGCTGTGTCATTGTGCAACCATTGTTACATCATTATACAACGTGGCTGTGTCATTGTGCAACTTTTGTTACATTAATATACAACGTGGCTGTGTCATTGTGCAAACATTGTTACATCATTATACAACGTGGCTGTGTCATTGTGCAACCATTGTTACATCATTATACAACGTGGCTGTGTCATTGTGCAACCATTGTTACATCATTACACAAAGTGGCTGTGTCATTGTGCAACCATTGTTACATCATTATACAACGTAGCTGTGTCATTGTGCAACTATTGTTACATCATTACACAAAGTGGCTGTGTCATTGTGCCACCATTGTTACATCATTACACAACGTGGCTGTGTCATTGTGCAACCATTGTTACATCATTACACAACGTGACTGTGTCACTGTGCAACCATTGTTACATCATTACACAACGTGGCTGTGTCATTGTGCAACCATTGTTACATCATTATACAACGTGGCTGTGTCATTGTGCAACCATTGTTACATCATTACACAACGTGGCTGTGTCATTGTGCAACCATTGTTACATCATTATACAACGTGGCTGTGTCATTGTGCAACCATTGTTACATCATTATACATCGTAGCTGTGTCATTGTGCAACCATTGTTACATCATTATACAACGTGGCTGTGTCATTGTGCAACCATTGTTACATCATTATACAACGTGGCTGTGTCATTGTGCAACCATTGTTACATCATTACACAAAGTGGCTGTGTCATTGTGCAACCATTGTTACATCATTACACAACGTGGCTGTGTCAGTGTGCAACGATTGTTACATCATTACACAACGTGGCTGTGTCATTGTGCTTCCATTGTTACATCATTACACAACGTGGCTGTGTCATTGTGCAACCATTGTTACATCATTATACAACGTGGCTGTGTCATTGTGCAACCATTGTTACATCATTATACATCGTAGCTGTGTCATTGTGCAACCATTGTTACATCATTATACAACGTGGCTGTGTCATTGTGCAACCATTGTTACATCATTATACAACGTGGCTGTGTCATTGTGCAACCATTGTTACATCATTACACAAAGTGGCTGTGTCATTGTGCAACCATTGTTACATCATTACACAACGTGGCTGTGTCAGTGTGCAACGATTGTTACATCATTACACAACGTGGCTGTGTCATTGTGCTTCCATTGTTACATCATTACACAAAGTGGCTGTGTCATTGTGCAACCATTGTTACATCATTACACAACGTGGCTGTGTCATTGTGCTACCATTGTTACATCATTACACAACGTGGTTGTGTCATTGTGCAACCATTGTTACATCACTACACAAAGTGGCTGTGTCATTGTGCCACCATTGTTACATCATTATACAACATGGCTTTGTCATTGTGCAACCATTGTTACATCATTACACAAAGTGGCTTTGTCATTGTGCAACCATTGTTACATCATTACACAACGTGGCTGTGTCATTGTGCTACCATTGTTACATCATTACACAACGTGGTTGTGTCATTGTGCAACCATTGTTACATCATTACACAACGTGGCTGTGTCATTGTGCAACCATTGTTACATCATTACACAAAGTGGCTGTGTCATTGTGCAACCATTGTTACATCATTATACAACGTGGCTGTGTCATTGTGCAACCATTGTTACATCATTACACAACGTGGCTGTGTCATTGTGCAACCATTGTTACATCATTATACAATGTGGCTGTGTATTTGTGCAACCATTGTTAAATCATTAAACAACGTGACTGTGTCATTGTGCAACCATTGTTACATAATTACACAAAGTGGCTGTGTCATTGTGTAACCATTGTTACATCATTACACAACGTGGCTGTGTCATTGTGCAACCATTGTTACATCATTACAAAACGTGGCTGTGTCATTGTGCAACCATTGTTACATCATTACACAACGTGGTTGTGTCATTGTGCAACCATTGTTACATCATTACACAAAGTGGCTGTGTCATTGTGCAACCATTGTTACATCATTATGTTGGGATTTAGGATTTACGGCGCTCAGTCCTCTCTCTGTGCACATGTTCAAAGGTACACCCCTCCCCTTTCCCTCCCATGTGATCGCTTTTAAGGCCGTGGGACCGGTCTTTCAGTGCTTGGTTTTGTTTCCGGTCAGTTGTCTAATGGGGATCCTAGTACCTGATCGTGTGGCTGAGTTCGTGTTCATTGCTATTCCTGACTATTCGGGTGTTTGTCAGAGTGAGGCTTCACTCTGACCTGGAAGGACGTGTTTGGGGATTTCCGGACGGAGATCTTGTGATTGGAATCAAGTGCGCGGCTGCGCACTAGTATTGCATCCTAACCGGTGCTATCCTTTTCGGGAGCTTTTTGATTTACAGGCGCTTTTGTGAGAGACTTTTGGATTCATGAAACGAACCAGCTGAACGCTGACGTTTTATTTTTCTGTTTTTGCACTACGTGGCCACGGGTTTTTTCTAGCTGTCGGGAAGTGGGGATTTTGTTTTACACTCCTTGAATTCAGAACGGGGTTTTTTCAGTCCAAGGACTTTTTCCCCGATAAAGAAAGGTGAAGCACTCTGCAAAGAAAACAAACCCGGATGGGCGTTTCTTCTTGAAGACTTCCGCATTGCATCAGAAAAACGGGGTCTCCTATGCGGTCCTGTTAAGGCTTTTATTGGGTAAGAAGAACGGAGAGCGGTTGTGTTTTATGTTGGTAATTGACTGTGCACAGAGAGATTGACGTTAGAGGGAATATTTATCAGTGCTTGTTTTCTGTTTATGTTTCCTCTGCAGGGTGCGAGGTTCCGTGTATACTCTCGAGGTTAAAGAGAGCTGTCAGGAGAATCCCTGGGTCTACCAGCCTGCTTCACCTCCCCTTTCCCTGGGGTCGTTATTTTTTACCCTTCCCTCTCTCCTGGCCCAGGCTGTAGAGTGCATTGGTTTTCCTTCGTGGCCTGCAGTCTGTGCGGGGGTAGAGAGAGGGGATTATCGTCGCTCCTGCAGCGCGGTTTCGAGTGGGAGACCGCTTGACAAAAAACCAAGCCCACGAATAGTTGCGCTGCCCGAGCGAGGATGGACGTAGATAAGAATGAGGACAAGGCGCAGGAAGAGAGGGTTCCCTCTATGCAGGAGTTGATGGGGGCCATCACGGCCTTACAAACACAATTGCAGGAGGTGAAACATGAGAATCAGGGATTACGTAGGGAATTGGATGTAGCTAGGTCCCGTGATCAGGGGAGTTGGGGAGCAGGAAAACCTGTTATACACCCGGCCACTTTTCAGTTCGAGAGGGGAACTAGCTCCAGCCCCGCTCCCATGACAGTGAATGTTCACACCCCTACTCCTGTCCCTTTGGCGGCTCCTGAACGTTTCTTTGGTGACTCGAATAAGTTCGCGGTGTTTATGAATCAATGCCATCTACATTTTTTATGTAAACCCGCAGCTTTCCCTAATGACTCCGCTAAAGTGGCGTTTGTGATCTCTTATTTAGCCGGGACTGCGGCTACGTGGGCCGTGCCTTTGGTGGAGAACAATGATCCTGCTTTGACTAATTATGATACGTTTAAGGACATGATGCATGCCTTGTTTGCCAAACATGCGTTTATGCAGGCCAGTGACGCAGAATTAATGGCTTTACGGCAGGGCAAACAAGAACTTCTTACGTATATATCTACCTTCAATAGATTAGTGTCGGAAACCCATTGGCCTGTGGATAAACGTACCTCCATATTCTATCAAGGATTATGTGAGGAGTTAAAGGATGTGGTTTCTCAGGTGGTTAATCCTCCTTTGGATTGTACTGAGTTCATTGATTTGGTAGTGAAGTTAAATCACAGGTTGATGGAAAGGAAGGGAGAAAGACCTAGACCCTTTCTGCCTCGCCCCCTGTCTTTGCGGAGTGAGTCACGGGGAGTGGGGGGGGATTTGAAGTCGACCCCCGAACCGATGGAGATAGGTGGTATTAGAGGCCCGTTGCCCTTGGTGGAAAAGGAAAGGCGTAGATCTAACAACCTTTGTTTGTATTGTGGCCAGGCGGGCCATTATGCCCGAGATTGTCCTGTGAAGCCTTCTAAAGAATCTCCACGTAAGGCGGTGGCTTGTGTGCATCGTGACGATCGGCATGTGGACTCTGTGGTTCCTTGTACTCCGTATCAAATACCTGGCATAGTGAAGAGGGTCCCCCGACATTTTACTATCACTGTCTGTTTGGTGATTTCAAACAATCATCGGGCTCCAGTATCTGCTCTGTTGGACTCCGGGGCCACGGGGAACTTTATGGATATCAAGTTGGCAGAGAGAATTGGAGTTCCCTGGGTTTACAAGGAGCAACCTGAACCTGTCAGGGCTATCGATGGGACGGAGTTGTCATCGGGTACAATCACCCGTCAGACTGAACCCCTCTGTATGGTGGGAGACAATGGTCATTCGGAGGAAATCGGATTTGATTTGATCGATGCCCCGTCCTTCGGTGTGGTTCTGGGAGTACCGTGGTTGCAGACCCATAATCCTAAAATAGACTGGATAAGAAGAACAGTGACCCTTGATTCTGCTCACTGTTTGCAAAATTGTTACAAGGTAGCAACCGATTGGGTAACTCCCTTGTCTTGCGCTGCTAGTTCCGGGGAGATGGGTGATGAGTTGAGAGTCCCTGAATCCTATTCGGTCTTTAGCGATGTATTCGATAAAGGGAAAGCTAGAGAACTGCCCCCTCACCGGTCATTTGATTGCCGGATTGATTTGATGCCAGGGGCTACGCTTCCTTGTAGTCGTGTCTATGCTTTATCGGGCCCTGAGGAACTACACTTGAAGGGGTATATAGAGGAGATGTTGGAGAAAGGGTTTATACGTCCCTCTTCCTCGCCCGTGTCATCGGCTATCTTCTTTATTCCGAAGAAGGAAGGTGGACTTCGGGCTTGTGTAGATTATAGAGCGCTCAATAAGGGTACGATTAAGAACAAGTACCCTCTTCCCTTAATACCTGTGTTGCTTGATCAACTAAAGCATGCAACGGTTTTCACCAAGTTAGATCTCCGGGGTGCGTACCATCTCATCCGCGTCCGTGAAGGCGATGAATGGAAAACTGCCTTCCGGACCAAATTCGGCCTTTACGAGTATTGCGTGATGCCCTTTGGGCTCTGTAACGCTCCGGCTGCTTTTCAGTTTTTCATTAACGAGGTATTGAGGGAATATTTGGATTTGAGCGTCATAGTCTACATTGACGATATCCTCGTGTTTTCCACCACAGTTGAGGAACACGTCGTCCATGTAGGGCAGGTCTTGCAGCGCCTAAAAGAACATCAGCTGTATGTTAGATTGGAAAAGTGTAGCTTTCACACACCTAGGGTGGAGTTCTTGGGATTTGTGATTTCCGAAAAGGGGATCATGATGGATCCCAAGAAAATAGAAGCTATCACTTCTTGGCCAGCGCCGACGTGTGTGAGAGATATCCAAGTTTTACTTGGATTCGCTAATTTCTATCGGCGGTTTATTTCGCACTTTTCCGAGATTATAGCTCCCATGACAGTATTGCTACGGAAAGGGGTGCCCTTTGTGTGGTCATACCATGCTCAAGCCTCTGTGAATCTGTTAATTAAGAGGTTCACTACGGCACCTGTTTTGGTTCATCCTGACCCTTCATTGCCTTTCTTTGTGGAGGCTGATGCTTCCTTGTGTGCTGTAGGGGGGGTGTTGTCTCAGAGGAATGCGGAGAACGGAGAGATGCATCCGATCGCCTTTTTTTCCAAGACCTTGCTGCCCGCCGAGAGGAATTACACCGTGGCGGAGCGTGAATTGCTGGCCATTAAGTTGTCCTTTGAGGAGTGGCGCCATTATTTATGGGGCGCTCGGCATCCGATCACCATCTTCACTGACCATAAAAACTTAGAATTCTTCAGGTCAGCGCGCGCCCTAACCCCTAGGCAGATGAGGTGGGTCTCATTTTTTAATGAGTACGACTTTATCATTACTTACAGGCCTGCTGCGCAGCAGGTGAAGTCAGATGCATTGTCCCGTATCCATGTGAAACATCTAGGCCTGCCCAGTGAGAACGTGAAGTGTACCTTTATCGCCCCTGAGAGAATAGTAGGTAGCGTTTCCATTGATGACTTTAATGACTTGGTCCGAACAGAACTGGCAGAGATTGATCTTACCCCTTGGATGTCTCAACCCTTGATGTCCCTAAGAACTGGGTTGTTGTATCATGAGGACAAACTGTTTATTCCCCCTAAACTCAGGGACATGGTATTGGAATGGTGTCATTCTTCTTCCCTGGTTGGGCATCCTGGTTCCACCAAGACCATGGAATTCTGTTTGAGGTGGTTCTGGTGGAATTCCGTGGCAAGTGACGTGAAGTCGTACGTAAAGGCCTGTCCTGTGTGTGCCGTGAATAAACCAACACATGATAAACCCTCTGGATTGCTGCATCCTCTCCCTGTCCCTCGGGCTCCCTGGCAAACCATAAGTATGGATTTTGTGACAGATCTGCCTCTGGAGTCTGGGTTTACCACCATTCTCGTTGTAGTGGATTCCTTCACTAAAATGGCACATTTTATTCCCTTGGCCAAGTTGCCTACGGCAGGAGAATTGGCCACGATCTTTTTGTCTTCCGTGGTACGCCTGCATGGCTTGCCCCTGGCCATTGTTTCCGATAGGGGGGCTCAGTTTGTCTCTCATTTTTGGAGGGAATTGTGTGCGGCCTTAAAGATGAAGTTATGTCTGTCCTCCGCATATCATCCTCAGTCGGATGGACAGACGGAACGCACCAATCAGACCATGGAGCAGTATTTGAGGTGTCTGGGTACATCTTTAGCTTGTAGTTGGGTGGTGGCTCTCCCGCTGGCTGAATTCGCCTACAACAACAGTGTGCATTCAGCGGTGGGAATGACCCCTTTCTTTTGTTCCATGGGGTTTCATCCCCGAGCGATTCCCTTTCAGCCCTCGGGCCAGGTACCGGCGGTAACTGCCTTAGGACTGTCTTTGGTTCAGATTTGGAATACGACATTGGAACATCTAGAAAAGGCAAAGGTTGACATGAAGAAGCAGGCAGATAAACACAGGGTCCCGGCGCCTTCCTATCGGGTGGGAGATAAGGTGTGGCTTTCCACCAAGAACCTGAGATTAGGGGGGTCACGTAAATTGCAGCCGAGGTTTGTGGGTCCATTTCCTATACTCAAGATAATCAATCCAGTAGCAATGAAGTTGGGGTTACCTGATGAGTATGGGATCCATCCTGTTTTTCACACCTCCCTTCTGAAACCCTATGTAGTCACCTCTCAGGTTTTGCCCCCTCCTCCCCCTGTGTTGATAGGTGAGGTAGAGGAGTTTGAGGTCAGTGCAATCTTGGATTCCAGGAGGAGGAATGGGAAGCTGATGTATCTGATAGACTGGAAGGGATATCCCCCAGAGGATCGAACATGGGAGGCTGCTAGTGGGGTGCATGCTCCTAGATTGGTAAGACTTTTCCATTTACGTAACCCTTCCAAGCCCCGTCCGGTAGGGAGGCCTTTGCGGGGAGGTACTGTTGGGATTTAGGATTTACGGCGCTCAGTCCTCTCTCTGTGCACATGTTCAAAGGTACACCCCTCCCCTTTCCCTCCCATGTGATCGCTTTTAAGGCCGTGGGACCGGTCTTTCAGTGCTTGGTTTTGTTTCCGGTCAGTTGTCTAATGGGGATCCTAGTACCTGATCGTGTGGCTGAGTTCGTGTTCATTGCTATTCCTGACTATTCGGGTGTTTGTCAGAGTGAGGCTTCACTCTGACCTGGAAGGACGTGTTTGGGGATTTCCGGACGGAGATCTTGTGATTGGAATCAAGTGCGCGGCTGCGCACTAGTATTGCATCCTAACCGGTGCTATCCTTTTCGGGAGCTTTTTGATTTACAGGCGCTTTTGTGAGAGACTTTTGGATTCATGAAACGAACCAGCTGAACGCTGACGTTTTATTTTTCTGTTTTTGCACTACGTGGCCACGGGTTTTTTCTAGCTGTCGGGAAGTGGGGATTTTGTTTTACACTCCTTGAATTCAGAACGGGGTTTTTTCAGTCCAAGGACTTTTTCCCCGATAAAGAAAGGTGAAGCACTCTGCAAAGAAAACAAACCCGGATGGGCGTTTCTTCTTGAAGACTTCCGCATTGCATCAGAAAAACGGGGTCTCCTATGCGGTCCTGTTAAGGCTTTTATTGGGTAAGAAGAACGGAGAGCGGTTGTGTTTTATGTTGGTAATTGACTGTGCACAGAGAGATTGACGTTAGAGGGAATATTTATCAGTGCTTGTTTTCTGTTTATGTTTCCTCTGCAGGGTGCGAGGTTCCGTGTATACTCTCGAGGTTAAAGAGAGCTGTCAGGAGAATCCCTGGGTCTACCAGCCTGCTTCACCTCCCCTTTCCCTGGGGTCGTTATTTTTTACCCTTCCCTCTCTCCTGGCCCAGGCTGTAGAGTGCATTGGTTTTCCTTCGTGGCCTGCAGTCTGTGCGGGGGTAGAGAGAGGGGATTATCGTCGCTCCTGCAGCGCGGTTTCGAGTGGGAGACCGCTTGACACATTATACAATGTGGCTGTGTCAGTGTGCAACCATTGTTACATCATAACACAACGTGGCTGTGTCATTGTGCAACCATTGTTACATCATTATACAACGTGGCTGTGTCATTGTGCAACCATTGTTACATCATTACACAACGTGGCTGTGTCATTGTGCAACAAATGTTACATCATTACACAACGTGGCTGTGTCATTGTGCAACCATTGTTACATCATTACACAACGTGGCTGTGTCATTGTGCAACCATTGTTACATCATTACACAACATGGCTGTGTCATTGTGCAACAATTGTTACATCATTATACAACGTGGCTGTGTCATTGTGCAACCATTGTTACATCATTATACAACGTGGCTGTGTCATTGTGCAACCATTGTTACATCATTACACAATATGGCTGTGTCATTGTGCAACCATTGTTATATCATTATACAACGTGGCTGTGTCATTGTGCAACCATTGTTACATCATTATACAACGAGCTGTGTCATTGTACAACCACTGTTACATCATTACACAACGTGGCTGTGTCATTGTGCAACCATTGTTACATCATTACACAACGTGGCTGTGCCATTGTGCAACCATTGTTACACCAATATACAACATGGCTGTGTCATTGTGCAACCATTGTTACATCATTACACAACGTGGCTCTGTCATTGTGCAACCATTGTTACATCATTATACAACGTGGCTGTGTCATTGTGCAACCATTGTTACATCATTATACAACATGGCTGTGTCATTGTGCAACCATTGTTACATCATTACACAACGTGGCTGTGTCATTGTGCAACCATTGTTACATCATTACACAACGTGGCTGTGTCATTGTGCAACCATTGTTACATCATTATACAACTCATTGTGCAACCATTGTTACATCATTATACAATGTGGCTGTGTCATTGTGCAGCCATTGTTACATCATTACACAACGTGGCTGTGTCATTGTGCAACCATTGTTACATCATTATACAACGTGGCTGTGTCATTGTGCAACTTTTGTTACATTAATATACAACGTGGCTGTGTCATTGTGCAAACATTGTTACATCATTATACAACGTGGCTGTGTCATTGTGCAACCATTGTTACATCATTATACAACGTGGCTGTGTCATTGTGCAACCATTGTTACATCATTACACAAAGTGGCTGTGTCATTGTGCAACCATTGTTACATCATTATACAACGTAGCTGTGTCATTGTGCAACTATTGTTACATCATTACACAAAGTGGCTGTGTCATTGTGCCACCATTGTTACATCATTACACAACGTGGCTGTGTCATTGTGCAACCATTGTTACATCATTACACAACGTGACTGTGTCACTGTGCAACCATTGTTACATCATTACACAACGTGGCTGTGTCATTGTGCAACCATTGTTACATCATTACACAAAGTGGCTGTGTCATTGTGCAACCATTGTTACATCATTATACAACGTGGCTGTGTCATTGTGCAACCATTGTTACATCATTACACAACGTGGCTGTGTCATTGTGCAACCATTGTTACATCATTATACAACGTGGCTGTGTCATTGTGCAACCATTGTTACATCATTATACATCGTAGCTGTGTCATTGTGCAACCATTGTTACATCATTATACAACGTGGCTGTGTCATTGTGCAACCATTGTTACATCATTATACAACGTGGCTGTGTCATTGTGCAACCATTGTTACATCATTACACAAAGTGGCTGTGTCATTGTGCAACCATTGTTACATCATTACACAACGTGGCTGTGTCAGTGTGCAACGATTGTTACATCATTACACAACGTGGCTGTGTCATTGTGCTTCCGTTGTTACATCATTACACAAAGTGGCTGTGTCATTGTGCAACCATTGTTACATCATTACACAACGTGGCTGTGTCATTGTGCTACCATTGTTACATCATTACACAACGTGGTTGTGTCATTGTGCAACCATTGTTACATCACTACACAAAGTGGCTGTGTCATTGTGCCACCATTGTTACATCATTATACAACATGGCTTTGTCATTGTGCAACCATTGTTACATCATTACACAAAGTGGCTGTGTCATTGTGCAACCATTGTTACATCATTACCCAACGTGGCTGTGTCATTGTGCAACCATTGTTACATCATTACACAAAGTGGCTGTGTCATTGTGCAACCATTGTTACATCATTATACAACGTGGCTGTGTCATTGTGCAACCATTGTTACATCATTACACAACGTGGCTGTGCCATTGTGCAACCATTGTGGAAAGGGGCGACCAACTCGGTCCCCCCGAACTTATGGCAGAGTGCCTCGATCCCCCGGGAAGCCATTTTTGGGCGGGGGGCGCGTCTCGGCTGGTATGCCCGAAGCGGCGTAGCTGGGGCGCGCCCGTTCCCGCCCTAGAGTGGGCTGGCCTAGACACTGACGCAGCCAGCCACGCCCTCGGGGCAGGCAGGGGCGGGTATACGCCCGCCCTGAAGACGGATAAAAAGGGACGCAAGACCAGAAGACATCCTCTTGTTCTTGTGCCCTGAAGCTGCACCTCCTCGCTGCACGTGAGCTCGGGACGGAACGAAGAGCCAATTTTGAGCGTTTTAATCTTTCCTTTTGTCTTCTAGATACTTCGTTTGAAAGATGCCCAAGAAAGGCGCGAAGAGAATGACGACTGACCAGATGGTTCGGGTCCTCATGAAGGAGATGTCCGAAATAAAGAAGCGGTTGGCGGAGCGAGACGGGGAGGAGGGATCGGGGCGTCCACCGGCTGGAGGGAAGCCAAAGAGGCCGAAAAGGGGGCCAGCCGGGGGAGACGTCCCGGTCCCCTGTTCCCCGCTCGAGGCGCCAGCCCCAGTACCGGCCCCGGTACCGAAGGAAGGGAATCCGATTCCCGTCGTAGTCACCCCGACATCCACTGAGGATATGCCTCCTGAGTTGGCGGCACAGTTAGCAGCGTGGTTGGGGGACAGTAGCGAGGGCGCCACGGCTGCCGAAGCGCATGCACTGATGAAACAGTTGCGCGAGAAACGTGATACAGCCAAGGTACCCGCGCCGGCTGCGGTGTTAGACAAGCCACGAGTGGCGGAAGCAGCGTTCGGTGCAGGTAAGCGGCCATTGCCGATCGCGAGGGATGAGTCAGCACCCTCTCGTAGAGAAAAATTGGGGCAACATGTTCCTTTGGCAATAAAGGAGAAGATTTGGGCGGGGGAATATGTAAACATTTTCTCCTTGCTTGTTGATCATTATGAGGTTGAAACTGTTAAGAGTCAAAAGGATCTGATGCATCCGAGTGTTTGGCGCGCAAAAATGGCCGCCTTTAAAGTAAATGAGAATATTGGCAACTGGGGCAATGCATGGGGAATTTTTACGTCAATTTTGGGGGAACGTAGGCCTGAATTGCTCCCTGAGTTTCCAGTATATCAGTCACGAATTATGGGGTACTCGACATCGCACCAAGGTAACCAATGGTTCTGTTATGACAACCTTTTCAGGAAAGCGATGGAGCATAACAAAAGTTTAACCTGGGACTGTTATGATTCTTTGACATGGGATAAAATGAAAGAGTCAGGGATGTTGAAAATGCCGTTGGTGGGGAGTACTGTTGGTGAATCCTCCCGCCAATATGGGGGGACGCCCTTTCGGTCGGGTACGGGTACCGACGATTATCCGAGACCCGCCGGCAATGCAGGGAAGAAGGGTTTCTGTTTCAATTTCAACAAAGGTAAATGTACTAGGCCCCCGGGATCGTGTAAGTTCAAGCACGAATGTAGTGGTTGCGGGGCACCCCATCCTGAGTCATCGTGCAGAGCCAGAACGGGTGAGAATGGGGGTAGAGGAGGCGCCAAACAGGTCTAATGTAGTCCGAGGGGCGCCTTTACCAACCCCGATTGATACCTTGGCGATGATTCCCTGGCTCAGCGAATACCCAGATCGTACTTCTGCTGGGGTGCTGCGGAACGGTTTTTCATATGGTTTCCGCATCCCGGTGGGGGACTTTCAGGGTGTCGGGACGTGCAAAAATCAACTTTCCGTCTTGCAGCATACGACTGTAGTGCAGGATAAGATCCGGAAAGAGGTTATCCGAGGTCGGGTTGCCGGCCCGTTTAGTGTTCCCCCGGTACAGAATTTTGTCTGTTCTCCTTTAGGGGTGGTCCCCAAGAAGGACCCAGGTGAGTTTAGATTGATCCACAATTTATCAGCTCCTCATGGCCTTTCTGTGAACGATGCAATTGATCCAGAGGTATGTTCGGTACGGTACGCATCATTCGATGAGGCCGTAGCCATTTTAAATCGCTTGGGGCCCGGGACGCTGATGGCGAAATCAGATATCGAGTCAGCGTTCCGTTTGCTCCCGGTACACCCTGACGACCAACGTCTTCTGGGATTCATGTTTCAAGGTTCGTATTACATGGATAGGTGTATGCCGATGGGGTGCTCTATATCTTGTGCATATTTCGAGAAATTCAGTAGTTTTCTACAATGGGTTTACACGAAGGAAACGGGTTTTCGAAATGTGATGCATTACCTTGATGACTTTCTGTTCCTTGGGGCCGCTGGGGATGACGAATGTGCCCGGGCCTTGACTGAATTTTGTGTATTAATGGATCGATTTGGCGTGCCATTGGCACCAGGTAAAACTGTGGGTCCCTCGACTTGCCTCGAGTTTCTGGGGATCGAGTTGGACTCTTGTGAGGGTTGTTTTCGTTTACCAGCTGCCAAAGTGTCGAAATTCAGGGCAGCCCTGCAAATGTGTATAAATGCATCTAAAGTTACGCTGCATCAATTGCAGCAATTAGTGGGGAAGTTGAATTTTGCCCTGAGGGTGATCCCAATGGCCCGCCCCTTTTCCCGTTCAATTGCCCAGGCGATGGTCGGCCTAAACGAGGGTCATCATCGCACGAGACTATCGGCTGAGGTCCGCCAAGACATGCGTATTTGGTTAGCATTTTTGGCGGATTTCAATGGACGAGTCGTCTGGAACAAACCAGCTTTGTCCTCTGAAGAGCTTGGTCTATGGACGGATTCAGCCGGAAGCATGGGCTTTGGCGCCATCTTCGGCACAAAATGGTCGGCACAAAGGTGGCCAACATGGTGGCATGAAGAGGGGCTGAAGAGTAATATTGCTTTCCTTGAAGTTAAGTTAAGTTAATGACATTTATTAAGCGCATGGTTGCACAGAGAACAGTGCGTCCCCGCGCTGACAGCCCTATCTGCATCTCATCAGCTGGAACACAGAAGAAGTGTCAGGCCTCCTATACTGAAGTTAGCTTGGGGAAAAGGTGGGTTTTCAGTCCCTGTCTGAACCTGGTTTCAGACAGCTCCATCCTCAAATCGATGGGTAGGTTATTCCAATCATTGCTGGCATGGTGTCTAAAGGAACGACCTCCCATCCTAGCTCTATGTATCCGAGGCGCCACTAAGAGCATGCTGCCCATCGACCTCAGGGGACGTGCGGGGCGATAGACAGGAAGCAGGTCCTGGAGATATAGAGGTGCTTTTTTGTGAGCTATACGGTGGGTTATACACATAGTTTTAAATTTTATTCGTTCCTTCATTGGGAGCCAGTGGAGGGAGCGTAATGCACGTTTCCCATTTTGGTGGCCCTCAGAACCTGGCCCGATGGATTCAAAAATCACTCTGTCATATTTTGGTCTGACAATATGACCGTTGTAGAATGCATCAATAGTCAGGCAGCACGTTGTAAAATGATTTTAAGGCTGCTTAAAGAAATTGTCTTACTGTGTATGCAACTGAACGTGGTATTCAGAGCGAAGCATGTCCCAGGGGTGATGAATCAGGCAGCTGATGCACTGTCTCGTTTTCAAATGCAGGCTTTCTCGGGTTTCCTTCCCTCAGCGGACCCAGAGCCGGCACCCTTTCCCGAAGCTCTCTGGTCTCTCGGTGCCCCGAACTTCGTTACCTCGTGGGAGAGAGTCTAGCACCAAGGACGAGGAAGGCATATGAAGGGGCGTTTCGGGCCTATTTAGCCTTTTTGGGGACTGAGAGAGGGGGGCTTTGGGGGCATGAGGATTGGGTAGTGCATTTTCTGATGTCCTTGCGTAGGGCTGGGAAGTCGGTGGCTACAGCCCAGAGGCATCGTGCTGCCATTTCCTTTGTTGCCAGGGCTCATAATATCCAGGACCCGACAGCGTCTTTTGTGGTACAGAAAGCGCTGCGTGGGTGGCAACGCCTTGAGGGTCGCAGAGTAGATGAGAGGCGCCCGATAGGTCTGGATAGGTTGTCCCAGTTGCTGGCCACACTCCCCGCCACATGCTCGTCTCAGTTCGAGGCCTGTTTGTTCCGAGCTGCTTTTACGCTTGCATTTCACGGGGCGATGAGGATAAGTGAGCTGGTGGCAAGGAACAAACAGGATGTGGTGGGGGGTTTGTGCCGGGAACACGTTCAGATCTGGGGTGAGACGATGACTGTATCCTTTGTCAAGTCCAAAACCGATCAAGGTGGGGTAGGGGACTGCATAGTCATTCGCAGGATTCCAGGGTCCTCCAGGTGTCCGGTAAAGTGTTTAGAAGACTACCTAGCACGAAGGGTGGCATCATGGGGAGGGACATTGTTGAGACACGCGGACGCCACCCCACTGACGAAATTTCAGTTTCAGCGGGTGCTCGCGATGTCAATTACCGCAGCGGGCTTGGACCCGGGCGAGTTTGGGACCCATTCCTTTCGGATAGGGGCTGCCACTGAAGCTACAGCCAGGGGTCTCAATGTGGAACAAGTGAAACGTGTGGGGCGCTGGTCCTCCAATTGTTATAAGAGGTATGTGCGGTTGCACATGTTGTGAAGCTATGATAATGTACTCACGCTTCTTGTCTTTTGTTTGGTTTTCAGTTACGCAAGCCTTCGAGGCGGGGCGGACTATGCAGTCGACCCAACACCAGGCCAGCGGTCAGACATCACCGGCTGTGAGGAAAGAGGTGTGGGTCGTGGGCCACTCATACGTGAGGCGTGCCGCTGACGTATTCAAAGCAGGTGACATGATTCACGTAGCTGGGGAATACGGTTACAGGGTGTCCTTCTACGGAAGGGGCGGTCTCTGTATTGACCAGTTTCAGGCATTCTTTGAGGGTTTGTTAGGGCGGACGAGGTCACCGCCGTCTATAGTCATAGTACATTTAGGGGGCAATGATTTGGTCATCACCGGTAGACGACTTCTCCTAGAGGCAATGCTTTCCACTGTAAGTTGGTTGGCGAGGAAAGTTCCGGGGTGCATAATTGCGTGGTCTCATATGATCCCACGAAAAGTTTGGCGGGGGGCTGTTTCGATTCCTGCGTTGAACCATTCTGTTAGAAAACTTAATAACAAAGTGAGTAGGTTGTTCCGTTCCAGGACATTGCATTCTATCTCGCATGGTTGTATTAATGATGACAGTATGTATCTAGGGGATGGTGTGCATTTGTCTCGGGTGGGAAATGAGTTACTCATAGGAGACTTCTTAGCATGGTTAAAAAACGTTGAAACATGACCTTTAGGTAGGAGTTTTGTGGGGGTCCGGATAGCCGGTCAACTATCCGGCCTGTGGCGGTAAGGTCATGATCGGTGAGCACTAATTGGTAGATCCCTATGAGTGGGCGTCACCCAACACGGATGGGAGCGCTCGGGAGAGGTGGCCATTGGCCCCTCAATGGGGAGGCGGTCCCTTCTAAGGATGGGTCGCCGGAAGTAAAGGAAAAGGCGGTCAAGGCCCCTTCCTTTGTAGGAGGGGTTACAGCCCCCTCCTGGGGAATTTCCCGGGGCCAGTGACATCTGCGACGGCAGATGCGGTAAGTTGTGTGGGGTTGGGATAAGGTCTACGATACCTTCTAGATACCTCACACGAGTATTCGAACGACCTTTAAATGGCGTCGAGTCTTTAGGTGCCCCCGTCAAGTCAAGGGAAATTGGTAGTAGTTGCACTTGAGGTACGCCTCCGTGCTGTCGCCCCTCCCAAGTGGGAGGGGTAAGTCGGGTTAGGGATCTTGACACCGGTTATGACCTTGCCGTTGGCCCTTAAACGTTAGGATGTACAATTTCAATATGTCAAGAAAATGTTTGTAGGATGCTAGTTCGGCTAGGAGAACCTCTGTATTAGAGAATCTGTTAAGGATAGCCAAACATCGTAATGTGGTAATGAAATTGTACATAACATGAAACGTTTAATGTTTTAATTTTTGTTTTAATAAATACGGCCGGGATGGTCACTCCATCCCACTTCCAAAAACTTCAAGAACTGTTTCCGGTTTCCCTCCTTTTGGGGATTGTGTTGAGAGGGGGTGGCGGGTATCTCGGCCATATGGAAAGGGGCGACCAACTCGGTCCCCCCGAACTTATGGCAGAGTGCCTCGATCCCCCGGGAAGCCATTTTTGGGCGGGGGGCGCGTCTCGGCTGGTATGCCCGAAGCGGCGTAGCTGGGGCGCGCCCGTTCCCGCCCTAGAGTGGGCTGGCCTAGACACTGACGCAGCCAGCCACGCCCTCGGGGCAGGCAGGGGCGGGTATACGCCCGCCCTGAAGACGGATAAAAAGGGACGCAAGACCAGAAGACATCCTCTTGTTCTTGTGCCCTGAAGCTGCACCTCCTCGCTGCACGTGAGCTCGGGACGGAACGAAGAGCCAATTTTGACCCACCCGCCAGCCCCTGAAGACAGCCAGTTGTTTGTAATAAAGTTGATTAATTTTGCTTCCATTTCGTTTACAGGTTGTGGAGTCATGTTGATGTTGAGTATAATAAAGAATGGTCGGTTTGAGTACGTTTTGCCATTAAAGAGATTCAGATATAGTGTTGAATTTTAAGCATGCTCTTTCGGTCATAGTGGCCAATGTATTCTTAGGTTTTGTTAGCACTGTCTTTGTTAGCACTGTCGTATTTATTTTGGTAGGCGGTAAGGTCATGATCGGTGAGCACTAATTGGTAGATCCCTATGAGTGGGCGTCACCCAACACGGATGGGAGCGCTCGGGAGAGGTGGCCATTGGCCCCTCAATGGGGAGGCGGTCCCTTCTAAGGATGGGTCGCCGGAAGTAAAGGAAAAGGCGGTCAAGGCCCCTTCCTTTGTAGGAGGGGTTACAGCCCCCTCCTGGGGAATTTCCCGGGGCCAGTGACATCTGCGACGGCAGATGCGGTAAGTTGTGTGGGGTTGGGATAAGGTCTACGATACCTTCTAGATACCTCACACGAGTATTCGAACGACCTTTAAATGGCGTCGAGTCTTTAGGTGCCCCCGTCAAGTCAAGGGAAATTGGTAGTAGTTGCACTTGAGGTACGCCTCCGTGCTGTCGCCCCTCCCAAGTGGGAGGGGTAAGTCGGGTTAGGGATCTTGACACCGGTTATGACCTTGCCGTTGGCCCTTAAACGTTAGGATGTACAATTTCAATATGTCAAGAAAATGTTTGTAGGATGCTAGTTCGGCTAGGAGAACCTCTGTATTAGAGAATCTGTTAAGGATAGCCAAACATCGTAATGTGGTAATGAAATTGTACATAACATGAAACGTTTAATGTTTTAATTTTTGTTTTAATAAATACGGCCGGGATGGTCACTCCATCCCACTTCCAAAAACTTCAAGAACTGTTTCCGGTTTCCCTCCTTTTGGGGATTGTGTTGAGAGGGGGTGGCGGGTATCTCGGCCATATTACATCATTATACAATGTGGCTATGTATTTGTGCAACCATCGTTAAATCATTAAACAACGTGGCTGTGTCATTGTGCAACCATTGTTACATAATTACACAAAGTGGCTGTGTCATTGTGAAACCATTTTTTACACCATTACACATTGTGGCTGTGTCATTGTGCAACCATTGTTACATCATTACGCAATGTGGCTGTGTCATTGTGCAACCATTGTTACATCATTACACAACATGGCTTTGTCATTGTGCAACCATTGTTACATCATTACACAAAGTAGCTGTGTCATTGTTCAACCATTGTTACATCATTATACAACGTGGCTGTGTCATTGTGCAACCATTGTGACATCATTACACAACGTGGCTGTGTCATTCTGCAACCATTGTTACATCATTATACAAAGTGGCTGTGTCATTGTGCAACCATTGTTACATCATTATACAACGTGGCTGTGTCATTGTGCAACCATTGTTACATCATTATACAACGTGGCTGTGTCATTGTGCAACCATTGTTACATCATTACACAACGTGGCTGTGTCATTGTGCAACCATTGTTACATCATTATACAACATGGCTTTGTCATTGTGCAACCATTGTTACATCATTACACAAAGTGGCTTTGTCATTGTGCAACCATTGTTACATCATTACACATCGTGGCTGTGTCATTGTGCAACCATTGTTACATCATTATACAACGTGGCTGTGTCATTGTGCAACCATTGTTACATCATTACACAAAGTAGCTGTGTCATTGTGCAACCATTGTTACATCATTATACAACGTGGCTGTGTCATTGTGCAACCATTGTTACATCATTACACAACGTGGCTGTGTCATTGTGCAACCATTGTTACATCATTATACAACGTGGCTGTGTCATTGTGCAACTATTGTTACATCATTATACAACGTGGCTGTGTCATTGTGCAACCATTGTTACATCATTACACAAAGTGGCTGTGTCATTGTGCCACCATTGTTACATCATTATACAACGTGGCTTTGTCATTGTGCAACCATTGTTACATCCTTACACAAAGTGGCTTTGTCATTGTGCAACCATTGTTACATCATTACACAACGTGGCTGTGTCATTGTGCAACCATTGTTACATCATTACACAACGTGGCTGTGTCATTGTGCAACAATTGTTACATCATTATACAACGTGGCTGTGTCATTGTGCAACCATTGTTACATCATTACACAAAGTGGCTGTGTCATTGTGCAACCATTGTTACATCATTACACAAAGTGGCTGTGTCATTGTGCAACCATTGTTACATCATTATACAACGTGGCTGTGTCATTGTGCAACCATTGTTACATCATTATACAACGTGGCTGTGTCATTGTGCAACTATTGTTACATCATTACACAAAGTGGCCTTGTCATTGTGCAACCATTTTTACATCATTAAACATCGTGGCTGTGTCATTGTGCAACCATTGTTACATCATTACACAACGTGGCTGTGCCATTGTGCAACCATTGTTACATCATTATACAATGTGGCTGTGTATTTGTGCAACCATCGTTAAATCATTAAACAACGTGGCTGTGTCATTGTGCAACCATTGTTACATAATTACACAAAGTGGCTGTGTCATTGTGTAACCATTGTTACACCATTAAACATTGTGGCTGTGTCATTGTGCAACCATTATTACATTATTACACAACATGTCTGTGTCATTGTGCAACCATTGTTACATCATTATACAACATGGCTGTGTCATTGTGCAACCATTGTTATATCATTACACAAAGTAGCTGTGTCATTGTTCAACCATTGTTACACCATTATACAACGTGGCTGTGTCATTGTGCAACCATTGTTACATCATTACACAACGTGGCTGTGTCATTCTGCAACCATTGTTACATCATTATACAAAGTGGCTGTGTCATTGTGCAACCATTGTTACATCATTATACAACGTGGCTGTGTCATTGTGCAACCATTGTTACATCATTATACAACCTGGCTGTGTCATTGTGCAACCATTGTTACATCATTACACAACGTGGCTGTGTCATTGTGCAACCATTGTTACATCATTATACAATGTGGCTGTGTCATTGTGCAACCATTGTTACATCATTATACAACGTGGCTGTGTCATTGTGCAACCATTGTTACATCATTACACAACGTGGCTGTGTCATTGTGCAACCATTGTTACATCATTATACAATGTGGCTGTGTCATTGTGCAACCATTGTTACATCATTACACAACGTGGCTGTGTCATTGTGCAACCATTGTTACATCATTATACAACGTGGCTGTGTCATTGTGCAACCATTGTTACATCATTATACAACGTGGCTGTGTCATTGTGCAACCATTGTTACATCATTACACAACGTGGCTGTGTCATTGTGCAACCATTGTTACATCACTATACAACGTGGCTGTGTCATTGTGCAACCATTGTTACATCATTATACAACGTGGCTGTGTCATTGTGCAACCATTGTTACATCATTACACAACGTGGCTGTGTCATTGTGCAACCATTGTTACATCATTATACAATGTGGCTGTGTCATTGTGCAGCCATTGTTACATCATTACACAACGTGGCTGTGTCATTGTGCAACCATTGTTACATCATTATACAACGTGGCTGTGTCATTGTGCAACTTTTGTTACATTAATATACAACGTGGCTGTGTCATTGTGCAAACATTGTTACATCATTATACAACGTGGCTGTGTCATTGTGCAACCATTGTTACATCATTATACAACGTGGCTGTGTCATTGTGCAACCATTGTTACATCATTACACAAAGTGGCTGTGTCATTGTGCAACCATTGTTACATCATTATACAACGTAGCTGTGTCATTGTGCAACTATTGTTACATCATTACACAAAGTGGCTGTGTCATTGTGCCACCATTGTTACATCATTACACAACGTGGCTGTGTCATTGTGCAACCATTGTTACATCATTACACAACGTGACTGTGTCACTGTGCAACCATTGTTACATCATTACACAACGTGGCTGTGTCATTGTGCAACCATTGTTACATCATTACACAAAGTGGCTGTGTCATTGTGCAACCATTGTTACATCATTATACAACGTGGCTGTGTCATTGTGCAACCATTGTTACATCATTACACAACGTGGCTGTGTCATTGTGCAACCATTGTTACATCATTATACAACGTGGCTGTGTCATTGTGCAACCATTGTTACATCATTATACATCGTAGCTGTGTCATTGTGCAACCATTGTTACATCATTATACAACGTGGCTGTGTCATTGTGCAACCATTGTTACATCATTATACAACGTGGCTGTGTCATTGTGCAACCATTGTTAAATCATTACACAAAGTGGCTGTGTCATTGTGCAACCATTGTTACATCATTACACAACGTGGCTGTGTCAGTGTGCAACGATTGTTACATCATTACACAACGTGGCTGTGTCATTGTGCTTCCATTGTTACATCATTACACAAAGTGGCTGTGTCATTGTGCAACCATTGTTACATCATTACACAACGTGGCTGTGTCATTGTGCTACCATTGTTACATCATTACACAACGTGGTTGTGTCATTGTGCAACCATTGTTACATCACTACGCAAAGTGGCTGTGTCATTTTGCCACCATTGTTACATCATTATACAACATGGCTTTGTCATTGTGCAACCATTGTTACATCATTACACAAAGTGGCTTTGTCATTGTGCAACCATTGTTACATCATTACACAACGTGGCTGTGTCATTGTGCTACCATTGTTACATCATTACACAACGTGGTTGTGTCATTGTGCAACCATTGTTACATCATTACACAACGTGGCTGTGTCATTGTGCAACCATTGTTACATCATTACACAAAGTGGCTGTGTCATTGTGCAACCATTGTTACATCATTATACAACGTGGCTGTGTCATTGTGCAACCATTGTTACATCATTACACAACGTGGCTGTGTCATTGTGCAACCATTGTTACATCATTATACAATGTGGCTGTGTATTTGTGCAACCATTGTTAAATCATTAAACAACGTGACTGTGTCATTGTGCAACCATTGTTACATAATTACACAAAGTGGCTGTGTCATTGTGTAACCATTGTTACATCATTACACAACGTGGCTGTGTCATTGTGCAACCATTGTTACATCATTACAAAACGTGGCTGTGTCATTGTGCAACCATTGTTACATCATTACACAACGTGGTTGTGTCATTGTGCAACCATTGTTACATCATTACACAAAGTGGCTGTGTCATTGTGCAACCATTGTTACATCATTATACAATGTGGCTGTGTCAGTGTGCAACCATTGTTACATCATAACACAACGTGGCTGTGTCATTGTGCAACCATTGTTACATCATTATACAACGTGGCTGTGTCATTGTGCAACCATTGTTACATCATTACACAACGTGGCTGTGTCATTGTGCAACAATTGTTACATCATTACACAACGTGGCTGTGTCATTGTGCAACCATTGTTACATCATTACACAACGTGGCTGTGTCATTGTGCAACCATTGTTACATCATTACACAACATGGCTGTGTCATTGTGCAACAATTGTTACATCATTATACAACGTGGCTGTGTCATTGTGCAACCATTGTTACATCATTATACAACGTGGCTGTGTCATTGTGCAACCATTGTTACATCATTACACAATATGGCTGTGTCATTGTGCAACCATTGTTATATCATTATACAACGTGGCTGTGTCATTGTGCAACCATTGTTACATCATTATACAACGAGCTGTGTCATTGTACAACCACTGTTACATCATTACACAACGTGGCTGTGTCATTGTGCAACCATTGTTACATCATTACACAACGTGGCTGTGCCATTGTGCAACCATAGTTACACCAATATACAACATGGCTGTGTCATTGTGCAACCATTGTTACATCATTACACAACGTGGCTCTGTCATTGTGCAACCATTGTTACATCATTACACAACGTGGCTGTGTCATTGTGCAACCATTGTTACATCATTATACAACATGGCTGTGTCATTGTGCAACCATTGTTACATCATTACACAACGTGGCTGTGTCATTGTGCAACCATTGTTACATCATTACACAACGTGGCTGTGTCATTGTGCAACCATTGTTACATCATTATACAACTCATTGTGCAACCATTGTTACATCATTATACAATGTGGCTGTGTCATTGTGCAGCCATTGTTACATCATTACACAACGTGGCTGTGTCATTGGTCAACCATTGTTACATCATTATACAACGTGGCTGTGTCATTGTGCAACTTTTGTTACATTAATATACAACGTGGCTGTGTCATTGTGCAAACATTGTTACATCATTATACAACGTGGCTGTGTCATTGTGCAACCATTGTTACATCATTATACAACGTGGCTGTGTCATTGTGCAACCATTGTTACATCATTACACAAAGTGGCTGTGTCATTGTGCAACCATTGTTACATCATTATACAACGTAGCTGTGTCATTGTGCAACTATTGTTACATCATTACACAAAGTGGCTGTGTCATTGTGCCACCATTGTTACATCATTACACAACGTGGCTGTGTCATTGTGCAACCATTGTTACATCATTACACAACGTGACTGTGTCACTGTGCAACCATTGTTACATCATTACACAACGTGGCTGTGTCATTGTGCAACCATTGTTACATCATTACACAAAGTGGCTGTGTCATTGTGCAACCATTGTTACATCATTATACAACGTGGCTGTGTCATTGTGCAACCATTGTTACATCATTACACAACGTGGCTGTGTCATTGTGCAACCATTGTTACATCATTATACAACGTGGCTGTGCCATTGTGCAACCATTGTTACATCATTATACATCGTAGCTGTGTCATTGTGCAACCATTGTTACATCATTATACAACGTGGCTGTGTCATTGTGCAACCATTGTTACATCATTATACAACGTGGCTGTGTCATTGTGCAACCATTGTTACATCATTACACAAAGTGGCTGTGTCATTGTGCAACCATTGTTACATCATTACACAACGTGGCTGTGTCAGTGTGCAACGATTGTTACATCATTACACAACGTGGCTGTGTCATTGTGCTTCCATTGTTACATCATTACACAAAGTGGCTGTGTCATTGTGCAACCATTGTTACATCATTACACAACGTGGCTGTGTCATTGTGCTACCATTGTTACATCATTACACAACGTGGTTGTGTCATTGTGCAACCATTGTTACATCACTATACAAAGTGGCTGTGTCATTGTGCCACCATTGTTACATCATTATACAACATGGCTTTGTCATTGTGCAACCATTGTTACATCATTACACAAAGTGGCTTTGTCATTGTGCAACCATTGTTACATCATTACACAACGTGGCTGTGTCATTGTGCTACCATTGTTACATCATTACACAACGTGGTTGTGTCATTGTGCAACCATTGTTACATCACTACACAAAGTGGCTGTGTCATTGTGCCACCATTGTTACATCATTATACAACATGGCTTTGTCATTGTGCAACCATTGTTACATCATTACACAAAGTGGCTGTGTCATTGTGCAACCATTGTTACATCATTACCCAACGTGGCTGTGTCATTGTGCAACCATTGTTACATCATTACACAAAGTGGCTGTGTCATTGTGCAACCATTGTTACATCATTATACAACGTGGCTGTGTCATTGTGCAACCATTGTTACATCATTACACAACGTGGCTGTGCCATTGTGCAACCATTGTTACATCATTATACAATGTGGCTGTGTATTTGTGCAACCATCGTTAAATCATTAAACAACGTGGCTGTGTCATTGTGCAACCATTGTTACATAATTACACAAAGTGGCTGTGTCATTGTGAAACCATTTTTTACACCATTACACATTGTGGCTGTGTCATTGTGCAACCATTGTTACATCATTACGCAATGTGGCTGTGTCATTGTGCAACCATTGTTACATCATTACACAACATGGCTTTGTCATTGTGCAACCATTGTTACATCATTACACAAAGTAGCTGTGTCATTGTTCAACCATTGTTACATTATTATACAACGTGGCTGTGTCATTGTGCAACCATTGTGACATCATTACACAACGTGGCTGTGTCATTCTGCAACCATTGTTACATCATTATACAAAGTGGCTGTGTCATTGTGCAACCATTGTTACATCATTATACAACGTGGCTGTGTCATTGTGCAACCATTGTTACATCATTATACAACGTGGCTGTGTCATTGTGCAACCATTGTTACATCATTACACAACGTGGCTGTGTCATTGTGCAACCATTGTTACATCATTATACAACATGGCTTTGTCATTGTGCAACCATTGTTACATCATTACACAAAGTGGCTTTGTCATTGTGCAACCATTGTTACATCATTACACATCGTGGCTGTGTCATTGTGCAACCATTGTTACATCATTACACAACGTGGCTGTGTCATTGTGCAACCATTGTTACATCATTACACAAAGTAGCTGTGTCATTGTGCAACCATTGTTACATCATTATACAACGTGGCTGTGTCATTGTGCAACCATTGTTACATCATTACACAACGTGGCTGTGTCATTGTGCAACCATTGTTACATCATTATACAACGTGGCTGTGTCATTGTGCAACTATTGTTACATCATTATACAACGTGGCTGTGTCATTGTGCAACCATTGTTACATCATTACACAAAGTGGCTGTGTCATTGTGCCACCATTGTTACATCATTATACAACGTGGCTTTGTCATTGTGCAACCATTGTTACATCATTACACAAAGTGGCTTTGTCATTGTGCAACCATTGTTACATCATTACACAACGTGGCTGTGTCATTGTGCAACCATTGTTACATCATTACACAACGTGGCTGTGTCATTGTGCAACAATTGTTACATCATTATACAACGTGGCTGTGTCATTGTGCAACCATTGTTACATCATTACACAAAGTGGCTGTGTCATTGTGCAACCATTGTTACATCATTACACAAAGTGGCTGTGTCATTGTGCAACCATTGTTACATCATTATACAACGTGGCTGTGTCATTGTGCAACTATTGTTACATTAATATACAACGTGGCTGTGTCATTGTGCAAACATTGTTACATCATTGTACAACGTGGCTGTGTCATTGTGCAACCATTGTTACATCATTACACAACGTGGCTGTGTCATTGTGCAACTATTGTTACATCATTACACAAAGTGGCCTTGTCATTGTGCAACCATTTTTACATCATTAAACATCGTGGCTGTGTCATTGTGCAACCATTGTTACATCATTACACAACGTGGCTGTGCCATTGTGCAACCATTGTTACATCATTATACAATGTGGCTGTGTATTTGTTCAACCATCGTTAAATCATTAAACAACGTGGCTGTGTCATTGTGCAACCATTGTTACATAATTAAACAAAGTGGCTGTGTCATTGTGTAACCATTGTTACACCATTAAACATTGTGGCTGTGTCATTGTGCAACCATTATTACATTATTACACAACATGTCTGTGTCATTGTGCAACCATTGTTACATCATTATACAACATGGCTGTGTCATTGTGCAACCATTGTTATATCATTACACAAAGTAGCTGTGTCATTGTTCAACCATTGTTACACCATTATACAACGTGGCTGTGTCATTGTGCAACCATTGTTACATCATTACACAACGTGGCTGTGTCATTCTGCAACCATTGTTACATCATTATACAAAGTGGCTGTGTCATTGTGCAACCATTGTTACATCATTATACAACGTGGCTGTGTCATTGTGCAACCATTGTTACATCATTATACAACCTGGCTGTGTCATTGTGCAACCATTGTTACATCATTACACAACGTGGCTGTGTCATTGTGCAACCATTGTTACATCATTATACAATGTGGCTGTGTCATTGTGCAACCATTGTTACATCATTATACAACGTGGCTGTGTCATTGTGCAACCATTGTTACATCATTACACAACGTGGCTGTGTCATTGTGCAACCATTGTTACATCATTATACAATGTGGCTGTGTCATTGTGCAACCATTGTTACATCATTACACAACGTGGCTGTGTCATTGTGCAACCATTGTTACATCATTATACAACGTGGCTGTGTCATTGTGCAACCATTGTTACATCATTATACAACGTGGCTGTGTCATTGTGCAACCATTGTTACATCATTACACAACGTGGCTGTGTCATTGTGCAACCATTGTTACATCACTATACAACGTGGCTGTGTCATTGTGCAACCATTGTTACATCATTATACAACGTGGCTGTGTCATTGTGCAACCATTGTTACATCATTACACAACGTGGCTGTGTCATTGTGCAACCATTGTTACATCATTATACAACGTGGCTGTGTCATTGTGCAACCATTGTTACATCATTACACAAAGTGGAAGTGTCATTGTGCAACCATTGTTACATCATTACACAACGTGGCTGTGTCATTGTGCAACCATTGTTACATCATTACACAACGTGGCTGTGTCATTGTGCAACCATTGTTACATCATTACACAATGTGGCTGTGTCATTGTGCAACCATTGTTACATCACTACACAACGTGGCTGTGTCATTGTGCAACCATTGTTACATCATTACACAACATGGCTGTGTCATTGTGCAACCATTGTTACATCATTACACAAAGTGGCTGTGTCATTGTGCAACCATTGTTACATCATTATACAACGTGGCTGTGTCAGTGTGCAACCATTGTTACATCATAACACAATGTGGCTGTGTCATTGTGCAACTATTGTTACATCATTATACAACGTGGCTGTGTCATTGTGCAACCATTGTTACATCATTACACAAAGTGGCTGTGTCATAGTGCCACCATTGTTACATCATTATACAACGTGGCTGTGTCATTGTGCAACCATTGTTACATCATTATACAATGTGGCTGTGTCATTGTGCAACCATTGTTACATCATTAGACAACGTGGCTGTGTCATTGTGCAACCATTGTTACATCATTATACAACGTGGCTGTGTCATTGTGCAACCATTGTTACATCATTACACAACGTGGCTGTGTCATTGTGCAACCATTGTTACATCATTACACAAAGTAGCTGTGTCATTGTGCAACCATTGTTACATCATTATACAATGTGGCTGTGTCATTGTGCAACCATTGTTACATCATTACACAACGTGGCTGTGTCATTGTGCAACCATTGTTACATCATTATACAACGTGGCTGTGTCATTGTGCAACTATTGTTACATCATTATACAACGTGGCTGTGTCATTGTACAACCATTGTTACATCATTACACAAAGTGGCTGTGTCATTGTGCCACCATTGTTACATCATTATACAACGTGGCTTTGTCATTGTGCAACCATTGTTACATCATTACACAAAGTGGCTTCGTCATTGTGCAACCATTGTTACATCATTACACAACGTGGCTGTGTCATTGTGCAACCATTGTTACATCATTACACAACGTGGCTGTGTCATTGTGCAACCATTGTTACATCATTATACAACGTGGCTGTGTCATTGTGCAACCATTGTTACATCATTACACAAAGTGGCTGTGTCATTGTGCAACCATTGTTACATCATTACACAAAGTGGCTGTGTCATTGTGCAACCATTGTTACATCATTATACAATGTGGCTGTGTATTTGTGCAACCATCGTTAAATCATTAAACAACGTGGCTGTGTCATTGTGCAACCATTGTTACATCATTACACAAAGTGGCTGTGTCATTGTGCAACCATTGTTACATCATTAAACATCGTGGCTGTGTCATTGTGCAACCATTGATACATCATTACACAACGTGGCTGTGCCATTGTGCACCCATTGTTACATCATTATACAATGTGGCTGTGTATTTGTGCAACCATCGTTAAATCATTAAACAACGTGGCTGTGTCATTGTGCAACCATTGTTACATAATTTCACAAAGTGGCTGTGTCATTGTGTAACCATTGTTACACCATTAAACATTGTGGCTGTGTCATTGTGCAACCATTGTTACATCATTACACAACGTGGCTGTGTCATTGTGCAACCATTGTTACATCATTACACAACATGGCTGTGTCATTGTGCAACCATTGTTACATCATTACACAAAGTAGCTGTGTCATTGTTCAACCATTGTTACACCATTATACAACGTGGCTGTGTCATTGTGCAACCATTGTTACATCATTACACAACGTGGCTGTGTCATTCTGCAACCATTGTTACATCATTATACAAAGTGGCTGTGTCATTGTGCAACCATTGTTACATTATTATACAACGTGGCTGTGTCATTGTGCAACCATTGTTACATCATTACACAACATGGCTGTGTCATTGTGCAACCATTGTTACATCATTATACAATGTGGCTGTGTCATTGTGCAACCATTGTTACATCATTACACAACGTGGCTGTGTCATTGTGCAACCATTGTTACATCATTATACAACATGGCTGTGTCATTGTGCAACCATTGTTACATCATTATACAATGTGGCTGTGTCATTGTGCAACCATTGTTAATCATTACACAACGTGGCTGTGTCATTGTGCAACCATTGTTACATCATTATACAACGTGGCTGTGTCATTGTGCAACCATTGTTACATCATTATACAACGTGGCTGTGTCATTGTGCAACCATTGTTACATCATTCCACAACGTGGCTGTGTCATTGTGCAACCATTGTTACATCATTATACAACGTGGCTGTGTCATTGTGCAACCATTGTTACATTATTATACAACGTGGCTGTGTCATTGTGCAACCATTGTTACATCATTACACAACATGGCTTTGTCATTGTGCAACCATTGTTACATCATTACACAAAGTAGCTGTGTCATTGTTCAACCATTGTTACATCATTATACAACGTGGCTGTGTCATTGTGCAACCATTGTGACATCATTACACAACGTGGCTGTGTCATTCTGCAACCATTGTTACATCATTATACAAAGTGGCTGTGTCATTGTGCAACCATTGTTACATCATTATACAACGTGGCTGTGTCATTGTGCAACGATTGTTACATCATTATACAACGTGGCTGTGTCATTGTGCAACCATTGTTACATCATTACACAACGTGGCTGTGTCATTGTGCAACCATTGTTACATCATTATACAACGTGGCTGTGTCATTGTGCAACCATTGTTACATCATTATACAACGTGGCTGTGTCATTGTGCAACCATTGTTACATCATTACACAACGTGGCTGTGTCATTGTGCAACCATTGTTACATCATTATACAATGTGGCTGTGTCATTGTGCAACGATTGTTACATCATTACACAACGTGGCTGTGTCATTGTGCAACCATTGTTACATCATTATACAACGTGGCTGTGTCATTGTGCAACTATTGTTACATCATTATACAACGTGGCTGTGTCATTGTGCAACCATTGTTACATCATTACACAAAGTGGCTGTGTCATTGTGCCACCATTGTTACATCATTATACAACGTGGCTTTGTCATTGTGCAACCATTGTTACATCATTACACAAAGTGGCTTTGTCATTGTGCAACCATTGTTACATCATTACACAACGTGGCTGTGTCATTGTGCAACCATTGTTACATCATTACACAACGTGGCTGTGTCATTGTGCAACCATTGTTACATCATTATACAACGTGGCTGTGTCATTGTGCAACCATTGTTACATCATTACACAAAGTGGCTGTGTCATTGTGCAACCATTGTTACATCATTACACAAAGTGGCTGTGTCATTGTGCAACCATTGTTACATCATTATACAACGTGGCTGTGTCATTGTGCAACCATTGTTACATCATTATACAACGTGGCTGTGTCATTGTGCAACTATTGTTACATCATTACACAAAGTGGCCTTGTCATTGTGCAACCATTGTTACATCATTAAACATCGTGGCTGTGTCATTGTGCAACCATTGATACATCATTACACAACGTGGCTGTGCCATTGTGCACCCATTGTTACATCATTATACAATGTGGCTGTGTATTTGTGCAACCATCGTTAAATCATTAAACAACGTGGCTGTGTCATTGTGCAACCATTGTTACATAATTACACAAAGTGGCTGTGTCATTGTGTAACCATTGTTACACCATTAAACATTGTGGCTGTGTCATTGTGCAACCATTGTTACATCATTACACAACGTGGCTCTGTCATTGTGCAACCATTGTTACATCATTACACAACATGGCTGTGTCATTGTGCAACCATTGTTACATCATTACACAAAGTAGCTGTGTCATTGTTCAACCATTGTTACACCATTATACAACGTGGCTGTGTCATTGTGCAACCATTGTTACATCATTACACAACGTGGCTGTGTCATTCTGCAACCATCGTTACATCATTATACAACGTGGCTGTGTCATTGTGCAACTATTGTTACATCATTACACAAAGTGGCCTTGTCATTGTGCAACCATTGTTACATCATTAAACATCGTGGCTGTGTCATTGTGCAACCATTGATACATCATTACACAACGTGGCTGTGCCATTGTGCACCCATTGTTACATCATTATACAATGTGGCTGTGTATTTGTGCAACCATCGTTAAATCATTAAACAACGTGACTGTGTCACTGTGCAACCATTGTTACATCATTACACAACGTGGCTGTGTCATTGTGCAACCATTGTTACATCATTACACAAAGTGGCTGTGTCATTGTGCAACCATTGTTACATCATTATACAACGTGGCTGTGTCATTGTGCAACCATTGTTACATCATTACACAACGTGGCTGTGTCATTGTGCAACCATTGTTACATCATTATACAACGTGGCTGTGTCATTGTGCAACCATTGTTACATCATTATACATCGTAGCTGTGTCATTGTGCAACCAT
Organism: Lissotriton vulgaris; assembly: GCF_964263255.1. Taxonomy (NCBI): domain Eukaryota; kingdom Metazoa; phylum Chordata; class Amphibia; order Caudata; family Salamandridae; genus Lissotriton; species Lissotriton vulgaris. The sequence goes on from NC_141697.1 coordinate 795,382,002, forward strand.
TGTTACATCATTATACAACGTGGCTGTGTCATTGTGCAACCATTGTTACATCATTATACAACGTGGCTGTGTCATTGTGCAACCATTGTTAAATCATTACACAAAGTGGCTGTGTCATTGTGCAACCATTGTTACATCATTACACAACGTGGCTGTGTCAGTGTGCAACGATTGTTACATCATTACACAACGTGGCTGTGTCATTGTGCTTCCATTGTTACATCATTACACAAAGTGGCTGTGTCATTGTGCAACCATTGTTACATCATTACACAACGTGGCTGTGTCATTGTGCTACCATTGTTACATCATTACACAACGTGGTTGTGTCATTGTGCAACCATTGTTACATCACTACGCAAAGTGGCTGTGTCATTTTGCCACCATTGTTACATCATTATACAACATGGCTTTGTCATTGTGCAACCATTGTTACATCATTACACAAAGTGGCTTTGTCATTGTGCAACCATTGTTACATCATTACACAACGTGGCTGTGTCATTGTGCTACCATTGTTACATCATTACACAACGTGGTTGTGTCATTGTGCAACCATTGTTACATCATTACACAACGTGGCTGTGTCATTGTGCAACCATTGTTACATCATTACACAAAGTGGCTGTGTCATTGTGCAACCATTGTTACATCATTATACAACGTGGCTGTGTCATTGTGCAACCATTGTTACATCATTACACAACGTGGCTGTGTCATTGTGCAACCATTGTTACATCATTATACAATGTGGCTGTGTATTTGTGCAACCATTGTTAAATCATTAAACAACGTGACTGTGTCATTGTGCAACCATTGTTACATAATTACACAAAGTGGCTGTGTCATTGTGTAACCATTGTTACATCATTACACAACGTGGCTGTGTCATTGTGCAACCATTGTTACATCATTACAAAACGTGGCTGTGTCATTGTGCAACCATTGTTACATCATTACACAACGTGGTTGTGTCATTGTGCAACCATTGTTACATCATTACACAAAGTGGCTGTGTCATTGTGCAACCATTGTTACATCATTATACAATGTGGCTGTGTCAGTGTGCAACCATTGTTACATCATAACACAACGTGGCTGTGTCATTGTGCAACCATTGTTACATCATTATACAACGTGGCTGTGTCATTGTGCAACCATTGTTACATCATTACACAACGTGGCTGTGTCATTGTGCAACAATTGTTACATCATTACACAACGTGGCTGTGTCATTGTGCAACCATTGTTACATCATTACACAACGTGGCTGTGTCATTGTGCAACCATTGTTACATCATTACACAACATGGCTGTGTCATTGTGCAACAATTGTTACATCATTATACAACGTGGCTGTGTCATTGTGCAACCATTGTTACATCATTATACAACGTGGCTGTGTCATTGTGCAACCATTGTTACATCATTACACAATATGGCTGTGTCATTGTGCAACCATTGTTATATCATTATACAACGTGGCTGTGTCATTGTGCAACCATTGTTACATCATTATACAACGAGCTGTGTCATTGTACAACCACTGTTACATCATTACACAACGTGGCTGTGTCATTGTGCAACCATTGTTACATCATTACACAACGTGGCTGTGCCATTGTGCAACCATAGTTACACCAATATACAACATGGCTGTGTCATTGTGCAACCATTGTTACATCATTACACAACGTGGCTCTGTCATTGTGCAACCATTGTTACATCATTACACAACGTGGCTGTGTCATTGTGCAACCATTGTTACATCATTATACAACATGGCTGTGTCATTGTGCAACCATTGTTACATCATTACACAACGTGGCTGTGTCATTGTGCAACCATTGTTACATCATTACACAACGTGGCTGTGTCATTGTGCAACCATTGTTACATCATTATACAACTCATTGTGCAACCATTGTTACATCATTATACAATGTGGCTGTGTCATTGTGCAGCCATTGTTACATCATTACACAATGTGGCTGTGTCATTGGTCAACCATTGTTACATCATTATACAACGTGGCTGTGTCATTGTGCAACTTTTGTTACATTAATATACAACGTGGCTGTGTCATTGTGCAAACATTGTTACATCATTATACAACGTGGCTGTGTCATTGTGCAACCATTGTTACATCATTATACAACGTGGCTGTGTCATTGTGCAACCATTGTTACATCATTACACAAAGTGGCTGTGTCATTGTGCAACCATTGTTACATCATTATACAACGTAGCTGTGTCATTGTGCAACTATTGTTACATCATTACACAAAGTGGCTGTGTCATTGTGCCACCATTGTTACATCATTACACAACGTGGCTGTGTCATTGTGCAACCATTGTTACATCATTACACAACGTGACTGTGTCACTGTGCAACCATTGTTACATCATTACACAACGTGGCTGTGTCATTGTGCAACCATTGTTACATCATTACACAAAGTGGCTGTGTCATTGTGCAACCATTGTTACATCATTATACAACGTGGCTGTGTCATTGTGCAACCATTGTTACATCATTACACAACGTGGCTGTGTCATTGTGCAACCATTGTTACATCATTATACAACGTGGCTGTGCCATTGTGCAACCATTGTTACATCATTATACATCGTAGCTGTGTCATTGTGCAACCATTGTTACATCATTATACAACGTGGCTGTGTCATTGTGCAACCATTGTTACATCATTATACAACGTGGCTGTGTCATTGTGCAACCATTGTTACATCATTACACAAAGTGGCTGTGTCATTGTGCAACCATTGTTACATCATTACACAACGTGGCTGTGTCAGTGTGCAACGATTGTTACATCATTACACAACGTGGCTGTGTCATTGTGCTTCCATTGTTACATCATTACACAAAGTGGCTGTGTCATTGTGCAACCATTGTTACATCATTACACAACGTGGCTGTGTCATTGTGCTACCATTGTTACATCATTACACAACGTGGTTGTGTCATTGTGCAACCATTGTTACATCACTATACAAAGTGGCTGTGTCATTGTGCCACCATTGTTACATCATTATACAACATGGCTTTGTCATTGTGCAACCATTGTTACATCATTACACAAAGTGGCTTTGTCATTGTGCAACCATTGTTACATCATTACACAACGTGGCTGTGTCATTGTGCTACCATTGTTACATCATTACACAACGTGGTTGTGTCATTGTGCAACCATTGTTACATCACTACACAAAGTGGCTGTGTCATTGTGCCACCATTGTTACATCATTATACAACATGGCTTTGTCATTGTGCAACCATTGTTACATCATTACACAAAGTGGCTGTGTCATTGTGCAACCATTGTTACATCATTACCCAACGTGGCTGTGTCATTGTGCAACCATTGTTACATCATTACACAAAGTGGCTGTGTCATTGTGCAACCATTGTTACATCATTATACAACGTGGCTGTGTCATTGTGCAACCATTGTTACATCATTACACAACGTGGCTGTGCCATTGTGCAACCATTGTTACATCATTATACAATGTGGCTGTGTATTTGTGCAACCATCGTTAAATCATTAAACAACGTGGCTGTGTCATTGTGCAACCATTGTTACATAATTACACAAAGTGGCTGTGTCATTGTGAAACCATTTTTTACACCATTACACATTGTGGCTGTGTCATTGTGCAACCATTGTTACATCATTACGCAATGTGGCTGTGTCATTGTGCAACCATTGTTACATCATTACACAACATGGCTTTGTCATTGTGCAACCATTGTTACATCATTACACAAAGTAGCTGTGTCATTGTTCAACCATTGTTACATTATTATACAACGTGGCTGTGTCATTGTGCAACCATTGTGACATCATTACACAACGTGGCTGTGTCATTCTGCAACCATTGTTACATCATTATACAAAGTGGCTGTGTCATTGTGCAACCATTGTTACATCATTATACAACGTGGCTGTGTCATTGTGCAACCATTGTTACATCATTATACAACGTGGCTGTGTCATTGTGCAACCATTGTTACATCATTACACAACGTGGCTGTGTCATTGTGCAACCATTGTTACATCATTATACAACATGGCTTTGTCATTGTGCAACCATTGTTACATCATTACACAAAGTGGCTTTGTCATTGTGCAACCATTGTTACATCATTACACATCGTGGCTGTGTCATTGTGCAACCATTGTTACATCATTACACAACGTGGCTGTGTCATTGTGCAACCATTGTTACATCATTACACAAAGTAGCTGTGTCATTGTGCAACCATTGTTACATCATTATACAACGTGGCTGTGTCATTGTGCAACCATTGTTACATCATTACACAACGTGGCTGTGTCATTGTGCAACCATTGTTACATCATTATACAACGTGGCTGTGTCATTGTGCAACTATTGTTACATCATTATACAACGTGGCTGTGTCATTGTGCAACCATTGTTACATCATTACACAAAGTGGCTGTGTCATTGTGCCACCATTGTTACATCATTATACAACGTGGCTTTGTCATTGTGCAACCATTGTTACATCATTACACAAAGTGGCTTTGTCATTGTGCAACCATTGTTACATCATTACACAACGTGGCTGTGTCATTGTGCAACCATTGTTACATCATTACACAACGTGGCTGTGTCATTGTGCAACAATTGTTACATCATTATACAACGTGGCTGTGTCATTGTGCAACCATTGTTACATCATTACACAAAGTGGCTGTGTCATTGTGCAACCATTGTTACATCATTACACAAAGTGGCTGTGTCATTGTGCAACCATTGTTACATCATTATACAACGTGGCTGTGTCATTGTGCAACTATTGTTACATTAATATACAACGTGGCTGTGTCATTGTGCAAACATTGTTACATCATTGTACAACGTGGCTGTGTCATTGTGCAACCATTGTTACATCATTACACAACGTGGCTGTGTCATTGTGCAACTATTGTTACATCATTACACAAAGTGGCCTTGTCATTGTGCAACCATTTTTACATCATTAAACATCGTGGCTGTGTCATTGTGCAACCATTGTTACATCATTACACAACGTGGCTGTGCCATTGTGCAACCATTGTTACATCATTATACAATGTGGCTGTGTATTTGTTCAACCATCGTTAAATCATTAAACAACGTGGCTGTGTCATTGTGCAACCATTGTTACATAATTAAACAAAGTGGCTGTGTCATTGTGTAACCATTGTTACACCATTAAACATTGTGGCTGTGTCATTGTGCAACCATTATTACATTATTACACAACATGTCTGTGTCATTGTGCAACCATTGTTACATCATTATACAACATGGCTGTGTCATTGTGCAACCATTGTTATATCATTACACAAAGTAGCTGTGTCATTGTTCAACCATTGTTACACCATTATACAACGTGGCTGTGTCATTGTGCAACCATTGTTACATCATTACACAACGTGGCTGTGTCATTCTGCAACCATTGTTACATCATTATACAAAGTGGCTGTGTCATTGTGCAACCATTGTTACATCATTATACAACGTGGCTGTGTCATTGTGCAACCATTGTTACATCATTATACAACCTGGCTGTGTCATTGTGCAACCATTGTTACATCATTACACAACGTGGCTGTGTCATTGTGCAACCATTGTTACATCATTATACAATGTGGCTGTGTCATTGTGCAACCATTGTTACATCATTATACAACGTGGCTGTGTCATTGTGCAACCATTGTTACATCATTACACAACGTGGCTGTGTCATTGTGCAACCATTGTTACATCATTATACAATGTGGCTGTGTCATTGTGCAACCATTGTTACATCATTACACAACGTGGCTGTGTCATTGTGCAACCATTGTTACATCATTATACAACGTGGCTGTGTCATTGTGCAACCATTGTTACATCATTATACAACGTGGCTGTGTCATTGTGCAACCATTGTTACATCATTACACAACGTGGCTGTGTCATTGTGCAACCATTGTTACATCACTATACAACGTGGCTGTGTCATTGTGCAACCATTGTTACATCATTATACAACGTGGCTGTGTCATTGTGCAACCATTGTTACATCATTACACAACGTGGCTGTGTCATTGTGCAACCATTGTTACATCATTATACAACGTGGCTGTGTCATTGTGCAACCATTGTTACATCATTACACAAAGTGGAAGTGTCATTGTGCAACCATTGTTACATCATTACACAACGTGGCTGTGTCATTGTGCAACCATTGTTACATCATTACACAACGTGGCTGTGTCATTGTGCAACCATTGTTACATCATTACACAATGTGGCTGTGTCATTGTGCAACCATTGTTACATCACTACACAACGTGGCTGTGTCATTGTGCAACCATTGTTACATCATTACACAACATGGCTGTGTCATTGTGCAACCATTGTTACATCATTACACAAAGTGGCTGTGTCATTGTGCAACCATTGTTACATCATTATACAACGTGGCTGTGTCAGTGTGCAACCATTGTTACATCATAACACAATGTGGCTGTGTCATTGTGCAACTATTGTTACATCATTATACAACGTGGCTGTGTCATTGTGCAACCATTGTTACATCATTACACAAAGTGGCTGTGTCATAGTGCCACCATTGTTACATCATTATACAACGTGGCTGTGTCATTGTGCAACCATTGTTACATCATTATACAATGTGGCTGTGTCATTGTGCAACCATTGTTACATCATTAGACAACGTGGCTGTGTCATTGTGCAACCATTGTTACATCATTATACAACGTGGCTGTGTCATTGTGCAACCATTGTTACATCATTACACAACGTGGCTGTGTCATTGTGCAACCATTGTTACATCATTACACAAAGTAGCTGTGTCATTGTGCAACCATTGTTACATCATTATACAATGTGGCTGTGTCATTGTGCAACCATTGTTACATCATTACACAACGTGGCTGTGTCATTGTGCAACCATTGTTACATCATTATACAACGTGGCTGTGTCATTGTGCAACTATTGTTACATCATTATACAACGTGGCTGTGTCATTGTACAACCATTGTTACATCATTACACAAAGTGGCTGTGTCATTGTGCCACCATTGTTACATCATTATACAACGTGGCTTTGTCATTGTGCAACCATTGTTACATCATTACACAAAGTGGCTTCGTCATTGTGCAACCATTGTTACATCATTACACAACGTGGCTGTGTCATTGTGCAACCATTGTTACATCATTACACAACGTGGCTGTGTCATTGTGCAACCATTGTTACATCATTATACAACGTGGCTGTGTCATTGTGCAACCATTGTTACATCATTACACAAAGTGGCTGTGTCATTGTGCAACCATTGTTACATCATTACACAAAGTGGCTGTGTCATTGTGCAACCATTGTTACATCATTATACAATGTGGCTGTGTATTTGTGCAACCATCGTTAAATCATTAAACAACGTGGCTGTGTCATTGTGCAACCATTGTTACATCATTACACAAAGTGGCTGTGTCATTGTGCAACCATTGTTACATCATTAAACATCGTGGCTGTGTCATTGTGCAACCATTGATACATCATTACACAACGTGGCTGTGCCATTGTGCACCCATTGTTACATCATTATACAATGTGGCTGTGTATTTGTGCAACCATCGTTAAATCATTAAACAACGTGGCTGTGTCATTGTGCAACCATTGTTACATAATTTCACAAAGTGGCTGTGTCATTGTGTAACCATTGTTACACCATTAAACATTGTGGCTGTGTCATTGTGCAACCATTGTTACATCATTACACAACGTGGCTGTGTCATTGTGCAACCATTGTTACATCATTACACAACATGGCTGTGTCATTGTGCAACCATTGTTACATCATTACACAAAGTAGCTGTGTCATTGTTCAACCATTGTTACACCATTATACAACGTGGCTGTGTCATTGTGCAACCATTGTTACATCATTACACAACGTGGCTGTGTCATTCTGCAACCATTGTTACATCATTATACAAAGTGGCTGTGTCATTGTGCAACCATTGTTACATTATTATACAACGTGGCTGTGTCATTGTGCAACCATTGTTACATCATTACACAACATGGCTGTGTCATTGTGCAACCATTGTTACATCATTATACAATGTGGCTGTGTCATTGTGCAACCATTGTTACATCATTACACAACGTGGCTGTGTCATTGTGCAACCATTGTTACATCATTATACAACATGGCTGTGTCATTGTGCAACCATTGTTACATCATTATACAATGTGGCTGTGTCATTGTGCAACCATTGTTAATCATTACACAACGTGGCTGTGTCATTGTGCAACCATTGTTACATCATTATACAACGTGGCTGTGTCATTGTGCAACCATTGTTACATCATTATACAACGTGGCTGTGTCATTGTGCAACCATTGTTACATCATTCCACAACGTGGCTGTGTCATTGTGCAACCATTGTTACATCATTATACAACGTGGCTGTGTCATTGTGCAACCATTGTTACATTATTATACAACGTGGCTGTGTCATTGTGCAACCATTGTTACATCATTACACAACATGGCTTTGTCATTGTGCAACCATTGTTACATCATTACACAAAGTAGCTGTGTCATTGTTCAACCATTGTTACATCATTATACAACGTGGCTGTGTCATTGTGCAACCATTGTGACATCATTACACAACGTGGCTGTGTCATTCTGCAACCATTGTTACATCATTATACAAAGTGGCTGTGTCATTGTGCAACCATTGTTACATCATTATACAACGTGGCTGTGTCATTGTGCAACGATTGTTACATCATTATACAACGTGGCTGTGTCATTGTGCAACCATTGTTACATCATTACACAACGTGGCTGTGTCATTGTGCAACCATTGTTACATCATTATACAACGTGGCTGTGTCATTGTGCAACCATTGTTACATCATTATACAACGTGGCTGTGTCATTGTGCAACCATTGTTACATCATTACACAACGTGGCTGTGTCATTGTGCAACCATTGTTACATCATTATACAATGTGGCTGTGTCATTGTGCAACGATTGTTACATCATTACACAACGTGGCTGTGTCATTGTGCAACCATTGTTACATCATTATACAACGTGGCTGTGTCATTGTGCAACTATTGTTACATCATTATACAACGTGGCTGTGTCATTGTGCAACCATTGTTACATCATTACACAAAGTGGCTGTGTCATTGTGCCACCATTGTTACATCATTATACAACGTGGCTTTGTCATTGTGCAACCATTGTTACATCATTACACAAAGTGGCTTTGTCATTGTGCAACCATTGTTACATCATTACACAACGTGGCTGTGTCATTGTGCAACCATTGTTACATCATTACACAACGTGGCTGTGTCATTGTGCAACCATTGTTACATCATTATACAACGTGGCTGTGTCATTGTGCAACCATTGTTACATCATTACACAAAGTGGCTGTGTCATTGTGCAACCATTGTTACATCATTACACAAAGTGGCTGTGTCATTGTGCAACCATTGTTACATCATTATACAACGTGGCTGTGTCATTGTGCAACCATTGTTACATCATTATACAACGTGGCTGTGTCATTGTGCAACTATTGTTACATCATTACACAAAGTGGCCTTGTCATTGTGCAACCATTGTTACATCATTAAACATCGTGGCTGTGTCATTGTGCAACCATTGATACATCATTACACAACGTGGCTGTGCCATTGTGCACCCATTGTTACATCATTATACAATGTGGCTGTGTATTTGTGCAACCATCGTTAAATCATTAAACAACGTGGCTGTGTCATTGTGCAACCATTGTTACATAATTACACAAAGTGGCTGTGTCATTGTGTAACCATTGTTACACCATTAAACATTGTGGCTGTGTCATTGTGCAACCATTGTTACATCATTACACAACGTGGCTCTGTCATTGTGCAACCATTGTTACATCATTACACAACATGGCTGTGTCATTGTGCAACCATTGTTACATCATTACACAAAGTAGCTGTGTCATTGTTCAACCATTGTTACACCATTATACAACGTGGCTGTGTCATTGTGCAACCATTGTTACATCATTACACAACGTGGCTGTGTCATTCTGCAACCATCGTTACATCATTATACAACGTGGCTGTGTCATTGTGCAACTATTGTTACATCATTACACAAAGTGGCCTTGTCATTGTGCAACCATTGTTACATCATTAAACATCGTGGCTGTGTCATTGTGCAACCATTGATACATCATTACACAACGTGGCTGTGCCATTGTGCACCCATTGTTACATCATTATACAATGTGGCTGTGTATTTGTGCAACCATCGTTAAATCATTAAACAACGTGGCTGTGTCATTGTGCAACCATTGTTACATAATTTCACAAAGTGGCTGTGTCATTGTGTAACCATTGTTACACCATTAAACATTGTGGCTGTGTCATTGTGCAACCATTGTTACATCATTACACAACGTGGCTGTGTCATTGTGCAACCATTGTTACATCATTACACAACATGGCTGTGTCATTGTGCAACCATTGTTACATCATTACACAAAGTAGCTGTGTCATTGTTCAACCATTGTTACACCATTATACAACGTGGCTGTGTCATTGTGCAACCATTGTTACATCATTACACAACGTGGCTGTGTCATTCTGCAACCATTGTTACATCATTATACAAAGTGGCTGTGTCATTGTGCAACCATTGTTACATTATTATACAACGTGGCTGTGTCATTGTGCAACCATTGTTACATCATTACACAACATGGCTGTGTCATTGTGCAACCATTGTTACATCATTATACAATGTGGCTGTGTCATTGTGCAACCATTGTTACATCATTACACAACGTGGCTGTGTCATTGTGCAACCATTGTTACATCATTATACAACATGGCTGTGTCATTGTGCAACCATTGTTACATCATTATACAATGTGGCTGTGTCATTGTGCAACCATTGTTAATCATTACACAACGTGGCTGTGTCATTGTGCAACCATTGTTACATCATTATACAACGTGGCTGTGTCATTGTGCAACCATTGTTACATCATTATACAACGTGGCTGTGTCATTGTGCAACCATTGTTACATCATTCCACAACGTGGCTGTGTCATTGTGCAACCATTGTTACATCATTATACAACGTGGCTGTGTCATTGTGCAACCATTGTTACATTATTATACAACGTGGCTGTGTCATTGTGCAACCATTGTTACATCATTACACAACATGGCTTTGTCATTGTGCAACCATTGTTACATCATTACACAAAGTAGCTGTGTCATTGTTCAACCATTGTTACATCATTATACAACGTGGCTGTGTCATTGTGCAACCATTGTGACATCATTACACAACGTGGCTGTGTCATTCTGCAACCATTGTTACATCATTATACAAAGTGGCTGTGTCATTGTGCAACCATTGTTACATCATTATACAACGTGGCTGTGTCATTGTGCAACGATTGTTACATCATTATACAACGTGGCTGTGTCATTGTGCAACCATTGTTACATCATTACACAACGTGGCTGTGTCATTGTGCAACCATTGTTACATCATTATACAACGTGGCTGTGTCATTGTGCAACCATTGTTACATCATTATACAACGTGGCTGTGTCATTGTGCAACCATTGTTACATCATTACACAACGTGGCTGTGTCATTGTGCAACCATTGTTACATCATTATACAATGTGGCTGTGTCATTGTGCAACGATTGTTACATCATTACACAACGTGGCTGTGTCATTGTGCAACCATTGTTACATCATTATACAACGTGGCTGTGTCATTGTGCAACTATTGTTACATCATTATACAACGTGGCTGTGTCATTGTGCAACCATTGTTACATCATTACACAAAGTGGCTGTGTCATTGTGCCACCATTGTTACATCATTATACAACGTGGCTTTGTCATTGTGCAACCATTGTTACATCATTACACAAAGTGGCTTTGTCATTGTGCAACCATTGTTACATCATTACACAACGTGGCTGTGTCATTGTGCAACCATTGTTACATCATTACACAACGTGGCTGTGTCATTGTGCAACCATTGTTACATCATTATACAACGTGGCTGTGTCATTGTGCAACCATTGTTACATCATTACACAAAGTGGCTGTGTCATTGTGCAACCATTGTTACATCATTACACAAAGTGGCTGTGTCATTGTGCAACCATTGTTACATCATTATACAACGTGGCTGTGTCATTGTGCAACCATTGTTACATCATTATACAACGTGGCTGTGTCATTGTGCAACTATTGTTACATCATTACACAAAGTGGCCTTGTCATTGTGCAACCATTGTTACATCATTAAACATCGTGGCTGTGTCATTGTGCAACCATTGATACATCATTACACAACGTGGCTGTGCCATTGTGCACCCATTGTTACATCATTATACAATGTGGCTGTGTATTTGTGCAACCATCGTTAAATCATTAAACAACGTGGCTGTGTCATTGTGCAACCATTGTTACATAATTACACAAAGTGGCTGTGTCATTGTGTAACCATTGTTACACCATTAAACATTGTGGCTGTGTCATTGTGCAACCATTGTTACATCATTACACAACGTGGCTCTGTCATTGTGCAACCATTGTTACATCATTACACAACATGGCTGTGTCATTGTGCAACCATTGTTACATCATTACACAAAGTAGCTGTGTCATTGTTCAACCATTGTTACACCATTATACAACGTGGCTGTGTCATTGTGCAACCATTGTTACATCATTACACAACGTGGCTGTGTCATTCTGCAACCATCGTTACATCATTATACAACGTGGCTGTGTCATTGTGCAACTATTGTTACATCATTACACAAAGTGGCCTTGTCATTGTGCAACCATTGTTACATCATTAAACATCGTGGCTGTGTCATTGTGCAACCATTGATACATCATTACACAACGTGGCTGTGCCATTGTGCACCCATTGTTACATCATTATACAATGTGGCTGTGTATTTGTGCAACCATCGTTAAATCATTAAACAACGTGGCTGTGTCATTGTGCAACCATTGTTACATAATTTCACAAAGTGGCTGTGTCATTGTGTAACCATTGTTACACCATTAAACATTGTGGCTGTGTCATTGTGCAACCATTGTTACATCATTACACAACGTGGCTGTGTCATTGTGCAACCATTGTTACATCATTACACAACATGGCTGTGTCATTGTGCAACCATTGTTACATCATTACACAAAGTAGCTGTGTCATTGTTCAACCATTGTTACACCATTATACAACGTGGCTGTGTCATTGTGCAACCATTGTTACATCATTACACAATGTGGCTGTGTCATTGTGCAACGATTGTTACATCATTACACAACGTGGCTGTGTCATTGTGCAACCATTGTTACATCATTATACAACGTGGCTGTGTCATTGTGCAACTATTGTTACATCATTATACAACGTGGCTGTGTCATTGTGCAACCATTGTTACATCATTACACAAAGTGGCTGTGTCATTGTGCCACCATTGTTACATCATTATACAACGTGGCTTTGTCATTGTGCAACCATTGTTACATCATTACACAAAGTGGCTTTGTCATTGTGCAACCATTGTTACATCATTACACAACGTGGCTGTGTCATTGTGCAACCATTGTTACATCATTACACAACGTGGCTGTGTCATTGTGCAACCATTGTTACATCATTATACAACGTGGCTGTGTCATTGTGCAACCATTGTTACATCATTACACAAAGTGGCTGTGTCATTGTGCAACCATTGTTACATCATTACACAAAGTGGCTGTGTCATTGTGCAACCATTGTTACATCATTATACAACGTGGCTGTGTCATTGTGCAACCATTGTTACATCATTATACAACGTGGCTGTGTCATTGTGCAACTATTGTTACATCATTACACAAAGTGGCCTTGTCATTGTGCAACCATTGTTACATCATTAAACATCGTGGCTGTGTCATTGTGCAACCATTGATACATCATTACACAACGTGGCTGTGCCATTGTGCACCCATTGTTACATCATTATACAATGTGGCTGTGTATTTGTGCAACCATCGTTAAATCATTAAACAACGTGGCTGTGTCATTGTGCAACCATTGTTACATAATTACACAAAGTGGCTGTGTCATTGTGTAACCATTGTTACACCATTAAACATTGTGGCTGTGTCATTGTGCAACCATTGTTACATCATTACACAACGTGGCTCTGTCATTGTGCAACCATTGTTACATCATTACACAACATGGCTGTGTCATTGTGCAACCATTGTTACATCATTACACAAAGTAGCTGTGTCATTGTTCAACCATTGTTACACCATTATACAACGTGGCTGTGTCATTGTGCAACCATTGTTACATCATTACACAACGTGGCTGTGTCATTCTGCAACCATCGTTACATCATTATACAACGTGGCTGTGTCATTGTGCAACTATTGTTACATCATTACACAAAGTGGCCTTGTCATTGTGCAACCATTGTTACATCATTAAACATCGTGGCTGTGTCATTGTGCAACCATTGATACATCATTACACAACGTGGCTGTGCCATTGTGCACCCATTGTTACATCATTATACAATGTGGCTGTGTATTTGTGCAACCATCGTTAAATCATTAAACAACGTGGCTGTGTCATTGTGCAACCATTGTTACATAATTTCACAAAGTGGCTGTGTCATTGTGTAACCATTGTTACACCATTAAACATTGTGGCTGTGTCATTGTGCAACCATTGTTACATCATTACACAACGTGGCTGTGTCATTGTGCAACCATTGTTACATCATTACACAACATGGCTGTGTCATTGTGCAACCATTGTTACATCATTACACAAAGTAGCTGTGTCATTGTTCAACCATTGTTACACCATTATACAACGTGGCTGTGTCATTGTGCAACCATTGTTACATCATTACACAACGTGGCTGTGTCATTCTGCAACCATTGTTACATCATTATACAAAGTGGCTGTGTCATTGTGCAACCATTGTTA
This sequence comes from Lissotriton vulgaris, assembly GCF_964263255.1. Lineage (NCBI taxonomy): Eukaryota > Metazoa > Chordata > Amphibia > Caudata > Salamandridae > Lissotriton > Lissotriton vulgaris. The sequence goes on from NC_141697.1 coordinate 795,397,132, forward strand.
CATTATTATACAACGTGGCTGTGTCATTGTGCAACCATTGTTACATCATTACACAACATGGCTGTGTCATTGTGCAACCATTGTTACATCATTATACAATGTGGCTGTGTCATTGTGCAACCATTGTTACATCATTACACAACGTGGCTGTGTCATTGTGCAACCATTGTTACATCATTATACAACATGGCTGTGTCATTGTGCAACCATTGTTACATCATTATACAATGTGGCTGTGTCATTGTGCAACCATTGTTAATCATTACACAACGTGGCTGTGTCATTGTGCAACCATTGTTACATCATTATACAACGTGGCTGTGTCATTGTGCAACCATTGTTACATCATTATACAACGTGGCTGTGTCATTGTGCAACCATTGTTACATCATTCCACAACGTGGCTGTGTCATTGTGCAACCATTGTTACATCATTATACAACGTGGCTGTGTCATTGTGCAACCATTGTTACATTATTATACAACGTGGCTGTGTCATTGTGCAACCATTGTTACATCATTACACAACATGGCTTTGTCATTGTGCAACCATTGTTACATCATTACACAAAGTAGCTGTGTCATTGTTCAACCATTGTTACATCATTATACAACGTGGCTGTGTCATTGTGCAACCATTGTGACATCATTACACAACGTGGCTGTGTCATTCTGCAACCATTGTTACATCATTATACAAAGTGGCTGTGTCATTGTGCAACCATTGTTACATCATTATACAACGTGGCTGTGTCATTGTGCAACGATTGTTACATCATTATACAACGTGGCTGTGTCATTGTGCAACCATTGTTACATCATTACACAACGTGGCTGTGTCATTGTGCAACCATTGTTACATCATTATACAACGTGGCTGTGTCATTGTGCAACCATTGTTACATCATTATACAACGTGGCTGTGTCATTGTGCAACCATTGTTACATCATTACACAACGTGGCTGTGTCATTGTGCAACCATTGTTACATCATTATACAATGTGGCTGTGTCATTGTGCAACGATTGTTACATCATTACACAACGTGGCTGTGTCATTGTGCAACCATTGTTACATCATTATACAACGTGGCTGTGTCATTGTGCAACTATTGTTACATCATTATACAACGTGGCTGTGTCATTGTGCAACCATTGTTACATCATTACACAAAGTGGCTGTGTCATTGTGCCACCATTGTTACATCATTATACAACGTGGCTTTGTCATTGTGCAACCATTGTTACATCATTACACAAAGTGGCTTTGTCATTGTGCAACCATTGTTACATCATTACACAACGTGGCTGTGTCATTGTGCAACCATTGTTACATCATTACACAACGTGGCTGTGTCATTGTGCAACCATTGTTACATCATTATACAACGTGGCTGTGTCATTGTGCAACCATTGTTACATCATTACACAAAGTGGCTGTGTCATTGTGCAACCATTGTTACATCATTACACAAAGTGGCTGTGTCATTGTGCAACCATTGTTACATCATTATACAACGTGGCTGTGTCATTGTGCAACCATTGTTACATCATTATACAACGTGGCTGTGTCATTGTGCAACTATTGTTACATCATTACACAAAGTGGCCTTGTCATTGTGCAACCATTGTTACATCATTAAACATCGTGGCTGTGTCATTGTGCAACCATTGATACATCATTACACAACGTGGCTGTGCCATTGTGCACCCATTGTTACATCATTATACAATGTGGCTGTGTATTTGTGCAACCATCGTTAAATCATTAAACAACGTGGCTGTGTCATTGTGCAACCATTGTTACATAATTACACAAAGTGGCTGTGTCATTGTGTAACCATTGTTACACCATTAAACATTGTGGCTGTGTCATTGTGCAACCATTGTTACATCATTACACAACGTGGCTCTGTCATTGTGCAACCATTGTTACATCATTACACAACATGGCTGTGTCATTGTGCAACCATTGTTACATCATTACACAAAGTAGCTGTGTCATTGTTCAACCATTGTTACACCATTATACAACGTGGCTGTGTCATTGTGCAACCATTGTTACATCATTACACAACGTGGCTGTGTCATTCTGCAACCATCGTTACATCATTATACAACGTGGCTGTGTCATTGTGCAACTATTGTTACATCATTACACAAAGTGGCCTTGTCATTGTGCAACCATTGTTACATCATTAAACATCGTGGCTGTGTCATTGTGCAACCATTGATACATCATTACACAACGTGGCTGTGCCATTGTGCACCCATTGTTACATCATTATACAATGTGGCTGTGTATTTGTGCAACCATCGTTAAATCATTAAACAACGTGGCTGTGTCATTGTGCAACCATTGTTACATAATTTCACAAAGTGGCTGTGTCATTGTGTAACCATTGTTACACCATTAAACATTGTGGCTGTGTCATTGTGCAACCATTGTTACATCATTACACAACGTGGCTGTGTCATTGTGCAACCATTGTTACATCATTACACAACATGGCTGTGTCATTGTGCAACCATTGTTACATCATTACACAAAGTAGCTGTGTCATTGTTCAACCATTGTTACACCATTATACAACGTGGCTGTGTCATTGTGCAACCATTGTTACATCATTACACAACGTGGCTGTGTCATTCTGCAACCATTGTTACATCATTATACAAAGTGGCTGTGTCATTGTGCAACCATTGTTACATTATTATACAACGTGGCTGTGTCATTGTGCAACCATTGTTACATCATTACACAACATGGCTGTGTCATTGTGCAACCATTGTTACATCATTATACAATGTGGCTGTGTCATTGTGCAACCATTGTTACATCATTACACAACGTGGCTGTGTCATTGTGCAACCATTGTTACATCATTATACAACATGGCTGTGTCATTGTGCAACCATTGTTACATCATTATACAATGTGGCTGTGTCATTGTGCAACCATTGTTAATCATTACACAACGTGGCTGTGTCATTGTGCAACCATTGTTACATCATTATACAACGTGGCTGTGTCATTGTGCAACCATTGTTACATCATTATACAACGTGGCTGTGTCATTGTGCAACCATTGTTACATCATTCCACAACGTGGCTGTGTCATTGTGCAACCATTGTTACATCATTATACAACGTGGCTGTGTCATTGTGCAACCATTGTTACATCATTACACAAAGTGGAAGTGTCATTGTGCAACCATTGTTACATCATTACACAAAGTGGCTATGTCATTGTGCAACTATTGTTACATCATTATACAACGTGGCTGTGTCATTGTGCAACCATTGTTACATCATTACCCAATGTGGCTGTGTCATTGTGCAACCATTGTTACATCATTACACAAAGTGGCTGTGTCATTGTGCAACCATTGTTACATCATTATACAACGTGGCTGTGTCATTGTGCAACCATTGTTACATCATTATACAACGTGGCTGTGTCATTGTGCAACTATTGTTACATCATTACACAAAGTGGCCTTGTCATTGTGCAACCATTGTTACATCATTACACATCATGGCTGTGTCATTGTGCAACCATTGTTACATCATTACACAACGTGGCTGTGCTATTGTGCAACCATTGTTACATCATTATACAATGTGGCTGTGTATTTGTGCAACCATCGTTAAATCATTAAACAACGTGGCTGTGTCATTGTGCAACCATTGTTACATAATTACACAAAGTGGCTGTGTCATTGTGTAACCATTGTTACACCATTACACATTGTGGCTGTGTCATTGTGCAACCATTGTTACATCATTACACAACGTGGCTGTGTCATTGTGCAACCATTGTTACATCATTACACAACATGGCTGTGTCATTGTGCAACCATTGTTACATCATTACACAAAGTAGCTGTGTCATTGTTCAACCATTGTTACATCATTATACAACGTGGCTGTGTCATTGTGCAACCATTGTTACATCATTACACAAAGTGGCTGTGGCATTGTGCAACCATTGTTACATCATTATACAACGTGGCTGTGTCATTGTGCAACCATTGTTACATCATTATACAACGTGGCTGTGTCATTGTGCAACCATTGTTACATCATTATACAACGTGGCTGTGTCATTGTGCAACCATTGTTACATCATTACACATCGAGGCTGTGTCATTGTGCAACCATTGTTACATCATTATACAACGTGGCTGTGTCATTGTGCAACCATTGTTACATCATTATACAACGTGGCTGTGTCATTGTGCAACCATTGTTACATCATTACACAACGTGGCTGTGTCATTGTGCAACCATTGTTACATCATTACACAATGTGGCTGTGTCATTGTGCAACCATTGTTACATCATTACACAACGTGGCTGTGTCATTGTGCAACCATTGTTACATCATTATACAACGTGGCTGTGTCATTGTGCAACCATTGTTACATCATTACACAACGTGGCTGTGTCATTGTGCAACCATTGTTACATCATTATACAACGTGGCTGTGTCATTGTGCAACCATTGTTACATCATTATACAACGTGGCTGTGTCATTGTGCAACCATTGTTACATCATTACACAACGTGGCTGTGTCATTGTGCAACCATTGTTACATCATTATACAACGTGGCTGTGTCATTGTGCAACCATTGTTACATCATTACACAAAGTGGAAGTGTCATTGTGCAACCATTGTTACATCATTACACAACGTGGCTGTGTCATTGTGCAACCATTGTTACATCATTACACAACGTGGCTGTGTCATTGTGAAACCATTGTTACATCATTACACAATGTGGCTGTGTCATTGTGCAACCATTGTTACATCACTACACAACGCGGCTGTGTCATTGTGCAACCATTGTTACATCATTACACAACATGGCTGTGTCATTGTGCAACCATTGTTACATCATTACACAAAGTGGCTGTGTCATTGTGCAACCATTGTTACATCATTATACAACGTGGCTGTGTCAGTGTGCAACCATTGTTACATCATAACACAACGTGGCTGTGTCATTGTGCAACTATTGTTACATCATTATACAACGTGGCTGTGTCATTGTGCAACCATTGTTACATCATTACACAAAGTGGCTGTGTCATTGTGCAACCATTGTTACATCATTACACAAAGTGGCTGTGTCATTGTGCCACCATTGTTACATCATTATACAACGTGGCTTTGTCATTGTGCAACCATTGTTACATCATTACACAAAGTGGCTTTGTCATTGTGCAACCATTGTTACATCATTACACAACGTGGCTGTGTCATTGTGCAACCATTGTTACATCATTACACAACGTGGCTGTGTCATTGTGCAACCATTGTTACATCATTATAAAATGTGGCTGTGTCATTGTGCAACCATTGTTACATCATTACACAACGTGGCTGTGTCATTGTGCAACTATTGTTACATCATTACACAAAGTGGCTTTGTCATTGTGCAACCATTGTTACATCATTACACAACGTGGCTGTGTCATTGTGCAACCATTGTTACATCATTACACAACGTGGCTGTGTCATTGTGCAACCATTGTTACATCATTACACAAAGTAGCTGTGTCATTGTGCAACCATTGTTACATCATTATACAACGTGGCTGTGTCATTGTGCAACCATTGTTACATCATTACACAACGTGGCTGTGTCATTGTGCAACCATTGTTACATCATTATACAACGTGGCTGTGTCATTGTGCAACTATTGTTACATCATTATACAACGTGGCTGTGTCATTGTGCAACCATTGTTACATCATTACACAAAGTGGCTGTGTCATTGTGCCACCATTGTTACATCATTATACAACGTGGCTTTGTCATTGTGCAACCATTGTTACATCATTACACAAAGTGGCTTCGTCATTGTGCAACCATTGTTACATCATTACACAACGTGGCTGTGTCATTGTGCAACCATTGTTACATCATTACACAACGTGGCTGTGTCATTGTGCAACCATTGTTACATCATTATACAACGTGGCTGTGTCATTGTGCAACCATTGTTACATCATTACACAAAGTGGTGGTGTCATTGTGCAACCATTGTTACATCATTACACAAAGTGGCTGTGTCATTGTGCAACCATTGTTACATCATTATACAACGTGGCTGTGTCATTGTGCAACCATTGTTACATCATTATACAACGTGGCTGTGTCATTGTGCAACTATTGTTACATCATTACACAAAGTGGCCTTGTCATTGTGCAACCATTGTTACATCATTACACATCATGGCTGTGTCATTGTGCAACCATTGTTACATCATTACACAACATGGCTGTGTCATTGTGCAACCATTGTTACATCATTACACAAAGTAGCTGTGTCATTGTTCAACCATTGTTACACCATTATACAACGTGGCTGTGTCATTGTGCAACCATTGTTACATCATTACACAACGTGGCTGTGTCATTCTGCAACCATTGTTACATCATTATACAAAGTGGCTGTGTCATTGTGCAACCATTGTTACATCATTATACAACGTGGCTGTGTCATTGTGCAACCATTGTTACATCATTATACAACGTGGCTGTGTCATTGTGCAACCATTGTTACATCATTACACAACGTGGCTGTGTCATTGTGCAACCATTGGTACATCATTATACAACGTGGCTGTGTCATTGTGCAACCATTGTTACATCATTATACAACGTGGCTGTGTCATTTTGCAACCATTGTTACATCATTACACAACATGGCTGTGTCATTGTGCAACCATTGTTACATCATTATACAATGTGGCTGTGTCATTGTGCAACCATTGTTACATCATTACACAACGTGGCTGTGTCATTGTGCAACCATTGTTACATCATTATACAACGTGGCTGTGTCATTGTGCAACCATTGTTACATCATTATACAACGTGGCTGTGTCATTGTGCAACCATTGTTACATCATTACACAACGTGGCTGTGTCATTGTGCAACCATTGTTACATCATTATACAACGTGGCTGTGTCATTGTGCAACCATTGTTACATCATTATACAACGTGGCTGTGTCATTGTGCAACCATTGTTACATCATTACACAACGTGGCTGTGTCATTGTGCAACCATTGTTACATCATTATACAACGTGGCTGTGTCATTGTGCAACCATTGTTACATCATTACACAAAGTGGAAGTGTCATTGTGCAACCATTGTTACATCATTACACAAAGTGGCTGTGTCATTGTGCAACTATTGTTACATCATTATACAACGTGGCTGTGTCATTGTGCAACCATTGTTACATCATTACCCAACGTGGCTGTGTCATTGTGCAACCATTGTTACATCATTACACAAAGTGGCTGTGTCATTGTGCAACCATTGTTACATCATTATACAACGTGGCTGTGTCATTGTGCAACCATTGTTACATCATTACACAACGTGGCTGTGCCATTGTGCAACCATTGTTACATCATTATACAATGTGGCTGTGTATTTGTGCAACCATCGTTAAATCATTAAACAACGTGGCTGTGTCATTGTGCAACCATTTTACATAATTACACAAAGTGGCTGTGTCATTGTGATACCATTTTTTACACCATTACACATTGTGGCTGTGTCATTGTGCAACCATTGTTACATCATTACGCAATGTGGCTGTGTCATTGTGCAACCATTGTTACATCATTACACAACATGGCTTTGTCATTGTGCAACCATTGTTACATCATTACACAAAGTAGCTGTGTCATTGTTCAACCATTGTTACATCATTATACAACGTGGCTGTGTCATTGTGCAACCATTGTGACATCATTACACAACGTGGCTGTGTCATTCTGCAACCATTGTTACATCATTATACAAAGTGGCTGTGTCATTGTGCAACCATTGTTACATCATTATACAACGTGGCTGTGTCATTGTGCAACGATTGTTACATCATTATACAACGTGGCTGTGTCATTGTGCAACCATTGTTACATCATTACACAACGTGGCTGTGTCATTGTGCAACCATTGTTACATCATTATACAACGTGGCTGTGTCATTGTGCAACCATTGTTACATCATTATACAACGTGGCTGTGTCATTGTGCAACCATTGTTACATCATTACACAACGTGGCTGTGTCATTGTGCAACCATTGTTACATCATTATACAATGTGGCTGTGTCATTGTGCAACGATTGTTACATCATTACACAACGTGGCTGTGTCATTGTGCAACCATTGTTACATCATTATACAACGTGGCTGTGTCATTGTGCAACTATTGTTACATCATTATACAACGTGGCTGTGTCATTGTGCAACCATTGTTACATCATTACACAAAGTGGCTGTGTCATTGTGCCACCATTGTTACATCATTATACAACGTGGCTTTGTCATTGTGCAACCATTGTTACATCATTACACAAAGTGGCTTTGTCATTGTGCAACCATTGTTACATCATTACACAACGTGGCTGTGTCATTGTGCAACCATTGTTACATCATTACACAACGTGGCTGTGTCATTGTGCAACCATTGTTACATCATTATACAACGTGGCTGTGTCATTGTGCAACCATTGTTACATCATTACACAAAGTGGCTGTGTCATTGTGCAACCATTGTTACATCATTACACAAAGTGGCTGTGTCATTGTGCAACCATTGTTACATCATTATACAACGTGGCTGTGTCATTGTGCAACCATTGTTACATCATTATACAACGTGGCTGTGTCATTGTGCAACTATTGTTACATCATTACACAAAGTGGCCTTGTCATTGTGCAACCATTGTTACATCATTAAACATCGTGGCTGTGTCATTGTGCAACCATTGATACATCATTACACAACGTGGCTGTGCCATTGTGCACCCATTGTTACATCATTATACAATGTGGCTGTGTATTTGTGCAACCATCGTTAAATCATTAAACAACGTGGCTGTGTCATTGTGCAACCATTGTTACATAATTACACAAAGTGGCTGTGTCATTGTGTAACCATTGTTACACCATTAAACATTGTGGCTGTGTCATTGTGCAACCATTGTTACATCATTACACAACGTGGCTCTGTCATTGTGCAACCATTGTTACATCATTACACAACATGGCTGTGTCATTGTGCAACCATTGTTACATCATTACACAAAGTAGCTGTGTCATTGTTCAACCATTGTTACACCATTATACAACGTGGCTGTGTCATTGTGCAACCATTGTTACATCATTACACAACGTGGCTGTGTCATTCTGCAACCATCGTTACATCATTATACAACGTGGCTGTGTCATTGTGCAACTATTGTTACATCATTACACAAAGTGGCCTTGTCATTGTGCAACCATTGTTACATCATTAAACATCGTGGCTGTGTCATTGTGCAACCATTGATACATCATTACACAACGTGGCTGTGCCATTGTGCACCCATTGTTACATCATTATACAATGTGGCTGTGTATTTGTGCAACCATCGTTAAATCATTAAACAACGTGGCTGTATCATTGTGCAACCATTGTTACATAATTTCACAAAGTGGCTGTGTCATTGTGTAACCATTGTTACACCATTAAACATTGTGGCTGTGTCATTGTGCAACCATTGTTACATCATTACACAACGTGGCTGTGTCATTGTGCAACCATTGTTACATCATTACACAACATGGCTGTGTCATTGTGCAACCATTGTTACATCATTACACAAAGTAGCTGTGTCATTGTTCAACCATTGTTACACCATTCTACAACGTGGCTGTGTCATTGTGCAACCATTGTTACATCATTACACAACGTGGCTGTGTCATTCTGCAACCATTGTTACATCATTATACAAAGTGGCTGTGTCATTGTGCAACCATTGTTACATTATTATACAACGTGGCTGTGTCATTGTGCAACCATTGTTACATCATTACACAACATGGCTGTGTCATTGTGCAACCATTGTTACATCATTATACAATGTGGCTGTGTCATTGTGCAACCATTGTTACATCATTACACAACGTGGCTGTGTCATTGTGCAACCATTGTTACATCATTATACAACATGGCTGTGTCATTGTGCAACCATTGTTACATCATTATACAATGTGGCTGTGTCATTGTGCAACCATTGTTAATCATTACACAACGTGGCTGTGTCATTGTGCAACCATTGTTACATCATTATACAACGTGGCTGTGTCATTGTGCAACCATTGTTACATCATTATACAACGTGGCTGTGTCATTGTGCAACCATTGTTACATCATTCCACAACGTGGCTGTGTCATTGTGCAACCATTGTTACATCATTATACAACGTGGCTGTGTCATTGTGCAACCATTGTTACATTATTATACAACGTGGCTGTGTCATTGTGCAACCATTGTTACATCATTACACAACATGGCTTTGTCATTGTGCAACCATTGTTACATCATTACACAAAGTAGCTGTGTCATTGTTCAACCATTGTTACATCATTATACAACGTGGCTGTGTCATTGTGCAACCATTGTGACATCATTACACAACGTGGCTGTGTCATTCTGCAACCATTGTTACATCATTATACAAAGTGGCTGTGTCATTGTGCAACCATTGTTACATCATTATACAACGTGGCTGTGTCATTGTGCAACGATTGTTACATCATTATACAACGTGGCTGTGTCATTGTGCAACCATTGTTACATCATTACACAACGTGGCTGTGTCATTGTGCAACCATTGTTACATCATTATACAACGTGGCTGTGTCATTGTGCAACCATTGTTACATCATTATACAACGTGGCTGTGTCATTGTGCAACCATTGTTACATCATTACACAACGTGGCTGTGTCATTGTGCAACCATTGTTACATCATTATACAATGTGGCTGTGTCATTGTGCAACGATTGTTACATCATTACACAACGTGGCTGTGTCATTGTGCAACCATTGTTACATCATTATACAACGTGGCTGTGTCATTGTGCAACTATTGTTACATCATTATACAACGTGGCTGTGTCATTGTGCAACCATTGTTACATCATTACACAAAGTGGCTGTGTCATTGTGCCACCATTGTTACATCATTATACAACGTGGCTTTGTCATTGTGCAACCATTGTTACATCATTACACAAAGTGGCTTTGTCATTGTGCAACCATTGTTACATCATTACACAACGTGGCTGTGTCATTGTGCAACCATTGTTACATCATTACACAACGTGGCTGTGTCATTGTGCAACCATTGTTACATCATTATACAACGTGGCTGTGTCATTGTGCAACCATTGTTACATCATTACACAAAGTGGCTGTGTCATTGTGCAACCATTGTTACATCATTACACAAAGTGGCTGTGTCATTGTGCAACCATTGTTACATCATTATACAACGTGGCTGTGTCATTGTGCAACCATTGTTACATCATTATACAACGTGGCTGTGTCATTGTGCAACTATTGTTACATCATTACACAAAGTGGCCTTGTCATTGTGCAACCATTGTTACATCATTAAACATCGTGGCTGTGTCATTGTGCAACCATTGATACATCATTACACAACGTGGCTGTGCCATTGTGCACCCATTGTTACATCATTATACAATGTGGCTGTGTATTTGTGCAACCATCGTTAAATCATTAAACAACGTGGCTGTGTCATTGTGCAACCATTGTTACATAATTACACAAAGTGGCTGTGTCATTGTGTAACCATTGTTACACCATTAAACATTGTGGCTGTGTCATTGTGCAACCATTGTTACATCATTACACAACGTGGCTCTGTCATTGTGCAACCATTGTTACATCATTACACAACATGGCTGTGTCATTGTGCAACCATTGTTACATCATTACACAAAGTAGCTGTGTCATTGTTCAACCATTGTTACACCATTATACAACGTGGCTGTGTCATTGTGCAACCATTGTTACATCATTACACAACGTGGCTGTGTCATTCTGCAACCATCGTTACATCATTATACAACGTGGCTGTGTCATTGTGCAACTATTGTTACATCATTACACAAAGTGGCCTTGTCATTGTGCAACCATTGTTACATCATTAAACATCGTGGCTGTGTCATTGTGCAACCATTGATACATCATTACACAACGTGGCTGTGCCATTGTGCACCCATTGTTACATCATTATACAATGTGGCTGTGTATTTGTGCAACCATCGTTAAATCATTAAACAACGTGGCTGTGTCATTGTGCAACCATTGTTACATAATTTCACAAAGTGGCTGTGTCATTGTGTAACCATTGTTACACCATTAAACATTGTGGCTGTGTCATTGTGCAACCATTGTTACATCATTACACAACGTGGCTGTGTCATTGTGCAACCATTGTTACATCATTACACAACATGGCTGTGTCATTGTGCAACCATTGTTACATCATTACACAAAGTAGCTGTGTCATTGTTCAACCATTGTTACACCATTATACAACGTGGCTGTGTCATTGTGCAACCATTGTTACATCATTACACAACGTGGCTGTGTCATTCTGCAACCATTGTTACATCATTATACAAAGTGGCTGTGTCATTGTGCAACCATTGTTACATTATTATACAACGTGGCTGTGTCATTGTGCAACCATTGTTACATCATTACACAACATGGCTGTGTCATTGTGCAACCATTGTTACATCATTATACAATGTGGCTGTGTCATTGTGCAACCATTGTTACATCATTACACAACGTGGCTGTGTCATTGTGCAACCATTGTTACATCATTATACAACATGGCTGTGTCATTGTGCAACCATTGTTACATCATTATACAATGTGGCTGTGTCATTGTGCAACCATTGTTAATCATTACACAACGTGGCTGTGTCATTGTGCAACCATTGTTACATCATTATACAACGTGGCTGTGTCATTGTGCAACCATTGTTACATCATTATACAACGTGGCTGTGTCATTGTGCAACCATTGTTACATCATTCCACAACGTGGCTGTGTCATTGTGCAACCATTGTTACATCATTATACAACGTGGCTGTGTCATTGTGCAACCATTGTTACATCATTACACAAAGTGGAAGTGTCATTGTGCAACCATTGTTACATCATTACACAAAGTGGCTATGTCATTGTGCAACTATTGTTACATCATTATACAACGTGGCTGTGTCATTGTGCAACCATTGTTACATCATTACCCAATGTGGCTGTGTCATTGTGCAACCATTGTTACATCATTACACAAAGTGGCTGTGTCATTGTGCAACCATTGTTACATCATTATACAACGTGGCTGTGTCATTGTGCAACCATTGTTACATCATTATACAACGTGGCTGTGTCATTGTGCAACTATTGTTACATCATTACACAAAGTGGCCTTGTCATTGTGCAACCATTGTTACATCATTACACATCATGGCTGTGTCATTGTGCAACCATTGTTACATCATTACACAACGTGGCTGTGCTATTGTGCAACCATTGTTACATCATTATACAATGTGGCTGTGTATTTGTGCAACCATCGTTAAATCATTAAACAACGTGGCTGTGTCATTGTGCAACCATTGTTACATAATTACACAAAGTGGCTGTGTCATTGTGTAACCATTGTTACACCATTACACATTGTGGCTGTGTCATTGTGCAACCATTGTTACATCATTACACAACGTGGCTGTGTCATTGTGCAAACATTGTTACATCATTACACAACATGGCTGTGTCATTGTGCAACCATTGTTACATCATTACACAAAGTAGCTGTGTCATTGTTCAACCATTGTTACATCATTATACAACGTGGCTGTGTCATTGTGCAACCATTGTTACATCATTACACAAAGTGGCTGTGGCATTGTGCAACCATTGTTACATCATTATACAACGTGGCTGTGTCATTGTGCAACCATTGTTACATCATTATACAACGTGGCTGTGTCATTGTGCAACCATTGTTACATCATTATACAACGTGGCTGTGTCATTGTGCAACCATTGTTACATCATTACACATCGAGGCTGTGTCATTGTGCAACCATTGTTACATCATTATACAACGTGGCTGTGTCATTGTGCAACCATTGTTACATCATTATACAACGTGGCTGTGTCATTGTGCAACCATTGTTACATCATTACACAACGTGGCTGTGTCATTGTGCAACCATTGTTACATCATTACACAATGTGGCTGTGTCATTGTGCAACCATTGTTACATCATTACACAACGTGGCTGTGTCATTGTGCAACCATTCTTACATCATTATACAACGTGGCTGTGTCATTGTGCAACCATTGTTACATCATTACACAACGTGGCTGTGTCATTGTGCAACCATTGTTACATCATTATACAACGTGGCTGTGTCATTGTGCAACCATTGTTACATCATTATACAACGTGGCTGTGTCATTGTGCAACCATTGTTACATCATTACACAACGTGGCTGTGTCATTGTGCAACCATTGTTACATCATTATACAACGTGGCTGTGTCATTGTGCAACCATTGTTACATCATTACACAAAGTGGAAGTGTCATTGTGCAACCATTGTTACATCATTACACAACGTGGCTGTGTCATTGTGCAACCATTGTTACATCATTACACAACGTGGCTGTGTCATTGTGAAACCATTGTTACATCATTACACAATGTGGCTGTGTCATTGTGCAACCATTGTTACATCACTACACAACGCGGCTGTGTCATTGTGCAACCATTGTTACATCATTACACAACATGGCTGTGTCATTGTGCAACCATTGTTACATCATTACACAAAGTGGCTGTGTCATTGTGCAACCATTGTTACATCATTATACAACGTGGCTGTGTCAGTGTGCAACCATTGTTACATCATAACACAACGTGGCTGTGTCATTGTGCAACTATTGTTACATCATTATACAACGTGGCTGTGTCATTGTGCAACCATTGTTACATCATTACACAAAGTGGCTGTGTCATTGTGCAACCATTGTTACATCATTACACAAAGTGGCTGTGTCATTGTGCCACCATTGTTACATCATTATACAACGTGGCTTTGTCATTGTGCAACCATTGTTACATCATTACACAAAGTGGCTTCGTCATTGTGCAACCATTGTTACATCATTACACAACGTGGCTGTGTCATTGTGCAACCATTGTTACATCATTACACAACGTGGCTGTGTCATTGTGCAACCATTGTTACATCATTATAAAATGTGGCTGTGTCATTGTGCAACCATTGTTACATCATTACACAACGTGGCTGTGTCATTGTGCAACTATTGTTACATCATTACACAAAGTGGCTTTGTCATTGTGCAACCATTGTTACATCATTACACAACGTGGCTGTGTCATTGTGCAACCATTGTTACATCATTACACAACGTGGCTGTGTCATTGTGCAACCATTGTTACATCATTACACAAAGTAGCTGTGTCATTGTGCAACCATTGTTACATCATTATACAACGTGGCTGTGTCATTGTGCAACCATTGTTACATCATTACACAACGTGGCTGTGTCATTGTGCAACCATTGTTACATCATTATACAACGTGGCTGTGTCATTGTGCAACTATTGTTACATCATTATACAACGTGGCTGTGTCATTGTGCAACCATTGTTACATCATTACACAAAGTGGCTGTGTCATTGTGCCACCATTGTTACATCATTATACAACGTGGCTTTGTCATTGTGCAACCATTGTTACATCATTACACAAAGTGGCTTCGTCATTGTGCAACCATTGTTACATCATTACACAACGTGGCTGTGTCATTGTGCAACCATTGTTACATCATTACACAACGTGGCTGTGTCATTGTGCAACCATTGTTACATCATTATACAACGTGGCTGTGTCATTGTGCAACCATTGTTACATCATTACACAAAGTGGTGGTGTCATTGTGCAACCATTGTTACATCATTACACAAAGTGGCTGTGTCATTGTGCAACCATTGTTACATCATTATACAACGTGGCTGTGTCATTGTGCAACCATTGTTACATCATTATACAACGTGGCTGTGTCATTGTGCAACTATTGTTACATCATTACACAAAGTGGCCTTGTCATTGTGCAACCATTGTTACATCATTACACATCATGGCTGTGTCATTGTGCAACCATTGTTACATCATTACACAACGTGGCTGTGCCATTGTGCAACCATTGTTACATCATTATACAATGTGGCTGTGTATTTGTGCAACCATCGTTAAATCATTAAACAACGTGGCTGTGTCATTGTGCAACCATTGTTACATAATTACACAAAGTGGCTGTGTCATTGTGTAACCATTGTTACACCATTACACATTGTGGCTGTGTCATTGTGCAACCATTGTTACATCATTACACAACGTGGCTGTGTCATTGTGCAACCATTGTTACATCATTACACAACATGGCTGTGTCATTGTGCAACCATTGTTACATCATTACACAAAGTAGCTGTGTCATTGTTCAACCATTGTTACATCATTATACAACGTGGCTGTGTCATTGTGCAACCATTGTTACATCATTACACAAAGTGGCTGTGGCATTGTGCAACCATTGTTACATCATTATACAACGTGGCTGTGTCATTGTGCAACCATTGTTACATCATTATACAACGTGGCTGTGTCATTGTGCAACCATTGTTACATCATTATACAACGTGGCTGTGTCATTGTGCAACCATTGTTACATCATTACACAACGTGGCTGTGTCATTGTGCAACCATTGTTACATCATTATACAATGTGGCTGTGTCATTGTGCAACCATTGTTACATCATTACACAACGTGGCTGTGTCATTGTGCAACCATTGTTACATCATTATACAACGTGGCTGTGTCATTGTGCAACCATTGTTACATCATTATACAACGTGGCTGTGTCATTGTGCAACCATTGTTACATCATTACACAACGTGGCTGTGTCATTGTGCAACCATTGTTACATCACTATACAACGTGGCTGTGTCATTGTGCAACCATTGTTACATCATTATACAACGTGGCTGTGTCATTGTGCAACCATTGTTACATCATTACACAACGTGGCTGTGTCATTGTGCAACCATTGTTACATCATTATACAACGTGGCTGTGTCATTGTGCAACCATTGTTACATCATTACACAAAGTGGAAGTGTCATTGTGCAACCATTGTTACATCATTACACAACGTGGCTGTGTCATTGTGCAACCATTGTTACATCATTACACAACGTGGCTGTGTCATTGTGCAACCATTGTTACATCATTACACAATGTGGCTGTGTCATTGTGCAACCATTGTTACATCACTACACAACGTGGCTGTGTCATTGTGCAACCATTGTTACATCATTACACAACATGGCTGTGTCATTGTGCAACCATTGTTACATCATTACACAAAGTGGCTGTGTCATTGTGCAACCATTGTTACATCATTATACAACGTGGCTGTGTCAGTGTGCAACCATTGTTACATCATAACACAATGTGGCTGTGTCATTGTGCAACTATTGTTACATCATTATACAACGTGGCTGTGTCATTGTGCAACCATTGTTACATCATTACACAAAGTGGCTGTGTCATAGTGCCACCATTGTTACATCATTATACAACGTGGCTGTGTCATTGTGCAACCATTGTTACATCATTATACAATGTGGCTGTGTCATTGTGCAACCATTGTTACATCATTAGACAACGTGGCTGTGTCATTGTGCAACCATTGTTACATCATTATACAACGTGGCTGTGTCATTGTGCAACCATTGTTACATCATTACACAACGTGGCTGTGTCATTGTGCAACCATTGTTACATCATTACACAAAGTAGCTGTGTCATTGTGCAACCATTGTTACATCATTATACAATGTGGCTGTGTCATTGTGCAACCATTGTTACATCATTACACAACGTGGCTGTGTCATTGTGCAACCATTGTTACATCATTATACAACGTGGCTGTGTCATTGTGCAACTATTGTTACATCATTATACAACGTGGCTGTGTCATTGTACAACCATTGTTACATCATTACACAAAGTGGCTGTGTCATTGTGCCACCATTGTTACATCATTATACAACGTGGCTTTGTCATTGTGCAACCATTGTTACATCATTACACAAAGTGGCTTCGTCATTGTGCAACCATTGTTACATCATTACACAACGTGGCTGTGTCATTGTGCAACCATTGTTACATCATTACACAACGTGGCTGTGTCATTGTGCAACCATTGTTACATCATTATACAACGTGGCTGTGTCATTGTGCAACCATTGTTACATCATTACACAAAGTGGCTGTGTCATTGTGCAACCATTGTTACATCATTACACAAAGTGGCTGTGTCATTGTGCATCCATTGTTACATCATTATACAATGTGGCTGTGTATTTGTGCAACCATCGTTAAATCATTAAACAACGTGGCTGTGTCATTGTGCAACCATTGTTACATAATTACACAAAGTGGCTGTGTCATTGTGCAACCATTGTTACACCATTAAACATTGTGGCTGTGTCATTGTGCAACCATTGTTACATCATTACACAACGTGGCTGTGTCATTGTGCAACCATTGTTACCTCATTACACAACATGGCTGTGTCATTGTGCAACCATTGTTACATCATTACACAAAGTAGCTGTGTCATTGTTCAACCATTGTTACACCATTATACAACGTGGCTGTGTCATTGTGCAACCATTGTTACATCATTACACAACGTGGCTGTGTCATTCTGCAACCATTGTTACATCATTATACAAAAAGGCTGTGTATTTGTGCAACCATCGTTAAATCATTAAACAACGTGGCTGTGTCATTGTGCAACCATTGTTACATAATTACACAAAGTGGCTGTGTCATTGTGTAACCATTGTTACACCATTAAACATTGTGGCTGTGTCATTGTGCAACCATTGTTACATCATTACACAACGTGGCTGTGTCATTGTGCAACCATTGTTACATCATTACACAACATGGCTGTGTCATTGTGCAACCATTGTTACATCATTACACAAAGTAGCTGTGTCATTGTTCAACCATTGTTACACCATTATACAACGTGGCTGTGTCATTGTGCAACCATTGTTACATCATTACACAACGTGGCTGTGTCATTCTGCAACCATTGTTACATCATTATACAAAGTGGCTGTGTCATTGTGCAACCATTGTTACATCATTATACAACGTGGCTGTGTCATTGTGCAACCATTGTTACATCATTATACAACGTGGCTGTGTCATTGTGCAACCATTGTTACATCATTACACAACGTGGCTGTGTCATTGTGCAACCATTGGTACATCATTATACAACGTGGCTGTGTCATTGTGCAACCATTGTTACATCATTATACAACGTGGCTGTGTCATTTTGCAACCATTGTTACATCATTACACAACATGGCTGTGTCATTGTGCAACCATTGTTACATCATTATACAATGTGGCTGTGTCATTGTGCAACCATTGTTACATCATTACACAACGTGGCTGTGTCATTGTGCAACCATTGTTACATCATTATACAACGTGGCTGTGTCATTGTGCAACCATTGTTACATCATTACACAACGTGGCTGTGTCATTGTGCAACCATTGTTACATCATTATACAACGTGGCTGTGTCATTGTGCAACCATTGTTACATCATTATACAACGTGGCTGAGTCATTGTGCAACCATTGTTACATCATTACACAACGTGGCTGTGTCATTGTGCAACCATTGTTACATCATTATACAACGTGGCTGTGTCATTGTGCAACCATTGTTACATCATTACACAAAGTGGAAGTGTCATTGTGCAACCATTGTTACATCATTACACAAAGTGGCTGTGTCATTGTGCAACTATTGTTACATCATTATACAACGTGGCTGTGTCATTGTGCAACCATTGTTACATCATTACCCAACGTGGCTGTGTCATTGTGCAACCATTGTTACATCATTACACAAAGTGGCTGTGTCATTGTGCAACCATTGTTACATCATTATACAACGTGGCTGTGTCATTGTGCAACCATTGTTACATCATTACACAACGTGGCTGTGCCATTGTGCAACCATTGTTACATCATTATACAATGTGGCTGTGTATTTGTGCAACCATCGTTAAATCATTAAACAACGTGGCTGTGTCATTGTGCAACCATTTTACATAATTACACAAAGTGGCTGTGTCATTGTGATACCATTTTTTACACCATTACACATTGTGGCTGTGTCATTGTGCAACCATTGTTACATCATTACGCAATGTGGCTGTGTCATTGTGCAACCATTGTTACATCATTACACAACATGGCTTTGTCATTGTGCAACCATTGTTACATCATTACACAAAGTAGCTGTGTCATTGTTCAACCATTGTTACATCATTATACAACGTGGCTGTGTCATTGTGCAACCATTGTGACATCATTACACAACGTGGCTGTGTCATTCTGCAACCATTGTTACATCATTATACAAAGTGGCTGTGTCATTGTGCAACCATTGTTACATCATTATACAACGTGGCTGTGTCATTGTGCAACGATTGTTACATCATTATACAACGTGGCTGTGTCATTGTGCAACCATTGTTACATCATTACACAACGTGGCTGTGTCATTGTGCAACCATTGTTACATCATTATACAACGTGGCTGTGTCATTGTGCAACCATTGTTACATCATTATACAACGTGGCTGTGTCATTGTGCAACCATTGTTACATCATTACACAACGTGGCTGTGTCATTGTGCAACCATTGTTACATCATTATACAATGTGGCTGTGTCATTGTGCAACGATTGTTACATCATTACACAACGTGGCTGTGTCATTGTGCAACCATTGTTACATCATTATACAACGTGGCTGTGTCATTGTGCAACTATTGTTACATCATTATACAACGTGGCTGTGTCATTGTGCAACCATTGTTACATCATTACACAAAGTGGCTGTGTCATTGTGCCACCATTGTTACATCATTATACAACGTGGCTTTGTCATTGTGCAACCATTGTTACATCATTACACAAAGTGGCTTTGTCATTGTGCAACCATTGTTACATCATTACACAACGTGGCTGTGTCATTGTGCAACCATTGTTACATCATTACACAACGTGGCTGTGTCATTGTGCAACCATTGTTACATCATTATACAACGTGGCTGTGTCATTGTGCAACCATTGTTACATCATTACACAAAGTGGCTGTGTCATTGTGCAACCATTGTTACATCATTACACAAAGTGGCTGTGTCATTGTGCAACCATTGTTACATCATTATACAACGTGGCTGTGTCATTGTGCAACCATTGTTACATCATTATACAACGTGGCTGTGTCATTGTGCAACTATTGTTACATCATTACACAAAGTGGCCTTGTCATTGTGCAACCATTGTTACATCATTAAACATCGTGGCTGTGTCATTGTGCAACCATTGATACATCATTACACAACGTGGCTGTGCCATTGTGCACCCATTGTTACATCATTATACAATGTGGCTGTGTATTTGTGCAACCATCGTTAAATCATTAAACAACGTGGCTGTGTCATTGTGCAACCATTGTTACATAATTACACAAAGTGGCTGTGTCATTGTGTAACCATTGTTACACCATTAAACATTGTGGCTGTGTCATTGTGCAACCATTGTTACATCATTACACAACGTGGCTCTGTCATTGTGCAACCATTGTTACATCATTACACAACATGGCTGTGTCATTGTGCAACCATTGTTACATCATTACACAAAGTAGCTGTGTCATTGTTCAACCATTGTTACACCATTATACAACGTGGCTGTGTCATTGTGCAACCATTGTTACATCATTACACAACGTGGCTGTGTCATTCTGCAACCATCGTTACATCATTATACAACGTGGCTGTGTCATTGTGCAACTATTGTTACATCATTACACAAAGTGGCCTTGTCATTGTGCAACCATTGTTACATCATTAAACATCGTGGCTGTGTCATTGTGCAACCATTGATACATCATTACACAACGTGGCTGTGCCATTGTGCACCCATTGTTACATCATTATACAATGTGGCTGTGTATTTGTGCAACCATCGTTAAATCATTAAACAACGTGGCTGTGTCATTGTGCAACCATTGTTACATAATTTCACAAAGTGGCTGTGTCATTGTGTAACCATTGTTACACCATTAAACATTGTGGCTGTGTCATTGTGCAACCATTGTTACATCATTACACAACGTGGCTGTGTCATTGTGCAACCATTGTTACATCATTACACAACATGGCTGTGTCATTGTGCAACCATTGTTACATCATTACACAAAGTAGCTGTGTCATTGTTCAACCATTGTTACACCATTATACAACGTGGCTGTGTCATTGTGCAACCATTGTTACATCATTACACAACGTGGCTGTGTCATTCTGCAACCATTGTTACATCATTATACAAAGTGGCTGTGTCATTGTGCAACCATTGTTACATTATTATACAACGTGGCTGTGTCATTGTGCAACCATTGTTACATCATTACACAACATGGCTGTGTCATTGTGCAACCATTGTTACATCATTATACAATGTGGCTGTGTCATTGTGCAACCATTGTTACATCATTACACAACGTGGCTGTGTCATTGTGCAACCATTGTTACATCATTATACAACATGGCTGTGTCATTGTGCAACCATTGTTACATCATTATACAATGTGGCTGTGTCATTGTGCAACCATTGTTAATCATTACACAACGTGGCTGTGTCATTGTGCAACCATTGTTACATCATTATACAACGTGGCTGTGTCATTGTGCAACCATTGTTACATCATTATACAACGTGGCTGTGTCATTGTGCAACCATTGTTACATCATTCCACAACGTGGCTGTGTCATTGTGCAACCATTGTTACATCATTATACAACGTGGCTGTGTCATTGTGCAACCATTGTTACATCATTACACAAAGTGGAAGTGTCATTGTGCAACCATTGTTACATCATTACACAAAGTGGCTATGTCATTGTGCAACTATTGTTACATCATTATACAACGTGGCTGTGTCATTGTGCAACCATTGTTACATCATTACCCAATGTGGCTGTGTCATTGTGCAACCATTGTTACATCATTACACAAAGTGGCTGTGTCATTGTGCAACCATTGTTACATCATTATACAACGTGGCTGTGTCATTGTGCAACCATTGTTACATCATTATACAACGTGGCTGTGTCATTGTGCAACTATTGTTACATCATTACACAAAGTGGCCTTGTCATTGTGCAACCATTGTTACATCATTCCACATCATGGCTGTGTCATTGTGCAACCATTGTTACATCATTACACAACGTGGCTGTGCTATTGTGCAACCATTGTTACATCATTATACAATGTGGCTGTGTATTTGTGCAACCATCGTTAAATCATTAAACAACGTGGCTGTGTCATTGTGCAACCATTGTTACATAATTACACAAAGTGGCTGTGTCATTGTGTAACCATTGTTACACCATTACACATTGTGGCTGTGTCATTGTGCAACCATTGTTACATCATTACACAACGTGGCTGTGTCATTGTGCAACCATTGTTACATCATTACACAACATGGCTGTGTCATTGTGCAACCATTGTTACATCATTACACAAAGTAGCTGTGTCATTGTTCAACCATTGTTACATCATTATACAACGTGGCTGTGTCATTGTGCAACCATTGTTACATCATTACACAAAGTGGCTGTGGCATTGTGCAACCATTGTTACATCATTATACAACGTGGCTGTGTCATTGTGCAACCATTGTTACATCATTATACAACGTGGCTGTGTCATTGTGCAACCATTGTTACATCATTATACAACGTGGCTGTGTCATTGTGCAACCATTGTTACATCATTACACATCGAGGCTGTGTCATTGTGCAACCATTGTTACATCATTATACAACGTGGCTGTGTCATTGTGCAACCATTGTTACATCATTATACAACGTGGCTGTGTCATTGTGCAACCATTGTTACATCATTACACAACGTGGCTGTGTCATTGTGCAACCATTGTTACATCATTACACAATGTGGCTGTGTCATTGTGCAACCATTGTTACATCATTACACAACGTGGCTGTGTCATTGTGCAACCATTGTTACATCATTATACAACGTGGCTGTGTCATTGTGCAACCATTGTTACATCATTACACAACGTGGCTGTGTCATTGTGCAACCATTGTTACATCATTATACAACGTGGCTGTGTCATTGTGCAACCATTGTTACATCATTATACAACGTGGCTGTGTCATTGTGCAACCATTGTTACATCATTACACAACGTGGCTGTGTCATTGTGCAACCATTGTTACATCATTATACAACGTGGCTGTGTCATTGTGCAACCATTGTTACATCATTACACAAAGTGGAAGTGTCATTGTGCAACCATTGTTACATCATTACACAACGTGGCTGTGTCATTGTGCAACCATTGTTACATCATTACACAACGTGGCTGTGTCATTGTGAAACCATTGTTACATCATTACACAATGTGGCTGTGTCATTGTGCAACCATTGTTACATCACTACACAACGCGGCTGTGTCATTGTGCAACCATTGTTACATCATTACACAACATGGCTGTGTCATTGTGCAACCATTGTTACATCATTACACAAAGTGGCTGTGTCATTGTGCAACCATTGTTACATCATTATACAACGTGGCTGTGTCAGTGTGCAACCATTGTTACATCATAACACAACGTGGCTGTGTCATTGTGCAACTATTGTTACATCATTATACAACGTGGCTGTGTCATTGTGCAACCATTGTTACATCATTACACAAAGTGGCTGTGTCATTGTGCAACCATTGTTACATCATTACACAAAGTGGCTGTGTCATTGTGCCACCATTGTTACATCATTATACAACGTGGCTTTGTCATTGTGCAACCATTGTTACATCATTACACAAAGTGGCTTCGTCATTGTGCAACCATTGTTACATCATTACACAACGTGGCTGTGTCATTGTGCAACCATTGTTACATCATTACACAACGTGGCTGTGTCATTGTGCAACCATTGTTACATCATTATAAAATGTGGCTGTGTCATTGTGCAACCATTGTTACATCATTACACAACGTGGCTGTGTCATTGTGCAACTATTGTTACATCATTACACAAAGTGGCTTTGTCATTGTGCAACCATTGTTACATCATTACACAACGTGGCTGTGTCATTGTGCAACCATTGTTACATCATTACACAACGTGGCTGTGTCATTGTGCAACCATTGTTACATCATTACACAAAGTAGCTGTGTCATTGTGCAACCATTGTTACATCATTATACAACGTGGCTGTGTCATTGTGCAACCATTGTTACATCATTACACAACGTGGCTGTGTCATTGTGCAACCATTGTTACATCATTATACAACGTGGCTGTGTCATTGTGCAACTATTGTTACATCATTATACAACGTGGCTGTGTCATTGTGCAACCATTGTTACATCATTACACAAAGTGGCTGTGTCATTGTGCCACCATTGTTACATCATTATACAACGTGGCTTTGTCATTGTGCAACCATTGTTACATCATTACACAAAGTGGCTTCGTCATTGTGCAACCATTGTTACATCATTACACAACGTGGCTGTGTCATTGTGCAACCATTGTTACATCATTACACAACGTGGCTGTGTCATTGTGCAACCATTGTTACATCATTATACAACGTGGCTGTGTCATTGTGCAACCATTGTTACATCATTACACAAAGTGGTGGTGTCATTGTGCAACCATTGTTACATCATTACACAAAGTGGCTGTGTCATTGTGCAACCATTGTTACATCATTATACAACGTGGCTGTGTCATTGTGCAACCATTGTTACATCATTATACAACGTGGCTGTGTCATTGTGCAACTATTGTTACATCATTACACAAAGTGGCCTTGTCATTGTGCAACCATTGTTACATCATTACACATCATGGCTGTGTCATTGTGCAACCATTGTTACATCATTACACAACGTGGCTGTGCCATTGTGCAACCATTGTTACATCATTATACAATGTGGCTGTGTATTTGTGCAACCATCGTTAAATCATTAAACAACGTGGCTGTGTCATTGTGCAACCATTGTTACATAATTACACAAAGTGGCTGTGTCATTGTGTAACCATTGTTACACCATTACACATTGTGGCTGTGTCATTGTGCAACCATTGTTACATCATTACACAACGTGGCTGTGTCATTGTGCAACCATTGTTACATCATTACACAACATGGCTGTGTCATTGTGCAACCATTGTTACATCATTACACAAAGTAGCTGTGTCATTGTTCAACCATTGTTACATCATTATACAACGTGGCTGTGTCATTGTGCAACCATTGTTACATCATTACACAAAGTGGCTGTGGCATTGTGCAACCATTGTTACATCATTATACAACGTGGCTGTGTCATTGTGCAACCATTGTTACATCATTATACAACGTGGCTGTGTCATTGTGCAACCATTGTTACATCATTATACAACGTGGCTGTGTCATTGTGCAACCATTGTTACATCATTACACAACGTGGCTGTGTCATTGTGCAACCATTGTTACATCATTATACAACGTGGCTGTGTCATTGTGCAACCATTGTTACATCATTATACAACGTGGCTGTGTCATTGTGCAACCATTGTTACATCATTACACAACGTGGCTGTGTCATTCTGCAACCATTGTTACATCATTATACAATGTGGCTGTGTCATTGTGCAACCATTGTTACATCATTACACAACGTGGCTGTGTCATTGTGCAACCATTGTTACATCATTACACAACGTGGCTGTGTCATTGTGCAACCATTGTTACATCATTACACAACGTGGCTGTGTCATTGTGCAACCATTGTTACATCATTATACAACGTGGCTGTGTCATTGTGCAACCATTGTTACATCATTACACAAAGTGGCTGTGTCATTGTGCAACCATTGTTACATCATTACACAAAGTGGCTGTGTCATTGTGCAACCATTGTTACATCATTACACAACGTGGCTGTGTCATTGTGCAACCATTGTTACATCATTACACAACGTGGCTGTGTCATTGTGCAACCATTGTTACATCATTATACAACGTGGCTGTGTCATTGTGCAACCATTGTTACATCATTACACAAAGTGGCTGTGTCATTGTGCAACCATTGTTACATCATTACACAAAGTGGCTGTGTCATTGTGCAACCATTGTTACATCATTATACAACGTGGCTGTGTCATTGTGCAACCATTGTTACATCATTATACAACGTGGCTGTGTCATTGTGCAACTATTGTTACATCATTACACAAAGTGTCCTTGTCATTGTGCAACCATTGTTACATCA
This sequence comes from Lissotriton vulgaris, assembly GCF_964263255.1. NCBI lineage: Eukaryota > Metazoa > Chordata > Amphibia > Caudata > Salamandridae > Lissotriton > Lissotriton vulgaris. The sequence goes on from NC_141697.1 coordinate 795,424,566, forward strand.
TTAAACATCGTGGCTGTGTCATTGTGCAACCATTGATACATCATTACACAACGTGGCTGTGCCATTGTGCACCCATTGTTACATCATTATACAATGTGGCTGTGTATTTGTGCAACCATCGTTAAATCATTAAACAACGTGGCTGTGTCATTGTGCAACCATTGTTACATAATTACACAAAGTGGCTGTGTCATTGTGTAACCATTGTTACATCATTATACAAAGTGGCTGTGTCATTGTGCAACCATTGTTACATCATTATACAACGTGGCTGTGTCATTGTGCAACCATTGTTACATCATTACACAACATGGCTGTGTCATTGTGCAACCATTGTTACATCATTATACAATGTGGCTGTGTCATTGTGCAACCATTGTTACATCATTACACAACGTGGCTGTGTCATTGTGCAACCATTGTTACATCATTATACAACATGGCTGTGTCATTGTGCAACCATTGTTACATCATTATACAATGTGGCTGTGTCATTGTGCAACCATTGTTAATCATTACACAACGTGGCTGTGTCATTGTGCAACCATTGTTACATCATTATACAACGTGGCTGTGTCATTGTGCAACCATTGTTACATCATTATACAACGTGGCTGTGTCATTGTGCAACCATTGTTACATCATTCCACAACGTGGCTGTGTCATTGTGCAACCATTGTTACATCATTATACAACGTGGCTGTGTCATTGTGCAACCATTGTTACATCATTACACAAAGTGGAAGTGTCATTGTGCAACCATTGTTACATCATTACACAAAGTGGCTATGTCATTGTGCAACTATTGTTACATCATTATACAACGTGGCTGTGTCATTGTGCAACCATTGTTACATCATTACCCAATGTGGCTGTGTCATTGTGCAACCATTGTTACATCATTACACAAAGTGGCTGTGTCATTGTGCAACCATTGTTACATCATTACACAAAGTGGCCTTGTCATTGTGCAACCATTGTTACATCATTACACATCATGGCTGTGTCATTGTGCAACCATTGTTACATCATTACACAACGTGGCTGTGCTATTGTGCAACCATTGTTACATCATTATACAATGTGGCTGTGTATTTGTGCAACCATCGTTAAATCATTAAACAACGTGGCTGTGTCATTGTGCAACCATTGTTACATAATTACACAAAGTGGCTGTGTCATTGTGTAACCATTGTTACACCATTACACATTGTGGCTGTGTCATTGTGCAACCATTGTTACATCATTACACAACATGGCTGTGTCATTGTGCAACCATTGTTACATCATTACACAAAGTAGCTGTGTCATTGTTCAACCATTGTTACATCATTATACAACGTGGCTGTGTCATTGTGCAACCATTGTTACATCATTACACAAAGTGGCTGTGGCATTGTGCAACCATTGTTACATCATTATACAACGTGGCTGTGTCATTGTGCAACCATTGTTACATCATTATACAACGTGGCTGTGTCATTGTGCAACCATTGTTACATCATTATACAACGTGGCTGTGTCATTGTGCAACCATTGTTACATCATTACACAACGAGGCTGTGTCATTGTGCAACCATTGTTACATCATTATACAACGTGGCTGTGTCATTGTGCAACCATTGTTACATCATTATACAACGTGACTGTGTCATTGTGCAACCATTGTTACATCATTACACAACGTGGCTGTGTCATTGTGCAACCATTGTTACATCATTATACAATGTGTCTGTGTCATTGTGCAACCATTGTTACATCATTACACAACGTGGCTGTGTCATTGTGCAACCATTGTTACATCATTATACAACGTGGCTGTGTCATTGTGCAACCATTGTTACATCATTACACAACGTGGCTGTGTCATTGTGCAACCATTGTTACATCATTATACAACGTGGCTGTGTCATTGTGCAACCATTGTTACATCATTATACAACGTGGCTGTGTCATTGTGCAACCATTGTTACATCATTACACAACGTGGCTGTGTCATTGTGCAACCATTGTTACATCATTATACAACGTGGCTGTGTCATTGTGCAACCATTGTTACATCATTACACAAAGTGGAAGTGTCATTGTGCAACCATTGTTACATCATTACACAACGTGGCTGTGTCATTGTGCAACCATTGTTACATCATTACACAACGTGGCTGTGTCATTGTGAAACCATTGTTACATCATTACACAATGTGGCTGTGTCATTGTGCAACCATTGTTACATCACTACACAACGCGGCTGTGTCATTGTGCAACCATTGTTACATCATTACACAACATGGCTGTGTCATTGTGCAACCATTGTTACATCATTACACAAAGTGGCTGTGTCATTTTGCAACCATTGTTACATCATTATACAACGTGGCTGTGTCAGTGTGCAACCATTGTTACATCATAACACAACGTGGCTGTGTCATTGTGCAAATATTGTTACATCATTATACAACGTGGCTGTGTCATTGTGCAACCATTGTTACATCATTACACAAAGTGGCTGTGTCATTGTGCAACCATTGTTACATCATTACACAAAGTGGCTGTGTCATTGTGCCACCATTGTTACATCATTATACAACGTGGCTTTGTCATTGTGCAACCATTGTTACATCATTACACAACGTGGCTGTGTCATTGTGCAACCATTGTTACATCATTATACAACGTGGCTGTGTCATTGTGCAACCATTGTTACATCATTACACAACGTGGCTGTGTCATTGTGCAACCATTGTTACATCATTATACAACGTGGCTGTGTCATTGTGCAACCATTGTTACATCATTATACAACGTGGCTGTGTCATTATGCAACCATTGTTACATCATTACACAACGTGGCTGTGTCATTGTGCAACCATTGTTACATCATTATACAACGTGGCTGTGTCATTGTGCAACCATTGTTACATCATTACACAAAGTGGAAGTGTCATTGTGCAACCATTGTTACATCATTACACAACGTGGCTGTGTCATTGTGCAACCATTGTTACATCATTACACAACGTGGCTGTGTCATTGTGAAACCATTGTTACATCATTACACAATGTGGCTGTGTCATTGTGCAACCATTGTTACATCACTACACAACGCGGCTGTGTCATTGTGCAACCATTGTTACATCATTACACAACATGGCTGTATCATTGTGCAACCATTGTTACATCATTACACAAAGTGGCTGTGTCATTGTGCAACCATTGTTACATCATTATACAACGTGGCTGTGTCAGTGTGCAACCATTGTTACATCATAACACAACGTGGCTGTGTCATTGTGCAACTATTGTTACATCATTATACAACGTGGCTGTGTCATTGTGCAACCATTGTTACATCATTACACAAAGTGGCTGTGTCATTGTGCAACCATTGTTACATCATTACACAAAGTGGCTGTGTCATTGTGCCACCATTGTTACATCATTATACAACGTGGCTTTGTCATTGTGCAACCATTGTTACATCATTACACAAAGTGGCTTCGTCATTGTGCAACCATTGTTACATCATTACACAACGTGGCTGTGTCATTGTGCAACCATTGTTACATCATTACACAACGTGGCTGTGTCATTGAGCAACCATTGTTACATCATTATAAAATGTGGCTGTGTCATTGTGCAACCATTGTTACATCATTACACAACGTGGCTGTGTCATTGTGCAACTATTGTTACTTCATTACACAAAGTGGCTTTGTCATTGTGCAACCATTGTTACATCATTACACAACGTGGCTGTGTCATTGTGCAACCATTGTTACATCATTACACAACGTGGCTGTGTCATTGTGCAACCATTGTTACATCATTACACAAAGTAGCTGTGTCATTGTGCAACCATTGTTACATCATTATACAACGTGGCTGTGTCATTGTGCAACCATTGTTACATCATTACACAACGTGGCTGTGTCATTGTGCAACCATTGTTACATCATTATACAACGTGGCTGTGTCATTGTGCAACTATTGTTACATCATTATACAACGTGGCTGTGTCATTGTGCAACCATTGTTACATCATTACACAAAGTGGCTGTGTCATTGTGCCACCATTGTTACATCATTATACAACGTGGCTTTGTCATTGTGCAACCATTGTTACATCATTACACAAAGTGGCTTCGTCATTGTGCAACCATTGTTACATCATTACACAACGTGGCTGTGTCATTGTGCAACCATTGTTACATCATTACACAACGTGGCTGTGTCATTGTGCAACCATTGTTACATCATTATACAACGTGGCTGTGTCATTGTGCAACCATTGTTACATCATTACACAAAGTGGTGGTGTCATTGTGCAACCATTGTTACATCATTACACAAAGTGGCTGTGTCATTGTGCAACCATTGTTACATCATTATACAACGTGGCTGTGTCATTGTGCAACCATTGTTACATCATTATACAACGTGGCTGTGTCATTGTGCAACTATTGTTACATCATTACACAAAGTGGCCTTGTCATTGTGCAACCATTGTTACATCATTACACATCATGGCTGTGTCATTGTGCAACCATTGTTACATCATTACACAACGTGGCTGTGCCATTGTGCAACCATTGTTACATCATTATACAATGTGGCTGTGTATTTGTGCAACCATTGTTAAATCATTAAACAACGTGGCTGTGTCATTGTGCAACCATTGTTACATAATTACACAAAGTGGCTGTGTCATTGTGTAACCATTGTTACACCATTACACATTGTGGCTGTGTCATTGTGCAACCATTGTTACATCATTACACAACGTGGCTGTGTCATTGTGCAACCATTGTTACATCATTACACAACATGGCTGTGTCATTGTGCAACCATTGTTACATCATTACACAAAGTAGCTGTGTCATTGTTCAACCATTGTTACATCATTATACAACGTGGCTGTGTCATTGTGCAACCATTGTTACATCATTACACAAAGTGGCTGTGGCATTGTGCAACCATTGTTACATCATTATACAACGTGGCTGTGTCATTGTGCAACCATTGTTACATCATTATACAACGTGGCTGTGTCATTGTGCAACCATTGTTACATCATTATACAACGTGGCTGTGTCATTGTGCAACCATTGTTACATCATTACACAACGTGGCTGTGTCATTGTGCAACCATTGTTACATCATTATACAACGTGGCTGTGTCATTGTGCAACCATTGTTACATCATTATACAACGTGGCTGTGTCATTGTGCAACCATTGTTACATCATTACACAACGTGGCTGTGTCATTCTGCAACCATTGTTACATCATTATACAATGTGGCTGTGTCATTGTGCAACCATTGTTACATCATTACACAACGTGGCTGTGTCATTGTGCAACCATTGTTACATCATTACACAACGTGGCTGTGTCATTGTGCAACCATTGTTACATCATTACACAACGTGGCTGTGTCATTGTGCAACCATTGTCACATCATTATACAACGTGGCTGTGTCATTGTGCAACCATTGTTACATCATTACACAAAGTGGCTGTGTCATTGTGCAACCATTGTTACATCATTACACAAAGTGGCTGTGTCATTGTGCAACCATTGTTACATCATTATACAACGTGGCTGTGTCATTGTGCAACCATTGTTACATCATTATACAACGTGGCTGTGTCATTGTGCAACTATTGTTACATCATTACACAAAGTGGCCTTGTCATTGTGCAACCATTGTTACATCATTACACATCATGGCTGTGTCATTGTGCAACCATTGTTACATCATTACACAACGTGGCTGTGCCATTGTGCAACCATTGTTACATCATTATACAATGTGGCTGTGTATTTGTGCAACCATTGTTAAATCATTAAACAACGTGGCTGTGTCATTGTGCAACCATTGTTACATAATTACACAAAGTGGCTGTGTCATTGTGTAACCATTGTTACACCATTACACATTGTGGCTGTGTCATTGTGCAACCATTGTTACATCATTACACAACGTGGCTGTGTCATTGTGCAACCATTGTTACATCATTACACAACATGGCTGTGTCATTGTGCAACCATTGTTACATCATTACACAAAGTAGCTGTGTCATTGTTCAACCATTGTTACATCATTATACAACGTGGCTGTGTCATTGTGCAACCATTGTTACATCATTACACAAAGTGGCTGTGGCATTGTGCAACCATTGTTACATCATTATACAACGTGGCTGTGTCATTGTGCAACCATTGTTACATCATTATACAACGTGGCTGTGTCATTGTGCAACCATTGTTACATCATTATACAACGTGGCTGTGTCATTGTGCAACCATTGTTACATCATTACACAACATGGCTGTGTCATTGTGCAACCATTGTTACATCATTACACAAAGTAGCTGTGTCATTGTTCAACCATTGTTACACCATTATACAACGTGGCTGTGTCATTGTGCAACCATTGTTACATCATTACACAACGTGGCTGTGTCATTCTGCAACCATTGTTACATCATTATACAAAGTGGCTGTGTCATTGTGCAACCATTGTTACATTATTATACAACGTGGCTGTGTCATTGTGCAACCATTGTTACATCATTACACAACATGGCTGTGTCATTGTGCAACCATTGTTACATCATTATACAATGTGGCTGTGTCATTGTGCAACCATTGTTACATCATTACACAACGTGGCTGTGTCATTGTGCAACCATTGTTACATCATTATACAACATGGCTGTGTCATTGTGCAACCATTGTTACATCATTATACAATGTGGCTGTGTCATTGTGCAACCATTGTTAATCATTACACAACGTGGCTGTGTCATTGTGCAACCATTGTTACATCATTACACAAAGTGGCTGTGTCATTTTGCAACCATTGTTACATCATTATACAACGTGGCTGTGTCAGTGTGCAACCATTGTTACATCATAACACAACGTGGCTGTGTCATTGTGCAAATATTGTTACATCATTATACAACGTGGCTGTGTCATTGTGCAACCATTGTTACATCATTACACAAAGTGGCTGTGTCATTGTGCAACCATTGTTACATCATTACACAAAGTGGCTGTGTCATTGTGCCACCATTGTTACATCATTATACAACGTGGCTTTGTCATTGTGCAACCATTGTTACATCATTACACAACGTGGCTGTGTCATTGTGCAACCATTGTTACATCATTATACAACGTGGCTGTGTCATTGTGCAACCATTGTTACATCATTACACAACGTGGCTGTGTCATTGTGCAACCATTGTTACATCATTATACAACGTGGCTGTGTCATTGTGCAACCATTGTTACATCATTATACAACGTGGCTGTGTCATTATGCAACCATTGTTACATCATTACACAACGTGGCTGTGTCATTGTGCAACCATTGTTACATCATTATACAACGTGGCTGTGTCATTGTGCAACCATTGTTACATCATTACACAAAGTGGAAGTGTCATTGTGCAACCATTGTTACATCATTACACAACGTGGCTGTGTCATTGTGCAACCATTGTTACATCATTACACAACGTGGCTGTGTCATTGTGAAACCATTGTTACATCATTACACAATGTGGCTGTGTCATTGTGCAACCATTGTTACATCACTACACAACGCGGCTGTGTCATTGTGCAACCATTGTTACATCATTACACAACATGGCTGTATCATTGTGCAACCATTGTTACATCATTACACAAAGTGGCTGTGTCATTGTGCAACCATTGTTACATCATTATACAACGTGGCTGTGTCAGTGTGCAACCATTGTTACATCATAACACAACGTGGCTGTGTCATTGTGCAACTATTGTTACATCATTATACAACGTGGCTGTGTCATTGTGCAACCATTGTTACATCATTACACAAAGTGGCTGTGTCATTGTGCAACCATTGTTACATCATTACACAAAGTGGCTGTGTCATTGTGCCACCATTGTTACATCATTATACAACGTGGCTTTGTCATTGTGCAACCATTGTTACATCATTACACAAAGTGGCTTCGTCATTGTGCAACCATTGTTACATCATTACACAACGTGGCTGTGTCATTGTGCAACCATTGTTACATCATTACACAACGTGGCTGTGTCATTGAGCAACCATTGTTACATCATTATAAAATGTGGCTGTGTCATTGTGCAACCATTGTTACATCATTACACAACGTGGCTGTGTCATTGTGCAACTATTGTTACATCATTACACAAAGTGGCTTTGTCATTGTGCAACCATTGTTACATCATTACACAACGTGGCTGTGTCATTGTGCAACCATTGTTACATCATTACACAACGTGGCTGTGTCATTGTGCAACCATTGTTACATCATTACACAAAGTAGCTGTGTCATTGTGCAACCATTGTTACATCATTATACAACGTGGCTGTGTCATTGTGCAACCATTGTTACATCATTACACAACGTGGCTGTGTCATTGTGCAACCATTGTTACATCATTATACAACGTGGCTGTGTCATTGTGCAACTATTGTTACATCATTATACAACGTGGCTGTGTCATTGTGCAACCATTGTTACATCATTACACAAAGTGGCTGTGTCATTGTGCCACCATTGTTACATCATTATACAACGTGGCTTTGTCATTGTGCAACCATTGTTACATCATTACACAAAGTGGCTTCGTCATTGTGCAACCATTGTTACATCATTACACAACGTGGCTGTGTCATTGTGCAACCATTGTTACATCATTACACAACGTGGCTGTGTCATTGTGCAACCATTGTTACATCATTATACAACGTGGCTGTGTCATTGTGCAACCATTGTTACATCATTACACAAAGTGGTGGTGTCATTGTGCAACCATTGTTACATCATTACACAAAGTGGCTGTGTCATTGTGCAACCATTGTTACATCATTATACAACGTGGCTGTGTCATTGTGCAACCATTGTTACATCATTATACAACGTGGCTGTGTCATTGTGCAACCATTGTTACATCATTACACAAAGTGGCTGTGGCATTGTGCAACCATTGTTACATCATTATACAACGTGGCTGTGTCATTGTGCAACCATTGTTACATCATTATACAACGTGGCTGTGTCATTGTGCAACCATTGTTACATCATTATACAACGTGGCTGTGTCATTGTGCAACTATTGTTACATCATTACACAAAGTGGCCTTGTCATTGTGCAACCATTGTTACATCATTCCACATCATGGCTGTGTCATTGTGCAACCATTGTTACATCATTACACAACGTGGCTGTGCTATTGTGCAACCATTGTTACATCATTATACAATGTGGCTGTGTATTTGTGCAACCATCGTTAAATCATTAAACAACGTGGCTGTGTCATTGTGCAACCATTGTTACATAATTACACAAAGTGGCTGTGTCATTGTGTAACCATTGTTACACCATTACACATTGTGGCTGTGTCATTGTGCAACCATTGTTACATCATTACACAACGTGGCTGTGTCATTGTGCAACCATTGTTACATCATTACACAACATGGCTGTGTCATTGTGCAACCATTGTTACATCATTACACAAAGTAGCTGTGTCATTGTTCAACCATTGTTACATCATTATACAACGTGGCTGTGTCATTGTGCAACCATTGTTACATCATTACACAAAGTGGCTGTGGCATTGTGCAACCATTGTTACATCATTATACAACGTGGCTGTGTCATTGTGCAACCATTGTTACATCATTATACAACGTGGCTGTGTCATTGTGCAACCATTGTTACATCATTATACAACGTGGCTGTGTCATTGTGCAACCATTGTTACATCATTACACATCGAGGCTGTGTCATTGTGCAACCATTGTTACATCATTATACAACGTGGCTGTGTCATTGTGCAACCATTGTTACATCATTATACAACGTGGCTGTGTCATTGTGCAACCATTGTTACATCATTACACAACGTGGCTGTGTCATTGTGCAACCATTGTTACATCATTACACAATGTGGCTGTGTCATTGTGCAACCATTGTTACATCATTACACAACGTGGCTGTGTCATTGTGCAACCATTGTTACATCATTATACAACGTGGCTGTGTCATTGTGCAACCATTGTTACATCATTACACAACGTGGCTGTGTCATTGTGCAACCATTGTTACATCATTATACAACGTGGCTGTGTCATTGTGCAACCATTGTTACATCATTATACAACGTGGCTGTGTCATTGTGCAACCATTGTTACATCATTACACAACGTGGCTGTGTCATTGTGCAACCATTGTTACATCATTATACAACGTGGCTGTGTCATTGTGCAACCATTGTTACATCATTACACAAAGTGGAAGTGTCATTGTGCAACCATTGTTACATCATTACACAACGTGGCTGTGTCATTGTGCAACCATTGTTACATCATTACACAACGTGGCTGTGTCATTGTGAAACCATTGTTACATCATTACACAATGTGGCTGTGTCATTGTGCAACCATTGTTACATCACTACACAACGCGGCTGTGTCATTGTGCAACCATTGTTACATCATTACACAACATGGCTGTGTCATTGTGCAACCATTGTTACATCATTACACAAAGTGGCTGTGTCATTGTGCAACCATTGTTACATCATTATACAACGTGGCTGTGTCAGTGTGCAACCATTGTTACATCATAACACAACGTGGCTGTGTCATTGTGCAACTATTGTTACATCATTATACAACGTGGCTGTGTCATTGTGCAACCATTGTTACATCATTACACAAAGTGGCTGTGTCATTGTGCAACCATTGTTACATCATTACACAAAGTGGCTGTGTCATTGTGCCACCATTGTTACATCATTATACAACGTGGCTTTGTCATTGTGCAACCATTGTTACATCATTACACAAAGTGGCTTCGTCATTGTGCAACCATTGTTACATCATTACACAACGTGGCTGTGTCATTGTGCAACCATTGTTACATCATTACACAACGTGGCTGTGTCATTGTGCAACCATTGTTACATCATTATAAAATGTGGCTGTGTCATTGTGCAACCATTGTTACATCATTACACAACGTGGCTGTGTCATTGTGCAACTATTGTTACATCATTACACAAAGTGGCTTTGTCATTGTGCAACCATTGTTACATCATTACACAACGTGGCTGTGTCATTGTGCAACCATTGTTACATCATTACACAACGTGGCTGTGTCATTGTGCAACCATTGTTACATCATTACACAAAGTAGCTGTGTCATTGTGCAACCATTGTTACATCATTATACAACGTGGCTGTGTCATTGTGCAACCATTGTTACATCATTACACAACGTGGCTGTGTCATTGTGCAACCATTGTTACATCATTATACAACGTGGCTGTGTCATTGTGCAACTATTGTTACATCATTATACAACGTGGCTGTGTCATTGTGCAACCATTGTTACATCATTACACAAAGTGGCTGTGTCATTGTGCCACCATTGTTACATCATTATACAACGTGGCTTTGTCATTGTGCAACCATTGTTACATCATTACACAAAGTGGCTTCGTCATTGTGCAACCATTGTTACATCATTACACAACGTGGCTGTGTCATTGTGCAACCATTGTTACATCATTACACAACGTGGCTGTGTCATTGTGCAACCATTGTTACATCATTATACAACGTGGCTGTGTCATTGTGCAACCATTGTTACATCATTACACAAAGTGGTGGTGTCATTGTGCAACCATTGTTACATCATTACACAAAGTGGCTGTGTCATTGTGCAACCATTGTTACATCATTATACAACGTGGCTGTGTCATTGTGCAACCATTGTTACATCATTATACAACGTGGCTGTGTCATTGTGCAACTATTGTTACATCATTACACAAAGTGGCCTTGTCATTGTGCAACCATTGTTACATCATTACACATCATGGCTGTGTCATTGTGCAACCATTGTTACATCATTACACAACGTGGCTGTGCCATTGTGCAACCATTGTTACATCATTATACAATGTGGCTGTGTATTTGTGCAACCATCGTTAAATCATTAAACAACGTGGCTGTGTCATTGTGCAACCATTGTTACATAATTACACAAAGTGGCTGTGTCATTGTGTAACCATTGTTACACCATTACACATTGTGGCTGTGTCATTGTGCAACCATTGTTACATCATTACACAACGTGGCTGTGTCATTGTGCAACCATTGTTACATCATTACACAACATGGCTGTGTCATTGTGCAACCATTGTTACATCATTACACAAAGTAGCTGTGTCATTGTTCAACCATTGTTACATCATTATACAACGTGGCTGTGTCATTGTGCAACCATTGTTACATCATTACACAAAGTGGCTGTGGCATTGTGCAACCATTGTTACATCATTATACAACGTGGCTGTGTCATTGTGCAACCATTGTTACATCATTATACAACGTGGCTGTGTCATTGTGCAACCATTGTTACATCATTATACAACGTGGCTGTGTCATTGTGCAACCATTGTTACATCATTACACAACGTGGCTGTGTCATTGTGCAACCATTGTTACATCATTATACAACGTGGCTGTGTCATTGTGCAACCATTGTTACATCATTATACAACGTGGCTGTGTCATTGTGCAACCATTGTTACATCATTACACAACGTGGCTGTGTCATTCTGCAACCATTGTTACATCATTATACAATGTGGCTGTGTCATTGTGCAACCATTGTTACATCATTACACAACGTGGCTGTGTCATTGTGCAACCATTGTTACATCATTACACAACGTGGCTGTGTCATTGTGCAACCATTGTTACATCATTACACAACGTGGCTGTGTCATTGTGCAACCATTGTTACATCATTATACAACGTGGCTGTGTCATTGTGCAACCATTGTTACATCATTACACAAAGTGGCTGTGTCATTGTGCAACCATTGTTACATCATTACACAAAGTGGCTGTGTCATTGTGCAACCATTGTTACATCATTACACAACGTGGCTGTGTCATTGTGCAACCATTGTTACATCATTACACAACGTGGCTGTGTCATTGTGCAACCATTGTTACATCATTATACAACGTGGCTGTGTCATTGTGCAACCATTGTTACATCATTACACAAAGTGGCTGTGTCATTGTGCAACCATTGTTACATCATTACACAAAGTGGCTGTGTCATTGTGCAACCATTGTTACATCATTATACAACGTGGCTGTGTCATTGTGCAACCATTGTTACATCATTATACAACGTGGCTGTGTCATTGTGCAACTATTGTTACATCATTACACAAAGTGGCCTTGTCATTGTGCAACCATTGTTACATCATTAAACATCGTGGCTGTGTCATTGTGCAACCATTGATACATCATTACACAACGTGGCTGTGCCATTGTGCACCCATTGTTACATCATTATACAATGTGGCTGTGTATTTGTGCAACCATCGTTAAATCATTAAACAACGTGGCTGTGTCATTGTGCAACCATTGTTACATAATTACACAAAGTGGCTGTGTCATTGTGTAACCATTGTTACATCATTATACAAAGTGGCTGTGTCATTGTGCAACCATTGTTACATCATTATACAACGTGGCTGTGTCATTGTGCAACCATTGTTACATCATTACACAACATGGCTGTGTCATTGTGCAACCATTGTTACATCATTATACAATGTGGCTGTGTCATTGTGCAACCATTGTTACATCATTACACAACGTGGCTGTGTCATTGTGCAACCATTGTTACATCATTATACAACATGGCTGTGTCATTGTGCAACCATTGTTACATCATTATACAATGTGGCTGTGTCATTGTGCAACCATTGTTAATCATTACACAACGTGGCTGTGTCATTGTGCAACCATTGTTACATCATTATACAACGTGGCTGTGTCATTGTGCAACCATTGTTACATCATTATACAACGTGGCTGTGTCATTGTGCAACCATTGTTACATCATTCCACAACGTGGCTGTGTCATTGTGCAACCATTGTTACATCATTATACAACGTGGCTGTGTCATTGTGCAACCATTGTTACATCATTACACAAAGTGGAAGTGTCATTGTGCAACCATTGTTACATCATTACACAAAGTGGCTATGTCATTGTGCAACTATTGTTACATCATTATACAACGTGGCTGTGTCATTGTGCAACCATTGTTACATCATTACCCAATGTGGCTGTGTCATTGTGCAACCATTGTTACATCATTACACAAAGTGGCTGTGTCATTGTGCAACCATTGTTACATCATTACACAAAGTGGCCTTGTCATTGTGCAACCATTGTTACATCATTACACATCATGGCTGTGTCATTGTGCAACCATTGTTACATCATTACACAACGTGGCTGTGCTATTGTGCAACCATTGTTACATCATTATACAATGTGGCTGTGTATTTGTGCAACCATCGTTAAATCATTAAACAACGTGGCTGTGTCATTGTGCAACCATTGTTACATAATTACACAAAGTGGCTGTGTCATTGTGTAACCATTGTTACACCATTACACATTGTGGCTGTGTCATTGTGCAACCATTGTTACATCATTACACAACATGGCTGTGTCATTGTGCAACCATTGTTACATCATTACACAAAGTAGCTGTGTCATTGTTCAACCATTGTTACATCATTATACAACGTGGCTGTGTCATTGTGCAACCATTGTTACATCATTACACAAAGTGGCTGTGGCATTGTGCAACCATTGTTACATCATTATACAACGTGGCTGTGTCATTGTGCAACCATTGTTACATCATTATACAACGTGGCTGTGTCATTGTGCAACCATTGTTACATCATTATACAACGTGGCTGTGTCATTGTGCAACCATTGTTACATCATTACACAACGAGGCTGTGTCATTGTGCAACCATTGTTACATCATTATACAACGTGGCTGTGTCATTGTGCAACCATTGTTACATCATTATACAACGTGACTGTGTCATTGTGCAACCATTGTTACATCATTACACAACGTGGCTGTGTCATTGTGCAACCATTGTTACATCATTATACAATGTGTCTGTGTCATTGTGCAACCATTGTTACATCATTACACAACGTGGCTGTGTCATTGTGCAACCATTGTTACATCATTATACAACGTGGCTGTGTCATTGTGCAACCATTGTTACATCATTACACAACGTGGCTGTGTCATTGTGCAACCATTGTTACATCATTATACAACGTGGCTGTGTCATTGTGCAACCATTGTTACATCATTATACAACGTGGCTGTGTCATTGTGCAACCATTGTTACATCATTACACAACGTGGCTGTGTCATTGTGCAACCATTGTTACATCATTATACAACGTGGCTGTGTCATTGTGCAACCATTGTTACATCATTACACAAAGTGGAAGTGTCATTGTGCAACCATTGTTACATCATTACACAACGTGGCTGTGTCATTGTGCAACCATTGTTACATCATTACACAACGTGGCTGTGTCATTGTGAAACCATTGTTACATCATTACACAATGTGGCTGTGTCATTGTGCAACCATTGTTACATCACTACACAACGCGGCTGTGTCATTGTGCAACCATTGTTACATCATTACACAACATGGCTGTGTCATTGTGCAACCATTGTTACATCATTACACAAAGTGGCTGTGTCATTTTGCAACCATTGTTACATCATTATACAACGTGGCTGTGTCAGTGTGCAACCATTGTTACATCATAACACAACGTGGCTGTGTCATTGTGCAAATATTGTTACATCATTATACAACGTGGCTGTGTCATTGTGCAACCATTGTTACATCATTACACAAAGTGGCTGTGTCATTGTGCAACCATTGTTACATCATTACACAAAGTGGCTGTGTCATTGTGCCACCATTGTTACATCATTATACAACGTGGCTTTGTCATTGTGCAACCATTGTTACATCATTACACAACGTGGCTGTGTCATTGTGCAACCATTGTTACATCATTATACAACGTGGCTGTGTCATTGTGCAACCATTGTTACATCATTACACAACGTGGCTGTGTCATTGTGCAACCATTGTTACATCATTATACAACGTGGCTGTGTCATTGTGCAACCATTGTTACATCATTATACAACGTGGCTGTGTCATTATGCAACCATTGTTACATCATTACACAACGTGGCTGTGTCATTGTGCAACCATTGTTACATCATTATACAACGTGGCTGTGTCATTGTGCAACCATTGTTACATCATTACACAAAGTGGAAGTGTCATTGTGCAACCATTGTTACATCATTACACAACGTGGCTGTGTCATTGTGCAACCATTGTTACATCATTACACAACGTGGCTGTGTCATTGTGAAACCATTGTTACATCATTACACAATGTGGCTGTGTCATTGTGCAACCATTGTTACATCACTACACAACGCGGCTGTGTCATTGTGCAACCATTGTTACATCATTACACAACATGGCTGTATCATTGTGCAACCATTGTTACATCATTACACAAAGTGGCTGTGTCATTGTGCAACCATTGTTACATCATTATACAACGTGGCTGTGTCAGTGTGCAACCATTGTTACATCATAACACAACGTGGCTGTGTCATTGTGCAACTATTGTTACATCATTATACAACGTGGCTGTGTCATTGTGCAACCATTGTTACATCATTACACAAAGTGGCTGTGTCATTGTGCAACCATTGTTACATCATTACACAAAGTGGCTGTGTCATTGTGCCACCATTGTTACATCATTATACAACGTGGCTTTGTCATTGTGCAACCATTGTTACATCATTACACAAAGTGGCTTCGTCATTGTGCAACCATTGTTACATCATTACACAACGTGGCTGTGTCATTGTGCAACCATTGTTACATCATTACACAACGTGGCTGTGTCATTGAGCAACCATTGTTACATCATTATAAAATGTGGCTGTGTCATTGTGCAACCATTGTTACATCATTACACAACGTGGCTGTGTCATTGTGCAACTATTGTTACTTCATTACACAAAGTGGCTTTGTCATTGTGCAACCATTGTTACATCATTACACAACGTGGCTGTGTCATTGTGCAACCATTGTTACATCATTACACAACGTGGCTGTGTCATTGTGCAACCATTGTTACATCATTACACAAAGTAGCTGTGTCATTGTGCAACCATTGTTACATCATTATACAACGTGGCTGTGTCATTGTGCAACCATTGTTACATCATTACACAACGTGGCTGTGTCATTGTGCAACCATTGTTACATCATTATACAACGTGGCTGTGTCATTGTGCAACTATTGTTACATCATTATACAACGTGGCTGTGTCATTGTGCAACCATTGTTACATCATTACACAAAGTGGCTGTGTCATTGTGCCACCATTGTTACATCATTATACAACGTGGCTTTGTCATTGTGCAACCATTGTTACATCATTACACAAAGTGGCTTCGTCATTGTGCAACCATTGTTACATCATTACACAACGTGGCTGTGTCATTGTGCAACCATTGTTACATCATTACACAACGTGGCTGTGTCATTGTGCAACCATTGTTACATCATTATACAACGTGGCTGTGTCATTGTGCAACCATTGTTACATCATTACACAAAGTGGTGGTGTCATTGTGCAACCATTGTTACATCATTACACAAAGTGGCTGTGTCATTGTGCAACCATTGTTACATCATTATACAACGTGGCTGTGTCATTGTGCAACCATTGTTACATCATTATACAACGTGGCTGTGTCATTGTGCAACTATTGTTACATCATTACACAAAGTGGCCTTGTCATTGTGCAACCATTGTTACATCATTACACATCATGGCTGTGTCATTGTGCAACCATTGTTACATCATTACACAACGTGGCTGTGCCATTGTGCAACCATTGTTACATCATTATACAATGTGGCTGTGTATTTGTGCAACCATTGTTAAATCATTAAACAACGTGGCTGTGTCATTGTGCAACCATTGTTACATAATTACACAAAGTGGCTGTGTCATTGTGTAACCATTGTTACACCATTACACATTGTGGCTGTGTCATTGTGCAACCATTGTTACATCATTACACAACGTGGCTGTGTCATTGTGCAACCATTGTTACATCATTACACAACATGGCTGTGTCATTGTGCAACCATTGTTACATCATTACACAAAGTAGCTGTGTCATTGTTCAACCATTGTTACATCATTATACAACGTGGCTGTGTCATTGTGCAACCATTGTTACATCATTACACAAAGTGGCTGTGGCATTGTGCAACCATTGTTACATCATTATACAACGTGGCTGTGTCATTGTGCAACCATTGTTACATCATTATACAACGTGGCTGTGTCATTGTGCAACCATTGTTACATCATTATACAACGTGGCTGTGTCATTGTGCAACCATTGTTACATCATTACACAACGTGGCTGTGTCATTGTGCAACCATTGTTACATCATTATACAACGTGGCTGTGTCATTGTGCAACCATTGTTACATCATTATACAACGTGGCTGTGTCATTGTGCAACCATTGTTACATCATTACACAACGTGGCTGTGTCATTCTGCAACCATTGTTACATCATTATACAATGTGGCTGTGTCATTGTGCAACCATTGTTACATCATTACACAACGTGGCTGTGTCATTGTGCAACCATTGTTACATCATTACACAACGTGGCTGTGTCATTGTGCAACCATTGTTACATCATTACACAACGTGGCTGTGTCATTGTGCAACCATTGTCACATCATTATACAACGTGGCTGTGTCATTGTGCAACCATTGTTACATCATTACACAAAGTGGCTGTGTCATTGTGCAACCATTGTTACATCATTACACAAAGTGGCTGTGTCATTGTGCAACCATTGTTACATCATTATACAACGTGGCTGTGTCATTGTGCAACCATTGTTACATCATTATACAACGTGGCTGTGTCATTGTGCAACTATTGTTACATCATTACACAAAGTGGCCTTGTCATTGTGCAACCATTGTTACATCATTACACATCATGGCTGTGTCATTGTGCAACCATTGTTACATCATTACACAACGTGGCTGTGCCATTGTGCAACCATTGTTACATCATTATACAATGTGGCTGTGTATTTGTGCAACCATTGTTAAATCATTAAACAACGTGGCTGTGTCATTGTGCAACCATTGTTACATAATTACACAAAGTGGCTGTGTCATTGTGTAACCATTGTTACACCATTACACATTGTGGCTGTGTCATTGTGCAACCATTGTTACATCATTACACAACGTGGCTGTGTCATTGTGCAACCATTGTTACATCATTACACAACATGGCTGTGTCATTGTGCAACCATTGTTACATCATTACACAAAGTAGCTGTGTCATTGTTCAACCATTGTTACATCATTATACAACGTGGCTGTGTCATTGTGCAACCATTGTTACATCATTACACAAAGTGGCTGTGGCATTGTGCAACCATTGTTACATCATTATACAACGTGGCTGTGTCATTGTGCAACCATTGTTACATCATTATACAACGTGGCTGTGTCATTGTGCAACCATTGTTACATCATTATACAACGTGGCTGTGTCATTGTGCAACCATTGTTACATCATTACACAACATGGCTGTGTCATTGTGCAACCATTGTTACATCATTACACAAAGTAGCTGTGTCATTGTTCAACCATTGTTACACCATTATACAACGTGGCTGTGTCATTGTGCAACCATTGTTACATCATTACACAACGTGGCTGTGTCATTCTGCAACCATTGTTACATCATTATACAAAGTGGCTGTGTCATTGTGCAACCATTGTTACATTATTATACAACGTGGCTGTGTCATTGTGCAACCATTGTTACATCATTACACAACATGGCTGTGTCATTGTGCAACCATTGTTACATCATTATACAATGTGGCTGTGTCATTGTGCAACCATTGTTACATCATTACACAACGTGGCTGTGTCATTGTGCAACCATTGTTACATCATTATACAACATGGCTGTGTCATTGTGCAACCATTGTTACATCATTATACAATGTGGCTGTGTCATTGTGCAACCATTGTTAATCATTACACAACGTGGCTGTGTCATTGTGCAACCATTGTTACATCATTACACAAAGTGGCTGTGTCATTTTGCAACCATTGTTACATCATTATACAACGTGGCTGTGTCAGTGTGCAACCATTGTTACATCATAACACAACGTGGCTGTGTCATTGTGCAAATATTGTTACATCATTATACAACGTGGCTGTGTCATTGTGCAACCATTGTTACATCATTACACAAAGTGGCTGTGTCATTGTGCAACCATTGTTACATCATTACACAAAGTGGCTGTGTCATTGTGCCACCATTGTTACATCATTATACAACGTGGCTTTGTCATTGTGCAACCATTGTTACATCATTACACAACGTGGCTGTGTCATTGTGCAACCATTGTTACATCATTATACAACGTGGCTGTGTCATTGTGCAACCATTGTTACATCATTACACAACGTGGCTGTGTCATTGTGCAACCATTGTTACATCATTATACAACGTGGCTGTGTCATTGTGCAACCATTGTTACATCATTATACAACGTGGCTGTGTCATTATGCAACCATTGTTACATCATTACACAACGTGGCTGTGTCATTGTGCAACCATTGTTACATCATTATACAACGTGGCTGTGTCATTGTGCAACCATTGTTACATCATTACACAAAGTGGAAGTGTCATTGTGCAACCATTGTTACATCATTACACAACGTGGCTGTGTCATTGTGCAACCATTGTTACATCATTACACAACGTGGCTGTGTCATTGTGAAACCATTGTTACATCATTACACAATGTGGCTGTGTCATTGTGCAACCATTGTTACATCACTACACAACGCGGCTGTGTCATTGTGCAACCATTGTTACATCATTACACAACATGGCTGTATCATTGTGCAACCATTGTTACATCATTACACAAAGTGGCTGTGTCATTGTGCAACCATTGTTACATCATTATACAACGTGGCTGTGTCAGTGTGCAACCATTGTTACATCATAACACAACGTGGCTGTGTCATTGTGCAACTATTGTTACATCATTATACAACGTGGCTGTGTCATTGTGCAACCATTGTTACATCATTACACAAAGTGGCTGTGTCATTGTGCAACCATTGTTACATCATTACACAAAGTGGCTGTGTCATTGTGCCACCATTGTTACATCATTATACAACGTGGCTTTGTCATTGTGCAACCATTGTTACATCATTACACAAAGTGGCTTCGTCATTGTGCAACCATTGTTACATCATTACACAACGTGGCTGTGTCATTGTGCAACCATTGTTACATCATTACACAACGTGGCTGTGTCATTGAGCAACCATTGTTACATCATTATAAAATGTGGCTGTGTCATTGTGCAACCATTGTTACATCATTACACAACGTGGCTGTGTCATTGTGCAACTATTGTTACATCATTACACAAAGTGGCTTTGTCATTGTGCAACCATTGTTACATCATTACACAACGTGGCTGTGTCATTGTGCAACCATTGTTACATCATTACACAACGTGGCTGTGTCATTGTGCAACCATTGTTACATCATTACACAAAGTAGCTGTGTCATTGTGCAACCATTGTTACATCATTATACAACGTGGCTGTGTCATTGTGCAACCATTGTTACATCATTACACAACGTGGCTGTGTCATTGTGCAACCATTGTTACATCATTATACAACGTGGCTGTGTCATTGTGCAACTATTGTTACATCATTATACAACGTGGCTGTGTCATTGTGCAACCATTGTTACATCATTACACAAAGTGGCTGTGTCATTGTGCCACCATTGTTACATCATTATACAACGTGGCTTTGTCATTGTGCAACCATTGTTACATCATTACACAAAGTGGCTTCGTCATTGTGCAACCATTGTTACATCATTACACAACGTGGCTGTGTCATTGTGCAACCATTGTTACATCATTACACAACGTGGCTGTGTCATTGTGCAACCATTGTTACATCATTATACAACGTGGCTGTGTCATTGTGCAACCATTGTTACATCATTACACAAAGTGGTGGTGTCATTGTGCAACCATTGTTACATCATTACACAAAGTGGCTGTGTCATTGTGCAACCATTGTTACATCATTATACAACGTGGCTGTGTCATTGTGCAACCATTGTTACATCATTATACAACGTGGCTGTGTCATTGTGCAACCATTGTTACATCATTACACAAAGTGGCTGTGGCATTGTGCAACCATTGTTACATCATTATACAACGTGGCTGTGTCATTGTGCAACCATTGTTACATCATTATACAACGTGGCTGTGTCATTGTGCAACCATTGTTACATCATTATACAACGTGGCTGTGTCATTGTGCAACCATTGTTACATCATTACACAACGAGGCTGTGTCATTGTGCAACCATTGTTACATCATTATACAACGTGGCTGTGTCATTGTGCAACCATTGTTACATCATTATACAACGTGACTGTGTCATTGTGCAACCATTGTTACATCATTACACAACGTGGCTGTGTCATTGTGCAACCATTGTTACATCATTATACAATGTGTCTGTGTCATTGTGCAACCATTGTTACATCATTACACAACGTGGCTGTGTCATTGTGCAACCATTGTTACATCATTATACAACGTGGCTGTGTCATTGTGCAACCATTGTTACATCATTACACAACGTGGCTGTGTCATTGTGCAACCATTGTTACATCATTATACAACGTGGCTGTGTCATTGTGCAACCATTGTTACATCATTATACAACGTGGCTGTGTCATTGTGCAACCATTGTTACATCATTACACAACGTGGCTGTGTCATTGTGCAACCATTGTTACATCATTATACAACGTGGCTGTGTCATTGTGCAACCATTGTTACATCATTACACAAAGTGGAAGTGTCATTGTGCAACCATTGTTACATCATTACACAACGTGGCTGTGTCATTGTGCAACCATTGTTACATCATTACACAACGTGGCTGTGTCATTATGAAACCATTGTTACATCATTACACAATGTGGCTGTGTCATTGTGCAACCATTGTTACATCACTACACAACGCGGCTGTGTCATTGTGCAACCATTGTTACATCATTACACAACATGGCTGTGTCATTGTGCAACCATTGTTACATCATTACACAAAGTGGCTGTGTCATTTTGCAACCATTGTTACATCATTATACAACGTGGCTGTGTCAGTGTGCAACCATTGTTACATCATAACACAACGTGGCTGTGTCATTGTGCAAATATTGTTACATCATTATACAACGTGGCTGTGTCATTGTGCAACCATTGTTACATCATTACACAAAGTGGCTGTGTCATTGTGCAACCATTGTTACATCATTACACAAAGTGGCTGTGTCATTGTGCCACCATTGTTACATCATTATACAACGTGGCTTTGTCATTGTGCAACCATTGTTACATCATTACACAACGTGGCTGTGTCATTGTGCAACCATTGTTACATCATTATACAACGTGGCTGTGTCATTGTGCAACCATTGTTACATCATTACACAACGTGGCTGTGTCATTGTGCAACCATTGTTACATCATTATACAACGTGGCTGTGTCATTGTGCAACCATTGTTACATCATTATACAACGTGGCTGTGTCATTATGCAACCATTGTTACATCATTACACAACGTGGCTGTGTCATTGTGCAACCATTGTTACATCATTATACAACGTGGCTGTGTCATTGTGCAACCATTGTTACATCATTACACAAAGTGGAAGTGTCATTGTGCAACCATTGTTACATCATTACACAACGTGGCTGTGTCATTGTGCAACCATTGTTACATCATTACACAACGTGGCTGTGTCATTGTGAAACCATTGTTACATCATTACACAATGTGGCTGTGTCATTGTGCAACCATTGTTACATCACTACACAACGCGGCTGTGTCATTGTGCAACCATTGTTACATCATTACACAACATGGCTGTATCATTGTGCAACCATTGTTACATCATTACACAAAGTGGCTGTGTCATTGTGCAACCATTGTTACATCATTATACAACGTGGCTGTGTCAGTGTGCAACCATTGTTACATCATAACACAACGTGGCTGTGTCATTGTGCAACTATTGTTACATCATTATACAACGTGGCTGTGTCATTGTGCAACCATTGTTACATCATTACACAAAGTGGCTGTGTCATTGTGCAACCATTGTTACATCATTACACAAAGTGGCTGTGTCATTGTGCCACCATTGTTACATCATTATACAACGTGGCTTTGTCATTGTGCAACCATTGTTACATCATTACACAAAGTGGCTTCGTCATTGTGCAACCATTGTTACATCATTACACAACGTGGCTGTGTCATTGTGCAACCATTGTTACATCATTACACAACGTGGCTGTGTCATTGAGCAACCATTGTTACATCATTATAAAATGTGGCTGTGTCATTGTGCAACCATTGTTACATCATTACACAACGTGGCTGTGTCATTGTGCAACTATTGTTACATCATTACACAAAGTGGCTTTGTCATTGTGCAACCATTGTTACATCATTACACAACGTGGCTGTGTCATTGTGCAACCATTGTTACATCATTACACAACGTGGCTGTGTCATTGTGCAACCATTGTTACATCATTACACAAAGTAGCTGTGTCATTGTGCAACCATTGTTACATCATTATACAACGTGGCTGTGTCATTGTGCAACCATTGTTACATCATTACACAACGTGGCTGTGTCATTGTGCAACCATTGTTACATCATTATACAACGTGGCTGTGTCATTGTGCAACTATTGTTACATCATTATACAACGTGGCTGTGTCATTGTGCAACCATTGTTACATCATTACACAAAGTGGCTGTGTCATTGTGCCACCATTGTTACATCATTATACAACGTGGCTTTGTCATTGTGCAACCATTGTTACATCATTACACAAAGTGGCTTCGTCATTGTGCAACCATTGTTACATCATTACACAACGTGGCTGTGTCATTGTGCAACCATTGTTACATCATTACACAACGTGGCTGTGTCATTGTGCAACCATTGTTACATCATTATACAACGTGGCTGTGTCATTGTGCAACCATTGTTACATCATTACACAAAGTGGTGGTGTCATTGTGCAACCATTGTTACATCATTACACAAAGTGGCTGTGTCATTGTGCAACCATTGTTACATCATTATACAACGTGGCTGTGTCATTGTGCAACCATTGTTACATCATTATACAACGTGGCTGTGTCATTGTGCAACTATTGTTACATCATTACACAAAGTGGCCTTGTCATTGTGCAACCATTGTTACATCATTACACATCATGGCTGTGTCATTGTGCAACCATTGTTACATCATTACACAACGTGGCTGTGCCATTGTGCAACCATTGTTACATCATTATACAATGTGGCTGTGTATTTGTGCAACCATTGTTAAATCATTAAACAACGTGGCTGTGTCATTGTGCAACCATTGTTACATAATTACACAAAGTGGCTGTGTCATTGTGTAACCATTGTTACACCATTACACATTGTGGCTGTGTCATTGTGCAACCATTGTTACATCATTACACAACGTGGCTGTGTCATTGTGCAACCATTGTTACATCATTACACAACATGGCTGTGTCATTGTGCAACCATTGTTACATCATTACACAAAGTAGCTGTGTCATTGTTCAACCATTGTTACATCATTATACAACGTGGCTGTGTCATTGTGCAACCATTGTTACATCATTACACAAAGTGGCTGTGGCATTGTGCAACCATTGTTACATCATTATACAACGTGGCTGTGTCATTGTGCAACCATTGTTACATCATTATACAACGTGGCTGTGTCATTGTGCAACCATTGTTACATCATTATACAACGTGGCTGTGTCATTGTGCAACCATTGTTACATCATTACACAACGTGGCTGTGTCATTGTGCAACCATTGTTACATCATTATACAACGTGGCTGTGTCATTGTGCAACCATTGTTACATCATTATACAACGTGGCTGTGTCATTGTGCAACCATTGTTACATCATTACACAACGTGGCTGTGTCATTCTGCAACCATTGTTACATCATTATACAATGTGGCTGTGTCATTGTGCAACCATTGTTACATCATTACACAACGTGGCTGTGTCATTGTGCAACCATTGTTACATCATTACACAACGTGGCTGTGTCATTGTGCAACCATTGTTACATCATTACACAACGTGGCTGTGTCATTGTGCAACCATTGTTACATCATTATACAACGTGGCTGTGTCATTGTGCAACCATTGTTACATCATTACACAAAGTGGCTGTGTCATTGTGCAACCATTGTTACATCATTACACAAAGTGGCTGTGTCATTGTGCAACCATTGTTACATCATTATACAACGTGGCTGTGTCATTGTGCAACCATTGTTACATCATTATACAACGTGGCTGTGTCATTGTGCAACTATTGTTACATCATTACACAAAGTGGCCTTGTCATTGTGCAACCATTGTTACATCATTACACATCATGGCTGTGTCATTGTGCAACCATTGTTACATCATTACACAACGTGGCTGTGCCATTGTGCAACCATTGTTACATCATTATACAATGTGGCTGTGTATTTGTGCAACCATTGTTAAATCATTAAACAACGTGGCTGTGTCATTGTGCAACCATTGTTACATAATTACACAAAGTGGCTGTGTCATTGTGTAACCATTGTTACACCATTACACATTGTGGCTGTGTCATTGTGCAACCATTGTTACATCATTACACAACGTGGCTGTGTCATTGTGCAACCATTGTTACATCATTACACAACATGGCTGTGTCATTGTGCAACCATTGTTACATCATTACACAAAGTAGCTGTGTCATTGTTCAACCATTGTTACATCATTATACAACGTGGCTGTGTCATTGTGCAACCATTGTTACATCATTACACAAAGTGGCTGTGGCATTGTGCAACCATTGTTACATCATTATACAACGTGGCTGTGTCATTGTGCAACCATTGTTACATCATTATACAACGTGGCTGTGTCATTGTGCAACCATTGTTACATCATTATACAACGTGGCTGTGTCATTGTGCAACCATTGTTACATCATTACACAACATGGCTGTGTCATTGTGCAACCATTGTTACATCATTACACAAAGTAGCTGTGTCATTGTTCAACCATTGTTACACCATTATACAACGTGGCTGTGTCATTGTGCAACCATTGTTACATCATTACACAACGTGGCTGTGTCATTCTGCAACCATTGTTACATCATTATACAAAGTGGCTGTGTCATTGTGCAACCATTGTTACATTATTATACAACGTGGCTGTGTCATTGTGCAACCATTGTTACATCATTACACAACATGGCTGTGTCATTGTGCAACCATTGTTACATCATTATACAATGTGGCTGTGTCATTGTGCAACCATTGTTACATCATTACACAACGTGGCTGTGTCATTGTGCAACCATTGTTACATCATTATACAACATGGCTGTGTCATTGTGCAACCATTGTTACATCATTATACAATGTGGCTGTGTCATTGTGCAACCATTGTTAATCATTACACAACGTGGCTGTGTCATTGTGCAACCATTGTTACATCATTACACAAAGTGGCTGTGTCATTTTGCAACCATTGTTACATCATTATACAACGTGGCTGTGTCAGTGTGCAACCATTGTTACATCATAACACAACGTGGCTGTGTCATTGTGCAAATATTGTTACATCATTATACAACGTGGCTGTGTCATTGTGCAACCATTGTTACATCATTACACAAAGTGGCTGTGTCATTGTGCAACCATTGTTACATCATTACACAAAGTGGCTGTGTCATTGTGCCACCATTGTTACATCATTATACAACGTGGCTTTGTCATTGTGCAACCATTGTTACATCATTACACAACGTGGCTGTGTCATTGTGCAACCATTGTTACATCATTATACAACGTGGCTGTGTCATTGTGCAACCATTGTTACATCATTACACAACGTGGCTGTGTCATTGTGCAACCATTGTTACATCATTATACAACGTGGCTGTGTCATTGTGCAACCATTGTTACATCATTATACAACGTGGCTGTGTCATTATGCAACCATTGTTACATCATTACACAACGTGGCTGTGTCATTGTGCAACCATTGTTACATCATTATACAACGTGGCTGTGTCATTGTGCAACCATTGTTACATCATTACACAAAGTGGAAGTGTCATTGTGCAACCATTGTTACATCATTACACAACGTGGCTGTGTCATTGTGCAACCATTGTTACATCATTACACAACGTGGCTGTGTCATTGTGAAACCATTGTTACATCATTACACAATGTGGCTGTGTCATTGTGCAACCATTGTTACATCACTACACAACGCGGCTGTGTCATTGTGCAACCATTGTTACATCATTACACAACATGGCTGTATCATTGTGCAACCATTGTTACATCATTACACAAAGTGGCTGTGTCATTGTGCAACCATTGTTACATCATTATACAACGTGGCTGTGTCAGTGTGCAACCATTGTTACATCATAACACAACGTGGCTGTGTCATTGTGCAACTATTGTTACATCATTATACAACGTGGCTGTGTCATTGTGCAACCATTGTTACATCATTACACAAAGTGGCTGTGTCATTGTGCAACCATTGTTACATCATTACACAAAGTGGCTGTGTCATTGTGCCACCATTGTTACATCATTATACAACGTGGCTTTGTCATTGTGCAACCATTGTTACATCATTACACAAAGTGGCTTCGTCATTGTGCAACCATTGTTACATCATTACACAACGTGGCTGTGTCATTGTGCAACCATTGTTACATCATTACACAACGTGGCTGTGTCATTGAGCAACCATTGTTACATCATTATAAAATGTGGCTGTGTCATTGTGCAACCATTGTTACATCATTACACAACGTGGCTGTGTCATTGTGCAACTATTGTTACATCATTACACAAAGTGGCTTTGTCATTGTGCAACCATTGTTACATCATTACACAACGTGGCTGTGTCATTGTGCAACCATTGTTACATCATTACACAACGTGGCTGTGTCATTGTGCAACCATTGTTACATCATTACACAAAGTAGCTGTGTCATTGTGCAACCATTGTTACATCATTATACAACGTGGCTGTGTCATTGTGCAACCATTGTTACATCATTACACAACGTGGCTGTGTCATTGTGCAACCATTGTTACATCATTATACAACGTGGCTGTGTCATTGTGCAACTATTGTTACATCATTATACAACGTGGCTGTGTCATTGTGCAACCATTGTTACATCATTACACAAAGTGGCTGTGTCATTGTGCCACCATTGTTACATCATTATACAACGTGGCTTTGTCATTGTGCAACCATTGTTACATCATTACACAAAGTGGCTTCGTCATTGTGCAACCATTGTTACATCATTACACAACGTGGCTGTGTCATTGTGCAACCATTGTTACATCATTACACAACGTGGCTGTGTCATTGTGCAACCATTGTTACATCATTATACAACGTGGCTGTGTCATTGTGCAACCATTGTTACATCATTACACAAAGTGGTGGTGTCATTGTGCAACCATTGTTACATCATTACACAAAGTGGCTGTGTCATTGTGCAACCATTGTTACATCATTATACAACGTGGCTGTGTCATTGTGCAACCATTGTTACATCATTATACAACGTGGCTGTGTCATTGTGCAACTATTGTTACATCATTACACAAAGTGGCCTTGTCATTGTGCAACCATTGTTACATCATTACACATCATGGCTGTGTCATTGTGCAACCATTGTTACATCATTACACAACGTGGCTGTGCCATTGTGCAACCATTGTTACATCATTATACAATGTGGCTGTGTATTTGTGCAACCATTGTTAAATCATTAAACAACGTGGCTGTGTCATTGTGCAACCATTGTTACATAATTACACAAAGTGGCTGTGTCATTGTGTAACCATTGTTACACCATTACACATTGTGGCTGTGTCATTGTGCAACCATTGTTACA
This sequence comes from Lissotriton vulgaris, assembly GCF_964263255.1. NCBI lineage: Eukaryota > Metazoa > Chordata > Amphibia > Caudata > Salamandridae > Lissotriton > Lissotriton vulgaris. The sequence goes on from NC_141697.1 coordinate 795,454,787, forward strand.
TCATTACACAACGTGGCTGTGTCATTGTGCAACCATTGTTACATCATTACACAACATGGCTGTGTCATTGTGCAACCATTGTTACATCATTACACAAAGTAGCTGTGTCATTGTTCAACCATTGTTACATCATTATACAACGTGGCTGTGTCATTGTGCAACCATTGTTACATCATTACACAAAGTGGCTGTGGCATTGTGCAACCATTGTTACATCATTATACAACGTGGCTGTGTCATTGTGCAACCATTGTTACATCATTATACAACGTGGCTGTGTCATTGTGCAACCATTGTTACATCATTATACAACGTGGCTGTGTCATTGTGCAACCATTGTTACATCATTACACAACGTGGCTGTGTCATTGTGCAACCATTGTTACATCATTATACAACGTGGCTGTGTCATTGTGCAACCATTGTTACATCATTATACAACGTGGCTGTGTCATTGTGCAACCATTGTTACATCATTACACAACGTGGCTGTGTCATTCTGCAACCATTGTTACATCATTATACAATGTGGCTGTGTCATTGTGCAACCATTGTTACATCATTACACAACGTGGCTGTGTCATTGTGCAACCATTGTTACATCATTACACAACGTGGCTGTGTCATTGTGCAACCATTGTTACATCATTACACAACGTGGCTGTGTCATTGTGCAACCATTGTTACATCATTATACAACGTGGCTGTGTCATTGTGCAACCATTGTTACATCATTACACAAAGTGGCTGTGTCATTGTGCAACCATTGTTACATCATTACACAAAGTGGCTGTGTCATTGTGCAACCATTGTTACATCATTATACAACGTGGCTGTGTCATTGTGCAACCATTGTTACATCATTATACAACGTGGCTGTGTCATTGTGCAACTATTGTTACATCATTACACAAAGTGGCCTTGTCATTGTGCAACCATTGTTACATCATTACACATCATGGCTGTGTCATTGTGCAACCATTGTTACATCATTACACAACGTGGCTGTGCCATTGTGCAACCATTGTTACATCATTATACAATGTGGCTGTGTATTTGTGCAACCATTGTTAAATCATTAAACAACGTGGCTGTGTCATTGTGCAACCATTGTTACATAATTACACAAAGTGGCTGTGTCATTGTGTAACCATTGTTACACCATTACACATTGTGGCTGTGTCATTGTGCAACCATTGTTACATCATTACACAACGTGGCTGTGTCATTGTGCAACCATTGTTACATCATTACACAACATGGCTGTGTCATTGTGCAACCATTGTTACATCATTACACAAAGTAGCTGTGTCATTGTTCAACCATTGTTACATCATTATACAACGTGGCTGTGTCATTGTGCAACCATTGTTACATCATTACACAAAGTGGCTGTGGCATTGTGCAACCATTGTTACATCATTATACAACGTGGCTGTGTCATTGTGCAACCATTGTTACATCATTATACAACGTGGCTGTGTCATTGTGCAACCATTGTTACATCATTATACAACGTGGCTGTGTCATTGTGCAACCATTGTTACATCATTACACAACGTGGCTGTGTCATTGTGCAACCATTGTTACATCATTATACAACGTGGCTGTGTCATTGTGCAACCATTGTTACATCATTATACAACGTGGCTGTGTCATTGTGCAACCATTGTTACATCATTACACAACGTGGCTGTGTCATTCTGCAACCATTGTTACATCATTATACAATGTGGCTGTGTCATTGTGCAACCATTGTTACATCATTACACAACGTGGCTGTGTCATTGTGCAACCATTGTTACATCATTACACAACGTGGCTGTGTCATTGTGCAACCATTGTTACATCATTACACAACGTGGCTGTGTCATTGTGCAACCATTGTTACATCATTATACAACGTGGCCGTGTCATTGTGCAACCATTGTTACATCATTACACAAAGTGGCTGTGTCATTGTGCAACCATTGTTACATCATTACACAAAGTGGCTGTGTCATTGTGCAACCATTGTTACATCATTATACAACGTGGCTGTGTCATTGTGCAACCATTGTTACATCATTATACAACGTGGCTGTGTCATTGTGCAACTATTGTTACATCATTACACAAAGTGGCCTTGTCATTGTGCAACCATTGTTACATCATTAAACATCGTGGCTGTGTCATTGTGCAACCATTGATACATCATTACACAACGTGGCTGTGCCATTGTGCACCCATTGTTACATCATTATACAATGTGGCTGTGTATTTGTGCAACCATCGTTAAATCATTAAACAACGTGGCTGTGTCATTGTGCAACCATTGTTACATAATTACACAAAGTGGCTGTGTCATTGTGTAACCATTGTTACACCATTAAACATTGTGGCTGTGTCATTGTGCAACCATTGTTACATCATTACACAACGTGGCTGTGTCATTGTGCAACCATTGTTACATCATTACACAACATGGCTGTGTCATTGTGCAACCATTGTTACATCATTACACAAAGTAGCTGTGTCATTGTTCAACCATTGTTACACCATTATACAACGTGGCTGTGTCATTGTGCAACCATTGTTACATCATTACACAACGTGGCTGTGTCATTCTGCAACCATTGTTACATCATTATACAACGTGGCTGTGTCATTGTGCAAGTATTGTTACATCATTACACAAAGTGGCCTTGTCATTGTGCAACCATTGTTACATCATTAAACATCGTGGCTGTGTCATTGTGCAACCATTGATACATCATTACACAACGTGGCTGTGCCATTGTGCACCCATTGTTACATCATTATACAATGTGGCTGTGTATTTGTGCAACCATCGTTAAATCATTAAACAACGTGGCTGTGTCATTGTGCAACCATTGTTACATAATTTCACAAAGTGGCTGTGTCATTGTGTAACCATTGTTACACCATTAAACATTGTGGCTGTGTCATTGTGCAACCATTGTTACATCATTACACAACGTGGCTGTGTCATTGTGCAACCATTGTTACATCATTACACAACATGGCTGTGTCATTGTGCAACCATTGTTACATCATTACACAAAGTAGCTGTGTCATTGTTCAACCATTGTTACACCATTATACAACGTGGCTGTGTCATTGTGCAACCATTGTTACATCATTACACAACGTGGCTGTGTCATTCTGCAACCATTGTTACATCATTATACAAAGTGGCTGTGTCATTGTGCAACCATTGTTACATCATTATACAACGTGGCTGTGTCATTGTGCAACCATTGTTACATCATTACACAACATGGCTGTGTCATTGTGCAACCATTGTTACATCATTATACAATGTGGCTGTGTCATTGTGCAACCATTGTTACATCATTACACAACGTGGCTGTGTCATTGTGCAACCATTGTTACATCATTATACAACATGGCTGTGTCATTGTGCAACCATTGTTACATCATTATACAATGTGGCTGTGTCATTGTGCAACCATTGTTAATCATTACACAACGTGGCTGTGTCATTGTGCAACCATTGTTACATCATTATACAACGTGGCTGTGTCATTGTGCAACCATTGTTACATCATTATACAACGTGGCTGTGTCATTGTGCAACCATTGTTACATCATTCCACAACGTGGCTGTGTCATTGTGCAACCATTGTTACATCATTATACAACGTGGCTGTGTCATTGTGCAACCATTGTTACATCATTACACAAAGTGGAAGTGTCATTGTGCAACCATTGTTACATCATTACACAAAGTGGCTATGTCATTGTGCAACTATTGTTACATCATTATACAACGTGGCTGTGTCATTGTGCAACCATTGTTACATCATTACCCAATGTGGCTGTGTCATTGTGCAACCATTGTTACATCATTACACAAAGTGGCTGTGTCATTGTGCAACCATTGTTACATCATTATACAACGTGGCTGTGTCATTGTGCAACCATTGTTACATCATTATACAACGTGGCTGTGTCATTGTGCAACTATTGTTACATCATTACACAAAGTGGCCTTGTCATTGTGCAACCATTGTTACATCATTACACATCATGGCTGTGTCATTGTGCAACCATTGTTACATCATTACACAACGTGGCTGTGCTATTGTGCAACCATTGTTACATCATTATACAATGTGGCTGTGTATTTGTGCAACCATCGTTAAATCATTAAACAACGTGGCTGTGTCATTGTGCAACCATTGTTACATAATTACACAAAGTGGCTGTGTCATTGTGTAACCATTGTTACACCATTACACATTGTGGCTGTCATTGTGCAACCATTGTTACATCATTACACAACGTGGCTGTGTCATTGTGCAACCATTGTTACATCATTACACAACATGGCTGTGTCATTGTGCAACCATTGTTACATCATTACACAAAGTAGCTGTGTCATTGTTCAACCATTGTTACATCATTATACAACGTGGCTGTGTCATTGTGCAACCATTGTTACATCATTACACAAAGTGGCTGTGGCATTGTGCAACCATTGTTACATCATTATACAACGTGGCTGTGTCATTGTGCAACCATTGTTACATCATTATACAACGTGGCTGTGTCATTGTGCAACCATTGTTACATCATTATACAACGTGGCTGTGTCATTGTGCAACCATTGTTACATCATTACACAACGTGGCTGTGTCATTGTGCAACCATTGTTACATCATTATACAATGTGGCTGTGTCATTGTGCAACCATTGTTACATCATTACACAACGTGGCTGTGTCATTGTGCAACCATTGTTACATCATTATACAACGTGGCTGTGTCATTGTGCAACCATTGTTACATCATTACACAACGTGGCTGTGTCATTGTGCAACCATTGTTACATCATTATACAACGTGGCTGTGTCATTGTGCAACCATTGTTACATCATTATACAACGTGGCTGTGTCATTGTGCAACCATTGTTACATCATTACACAACGTGGCTGTGTCATTGTGCAACCATTGTTACATCATTATACAACGTGGCTGTGTCATTGTGCAACCATTGTTACATCATTACACAAAGTGGAAGTGTCATTGTGCAACCATTGTTACATCATTACACAACGTGGCTGTGTCATTGTGAAACCATTGTTACATCATTACACAATGTGGCTGTGTCATTGTGCAACCATTGTTACATCACTACACAACGCGGCTGTGTCATTGTGCAACCATTGTTACATCATTACACAACATGGCTGTGTCATTGTGCAACCATTGTTACATCATTACACAAAGTGGCTGTGTCATTGTGCAACCATTGTTACATCATTATACAACGTGGCTGTGTCAGTGTGCAACCATTGTTACATCATAACACAACGTGGCTGTGTCATTGTGCAACTATTGTTACATCATTATACAACGTGGCTGTGTCATTGTGCAACCATTGTTACATCATTACACAAAGTGGCTGTGTCATTGTGCAACCATTGTTACATCATTACACAAAGTGGCTGTGTCATTGTGCCACCATTGTTACATCATTATACAACGTGGCTTTGTCATTGTGCAACCATTGTTACATCATTACACAAAGTGGCTTCGTCATTGTGCAACCATTGTTACATCATTACACAACGTGGCTGTGTCATTGTGCAACCATTGTTACATCATTACACAACGTGGCTGTGTCATTGTGCAACCATTGTTACATCATTATACAATGTGGCTGTGTATTTGTGCAACCATCGTTACATCATTACACAACGTGGCTGTGTCATTGTGCAACTATTGTTACATAATTACACAAAGTGGCTGTGTCATTGTGTAACCATTGTTACACCATTACACATTGTGGCTGTGTCATTGTGCAACCATTGTTACATCATTACACAACGTGGCTGTGTCATTGTGCAACCATTGTTACATCATTACACAACATGGCTGTGTCATTGTGCAACCATTGTTACATCATTACACAAAGTAGCTGTGTCATTGTTCAACCATTGTTACATCATTATACAACGTGGCTGTGTCATTGTGCAACCATTGTTACATCATTACACAAAGTGGCTGTGGCATTGTGCAACCATTGTTACATCATTATACAACGTGGCTGTGTCATTGTGCAACCATTGTTACATCATTATACAACGTGGCTGTGTCATTGTGCAACCATTGTTACATCATTATACAACGTGGCTGTGTCATTGTGCAACCATTGTTACATCATTACACAACGTGGCTGTGTCATTGTGCAACCATTGTTACATCATTATACAACGTGGCTGTGTCATTGTGCAACCATTGTTACATCATTATACAACGTGGCTGTGTCATTGTGCAACCATTGTTACATCATTACACAACGTGGCTGTGTCATTCTGCAACCATTGTTACATCATTATACAATGTGGCTGTGTCATTGTGCAACCATTGTTACATCATTGCACAACGTGGCTGTGTCATTGTGCAACCATTGTTACATCATTATACAACGTGGCTGTGTCATTGTGCAACCATTGTTACATCATTACACAACGTGGCTGTGTCATTGTGCAACCATTGTTACATCATTATACAACGTGGCTGTGTCATTGTGCAACCATTGTTACATCATTATACAACGTGGCTGTGTCATTGTGCAACCATTGTTACATCATTACACAACGTGGCTGTGTCATTGTGCAACCATTGTTACATCATTATACAACGTGGCTGTGTCATTGTGCAACCATTGTTACATCATTACACAACGTGGCTGTGTCATTGTGCAACCATTGTTACATCATTACACAACGTGGCTGTGTCATTGTGAAACCATTGTTACATCATTACACAATGTGGCTGTGTCATTGTGCAACCATTGTTACATCACTACACAACGTGGCTGTGTCATTGTGCAACCATTGTTACATCATTACACAACATGGCTGTGTCATTGTGCAACCATTGTTACATCATTACACAAAGAGGCTGTGTCATTGTGCAACCATTGTTACATCATTATACAACGTGGCTGTGTCAGTGTGCAACCATTGTTACATCATAACACAACGTGGCTGTGTCATTGTGCAACTATTGTTACATCATTATACAACGTGGCTGTGTCATTGTGCAACCATTGTTACATCATTACACAAAGTGGCTGTGTCATTGTGCCACCATTGTTACATCATTATACAACGTGGCTGTGTCATTGTGCAACCATTGTTACATCATTATACAACGTGGCTGTGTCATTGTGCAACCATTGTTACATCATTAGACAACGTGGCTGTGTCATTGTGCAACTATTGTTACATCATTACACAAAGTGGTTTTGTCATTGTGCAACCATTGTTACATCATTACACATCGTGGCTGTGTCATTGTGCAACCATTGTTACATCATTATACAACGTGGCTGTGTCATTGTGCAACCATTGTTACATCATTATACAACGTGGCTGTGTCATTGTGCAACCATTGTTACATCATTACACAACGTGGCTGTGTCATTGTGCAACCATTGTTACATCATTACACAACGTGGCTGTGTCATTGTGCAACCAATGTTACATCATTACACAAAGTAGCTGTGTCATTGTGCAACCATTGTTACATCATTATACAACGTGGCTGTGTCATTGTGCAACCATTGTTACATCCTTACACAACGTGTCTGTGTCATTGTGCAACCATTGTTACATCATTATACAACGTGGCTGTGTCATTGTGCAACCATTGTTACATCATTACACAAAGTGGCTGTGTCATTGTGCAACCATTGTTACATCATTACACAAAGTGGCTGTGTCATTGTGCAACCATTGTTACATCATTATACAACGTGGCTGTGTCATTGTGCAACCATTGTTACATCATTATACAACGTGGCTGTGTCATTGTGCAACTATTGTTACATCATTACACAAAGTGGCCTTGTCATTGTGCAACCATTGTTACATCATTACACATCGTGGCTGTGTCATTGTGCAACCATTGTTACATCATTATACAACGTGGCTGTGTCATTGTGCAACCATTGTTACATCATTACACAACGTGGCTGTGTCATTGTGCAACCATTGTTACATCATTACACAAAGTGGCTGTGTCATTGTGCAACAATTGCTACATCATTATACAACGTGGCTGTGTCATTGTGCAACCATTGTTACATCAGTACACAAAGTGGCTGTGTCATTGTGCAACCATTGTTACATCATTACACAAAGTGGCTGTGTCATTGTGCAACTATTGTTACATCATTATACAACGTGGATGTGTCATTGTGCAACCATTGTTACATCATTACAAAACGTGGCTGTGTCATTGTGCAACCATTGTTACATCATTACACAAAGTGGCTGTGTCATTGTGCAACCATTGTTACATCATTATACAACGTGGCTGTGTTATTGTGCAACCATTGTTACATCATTACACAACGTGGCTGTGTCATTGTGCAACCATTGGTAAATCATTATACAATGTGGCTGTGTATTTGTGCAACCATCGTTAAATCATTAAACAACGTGGCTGTGTCATTGTGCAACCATTGTTACATAATTACACAAAGTGGGTGTGTCATTGTGTAACCATTGTTACATCATTACACAACGTGGCTGTGTCATTGTGCAACCATTGTTACATCATTACACAACGTGGCTGTGTCATTGTGCAACCATTGTTACATCATTACACAAAGTGGTTGTGTCATTGTGCAACCATTGTTACATCATTACACAAAGTGGCTGTGTCATTGTGCAACCATTGTTACATCATTATACAATGTGGCTGTGTCAGTGTGCAACCATTGTTACATCATAACACAACGTGGCTGTGTCATTGTGCAACCATTGTTACATCATTATACAACTTGGCTGTGTCATTGTGCAACCATTGTTACATCATTACACAACGAGGCTGTGTCATTGTGCAACCATTGTTACATCATTACACAACGTGGCTGTGTCATTGTGCAACCATTGTTACATCATTACACAACGTGGCTTTGTCATTGTGCAACCATTGTTACATCATTACACAACGTGGCTGTGTCATTGTGCAACCATTGTTACATCATTATACAATGTGGCTGTGTCATTGTGCAACCATTGTTACATCATTATACAATGTGGCTGTGTCATTGTGCAACCATTGTTACATCATTACACAACTTGGCTGTGTCATTGTGCAACCATTGTTACATCATTATACAACGTGGCTGTGTCATTGTGCAACCATTGTTACATCATTACACAACGTGGCTGTGTCATTGTGCAACCATTGTTACATCATTATACAACGTGGCTGTGTCATTGTGCAACCATTGTTACATCATTATACAACATGGCTGTGTCATTGTGCAACCATTGTTACATCACTACACAACGTGGCTGTGTCATTGTGCAACCATTGTTACATCATTACACAACGTGGCTGTGTCATTGTGCAACCATTGTTACATCATTATACAACTCATTGTGCAACCATTGTTACATCATTATACAACGTGGCTGTGTCATTGTGCAACCATTGTTACATCATTGCACAACGTTGTTGTGTCATTTTGCAACCATTGTTACATCATTATACAACGTGACTGTGTCATTGTGCAACCATTGTTACATCATTATACAACTTGGCTGTGTCATTGTGCAACCATTGTTACATCATTACACAACGTGGCTCTGTCATTGTGCAACCATTGTTACATCATTATACAACGTGGCTGTGTCATTGTGTAACCATTGTTACATCATTATACAACGGGACTGTGTCATTGTGCAACCATTGTTACATCATTACACAAAGTGGCTGTGTCATTGTGCCACCATTGTTACATCATTATACAACGTGGCTTTGTCATTGTGCAACCATTGTTACATCATTACACAAAGTGGCTTTGTCATTGTGCAACCATTGTTACATCATTACACAACGTGGCTGTGTCATTGTGCAACCATTGTTACATCATTACACAACGTGGCTGTGTCATTGTGCAACCATTGTTACATCATTATACAACGTGGCTGTGTCATTGTGCAACCATTGTTACATCATTATACAAAGTGGCTGTGTCAATGTGCAACCATTGTTACATCATTACACAAAGTGGCTGTGTCATTGTGCAACCATTGTTACATCATTATACAACGTGGCTGTGTCATTGTGCAACCATTGTTACATCATTATACAACGTGGCTGTGTAATTGTGCAACTATTGTTACATCATTACACAAAGTGGCCTTGTCATTGTGCAACCATTGTTACATCATTACACATCGTGGCTGTGTCATTGTGCAACCATTGTTACATCATTATACAACGTGGCTGTGTCATTGTGCAACCATTGTTACATCATTACACAACGTGGCTGTGTCATTGTGCAACCATTGTTACATCATTACACAAAGTGGCTGTGTCATTGTGCAACCATTGCTACATCATTATACAACATGGCTGTGTCATTGTGCAACCATTGTTACATCAGTACACAAAGTGGCTGTGTCATTGTGCAACCATTATTACATCATTACACAAAGTGGCTGTGTCATTGTGCAACTATTGTTACATCATTATACAACGTGGCTGTGTCATTGTGCAACCATTGTTACATCATTACACAACGTAGCTGTGTCATTGTGCAACCATTGTTACATCATTACACAAAGTGGCTGTGTCATTGTGCAACCATTGTTACATCATTATACAACGTGGCTGTGTCATTGTGCAACCATTGTTACATCATTACACAACGTGGCTGTGTCATTGTGCAACCATTGTTACATCATTATACAATGTGGCTGTGTATTTGTGCAACCATCGTTAAATCATTAAACAACGTGGCTGTGTCATTGTGCAACCATTGTTACATAATTACACAAAGTGGCTGTGTCATTGTGTAACCATTGTTACATCATTACACAACGTGACTGTGTCATTGTGCATCCATTGTTACATCATTACACAACGTGGCTGTGTCATTGTGCAACCATTGTTACATCATTACACAACGTGGTTGTGTCATTGTGCAACCATTGTTACATCATTACACAAAGAGGCTGTGTCATTGTGCAACCATTGTTACATCATTATACAACGTGGCTGTGTCATTGTGCAACCATTTTTACATCATTACACAACGTGGCTGTGTCATTGTGCAACCATTGTTACATCATTATACAACGTGGCTGTGTCATTGTGCAACCATTGTTACATCATTATACAACGTGGCTGTGTCATTGTGCAACCATTGTTACATCATCACACAAAGTGGCTGTGCCATTGTGCAACCATTGTTACATCATTACACAACGTGGCTGTGTCATTGTGCAACCATTGTTAAATCATTACACAACGTGGCTGTGTCATTGTGCAACCATTGTTACATCATTACACAACGTGGCTGTGTCATGTGTCATGTGAAGAGGTGGGGCCTTAGAGGGGAAGTTGCTTCTGCCAGAGCCCCTTTTGACTACCCCTCACTGTCTCCCCCCCCCCACACACACAAATACAAATAAAATGATTGTTGAAGTGGGGTGTTCTCACACCCCTTAATGGATGTCAGCAGTTAAAAGCCTCAGAAAATGGGATGGAAAACCACTATTTATAATGGGTTTCAGCTTGTTTTCGCTGCTACCGTGTGATACCGGCTCCTCACAGGGTAACTGTGTGATGGGAGCCAATATCATGTGTCACACGGTGGCACCCTGTGCGTTGACAAGTATCCACTTACATTCTCTTTTATCCCTCATTTTCAGGTGTCCCACCTTTCTCCCTTTGGCGCTGTTTTCCTATCATGATCTTCCACGTTTTATTTCCTTTCCTGCGGTTCTCTCCTTTGTTCTGGGAAAAGTTTGCTGATGGAAAAAAAATCACCCACAAGGTCTAGATAAGATTCTTGAAGCCTGTTTGCAAATTCTCATTCTCCCCAAAGGAACACATTGCCTGAAAATGTATTTAAACCAGTGGTCGAAGTGGGCGGATCTAAGGGGCACGACGTGCCCATACTTTTTCATTCTAAGAAAAATAATTCCCTACTTAATGTGAAAAGACAACCTTCCTGGGACATTTAATTTGGAAAGCTGAAATGCTTCAGCTAAAGTATGAGGCTGGGAGTCTCCTGTGTTGTGCTGCTGAGAGAAGGGTAGACACCTAAACAAACCATCTTGCCAGGGTGTCTGCTGCCTGAAGGAAATGTAAATGTGTGCTACTGGTCAATCTGCAAATCAAAAGGGTACTTGGAAGCCAGTATTGACCTTAATTGGTAGAATCACTTGAAGCTTCCTGATGATAAAGATTTATACTTTTTGAGTGGAAGTGCAAGGGAGGTACCATCTAAGCGCCGAAGTGTGTGCTTTTAAAAGAAAGTTATGAAACAAAATTGTACTATGTGCAGTCTGATATTACTAAAATCTACATTTTGAAAGCACTTTTTTATCTTAAAACTTTTTGCGCATTTTGTAGCAGTGTATCCTATACTGTGAGTAATGCAAGTTTAAATAAAAATAATGACATCCATGTTCACAGTGCTTCCTGTCACAGACTGGATCCTTGTAGCACTAAACATATATAAAATCACTATTCCTCACTGCACAATCCAGGATTCAATTCTCTGGCTCTCTGGTACAGCGCATTAACTAATAGATTTTCATAATCTCTGATAGCGCATTTCCTACTGAAAAACATAACTTGCATTTAAAAGCTGTATTGATTGTCAGAAAGTACCCTGACGGGGATGATGCAGTCACTAGACAATAGGTTACTAGGTTCCTCATTCTTGGTGACAACTTTCCGGCTATGTGTGGCATCTATCAATCCCAGAACGCACTAATCTGTTACCTTTCAAGATGCCAGCACCCTTCCTCAGATGTCCAGAGCTTGATAACCCCTCCTACATTTGTGGCTACCTGAGGGCGACACGCACATAGGAAAACCGGTTTGGACATTGGGTTTCCCTCTATGTTCCTGTCTCCGGCCTGTCTACCTAAACAAAGGGCAGTCTCTCAGGACTGCAAACTCCATCTCCCCACCAAAGGCGGCATCACCTTTGAAGCTTATCTTTTGAGCTAACACTCTATGTGGCTTCCCGCGAAGGGGAGGTAACACCTCGCCCTGTAGTAGGCTGCTATTGTTCCTAATCCTGAGAGTACTCCCCATGTGGGTAGAATTGCTGTCTGGAGGCCAGTGCCTTTGTGAGGCCACTGGACAACTGGGTCACCGAGTGGCAGCTTTCTAAAATTTGCATTTCTTTAATAGTGCCATTACATTTGACCTGGGAATCAGGTTTCGTTTAATATCACAATAATTTGATACTTTACAGTACCCAGCTAGGTAGCCTCATTCATTAGTTTGTCAGGATGAGGGGTCAGTCGGTAACCCTGTGTTAGCCGATGGGGATACTACCATAGAAAAACGACAATTTAGAAGCGTTGCTGTTAAGACATATATAAAAATACACGTCCTACCTAATAATATACAACTCCCTGCCTTAGAGCTCTATAGGCCTTCCTTAGGGGACACTTACATATATTGATAACACCTTAGCTGCGTGTAAACATCCCTCCCCAGTGCTGCGCTGTCCATTGGAACCAGTGCTGAATGGACGTCCAATGGTCGTGCGCAGCACTGGGGAGATAGCGCTGCTGACGACCGTTGGCCGTCAGCAGCACTTAAGGGGTTAAGGGAAGGGGGTAGGGTTTCCATTAGTTTATATGGCAAAGTCGAATTAGCTGTGGTACCACTGTCCTTCCAGTTTGCAGGGACAGGCTGGGAGCCATTTTTTACTTTGTCACACACAGGTTGGCACAACCAGTACTGTAGCCCTGGTGGATATTCTGCCTTACATGCTCTAAGCACCCTGGGCACCATACACTAGGAACTTATAAGTAAGACAGTCCTTGTCAATTGGGGATAGCCAATTCAAAATATACTTTGTAATGGGTTAGAACACTGGCCCTAATGTCTGATTAGCAGTCCTCAGTGCACTCTCAGAGTCGATAAACCAGCAGCATCAGTCCAAAAATGTGGGGGTGAACACGAAAAAAGAGGCATTTCCTTACAGACAAAGATGGTGGAATTCCATGTTTTCGTTCTGTCTCAGCACCACAATGTGGAAAGACAACAGCACTGTTAAAACATGCCAAACGGTACCTCGGGGTAAATAAGAGTAGGGGTGCAACACAAACCTCTGCAGTCCCTGCGACACAGGGGACAACATCCTTTCCGCTCCCGCAAACCCTTCAGGGGTCCCAATCCAAGCTAAGGTCAACGAATATTTGAGAAATAAGGTAGACTCTTGGTCTCTCACTACATTCTGCATGTAGGCCCCATCCTTTTGCTCTAAGTCACTGGATAAGAAGATCTCTTCAGTACAATGTGGGCTAGTTGTCTATACACACAATGGCTCACATGACCCTATACTGCTACACTTGAAATGCAGGAAAAAGGTCAGCCTTTTTTAAAGCAACTGAGGAGATGCCATACCCCAGCACTTTTTATTCAGTTTCCCACATGTACCGATTAGCCCACCTATAAGGTGAACACTGTGTTTAATTCAGATCTGGTTTACATTCCCTTTCTCTTTCCAGATGCCAGCAGATGATCAGATCATTGCCAACAAAATGTTCAAGAGTGAGAAGGCTCTTGTCATCAGAAGGTTCTCATTATTTCCTAAGCTGCTTATGGCAACTTACATTTGGTATGCAATGGTTGATCTTACGACACTGCAAAATATTTTGGTCCCAATTCACAAAGGTAAAAGTAGACATCTGGTCTAAACTTAGACCAAATGTCTAAGTTTACAGCTTTGGCAATTCACAAAGAACATTTACGAGTATTACCTTTATGTCCGCATTCTAGCCGGATCTCCACCCGAGTGTGGACGTAAAGAGAGTACTCGTAAATGCCCTATGTAAATTCCCAAAGTCGTAAACTTAGACGCTTGTCTAAGTTTAGACCAACCATCTGAGTTTATGTTTGTGAATCAGGCCCCTATAGTTTATCAGCATCGATTAGTGGCATCGAGCTTGCTTATACCAACTTTTAATTCTTGCACCTGTTATTTAATTTCTTTCTCCTGTATCTAAGGCAAGCATCATTAACCCAACTAAGTAAGAGCCAGTAAGATCAAAGTAATACAGATCACCATCACACTGCCAGGCTGAGTTAGCTCTCAGTCCAGATTTTATCCATGTAGCATCCATGTGCCAATACAGCCAAATAACCAATATGGTACAAGTCTCTGACTGACTCTTCTACGGGAGCCGATTAGAATGTTCCATCATGAGGAGTTGCTTGTATCAGGAATGTGCCTTTGACACATAAGCCTTTGTCAAATCGACGGTCAACTTTGAACTACTGCTGAACATCAGTAGGTATTCATCTTTACTTTGGCAATCAACATCAAGCTCACATGCATTCGCTTTATTTTTGCTCCTACTATTTCATTTTTTTATTGTCCGTATTTTGGGTGATCATATTTGACATACCTGAGCAGGACTCAGTGACCAAGAGGCAGAGTTCTCCCTTACCATCCAGGCTCATCCAAGGATAGACATCCGCCTAGAAAGGAACCATCGAATATTCATTGTCACCGGCCAGATAACAAAGATGGAGCTTCAAGACTCTCACTAACTCCTTAACAACTCAAATCAACAGGTTTAAAACACTTGAAACCCAGAAAAAGCTCCTCAGGAGAATCAAAGTTCTTATTACAGCCAGAGTCCCTCTCATAGGGCTGAACTCAATCACCAGTGCTTGAAAGACACTTGATATAGAATTTTTTATGCTTGCTTTGAACTAAGTGGAGTGCCTGAAGAACTAGATAAGGATCCCTTTGGGTTTGCCCACAGTCGAAAAGGAGGCGAAATGGAGTGGAAGAACTAAAGCATACACCAAATGTTCTGTGTGGCATAAAATATCCTGTACCAGAAACTTGAAAGATAACATATGTTCAGTGGTGAGACGGGAACTGAACCTCAGTTTTGGTGAGAAGTAAAACCTGCTGGAAATTACTCAACAAGAGGATCCTAAATAAGCTGGCAGTATATCTTCCTATGGCATGTAGTCAAATTTGACTATCATTTGGCAGCAGACTCCAGAGAGAACAAACTCCATGCCTGTTTTTTGGAATGAAGTTAACTTGTCTTAAGCCTTGAAAAAGGTGATGTAAATCAATATATCCATGAAACGTGCACTAGCTATGATCATGTTTTGTGTCCCCCAGCCGTGACGCAACAGCCACAGAAGAAAGAATAACTGTTTCTGGGTTGGATTCCAAAGGAATATATTTGGGGACTGAGTATGTGGCTCTTTAAGAGTGAATAAATGTGTGTGTGTTATTGTGGCAGGTGGACGAGGTTTAAGATGTAGAAATAATGTTTGAAAAGGTTTTTTTTGAATGCTGCAAAGAACATAGGCTGAACTCAGTGTTAGTATGCAACCATGTACTTTATATGTAGAATTTGATGATATTATGTGATGAGGTACTTGGCACTTGGCACTTTGTATTGGGATTTGCTAAAAAGATAAAATATTATATAAGCTGAATAAATATATTTAGAAAATGTTGGGTCAGTAATTACTTGTCTGATTGATTCAGGGTCTGAAGAAATACAGGTTGAGCGGGAATACTTTTGTGTTGACTGCTAAGGATCCATCACATCCAGTTAGACTTTATATTATTCTATCCTTGACTTAAGTATAAAGCTCCAGTTCTTTAAAGTTACTGCAAGGAGAAACTATGTTGCGTCACAAAACTCGTTAACTCAGACAAATCCACAAAGGTTGCCAGAATTCCCAATGATGTATCTAGCGAATCACTTTCCAAATGGACATAGTTACGCTGATGTTGAGATCTTACATAGCATGGATGATAGCCTCTCTCTTAATTTTTTTTATGTACTTGGCTATGATCACTTGACCAGATCTGGTGGAAACCCACTATTTCCAGATAAAGAACCTGCTGTATCAATTATTGTTTCTCCTTGCAGAGGCCTCTTACCTTGAATGCATTTTCATCGCCCACAAAAGCCAAGGAACCTTCTGTTGCATTCAATATTGATTGCCCATTAGCCAGATCTGCAGTGCACCTACATGGGCTACCCCACATGCATTCGGAAGGCCCTACTCTCGTCAACCTTCTTAATGTGGTAGCACACACTCTGGATACGAAAACTTAATACTTTTTTTATGTAAGTCCTTGGTTGTCTTCTGCTAGCTATTCCCCTCCTTGTATTATTCTTTCTTGCAGGTGAATCTACCCACTGCCTGGACCAAGAGAGAGCCAGGATGTAGGAGTTTAATAACAGCAGCCAGACACAGTGTTTGTTACAAAATAACCATGAACTCTTTCCTAATCCTATTACCCATGCATTCCTAACCTCTCTGCCATTGGCCAAACCAGCCTCACTAACAGGCTCCTTGTTCATGAAGAAATTGTCAAGGACACGCTCCTTTGTGGCAAAAAGGGCTGTTGCCATGTACTGGAAGACCATGCATGCATAGAACTGTCAGCCTATGGATTTGAAACAACAGCTTGGTAAAGCAGTGTTAGGAGTCAATTGGTGACATTGAAGCCAAGGATTTGATATGAGAGAATAACTACTGGTTAGGAAGAACAGTATAAAAAAGACAACTTTATTCTATTTACATCAAACAGGGTGTACATTTGTCGATATGTGTGTCCTTGAATCCTGTGGAAGAAGTTCTTGCATAAACTGGAGGCAATTTGGATTTTGAGGTGCTGGAGCCAAAAGTCAAAACATTTGCTAATTCTTTTTTTGTGCCTTATAATATTTTTGACACAAGGGCTCCTTTTTCAAATCAAACTATAGCTGTTTATCAGATTATGTTATCAAAATGCAAAAAAGACCACCTGTAAAAATCTATGGTTGGTTCCACTAGATGTAAACTTGCTACTTCATCCCTATTTAAGAGTGAGCCAGAGGAGGAAACTTCAGTTAGAAATGCAGTGAAGAAAGCCCTGATGAAGAATTACTGTTATACTTAAGAATGATTTCAGGTTCATTTGTCTCTGAATGGATGAACATTTACATATGACTCAGTGATACTGCTGTTCTTGTGTGTTCACATGCCAAAGCCCAATGGCCTCATTGTATATTAAAATACAGTTAGCAAAAATGTTGTCTGACATGAATACTGTGCCCTAAATACAGGAGCGGCCCGTGGAGGTAAGAGCGGTGAGGTGGGGAGTTGACAGACGACGACGAGGGAAAATAAAATAATATTTAATTTTCCCTCATCGTCGTCTGTCGACTCTCGCCCGCCCACCACTCTTACCTGCACAGGCCACTCCTGCCTAAATATCGTTTACAAGTATATCAACTCGTTGGGTGTACCCCAACAGCCCAATGTATATCCAAATACCGTCAGCAAAAATAGCATATGGTAGCAATATTGAGTCTTTACAAAAATATCATCTCATTGGGTGTAGATCTCCTCGTAATAATTTCAGTTGGGTAATATTATTGTAGGTGATACTTGGGACACAGTACTTCTGTCATGATATTTTAGTTATAATAGCCTGGTACCATACCCCAACAGCTGGAGTCTCCTCCTCCTTAGTTCCATCCTGTCCCTGGGAGTTTCCTGTCCTGTGCTACCAACTTCCTCCACTGTCTGCATTCCTGCCCTACAGTCGGCAGTACTCTTCCCTCTACTTGAGTTCCTGTAGCCATGACTCTCCACAAGTGGAAAGGAGATGCAGAAACAGGAGTTGGGGCTTGATCATGGGTCCTGATACACGCTTACAAGGTGAATCTGAAAGAAGACCTGGTGGACCCAATGTTACCAGAGCTAGCGGGCATTTCAGTACCCCCACAGGACAGGGCACAACCACAGTGTTCTGTAAACTGATCACTGAACGAAATCATTTATTATCTTTATTATTAGAACATTATTTTTTAGTTTTGTTTTATATAGTGCTAGCTAGATACGAAGGTATCAGAGAGCTTTAGATGTTATGTGATAACGTTTACAAGAAGTACATGAGGGGATTCATAAGAGTCATTGTTGTATGTGCTAGTTTACAGTCTATTATACCAATAAACCAAAATACAGCGTATTTATTTTATATTTAATAGTTTATACTCAACATTTATCAGAGAAAAGGGAAAATAACAGTCTGCAGCATAAGGAGAATGTACAGTTAGCATAACTATTTTGTTACTAAATGTAAAACATTACTAATTGGTTAAAATTATCAGCAGCATGAGAAAAGTGCAAAGAATATTCATACGTTTACAAACATAGCACATAGGAGAAGAGAGGTCATAGGAATACAGTAAGCACAATTGCCAGACGGAATAATGTAACTTTCTGATTACTGTTGTATTAGACGAATCCAGTCAAAGTCCCCCAAGGTTCAGTTACTCACGCACAAATAAATGAAACCGTCATTGGGAGGGAGGAGGAGGCAAGCCAGACTGACAACCGTTTTGTGTGTGTAAAAGGCCACTTTCTTGAAACTGGTGCACATCACACCTTTATTAGAAACTGGCACTTCGCCTTACAAAACTAAAACCTCTCTAAACATCGAGTTACCTGACCCCTTGCCTTTCCTCCCCACACCCCTACGATCCCCACATGATAAAACATCCCCCCACCCTGCACAATACAATACATAAAATTCAAATACATTAAATAATACACCATAATACACAATCTTATCCCATAACCTTTGAACTTCCTAACCACCAAACACCTAACCTACTATCTGTCTTCCTGCAACTGTAACTAACGAGCTCCAACGTAAAACCTCCAACCTGTTTAACCTTTCCCTGTTCTTGTACAGCAACTCCCCAACGTAACACTAAACTACCAAACTCCAGCCAAACTTGGCCAACTTCCAAAACAACAATGCCAGCACCTGTTCCAAGCTACAACATACAAAACTTAAAACCCCTGCGCACCTGTTCCAAACCGGGCCAAAAACTGAAAACCTAACCAAAAGCCTCCCCAAAACCACCAAGCCCAGGGAGGGTGGGCGGGGACCAAAAAAACCTAACTAACTGCGCTCCCAGCCACCAGGTCACCAAAACCTAAAATGGTGGCTGGGCAAGTGCAGGGCCCCTGAAGTAACCTTGGGCTGGCATTTGAAATTGGGCTGCCTTTGGGCTACTCCCAAGGCAGCTCAAACCTACAAAATGGCTGCGCCATCTCGCCCCCTCCCCCTCCCAATCTGCCCGGGGACAGACCTCGAGGTTCGGCTGCCTCCCAAACCCCCTTTGGAAGGGAGGAGGGGGCAAGCCAGACTGACAACCGTTTTGTGTGTGTAAAAGGCCGCTTTATTGAACAGGTCTACATCACAACTTTATTAAAAACTGGCACTTCACCTTACAAAACTAAAACCTCTCTAAACATCGCCTTTCCTCCCCCACCCCTACGATCCCCACATGACAAAACATCCCCCCACCCTGCAAAATACAATACATAAAATTCAAATACATTAAATAATACACCATAATACACAATCTTTTCCCATAACATTTGAATTTCCAAACCACCCAAAACCTAATCACCTATATTTCTTCCTGCAACTGTAACTAACAAGCTCCAATGTAAAACTTCCAACCTGTTTAACCTTTTCCCGTTCCTGTACACCAACTCCCCAACTTAACGCTAAACTACCAAACTCCAGCCAAACTTGGCCAACTTCCAAAACAACACCGCCACCCAGGAAAAGACGGGAGGATAGGTGATTACACCACCTCCCTCCTTTCCTGCCCCCCCCCCCATTGCCCCGTCAATCTTCCCAGGCACAACCACTCTCTAACGAACTCCCAACAACCGGGACAACACCTCCCACAATTCCAACAGGTTAAAGGTCCATGCAAAGGTGAGACAAATGAACCCCATCACCCCGAAACAGCTCCGGTGCATACATATGTCCTTATGCCAAATACTAGAAAAACCCAGGTGCCTGCAAAACATCATCATCTCCACATTAACCTTCCTCCGAGCCTTATAAATTGCCTGAGGATGCACTGTGCCCCTCCACACCCAGCGCGGCACAAACTCCGTCCAAACCACTACGCAACCAGCCCACTGCCTCTTGATCTCCCCCAAATCCCGCTTCATGGCCCTCATGCGCACCAAACCAGTCTCCGGCACCATGTCATTTTCCCCTAAATGCAGCACTAAAACGTCAGGACACCTGCCCACCTCAACCATGCCATTGAGTATTGACACCAATTCTCGCCACAACATGCCTCCCTTTCCCTTCCAACGAATATTAAACACATTATGGTTGAAACCCAGATTTTCACTAAAGTAGCTGGACCGTGCCTGCACCTGGGCCCTCCTAACAAACGAATGCCCCAGGATCCAAACTGCCATATCCCTGGCGAGGGCACGCGCCACTGAACCTAAAATGGGAAACAACAGTAAATACAGGAATAGCCTACCCACCGCGCTCGTTCATAGGCTCGACGCGCACTGCACGTAGCAGCGGTAGCATTCCGATGACCATCTACCCAACCACATGATGTCCCCCCGCACCCACCCTTGCCGGTGCGCCTCCGATGCCGCGCCAATCCTAAAAGAGTGGGTGCCAAAGCGCTTCCCGTCCAGGCCCAGCCTCTGCAAAGCCCTGCGTAAAACCGCCAGCAGTTGCGAACCCGACACCCGATGGCCATCCGCATGCTGAAAAACAGCCCCATTCATCCGTGCCGCAGCCCGTAGTCTCAACCCCCATCTCACGGGGCACCTCCCACCTGACGCAACCGCCTGCACAGAAACCCAGCGAAAATTACCCCCCTCTGATCAATCTTTGCTTTCCGCAGCCACAAGCACACTTCGGACTCCAGGAAAGAGACCTCAGAGCACAGTTCTACCGCTTCCCCCGTCACTCCCAGCAACTCAGATACCCGAAAGGCTCCCGCAAACATCCAAACCATCAGGGTGGAAAACAAACAGGCTTCCCCTTCATTAAAAACACACCCCCGGCAAAACATCCAGGACCTGACCCAGCAACTCCAGCGACAAAGGCTGTCGAGCCCTTCACCCCTTCCCGCACCCTCGTGCCCACCCCTCCAACATGCGAGAACCGAGCTCCCCTGCCGATGGCGCGTAACCCCACAGGAGTTTCCCCATAAACGCGATCCCGGCCAATTTGCCCGCTATCGTCATCCGCATAAGTCCCTTGTTGATTAAACCCAGAATGAACTGAATTACGTCCTCTTGTCTCTCCCCCCCCCCCCCCGGGGCCCGCCACCGCGCCCCAGAAGCCAAGAAGTCCTATCAAGCTGTCATGTACGTCACATTAGTCGACACCGCCAATGACCCTAGAACCAGCTTCAACATCCTGTGTTGCCTACGTACCACATCTGGGGTGGGATGCTGGTCAGGTCCCGATCCGCGTCCTTGGCCAAGCCCTGCAATCTCCCCCATTGTGAACGAGACAAAGCATCCGCTATTTTATTATCGACCCCAGGTACATGCACCGCGCGAAAGGCAATATCATAGCGCAAGCAGCCTAACACAAAAAATCGCAGCAGCTTCAGCACCTGCTCATCCCTGGCTGACTTTCGATTGACCACCTCCCCCACCGCCATGTTGTCCACATGAAACGTCACTCTCCCGTGTGCCAGAAGCTCCCCCTAGAGTGAGACTGCCACCACTAAAGGGAAAAGCTCGAGAAAAGCAATACTCCTGCCACCTCCCACCCATTCTGGGGGCCACTTCTTTGCACACCACTTTCACTGCCAGTACAACCCAAATCCGTCGCTCCCCGCCGCATCCGAGAAGATCTGAACATCCCAGACCAGGGCTTCCCCCGCTGCATGGGGATCCAGTTGAAATGCTGAAGGAAGAAACGCCACCTCCGCAAATCCTCCTTCACTTCCCCGGGCATCCATACGTGGTGATGCGGCGGTTGTCGCCCCGCCAAAGCCTCCTGCAAAAAGTCCTCCCCACACGCGCCACTCTGCAAGCAAAATTGATGTGGCTCAACAGTACCTGTATATCCAAGACTGTAACCTTGGGTCGTGCCAACATCACCTCCAGCAGCTCCAACAAATGCTGCTTTTTCTCCACTGGTAAACGGGCCTCCATAGCCACTGAGTCCAGTTCCATCCCCAAAAATGACAGTGCAGTGCCCGGTCCCACTGTCTTCTACGGTGCCAGTGACACCCACAACTCCCCCATGAGCTTCTGAAACCTGTCCAGTGCATCCTGGCAGTCTCCAGAGCTTGGGGAGCCGACCAAAAAGAAGTCATCCAGGTAGTGCTTGACACCTTGGTGACCCACCCGTTCCGTGAACAACCATTGCAGGAACGTACTAAAACACTCAAATAGTGCGCATGACATCGAGCAGCCCATCGGCAATGCCTTGTCCACGTACCAGCAGCCATCAAACTGAATCCCCAGTAGGCCCCAATCGACTGAATGGACGGGGAGCAGGCGGAAACCCGACTTGATGTCGCACTTTGCCATCCTTGCCGTTGCGCCAGCCGCCACTACCAAGGCCATGGCCGCATCAACGGAGGAATAAGACACAGTGGTGTCCCGTTCATCAATGAAATCATGTACGGCAGCCGCTTGATCTTCAGTTCCGTACTCTCCGGCTTCGCAACGTCCTCCCCTGACGCACCCATACCTGCCGGTCCCACCCTGCCTGCAGCCCCAGCCGCCACACTCCCCTTAGCACTGTCCAACGTCTGCCCTGGGGGCCCTTCCTTCCCCGCTACCCCCAGTTCCTTCCCCACCGGTTCCACCAATACCATGTCTGGCCCACCCCTTTGTCGGCCACATACTTTCCCTTCCACAGCCAATCCCCCCGTGCCCCCACCCCAATTGACACCAGGCGCGCCGCCGCGGCCGCTTCTCGTGCACCTGACATGAAGGAGTCCACACTCCGCTCTCCACTGCGCCAATCCAGAGACGCCGTCCTTGGCTCCCAACTAGATGAACAGGCCAGCACGGCCACCGCTACCCCCGCGGACCTGCTCCACACCGGGCGCGCCCCCCCTGGGGGCCCACAAGCAAGTCCATCCGTCCTGCCTCACTGAGCAGGCGGATGGCCTTCAACACCCGGACATCATCGGCCGCCATATTCACCACTGCAATAAACCACCGCAAATCTTCAGCAGCTGCCAGAAAAGTGCCAGACCAAAAAATCCTAACTAACTGCGCTCCCAGCCACCAGGTCACCAAAACCTAAAATGGTGGCTGGACAAGCGCAGGGCCCCTAAAGTAACCTTGGGCTGGCATTTGAAATTGGGCTGTCTTTGGGCGACTCCGAAGGCAGCCCAAACCTACAAAATGGCTGCCGCCATCTCGCCCCCCTCCCCATCCCTATCTGCCCGGGGGGCAGACCTCGAGGTTCGGCTGCCCCCCATACCCGCCTCTGGACACATGAATCAGTCAGATTTCTTCTACAACACAGACTTTTGAGATTTTGCTTTTATCAATACTTCAAATGCAAATACAGTTAAATAATCGATAATTTTGGCTCTCATATTCAGTTCTCTCCGATTCTCGTCAGTGCCCTGCACAAACTATTCTGCACAGTTACCTGCGTCTGTCTCCAAAGGCGTGAAAGTCAGCGGCCTCATCTGGTGTGGTGCGCCATCACACCATATGAGGCTGATCGGTCGCCTCTTTCGACTTCTCATTATGGACACCTTCGATTTTATGTACTTTCTTGCAAAAAATTGACTACTTCTGGATTTCAATCTGAACTGTGTGCAGGGTGTTTCTACGGTAAAGTCATGCCTGCTTTAATTGTTCATGATTTTTATTTTTATTTTGCTGCATTTTTCTGCCTTTCTTTTCGCCCATTATATTAGCATTTACTGCAGCCAGGAAGTGGACTTGTGCATTCTACCTCTGTGTTACACCCGGACTTATTTCTGCTTGCCTGAAACCGGTTGCACCAAAACTCAGCAATCAGTCAGGATTAAGATTCCTTGCAAGGCTGAAGATTTATTTGCAGACAGAGAGGAGTGGCCAATTGCTCTCCAAGTATTAGGACATCATTTTGAGGAAAGCGGCTGATGTCCTGTTCGACCTCCCCTCGGTTTACCAACCACATTTAGAGCGAAGCGGGAGATGGGTTTCCTGATGGGGAAGTCACTGCTAGTTCCGCCTTTGGGATCTCACTTAGGGCGTACTCACCATTCACACTGGTACTCTGTGACTGGGACCACCATGCAAACCATGGCAACGCTAGGCAAAAACAGCCATGGAAGGTCCCCCTTGAATTGGTAAAAAACTTCCAGCTCAAGGCGGACATTACTGCTTATTTTATTTTTGGAGATTGAAGTCTACCTAAAGAAAGAAGACACATGGCCACAGATCTGGGTAGCCATCATGGCATGGCAGACCGACTGTCGTCTTAACCCACCTCCACAGCAGCTCCAGCCAGGTATGTGAGAGCAGTTGCAGAGAAAATATCTGCAAGAAAAATGGGCAGCCTATATTTGGCAGTGCAACCATGCCTAATGTGGCAGAGGTGTGACACACATGCTGGACCTGGGCCAGACTGCCTAATGCTATTTCAGCACAGCATGACTTTCAGGAGACCATACCAGGTTTTTTTTTTGGTTTTGGTCACAGTCACTTTCAACACTGATGTAATTATGGTTCTACCACTATCTTTCAAAGAAAGCAGCACATATACTTCAGGATTGTTTCCTATTGGCCTGCATCCAACGCCCAATCGATGGACACAGAAATGTGTTGCTTGGCAGTTCAATGTAGAGTGTTCCTATTGGAGCAGGGTCAAGATTGATTTGCAGTTCCCCTCCTGGAGTGATGTACCAGGCAAAAAATAATGAACAGGAACATGGGCCATGAGGTTCCCGCTGGCTGAGACTTTGACAATCATTCATCCAGCACCGCTTGTTGTTTCACAGAATTTCAACATAATTACTACTACTCATTCCATAAACAAAGATACCACTTCTGGTCCTGCTGATGATAAATTCCAGTTTGTCTCTCCTTTCAAGCATTACACCAAACGTTCAGGGTTGAAATTGCCTATAGGGCAATCATGTAGTGCCTTAAAGTCTGATCTAACAAAACAGTTTCTGGGCCAGTTTTTGGCTGTTTGTGGGCCTGCTTTATGGTCTGGTATTACCACAAACATAGCAAACACAAGGATACAATGGACAGAGTGCTGAACCTTTCAGACATTCATCCCCAGTCACAGATCTGGGTTCAATCCATCATCATTCTTTAGCTCAATATGCCACCCCTGTTCGACCCAGCCATATGCAAATCAGTCTTGACCCTGTGCCTCATGGAAACAGTCCAGCCTGATATGCCAAGCAAAGTCTCCCCTGGGCCAGAAACAAGCATCCTGAGAGCACTTTCGGGCTGGACAAACATTGCCTGCAGCAAGCACAAATGCATGCAGTCGCCCCTATCTTGCCAAACACATGTGAAGCTTATCTTTATAAGTCCGAAACTGCCTAAATTTGCAATTGTGGGGCACTTTTTTAGCTACCTGATTCGCTAATAGGGGCCACTTTTATTTCGGTGCCCGGGGCCTATCTTCTGTCCCAGTCTGACCCTGCAAAAAGTTCATTCAAGGAGATTTAGAAGTGTAGACCAGTAGGCCGGTCGTTTCATTCCATATGTACCGCTCGTCAGAGGGTCGCGGAGCAGTGTAATGCCACGGTCACTCAGCGCGCGCCCACTCACGCAGCCTCTGCGCGCGCCTACTCACGCAGACTCTCTTATTGTTATTTGTACTGCGCAGTCCCTCCCCGCCGCCTCCTCAGGTCGCTTTACGGAGCTCATCTGCGGAAGGCGCTCCCTGACTGGGAACGGACAGCTGGTTGTGTTTAGGGAATGAAACGAGCCACGGTCCGTGTCCGGGGCAGGGCTGGTCTGCAAGGGAGAACGCAGGAGTGTGCACGTCTTTCTGCCAGAGGCTGCGCCTTTCTTTCAGACGTCAGCACCGCACCTTCAGGGTTATTTTATTTTTATTTATTTTATTTATGCAGTTTTATATAGCGCGGACTTTACCCGAAGGCGTCAGAGCGCTTTACAATAGGAACAGAAATGATACAAACTGAGAACATTACACGAACAGCAGATTGCAAAAGCATACGTTACGTTACATACGGTAAAGTGATCATTGTGAGCAAACAAAAATACATGAGGTAGTAAAAATTGTGAGCAACCAAAAATACATGAGGTAGACAAGGTAATAGTGACACTTCTGAGCAAACAAAATACATGAGGTAGTAAAAATGTGAGCTACCAAAAATACATGAGGTAGTAAAAAGTGCACAGGAGGAAAAAGTGACAAGTGTGCAGGCTACAAGAGAAAATAGAGTATAATTTGAGGTATAATACTGCAATATATGCTAGACACTCAAGCACAAGAACAAACGTTACGTAGGCGAAGGTGGCACTTGTGCAAGTATCCAAGGTAAAAAACGTGAGAGGAAGCAAACCGTGTGTTACAGGGGCAAAGTGGTGAGTGCAAGTTGCAAGAGGGTACCAAACACAAGTACATGGATAATACTGCAATAAAAGGCAAACACTCAAACCACAAGAATACACTGGGAAGGCACTTCCATGGACATGAAAAGTAGAAATTTTCCGTAGTGGGAGGTCTTCCTTTATATAAAAGAGAGGACGTGAATTACTTTTGGAGGTGTCTCTGGAGGAGGAGAACTTTGAGGTCCCTTTTAAAGGCCTGTGAGGAGGCGGTGGTCCGGAGCTGAGGCGGGAATGAGTTCCAGATTCTCACTGCATTGCCTGAAAAGGATTGGGCCATCGTTCTTTCCTTCTTGAAAGTGGGAGGTTCAAGCAGTAGATTCTCCGCATTGCGTGAAGGTCTAGAGCCTCCAGAGAGTTTCAGTTTATTCGCCAGGTAGCGAGGAGAAGAGGAGTGCAGGGCTTTGTGGGTGATACAAGCGGTCTTGTAGATAGCTCTAGCCTCAAAGGGAAGCCAGCGGAGGGTGGATAACATCGGTGTGATGTGATCGCTTCTTTTGGCCCCATAAATGAAACGAGCTGCTGAGTGGAAAACAGACTTAAGTGGGGACAAGTGGGATTTGGGGAGGCCAGTAAGAAGAGAATTGCAGTAGTCGAGTCTGGAGAGGACCAGTGATTGCACCAGGGTTATAAGGTCTCGCTCCGGGAAGAAGCGACGGATGCCCCAAAGAAGGCGCAGTTGGTATCGAGCAGATTTTGCAATGGAATTGATGTGGGGAATTAGATTGAGTTTTTTGTCTAGTATGATACCAAGGGATTTGGCGCTGTCGACAATGATGGGTTTATTGTTTAGTAGATTCATCTGATCCATCCATGATTGAACCGGGGGAGGAGAGAGTGAGGAGGAGAAGAGGAGGAATTCAGTTTTGGAGGGATTCAGAATCAGTTGATGGGTTGACATCCAGTTTTGAATGGAGTCGAGAGTGGAGCTTAGGATGGAGAGATCGTGAGTAGAGGCAATCTTGAGGTAGAGTTGAGTGTCGTCAGCATAGAGATGATAGTGAATCCCGGATTTACTTAGGAGATTTCCCAGTGGTTCTAGATAGAGATTGAACAGTGTGGGAGCAAGTATCGAGCCTTGGGGAACACCTTGACCTACCGCCACAGGAGGTGAAAGACTATTCGCTATTTTGATCATTTGGGATCTGCCAGAAAGGAAGGATGCAAACCATTAAGCACCGTGCCCTCCATGCCCATTCTCTGTTGAAGAATATTGAGGAGGGTGTTGTGATTGACAGTGTCAAAGGCTGCGGAGAGGTCAAGGAGAATTAGAAGACAGGACCCCCCTGAATCGAGTATCCTCAACGCGTCATCAACCACTTGCAGTAGAGCTGTTTCAGTGCTGCAGTTTTGGATGAAGCCGGACTGACAGTTGTCAAGAAGAATATTGTCCTTGATATGATGGGAGAGTTGTTTTGCTACACATCTTTCAGTGATCTTCGCCAGAAAGGGAAGGTTAGTGATGGGGCGGAAGTTGTTGAGGTCATTCGCATCAGCAGTGGATTTTTAAGAAGAGGGGTGACCTGCCCAGTTTTGAAGGAGGCAGGAAGGGAGCCTTGCCAGAGGGAGAGATTGATCAGAGTGGTCCAATAGGAGAGGGAGTGGGTATAGAAGTCAATGGCAATGGCACTGGGGATAGGGTCAAGAGAATGGTTGGATGGCTTTGTTTCTCGTATGCACTTGAGAAGGGCATCTTCAGATATGGGGTCAAAGCTCTGCCAAATGGCTAAGGATTTGCGCTCCTCTGGAGGGGTAGGATGAGCGACCTGATCCACAAGTGATTTCACTTTTTCATCGAAGAAAGTAGCAAAGTCCGCTGCTCTCTTTGTAGAATCATCCACCTTGGAGGTTGGGGGAGAGCAGTTAGGCATTTTGATGAGATCGAATAGTTTTTTGGGTCTATTTTTGGCGGAGTCAAGGAGGGTTTTGAAGTGTGTCGCTTTCCCAAGGAAGATGTGCTTGTGGTACTTGGATCTTGCTGAGCGAAGCATGGCCAAATTGTCGGAGGAGGGCACTTGCCTCCAATGTTTCTCCAGGCATCTTAGCTGCTTCCTTTCCTCATAAAGGGATTTGTTGAACCAAGGTGCTGAGGGAGTGGGCCTTAACCTTTTGCTTTTGAGTGGAGCGACGTTATTAATTTCAGCTGTTAGTGTAGAAACTCATAAAGAGTCCCGTTCGTCAGTTGTGCAGCAAGTGCCGTTGCACCAGAGCCCAGGGGGCCGCGTGGGGCTCATAGCGCCCCATTTATGGCTTTTTTGACTGCCCAATGTATGTCACGCCGGGGCCATTTTTGGTGCTTTCTGTAGAGCCCAGAGGGACTTTACTGTGCCCACTGTGCGTACATACACAGCCTCCATTGTACAGAGCAATGCAAACACCACTAAGCAAAATCCTTTGATTCTTACATTTCCAACAGTCACCTGGAAAGACATAGCAGATCTCTGATAGATTGCTTAAATCCTCCCCAATAGAAGTACGTGGCCTCTCGGACCTGTGGTAGGCCTCAATGACTTAATGCAGTAAAGGTAGGGTGACCAGGCGTCCCGGACTTGCCCGGACGGTCCCTGTTTTTCACCTGCCCTAGCAGATTTCAGGAAATGTGGCTTCTGTCCCGGTTTTTAGAGAGGGGCTACTGAAAATTGTAGGAGGTGCTTTTTTATGTTTTACAAAACAGCGATAGTTAGCAGTTGTTTCATGCAAGCAATTTAATTACATCCTGCAGCAGCGGGCATTCATGTACATTTTCTTCTTGCCTGCTTACAGCGCAGACTTTTATAGATTATTTCAGCGCGCAACAACTTGTACAGAACCGATACGTGAGAGCATGGCGAACACGTTTCTAGCTAGATACAGACCTGTTCCCCCGAGCATACAGTCAAGAGTTAGCATACGAGCTTTACAGGAAGAAAGGGCCAGGCGTGCAAGCTGCTAGAGCGACTAAGTGCGAGTGTGGGGTGCTTTGCGAGGGAAGTTAAGTGCGCAGTTTCAGTAGAGGA
This sequence comes from Lissotriton vulgaris, assembly GCF_964263255.1. NCBI lineage: Eukaryota > Metazoa > Chordata > Amphibia > Caudata > Salamandridae > Lissotriton > Lissotriton vulgaris. Next base: position 795,485,209 of record NC_141697.1, read on the forward strand.
CTGCGTGTTGTTTAGGCAGACTCTCAAACCACAAGAACACCGAGAGGACCCATCAGAGCCAAGGAGAATATAATTTTCTATCTTTCGAGGCTCCCCCCAGACTATAGCGAGGGCATGACAATTCAGGCGGAGGTGGTCATGGGAGGTGAAGTAACAAGTGCAGTTTTTCTGACTTACCATTTGGATAAGTAATATAGTCTCAACCCCCGTGAATGTATGGGGTCGACCTGCTTCTTGTTCAGTTATCAGGCCGGCCCTTGGTGTGTGCGGCAGTGAGGGCCTTGCCCCTTTACAGTGAATTCATATTGTTTTTGAGGGGACAGGGCTTTTTTTAGGGAGGTCTGTTCCATTTGCAGGAACTATCGGGAGTACCGCCCTACCCTCTTGGTGGGTCTCCTGAGTTGTCATCAGGTTAGGCACCATAGCAAACTGTCATTGGTGTGGGTCTATGGGCGCAGCAGGGCGGTGCGAAGTTAACTGAATGGGTGTTGCATGTTCCCCCTCAAGTCGCTATACAAGGGGCAGTTTCCTCGTATAGGCTCCTGCTTTTGCAGTGCGCAGAGAATTTTCATGCATAGTCAGTGCTTGGTCCATGTCATTACCTGACCATTCATACGTTCACCAGCACCCACTAGTTTCATGCATGCCCATTTCTCTTCAAGGGGCAGTTCCTTGCGCAGGGTCCTGCTTCATTCAGCGCGCAAATATTGGCATGCACAGTTCAGGGCTTGATCTATCCCTTAAAACGCCCTTTACATACGCTTTCCAGCTCCTATCAGTTCTAGCATGCTCATTTCTCCGCAACAGTGGAGGGCTAGTACCCCCGGGGGCGAACAAGCAAACTAGGTTAGGTGCCTTGTACCCCAAGGGCACCTTGGACAACAGGTAGGGCTACCCGGGATAGGACTTATGCCTTAGTGCGAGGGGACTCATTTGGGTCACCCAACTGGGACTCGGTTCATCGTCGATACAGGACGACTATTCCTTCTGGGTAGCAACACATGGGTCCTTGTTTTCTATATAAGTGCATGGGGGCAGGGCGGAGACCCATTCATTAGGTTCTCTGGCCTTTCAAGACCCAGAATTACATGTGTGGGTCTTGAAACATGCTGGTTTATTCTGCCTCCGAATAGCATATGTTCCATGGCTTGGGCCGGATGTCCTGGGAGCCGCTCAGCGTTGGCGGGATCCGAGCTGCTCGCATGACAGTATTGGTGGCATCCTCCTCTGTCACGCACTTGGGTAGGTATGTATACAAGCGGCTATTTACCACAAGCTCAGGTCCAGCGGGCGATGCTTTACTTCCTACAGATAGGGCCAGTAGGAGGCTGCACAGCATCTCGTGTGGCGAGTAGTTTGGGTAAATAAGCTATGGGATCGCTCCTATCAGCTATTATGTAACTCTTGAATGGCTGTGTGGAAATTCATCTTGGCACCTTAATATTATACATATTACAGATTTGCTGCTGGGCTTACTCCTGTGGCGCTCAATTGGGAGGGGCCCTCACTTCTTTCCCCGCTTAGTGCACGGGGGCTCACATGATCTATCTGGTATCCTAAACCACCTCTCGCTCGTTTTCACTTATATGGGTGGTGGCTTTGCTCGATGGGCTCCTATCAGGAATTGCACACACGGCTTCACGATCACGTTTACGTGTGGTTGGGCTCCGCTGGCTTGCGTTGGAACAGCCTCGTGAATGAACCAGAGTAATCCTATAGATTCCTTTGGAGCCCCCCCCCCGAGGTGAGTAGTTGGCCTGAGATATTGATGTCTCCAATTCTGGGGGCCCCTTGGATCAGTCTAAAAAATCTCTTATGGCGGGGGTTGTAAGTCAACCTTATAGACAAGCTATCCTTGAGGTAGCATCGACTAAGCAGCCTCCAGACTAAACTATGGGACATGTGATGCCGGCTGTTTTACCTTTGCAATCCTGTATTTCAAATGTAAGGCCACCACACAAGTTATATACTATAAATGTATGTATTTCGCACTAGAATATCCCCCTGTACTCTCCTTGAGCATAGATGCACAAGCGTTGAAACAAAGCACAGTTTACAGTTGAATTTTGGAGAACTGCGTTTCGGCAGAAGTTGTAAATTAACTGGGTGTAGTCTGCTGATGCTTTGTGTGAAGGTGTGTGGTGGGTCTCAGTGGCATGCGCTGGATCTCCTATGGTATAGATTATAGGAAGCGATATCAGCAGGGGAGGCCCCCTCACCACATGGTCTTTTACCTAGGGGTATGACCTCACGAACCTGGGATGGTTACACTAATGTTGTAAAGGATAAGGACCCGGGGGTATCTGCAGATTTGTGCCAGAGGGGCCTTTGTTTCATCAGGCATGTAATGTTCATGTAAGGTCACTTTGAGGTGGAAAGGGTCCACCTCTCACCTGTCGTTTTGGTCTTGTTCCTATTGGACTGACGAGAAGCTCTGCAGAGCAATGGTTGCAGGTTCCCTAAGAAGCGAAGTGGTGGAGGGCCCGGACGGCGACGGTGGCCGCCGGCCGGGCTGTGGCGGAGTTACAGGGCGATCCGGAAGCAGAGAGTTGCAACACTGTACCTCAGCGGGCACATAGGGGTGCCAGAGACTAACCTAGAACCTCATGGGAGTTCCAGGAACCCTTGTCGGCGCCCCAGTAGTCCTTCGGGCGGTTGTGGGCCTGTGCAACCGTGGGTTTGCCTAGATACGCCCCTCAAGGGGCGTGAGTAGTGTGATTACCATAATGGTGCAGCAGTTGGGTGGTTCGCCACTGTGCTGATTGTCTCATCAGGCGGGCAGGTGGCGAGAATGCGGCCTGCCCTTGGATCGCCCGTAAGATAACCCACCGTGATTACATAATGTTGTATGTAGTAATAAACCTGCAGCAACTTTTCCCAATCTTAAAACTTGTGTCTGTGTGTTATTTGCGGGATGTTGGATATGTTGGGGCGGGGGGTTCCTGTTGCCCTTATGTGACTATGTGGCTGCCCGAGTCCACCCGGTGGCCATCAGGATGGCGGGCCCTTAGTCTAACAGGGCTGCCCCCGCCCCTTGCTGTGGTCAGCCACTCCTCCCCAGGGCAGGCGTTGCCCGGCTGGAGGTGGGCGGGACGGTGACGCATGTCCGGGGCGGCAGGCAGGGAGAGGGAGGGGGTATATCTCTCCCCCTCGCCATTGTTTAGGCACCTTTGCTGCTCCGGACGTCGCACGTTCTCCTTCGGGACACTCTTTTCCCTCCCTACCTCTAACCCAGAGTGTCAGCTAGGAGGGGGGGCTCCTGCGGGAGCTTTAATGTGTTCCTTTTTTCGTTGCAGGCGGAGTTACAGGGCGATCGGGAAGCAGAAAGGTGCAACACTGTTCTTCAGCGGGCACATAGGGGTGCCGGAGCCTAACCTAGAACCTCATGGGAGGTCCAGGAACCCGTGTCGGTGCCCCAGTAGCCCTTCGGGCGGTTGTGGGCCTGTGCAACCGGGTGTTTGCCTTGATACGCCCCGCAAGGGGCGTGAGTAGTGTGATTACCATAATGGTGCAGCAGTTGGGTGGTCGCCACTGTGCTGATTGGCTCATCAGGTGGGCAGGTGGTATCTTACGGGCCTGCCCTTGGATGGCCCGTAAGATAACCCACCGTGATTACATATTGTTGTATGTAGTAATAAACCTGCAGCAACTTTTCCCAATCTTAACACTTGTGTCTGTGTGTTATTTGCGGGATGCTGGATATGTTGGGGCAGGGGGTTCCTGTTGCCCTGATGTGACTATGGCTTCTGTCCCGGTTTTTAGAGAGGGGCTACTGAAAATTGTGGGAGGTGCTTTTTTATGTTTTACAAAACAGCGATAGTTAGCAGTTGTTTCATGAAAGCAATTTAATTAACAGGCAAGTTACTGGGTTTAAAAATTGCATTTTATGTATGTTCTTACTGCCTGTTCTGTAGTTCTCTGCTGAGGAGCGATGTCATTCTGTGGCTCGCTTGTAGTAAAACTGTAGTCCTTCTTCTATTCTTGTGAAATGTCCCTGTTTTTGGCTTTAAAATTCTGGTCACCCTAAGTAAAGGAGGAAGCAATTGTGTGCCTATTCATCTTTCAATCAGATGCAACGGAAACATTTAAGCATTTCAGACATTAGACCACGTTTGATACGTAACCTCATCTGAGGTGCAGCGCTCAGTTGGATCCACTCCCTCCTCTCCTGCTGCCCCGTTAATGGCTCCTCGTACCTCTCCCCAGGTGTTGTGGGGATGTCTGGAATGATGTAAACATGTGTAAGTGTGAATGTTCTATCGCTGTCGCAGTATAATGTGTTAGTGATGCTCCCCCCCCCAGCCTGCGGCTGAAGCTGACATCGCCAGCAACTCTCCAATCTTACATGCCGCCAAGCGGGCGAGCCGTGGTCTAGCTTCACCACTGAGCATGACTGGCCTGGATGGATTCCTCACCGTTTTTTTTCCAGTAACTGATTTGAGGCCCTCCTCTCCCAGCTTGTAAATTCTTCGGGGGAGATTTACTAAGATTTTACGCCATATTTGAGTTGCAAAAGTGACACAAATTGGCGCGTAGGGGCAGATCTACAAGAAAGTGACTCAGTGCATTCCGCAAGCCATTTGGCTGTGCTGCACTAAGGCACTTTCAAAGCACAGAGATGCATCATATTTACAACAATATGTTGCATCCCTGTGCTTTCCCCGCACTGGCGCACAAAAAGCTGCCATGCGCCGGCGCAGGCATCCAATGCATGGGGAGATTGTTTTTGTTCAGGAAGGGTTCCCTTCCTGCACAAAAATAATCTGGAAAATGCTGTTTTTCAACTTCTATGTGTACTGCATTAGCACATGACGGAGATTAAAAACGTCATTGTTTCAATAATTGTTTACGTGCAGGAAGGGAACCCTTCTTGAACAGAAACAATCATTAGAGGTGATTTCCACATTCTATGTGTGCTGCAGAATGCAGCACGCATAGGAAGAGGAACAGAAAATGAGGAGAAATGAATACATTTCTCCTCGTTGGGAGGCATAGTATTCACTCATATTTTCCAGATTTATGATTCCTGCAGCAACACCCATGGAACGCCCCTTTCACGCAAAGTGCTGCGTGTAAAGGGGGCAAATTTACAAGGACAGGAAAAGCCACTCATGTTGGTTTTTCCTGTCCTTGTAAATATGGAGCAGTAAAAGCGTACGACACAAAAAGTGATGTACTGGTGGCGCGGGGAGTTTGTAAATCTGCCCCAAAATCATTTTTCCCCAATTTACTTTCCAGCGCTAAACTTGTTTACCGCTGGAAATAACGGAAAAGTAATGCGAAACAGCGCATGGTGCTGCTTCACATTACTTTGCTCGACGGGGCCGTACCAAGGGTGGTGCATGGGCATTCCCATGCAACCACCCAAGGCTTCTCACGCTAAACCCAATTTACTAACTAATAGTGGATTGGGTTTAGCCTCAGAAATCTGCGCCCTTTGCAAGTAGGCGTAAAGAAGGAGCAATGCTTTCATTTCTCCTTCCTTTTCTGACTTTGCTTGTGTGCTGCACTTTACAGCACACATACAAAGTAGGATAAGGCTTCAAGTGAGTCTGTGCATAGTATTTTGTACTGGAAGGGTTCTTTCCAGTACAAAAGCTATGCTAGACTCTTGGAGACACCCTTGCACCATGGCACAAAGGTGTCTCCGTGGTGCACAGCAGCTGATTTCAGCACCGGCGCTTGTGAGAGTGGAGTAGAGTGCCTCACACTAGTAAATAGGGTGCTCTCCTCCTCTCTCCTTTACACATAGCGCAGCGCAGATTTTGCGGCTGCTGCAGTGCGCTATGCGAAACAATAGTAAATCTGCCCCTTCATGTTGTATTCTTATGGGGCACAGAAGTTATGCATATGAGTACTCCACATGTATGTAAAAACACCAGCACCACTGTCAGTGGATGTTCCTAAAAGTTCACGCCCCTTCACTTCTATTTCCTCGCCACCTCACTTAGCAATGTTACCTTCTCATATGGCTTCTACTGTTACCTATTACCTGGGGGCATTCAAAAGTTTTACTCCTTTTCCATCCTCTTTGACCTCCAAACCATGGTCCATGACCACCTCATAGTCTTGAGATAGTAAAGGACCGTTACTTCTGATCCTCACCTCTGTTAAAACAGAATTATTCTGCTTCCTGACAGCCTCTGCCCCGCATCCCTGTTTACCCAGATTACTTTGACTACCAACAAATTATCATTCTCTCCCTCTGCAGGAAATCTGGGCTTCCATTTTGAAAAAAGTGCGCCTCAGGTACCAAATGGTTTCCTTCATCACATCCACGGCTGATGCATCGAGGTTCCAGCCATTGAATATGCAACGGAATTGGCCACAGGCCTCTAATATTCTATGAAATCCAATATTATCACCATGTTGAAAGGAAAATCAATGGCTGCTCAGTCTTCTGCAGTAGCTGTTTGCTTCACTCCGCTTGCTTAAATCATCATCAAACTTGACGTACTCGCCCTGAACACAAACACCTACCGACTGCCAAGGATGGTTGCAAATCTCCTAAATTCCTTTTCAAAATTGTAATGCTTGCTTCCTGAAAGTAGACACAACTTCAAGTCTCTACATTTTCCAGAACATTTTACGTAACCAATCAGCACCTTTCTGTGCCTTAGCTACACTGTGCTCCATCTGTAGACCACTTGCACCCATCCAATAGAATGCCCTTCTTGGTGAACTTAGAGTCATAGCCTCCATTCCTGCATTCAAATCCAGCCTTGAAAACATGCACATCAAAACCATTCTAAATCCGAGTACAAGCTATAATGCCTCATACCTGACTTGAATTCCTGAAACCATTCTAAATCTGAGTACCGGCACTGACAGCTCAGATCTATCCCCAACTCCTGGCTCCTTTCCTGCCTTCTAGTCAACTACATAATATTTTATATTAATGTACTTTGTAATAATTACTGTTCTATATCACATGCCATCCTTCATGTTCACCATTAATATATACAAATATTATGTACCATTTTAATGCTGGTAGAAACGATGGATGGATGGTCTGCCATGTGATGACAGAGCTGACTTATCGGAAACAAAGTGGTACCACAACCTATTAATGAGTCAGTAGAAAAATTGGTGGATGGACAGGGCATCTGCCAATTTTTGAAAGATGCCCCCTCATCAGCAACCTTTTAATGCTCTCTTAGGGCCCAATCACGAATTTTAGCGGTTCAAGAGCGGGTGGTACGCCACTGCCATGCCACCTCACCGCCAAGACTCGCCGCCGCTTGCACGCCAGATTATGACTCAAAAGTGGTCTGGTGGGCGGACGGCTTGGCAGTCCAGCAGTGGTGCTTCCTTCAAAGGCGGCAGTGCCTTTGAAAAGGGCATTGCATTGGGACGCACAGCAAGGTTCCTGCATGGCATGGACTCGAAAGTCAATGCTGTGCAGGAACTGATGTGCATGCACACAGTGGGATACATGTTATGCCCCCTGTGTGCATCCACATGCAGAGGAGACACAAGGGGCTCTATAGGGGCCCCTCTGTTCCTTCCCTGCATCGTGTTTAAGGAGGAGGAACCTTCATGACACCGCCACAGAGAGGAAACTCGTAATATGCTTGATGGGACCACAGTGGTCCTGCCAAGCATATTGCGGTCTCTGACCACCGCAAAACTGTTGGGGAACAGCGGTTCCCTGGCAGTGGTGGTCCCAGGGCAGTCCCACTGCCCAACTCAAAATGGGGCGGTCGAACCGCTGGTGCATCGGTGGCTGGAACGCCACCGCCTTGCCCCGCAAGTCTGGCAGTACTCGAACTGCCAGACCCGTAATCAGGCCTTTAGTGTTCTGGACATTGCCATTGAGCATAGGAGGGTAACATAATTTACAGAAAAGATAGTGCATAGGTTTACCGTTCTGCTTAAAAAGCTCAGCCAAAGTTTTATTTTTTGAGTAAAAGTCTGTAATCCTTCACAAAGGAATACAAATATCTAAATGAAAGCTAGTCATTAGACATGCAGCTGCCCGTTTAGTCCTTGGCTGGCCGAGCAAGTCGTCCGCCTCGGCTGCGCTTAACGCCCTTCATTGGTTGCCAATACACAAGCGCATCCTGTTTAAAATATTGGTCATCACATTCAGGGCCTTCCATCTGCGAGGACCCAAATACCTTTCGAATGGTTTCAGACGGTATCTGCCATCACGGAATCTTAGGTCCTCAAATATGAATCTATTGGCGATCCCTAAATATAAGCTTGTCACCAAGGGAGGGAAATCCCTTGCAGTGATTGGATCTAGGGCGTGGAACCAGCTCCCATTTCATCTCCGGCAAATCCCAGCGGAGAGCCAGTTTAGGAAATCTCTGAAAACTTGGATTTACAATCTTACGGACACCGCCTATAAAGCTTTAGTGTAAGTGTGCAGGCCTTCTGATTTTTGAGCATTCTGCCGGCCAAGTCCATCTGGCTACGGTCCACAGCGCCAAGATGCTCCTTGGAGTGATAGCCGCGCTATAGAAATGTGCCCTTACATTACATTAGGGGCTAGACCAGTATTTTTGCGATCAGAGTAGTAGTTTGCGAACCGACCTATAAACTAATAGGTAAGTTAGCAAATTAACAATTCCTAGTGGGCCACAATTTGACCTACTTCTTGAATATTCATGTGATAGGTCACACATTGTGACCCACTAGGAATCACAGCTATCACAAGGACAATGGCCTGCTGGGTTCAGAAGACCACCATGTCTGTGATGACATTTAAATCATGCTTATTTTGTTAATATGCAATCCATTTTCCCTAAAGGAAAATGGGATACATAAAAAACAAGCATTTGCAATGCAATAGGTCTCGCATTGTGAAAGTTTGAGCTATTGGTCTTGTAAAAGACAATTTTTTTAATGTATGTGTTGGTTTTGAAAATAGCTAAATTAATAGCTTTGTCATTTAAATGCCAATAGTTAAAACCTTCGCAAATGTGACACCCATAGCATTTGTAATGCAACATGTTTTGTATTTACGCGACTTAGATGTATTGATATTACAAATAACAATGGCTTTTAATTTTTTTAAATAATTAATACTTAAATAAAAGTGATTGTAATTTATAATGGCAATAGCCTTAACTTTTGTAAATAACTTTTGTGAAGATTATGTTCAGTGTATTTTATTGTGACGAAAATCCAAGAACAGAAGTGAAATATTAACATCTTTTTTGTGGCATTTGTAATAAGGCTTGAAACATTGAGAGAACATATTTGAACCAGTTGTTGTTGAATGGTTGCACAGATTGATGATGTGATGGCGCGGAGTGATGTTGTGGTGGCAACGAGTGATGCTGTGGCGTTCAGTGATGCTGTGATAGCGCATAGTGATGTTGTGGTGCCCCTGAGTGATGCTGTGGTGGCCCGGGGTGATGCTGTGGAAGCCGTGAGTGATGCTGTGGAGGCCATGAGTGATGCTGTGGAGGCCGTGAGTAATGCTGTGGAGGCCGTGAGTGATGCTGTGGAGGCCCTGAGTGATGCTATGGTGGTGCTGAGTGATGCTATGGTGGTGCTGAGTGATGCTGGGGTGGCACTGAGTGGTGCTATGGTGGTGCTGAGTGATGCTATGGTGGTGCTGACTGGTGCTGTGGTGGTTCTGAGTGATGCTGTGATGGTGCTGAGTGGTGCTGTGGTGGTGCTGAATGATGCTGTGGTGGTGCTGAGTGGTGCTGTGGTGGTGCTGAGTGATAATGTTGTGGTGCTGAGTGATAATGTGGTGGTGCTGAGTGATGCTGGGGTAGTGCTGAGTGATGCTGGGGTAGCGCTGAATGATGATGTGGTGATGCTGAGTGATGCTGTGGTGGTGCTGAGTGATGCTGGGGTGGCGCTGAGTGATGCTGTGGTGGTGCTGAGTGCTGCTGTGGTGGTGCTGAGTGGTGCTGTGGTGGTGCTGAGTGATGCTGGGGTGGCGCTGACTGATGCTGTGGTGGTGCTGCGTGGTGCTGTGGTGGTGCTTAGTGATGCTGTGGTGCTGCTGGGTGATGCAGGGTGGTGCTGAGTGAGGCTGTGGTGGTGCTGAGTGATAATGTGGTGATGCTGAGTGATGCTGTGGTGGTGCTGAGTGATGCTGGGGTGGCGCTGAGTGATGCTGGGGTGGCGCTGAGGTGGCGCTGAGTGATGCTGGGGTGGCGCTGAGTGATGATGTGGTGGCGCTGAGTGATGCTGTGGTGGTGCTGAGTGATGCTGGGGTGGCACTGAGTGATGCTGTGGTGTTGATGATGGGTGCTGTGGTGGTGCTGAGTGGTGCTGTGGTGGTGCTGAGTGATAATGTGGTGGTGCTGAGTGATAATGTGGTGTTGCTGAGTGGTGCTGTGGTGGTGCTGAGTGGTGCTGTGGTGGTGCTGAGTGATGCTGTGGTGGTGCTGAGTGGTGCTGTGGTGGTGCTGAGTGATAATGTGGTGATGCTGGGTGATGCTGGGGTAGCGCTGAGTGAGGCTGGGGTAGCGCTGAGTGATGATGTGGTGATGCTGAGTGATGCTGTGGTGGTGCTGAGTGATGCTGGGGTGGTGCTGAGTGATGCTGTGGTGGTGCTGAGTGGTGCTGTGGTGGTGCTGAGTGGTGCTTAGGTGGTGCTGAGTGATGCTGGGGTGGCGCTGACTGATGCTGTGGTGATGCTGAGTGGTGCTTTGGTGGTGCTGAGTGATGCTGTGGTGGTGCTGAGTGATGCTGTGGTGGTGCTGAGTGGTGCTGTGGTGGTGCTGAGTGATAATGTGGTGGTGCTGAGTGATAATGGGGTGGTGCTGAGTGATGCTGGGGTGGCACTGAGTGATGCTGTGGTGGTGCTGAGTGATGCTGTGGTGGTGCTGAGTGGTGCTGTGGTGGTGCTGAGTGGTGCTTAGGTGGTGCTGAGTGATGCTGGGGTGGCGCTGACTGATGCTGTGGTGATGCTGAGTGGTGCTTTGGTGGTGCTGAGTGATGCTGTGGTGGTGCTGAGTGATGCTGTGGTGGTGCTGAGTGGTGCTGTGGTGGTGCTGAGTGATAATGTGGTGGTGCTGAGTGATAATGGGGTGGTGCTGAGTGATGCTGGGGTGGCACTGAGTGATGCTGTGGTGGTGATGAGTGATGCTGTGGTAGCGCTGAGTGATGCTGGGGTGGCACTGAGTGATGCTGTGGTGGTGCTGAGTGGTGCTGTAGTGGCACTGAGTGATGCTGGGGTGGCGCTGAGTGATGATGTGGTGGCGCTGAGTGATGCTGAGGTGGTGCTAAGTGATTCTGGGGTGGTGTTGAGTGATGCTGTGGTGGTGCTGAGTGATGATGTGGTGATGGCGAGTAATGCTGTGGTGGCGCTGAGTGATGCTGGGGTGGCGCTGAGTGATGCTGTGGTGGTGCTGAGTGGTGCTGTGGTGGCGCTGAGTGATGATGGGGTGGCGCAGAGTGATGATGTTGTGATGCTGAATGATGCTGTGGTAGCGCTGAGTGATGCTGGGGTGGCGCTGAGTGATGCTGTGGTGGTGCTGAGTGGTGCTGTAGTGGCGCTGAGTGATGCTGGGGTGGTGCTGAGTGATGATGTTGTGGCACTGAGTGATGCTGTGGTGGTGCTGAGTGATGCTGGGGTGTAAGCATGGGCGGAAAATCCGTTACGCTCGCGGATTTTGCGGATTTTCGGTAAATTCGCAATCCGCGAGATTCGCGAATTCCCTGCAAAATCCGCAAATCCGCGAGCAGCGGATTTTATGGCTTGCTCGCACTGTTCGCGTGAGTTCGCGGCTTCCCAGTTCAACTTCGCGCCCCGCGAATAAGCGCTAAATTGCAGAAATACAATCTTAGCAAAACTGAAACTACTTACCAGGTTCAAAAGTTCAAGCTCATCATTAGTAGCCATTTCCTTTAGTGCTTCCTGAGAGGCCCCTCCAGAGTTCAGTTGCCTACTTGCAACTATTATGTGACCCTGCTCTAACCCTCAGAATAGTTACACAAAGGTCCTGAATTACAGCTAAGGCAGACAAGCAGGAGCCAGGCTGGAAGTTCAAATCCAGTGACACATTAATCAGCCCCTAATTCATTATTGTCAGTTGGGGCAGGGCAGGTGTTGTAACTAATTTTGCAACAATGAAAGCACTTAGCAAATGCAAAAGATCACTAATCAGGAAGCACTAAGGAAGCAGGTGCCAGCTAAAAAAATATTCTGTGACACATTAATCAGCCCCAAATTAATTCAGGTCACTTGAGGCAGGGAAGGTGTGCTTTGCTTTGCCACAATAATGTACACTGGACAACCAGAGGGTGCTGTGATGAAACAGAGGGTGGCATGGGTGGGCCAGAGGGTGGCATGAGTAGTCAGAGAGTGGCAGTGGTGACAGAGAGTGGCAGTGATGAAGAAGAGTGTCCCAAACAGGCTGGACACATAGAAACAACAAGTTCGCAAAACTTGCGACCCGACAGGTAAGTTCGCGTTTGCAAAATTGTACAAAACCCTCGCGAACTGGCAGAAACCCGCGCGAACACAAAAAAAAAATCCGCAAATTCGCGAGAATTCGCGGATTTTGCGGATTGCAAGTTCGCAAATCCGCAAAATTCGCGAACGCGAGATTCGCAAAATTTGCCCATGCTTACTGGGGTGGCGTTGAGTGATGCTGTGGTGGTGCTGAGTGATGATGTAGTGATGGCGAGTAATGCTTTGGTGGCGCTGAGTGATGCTGGATTGGCGCTGAGTGATGATGGGGTGGTGCTGAGTGGTGCTGTGGTGGCCCTGAGTGATGATGGGGTGGTGCTGAGTGATGCTGAGGTGGTGCTGAGTGATGCTGGGGTGGCGCTCAGTGATGCTGGGGTGGTGCTGAGTGATGCTCTGGTGGTGCTGAGTGGTGCTGTGGTGGTGCTGAGTGATGCTGCAGTGGTGCTGAGTTGTGCTGTGGTGGTGCTGAGTGATAATGTGGTGGTGCTGAGTGATAATGTGATGGTGCAAAATGTTTCTCCCCTGGCTGAACTACTGTCACTGGGATTAGAAGCTCTTTTAGTATAAGGTGGGTGGGTGCTCAACTTTGCCCAATGCGGGTACGCCAACTGAGGTTTCGTTATCGTCCTCCATTGCAGAACAGATCTTCCTGCTATTAAACTATATTAAGGACGGTACTGTACTTTTCGAAAAAGCCTAAACTGGTTTGATGGCTTTTAAGTCAAACTACTGAATTATGGAAAAACAATTGCTTTAAAAGTATCAGGTTTCAAGGATGACATGACAGAAAAATATGATGACGTGTGCCATCTTTTTTTTAACTTTAGTAGCAAATGAGTGGATACAATGGGGGTTACTGCAACACTGGCCTACTGTTGTGGGCACAGCAGAGAAACAAACAAAGCCCGGACGTAAATTGTGCTCTTATTTAACAGAAAAAGTGCATCATCGTTGAGCGCTGAGTGATGATGTGGTGATGCTGAGTGATGCTGTGGTGGTGCTGAGTGATGCTGGGGTGGCGCTGAGTGATGCTGTGGTGGTGCTGAGTGCTGCTGTGGTGGTGCTGAGTGGTGCTGTGGTGGTGCTGAGTGATGCTGGGGTGGCGCTGACTGATGCTGTGGTGGTGCTGCGTGGTGCTGTGGTGGTGCTGAGTGAGGCTGTGGTGCTGCTGGGTGATGCTGGGTGGTGCTGAGTGAGGCTGTGGTGGTGCTGAGTGATAATGTGGTGATGCTGAGTGATGCTGTGGTGGTGCTGAGTGATGCTGGGGTGGCACTGAGTGATGCTGGGGTGGCGCTGAGGTGGCGCTGAGTGATGCTGGGGTGGCGCTGAGTAATGATGTGGTGGCGCTGAGTGATGCTGTGGTGGTGCTGAGTGATGCTGGGGTGGCACTGAGTGATGCTGTGGTGTTGATGATGGATGCTGTGGTGGTGCCGAGTGGTGCTGTGGTGGTGCTGAGTGATAATGTGGTGGTGCTGAGTGATAATGTGGTGTTGCTGAGTGGTGCTGTGGTGGTGCTGAGTGGTTCTGTGGTGGTGCTGAGTGATGCTGTGGTGGTGCTGAGTGGTGCTGTGGTGGTGCTGGGTGATAATGTGGTCGTGCTGAGTGATGCTGGGGTAGCGCTGAGTGAGGCTGGGGTAGCGCTGAGTGATGATGTGGTGATGCTGAGTGATGCTGTGGTGGTGCTGAGTGATGCTGGGTGGTGCTGAGTGATGCTGTGGTGGTGCTGAGTGGTGCTGTGGTGGTGCTGAGTGGTGCTTAGGTGGTGCTGAGTGATGCTGGGGTGGCGCTGACTGATGCTGTGGTGATGCTGAGTGGTGCTTTGGTGGTGCTGAGTGATGCTGTGGTGGTGCTGAGTGATGCAGTGGTGGTGCTGAGTGGTGCTGTGGTGGTGCTGAGTGATAATGTGGTGGTGCTGAGTGATAATGTGGTGGTGCTGAGTGATAATGGGGTGGTGCTGAGTGATGCTGGGGTGGCACTGAGTGATGCTGTGGTGGTGATGAGTGATGCTGTGGTAGCGCTGAGTGATGCTGGAGTGGCGCTGAGTGATGCTGTGGTGGTGCTGAGTGGTGCTGTAGTGGCACTGAGTGATGCTGGGGTGGCGCTGAGTGATGATGTGGTGGCTCTGAGTGATGCTGTGGTGGTGCTAAGTGATTCTGGGGTGGCGTTGAGTGATGCTGTGGTGGTGCTGAGTGATGATGTGGTGATGGCGAGTAATGCTGTGGTGGCGCTGAGTGATGCTGGGGTGGCGCTGAGTGATGCTGTGGTGGTGCTGAGTGGTGCTGTGGTGGAGCTGAGTGATGATGGGGTGGCGCTGAGTGATGATGTTGTGATGCTGAATGATGCTGTGGTAGCGCTGAGTGATGCTGGGGTGGTGCTGAGTGATGCTGTGGTGGTGCTGAGTGGTGCTGTAGTGGCGCTGAGTGATGCTGGGGTGGCGCTGAGTGATGATGTGGTGGCGCTGAGTGATGCTGTGGTGGTGCTGAGTGATGCTGGGGTGGCGTTGAGTGATGCTGTGGTGGTGCTGAGTGATGATGTAGTGATGGCGAGTAATGCTGTGGTGGCGCTGAGTGATGCTGGAGTGGCGCTGAGTGATGCTGTGGTGGTGCTGAGTGGTGCTATGGTGGCGCTGAGTGATGATGGGGTGGTGCTGAGTGATGCTGAGGTGGTGCTGAGTGATGCTGGGGTGGCGCTGAGTGATGCTGGGGTGGTGCTGACTGATGCTCTGGTGGTGCTGAGTGGTGCTGTGGTGGTGCTGAGTGATGCTGCAGTGGTGCTGAGTTGTGCTGTGGTGGTGCTGAGTGATAATGTGGTGGCGCTGAGTGATAATGTGATGGTGCAAAATGTTTCTCCCCTGGCTGAACTACTGTCAGTGGGATTAGAAGCTCTTTTATTATAAGGTGGGTGGGTGCTCAACTTTGCCTAATGCGGATACGCCAACTGAGGTTTCGTTATCGTCCTCCATTGCAGAACAGATCTTCCTGCTATTAAACTATATTAAGGACGGTACTGTACTTTTCGGAAAAGCCTAAACTGGTTTGATGGCTTTTAAGTCAAACTACTGAATTATGGAAAAACAATTGCTTTAAAAGTATCAGGTTTCAAGGATGACATGACAGAAAAATATGATGACCTGTGCCATCTTTTTTTTAACTTTAGTAGCAAATGAGTGGATACAATGGGGGTTACTGCAACACTGGCCTACTGTTGTGGGCACAGCAGAGAAACAAACAAAGCCCGGACGTAAATTGTGCTCTCATTTAACAGAAAAAGTGCATCATTGTTCAGGTTCATTAGAGTACACATCTAGTCATCACACTTAGAACATGGAAAGAGAGTATAAACTAAACAGCAGAAATGAAGTGATGAGTGATACAGTGCAGCACTAAGAAGGATGGAAACACTTATACAGCCTTTCTGGGAGAACTAGCAAATGAGACACTTGCATCTGAAGTGTCTGTACGGTTGGGCAGGGAAGTGTTGTGACGTTCGCAGCATTATTTTTGAGCCTCTAGAGACCAAACAGACTGCTCTAAAAGTGATGTGGGCATCAAACCACTAAAACTCTCAGATAGCAAGCCCAGTACTGATGCTGCGCCAAGCCTGACTCACTATTGTGAGTGGTGGAACAGTAATTTTATTTCCTGCGCAAACCACAATGGATCTTTTGGTGAAGTGTGTGTTCTATGTTAAGTGCAAGCCAATCACAATGTTAATTCAAGGGTGCATAACTCTATACAGAAATATTTGCTATATTACGAATTTAGAAATATGTAAGGATTCAGCAAATGCAAGGAAGATTCTTCAACTTTCTGTCCGAAGGACAGCAGTAGTGTTATGGTCTCATAACCCCCTGGGGGTGATATGTGCGCTATACAAATACAAAATTATTATTATTATTAATGTATGTATTACCCATAGATTGCGCAAAGGTATTCTAAGCAGCACAAGGAGACCTTACAGAGCAGATGTCTTCACAAGTAACACTTAACAAGCAAAAATACTCTACACATGGAATAATGCTGTAGGGGTAACAGCGTTTACAACGCAACTTTAACCACGCACTACCTTTACCACGTAACTTTTACAATGCAAGTCGTTACAACGCTTGCGCTGGGGGGCGCTGTAGGATAGGGAATGGTTTAATTTACTATCCAAAACCTTCCCTACTATCCACGGGGACTGGAGTTGGAATAGTAAATTAAACTATTCACTATCCAGTGCCCCCCAACGCAAGTCGTTGTAACGACTTGCGTTGTAAAAGTTGAGTGGTAAAGGCATGCGTTGTAAAAGCATGCGTAGTAACGACATACATCCATGCTGTAGAATATGGGGGAATAAAAGACGGGTTCCTGTACTAAAAACACAATTCACTTGAAGATTACAAATAATGTTGTATTGGCTGGTAACTCTAACCACCTGTGTTATCGTGCTAGCTATGAATGGAATGCAGAAGTGCAGAGTAAAATGTGGTGTGCTGTACTACGATGAATGCTGGAAAGAAACTGCTGGGAAGCTAAATGAAACAAGCGCAAAAGACACGCAGGATACTTAAAAGCGGCCGCAAAATGAAATTAAAAGCGGCCGCGAAATGAAATTAAAAGCGGCCGGGAAACGCTCTCGGCATTACGGGGGCGGGGGCGCATTCCTTTGAAGTGTGAAGCAGGGGGCGGGGGAATGGATCCCTTTGAAGTGAAGTTCTCGCCATTGCTGTGGCAGGTCTGTTTCAATTATGCGAGGCAGGCGGCTGGGGAGCAAATAGCAAGCGCGTGCACAGGCACATGCACTCAGCACAATCCGCCTGGTTTAGCTTTTGTGGATCCAACTCTATAAGTTTCGACATCTGCAATGCGCAAGCGCATTGGCAGAGGTCGAGACCTAAAAAGTGTAAATTAGATTTTTTAAGGGTAGGCAGTGGGCCATACCGTGCTTAATTGAGCTGGCCCACTGGCACTTATTTGTGGGGACCAGCACTTTCACTCATCAGATTTTCATCTAGAGCATGAGAGAAAAAACACAAATGGAGGATAGGTGGTGGTAGAGAAAGACAGAAAAACGATGACAAAGGGCAAAATTAAGGATGAAAAAGAACCTCTAAGAGTTAAGGGAGATTCAGATGAACGTGGAAGTAAAAGCCATGTGATGGAATCCAGACTATGCAATGTTAGTATTCAGCAATCCCAACATTTGTAAGAGTCATCTGTGGGCTCCTAGAAAAACTTTGTGAACTATTTTACAATTTAAGTACTGGGTCAATAGGATGACTGCATACTCTTAAATGTTTTTTGACAACGTTCCCAAAAGGGAAGAGTCCCTCCCCATTTGCGAATGGCTTTCTATCACCTTTGAGAAGGTTGTTAAAGATTGTTTTGCAACAAGAATTCGGTTGTAAAACTGAAAGAAGCCATCTACAAGCGTGGTTCTGCTCATGCTGAAGTGCTGATAAGTTAAAATAACCCCAAAAGGCTGCCACATTCAATGGAGACGGAACACACAGAGATTTATGGATAGTATGCAACGGCAGCATAGTTGAGCGACCTTGAGGGTGTGGTAGATTTCAAATGGCTCCGTTGGATTTCGAGAAGTTAAGACCAGTGTTTCCAATCTGGGTAGGCCAAGTACACATGGAGTTAAAGGAAACTTCTAGGTAAGTGAAGGCGTTGACTATGGACAAGATGTTACTGACAATGGTTAAAATACGGATGTTGGTTTTATCCAGACCGATTTTATGACTTGCTAAAATTGGTTGCTAAATGCAATTTACCCAGAAAAGATATGAGGGAACCCACTGGTTTGCAGAAAGCATTGGGTGTATGGGGCATGAGTACCAGATTATTGGCAAAGGGAAACAGCCATTACAACGTGGCGGTTACAACGCATTCTTTTACCACGCATATGTTACAACACATGCGCTTTTACCATACTGAGGGGTCAATTAGGATGGCGGGCAGACCTGAGTCCACCGACATCCCCGAGGTTTTGGGACCTGCCGTCAGACATACGGTGGTCCCGCACCGTGAATCAGGATGCGACCACCACCCTGGCGGTCGCATTCCGCAGTTTAACATTGCGGGGGAGCTGCTTACAGCAGCACCTGCCGCAATGCCAAATTGCATGTTGTGCATTTCCATGCACAACGTGGCAGGCACCACGCGGTGCCTGCCACCTTGTGCATGGAAATGGAGGGGGTACCATGGGTACCCCCCAAGTACATCCCCCACTTCCCAGGGGGTCCTAAACAGGCCCCCAAAGCAAATCCCCACCAGCCTTTCCATGGCGGCATTGCCACCATGGGAAAGGCCTTACACCGCACACATCCTAATATGAGAAGGCGGTGCCTGCTAGGCACTGCCACCATATTGCGGCCCAAGTCCGCCCGGCCAGTGCCAACCAGCGGAAAAGCAGTGGACGCACTTTGCATCTGCCGCGATACCCCGCCATTATAATATGGCAGGAGTATTACTCGTTATGCCATCATAATGAGCCCCTTAGCCTTTAACACGCATTATTTCGAAGCATTGGTTTACTTCGGAGTTGAGGGACCTCAAACACTCCTGTAAGGTTTTGGAAAGAGCATGGAGGGCCAGGGGATATTGTCCTGTGGTCAAACTGGCACTTAGAGCCAAACAGAAATTGTATTATCTTGCCATCTCCTCGGCTAAAAGCTCGCATTATTCCGCTCGTATTGATAGGGCAAATATTAATGTGAAGGAAATCTTTGCCATTGTGCAGAGTTTTGTGGCGCCCAGAACGCAGGCGGTAGTTGGTACCCCCTCAGCCATTTGGGCAAACACGCTGTCTAATCATTTTAGGGAGAAGATCAGGGATATTCAAGTTTCCTTCCCAACAAATCCGATGCCGTCCTCGTCCATGCGAGGGTCTGGGCTAGTGAAGGACTCGGATCACTCCTTCTTGGCCTTTAGCCCTATCGATCTTATGACCTCCAGCAGAATCCTTGGGGCACTGAAACCTGGTTCCCCCAATGACCCCTGCGCGGCCTGCATGCTGACTGAATTAGCCAACACGGTCAATTCGGAGGTTAATCTTTTGATTAACCAGTCGCTTCGCGAGGCGTATGTTCCGCATGCTTGGAAGCAGGCTCTCCTACTCCCCTTGCTCAAGAAGCCCAACCTGGATCCATCGCTCCCCGCCAATTACAGACCCATTTCTTTGTTGCCTAGTTTGGCCAAGGTCTGCGAAAAGGCAGTCACCTCACCGCTTACGAACTTTGTGGCGAAGGCGGGCGTGCTGCATCCTGCGCAATCTGGGTTCAGAGCCGCCCATAGCACGGAGTTGGCACTGTTGGAGGTGGTGGAGGCTATCAGGGACTGTTTGGATGCCGGCGGGAGAGCAGCTTTAGTGATGCTGGATCTCTCGGCAGCATTCGATACGGTTCCTCACGCTCTCCTCCTTGAGTGGTTGGATGCCATCAGATTTGCGGGCTCAGCCTGGAGTTGGTTTCGATCCTTTCTGAAGGATAGATCTCAGCAGGTCTGGTTGCCGCCATTTGCCTCGTCTCCTTCCCCTCTCTCCACTGGCGTCGAGCAGGGCTCTTCGCTTAGCCCCCTTTTGTTTAACATCTACGTGACTCCCCTGGTTTACCTGGCGGTACCTCTACCTACAGATCCAGCAGAAGCAACCACAGCTTGGTACAGTTGACACAATCAAAAGCTGTGGACAGGGCAATTAAGGCTACTTATAGTGGGCAGTGCATAGCAATGTTGTACTTGCCCAGGATAGGGTGCAGGTTGAAATACTGCTCCACTGCACCCAGCCCCCACCTGAAATCATTGTGCCAGGAGTTTAAGATGATATTTTGTTTGTACCAAAATTTCAGGTAAGAAAAACCCCTGCCTATGGTCTCCACAGATCTGACAATTAAAGAATTGGGTCTGTAGCACCTGAGGGTGTTTGGGTCTCCCTTCTTAAAAAAATTGGGACGATCACTGATAATGCCCAAGAGCTCTGTAACTTGTTGCTCAGGAAAATGTTGGACACATCGGTAAGCAAGGGCCCCCAGATCTCAGGTTTAGTCATATAAAACTTTATTTGGTTATTACAACCATCAAAGTTTCAGCCAACAGCCCAAAAATCTCAGGTTTACAGTTGATCACCTCAATGAGCCTCCATTAGGCCCTAGGGCCTTATCCCTGGGCTTAGTTCATTAGACAAGGTGACTTCAGCTAATGTGAAGGACAGAAACAAGGCTCCCATCAGCTTACTCTTTAGCAAGTGTAAGTAAGTAAGTAATATTTTATTAGCATCGTTAATTAAAACCAATGCAATGAAAAAGCAAGGTAAAAGAAATATTTAAAATGGCATATGTTAAAACCAGCAATAGCATAGACATAATTTTTCAGTTCATCCTAAACTAAAAATTGCTTCATGTTAAATTTTAGGATTAAAGTTGCTACAGTAATATAATAAAATGTATTGTCCCTTAGCATTTTTCACTCTAAAAGTGCATTGACAGTAGACACAGTTTTGTTTCGGAGACAGTTTAGTCATTAGTTTTAGGCATTTTTTTCTCCACTGCCTTCATAAATTTCACAAAGCTGCAGCTCAGCTGGGGGTCCTGAGATGAAAAACAGGTGAGAATTGCATGCCTTCATGTGTGTATCCCGCAGCGGATAAAGTGGTGCTTCAGCAGGTGTTTCCGCTCGTTGAGCAGTTTCTCACAGGAGCATAACAAGTGCAGCATGTCCTCTTGCGTAGCACCGCAAAGCCGACAGAGCGGACCTGCTTTCTCTTTTAACCAATATGGAAGGTGCTGAGTGCATGGTAGCAGTCCTAAACTGTATTTTAGAAAGTGCATTTTGGTGGTCTTGGCATAGCCCAGGCCAAAATAGCTCTGAGGAGCTTTTGCCAAATACGAATTCAGGGTCATCCAGCCGTGCGTTCTTTTTGAGAGGGTTGCTTTATCTTGAACCCACGATAGTTGGTTAATTGATTTCTTAACCTCATTTTTGAGCGTTGTATGACTTATGGAGGAGTCCCAGAGCTGCTCTGAACCAGTGTTTGCAAGACTATTTGCCAGATACTTGGCTGCTGGTGAGGTTGGATGCTGCTCTAGCTCCCTCCATAGATAGTCATTCAGTGTTTCTTGTATGGATTTCCTTACTTTATCCCAGGCACAAATGTAGGCCCCCTGTCTTGCCAGGAGCTGTTGTTAAATGCCAAACTCTAGCCTGATCTGTGATGGAGAGGTTCGCTTGAGAAGACTGAAGATAGTTCTATATGCAGCTATGATCGTAGTGTCAAGAATTCTTGCGTCTGCCTCGCTGCACCTCACTCCCGTAGGTAATTGTTGGCAGCAGTTTGGCACGGATTACTTGTACCAAGGGTGTAAGAGAAGGATCAGAAAGTTTGTTGTTCAATGTTTTTAAAGAGATTGCCACCGCGAGTCCTTTTCCTCTGATACTTGATCTTTGCACACTGAATTGGCCACCGTTG
The DNA here is from genome assembly GCF_964263255.1 of Lissotriton vulgaris. Classification (NCBI taxonomy): domain Eukaryota; kingdom Metazoa; phylum Chordata; class Amphibia; order Caudata; family Salamandridae; genus Lissotriton; species Lissotriton vulgaris. The sequence goes on from NC_141697.1 coordinate 795,507,044, forward strand.
TCAATCTTTACGCCTAGATATTGTATGTCGATGTATCTTCAATGCGAGAGTTATTCCAAAACCACAAAAAAGATTTCCTTTTGCTGTTGCTGATCGTCATCGTCTGGGTTTTCTCAAGGTTTGTTGTTAGGTCGTTTGACTTCGAGTAGCTCTGTGTTGTGTTTACAAGATGTTGAAGCCCTACCTTAGTGTGGCTTATTAGGACTATATCATCTGCATATAAGAGACACAGTAGTTGAAGCCCTCCTAGTTTGGGAGCATGAGAGTTACACGTGATCAAGATTGGTACCAGATCACCTAAGAACAGGTTGAACAGAGTGGGGGCCAGGACGCAGCCCTGCTTGAGACCCTTGTTGGTCTGTATGTGCCTTGACAGAAGTGAGCCGCCCCCCCCCCCTTTATCTGAACCCAGGTCTCCGTATGCAGGTTTATCAACAAGTCCAATAGTGGTCTTGAAATCCCCCAGCCATTCAGTTTCGACCATAAGATGTTCCGATTAATGTGATCAAAAGCCACTTTGTAGTCTATGAAGAAGAAATGAATGGGCATTTTCTTTAATTCTGCCTTGTCTATTAGCATGCCCATAGTTAAGATGGTAGTCATTGTTCCGACTGATTTGACAAAGCCTGTCTGGTTGACCTGTATTAGGGATTTATTTGTGGCCCATGCCAGTAGTTCCTCCAGCAGTATGCCTGCGAAGTACTTTGCCTCGTTGTCAATTAAAGCCACTAGTCGGTAATTTTGTGGGAGCGCCCTGTCGCCTGCCTTGTATATTGGGGAGATGATAGAGCCCTTCCAGGAGGCTGGCAAGATATTGAAATATCTGATCTCCAAAAAAAGAGGTTCAAGGGCTGCTGCCCAGCCATTTACGATTCAGAAAAGGGGGTGGTGATGGACAGAGTATCTGAATTAAACAGAACACTCATACCCAGTCAACAGATCAGGGCTTGATCCATCACTGTTTTTTAGCTCACTGCACCATCCCAGCTCAGAACCTGGCTACATGCAAATTAGTCTGTCCCTGGCCCAGTGCATCATGGGAACAGGGCAGACCAAACTACCAAGCCAATTCTCATACTGGGAAGGAAACAAGCTTCCGGGGACCGGTTTCTGGCATTACAGCCGTCTTCGGCCCAGCTTGCTTGAATCCTGATGGTGCAATGAGCAAGGGACTCACATCTGAGAATACCCTTCCATGCTTATGGTGGACAAAAGGAATCAGAAAAGGGGTGGTGATGGACAGAGTATCTGAATTAAACAGAACACTCATACCCAGTCAACAGATCAGGGCTTGATCCATCACCATTTTTTAGCTCACTGCACCATCCCAGCTCAGAACCTGGCTACATGCAAATTAGTCTGTCCCTGTCCCAGTGCATCATGGGAACAGGGCAGACCAAACTACCAAGCCAATTCTTATACTGGGAAGGAAACAAGCTTCCGGGGACCGGTTTCTGGCACTGCAGCCGTCTTCGGCCCGGCTTGCTTGAATCCTGATGGTGCAATGAGCAAGGGACTCACATCTGAGAATACCCTTCCACGCTTATGGTGGACAAAACGATTCAGAAAAGGGGGTGGTGATGGACAGAGTATCTGAATTAAACAGAACACTCATACCCAGTCAACAGATCAGGGCTTGATCCATCACCGTTTTTTAGCTCACTGCACCATCCCAGCTCAGAACCTGGCTACATGCAAATTAGTCTGTCCCTGGCCCAGTGCATCATGGGAACAGGGCAGACCAAACTACCAAGCTAATTCTCATACTGGGAAGGAAACAAGCTTCCGGGGACCGGTTTCTGGCATTACAGCCGTCTTCGGCCCGGCTTGCTTGAATCCTGATGGTGCAATGAGCAAGGGACTCACATCTGAGAATACCCTTCCATGCTTATGGTGGACAAAAGGAATCAGAAAAGGGGTGGTGATGGACAGAGTATCTGAATTAAACAGAACACTCATACCCAGTCAAAAGATCAGGGCTTGATCCATCACCATTTTTTAGCTCACTGCACCATCCCAGCTCAGAACCTGGCTACATGCAAATTAGTCTGTCCCTGTCCCAGTGCATCATGGGAACAGGGCAGACCAAACTACCAAGCCAATTCTTATACTGGGAAGGAAACAAGCTTCCGGGGACCGGTTTCTGGCACTGCAGCCGTCTTCGGCCCGGCTTGCTTGAATCCTGATGGTGCAATGAGCAAGGGACTCACATCTGAGAATACCCTTCCACGCTTATGGTGGACAAAACGATTCAGAAAAGGGGGTGGTGATGGACAGAGTATCTGAATTAAACAGAACACTCATACCCAGTCAACAGATCAGGACTTGATCCATCACCGTTTTTTAGCTCACTGCACCATCCCAGCTCAGAACCTGGCTACATGCAAATGAGTCTGTCCCTGGCCCAGTGCATCATGGGAACAGGGCAGACCAAACTACCAAGCCAATTCTTATACTGGGAAGGAAACAAGCTTCCGGGGACCGGTTTCTGGCATTACAGCCATCTTCGGGCGGGCTTGCTTGAATCCTGATGGTGCAATGAGCAAGGGACTCACATCTGAGTATACCCTTCCACGCTTATGGTGGACAAAACGATTAAGAAAAGGGGGTGGTGATGGACAGAGTATCTGAATTAAACAGAACACTCATACCCAGTCAACAGATCAGGGCTTGATCCATCACCGTTTTTTAGCTCACTGCACCATCCCAGCTCAGAACCTGGCTACATGCAAATTAGTCTGTCCCTGGCCCAGTGCATCATGGGAACAGGGCAGACCAAACTACCAAGCCAATTCTTATACTGGGAAGGAAACAAGCTTCCGGGGACCGGTTTCTGGCATTACAGCCGTCTTCGGCCCGGCTTGCTTGAATCCTGATGGTGCAATGAGCAAGGGACTCACATCTGAGTATACCCTTCCACGCTTATGGTGGACATATGGATTCAGAAAAGGGGGTGGTGATGGACAGAGTATCTGAATTAAACAGAACACTCATACCCAGTCAACAGATCAGGGCTTGATCCATCACCGTTTGCCTCGTTGTCAATTAAAGCCACTAGTCGGTAATTTTGTGGGAGCTCCCTGTCGCCTGCCTTGTATATTGGGGAGATGATAGAGCCCTTGCAGGAGGCTGGCAAGATATTGAAATATCTGATCTCCAAAAAAAGAGGTTCAAGGGCTGCTGCCCAGCCATTTACATCTTGTTTATAGAGAATTGGCGGGATACCATTTGGTCCCGGGGCTCCTTCCCTTCTGCCTTTTTTGATTTGGCGTTTGATGTTGTCTTGCAGTTTTGGAATTTCAATTGATTCCGGACTGTCCTTAGTATTTTTGTGTAGTTGCATTAATTGTACATTGTCATCTTTGTGATCAATTGTAATGTCGGTCATTGCTAGATCCTGGTTATTGGGCATTGCTTGATTAAAGTGATTTCCAAGATAATTTGCCCATGTTTCCTCTGTGATGTTAGATGAAACCCCAGTATGTGTTGGCCTGATAAGGGAGTTTATGGTTTTCTAAAACCTTTCCCCGTCATTCTGTTTGATATCTGAATTAAGTCTTGCCCACAAGTTGTCCTCCAATGTTTTATTGGCTTCCCATTTTAGCTTTTTTAATGATGTTCTCAGTGTGCGTAGGTCGTTATGCTTGGCAATATCCCTGGATTCCTGCTGCAGTTCTCTCATCAGACGATAAATCGATGTTTTTTTTCCTCTGATTTCTTCCTTGTTCTCTCGAGAGAGATTATCCGTGTTGCCGAGCTTTGCATGTACATTGGGGCTCGAAGCATATGTAGACAAGGTTTTTGTAAAATGTTCACATTTCGCAACTTCACTAGATCCGATGCGTGCCACAAAGTGCTGTTTTGCCCTTTCTGTTAGAGTTTTGCCAATAACTGCCGAGTATTTAATTTTTTTGAAATTGACAGTATGGACCGTCTCTTTTGGTGCGTTTGATCGCTCAAATATGGGTTTCGCGATATCCAGAGCAATTTCTTGAGGACAGTGGTCGCTGTCTGTTTTTTTACCTATCCGAAACAAAGTTGTGTATTCAAAGAGAGATAGTGAGATAAAGGTGTAGTCTAGTATACTACTTGCTCTTGTTGAGTGAAAAGTTGGAGCCGGCGGGCTGTCTCCAGCAAATCTGCCATTTAGAGCTCTGATAATGAAATGTTCCAGTTTTTATAGTAACTGGGATCCTAATTTTGTTCGCTTAGATGTTTGCAGCTTCCCTTGTGATGGTATATCCCAGGCTGAATTTTGAGCTATGGTTACGTCTTCTTGTGAGGTGCCCATGAGGTTGAGGTTAAAATCCCCAGTGAGTTAGGCACCCTTCCTCAACAGACTGACAGATGGACTGGAAATGTCTGACCCACTTACTACCAATGATACTACAGGTCAACGTATTTAGCAGGGCAGCCCTCTGTCGAAATCTATTGACTGTGTCTCAGAAGATTTTACTATTCTTATCAACCGCAGCATCCTCCAGTTATTTCCAGCCTGCCCTGGACAAATCATTTCTCCTGTTTTTTAGAATACATTTATAATGTTTGCAGGTTTTTATTACATTGGCCTGGGTTCTTGGCTTGGCCGCCATGACCTTCCTAAGGGGATGATTAGCTATAGAACATTTGGTGTTGAACCATTTGGACGCTGAGGAGTAACCTTCATGGACTTCATTAGGCTCTCTTTGATGCAAATACTGAAATTCCTGAAGTGGACCACAATTGTTTCCCCTCCAGTAAAACCTGACAAGCAGATGAGAAAAATATCCAAGTATTTAGCAAGGAGGGGTGGAAGAGAGAGCTCCGGTTCACCCAGGACCCAACTTAGCTTAAGTCAATTGTTAGAAGGAGATGGAGCATTTAGTTGCTTTCCAAGGGCTGCCACTTTTTGTATTGGGAAAAGTCCTAATGCCACGAGGGTGTTGTTGTTGCCCCAATGAGTTTCTAATGTGTAGCCCTCAGTAAAAATTGAGGACAGATTGCACGTTGAAAATATATAAGGCCTGATTAGGATGACGGTCAGAGCACCCGACCACCACTGCAGCGGGTTGCAAACCGACCAACTTGTAGTCAGCGGTTCCACCTGCCATAATATGATAGGGCTGCCATTCAGGTGGTTGGAAACCTCCTCTTTTCCATTGCGCTTGTGCTGGGGCCTGGAAAAGGGCCACAGCACAAGTCACAGTGGAAAAGGTGATGTTTTGAAATATCCCTTCACCGTGTGCCAGGCACCATGGGGTGCCTGCCACACAGCGTACGGATGTTTGTGGCGGTGCCACAGGCGCCACATGTCCTCATTGCAGAGGCCCATGGGGGCCCTGCTAGGGGCCGCCCAAGTTCCTTTCCGACAGCATTTTCATGGCAGTCGGACTGCCATGGAAAGGTTGCCGAAAAGGGACATCATAATCCCTACGACGGTGCTTGCGCAGGCACCGCTCCTATTGTAGGGATTGAGCAACAGCCAGATTGCTCCTTACGCCAGTAAGACGCGTTGGTCGGTCTCTCTGACTGCCATCCTCATCAGGCCCATAATCTATAGTGGAAGGACGACCCCTTCCTCTAAAAGTTGGCACAGGAGGGTCCCCTTTATCAAAGCACTGGATGATATTAACAAGGTTTCAACCACTATGCATGATCCCGGCTCGGAACCTCTGTGATCCATGTCCTCAACATAGTCAACTACAGGCTCCTCCCAGTTCTTAGCATTAATTCTTAGCTTTGCATTAAAATAGCCACAAATAATACAGTTTGGTTGAGCCGCCCCACTAAAACAAAGGGACTTTAAGTTCCCCTAAAAAAGAAAATAATTTGGCAACATTGCTGTAAACTGCATTAGAGAAATCATTTTTATAAAAAAGGATCAAATATAAATAAAGAAAACTAGTGGCGTCCTTGATTAACAAAGCCTGGAAGGCGGAACGAGTATCCAATTCAACCACTGAGCAATTGAAATTAATCCAAATCAAGAGACCGCCTTTGGCTACGGCATGAAGTGTAGTGGTGACTCTTGAAAAAGATTAATATCAAAGTGACTTAAAAAAGCAAACTAGTCGTGCTCATTTTGCTGCCCGGGTGCAATAACGCACAGCAAAACACTACATGCTTTTTTCCCATTTTCTTCATTTCCCTTAAGCATTTGTCATACAACAAGATCCTCAATTCATTTCATACCTCACTGCGTTCTTCCTCAGGAGGAATATCAAACCTCCCCTTACTTTATTTTCATAATTCCCTCCATGTCATTCTTTGTCTTTTTCGCATTCGCTTCGTTTGAGTTCATTTGTATTCTGAATATCTTACTGTAGTAAAAGATAATTCATTAAGCAGCCATATAGGTATTTCTTTTAAGATGCATGTTCATCTTCCCATAATACACTGTTGGTAGTCGATATCTGTGTGGATTTCCAGCCTTATCAGAATGAAGATGTTGTTCAGAAAAGTCTCTGTTTATTCATTAATGGAAGCTGCTTTTTCATAGACATTTTGTATTATTAATTTCCCTCTTTTTTCAGTGCTGCGTGCCACTGAAGCAGTGTGGACGAGAAATACTAAACATGACAACATTACTGTATTTTAAGGGTATACGTGAAATAAAACGAAAGGATAATCTTTGAAAAGTTGAAAATATATGAAGTAGGTCTAAAAGCTTGAAAAAATATATCAACATTTCAGAAATAAAACAAAGATGTGCTTTGTGCCAGGAATAATGGCATCCAAGCGGCAAGACAAGCGAGAGAGAAGTTAATCTACAGCGGTACTTGCGACCAGAGGGACTGCGTCACGCCATGCCAAGAGAGAAATAAATTAACATCAAGTGGTTTGCAAAGACAGACTATAATGAGGTATGCATTAATGAGAAGCAGCTATTTTGCATGATGTAATTGAAGACGTTTCTCCTTCACTGTTTGTGCATTGGCTATTAGAAAAGCGCACAGCTGTGGAAAACATCCATCTTTCCCATTCCAAATGGATTTTGTGAGGAGCACTTTGTTGAGTGGAATGCAAGGTGACCAAGACAAAAGCTAAAGTACTTGAGAGTTATGCTTACTACAGATATTAGGAATTTAACTAATTCGAAACATACTGTTGAGTATGTGAAGCTCGTGTTTCCGAGGTTTAAAGCGTTTAAACACATTACTTTGGGGGAAGGAAACAAAATACAAACGTGAAATCCTTTTAAAATATTATATCCTGAATGAATTACCATTGTGTCTGAGAAAAGCAGCTGTAAGAATCATAACTCATGGTTACCTACGCAGGGCCGGACTGGCCATAGCGGGCCCTGGGCGGGGGCCTGTTTTAGACCCCTTGGGGGCCTTTTTTGTTACCGGGCAGTCCGATTTGAGGCATAGATGCAATATCGGCCCCCTGCAACAAAAGCAAAATGCAGCACAAAGATTTCCACTAGTATCCCCCGAGCCCCCACCCCCCTGGGGTGGGCCGAGCTCTTTGCCAGGGCCGGTTTCGGTTACCAGTCAAGCCCTGGACCTAAGTACCGGGTACTTGCATTGCCCGATCTAACTTATATCCTAATGCTTTTGCCAAAAAGTTCCATATATTACTAGTTCTAAGCTAATAGTGAATGAGCAGCATTGTAATGCAAACTATAGCCTGCTTTACCTGAAACCTATTTATTCTGGCTGACAGCTTGTCCATGCCGAAGAAAACTATGGGCCTGATGGTTTGGTGGACGATGTATGGAGGAGTACTTCACTCCTGCCATGACAAGGGTGCTACACCCACCAAATTTAGAGATGTCTACTGGCCTAGCAGACATCTCATGCATTTTTAGGAACCACCGTTATATGGAGGTTCCTTTAAATGCATTGAAAGTTTGACCGACAGGTCTGTCAACTTGATGAAGCCATACAATAAACTTTTAATTTTTTGTTTGTTTTAAAAAAACAAAATCCCCCAAATACCAAAAAAAAAAAAAAAAAAGCAATGACCCCCTTCACACTGGAGTATTCACCCTTTGGCATGACGGTCATGTTGCAGTTTTCACTTCCTCCTATTGCCAGCTGAAAATATGTCATTTGTCAGTCCACTCCAATTAGGGTGGGCAAACAAATGACAAAATCTCAGACAGCTCTTATTCTGCGGGGCCGTTGGAGGTGTACGTTGGCGGTGAAAACCGAGTAGTCTTCACCTTCAACATACTGAAGATCCGCCTGACTCTTAGGGGCGATCCACCCTACATTTCCCTCAGCCCGCCACCCCTTTCCCCCCGCCATATTAGTATGACAGGGGGGCCCTAGCGGACGGAAAGACCATCCGCCGGCTTTTCCGCCGTCGACCGGGCGGAAAAGGGGCTATATATGGTGGCCATCCATATTTAGCATGGGTGTCATGGACAAGGTGGCAGGCACCGCTGGTGCCTGTCATCTTGTCGATGACAATATACACAGTGCATTCCCAGTATTGTGGCGGGCGGTGCTGGGAATAGAGGATGCCACCACCACGGCATCCTAATTGCAGGTACGAGACCACCGCACCACTGGCAGCCGGTCCCAGCACCGCTAGAGTGGCGGGCGGATGTAAGTCCGCCCGCCATCCTATTCGGCCCCTAAATGAGGTAGGCGGATCTTCCTTTTCAAGGAGAGGGCACTCTGTTGCCTTTGTGGCGGAGTACCATCTATGTTCAAATCTAAATCGGGACCTTTTTCGGATTAAAAATACTCTGGTTATAACACGTTGTGAGAAGTTGGCCTGATAGGTGATGTTTCCAATTCTGGAACCACCTTGTATCAGTCCAAACAATCCCTTATGGTGTCTGGTTGTAAGTCAACCTTATAGACAAGCTATCTTAATGGTAGCATAGACTAAGCAGCCTTAAAGGCTAAACTCAAGAGGTCGTGTTAAGCGAGCTGTTTTACCAATCACAATACTTCAATACCAAATGAAGGGACACCACACAAGTATATATTATAAAAATATATGTATTTATTACTAAAATAATCCCCAGTACTCTTTATGAGCAAAGGGGCACAAGCGTTAAACAAAAGCACAGTTAAACATAAAAAAGTTGCACAATTATGGATGAGGGCGGGATGCCACTCAAACCATATATTAAGAAAGTGGTATAAGAGATACCAATCGAACAGTGGTTAGGCCTAGGGCCTAAGGAAATCGCTGGGAGCAGTCGGGACTAGCAATGCTGAAGTCGGGAAAAGCCCGCGGGATTCGGGTGCAGCGCTTAAAGCACACGCTTGCACCAATGCAAAGTCAATGGTGCATAAAAGTTATAAAGTTACTGTTTAAGGAGACTTCCGCTTAACCTAGAAGGACAAAATTCAAGACACATACGCTAGAGGTGTGTACCAGTGTTGGAACACCAGCGTTGTTGAGTTACCTCACCCACAGGAAGCGGGTGCATAGGGTCGAAGTTGAGTCGGGTTTCGTCACGCAGGTTGTTGGTGCTTGAAGCTGAAGATGCTGCAGGCGATGTGAAGGAGAAGTGTCCGGTGTGATCCAAGGGTGGATCAGAGTTGTAGAGTACCTGAAAGCAGAGGAGACAGAGTCTGGGACACTCAGCAGTGGCCATGGTGGAACCAGGACGGAACCAGGCAATGTCGGGCGCAATCAGGTGGTTGTCGAGGAGCTTCTCTCCGCTGCCACGTGGGCTCTAGGGCATCTGCGATGTCCAGGAGCGGGTCACAAGCTGTCCCACAAAGGCTCTCACCGTCGGCGCTGTCGGCTTCAAGATCGGAGCAAACAACACTTGGCAATAGCAATCTTGCAGGACTGGGAGATTGCTTCTCACTCGGACCAGGAGGGTCAGCGCGGGTGCTCCTTTTCAGAGGAGCGTGTGCAAGTCTGGAGCAACCAGAATCACAAGTCGGTTTTCAAGTTTCGTTGGCACAGGGGCCACAAGCCAGCGGGCAAGTGACCTGGCCAACGCGTTGAGCCAAAAGAAGCAGAAGGGCCCCACGCAGCACTCGGTGGGTTTAGAGGGGTGAGCTTCGGTGCAAAAGTGGCTCAGGGCTGGGGCTTCTCAAACCCTGGTGTACAGCTTCGAGGGTCACTCATTTGCTGCACGGTCAGCGCCTCGTGGTCTTATCAAGATGGCGTGCCCCACGCTTCCGGTCGCCTCCACGGGTCTCAGCTCTGTAGGGACTGTGGATCGGGCTGGTAGAGGCAGGCAAGCTTGATCTCGTTGATCTCTGTCACTCGAGTTCCGGCGGGAACTGCAACAAAGCAGACATCGAGGTGCTGGATGGTGCCTGTTTGCACAGGGTGGTCACTCCTTGACCACAAGGGAGATTCTTCAGTCTTCTACGTCGAGTAGGATGTCGAAGGGTCCAGAGTTTCGTTTCAAATGTTTCATCAGGATAATCTGAGTGCGTTGGCACTGCTCCCATTCTTATACCAATCTAGGGGGCTGGATTACCTGCTAGGTCCCTTCCTATGGGTGGGACCCAGGAAGGGGGTGGATACACCCCTTTCCCTTTGTCCAGGCCGCGCTGGGACTGGGGCTGGTGTGCCCCAGAACTGGTTTGACCGGATTATGCAAGGGGAAGCCTTGTGCTCCCCAGGCAGTGTCTGGTTTCTTTCAAACCTCCCTGCTACAATCCACTATCTCCTGTCTGGGGTGGTGTAACACCTCCCTGTGACAGGAAAGCCTTTGTCCAGGCCTCCTTGGCTGAGTTTCGGTCAGCTGCAGGAGGTCAGACTCGTGTCTGTGGCAGAAGCATCCATTTTGTGGATCTGAGGCTCTTTTAAAATCAACTGCGTTTTAGCAAAGTAACATGTCGTCTCCCTCTAGAGGGGTGGAATGCTACCCCCGTTGCCAGGACTGGCGAGGGGGTAGTATTCCAAATCGTATGACACCTTACACAACATGTTTTGATAAAGCCAAACCAAAGTTGACATATAACCGCAAGGATTATAATGCACTTAAGAGTATATGGTATGGCATTATCCTGGAACAGCTTAGGGAATTGGTCCCGACAGCTGCAGACAGGCTCAGCTCATGCTAGAGCACCATCTCACATAAAACCAAGCACTCTGCCTCCAGGATTGTCAAGGCCTGCCATAGGAGTGACTGATAGGTATATATGTGTCCAGATAGGTTTAGATATAGGCATACTATATCTAAGCAAGGGGTGATTACACCACCTTGCCCCAGCTGAGTGATCAGCCAGTTGTGTCAATTTTAGATAGCCAGCCAGGGGTGGCAAAAGATATGCTGCAGCCCCTGGTAGGCCTTGGATGCACCTATGCCCTGGGCACCTATAGTTCTCTGTACAGGGGCTGCTAAGGTGACCCAAGCCAATCTAGGTATGCACCTAGGGTCCATGGAATCCATTTTACAGAGAGAGCAGATAGCCTGGGGCCCTGATTAGCAGGGAACCAGGCCAACTAAGTCGAAAACCAGCTAAACACAAGACAAAAAATCTGGGGTAACCAAAGACAGGTAGCCACCTTCCTACACAACCCCCCCCCCCCCCAAACGAAAGGAGATAAGGCTATCCTTGGCCAGGTAAGCCTATATTGCCTGAGTGGCCATATAAGGAAGTACCTTCACTAGCATGGGTACCCCCTGTCTCATGGTCCACTAAGCTTCACCCTTGGGGTATTAGAGGGTCTCCACCATAGGGAATCACTACCTTGGGTGTGTTTATGCAAGGAAAAAGGCTGGTTTTGATATGGAGTATTGAAGTGAGGCTCCACTAATTTAGGGCTCAGCTTCCTCCAATGATCTTCCACCATGTGTGCCTTTCTTTCTTCAACTGAGTTGCACTGTGCTCTCAGTGTCAACCTCTGACTACCTAAAGCTGGAGGCTGGGTCTCTTGTTTTGGCTTACTGGAGGAACAGTTCAGGTTTGGGCCCTTTGGGTCCCAGGTTTGGCTGTGCCCAACAGAATCCACCTCTGGGAGGTCCCTAACTACTTTTAAGGGGGCTCCCTCAGGAGTTTTTAAAGTTTTCACCTTACCAGGGCTACTAGTTTCAGTGTCCCTAATCTGCTGATGGGGGTGCTTTATTGGACAGGGGCCCTGTGGGGTCTCACTGTCCTTCTTGTCCTCTGCAGCACTGGGCTGACTAAGGCAAGGTAGAGAGGGGCAGGTTACCTGCTCCAGACTGGGTCTCACCTGAGAAGGGTCCACTGCCATCAGAGGCTCTGTCAGGCCAGGCCTAACAACCTCTGGGGCAGTTCCTTCATCAGGGGTAAGATCAGTTCCCTGAGGAGGCTGATCCTATCCTAATGTCTGGTGAGGGGGAGATTTCTCTTCCTCCTCCATGCTCTCAGTTTGGGTGGAGTGACCCATCATTTCAGGCTTCACAACACACATATCTGTTTGAGTTTGGGCTGTGCCATCACAGCCCCACCAAACTTTTCAGGAGGGGACTCAGTTTGGGTGTGCGCTGTAGTCATAACAGGTCTGCTATTCTTTTCAGGAAGGGAGTTAGTTAAAGATGGGGCAGAGAGTTGCTCCGCCCTACCAACCGTTTCAGGGAGGACATCTTGGGTTGGGGCTGTAGCAATTACAGCCCCACTAACCTTTCCATTGGCATTTACCATTCTAGAATGGATTTTCTGTTCAACCTCAGCCCAGGCTGAGATTTCAAAATCATTACCTAGTAGACAGTCTACAGGCAAGTTTGGTGACACTGCCACTCTCTTTGGGCCAGTGACACCTCCCCAGCTGAGACTTACTACTGCCATGCGATGATTGGTTTGTATTCCATCAATGTTTGTCACTTGGTATGTGGCACCAGGTAAACGTTGCTTAGAGGGGACTATGCAGTCAGCCACCATGGTGATGCTAGCCCCTGTGTCTCTAAAGGCCTCAACTTTCAAACCATTGATGATGGGTTCCTGTCTATATTTGCTCAAGGTATTTGGGCAATCAGAGAAGTTGGCAAACCCCATGCCAGTCTCATAGACAAGATCATTTGATGAGGGGGACCTGGATAGGCCAGGATCCACCTGTGCTCCAAAAGTAAACCCACCCAGATTCCTGGGGGTGCTCCCACTTCCTGGGGGATTACTGTTGACAGTAACAGGAGGTGTTGGAGCTGGATTTGGAGGTATATTTTCTTTATTGCCATTCTTTGGACAACAGCTGTCTGATTTCCAGTGGCCAGTCTGTTTACAGACATGACAGTATGGCTTTTTCTGGGTAGATGAAGTGCCTTGGGACCCACCCCCCTCCTTGGAGTTTTGGGGCCCTGGGGAAGTATTTTCTTTACTTTTATCCCCACCCTTATCTTGAGGCTTGGTAGACTCCTTCTACTGGTTATTGTCCTGATTCTTAGGCCTAATCCTGGTTCTGACCCATTTATCTGCCCTCTTTCCCAATTCTTGGGGAGAGGTCAAATCTGAGTCCACCAGGTGCTGGTGTAAGAGCTGGTTCTGACAATTACTTAGGATCTGCTCCCTCATAATCAAATTATACAATCCTGTGAAGTCATGAACTTTGCTGCCATGTAGCCAACCCTCCAGAGCCTTAGTAGCACAATCTACAAAATCAGTCCAATCCTGTGTCTGTGCCTTCTGGGTGTCTCTGAACTTCAACCTGTACTGTTCAGTGGCTAAGCCAAACCCATCTATTAGAGCGCTCTTCAGGACTTTATAGTTTTTAGCATCCTCATGTCTGACAGTGAGGAGCTTATCTCTCCCTTTCTCAAAAAAGGAGTACCATAAGATTGCTGCCCACTGTTCCTCAGGAACCTGCTGTACCATGCAGGCTCTCTCAAGAGCAGTTATCCACTTGTGGATGTCATCCCCTTCTGTATAGGGGGGCACAATCTTTGTCAGGTTTCTAGTATTATAGGACCTGTCTTTTTCTCTAGGAATATTGTTGCTGCCACCAGTGGCATCTAAGCCAGCCAAACATTTTCTGTTCCCTTGCTAAAGCAAGTTTAGCTTGGGCCAGGGCTAACTCTTCCCTCTCTATCTGGAGTTCTACAGCTCTCATCCTGGCCTTATGTTCTCTTCTCTGGGGGGAAGTCATTCCCCTTTGAGAGTTTCTTGAGACACTAGAAATGTAAGAATCCACTGAGGGAGATCTCACCCTTCTATTGCCTGGAACAGTTCTGCTTTGTACTCTGGGGAGGTGCTGGCCCTCTCCATTTCCAAGTAGGCCAACTAAGTCAAAAACCAGCTAAACACAAGGCATAAAATCTGGGGTAACCATAGTCAGGTTGCCACCTTCCTACACACGTACTATTAGTCTTCGGAGGAAAATTATGCGAGTGTGCTCTGGTGATACTTGTATTCACACAAAGACAGCTTTGTGGAGTAATCAGGTTTTCAGATCAGGTAGCAAAAAATCTTTTAGAAATCCTGCATTTCAGTAGACGTATTTAGAATTGCGTATTTGTGGGTAAACAATTCTCTGATTATGACTCTCTTCTTTGTCCTTTCTCAACTTTTGAGATTTAGTTGCCAGCTAAGGAAAATTGAACAAGGAAGATTAGGAGTTTTCCTCAAGTATTTGTTGCTTACTTGATGAGAAGACAGACCTGGCAGTGATATGTGTTGTTAAACACTACAAATACCTACATGGGCTGCTTTCATTTCACGCTTGTGAAGTACACAAGGTAGGTTTGTGGCAGGAGGTGACAGTTTCTGTCAGTGATTTGGTGGATGAGGCTGCAGGCACACATCTCGGGGGATGTAAGGAAGAAATGGAAGGATGCGAGGAGGCAGGATTCAGTTGGCTAAAGCTCATCCTGGAGGCACACCCGAACCCCATGTACTTTGAGGAAGCTTTCCTTTCTGAAACACACTTTCTACGACTACCTAGTCTGACAACTGGGGCAGATTCACGTAGACCAGCAACAAATGCTCCCTCAGGATGTGCCTGCTTGCCACCACAGAAACACAGTATCAAAGTTTCATACATGCGAGGGGTAAAAAGAAAAATGTATTCCTAATAAAGGTATTGTCCAAGTGCAAATCGGCCAACACATGCTTCACAATAAAATCGCTTGTTCAGGAACTCTTGAACAGTTCTGGTAGTCCAATAAATCACTAAAAAACTACATTTAAAAAAACTTATTGCCAATCGAACATTTACAAAATCCAATAAATTAATGTACAGTCATAAAAACGAAGAGACCAAAACAGTTTTCACTTCCACAAGTATCTGTAAATATAACTACAAAGCAGCATCTAAAACTAAAACTGTGCAACATATACAGACACAGCACAAAAGAGCTGATCAATTCAACAAGACTGCTAAAAAGACTAGACACATAGGGTTCTATTACGATGGTGGGCAGACTTTCGCACCGTGAAGTGGGACCGCCCGCTTTGTGTGCGGCAGTCTGCATACACAATTGGAATGCGCCCGCCACACTGGCGGACGCATCCTGCATTTTTTGCAATGTGGAGGGCGGTGCTGTCAGCAGCACCCACTGCAATGCAAAATAGGCATTTGTGCATTTGCATGCAAAATGTGGTAGGCACCGTGCGGTGCCTGCCATGTCGTGCATGCAAATGCAGGAGGGTACCATAGGTACTCCCCATGTGCCACCCCCACCCCCCCAACATCCTGGGGGCCCGCAATGGGCCACCAACTGACAAAACCGCATGCCTTTCCGTGGCGGCGAAAGGTTGCTTCCCGTATATATTATATTATGGATGGCGGTGTCTAGCAGACACCGCCACCATATTCAACCCTTTTCCGCCCGGTCGACTCGTCGACCGGGAGGAAAAGCAGCGGATGGTCATCCTGTCCGCTGCGGTACCCACCCATCATAAAAAGGTGGAGAGAAATGGGAGACTGGTGGGAGATAATGTTGGGCGGATCGCCACCGCCATGCGGGCGGTGGCGATCCGCCCAACATTGAAATAGACCCCTAAGTTGGAAAAACAAATGTGTCTCTCTGTTGGACCCGGCCTCGTGGCGTGGTCCTCGCTGATCTCCGCAGCTCCAGAACTACGGGTGGAACTGATTCCCGTCCACCCAGAACTGTACATGACACTCCTACCCCGGACCTGAGACGATCCCCAGACCGCGTGCCTGCACCCGTGCACGTGACCATCAGACTCCATGTTCGGCCACCCCGGCCGGCCGGCCGCCTTCTTTCCTTTCGGCAGTCCCTGGCCACTCCTGGCTACAGCTAAGCGTATGCGTCCGGCGCGCCCAGATCTGCCCGGGGGTGAACGACTCACCAAGTACCCGAAACCAAGACTTCCATCACACCTCCGGCCCCCTTCTGAGGAACTGGTTCCCCTCACACCTCGAAACGCAAGAACTGAACCATCCAGGGCCCTGCTGACTCTGTCCCGGCTCCACCTGCCTACGAGTACGACGGAGTACTCCTGACCAAGCCCTGCTGACCTCGTCGCGGCTTGACAAACTCTCTGGTCCAGCTGGACCATCGACGCTACCCTCATGATCATCTTGAACCAGAAGTGAGTAGGACAGCAAGTCCCATTGCCAGCCCCCGTACCCCCCAGTTCGAGGATTGAGAACTGTGTGCAGGGTGCATGGCGTGCCAGCTGGCATCCTACAACTGTCCCGCTTCCCCAATCCCTCGTTACGAGACTTTCGCGATCCCTCGATTGCTGTGTATTGCTTCCTACTTTTATTCTTGATAAAGTCTTTCTTGACAAAGAATCACGGTGTGGTGTCCGTTCATAAGTGTGGTGTGTCGACAGTGTGCACGATCAGTCCTCCCCGGCGGGGACTCCCCCTCGATAAGACTCGGCAGTAATTGTGGGAGAGGAGGTTCCAGGTGGTTAGGAGAGTCATCTTGACCCCTGGGGTCACCGCCTTCCAACATTGGTGGCAGCGACGCGATACGAACCTACGTCTGAAGATCGTACCACTGACACACTACCTGAACCCACACGCAGCAAACGCACAAGAAAAGAAGAGCAACAATGACGACTACAGAATCTGGTGTAAAGACAACCTTCGACAAGGACCTCCTGGAAGACTACACACATAGAGAGCTGAAGCAGTTCTGCAGAGAACTGAGTATACCGAGTACCGGACTAAGTACTAAGGAAGATTTCCAGAAAGCGCTAACCGCTTGGGTAGAGTCCGGAGCACCTCTTCCCCCGATCGAAGACGAGGGAGGGAGGCCACAGACCGAACCCGGTACACCGTCCGTTGAGAGAATCCAGCAATCGACCCGGAGCCCAGCAACCGGGAGAGATCGGTCATCGGAGGAGATGGCCGACCGAGAACGTGACCGAAGCCATGAGCTCGAACTGACGCGCCTCAAATTGGAGGGCGAACTCAAACTCGCAGAAAAAAAGTTGGCGGTGGAGCAGTTGCGGCTCCAGGGAGAGCTAGAGGAGAAGAAGCTCCAGAGGGAGCATGAAGGTCGGAAACTTCAGCTCGAACACGAGCGCAGCCTCAAAGAACTCGAATTGAAAGCCAGAAAAGAAGCAACCGGATCACGGGGACTTGGGGAGCAGGTGGTCCCCAAAGAAACGAGAGGTGCATATCCCCAAGGACGTTGTAAAGGAATTTTACAAAGGGGACGACATCCATCAGTGGTTCAAAGCATATGAGGTGGCCATGTCCGCTCACCGGGTCCCCGAGAAGGACTGGGGGGCCGGCCTGTGGAGCCGCTTCCTCAGCGAGGGGAGAGACACCCTGCTTGACCTACTGTCCGCACACATGAACGCCTACCCCCACATGAAAGACGCTCTCCTATTTCGCTACGGCCTCACGCCGGAAATGTATCGCCAGCGGTTTAGGGAGTGCAGAAAGATTCCTGGCACCACCTGGGTAGACTATGTGAACTACTACACCCGGGCCCTAGATGGGTGAATCAAGGGCAGCAATATGACCACCTTCGAAGGCCTAGTCGACCTAGTCGCTTACGAGCACCTGTCCGCCAATTGCTTTGTGGAACTAAGACAGCATCTCCTGGACAGCAAGCTCGCCAACCCACGGAAACTGGCTGTGGAAGCTGATCGCTGGGTGGCCACCAGAGTCCAGAAGGGGCCCGGGGGAGACCCCCCACGGAACGACCAAGGATCTTCCCGCCAGCGAGGTGGGGGAGGTCGGGGCAAGCAGCAAGGTTCCCAGTCAGGGCCCCAGCGTAGTCCCCCCAGAAACCAGACCCCACGCTCTCCTCCCGCGACGAGAGCCGCCCCGAGTGCAGGACCCCCGGGGCTCCGCCCCAGCTCCACGTGCTTCAAGTGTCAGCAACCCGGGCACTATGCCGGTGACCCCCGATGTCCCATGACACCGAAATCCACTCCCACTGGCCCCTCCACTAGACAGATATCCTCAGTGGCCTTAGGAGAGGAAGAGATAGAAGAACAGGGGGAGTGGGAGCCCGCAGCCATGGTCTTAGCCTCCCTGGGGAATAGCGAGATGATCCCAGGAGATTACCTGCCCGACAACACAGAAAAATACCGCTAAACAGTGAAGGTTAATGGGCGCAGCATAGGAGCCCTTCGAGACACAGGAGCCAGCATCAAGTCTGTTAGGTACACGCTAGTTCCTGAGTCCATGATCAACCCCTCACACCTCCTGTAGGGTGATAGCAGACGATAATTCCGTCCGCACCTGCAGGATAGCACAGGTCCCGTTTGAGTGGGAGGGAGTTTCGGGCGATCTGCGGGTAGCGGTCCGCACGGACATGCCTGTAGACTGCCTCCTGGGGAATGACTTAGAGAGTTCCCAGTGAAAAGAGAGAAGGACCCATTTAGCAATGCTAGGACTGCCCCAATGGGCCTGTGTGAGCACCCGAGCCATGACCGCCATAATGTCCAACCCCGGGAATGAAGAGCCTGAGTTCCCCAGTTCAGCCCCTGATGTCCCCGAGGGTGGCGTGCACCCCACGGTCCTCGACCGGCCCTCCATCGAAGAGAACACCTCCAACGAAGGTCCCCTCGGACCCGCTGTCGAACCAGTCCCGACCCTAGCAGATCTCCCCAAGTTGGCCCAGTGGCGCCAAGAGGGAGGACCGTCCCGAGAAGAGTTCTGCCAAGAGCAGACCTCCTGCCCTGCCCTAGAGGGGCTCGGGCGACAGGCCGCAGCCCAGGCCGCTGGAGACCAGTCGGGCTCCCATTACCTTTACTGGGAAAACGGCCTACTGTACAGTGAACAGAAGACCGCTGAACTAGGGTCAGCCAGCGTGCTGGTGGTACTCCTACATTTCCGCGGACTACTCCTCAACGTGGCCCACGATGTGCCCCTGGCGGGACATCTGGGCCAAGATAAGACCTTCCAACGACTAGTGACCCATTTCTACTGGCCCCACATGCGGGCTGATGTGGAACACCACTGTAAGTCCTGCCCCACGTGTCAGGCTAGCGGCAAAAGCGGAGGCAAGCGTAAGGCTCCCCTCCAGCCCTTTCCCATTGTCTGTACCCCCTTTGAGAGGGTGGGGATCGACATCGTCGGACATCTGGACCCCCGGACCTCCTTAGGTCACCGGTTCATTCTGGTTCTGGTCGATCACGCCACCCGATACCCCAAAGCCATCCCCCTCCGGACCGTGACGGCCCCGGTCGTGGGCCGGGCCCTCATGGGGATCTTCTCCCGGGTGGGTTTCCCCCGGGAAGTGGTGAGCGACCAAGGCACAAACTTTATCTCTCGGTACATGAAGTCCCTCTGGCAACAGTGTGGGGTGTCATACCGGTTCACCACCCCCTACCATCCCCAGAGTAACTGCCTGGTTGAGCGGTTCAACCGCACCCTGAAAGGGATGATCATGGGTCTCGAGGAGCCCTTGCGACGCAAGTGGGACGTCCTCCTACCCTGCCTCCTGTTCGCCTACCGAGAGGTACCCCAGAAATCCTTGGGGTTCAGCCCTTTCAAGCTGCTCTAGGGGCACCCCGTCCGGGGTACCCTCAGCCTGGTAAAGGAAGGCTGGGAGACAGCCCCCCCCGAGCACACCCCCGACGTGTTCTCCTACGTCCTGGCCCTCCGAAACCAGACGCGGAAGTTTTGCGAACTGGTCGAGGCCAACCTGGAGGCCAGCCAAGAGGAGATGAAACGCTGGTACGACCAGAATGCCACTCTGGTCGAGTTTCAACCAGGCCAACAGGTTTGGGTCATGTCCCCAGTGAAACCTTGTGCCTTGCAGGACAAGTGGACTGGACCCTTTAAGGTGATAGAGCGCAAGAGCCAGGTCACCTACCTCGTAGATACGAAATCAGCCAGGAACGCCCTGAAAGTGTTACACGTGAACCGGCTCAAACCCCATTTTGTGCGGTCTGAGTTGGGGTTACTCCTTGCCACCGACGACGGAGAGGAAAAGGAAACGGACCCTCTACCCGATCTCCTGTGTGCAAAGGATCAAGATGGCTCCGTAGAGGGAGTGAGTCTCTCCTCCTCCCTCACCCCCTTGCAGCGTGAAGAATGTCGCCACTTGCTGGGACAATTCTCAGACCTCTTCTCCCTCACCCCCGGCATCACCAGCTGGTGCGTCCATGACGTGGACACCGGGGACAGCCCTCCGGTATGGCACAGAGCCTACCGAGTCCCGGGCCGAGTCCGAGCCTGCATCAAGGCTGAGGTCGACAAAATGTTGGACCTAGGAGTGGTGGAAGCCTCCGACAGCCCATGGGCTAGCCCCGTGGTCCTGGTTCCGAAGGCGGCCGGCCGCCCCCGGCACCGTTCCTGAGCTGAGGTTCTGCCTAGACTACCGCGGACTCAACGCAGTCACCCGAACCGACGCACACCCCATCCCCCGAGCCGACGAACTGATTGACCGCCTAGGATCGGCTCAGTACCTCAGTACCTTCGATCTCACCAGTGGCTACTGGCAGATCGGCCTCACGGGGAGGGCCCAAGAAAGGTCTGCTTTCTCCACTCCGGATGGCCATTTCCACTTCCGAGTCATGCCCTTCGGCATGAAAAACGCCCCCGCCACCTTCCAGCGACTGGTCAATCAGGTCCTGGCCGGGTTGGAAAGTTTCAGCGCAGCGTATCTCGATGACATTGCGGTGTTCAGTGCTCACTGGCACGAGCACCTGCACCACCTCTGGGAAGTGTTGGACGCCCTGCGTCGAGCCGGGCTCACCATTAAAGCTAGTAGGTGCCAAATCGGACAAAGCTCCGTGGTATACCTAGGGCACCAGGTCGGAAGCGGCCTCGTAGCCCCCCTCCAACCCAAGCTAGAAGCTATCACTGCTTGGGAGACCCCCACGACCCAGATCGAGGTGCGGCCCTTCCTAGGACTCACAGGGTACTACCGTAGATACATCAAGGGGTACGGAAGTATTGTAGGCCCCCTCACAGAGTTGACAGCCAAGGCCAACCCCAAGAAGGTTAGTTGGACCCCCGCCTGTCAGAAGGCCTTTGAGGAATTGAAACAGGCCATGTGCACTGCTCCAGTACTACAGGCCCCTGACTACTCCAGAGAGTTCGTGGTCCAGACCGACGCCTCCGAACATGGCATCGGAGCCGTGCTCTCCCAAGTGGACGACCAGGGGATTGATCATCCGGTAGCCTTTATCAGCCGGAGGCTACTACCCCGGGAGCAGAGATGGAGCACCATCGAGCGAGAGGCCTTCGCAGTAGTCTGGGCCTTGAAGAAACTGAGGCCCTACCTGCTCGGGACCCACTTCCGGGTCCAGACCGACCACCGTCCTCTCCGGTGGCTCATGCAGATGAGAGGAGAGAACCGTAAACTGTTACGCTGGTCCATCTCCTTCCAAGGGATGGATTTTACTGTGGAACACAGGCCTGGTGCCGACCACGCCAACGCTGACGGCCTGTCCCGCTTCTTCCGCCTCAGCGAAGAGAACCCCCAAGAGGATGGGTAGTTCTCCTCGTCTTTCAGCTGGAGGGGACGCATGTTGGACCCGGCCTCGTGGCCTGGTCCTCACTGATCTCCGCAACTCCAGAACTACGGGTGGAACTGATTCCCGTCCACCCAGAACTGTACATAACACTCCTACCCCGGACCTGAGACGATCCCCAGACCGCGTGCCTGCACCCGTGCACGTGACCATCAGACTCCATGTTTGGGCACCCCGGCCGGCCGCCTTCTTTCCTTTCGGCAGCCCCTGGCCACTCCTGGCTACAGCTAAGCGTGCGCGTCCGGCACGCCCAGATCCGCCCGGGGGGTGAAAGACTCACCAAGTACCCGAAACCAAGACTTCCATCACACCTCCGGCCCCCTTCTGAGGAACTGGTTCCCCTCACACCTCTGAACTATCCCTGGGGGCTGGTTTCGATTGCACCTTGGGCCTCCTAGTGAGCTGGCTCCAGGTCTTGATGGGCATCTGGGATTCCCTAGACGCATGGTCCAAAGCATCAAAGAACCAACCGCCCAGACAATCAGGCGCCTGGCCCTCGGACCTCCGGCCTCCTGCCTCTGAGGGTCCGGACATCAAAGAGCTCCGGTACTATAAGACAGCCTGCCTTCCATCTAGTTGGCAGTTGTATCTTGGACAAGAAAGCCCTGCTGATCTGTTCGCAGCTGACCTTGAGGAGAACTGACTCTGACCCACTGAGCCCTGCTGACGTCGTCGCGGCTCATCCTCGAATCTACGGAACGGAACCATCGGAGCCCTGCTGACGCTGTCGCAGCTCCCTCTCGAAGCGCGAGACCTGAACCATCGGAGCCCTGCCGACGCTGTCGCGGCTCCCTCTCGAAGCGCAAGACCTGAACCATCGGAGCCCTGCTGACGCTCTCGCGGCTCACTCTCGAACCGCAAGAACTGAACCATTCAGGGCCCTGCTGACGCTGTCGCGGCTCCACCTGCCTACGAGTACAACAGAGTACTCCTGACCAAGCCCTGCTGACCTCGTCACGGCTTGACAAACTCTCTGGTCCGGCTGGACCATCGACGCTACCCTCATGATCATCTTGAACCAGAAGTGAGTAGGACAGCAAGTCCCATCGCCAGCCCCTGTACCCCCCAGTTCGAGGATTGAGAACTGTGCGCAGGGTGCGTGGCGTGCCAGCTGGCATCCTAAGACTGTCCCGCTTCCCCGATCCCTCGTTACGAGACTTTCGCGATCCCTAGATCGCTGTGTATTACTCCCTACTTTTAATCTTGATAAAGTCTGTCTTGATAAAGAATCACGGTGTGGTGTCCGTTCATAAGTGTGGTGTGTCGACAGTGTGTACGATCAGTCCTCCCCGGCGGGGACTCCCCCTCTATAAGACTCGGCAGTAATTGTGGGAGAGGGGGTTCCAGGTAGTTAGGAGAGTCATCTTGACCCCTGGGGTCACCGCCTTCCAACACTCTCCTATCTAAATAAATATATGGCATTCAGATAAAAATACACAGAACAAAAATTTCACACATCTCAATAATGTTTCTTTTAAGATTGATCTTTCCTTTAATTACATTTTTTCCTATCAGGTATCACAGGAAAAGTTTTTTTCAAAGCATTCCTTTAGTAAATTACATTTATATCTATCAAATATCAAAGAATAAGTCACAGTCAAAGATAAGGTAACAAAAACACATCAATTTATACCTATTACAACAATATACTTCCTTCAAAGACAAATGCTACACACATGCCATAATTAAAAATCATATTACATCAAATATTATATTCTGCATTCCATCAAATATCACTCAAACTCACCACAATGTATTTTACAATAATTTCCTCGTTTCTCTTATAGCAGGGAGAAATATCTCATGTCTAAAGGGGGGATCTTTACATCTGGCCTTTATTGACCTGTGAAGTGCTTGCGATCTAGTGAACTGCTCAGCGCTATGGGACCTGATGGACAGGATGGGTGTTGAGAAAGAGCTCCTCGTCACCATAAGGCGTCTGCATCAGGACCTCACGGTGATGGTACGTTATGGTTCCTAGGATGAATGTTCCCCCCCATATCATCTCGACTTGGGGCGTCAGACAAGGGTGCATTATGGTTTCTTTTTTTCCTACTTTACATTAATGGGATTAATAAATATTTAGTGTATAATGGAAAGATATATTATAATCAAAAGAGAGTGAGCCACACCGATTTCTATGTCAGAATTGTTATCCCAGAAAACCTCAACCTTAAATGCCTCCAGCAGTGTATATTATCTCCACTGGGGTGGCTTAAGTGGGTGGCATCATCATCAGGTTGCACACCTGAATACTCGCTCCCCCAGGTGAAAAACGCCTCAAACTGGAGGGAGAATGTCTGGTGAATGACATTGGTGGGATTTATGTAATTTCTAAAATGACCTCCTATGCTTGAAAAGAGCCTTTTAATATGAAGATGAAGGAATAGGGGTAAGGTTAAAAACAGAGTGTGATGTCATTCAGATGCATTACCTATCCTTGATATCACATCAACAGAGGTGGTCAACATGTTTCAGCCATGAGTGCCGCCAAGGGTCAGTGGCCTTCATCAGGACCTTTTGTGATCAGATCCCTTTTATTCTCTTAGTGTTGAGGTAAGTATAATAACCTATGTTCCTTCGTTATTTATTCTTTAATAGATCATTGTTGCAGGTACGTTGGCCTGCAAGTTGGGGAGAGAAACACAAAATAGGAGGAGATAAAATACAGTGAAACATGTACATACTTTCCTCATTTTTGTGAATATTTATTGGAAACAGCACGAGCATGGGCTATCTGTTGAGCAATTAAACATTTTAGTAGATCTGCTTTTACTATTACGAAGTATTATAAAGTTTAAAAACCTGCGACATATATGTTTTGTGATTGGCCTATGAAGACCCTACTTTTTACTGTAGGATATTATGTTTTGTTGACATGTTGATTTCCTTTTATTTGATCAATTAGGTTTTGCCTTTATGGCAGGGTGGCGGTCACATCCTAATTAGCACGGAGTGACCTCCGCTGCCCCTGCGGACGGTCTCTCCTCCTCTGGGGTGGCGGACGGACGCAGGTCCGTCCTCCATCCTAATAGGCCCCTAAGTAATTAAAAAAAATGAACAGCCAATTATTAATGAATTAATAATAAATTAATGCCCTCAAATAACAATATAAAATCTAAATTAAATAAATACTAATAATTACAAATTAATATTAAATTTATTATAATTAAATTACTTCCCACCCTGGTCCCCTGCAAACCCACAACCCGCTACGGAAGTAAAACACAAAATTTAATTAAAATAACATTAATAGCTACTAAAAATTTACACATATATTAAAAAACAAAAGCAATACTTAGACAAAAAACTGAGCACATACATTTAAAACACATACTAAAATACATAACACTAACTAAAAAAACGATATTTTTAACGACAATATTTTTGCTAACGACTTCTATATTTTAAAAAACAATATTTCTTACCTTAAAGTCGATTTTCTGGGCCACGATATTCTTGCTGTGGATATTTCTCTTCCTCCATATTTTAAAGTCAATATTAGTGCAAGTCAACATTTCTAGCTCGATATTCTGACTCTACACCTCTCCCAATATGACAAAAGGCTGGGCCCTACCCCATGGCCGAAATCAGCCTGGGGATGGGGGCTGTGCAGCCTCCCTCCCCTTGCAAATATCAGCGGTGACCTGAGAGAGGTGGTCCCTGGTGCCATAAGCAGCCCGGTGAGGAGACCGTGTGCATCTGTTGCCCAATTAAAATAATAAGCAATTCCCCCCAGGCTAATAACAACCACTGCGAGAAACCACACTTTAAAAAAAAATATTTTGCGGATTCACAAATCCTTTGTGAATTAGGGGGAACATTTGAAAATAATAGTTTTTAGTTTCTGGCGGGATCCCTGTGGGACCCCACCACCAGGCCTAGGGTGTTGGGATATTGCTACCCTGCCACCTTTTGTTTTTTAAACATATTTTTCCTTGGGACTCGCCAAGTCCGAGTCCTAAGATGGCTGCCACCACTTCCTGGTTGAAGTAGTGGCAGCCAATCATAGCATTCCTAATGGCACATGCATTCGCGAATCCGTTGTGGTGGATCTGCGATGGATAAGTGTCCCTAAATATGTTTAAATCTATATTCTTAAATAACTCCAAAACTGCTAAACTGATTTACACCAAATCGCAAAAAGAAATCTTTCTTGACCAAGATCTAGCTTTCTGCCAAATTTGGTGTATTTCCGTCCAGCAGTTCGATCTCTAGTCGTGTCTAAAATCCCTATGGGAAATTGCACAGGGAAAACGCGTTTTACGGGCCTCCTTTTTTCTCGGCCCCTGCTTGACGAATCATCCTAAAACATTCAAGACAGCAGCTGAAGTGAGTGCAAATTCGTTTAAAAAAGTTTGTGAAGATTCGTTCGATTGCAACAAAGTTGTTATTAAAACAAAAAATGCTTTGTCTATGGAAAATAGGTCCTAACTATAACTACCTACTGGCAATATATATCTCTGAGGCACATATAGTTAGAGTTTGGTTAAGAAAATCTATAGTTATGTGGCTTTTGATATTTTGTCCTCAATATTTGGATACCTCAAGATTCCAGATTCAATATTCAGGATACACAGCGCTAAAATAGGTTTTTCATACATTAAAAGGAGTTCGGCTATTGTAGAAAATAAAAACAGAGGTTATCTAACAACCATCCATAAGTAGGGCGAGTGGTGTGAGGCAAGGATGCATGCTTGCTTCATTGCTGATTGACATGTTTATTGTTAAGTTCAAACAAAGGTTGAAGAGCATACAGCTCCAAGTCTCAGTAAGAAATGGTTGGCAGCATTTTATTATGGAGATAACACTATGCTGGTGATCCTCTCCAATATCTGGGTTAAACATTCTAGACTTGCTATCTTTGAGTGAACATTTACTGTTGCAAAGCACTCTGATGCCTTCGGGTCTAGTTAGCGCTATATAAAACTCTCAAATAAATAAATAAATAAACATTCACTCACAGCTTCAGGTTATTGTTCAAAGCTTTGCCAATTAGCCAATTACACTTACGTTATGTTTAGCATCACTTTGAGGACTCTTGGAGCTAGAAAAATAGGAAGACAACGAAGTGCCAAAAGAACTATTATATAAATAGAAAAATTCAAAGATTTTTCTTGAAGTAGAGTAGGTGGGGATTGTGTGCAGGTCACTGAACAGGTTGTTACATGTTTGTGCAGTGGACACGAAGAAGAAATTGACTCAAGCAGACTGCTTGTTAGAAGACAGAATAATCAAGGGGGTTCCAGGTGAGGACTGAAGTCAACGAGTAGACATATACTAAATAAACTTGGTTCTAAGGAACACAGGATCATCTCTATTAAAGCTTTTGTAAACAATGCAAATAGATTTAAATGTAATTCTTTTGGCAATTGGAAGCCTATGACGTGACTACATTAGAGTATTGGCAGAGAATACTAAGAGGCAAAAACAATATGTCTGACTGGCGGATTTTGGTTGGTTTGTAGCCCTGATGGCTGTATATCCCAAAATGTAGTTGTTAGGTTGAAATATGAGGAGTTGTAGTTGACAAGTAGTTGAAAAGAAAATTTAAAATAAAGAAAAATGGTTTTTGATCAGACAGATTTTTGGGGAAAGTTTTGGCTGAATTGTATAGACCTTGCCCAGGTGTTCGAATACTATTCTCTTAGAATCCTATTGGAAGATAACCTGACTTGGTCCCCTTACTGTAGGTGGACGAAGTCGGGTTAGACTGAAAAAGTGGGCTTTATTTTGCTTCAATTGGAAATTAAGGGACTGGACTATGCCATCCATAGTTATTCCTTAGAACATTGTCATAATCACCCAGTTGACTTATAGGGCCGCCATTTGGTAGGTTCAGAAAAAGAATGGCTGACATGAAAGGGTCAGTAGTGATGGAGGTTCATTCAAAACCCTATATCCCAACTGGTTTTTGATTCTGCAAAAAAGTGTGCATTCTGTCAGACTTGCAATTGCTATAGGATGTGCTCAGCGCTATGTAGACGGCTTCCCATCTCTCATTCAAAGGACAGGATAGGTCACCTATTTTATGAGTAAAGTTTTTATGATGGTTTAATCTTTAGGTCAGGCTAATCCAAAGACAACAAGGACTGTGAAGTGAATTTAACCAGACAGTCAGGAGGGCACCGATGACAAAACGCTAAGCAGAAAATTTGAATCATTTAAGATCTAGGGCATCTTATGCTCTATATATAGAACTGGGGTACTCCAAGGCAGGGAATGTGAAACTGTACGGTAGACTTGAGCTGATGATTGTGGTGGCAATTAAATATTGGACCAATGGGGGGGGGCGTGGCCGACTGGGCATGCGGAATGGCCGCTTTCTAAGCGCGCTCCGCCGGCTGGGATTAAATCCTTAATAAATAAATAAATCCTACATCTCGGGTGGGTGCTGACCTGCCAAAGCCCACTGCATGAATGGCGGAACACGCTGGGGCTCTGTTGTAAACAGCCCAACGATCCGCCTGGATGCTGAATCCGTGTCGGAAGGGGTGAGGTCTGGAGACCGACACATCCTGTTTCCCTGTGGAGCGATTGGCGGGGTACGTCAAAATCTAGTCCGCTGCGACAGCGGAAGTAAAGGCCCAGCGCTGACACGAGGAGCTCCGGTGGACCCCCAGCGCCTGTGAAGGTGATCTCGGCGAGACATATTGGCATCAGAACGCGGGGACTTGCTTGCGGCCCATGTGCCCAAGAGACTAAGAGGGAGCTGAGCGGGATGCGGCGGCCCAGGACGTCTGCTGCAAAGGCCCGGGCGGGTCTTGAAATCGAGCCCGCGGCTGTCGGCGGGCCTTGGGTGGCTGGCGGCTGCTGCGCTGCTGAGGGCGGCGCAGGTGTGGACACGTGGCCCGGAGAGATACCTACCATGGACATGGCTGGGGAAGACAGACGCTGCCCTCGCACCCCCGCAATGTAAGTGGAGGCTGTGTGACAGGCTGCAGCCCTGCAATTGGATCTCTGGCCGCCATTCTAGAGGCGAGCATGTGTACTATATCCTAGCAACACCCGGCCTGATGAACTGCTGTGTGTGTTTCCCAGAATGATGAAGTAGTGAGATAAGGCGACTGGGGGTTGGCAATTGCTAAGACCACAGAGGCCCCCGGGTGAGGCGATTGATGTGACCCGGACTGTGTGGGATCAAAATTCCACATCAGGCGGGGGTTCCCTTACTCACTCTCATCCATCGAAACTCCTGTATGGCATTACGCCTGTGCTGTTCGACGGTGTGCACCCCGGTGTGAGCGGCGGCTATAGGCCCGGGCCGCGTGGCTGCCCTGAGCGGATTGGAGGTGGAATTGGCCCTGCTGTGTATAGTGGGTGGTGATGCAAGAACTGAGCTGCATGCCTGGGTGACAGTGGCGTAGTTCGCTCGGACAAGAGCCTTGCTAACCAGGCCCGGGAGGTGTAGTGTACTGGCGAAGTTCAAAGGGAGTGCTGGAACACGGGCGGTCGCTGTGTGGCATTGGGAAAGAATCATGCACTGGAGACACGGAGGTTGAATGGCAGTGCTCTCCTGATATATGGTCGTGTGTGTCCCATTTTGAAGTCTGCTGTTGCTCTACAGTGCCTGCACCGCAATGGGCAAGCAGGATGCTAAACAACCAAAACTAAACATCGAAAATGAATGCTCCACCCAACAGGCTGAGTCAGAGCAGGGTCCACAGGTGGAGGGTCAGCAAGATTCACAGGCGGATGACCAAGGGGAGGATTTAGAATCGCTTATGCTAGAAATGCGTTCTAGCCTCGGGAATATAGACACTAAACTTAACACCTTAATGGGGCAGTTGGATTCAGTAAGGTCGCAGGTGTCGACGCATGAGACACGTCTTGATGTCTTGGAAAAACGCCACACAGAGTATCACAAATTCCAGGTGGAGACAAAGGAGCAGCTACTCCATATGGACAAACTGCTGGGAGTCATCAGAGCTAAAAACGATGATTTAGAAGCGAGGTCTAGAAGTAATAATCTCTGCATCACTGGAATTCCTGGGATGACCGCATATCTGAAATGGAGACTTATGTTGCGAAGTTGTTGCATGCTCTGTTTGACCCCCCACTTGTCCACGGTTTTTGTGGTGGAGAGAGCCCACAGGCTGCTGGGATAGAAGCCCCCTGTCGGTGCACCACCCCAACCTATCATAGCAAAACTATTAAATTATCAGGATATGGACATTGTCCTCAGAAAGGCTAAAGAGAAAGGAACAATCGCGCATAAAGGAAACACTGTCTTGTTCTATCCCGACTTTACCCCGGCGGTGCAGGCGGCGAGACAAGAATTTCTCCAGGCCAAACGCATCCTCCTACAGGCGCAGATCCCATACTCACTGTTGTACCCAGCCAAGCTAAAGGTGACATTTGATGTAACTTCCCACTTTTTCACAGGCGCGAAATCTGCACTGAAATTTGCTAAGCACGTAGGAGGGAAGAAGGCTAAGGGAACTCAGGAGGCTGCTGGGCCATTAGAAGACCGCCTGAGTGACAATGACTAACTTGGGTAACGGATGCCTTACCTGCTTGCGCTACTACGATGTGGTTCCGGGCATGGTCGACTGGGTCTACACCAGATGTTCTGTTGTTCTATTTTAAATTGCTGTTTACAGATTTGTCAGAAAGTGGGTATGGGCGGGTAGCACCACCTGCAGAACTCCCGGCCACCATGTACAAAGCAAGGTAGTTGGCCAGTGCCGCTGCACCCCTTGGGAAGAATCCCGGTTTTGATGTATCTATATGTGTGTTTACCTTTTCGTAGGGTGGGTATACTACAACCTGATTGTGGGGTTGGAGTGGGTGGTGGGGGTAGGGGTTGTTTCATTGTTTACTGCCAGTATAGAGTGCAATTTGGTGGCAAAACTCTGTCATGCATGGTTTGAGTGCCAACATCGTGGCTGCACACACAGTAGCTGTGAGTCAGTGCCTTAGAATACTACGGTTGCTCTATACCTCTCCAAGTGCCTGGATTACAGTGAACAGCCTACTCTCAGATCCCTTCCCCATATCACGAGGCACGAGGCAGGGCTGCCCCCTTTCCCCACTGTTGTTCACAGTAGAGATGGAACCGCTGGCTGCCCGAGTCAGGCAACATCACACTGCACAGGGCATAGGTTTCAGCTCCAGGAGCCTCCTTATATCTTTATATGCTGATGATGTGACCCTGTGCCTCATTAACCCGGAAAATAATATGGTCTCAATATTGCAGGAATTCATTAGCTTTGGGGGACTGGCTGGGATCTCCGTGAACTGGTCAAAATCGGTGATATTCCCCTTGACTAAGAGTACGCCGTGGGTTGATTCCGAGCACTCCCTGAAGTCGGAAGTGGAAGCAGTCAAATACCTGGGCATATGGATAAGCCGCGATGTACAGGAAATTTGGAATCTAAGTTATGGGAAGACTGTTACGTGGCTGGAGGAAAAGATCAAGATATGGGTAAGATTGCCGCTCTCACTCACTGGTAATTAGTTATAATGGGGTGGCCCAGTGACCCTCAGAACCTGGGTTCCAAGATTGTACATACAACAGTGGTTCTGTTGGGAGTAAAGGCAATTGCTTTGTAGACCTAAATGGTAAGCAAACCTAACAATCTATTTCACGAATTATTTAGAAATACAAGTTCACCCTAAAACAGAATTATTTGTTACAGGGGACAAAGAGTCGAAGGAAGAAACACACACCTTTTTGGGTATAATCCCAAATGTTCATTATTTTAGAAAGTCTGTCATATATATGGCATTAATGTACATAAAAATGGGTTGTCCAAAACAAAGTTAACAAAAGCATACAAATAACAGATACGTGCTTAGGTGAATAATAGTGACAGGTGATGTTGACTGTGTGTCAATATAAACATACATAAAAACAAATGGAGATCTGTCCAGGATACAAAATAAATTAGTTTCTACCAATATTTCATTTATCTCTTATTGCGGTTGAAACTTGGTATGGACTGATAGGTAATACAACGTTGATGTTTCGACCCTATAAAATGGTGCTAACTTTGTAGCAACCTGATCGGGTCTTCATCAGGACTAAAAGGCAGGTGGACAACCTGTAGAACTCAATGACCTGCGTCTATTTCTTAGTACGAAGGCGGGGGGATGTGTCAGCCGACAGCATCCACTAACGGAAGTTCATTCACGGAATCTTATGCAATAATTACGAGGAATTACTCCACCAGCCGGTGGAGAAATAGGGAATTAGTTGTAAAGTGCCGCTGTGCGATCACTTATGGGCAGAACGAGGGACGTCTCTCTCCTTCGCGATCAGGCTGTCAATGCCTGGTAGGCTAGCTTTAGCCAAAATGATCGTTCTGCCCAAATTTCTGTAACTATTTGCAAATATCCCGATTCCTCTCACGTTGCACTTTTTCAACACTCTCAAAACACACCTGAGCACTTTGGCATGGGTGGGTGGACAGGCCAGGGTATCCTGGGATAACTTGACCCTTCCACTGTGTCAGGGTGGCGTGGGCGCCCCGGACATGCGTTTGTATGCGCTTTGCGCTCAGGCCCAATATTTGCATTTCTGGGTGCACCTGATGCCCTTTCAGCCCCATGTGGAGGTGGAACAGGACGCGGTCACACCTGTCACTATATAGGTGGCTATTTGTCGACCTGCGCGTCGCCCCATTGAGGACATAGGCACCGTAGGCACGCTGGGATGGGCATGGGAGGAGCTGCGTAAAAGGCCGGGAGTCCCAATATTGTATGACCCTTCGCTATCGTTGGCTCACAACCCGCTGCTGTCCTGTATCGCAGACGAAATTAGCAAAACCATAGTACAAAAACTACAGCTTCATACCTTCGCTGATCTATTTCCTGATAACAAGTTTAGACCCCCCCATCGGCGGACAATGAACAGACTGTGCCCTTCTCTGAGCTTTTTTTGTATCACAAACTCAGAGCGACCTGTAGGGCTCTCGGTAGAGATTTCCCATCAGCTCCCCCAGTGCTACATGCATTGGAGAACCTGGTGGGTTCCCCGTCCCCCCGCAAATTAGTCACAAGACTCTATAGGCACATGCAGGGCTCAGCGCCACTGGTTCATCCCTAATCCATGCAATAGTGGAACAACGACCTGCCCACCCCACTAACCGAAGCGCAATGGGAGTTCTGTTGTGGGCAACTCACAGAACTTTCTTCCAACTAAGGGGCCTATTAGGATAGCGGGCGGAAAATCACCCCGACCGCCATGGAGGCGGAAAACAACCGACCACCAGGACCGCGGATAAACCGGCGGTCAAATTAGGATCAACCGCCAAAAAAGACCGACCACGGCCGTAGCGGGCTCACATAAACTGCCCCATGCGGGAGGTAACGACCTAAAACAGACCGTTGCGGTCGGAAAAGCAGCGGAAAAGCTACAACCCGCCTCAAGCAAAGTGGAATCACCGCACGGGAAATTAGGATTTCCCCGATGGTCCCGCGGTATGAACCGCTGTTTCCGACCGCCGCAGTCACACACAGCAGTGAATTGGAGAGCCAGCGGAAGATCTGCAGCATAGCCACCCCACCGGATACCAATGACAAAACAAATGCAAACAAATAAAATACAATTGCCAGGACAACACCTACAATACACCTCACAGCAAATGCCCAATTGGACACACCCACACAGCTGAGTATAAATACAGCCCCTTTACTGACCACAATCCTTTGCTACACTCCAGAAGAGAAGGCCAAGCATCACATCTTACAGGAGAGGCAAAACAACACAACACACACACCACCACCATCACCACCACCATCACACCAGCACCAACAATCCCCCAGCACACAACACATCTCACATCTCACACCTCAACACCACACCCACCACACACACCCCTGCACCCACAAACACTGCAAACACCAACCACCATGGCAGCACAGAAAATGCCAAAATTCACAGAGGGTGAGTTGACATGGTCAATGAGATAGTGAGAGTGGAACCACAACTGTTTGGTGGCCGGGTCCAACAGACACCATTAGCCACAAGGACACAAATGTAGGAAATGATAGTCCAAAGGGTCAATGCAGTAGGGACCACCCAGCGATCCAAGTAGGAGATCATGAAGCGGTAGCATGATCTCAAGAGGGTTGTCAAGGAGAAGAGGAGCAAAAACTGGGAGCTGGCGAACCGGACTGGCAGTGGCCCTTCCATCCCACAGAAAAAGTTCACACCATGGGAGGAGAAGGTGCTTGCCATACTGCATCCTGAGAGTCTCACAGGAGTAGCCGGGGGAACGGAGGCTGGTAAGTACAAACAAATGGCATCCAACACACTGATAAGTAATTCCTTGCACAACCTAAACACCATTGCACTGTTCACCCTCACCTAACAGTAAGGTAGCCATCTTGTATTGGAGGACTGTTTAGGGGTGGGAGGCCTGTATCACGACTCCCAGCATGACCCCCTGTCCCACACCCCAGCAGCATGGAGGCCTCCCCCACCCAGGAGCATGTGTCACCTATTGCAATGTTTACCAAACAGACTTACAGGTAGGTAGCCATCTTGTATTGGAGGACTGTTTGGGGGTGGGAGGCCTGTATCACTACTCCCAGCATGTCCCCTGTCCCACACCCCAGCAGCATGGAGGCCTCCCCCACCCAGGAGCATGTGTCACCCATTGCACTGTTCACCCTCACCTAACAGGTAGGTAGCCATCGTCACAGGTCTGGCTGTTTGTAGTTGTGAGACCTGCAACACTACACACGGCACCAATTACATGCAATGGATTGACACAGAACATGTTTGATTATTTGATGTTTTCATACACCATGTAATACCAGCCAGTATCACATGTAACAATAATACTAAAGTTGTCTCAATTGTGTAGTGTACAGACAGTAGATGACATGCAGCTAACAGAATACTTGCACATTGCCCAACACTGACCATTTCCCATCTAATCGACAGGTGATGAAGATCTTGCTGCTGAGGACAACAACAACCAGCAGAGCCAGTCTCCACCGGTACATGGACTCTCAGACGTTGACTCCCAGGACAGTTTGGACGATAAACTCCAGGCCGGCCCATCTAGTGTGCCAAGGCCCAACCGGTCCCAGGACCCCATCCTCCCCACCACCACGCCTGCTGCACCAACAACTGTGCAGTAGACCCTTGCAGTCACGGCCTGTGCCTCCACCGCTGCCACCTCGGCCACCACCACCACCACCCTCCCCGTC
This sequence comes from Lissotriton vulgaris, assembly GCF_964263255.1. NCBI lineage: Eukaryota > Metazoa > Chordata > Amphibia > Caudata > Salamandridae > Lissotriton > Lissotriton vulgaris. Next base: position 795,541,942 of record NC_141697.1, read on the forward strand.
CCAGGGGACGACCAGGACACAACACCTACTGTGGAGGGCAGGGAGAGTGTGCGAGGACCCACCGTGGTGAGGCAACAGGTACGTGGCAGCAGGGCAGGTGGGAGGGCCAGGGTCCCCCCCAGATCTCAGGAGGTTGGCACACCATCCCTGAACCACTTCACCAGTCATCGGTGCATATGAACAGGTCCAGGGACAAAGTGGCCGGTCGGACAAACTATTACGTGAGCTCATCCTGCTGATGAGGTCCATCGACACACGTACTGGTCAAATGGTGTACCTCATGGCCCAGCAAGTGGCGTTGCTGAGGGACAGGCCAGCGTCACAACCAACACCTCCGCCCCCTTCTGTTGTGCTGCGGGATGACAATCCACCATCCTCCCCTGCGCCAACAGAGAGCGGTGAGTCCTCAGACGCCACTGGCCATTCAATAGGCCCCCCACCGCCAAAAAGATCAAGGGGGCGTCCAAAGAAGAGCCCGGGAGTCTCCGGAGGCAAAGCAGCAGCCACACGCCAGTCGCGGAGCCAGCCCTGATGGCAACCCTCTTCCCCACTGCACTGACTGTTTGGACTGTCCTTCCTCACACTGCTTTGGCACTGGCACTTGTCTGTTGGACTGGGTCACCACATCCATGTGGTGTCTACTCTTGCATCTCATATACCATGACTGTCAACTCACTGCTCCTTCACCACCTTCATGTAAATATTCCCGCACCCCTCACATATGCACTTTGCAAATAAAATACCTGACACGCCAGATTTTGTACTGTATCGTTCAGTCACTGGTGTCATTGTGGCATCACAGACATAACACTACACAAAACATACACATGAGTCTACAGGCATACATGACTATGTGCAGCAGGTGTCAACAAATAGAGTCCAGCATACGTCCACATATGGAACGTCAATGCCACCTTTCCTACACACAGGTGACTCAAGATGTGCCTGTCTGAACCATACGCCCATAGCCCTTCACAACAACAACAATCACACCAGACAATGTACAAGCCGTACCTCTTCACCCACCTTCAAGTGAAGTAGTGGGATATGAGCTGTTGACGCAAGGCAACTCCTTCCTCCTCTCCACTGTCCTCATCACTGGACTCAGGTCCTTGGGCATGCGCAGGCCTTAGTTCCTCTCCGTCATCCAAGGAGCAGGGGAATCCCCTTGTGAATGGCCATATTGTGCAGCATACAGCATGCCACAACGATCTTGCAGACCTTCCCGGGCGAGTATGCCAGTGCACCTCCAGTCCTGGTAAAGGCAGCGGAATCTTGACTTAAGTAGACCAAAAGTCCGCTCAATGACACATTGGATTCTGCCATGGGCCTCATTGTACCTGATGTCAGCCGGGGTCCTGTGATTTCTCAGTGGACTCAGCAGCCATGGATGACTGGGATATGCAGAGTCTCCTAGGAATGACAAACACACATTACAATGTTTCACAGGCAGAGGGCAGCAGGTCACAAACACACAGCACACCATATCACTGGGCATACTCACCCACAATCCATGCACGATCTAGATGCAGGTTAGCCTACATCCGGGGCACCATGCTGTTCCACATGACGTATGAATCATGGGCAGAGCCGGGGAACCTTGCACATACATGTGAAATCGTTATGTCCGTAAGGCATACCATCTGCACATTTATTGAATGGTAATGTTTGCGATTCTAAAAATATGCTCAGTGGCCTGTGGTGTCACGAGACCGACATGGGTGCAATCGATGGCACCAACAACATGAGGGATGTGCCCAAGGGCATATAAGTCACCCTTCACACCTGGCAATTCTGCTCCCCTGGGGAAATGTATGTACAAAAAAATGCCAAAATATGAGCTGACTGGCAAGCCCAAAGAGGTATGATCTGTTACCTTCATTTCCCTCAAATTGCAAAGCGCTCTGATATCCTTCGGGATCAAGTCCGCGCTATATAAAATGTTATAAATAAATGAAATAAATAACAATCCTTATATCTCATCATGGCTGCAAGAACATCCCTCAGCACAATGCTGAACATGGGTTGCAACATCCCTGCAGCGTCGGCTAACGGTCTCCTGGAAGGAACGAGTTGCAAAAAAGTGGTGGGCTGCCATCACTTAGTATGTGGGTGTGAAGGCTGTTGGGTAGTGGCGACGAGGCTGCAGGTGGGGCTCCAACAGATCACAAAGGGTCTTCATGGTTGGTCTGTCGAGGCGATATTTTCTGATGATCGCTAAATCCTGCATGTCCCTCAGCACTGTCAGGTGACGTATGAGATTTGGCCTCCTCCTAATTGAGATGTACATGGACACATGTCAATGACAACCATCATGAGGTGGACTCAGCACATACCGTTAAGCATGTCTCGCAAAAACTTTAAATGCCATGAGAGATGCGTGGCACACAAGGGTACATGTGTTTAAATTTGAGACACACAGAGGACACACTAATCCATTTTCAATACACAGGTGCCGCAAACATAACAGAATGTCAATGCAAAAGCACAGTTTCTGAACACGACATTTCACATGTGCACGCCTCAGACCGTACCATCCACAAAAGTATGTAAGATGACCATGAATGCCTCACACACATCTGCTGTACCTGTCACACCTCAATGCATCATGTGAAGCTGGTGCACATCAAGAGCACAATGATCACAGTAGATGGTAAACTTGTGTGCATGGGCTGATATGGTAGCACAAGTATGAAACAACACCATACAGTGAGACAAGCCTTGCCAAGGTCAGCACTGACCCAAAACACATTGATTGGTTACACATTATTGACACCAGCTTAACACTGTCAGGCATCATCAACCATCAAATGCATCAGTGACATTGCAGAGACCACAGACCAATATGCGTCACACGTATTGTGCGACCACCTGTGCATGAAACCAATAAATGTCATTGTGTGCACAATGATGTGCCATTAAACATGTTGCTGCTTTGTACAGATGCAGAGTTCACGATGGAATTTGCCATTGCATGTGACCAAATTCGCGGTAGCTACCGCCTGTCCACGGCGGTGTGACACCAGCACCACCCCCTACACAAGTGTGGTAGACATTGGCATAGAGGCATGGGTTGCTGGCGGTGGGCATGCTGCGCCACACATATGGCGGTTGCTACTGCCTGTCCACGGCGGTGTGACACCAGCACCACCCCCTACGCAAGTGCGGTAGACATTGGCATGGAAGCATGGGTTGCTGGCGGTGGGCATGCTGCGCCACACATATGGCGGTTGCTACCACCTGTCTACGGTGGTGTGACACCAGCACCACCCTCTACGCAAGTGCGGTAGACATTGGCATGGAGGCATGGGCTGCTGGCGGTGGGCATGCTGCGCCACACATATGGCGGTTGCTACCGCCTGTCCACGGCAGTGTGACACCAGCACCACCCCTACGCAAGTGCGGTAGACATTGGCATGGAGGCATGGGTTGCTGGTGGTGGGCATGCTGCGCCACACATATGGCAGTTGCTACCGCCTGTCCACGGCGGTGCATCACTGCCATGGGGCATTGCCTACAGCCGATGGGAGCGATGATTGCAGTGGCATGATGCAGTTTTGAAAATCACGGAAGGCGTGCTCCGCCACCGCAGAGCCGGTCATTGGATGCTTTTGAATGATGCACCATTGTGGTAGCGCACCCCGGGCCCCTGCAGTGCATCACAGCCATGGAACATTGCCTACAGCCAATGGGAGCGATGATTGCGGTCTCATGATGCAGGTTTGAAAATCGCGGAAGGCGTGCTCCGCCACCGCGGAGCCAGTCATTGGATGCTTTTGAACGATGCACCATCGCGGTAGTGCACCCCGGGCCCCTGCAGTGCATCACCGCCATGGAACATTGCCTACAGCCAAATGGAGCGATGATTGCGGTAGCATGATGCAGGTTTGAAAATCGCGGAAGGCGTGCTCCGCCACAGCGGAGATGTAGATGTAGATGTAGAGTCCATTTATAACGCGCTAGCAATCGCTCCAAGGAGCATCTCGGCGCCAATATGAGGACAACCAGATGAAAAGGTTGCCTTACTGCTAAGGAGACCATAACCGGGATCACACTAGCGCTCTGGCCATTGAGTCTGGAAGATTGTAAATCCAGGTTTTCAATTGCTTGCGGAACTCAGACTCCTTGTCCAGTGCTCTTAATAGAGGGGGTAGGGCGTTCCATGCTTTGGCACCCAACACCGCTAGGGATTTGCCCCCGCGGGTTTTGAGTCTGAATCTAGGGATGGTCAAAAGATTGGCATTGGAGGATCTTAGTGCGCGGTTTGGACAGTATTTTACAAATTTATTTCTTAGGTAAGTGGGGCCTGAATTATGCACAGCGCGAAAAGTGATAGTTAAAACTTTGTGGAGGACCCTTTTAGTTATAGGCAGCCAGTGTAGTGCATTGAGGGCTTTGGTTGCTGAGGATCTTCTTGGCCATTTCAGAACCAGCCTTGCAGCTGCATGCTGCACCATCTGGAGTTTATGGGTAACCATCTTATTGGTGCCAGCGTACAGGCTATTGCAGTAGTCAATACGGGAGGTGACTAATGCAATCGTAACAGTTTTCCTTGCTTCGAGGGGCAGCAGGTCGAAGAACTTTCTAAGCATTTTTATTACCCCGAAACAGGTGCCTGCCACTTTTGACGCTTGATGTTTGAAGGATAGATCGGCGTCAAACTGTACCCCAAGGTTGCGAGCCGAGGAGGTAGTGTGAGGTGGAATTTCTGCCTTCTCAGGCCACCACAGTCTGGGGATGAAATCATTATTTGAGCCTATGGGCATGATCTCGGTCTTTCCTGTGTTGCATTTTAGATGGTTTTTCCGCATCCACTCAAAGGTGGCCGTTAGGCAGCACTTAAGCTTTTCCTCCCAGGCCTGGTTGTCTTTGTCCATGACCAGGATCAGTTGGGTATCGTCGGCCGGTCATTGGATGATTTTGAATGAGGCAGTTCTACACAACCAATAATTGTAGCTTTGCACCTCACAAACGAGCTCAGGGGGCTATAAATCTGTGGGAGTGAGCACCACATTTCCGTTGTTCACAGAGCCTGCTGCCTGGGACCCTCTCCTGCTGCTGTCACAAGTGCCTGCTGCCTGGGAACCTCTCCTGCTGCTGCCAGAAGTGCCTGCTGCTTGGGACCCTCTCCTGCTGCTGCCTGGGACCCTTTTTCTGCTGCTACCAGAAATACCTGCTGCATGGGACCCTCTCCTGCTGCTGCCTGGGACCCTCTCCTGATGCTGCCAGAAGTGCCTGCTGCCTGGGACCCTCCCCTGCTGCTGCCACAAGTGCCTGCTGCCTGAGACCCTCTCCTGCTGCTGCCTGAAGTGCCTGCTCCCTGGGACCCTCTCCGGCTGCTGCCTGGGACCCTCTCCTGCTGCTGCCAGAAGTGCCTGCTGCCTGGGACCCTCTCCTGTTGCTGCCAGAAGTGCCTGCTGCCTGGGACCCTCTCCTGCTGCTGCCTGGGACCCTCTCCTGCTGGTGCCAGAAGTGCCTGCTGCCTGGGACCCTCTCCTGCTGCTGCCTGGGTTTCTCTCCTGCTGCTGCCAGAAGTGCCTGCTGCATGGGACTACTCACCACTCACTTCAACCACAGGTGTTACATGTCCACAGGGATGGCAAGACCTGAGAAGCTCCGTGCCAGTCCATTCACAAGCGAGGAGCTGGAGGTGCTAGTGGACAAGGTGCTGGCACAGTACCCGAGGCAGTATGGTGGCCCCAGTGTAGTGGTAAGTTATCATTGAGGGTGCTGTTGGGCGGGAGGGGGGTCAGACATACATGGGGCTGGTGATGTGTGCGACACACTGAGGGGTTTCAGTTCAGTTATCCTGCATGTGTGTATGATTGGCATGTAGCCTCTACGCCCTCATGTATGCATGCTTTGATATCTAGTTTGGCCATGCAGAGTGCCCTTGTGAGGTGTGCCCCAGTTTGGGAATTAGGGTGATTCCAATTGGTCCTGAGTCTGCGTATTGCTACTGTTGTGATAGATGTTGGTACATGACACTGTGTAACTGATCATTTACCAAACTTTTCTCCCATACCTGCAGCTAAAGGTACTCCAGCGTAAGGCCGTGTGGAGGGCCATTGCTGCAAAGGTACGAGCCCTGGGGTTATCCAACAGACGACGCACCCACTGCCACAAGAGGTGGGACGACATCAGCCGGCTAGCAAAAAACATGGCCGAGATTACCTTGGGGCTGCAACCGCGCACTGGGCGTCTGGCACGGCACAACTTAACACCACTGATGTTCCGCATATTGGTAGTGACTAATCCTGAGTTGGATGCATGTCTGAAGGAGCATCACCAGCAAGGCAGGGGTGAGTATTTGGGGAGGGTGACTTTGCCTGGGAGAGGATGCATGTGTACACAGCCATTGGCAGCGGTGAGCCATGTTATGTTTGTGGGGTGGTGCTGTGATGTGTCATGTGAGTGGCTGCAGGGATGTGTGCTAGTGTCAGGCATTGTGCCAAACAACCCTTACAAGGCTGATCATCCCTGCTGTGCTTTATCATAGCCAGGTGTGTTCGGATCCATATGGTCATTCTGCATTGTGATGGTGTGGGGAATGTGTTAGGGGTTAACATAAGGGTCCACTTTCTGAGTGTGAGTTCATGTATTCAGACTTTGCATGCACCATGATTGTTGAGGGTCACACGTATGACAACAAGGTGCCCCAGAGTACCACATGGTGCTTGGTGTGACCTACTTGGCATTGTGGACTGTCATGTCCTAATAGGTCCCAGGATGCTTGTTTTCGGTCCAGGAAAGACATGGCTTGGCAGTTCGGGCTGGACTGTTTCCATGAGGCACAGGGTCAGACTGATTTGCACATGGCCATGTCTGAACTGGGGTGGCTGAGTTAGCTAAAGAATGGTGATGGATTAAACCCAGATCATTTGACTGGGGGTGAGTGTTTGATTTGCTCAAACGCTCCGTTCATCACCCCCCTTTTGTATAGATTTATACAACCCTGCATCTCTCTCTCTCATGCAGAATTGCCAGTGGGCACGGAGGAACGGGAGCCGGAAACCAGTGGTGGCGAAAGTAGCACTACAGCTGCACCGGAGGCCAGTGACACAGAGCTCACCAGCGCATCTGAAGGGGACAGGAGTATGTAGGAGGAATCCGTGGCTGAGACACAGAGTACTACATCATCTGATGCAAGTGGTGATGCTTCCATTGTAGTGTAGTTCCTATTTTCCCAATAGGCTCTGCGCATTGGAATAACATAAACAGCAGTGTAGACGTAGGACTGAGGTCATCTAGGTCTCTACTGGCTATGTTAGACTTAATTTAGGTTTGCGAGCTAGCTCAGAGGTCACTAGAAACTTTCTCGAATGAATAGGGAGGGGTTAACTTCCCTGATTCAGACAAGAAGGGATTCAGCTTCTGACAACTGCATAAACATGACAACTTTGCTCCCTCAGAATAAAGAGTGTATCTCTAGAGTCGTGTGAAAACAATAGACGGCTATTTCACTCAGTCAATTGTGCATACTTAGTTTCACCAGAGTGCAGAGAAATAGAGAGACGGGCGTTTTCAATAAAAAGGTGTTATTGTTTTGAACAGTCTTCTTTCTCATGCAAGAGAAATGAATTGCCACAATTGCAATACTTATTATGAAGTAAAGTGCGTACAGTAAAAGTAGTATTACGAAATAATTCTGTAAAAGCATAGATCTGGTTTCTTAGCCATATGATAGTTAAAATAGATAAAATATATATACATACATAAAACCATTGATTAACGTACTCAACTGGTGCTTCTAACTACGCCTACCCCGATGTACCTGACCTAAGCCTAATACTTGGGAAGGATTAAGTGAGTAGCAGTTTAAGTTAAGTTTGTTAAGATTGTTTTTGCCAAGGATCTGAATCAAGAATTCTCTTTAAGGGTTTAGTAAGCTCTGTACTTTAGTAATAGAATGTGGGAGGTCTGGTATCTCTTTCTTCAGGACTCGATCTCCCAGCAACCCGCAAGGGTGACTCGGGAACACCGGAGCTGGATTTTCTCGGCGTGAGAAAAAGTAGCTTCTCCAGCGCGTCAAAGGGGAGGGGCGGCTTCGGTGGGCTCTCGCATCAGCTGGGCTCTCGGGCAAGTAGATAGCCTCTCTGCTCCAAACCACCGTGTGTTTGCTTAAGGCAACCGTTGCTATTTTACACCTGAAAGGTGCCGGGTTTGACGTAAGGTTGGACATAAGACGTCACTAAGAACTAACAGTTCTTGCTGGACTCCAGGAGTTCTTGTTCAAATCAAAACAAAAGCAGGGAGGGAATTTCCTGGGCTGCTGGAGGCTTGGTTTGTTTAAAGAATGCGTTGTGCTTTCTAGGAGTCGATGGGAGTAGCTGTGCTGTGCTTTGGACTGCATTGGCTATTACTGAATATGGATATGATTCTTATGCCTTTGTAAGGATATTATTGATTATAACCGCACAAGGGCATGAATCGGGAATATCGAATTAGAGTCCTAGATAGAAATACAACACCCACTCCACGGATTAATGTCCATCATTACTAAAAAACTAAGCAATAATAAACATGTAACAATGCATGTGTGTTTTCCAACCCACCCCAAAATACATATTTCGCATTTGAAATGGTATATGGTAAATACACGAAAATGAGTATTGGTACTGTACGCTTTTCAAGCAGTGTCATCATTCATAAAAATGCATATATATATTAGCTGAATGATTTGTGAAAATTACACATGAAATGGCTCTGAATACAGAAAAGAAGGTCGAGACCATTCCATCACATATTTATACAAAATGCTGTATGTGCTAGAGGCTGAGGTAAAATATTGTCTCTAGTATCTCTAAGAATAGTTCTACTTTAAGCAGAGTACCATGTGCCAAAAAAAGGTAAATATTTTGGAAATGGAAAAAATAATTTCATTTTCAGGGGAAAAAATAGTTCCAAATGTTTGCAGTAGCTTTGTTTATCAAAAATGAAGGCCGAATTCAGAGTTTAGGGAACGCTGTGTGATCATTGTTTTTAAGAATTATTCTCGTTGACTGGAGAGAACATCATATCAGACAGACTCTACAGACTCGCAAAAAAATGGTCTACAACATCAGGTGAAAGTTCGACCAAGTTCGAAAATGCTGAGAATTGCTATCATCAATGTTTGGATCAGCAATGCTCACAGAAGGTTGTACCTGTATGGTGCTGCTTTCCTCTCGTACCTCACCGCCACCTACTCGTAGTGGTGAAGTCTCAACGAATGTCGTGATCAGAATAGGTAGCCGCTGGGGACAACACGATGCATGAGTCGTTACCGGACCTAGCAAAGTATCAATATCCTTTGGTACTGCTGATGGTAGTGTAAGACAGATGTCTAACACGCATTCTTCTCCGCATAGCAGACATCGAAGCACAGGTAAGATGCAATCCTGCCAGATTGGTCTGAATGAAAGAAACCAGGTTGTAGTTAGATCTCTTAGCCGGGCCAATCCGAGGACCTTAGTGATACAGTCTCTGTATCGTATTGCTAGGATCGTTTCTTCCATCGTTGCTAGAGTCTTGTCTATGGATTGGCTTGCCATATCAGAGCAGAAGGAACAAAAATAAAATTCCTGCCACGAGTCCCAAGATTATTGGTAGGCTGCCAAAGACAGAATGGACAAAATTCGTGAAGATGCCCAGAACTGTTTCAAAGGGTGCTAACAGTCCCGAAAAAACAGTCTTAAATACATGTGCGATGCCACTGGTATCAGACATGTTTAAGATTTGGCTTAACATTTCAGCGAAATGCGTTATGCAATTTGTCGATAAAAGAGTATGTATCTCTGCCGATGTCCTTGCCATTTGCAGATCATACGTTTCTTTGGATGACGTTAGAGGCACAGTTGTCTGTAAAAGAATAGACTTCATTCTGCTTAAAGTATCAATTCGAATAGAAGAGATATTCAACGAAGGCCATAACGCAGCCCCCATATCTGGATTGCTGTGTGGATACAATACTTGCATACAGCAAACTACCCTTGAAGTTACGGTCACGAGATAAGCTTTCCCTGGCACCATCCCACAACAGCTCTGGTCACTTATTAAAATGTAACTCCCGATACTAATTTGTTTGAAAAATGGCTCTATCTGTTTTGCAGGCGTGCCATGCAGGTGACATGAAAGGTTATTTGAAGACCCTTCGCAGGCTCCATGCAAGTTAATACCTTGACACAGAAGTGTACCGCTTAGTGATTTTTTACATTTGTTACCACTAAGGAATACATCCCTTTTCCCTTCACTATAACATCTGTGTGTATAGGGTAAATCCCATGTTGATTTGATGTAATCTTTACCCAACTTTTCATACTGGCCTGCAGGTATATACTCTTGGCAGTATTTAAACTGGAAGGTTGTTATCGGAATTGAAATTGTTCTGTGTATTATCCATTCAATGACAGGTCTCTCTGACATTGTCAATGGTAATCTCTCAAGTTTTTCAATGCTCACAATTGTATAATCTGCTCCTTTTTGTGCCAAACTGATTTGTTTATCAGTAAAGTTAAAGATACCGAATAATGACATTGTGTTGATTAAACGCCATGGTACGTAGCATGAACGCAGATTTTGCAACGTCCAACCAAGATGTACAATAGAACGTAATTGAGACTGTCTATGTTGTAACATTAGTAAGTCCTGTTCTATTATATCAATAGCAGATGATACAATGCTGTCCAATGAATATATTCTGGAGGACAGAGTCGTTAACCCATTGTCCACTACAGAAAGAGATTTTACCAAATTAATACGATCAATTTCTCGTATTTTCTCTGCTGTTTCAATTTGCTTTACTTTCCAAGCTTCGTTGTACGCAGCGTATATACCAGCCGCTATGAAACATTTTTGACGCAGTTTGCGTAGTCCCATTATGAAATCACGAAAGTCAACACCGTCTTTAAGTAAAGTCAAATGTTGCTTCATTTCAGCCAGTGTGGATTTCTGTTGCCACTCTAGGCATAGTTTCCCTACACTGTATGTTGTAACTATCCCTGGATGTTGTCTCTTCGAGTATCTTGGGTCTGGCCTGGTCATTTTGAACCCCTGTGTTTTGTTCAGGAATCTATCTTGACAGTTGTTTGTGTCTGATGGCCAGATCAACCACTTTTTTCAATCAGGATGTGTTCTGTTTTGGCTAAACATATGGGATATGTCTATCTCCACATCTGTAGTGCTATCACTATCAGTTATGGGTTTCGGAATAGACAGTGTATTTAAGTCTTTTATCTTAGCTAAGCCAAGACAAGTAGTTTGTTGAATTGTGTCATTCAAAAATATCATTTTTTCTGGGATCATGCAGGCTCTAAATAATGCTTCTAGGCCTTGTACTTGCCAATCTTTGGAACCCCAGATTGTTTTTGTTTCAATGTTGTTTTTCCAAAATTCGAAACCAAATGTAGACATTTTGTCATTAAATTTTTCAGAATAAACCAATTTAGTATTTGTCAACATTGTTTTCATTCCTGTCCTATTTAACATTTTAAAATAAAACGTTTTTAGATCACTGTTGTTAAACCCTGAGAAGTACTAGAATTTCTCATAAAATGTTTTCAAGCTGCCTTTTGGCGGTGTTGGACAGTGTTCCCATTGGTTATAAGATAAAACATTTCTAAGCTGTGCAGTATTATGCAAATAGTGATCAACAAAGCAGTTATGACAGTATAACTCTTCATAATTCGATGAACCCTGTAAGTAATCATGTTCGGTAAATTTGGCTGACATTACTAAATCTGACATCATATTATTAATGTTTTCAAAGTCCCAATCATCAGAGAAAGTACTTGGTGTCACAAAGTCACTTAATGAAACCTTGAACTAGTGTGGATACTTCAAGAGCTCAACCGGGCCAAAAATGTCATAATCAGTTCTGTCCCATGCTAACCCGCCGGGTATTGGTTTGGCTGAAATGTTTACTGATGACAGTTCTCTTTTCTCGATGTGGGAGGATGTGTGAGGCTTTAGGACCAAGTTGATGTTCTGACTTGCTGTGTCCATTGTACTATATTTTCCATCAATGAATTTTCCCAAATATAGAACCATGATGAGCCAAAGCAGGAGAGTACGTACACCTAACACAATCCAAAATTCAATCCATGGTGAAATCAGATATGTTTCTTTTAGTTGAAGAGAAAGTTCAATTATTTTTTCTTTGAAAGTGTTTGCTGCAGGGGTTTCTTCATGCTCACTTGGATCTTCTGAGAAGTCGTCGAAGTTGATGAAGGTGCCAGATGCAGTTCTGTCAATTGTTGGGATTTTTTCCGGTTTTTCATTTGCTTTTGCATTTTTCTTTGTTTCATTAGAATAGTCAGAGGCTACATCATTGTAGATTGGTGTTTCTTGACAAACTGTTGTAATTTGGGTTTCAAGAGGCACAAGTTCCATGGCATTATTGCATAGTCCTTTTTGATTCACTGCAGGTTTATCAAATTTGATTAGTCTCTCAGCATGAGCCTCTTGGATTGTAGCAAATTTCGGTATTCTGCTATTTCTTGGGAGTCCACTGGGCCTACTACTTATTATTGGTCACATGATTGTGGTTTTACCAGGTCGATGGATACAACTTGGTTCTCCTTTTTACCAGCAAAGGGCGGTAGTACAACTGATCTTGTTCCGTTGATGGTGAAGACAGGTACAGCTTTTCTGTAAGAAGGCCTAAATTCCTTCTTCACCGCGATCTTCTCTCTGACCAGATCCCCAATCTTTGGAATCCAGACAGGTCTTGCTGGGACAGGTGGTTTTTCTTCAGTGGTTGTCGGCTGTTGTTTTACTTTTATGTTACTCAGGCTTTTTCTTGTTTCATTTAGATCCTGTAAAACAGCCAAACTGTCTTTGATATCAAAGCATTTTTCTTCTACCACTGAAGTGTGACAGTCAAGATCCTGAATTAGCATTCTAGTACCGAACAATAGTTCGCATGGAGTGAGACCCTTTAGAGAATTTCTTGGCAGATTATTAAGACTACATTGGACACTTGTTAAATGTTTGACCCACCCATCACCCGAACCTAATACCCTCACTGTTATAGATTGCTTTAAGTCCAGTTTTTTTCTTTCCACTACCGTATTTCCCTCAGGATGGAAGGGAGAAGAGTACCGCAATGCAATGCCCATGCTGTTCATGGCCTCTTTGTAAGCTCGAGAGCTAAACGCAGGACCCTGATCAGAATGTAGCATGCCAATTGCGTATGTGCCGATAAAGACTCGCAAATCTTTTATAACAGTTCTGGCATCAGCCGAGTGCTGCTGGTCTACATATTCAAGTTAATTTGTCTTAATAATTATTGGGAAGCATTCTTCTGGTTGGATTTCTGTATCATAGAAAGCCTGAAGCTTTCTAACAAAGATGTCCGGGCAGTATTCTGGTCCGGTTCACAGCTGCGATCTCTGTTGCAGTCTGGACAATCCATTGCAAATTTGTAAATTTGCACGCTCATTCCCGGCCACCAGTACCCTGATTGTAATTCTATTAAAGATTTCAAGATCTGTTGGTGCCTCGGACCCAGTCCCATGTGTGCGCTTTCAATTAAGAAAACTCTCCGGTTCGTGTTTGGAATTACTCTATCCCCCACTCCAGGGATTTGAGCAAATGGAACGGAGTTTGCATCAATTATGTATGTATTACTGAGTGGATAGTTGAGAGGTAATGCTGCATAATTTCCTTTTAATAAGGCTTTTACTGCCAGCATGGTTTCCCCATCTATGTGTTTTTCTGAACGCTTTTTAGTGGCTACGGAAGCCGGTTGAACCGCTTCCGCTGTGGCTGTGTTTGCCAATGAATTCCCTGCAACGTGAACGCCATCACGTTGATGACTCAGTGCGTGTATCACGTGAGTCTTCTGTAGTTCTTTCTTTAAAAGAACTACTTGTTCCCAAAGCGTTTTATGCTTTATTGTGGCACCTGTGTCATCTTTGTAACAGTTTTTGCTCCATGTCTGCATGTCACTGTTGTAAGACTTGACGCAGAAATGCGAATCGCACACTATTAGTGTCGGGAATTCACGATCGGCATTTTCAAGCGCCATCTTTAAAGATCTTATTTCAGCTCGCTGAGCTGAACAGTTTCTGATTGATTCAGTTTTGGTAATCATTGGTCTGAATTTACAAGAGCACAAGCGACCTTCAACAATCGCTCACACTGCTTTGTATGATTTCTCCACTACTTTGTAGTGTTGTGCAAATCTGTCCATGTAGATTACACAAGTGTACTTTTCAAGAGGCAGAATTTCCATTGGCAGAAGATATTCTTGTTCGTACTCTAGATCATCTAGTTTCTTCAGTTTCAGGTCAAAATAGTATTTCACGTCTTCTGCAGCAAGAGAATTTTCCCATTGTATCCATTCTGGATCTAATGCCACAGCATTTAAATTGCGTGTACACGTTAATGCCTCAAGGGCTGATTCTGCTGTAAAAACAGTTATCTTCTGCCTTGGGCTCTTTTTTTACTACAGCAGTTTGAACCGCTATCAGAATTTTTTCTGTAGAACTGGATTTCATTTCAGTTTTAGTGTACAAATGTGATTTGTAAGCTATAGGTACCGTTTCTCCCTCATTAGAGGTCAGGTATGTGAATCCGCGTCTTCCTGGGATGACTCGGATTACAAGATTGCGTGTGTTTTCACGTGTTTGCAATTTTGTTTTAGTTAACATGTCTGTTTGTAGTGATCTTAAAATTTCTGTGTGTTTCTGAGTCCAATTTATTGGTTTGAAATCAGGTCTTATTAATTCATAGAGAGGTTTAACTCTCTCTGCATAATTTAGTATGTATGTTCTTCCGAAATTCAGGAAACCTAGTATTGATTGTAAACTCTTCAGCGTTTTTGGTGCTTGGAGTACAGCACATTTCTCTAAGAAATTGTCTGCCAGGCTCTTGCCTTCACTTGAAAATTCAGATCCTAAAAATAGGACTGTTAGATGGGCAATTTGTGACTTTTTAAAGTTGAATTTGTAACCCTCTGAAGCGAACCCAAGTATTATGGTGTTCACTCTTTTTAAGTGAGTCTCCAGGTCATAATCTGTGAGGTAGATGTCATCGACATAGGATAATGCCTCATCGTCGTAGATTTGTAGTAACTCTGTTACCCTTGCTGAGAATTATCCTGGGCTATTCTTGAATCTCTGTGGGAGTCTACAGAAGTGTTTTTGTGACCCCATTATTGAGAAAGCGGTCAAATACCTGCTTTCAGGTGCAATGTTTTGACAAAAGAATCCATTAGAGATATCTAATGTTGTTTTATATTTTTTGCGCACAATGTTATTCATTAGTGCTGCACTGTGTGAGTTTTGTACTGCAAATGTTTTGCAACAGGAGTTAAGGTGTCTGTAGTCCAAAACTAGACGATATGAACTGTCTGGTTTGGAGACAGGAAACAAAGGATTGTTCATTTGTGAAGTGCATGTTTCAATCACCCCTGGATATTCAAGTTGATCTAAAATCTCCTTGACTTGCTTTTTAGCTTCTTGTTTAACTGGGTCCTGCCTTTGTGCAGTGGGTTGATTTTTTAACTGGATTTTGTGGTGAGGCGAATCCTCATCCCATCCTACATGATTTTTATATAATGCAGGAGCCGTATATTTTTTATGAATTGGTATATGATTAGAGAAGGCAGGCATAATTATTTCTTCGCCATGAGGGCACTCCCTGACAAACTCTGGTGGCCAATCTTTTTCAGCTAACAGGATGTCATAGCCTTTTGAACGATTATCCCAAAAGAGACCTCTTACTTTCCTCGTTTTTCCCCCTCTAAACGTAATGTTATTTCGTATATTTTATGGGGTTTGCTAACCCTGGTATCTGCAGTTTCCACCTGAATGTATTCATTTGTGTCCACTGTCTCCAGATGATTCATCAGGATCTTGCCAGTTATGGTCACTTCTGCTGCGCTGTCTAGCATTGTCTGAGCCCACTCTCCATTTTTCAGCTGTGTCCTCAGAATCCTCAGCATGTTTAATCTTAATACTTGCTACCTTCTTTCTGGCATATTGTGATTTATTACTTTGATGAGCAGGTTCCTTGTCTTTGGACTTGACGTGCTCTTCTCTGTGTTTTGATCGTCCTCTCCTTTCCGATTTCTGTGAGGAAGATCGAGAAAGATTGAGTGAGAGTGATCGAGAGGGACGTGTATCAATGTCTTGATATCTATCAGGTTTTCTTAATTAATCCCTATTTCTAAGGTTGTATCTTTTTTCAGAGGGTTTCCTTTGGGGAGACGTGTTTCCTCGGTCTGGAGATTTTTCTCTCCGTTGGGGAGACCTTCCTCTGGACTGGACTCGTTTTTACCTGGGAGTGGATTGCTTATTACCTTCCCAGCTCCTTTTTGGAGTATTCAGATTATTTTTAATAAAAGTTTTTTCAGGATTTTCCGTTAGTTGGGGTTTTACCGGTTTCCCACCCAAACTATCTCTTCCTAGTTCTTCATAGGATTTTTCTATGATTCCGGCAAGTTCAAATGGTTGTTCTCCTATATCTGTCTCCTTCAATTTCTGGCGGATCGCCACAGATGCTGCTTCTCCTTTTATATTGGCTAACAATATAGCTGACACCTGCTTGAAGTCTTTCAATAATTTCATACCCAGAGTTAAAGCAGGTTCTGGACCGTATTCATTTTGAATCTGTCTAAATACATCTGGTATATCCGCCATAGAGGGAACACCATGTGTTTTTGTGTAGATTGAAGCAAAGACTGTGCCCCAAGTGTCACAGTCTTCCACATGTGGTGCGATCCCCATTGGAAGGCAGATAGTCAGAATTCTGTCTTTTTCAGTAGGAGTAGTATCTGGAAATACTGCTTCTATTTGAGTAATTTTGTGTGCCAACCAGAATGGAATTTGTTCCCGTTTTGTGGGTACTTTACCAAGACATGATTGTATGTTCTGTGGTGTGATTTTGTTTATGTTCCCCTGATGAGGGGTCGGCTGTGGAATGTTAACTATTGGTTGGACTGTTGAAGTCTGCATGACATATTGAACCAATTGTCTATGTCTTTTAATTAGTAGTTTTAGTTGAACTAATTCTCTGTATGCCTTCGTTAATTCTTTCAGTTTAACTAGGAGTTCTTCGCTTGACATTGTTTCGATTTCTGGGTGTGTTGCGTAATCGGCTAGAACCGGCCACGTTGCTCCCGGTCTACCAAGTGGACCGTGCCTGGTGATGTGATTATTAGGTTTTAGGGCGCCATTAAACCAGAGCAGGTGCTCTTGGTAATTTAGTGGGATTTCAACATCTTCGAAAGGAGTGTATATATCCGGAGGTTCCTCTATTTTGTAATAGTGGAATTCTTTTGTTATAGAGTTTGCTGCTGGAAAGTGTATCCATGAATAGAATACCTCTGTCTGCCGATATTCATGGGCCTCTACCACGAATATGACTGTACCACCACATGATGTCAGTCCATTTTTTATAAGTTTAAGAGTTATAGTTCTCCTTACATTGACCGGAATGAGTATAACATTCGGGTCATTTTCTTGGATGGCTGTGTCATCCTCTATTAATTGAGCTACTATTCTAGCTCTCTCAGCTTCATCGTCACTTTCCACCATTTTTACTGACAGAAAGCTCTTTGTTGCAGATCAAGTTTCAAGGAAACAAAGATTAGGTGCACAATATTTTTGGAACACTGTATCCTTCAACGTTGACTAAACCAAAAACTAATACATAGGAATCTCTTCCTACTAAGTTCCGGCGAATATTAACCATTCACCCACTCCAGACGTCTTTTGGAGTTTTTACAGAAAAAGGGTTCTGTGTGAACAAGCACGACTGAGTTACTCTAGTGTCTTGCGTTAGATTATCGCCTTACCAAACGTTAGGCGCCATGTAGTGTAGTACCTATTTTCCCAATAGGCTCTGCGCATTGGAATAACATAAACAGCAGTGTAGACGTAGGACGGAGGTCATCTAGGTCTCTACTGACTATGTTAGACTTAATTTAGGTTTGCCAGCTAGCTCAGAGGTCACTAGAAACTTTCTCGAATGAATAGGGAGGGGTTAACTTCCCTGATTCAGACAAGAAGGGATTCAGCTTCTGACAACCGCATAAACATGACAACTTTGCTCCCTCAGAATAAAGAGTGTATCTCTAGAGTCGTGTGAAAACAATAGACGGCTATTTCACTCAGTCAATCGTGCATACTTAGTTTCACCAGACTGCAGAGAAATAGAGAGACAGGCGTTTTCAATAAAAAGGTGTTATTTTATTGAGCAGTCTTCTTTCTCATGCAAGAGAAATGAATTGCCACAATTGCAATACTTATTATGAAGTAAAGTGCGTACAGTAAAAGTAGTATTACAAAATAATACTGTAAAAGCACAGATATGGTTTCTTAGCCATATGATACTTAAAATAGATAAAATATATATACATACATAAAACCATTGACTAACGTACTCAACTGGTGCTTCTAACTGCGCCGACCCCGATGTACCTGACCTAAGCCTAATACTTGGGAAAGAGTAAGTAAGTAGAAGTTTAAGTTAAGTTGGTTAAGATTGTTTTTGCCAAGGGTCTGAATCAAGAATTCTCTTTAAAGGTTTAGTCAGCTCCGCACCTTAGTAATAGAATGTGGGAGGTCTGGTATCTCTTTCTTCAGGACTCGATCTCCCAGCAACCCGCAAGGGTGACTCGGGAACACCGGAGCTGGATTTTCTCGGCGTGAGAAAAAGTAGCTTCTCCAGCGCGTCAAAGGGGAGGGGTGGCTTCCGTGGGCTCTCGGGCAAGTAGATAGCCGCTCTGCTCCAAACCACCATGTGTTTGCTTAAGGCAACCGTTGGTATTTTATACCTGAAAGGTGCCAGGTTTGACGTAAGGTTGGACATAAGACGTCACTAAGAACTAACAGTTCTTGCTGGACTCCAGGAGTTCTTGTTCAAATCAAAACAAAAGCAGGGGGGGGGGGGGGAATTTCCCGGGCTGCTGGAGGCTTGGTTTGTTTAAAGAACGCGTTGTGCTTTCTAGGAGTTGATGGGAGTAGCCGTGCTGTGCTTTGGACTGCATGGGCTATTACTGAATATGGATATGATTCTTATGACTTTGTAAGGATATTATTGATTATAACCGCACAAGGGCATGAATCAGGAATATCGAATTAGGGTCCTAGATAGAAATACAACACAATGTTGTCAGACACAGGGGATGGGGAGTCTGCTATATCATCTACCACTCAACGGTCAGTGCCCAGCCTCCCATCCACTTCCTCTGGTGCTGCCCGTGTCCGTAAGAGGGGACGAGTTACATACACACCTGGTACTGCTGAGCCTGCACCTGTCCCCTCTGCTGCCCTCAGTGCTGAGTCTGTAGGGCTCCTGCGCCAGCTTTGTGTGGGCCAGACCGCCCTGCTCAATGCCTTCAGTGGCCATGACAAGAAATTAGGGCAGGTGGTTGCATACATGGAGGGCATACACTCTGACGTGGGTGGGCTCCACCGAACAGTCAAGGCTTTGTCATCCGCAGTAACATCTGCCCTTCAACAAGCACATGCTCCCATTCCTGCTCAGGTGCCTTTGTCCACCCCCCAGTCAGTGGCCACATCAGAGGACAGCGACCATGGTTCGCATGCGTCACAGACACGATACAGCACAAGGAGCACAAAGCAGACACAACCCAAGGGTCCCGCCCACAGACACCATCGCCCCAGAAGAGCAGAGCCAGCCCAGAATGCAAAGACAAGAGCCTGCCAGGGAAGAGCAAGGCCGAAAAAGCAATGAGGCTGACATCAGCCTCACAAACCTCTGAGGCATCAACAGCAAAGGACTCTCCTGTCCCTAAAATGTCACGCAGAGCTAGGCGTGCAGTGTCTGTGCCCACTGAGGAGGTGTTGTATATCAAGGGTACAACTAGGAAGGGCACAGACACACATCCCCCACCACATCAACTCCAATTTCAAGCCCAGTGAAGCAGGTGAAGGAGGGCACTGTAGGGGCCACCCCAGGCAAAGAGGCAAACTAGGGCACTGTAAGTGGGACACCTGGCAAAGAGGCAAAGGAGGGAACTGTAAGTGGGACATCTGGCAAAGAGGCAAAGGAGGGCACTATAGGTGGGATACCTGGCAAGCAGGGTAAGGTGGTCCAGAGGCGTAGCCAGACAAAGCATTCCACAGGATCCAGCACATCACCAGAGGGAGTGCCAGTGTCTGAACCAGATGCGGGACAATTAGTGTGTGTACCTGTTGTGTCATCACCAGTTCCCATTAACCCCAAGACAGGGAAGCCATTCCGTATTCCCAAAAAGTGGAAGGGCACCCCTCCAACCTCTCCCATAAACCCTGTCCCAGGTCTGCATGACTCCACCTCCACGTGCCACTATACCACCTGGTCCAAACAGCCCTCCAACTTGCCAAACGACTGATAGCCCTACATCACCTGCTTCTCTGTCTCCCCAGTCAAGTCTTCCTGCTTACCCCGACATACAGCCAGCTCCAAGTCTACCTGACAGCCAGATGTGAGTGGCAGTCACCCTCATACAGCTGTCTCTCATAGAGGTGGGCTAGTCCTGACCATCTTTGCCATCTGGTTGTGTTTCTGGCCATGGAAGGGTACAGTCAAACACACTCACTGTGCAGCTTCTCATGTCCTGACTCTGCACTTCTCCCTGGCCACTGGCCCTGTCATTCACTGATTTTCTGGCCTTGCCTGTGCAGCTTCTCATGTCCTGACTCTGCACTTCTCCCTGGCCACTGGCCTTGTTATTAACTGCTGTTCTGGCCTTGCCTGTGCAGCTTCTCATATCCTGACTCTGCACTTCTCCCTGGCCACTGGCCTTGTCATTCACTGCTGCTCTCACCTTGCATGTGCAGCTTCTCATGTCCTGACTCTGCACTTCTCCCTGGCCACTGGCCTTGTCATTCACTGCTGTTCTGGCCTTGCCTGTGAGGTTTCTCATGTCCTGACTATGCAATTCTCCCTGGCTACTGGCCTTGTCATTCACTGCTGCTCTCACCTTGCCTGCGCAGCCTCTCATGTAGTTGCTGTGCCACCTGCCCTGGACACTGGCCCTGTTGATCTGCTGTGTTGGAGCCTCCCCTGTGCCATGGACACTGGCCCTGTTGCTCTGCTGTGTTATACTCTCTCCTGTGCAGCCTCTCATGTATTTGCTGTGCCACTTGCCCTGGACACTGGCCCTGTTGCTCTGCTGTGTTAGAGTCTCCCCTGTGCCATGGACACTGGCCCTATTGCTCTGCTGTGGTACTCTCACCTGTGCAGCCTCTCATGTACTTGCTGTGCCACCTGCCCTGGACACTGGCCCTGTTGCTCTGCTGTGTTGGGGTCTCCCCTGTGCCATGGACACTGGCCCTGTTGCTCTGCTTTGTTGTACTTTCACCTGTGCAGCCTCTCATGTAGTTGCTGTGCCACCTGCCCTGGACACTGGCCCTGTTGCTCTGCTGTGTTGGAATCTCCCCTGTGCCATGGACACTGACCCTGTTGCTCTGCTTTGTTGTACTTTCACCTGTGCAGCCTCTCATGTACTTGCTGTGCCACCTGGCCTGTACACTGGCCCTGCTGCTCTGCTGTGTTGGAGTCTCCCCTGTTCCATGGACACCGGCCCTGTTACTCTGCTGTGTTGGAGTCTCCCCTGTGCCATGGACACCGGCCCTGCTGCTTTGCTGTGTTGGAGTCTCCCCTGTGCCATGGACACTGGCCCTGTTGCTCTGCTGTGTTGTAGTCTCCCCTGTGGGAATACGACTATTAAAGAAGGGTCTGGGGGACGATGTTTACCGACCTGTCAAGTTTATACCCCTAATGAACTACATTACAACAACAAAAAAACTTGAAGGTCTACAAAGTTGAGAAAAAGAAGTGGCCACAAGAAAATATCACACACCACTATCACGACTAAGGGTGAAGGACCATCAGTTGTAAAGAAGTCCTATCAGCCCACCCATATGGTGGAACATCGTCATCTAGGACTTTATGAGCAGGTTCTTATATGGCCAAGCCTGTATGTTAGTGCTTGGTACCAATAGATCCTGAGCTGAAAGAAGATGTGTCCTCACTGAGAGTGGTACTGATAGGGTGCAGTGCTCAAAGAGATAAGTGAGTGATTAAAATGACGGTCAGGGTAGAAAAATGTGTTTATTGGTATCTCCCTGGACGTCAGGTAAAAAAAGTGTGATGACAGTGTAAAAATATCACTGTACAGTGAGCATATACAATCTAGGCCAACATGTTTCTGCCGTTATGGTAATACTTTACCGGCATTCTTCAGGGCCAGGCTGGAATAACAGCTACTGCAACATCCACTATTATAAGTGTATAATCATAATCAGAAGAAATTATATAACATGGTTGAAGTAAGTAGAATTGTGTGGCTAAATGAACCACCCTACCGTATCCTCGTGAATAACCATGTAAAGAGCAATCCTTTCCTGCGAACATCAACATAAACATCGTCCCCCAGACTCTTCTTTAATAGTCGTATTCCCACAGGGGAGACTACAACACAGCAGAGCAACTGGGCCAGTGTCCATGGCACAGGGGAGACTCCAACACAGCAGAGCAGCAGGGCCGGTGTCCATGGCACAGGGGAGACTCCAACACAGCAGAGTAACAGGGCCGGTGTCCATGGAACAGGGGAGACTCCAACACAGCAGAGCAGCAGGGCCAGTGTACAGGCCAGGTGGCACAGCAAGTACATGAGAGGCTGCACAGGTGAGACTCCAACACACGGTTCATTTAGCCACACAATTCTACTTACTTCAACCATGTTATATAATTTCTTCTGATTATGATTATACACTTATAATAGTGGATGTTGCAGTAGCTGTTATTCCAGCCTGGCCCTAAAGAATGCCGGTAAAGTATTACCATAACGGCAGAAACATGTTGGCCTAGATTGTAAATGCTCACTTTACAGTGATATTTTTACACTGTCATCACACTTTTTTTACCTGACGTCCAGGGAGATACCAATAAACACATTTTTTCTACCCTGACCGTCATTTTAATCACTCACTTATCTCTTAGAGCACTGCACCCTATCAGTACCACTCTCAGTGAAGACACATCTTCTTTCAGCTCAGGATCTATTGGTACCAAGCACTAACATACAGGCTTGGCCATATAAGAACCTGCTGATAAAGTCCTAGATGACGATGTTCCGCCATATGGGTGGGCTGATAGGACTTCTTTACAACTGATGGTCCTTCACCCTTAGTCGTGATAGTGGTGTGTGATATTTTCTTGTGGCCACTTCTTTTTCTCAACTTTGTAGTCTCCCCTGTGCCATGGACACTGGCCCTGTTGCTCCTCCGTGTTGTACTCTCACCTGTGCAGCCTCTCATGTACTTGCTGTGCCACCTACCCTGGACACTGGCCCTGTTGCTCTGCTGTGTTGGAGTCTCACCTATGCAGCCCCTCATGTACTTGCTGTGCCACCTGCCCTGTACACTGGCCCTGTTGCTCTGCTGTGTTGGAGTCTTCCCTGTGCAATTGGGCACTGGCCCTGTTGCTCTGCTGTGTTGGAGTCTCCCCTGTGCCATGGACACTGGCCCTGTTGCTCTGCTGTGTTGTACTCTCACCTGTGCAGCCTCTCATGTACTTGCTGTGCCACCTGCCCTGGACACTGGCCCTGTTGCTCTGCTGTGTTGGAGTATCCCCTGTGCAAAGCCCACTGACCTTCCTGTTTACAGTTTGTCTGTTGTGCACTGTGCAGTATGTTGATGTGTCTACGCAGTTCTGTGTGACTCCTCCTTGTTGTTCTGGTCACTAATGAGTGTGCAAAGTGTGTGACTTGCACATCAGTGTTGTGTTTGTTTGATCATCAATGTGTGTTATGTGTGTTTGTGTGGACTGTATGGCCCTGCTCCTCCTCACTGGCATTGTGTGTGACTTCCTCTTGCACTGCAGGCACGTGGTGCCTTTTCTCCTCCTGTATGGCATGGTGTGTGGTGTGATGCCATCCCCTACGTGTGACTCTTGTGCCTAGCCATTGTGGGTCTGCATTCCCTCTATTTGTGTATGGTACACACCTCACATGTCTAATGCTGACATGCAAGTCAGTTGATTTGGATATCCGCTGTCCCCTTTGTTTACATGTGTATGTGCCTCCCCATCCCTTCATTTGTGAGACTGTGCCTTGTGGTGCAGTGTTTGGGCCAAGAGTGCTGTTCCACTCTAGACATGGCCACATTGGTTTATGTGTGATGTTCTTGTGCTATTCATCAGTGTGGATTGCGCTTGTGCACTTGAGCTGGTTGTACTGCCCAGTGCTCTGGTGTAGCTGGTTGTGCTCTTGTATCCCAGAGTGGTGCATCCTATTGTTGTTGTGTTGGGTGTCTGTGTGTTGGCTGTGGTGTAGCTTCACTTCCAGGGTGTGCTGTTGGTTTTGTGCTGTGCTGATGTGTGGTGTGTGTGTTGAGGTTGTGTCTGTCATGTCTGTGTGTATCTGTTGTGCTTGTTGTGCACACACTGCTTGTGCATACAGTGTTGTGGGTATGTGGGCTTGGCATTGCCTGATGTGCATCCCCTGATGTCCTGTGGTGTTTGTTTATTTGTGCTTTCATGTGCATGTGTGGTTTGTTTGATGTGGCAGTGTAGTTATGTGCAGGTGCAATTCTTGTGTGATTTGTGGTATGTTGTGTGTGTTTTGTTGGTGAGTGATGATGTTGTGCAGTGATATTGTGTTTGTACTCCCATTACCTTTCCACAGTTTGGCTGGCAGGGTATATCTGCTTCTGTTGGGGTTGTGTGTGTGTGTTCCTGTGGTGTTTGTGTGTAGTCTTGGCAGGCATCTGTTCAGGCTACCCTGTGGGTGTGTTCTGTTTGTGGATACACCCATGGTGTGTGTTTGTTTATGTGTGTATGTGCTGGGAAGTATTGTCAGCCTTCAGTGTGTGAGGCACATGTGTTGTGTGTTCCTTGGCAGCCACTCCTGCAGTGGCTGTCTCCCTGGTTGTCTGTAGTGTGGTGCAGGGTGTGTATTGTGCTTGCTTGTTCCTGTGCTTGTTTCTGTGCATGGGGTACGCCAGGATGGGCACCTGGCCTGTGACTAGATGGGGTGTGTTGATGTGTGGTTGGGGGTGGTGCTTCCCTGTGGTGCCTGTGCCCTGCCCATGTCTTGTTGTGGCCTTGCCTTGTGCATTGTGCACATGTGTTGACCGCTGCGGTGACGTGACCGGGAGCGTGACGTTGCTGCTAGTTCGCAGTCGATGTGAGTCCCGGATGCAAAGGGGTGACTTGTTGGCAGGTGGGTGATATAGGGGTGCCCTTGTGGATGTGTTGTGTCCCCCAGCAGGGTGTCTGTGGTGGACTTGGACCTTGTGTCAGCCCGTGTGTTGTGTGTTGTATTTGTGTATTAGCGTACCTGCGGCGGCGTCCGCGGCGGCCCAGTTGATGGTAGTGCAGTAGCAGGTACATGACCGGATGCATATGTAGGGCTGGGTCCATGGCGTTCATGACCGGGTGGTGACGACAGTCTCTCTGCTATCGCGCTCCGCTATCGAGTTTCCGCCGTGTCTGGTAGGGCAGTGTCTCCGCTGCGGTGCATCTGCCTGTTTGGGCCATCCTAATTTGTGGAGTGGTGCGGATGTCATTCTGCACGGCGGTGAGTCTCCATTGGCTACCACCGCCGCGGTGGCGGGCGCACTTTGATGGCGGTGCGCGTCGCTCCGCGTGGATGGGAAATTACCTATGTTTTGCTATAATACTATGGCGGACGTGAGTTCCGCTGCTCACGGGCGGAAAAAGGCATTTTTCCGCCCCGCCAGCACCACAGTGGTGACACCGCCCGACATCCTAATGGACCCCTATAGGCTCAGACTGATCCATTTCAAATTCTTACACAGATTCTATAGAACTGTTATTAGCCTGCATAGGATGGGGCTCAGAGAGAATGAGGTCTGCTGGCACTGTGGCTTCTCCGTGGCCACGTTCCTACATGTGGCGTGGGACTGTCCAACACTTACATAATACTGGTGAAAAATGTTTGCTTCGTCGAAGCAAATTGTAGGACGGTCCGAAGTCCCATCGCCCACAATAGGCCTACTAGGATATGTCAAAGACACTCCACCAAAAACACGCAAATTGCATGCGCTGCTGTTATTGTTTGCCAAAAGACTGGTGGCGGTTTGTTGGGGTAGTAGGAGGACGCCATCTGTGGGGAGTTGGCTAGCAGACGTAACATATGGACACATGCAACTGACTATATTTTGGGAGCTCATGCCACCCACCTCCAGGCGTGCGACATTTGGGAACCTTTCCTACAATGACCACAGGTACAGAAGGTGGCTGCCGAGCCGGAACTGACGGCCCACCCTTCCACCTCGATCTTGATGGTGGGATTACTGGGCACCACAGGGGCTGTGATGATCCTGTCTAACTATTAATAGGTGGTACAATAGCTGTATGTCTGTGATTGGCTGGACAACATGACTCCTGTGGTGATATAAGAACGACTTGATTCCTACCAAATGTGTATATAACCTGCATTGTGAACAGCGCTCTCTGTAATTTTTTCTTATGGAAACCATGTTGTGGTCATCTACACAAGGTACTCAACCAATGCACAATGTAATGTATGTTTTTCTGACTTTGCCACTATTAGCGATTGACGCAACAGAAAACTGACTAGTTTTGTTGTTGGAATGTTTTGTAGCTAACAAAATGCTAATAAAAAAAACCATACTGGACCAATAGTGTTTTTTAGGTCTTGACCTACAAACGACTTTAGCTGCCTATTGTCGAAGAACTATTGTCTTCAAAAGAATATACATTGTGCATTTGGCTTTCTTGTCTAACTCTGTTCCCTGCATCTTATTTAGTGACTTTTCTCCATATTTGGTGACTTGCATACTTCTACTGTTGACATAATGAGACTATTTTGTTATTCCTCTTTCAGGACTTTCTGAAAGTGGATGCCTTTCCTTACTCCCACCCCCACCCTCCACCTCCATTATTTATTTACTATTCTTTTTTTTCCACGAGGGTCGGGCAGCTGCTGGCACTGGGCCTCCATGCCTTTTGGTTATTTGCTCATCCTTGCCTCAGTTTTCAAAATAAACAAAGGGCCATATGTATGACAACGTGGCTGAGCGTGCCGTTAGCCTCCTGGGCTTCCGAACACGCTCCGCCACTTCGGAAACGCAAGGCTGCACCATATTTACAAGGATGTGTTGCAGCCTTGCGTTTCCCCCTGCAATGGCGCTACGTTTCACAACTTAGCGCCAACGTAGGCAGCCTTGCACCAGAGTGCAAGGGCGTCTGTGTGCAGGGGAGGATTGGTTATGTGTAGGAAGGTGTCCCTTCCTGCACATAACTAATCCTAAAACGCCATTTTGTAACTTTCATGTGTGCTGCTTCATGTAGCACACATGAAAGTTACAAAATGGCATTTTTAAGCAGGTTTGTTTATTTACAGGAAGGGACACCTTCCTGTACATAAACACACCATGACATTTTGCTTTTTCCATGTGTGCTGTACAAGGCAGCACACATTCTCACTATCCATAGCACAAAACAGACTTCAAAGCACTCTGAACTTCACCACTGCCATTAATTGATTCTCTCAGCGGATTCCTCTTAAGGGTACTGTGCACTTTGAAGACCTGCGCACTTCTTTCTGCAGCTTATCTGTTCCCTTTGAGCACCTCGAAGGCCATCTTTGGAGTGTTGCAAAGAAGGGACCGCAGAATGGATTCGGCCAATGCAATCTTCAAAATGTGTGCACGGCGGCAGAAAGAGATCCAGCAATTCTAGCTTCACTTCAAAGTGATTTTGTATCAAGGAGAGGAAACCGGGTTTACATACGATGTATTCTTTGATATTGTGGTGCGCCGCCATTGTAGCGAGGTCATAGTAGCGCGCGTGCCAGGAGGAAATATATACAGTAAATAGTTGTGCAAAGCAAGCCTACTTAAATGTGTGAATATAAACCTCTCAAAAAATGTTATCCTGGCCTCAGTCGCCGAGGCAGGGTGGTCATCAAATCAGCAGGTTGTGTTGCAGAGTGCTTTTTGAAGAGTGTATTGTTCGAATACTTGTGGTCCACTTGACAAGGCTCTTGCTGTATATAGTGCAGTTTGAATCCAGCTGTTAGAGTGGCTTGGACAGCAGCCAAAAAGAAGGGGGATCCTTCATTGCACCGAAAAAAACCAATACCGGGTTCCTGTTCATGATAACCTTTTCTTTTCTCCTGGTTAGATTTATACGAGACAATCTATGGTCTTATAGAAAGCAGCTTAAATATTATTTGTAAATGCTATTTAGGCGCAGCATTTAATTGTTAAAGGCCAACTTAGGCACTGAAAGACTTAAAAAAATTACTACTCACTTACACTTAAGCATTTTCTTTGGCCCATTTGGAACACAGTTTGGTAATATGAATCACCATTCAAGTAATATAATATTGGACACACACATTGTATACTCAGCGCTTAGAAGTTGCTTCTTAGCGGTATAGACTGTTTGATAGAAACACTATAAACACAATAAATATAGTATACTCCATGTAACCTTAGAGTTGCCAATAGTTCGGTTTCATTTTATAATAACAATCATTAACTACAGCTTTTATTTATGGCAGTTTTCAATGCAAACGCAGCGAGGCGTGCGTTTGATTGTAAGTGTGTGTTTGTGGTGATCTGAGAAGGAACAGTTGCCCGTTTGCAGACCACTACACTGGTGCATCCTCCTTTGTCTCACAGCAGTTGCGTGACGCTAGGTTTCTATGAGGCTTGTGGATTATAGCCGACACCTACAATGATGTAACCCTACATGTGATAACCTAAAAAATTCTGTATCTTGCCTAACAGAGCATTTGGAAAATTGCTCCACTAAAATTGTTGTTTAATATTAACACATTTTTAATTTATTATAATTGTGCTTGTCAGTTTGAAAGCCTATATGATAATTTTTGATTTGGACTTTACTTAACAATCCTGATTTCACAGTCTTCATACAGTACATTTGAAGCAGCAGATCACCGACAGCTGTGATGAATGTCAGATGTCAATCAATCAATCAATAAATGTATAGAGCTCCCTATTCACCCGTGAGGGTCTCAAGGCGCTGGAAGGGGGGGGGGGGGCGCTACTGCTCGAAAAGCCAGATCTTGAGGTGTTTCCTGAAGGTGAGATGGTCCTGGGTCATTTGTAGGTGTGTGGGGAGGGAGTTACATGTCTTGGCTACCAGGTAGGAGAACGATCTTCCTCCAGCGGTGGTTCTGCGAATCTGTGGGATGGTGGCGAGGGCGAGGCTGGCGGAGCGGAGCTTGTGGGCGGGAGTGTAGAACGAGAGGCGGTTGTTGAGGTATTCAGGGCACTAACTCTAGGTGGCATCTGTGGATCCTAGATAGAGAAGGGCCTGGAGCCTAATAATACTCGCTTCCTGGTCAAGGACCGGCCTGAAGGGCTACACAGATGCCCTAGCACTAATGCTAGTCACCATTTTGTTGGGACAGCAATGAGGAAAATGGATTAAAATAGTCTGGAAGGCTAATCCACTATTCTACCTCATCCCTATAGAGTAGAAACTATCTTTATGTCTCTCACAGGCAGGATCAACGATAATTTGACAGAGACCAATTCTTCAGATCTAGGAAGCCTAGGCTCTTCGGCAGAAGCACTGGATCACTTCTCTCCTATTAATAAATCAGATTTGGTTATATCTTTGCTTAATATAAAATCGGGGGCTCCCAACAACCCGTGTCCTGTTGGTATTGCCAAAAAAGTGCTGGACAATATTGGAAAGGTGCTTACACCTTTGATTAATGCCGTCCTACGAACAGGGATTTTCCCCAAAAATTGGAAGAAGGCCTCGGTGCTTCCGTTACTAAAGAAGCAATCCTTTGTCCCTAAGGACGTGAACAGCTACCGTCTCATTTCCAGGCTCCCCTTACCGGCCAAAATTCTGGAGGAGGAGATGAATGCTCAAATAAGTAATTTCATCTCTGTTAACAACACCTTGGACCCTTTACAATATGGGTTTAGATCCTTTCACAGCACAAAACTAGCGTTAAATAAATCAATCGAAGAAATCAGGGGAGGAAATACCATCTTAATCCTCCTTGATCCTTCCGCGGCCTTTGATACGGTGCACCACAAGGTGCTGTTGAATAGGCTCTCGGATATTGGAGTAAGGGGTGCTGCCTGGAAATTGTTACAGTCTTTCCTATCTGATAGAGTCCAGACGGTGGATATTGATGGAAACATTTCGGAACCCTTCTCTCTCCCCTGCGGGGTGCCACAAGGCTCGGCTTTAAGCCCTACGCTTT
The DNA here is from genome assembly GCF_964263255.1 of Lissotriton vulgaris. Lineage (NCBI taxonomy): Eukaryota > Metazoa > Chordata > Amphibia > Caudata > Salamandridae > Lissotriton > Lissotriton vulgaris. The sequence continues at coordinate 795,572,126 of NC_141697.1, forward strand.
TCAACATCTATGTGGCACCCCTGGCAAGTGTCATCCAGTTCTTCGGCTTTCAGCTCACCTCCTACGCTGATGATACACAAATTGTGCTGTCGCTGACGTTGGGTGCGGAAGGGGGGGCAGGGGCGAGGTTCCATGATTGCATGAGCACGATCTCTACTTGGATATCATACAATTGTTTAAAACTCAACTCAGCTAAAACTGAGGTGCTGGAAATAATCCTCAAATCAGGACCCCTGACTGGTGGCCGGAGGACTTGGGAGAATGCCCAAGTCTATCACGGAAAGCTAAGAATCTGGGAGTATTGGTTGACAACAAACTCTCTATGGGGGACCAAGTCAATCAGGTTACCTCAGCCTGTTTTATGGTCCTTAGAATTATAAGAAAAATCTAATTTTTTCTCTCAGCAGATAATCTAAGGACGGTTGTCTTTGCTTTCATTATGTACCATCTTGACTATTGCAACAGTCTCAATCTCAATTTTCAGAAACAACATGTGAACAAGTTGCAATTGGTCCAGAATACGGCAGCAAGAATGCTGACAGGAACCCCTAGGTTTGTTTCGATCAAAGGAGAACTCAAGAAACTGCACTGGCTTCCAGTCCCACTTAGATCACGCTTTAAGGCACTATGTGTTGTTTTTAAGGCTGCTAATGGGATTGGCCCGGAGTTTCTTCAAGCTAGGCTCACATGGTACGTTCCAAGTAGAACTTTGCGTTCCTCCGTATCGAAACTTGTCCAAACTTCCACCTTCAAGAAAATGAATTGGGGAGGCAGAAGTTTTCTTTACTGTGCCTACAAAACCATGAAATGAACTCCCCTTCTATCTTAGAAACGCCTCGAACCTTGCCTCCTTTCGTAAGGATTTGAAAACATGTTTTTTCTCTCTTTAACCTGCCATTGCTACCAGGTAATCAGTACTTAGCGCCAGGACACCCCAGGGTAACAGTGCGCTTTATAAGTACAATTAACATAACATAACATAACAGCCCTCGAATACACTGAAGAAAGTCTCACATTCCCGAGCATTGTGAATCAGTGTGAAAATGTTTTCACTAAGCGCTTAGCAAAATCTTGGTGACTGCTGTCTTCACTAAGGCAAAAAAAGCCAAGAAATATAGTTTTCAGTCATGCATTTTAGAAAAGAGCTACGTCTTTAAGGATTTAAGGAACCCAGCATAAGTGCCCAGGGCCGGACTGGAAAACAAAAATGTTCAAACCAGCCCCCCCTTCCCCGCCCTGCATGATTGGGTCATGCCAGCATGTTCTGCTCAGGAAGGGGTTACCCAGGGATAAAATACCTAATACTTTGAACCCTATCTCAAATGACATAAAGAGCATAATTCACAAAAGCAAATGTACACTTTTGTGTAAGATAACAATTGTTTGCTATCCACAAAGGGATTAGTCAGTGGTATCTTTATGAGCGCAGAGTCTCAGCACATAAAAAGATAGGTCTTTTTATGTGCGGAGACACCGCACTGGTACAGATAATTCCCGTAAATGATTTTGTGAATGCTGCAGAATTTCAAACTTGTAAACGTACACAAAAAGAGGAGTTTTATCGCCCAGGCAAATGTGCTGCATAGCTAAATACATATAAGGTCCCAAAGGCGAGACTGATTGCATTGCAAATGCTTGTTCTTTTTCTTTCCACATTTCAAGAAAGTGTATGTGTTTTCTAGCTCCTTCCCTTCTGTGCTATGTTCCTGCCCCAAACACCTGCTGCACACACCATGCCGCTCTCTTCCCAGGGGCGTAACAAACACCCCCGCAGCCCCCCCCCACTCTTCAGTAAATGAAGGGGGCTCCCTCAGCGCTTCGGTGAGAGCTGTGTCGGGCCCCGGGGAAAGCAGAGTCGCAGACTAGTCTTCCCCCGGGGTCTTTCGCGCAGGGGATAGGCCAGGTAGGGGAAGGGGAGGAGTTAGGGGGTGGGTATTTAAGCACGGGGGAGGAAGGGAACTTCCTCTTTTCAGCGCCTGGCACCATCGGGAGGGAGCTCGAAAGGAGATAGTTAGGACTAGTTTCTGTGAGGCCTAGTGCTAATTTTGGTGGATTTTGTGCGGAGCTGTTCCACAGCAGCTGGGTTTCATCTTTTTCACTTTGTTAGCATCTTTTGATTGGGTAGGATGTCTGGTGTGTCTGCGGAGCAGGTCCGTGAGGCTTTGCTGCTGCTTGCGAGGGCCGGCCGGGATGACCTTATTAGGCCGGGGGTTCTGGATCAGGCCTGGGTTGGGGCCACCAGGGGCACGCGTGCTGCCTCGGCCGGGGTTCAGGCGGCGGTGTTCGCCTGCCTGGAGGACGAGCTGGACCCTGTGGGGGGGTCTGAGGTTAGGAGGGGGGCGGTGTTCCCAAAGATCCGGCGAGGGGCGGGAAGCGCAGGAACACCTCCGCGCGGCCTTTCCCCCCGCTTGAGTTTTTGCCTGGGGCCTCGGGAGCGGCCGTGAGGGCCGTGCCTTCCGCGCTTCCACCCCACGGGCCCCTGGCGGTGCCGGCCGGCGCCTTGCAGGGGGAGGGGCAGGCGGGTGCCCCGGCTGGGCCTGCCCTGGTCCTGGTTGGGTCCCCGGGTGGCAGTGGGGCCCATGGGCCTGTCGGCCACCTTGTTAGTGATTCTGTTTAGGGGGACGGGACTGGGGTTGTGTAGCGGGAGGCGGGGGAGCTGGTGGAGGAGGCCCCCATTGACTTGTCCAGGGGTTCCAGGGCGGCCACCCTGGCCGTTTTGAGGCCGGTGGCGCCCGGGGTTTTGGCGGGCCGGAGCGCATCCCCCGCTCTAGTCCCCATTGGCGGGCCTGGATGGGTGCAAGGTTTCCAGCAGGTGGGTTTCTTTCCCGAGGGGGTGATTTCTTTGGCTACTGCCCGCCCCCTCCCCCGCAGATCTGGGGTTGGAGCAGATTCAGGAGGTTAGGTGGGCGGAGGAGACGCGGGCCAGGGTGGGTGCAGTTTGGGGCCATGAGATTGAGGGTCCTCCCACCCCCACCTCTGAGGAGGAGCGGGAGGCGGAGAGGCAGGAGGAAGAGGCCAGGAAAACCAAGGTGAAGAAGGTAGGGCAGGCCGCCCCCCCCTCCGGGGGTTGCGGCCGGAGCAGGGACGGCCGGGACGGCTTTGAGGCCCGATGGTGCAGGGGCCCGCTCAGGTTCGAGCGACCTGAGGGGCGGGAGGGGATCCAAGTCGGCGGTTGTCGGCAGAGCCCGGGGGGGCCTTGCGGGGCGCAACACGGCTCCGAGACGCAGGCCGGAAGCAGTAGGGCAGTCCGCGGCGGCCATCCCTCCTCCGCGGGATCGGGCGACTTCGGCACGTGGCGCCTCTGGAATGCGTGGACGAGGGAGAGTGCAGAAAGGTGTGAAGCGTGCGGTGAAGGAGGTGGTCTGCAAGGGTGTGGACTTGGAACCGGTGCTTGAGCTGGATTACAGTGCTGAGAGTGAGGAGTTGGAAGAAGGGGAGGTGCAGGATGACCTGGAAGGCGTAGGCGGCGCAGCGGGAGACAACGACCTTGGTGTGTTGCAGGTCGAGACTGGGACGAAGAAGAAGGCCGGATCGGTGGCGGTCCGGGGGACGGAGTCCAGAGGAAGGCCCCGGGAGCGGACACCGGCACTCACAGGTGAGGGAGCCTGGTGGGCGGCTTGGGATGACGCTCCTCGGGGGGGGGAGGGAGGGAAGGTCAGAAACGCACCTGCCGGTCGGTGGGTGTGGGGGATGGTTCTGTGCGGGAGGGGGAGACGCCATCCGGCGGTCCACCTGCAGATGGTAAGAAGGTGGATGGTAAGTCGGTGACTTTGGGGGTGCAAACGGACAAGGGTGATGGCAAGGAGAAAGGGGTGAAGGTGCCTAAGAAGATGCCTTATATGGGATTGGCGATGCCTCTTGGGTCACACTTGTCAGAGAAACTGAAAGAGAAAATATGGAAACACGAGTTTGTGGACGTTTTTAAGTTGCTTCATCAGGAGGTTCAGGCCAAGGAGGGCTCTAAGGAGGAGGAGTGGGAGTTGACGAGGCAGCCTAGGGTGCCGGTGACTATGGAGAATTGGACGTCGGCTTTCCTGATCTATGCCAGTGTTTATTGCCAGAAGTATCTGGACCGGGCGATTGTGCTTTTTAAATACATGGATATCATTCGCAAGGTCCAGATGCAGTTTGGGGGGTTTGCGTGTTTGAGCTACGACGAGGAGTTTCGGGCCAGGGTTAGCGCGGATCCGGAGAAGAGTTGGGGTGAGGTAGACCAGGAGCTTTGGATGCAGTGGATGGCGTCTTCGCACTCGTCGGCGTCTACACACACTGCCAGTGGTTTGCCGGTGTTGTATCGGTCTTTTCTGCCGCGTCCCGCCCAGGGTGGGGCGGGGGGTGGAACAGTGCCCAGCACCATTGTGTCAGGTCAGCCGTCTAAGCCTGGGGGTTCCGCCACGGGGGCATGTTGGAGCTACAATCGGGGGTTCTGCTCTAGGTACCCATGTAAGTTCAAGCACGAGTGCTCAAAGTGCGGCGGTAAACACGCCCTTACGCAGTGCCTCACACTCACCACCCCCTCCGAACAATGGAGGAACGCGAGGGGGCGGGGCCAGCCTGGTCCGAAGGGCGCCTACTCTGGTTAGGGTGGAGGCGATGGCCCCGTGGCTCGCGTGCTATCCTGATCGCGAGGCCGCGGCGCGGCTCTTCTGGGGGTTCACCGAGGGTTTTCGGGTGGGCTACCAGGGTCCCAGGGAACGTCATTGGGCTGAGAATTTGAGGTCTGTGAAAGAGTTGCTGGGGGTGGTTGCTGCGAAGTTGGAGGAGGAGGTGGCGGAAGGGAGAGTGGCTGGCCCGTTTACTGACTGGCCATTGCCGGACCTGCTCATTTCTCCGTTGGGGGTGGTGCCCAAGAAGGAGGAAGGGGAGTTCAGAATGATTCACCATTTGTCATGGCCGGAGGGTCGATCGGTGAATGACTTCATTGCAGAGGAGGACTCGAGGGTGCTGTATGCGTCGGTGGATGATGCGGTCCGGCTGGTGAGGTGGTGTGGGCCGGGTACGGAATTGGCGAAGTGTGACATTAAGTCGGCTTTCCGTCTCCTGCCTATTCACCCGGCGGATTTTGCGCTTTTGGGCATGCAGTTTGGGGGTGCCATCTACGTGGACAAGGTTTTGTCCATGGGGTGTGCCATCTCCTGTGCGCTGTTTGAGCTTTTCAGCACTTTCTTGCAGTGGGTCATGGTGCGGGTCAGTGGGTGCCGTGAAGTCACTCACTACTTGGACGATTTCCTCTTCCTGGGGAGGGCGGGGTCAGGGGATTGCGGCAGGGCCCTGTCGCGTTTCCAGGCCTTGGCCTCGCGGTTTGGGGTGCCGTTGGCGCCCGAGAAGACGGCTGGTCCCAGCTGTTGCCTCACTTTCTTGGGGATTGAACTGGACTCGGTGTGGTGGTTGGCGCGCCTGCCTGCGACCAAGGTGAGGGAGATTCTTGCATGTCTGGAGTGGGCTGTGGGGGAACGGCGGATCCCTTTGCGGGCGGTGCAGAAGCTTCTGGGTTTCCTTAACTTTGCGTGCAGGGTGGTGCGGGCAGGGCGGACGTTCTGCAGGCGGCTCGGCATGGCCATGTCGGGGGCAGTGCTTCCACATCACAGAGTGAGGGTTTCCCTGGGGGTGAGGACGGACTTGAGGACATGGATTACCTTCTTGCAGGATTTCAATGGGGTGTCCTTGGATTTTGATGAAGAAAGGGCGGTCTGGCAATGCCAAATTTACACTGACGCGGCTGGGTCAGCGGGGTTTGGTGTTTTCTGGGATGGAAGGTGGTGTGCGGAGAGCTGGCCGGCCTCCTGGGTCAAGCAAGGCAGGAGCATTGACTTTTTGGAGTTCTTCCCATTGCTGGTGGCACTGGTGGTGTCGGGGGAGGACTTTCGGAACAGGTCTGTGCTCTTTCACGTTGACAACATGACGGTGGTGGAGCTGGTCAATCATCAGAGGGCGAGGGACCTGCGAGTGCTGCGGCTGTTGCGCAGGTTCATGTTGGCGTGCCTGCAGCTGAATGTGGTGTTTCGGGCTAAGCATGTCCCTGGGGCGAATAATGACATTGCGGATGCTTTGTCTCGTTCGCAGTGGCAGCGGTTCCGACACCTGGCGCCGGGAGCGGACGCCTGCAAGACCGAGCTGCCGGCCGGCATCTGGGCCTTGGGGGAATGAGGATGATTGGTCTGGTGGAGCGTTCGTTGGCTCCGACCACAAGGAGGACTAATCGTCTGGCATGGTCTGAATTTAGTACTTTCATGGGCTGGACAGTGGATGGTGTCGTGAGCGGGGAGTCGGCGGTGGTGGAAGGTCTGAGGGGTTATGTGTTGGCTTGCATGGACCGGGGGTTGACTGCGGCTACGATCTCTGGGAAGTTGGCAGGAATTTCCTTTTACTGTGTTTTGTTCTTGGGTTTTGACCCCACCAAAGATGTGGTTTTGGCTCGCATGTTGCGGGGGTGGGGTCGGGAGAGGGGGGCTGGGGGAGGTCGGCTGCGAGAGGCAGTGACGTTTGACTTGTTGGTTCGGCTGGTTGGGGTGTTGCAGGACTGCTGTTATGACCCGGTTGAGGTGGGCCTTTTTCGTTTATGCATGGTGTGGATGTTTTTTGGGGCTTTCCGGGTGTCTGAGCTGTTGGGCACGAGACGGGGGCGGGTAGGTTGTTTGAGGAGGTGCGCTTGGATGTGGGGCGCTTGGGGATTTGGCTGGGCTGCTCGAAGACGGATCAAGTGGGCAGGGGCAAATGGGTGTGGTTGAATGAGTCTGGTGAGGCGGTTTGCCCGGTTCGGGAGTGGAGGTCATTCTTGGGGACGGGGGGGAGCGCTGTGGTGAGATTTTTTGCCATGCGTCTGGTGCGAGAGTGACGGCTGGCCAGCTGTTGCCAGTGTTGCGTCTGGCTTTGGGGCGTTTGGGGATGGATGGGGCTGGTTTCGGCACGCATTCTTTTCGCATCGGGGCTGCGACTGCGCCGGCCCGCCTGGGTTGGTCCTGGGACAGGATTAAGAGGATTGGGCGTTGGAAGTCGAGCTGTTGTGAGAGGTATGTGAGGAAGTAGATTGGTCCCAGGCAGGTTTGTTGGTTGTTGCACTGTTTTGTTGCCTGTTCTAACATCTTTTTCTTCGTAGGTTGCGTGGGTGGCCCGGGCGGTAGGACGGTGACTTGGATCGTTGGGCACTCCTTCGTGCATTGGGCTTCCAAATATGCGAACCAGCAGGTTTACGGCCGTAACCTGGGACTGAAGGGACAATTGCACAAGGTGAAATGGTGGGGAAAGAGTGCTATGCGATGGGGGGCACTACTGCCCTGGCTCGCGAAGATGGTCCCACAGAGGGGGTGCCCGGATTTGCTGATCATTCACTTGGGGGAAAATGACCTGGTGCAACTGTCTGGATTGGCATTGTTACAACTTATGCAAAGGGACTTGGAAGTTTTGAAATCAAGGATGGCGGGGGCCTGCAGTGCCTGGACGGAGCTGGTCCCCAGAAGAGTGTGGAGGGGGGCTGTGAAACATGGGGCCATTGAGAAGGCCCGGAGGAAACTTAATAGGGCGATGAGACTCTACTGTGCGGACAGGGACGTTAAGGCCATTGCACATCCTGGGATTCGACTGGAGGAGCCTTTAGCTTTTAGGGAGGACGGAGTGCACTTGTCTCGGCTGGGCAATGCGTGGTACATGATGGAGTTGCGTGATGTGGTGAGCAAGTTGTGGAACGAGTCTATCTGGTGTCGACAGGAGTAACTGGTGCGGGGGCGGACGGGCAGCCCTGTGGGGGGGTGGGGCAGTGAACCGCCCTACAGGGGGTTCACTGGTTGGCAGGATTCGAAGGGACAGGGGGTCAAGAGCGGGCACACCCATCCCTTGGGGGGGGAGTTTGCATAGGACGGATAGAAGCGTGAATGGAAGGTTGCAATGACTGGGGGCTGGAAGACGGTGATTGACGGGTAAGAGAAAGGTGTTTGGAGCCTCTAGGGCTTGGTGATGACGCGGAGTGAATGAAACGAATGGGGGGGGAAGTGTGAGTGGGGGTTTGCTGTTACTTTTATTGTTGATTTATTGTTATGTACAGATTCGCAGTTCTGGTCTAATAAAATGGCCTTTTACGCTGACACTGCGTGGTCTGTTTTATTGCGCGATGCCGGGCCCCGGGGAAAGCAGAGTCGCAGACTAGTCTTCCCCCGGGGTCTTTCGCGCAGGGGATAGGCCAGGTAGGGGAAGGGGAGGAGTTAGGGGGTGGGTATTTAAGCGCGGGGGAGGAAGGGAACTTCCTCTTTTCTGCGCCTGGCACCATCGGGAGGGAGCTCGAAAGGCCGCCCACCCACCCGGCAGCTGGAGGTGGTTTGTTGGGTCGGTCCATAGCTTTGCCAGTTTAGGCCAGAGCTGCTGTAGGCAGGATTCGAAGGGACAGGGGGTCAAGAGCGGGCACGCCCATCCCTTGGGGGGGGGAGTTTGCATAGGACGGATAGAAGCGTGAATGGAAGGTTGCAATGACTGGGGGCTGGAAGACCGTGATTGACGGGCAGGAGAAAGGTGTTTGGAGCCTCTAGGGCTTGGTGATGACGCGGAGTGAATGAAACTAATGGGGGGGGAAGTGTGAGTGGGGGTTTGCTGTTACTGTTATTGTTGATTTATTGTTATGTACAGATTCACAGTTCTGGTCTAATAAAATGGCGTTTTACGCTGACACTGCGTGGTCTGTTTTATTGCGCGATGAAAGAGAGGCTTGCTTGAAAGCAAGCCCCTCTGTCTCTAAAGCAGCCTGCCCTGAGCTTCTCCGGCTGACCGAGGCCTGAAGAGAAACAAAGTAACATGTTACATTGTTTCTCTTCAGTCAGAGCCAGGCCGGGAAAAAGGATGGGGGTGGGTACCCCAGAGACAGCATTCTCCACAGGGCATAGCCTCTGAGAAGGGAGGATGCTACACAGAGCCAGCATGAGAAGGATTGCAGCTCCCTCAAGGAACAGGATCTGCTAGGAAGCATTGCAAGGTAAACAAGCATTTGCAATATATGGTTTTGCAATATATGCATTAGTATATATGCAAGTCATATATTGTTTGGATTGGAATAGTTTGTTTTGGAATTGTGTTGTGTGGATTGGATCTGTGTAGAGAAATAATGAGGCATGGTGTGCAATGTAAATATGTGGATAGTAATTGTGTGGTATTGAGTGTACTGGAATTATGTGGAGTGGGATTCTGTGTCATGGGGTGGGATTGTGTGTATTGCAGAGAGATTATCTGGAATGGTATTTTGTGTTGTGGAGAGGTATTTAGTGGAGTTTTCTTATGTGGTGTGCTGTTAAATATTGTAACATGGTGTGGAATTTTGTGGTGTAGATTGGAATATGTGGTGTGTTGTGTAATTGTGTTGTTGGTTTGAATTATGTAGTTTGTTGAATTATGTGGGGTGGAATAGAAATGTGTAGAGTTGAATTGGTGTGACGTGCAAGTGTGCGCTGTTGAGTGAAAATAATGTTTAGTGGTATTATGAGGCATGGTGTGAAGTGTAGTTATGTGGAATGTTGCTACGTGGCATAGACTTGATTTATGTGGAGTGTATTTATGCAATATGGAGTAGAGCATAATTATGTGGAGGTAAATTATGTGGTGCTGAGTGGTATTATGTGGAGTGTAATTATGTTGTGATGAATTGTGGAATTGTGCGAAGTGTGGAACTATGTGGCATAGTGTAGTGTATAATTGTGCGGAGTGGAATTATGCAGCATGTTGCAGAGTTGTATTTTGTGGAGGGTAATTATGTGTTTTGAGTGTAAATATGTTGTGTGAAGTATAATTATATAGGTTGAAGTGGAATTATGTGTAGTTGAATTGTGTTCTATGGAGTGTAATTATGTGGTTTGGAATGGTATTAATTTGTGTGGAATGGTATTATGTGATGTGGAATTATGTGGTTTGGAGTGAAGTGGAAATATGTGTTTTTAATTTTTTTTAGGATTGTAATTATGTGGTATGGAATGTTGTAGGGTTAAAATATTTATAGTAGAATTATGTGGCATGGAATTATGAGATGTTCAAATGTGCTGTGTGTAGTAGACTTAGCATAGCTGTCATGGTTTCAGATTGCGATGTGTGACTTTTTCATAATTTCAGTGTAATTATGAGTGACATTTCATTGACTATGAGTGACACTTTCTCGTGAGCAAAATCAAGCAATGAAGAGGAGGGAAACATAAATATTAGAAATTACATCCATTTGAGCAACTAGAAGCTCTAAGAAAATCACTGAACTAAAGTGTGCTAACAGCAGTCTATTGAAAACTGAGCAGAGTCAGACTTCGTGAATGGCACCCATTATTACAGTTAAATTATGAAAATGTCACACTTACCAATCTAAAACCTTGGCGTCTATGAGTGAATCAGTGTGAAAATGTGCTCTAATTGAGGTGTATTCCTCTGCACCCTTCATGGTGACCAGCCTACCAGGTGTCCTTGCAAACATGCAAGCGCCAAGCAGTTTTCCATCAGCTACATGTTAATGTAATTCTACAGATTAAATACACGGGATGTTCTCTGCAGAAATCAGAGGTTTGCCTGAACCAGGTTACACTTACTCCAACACTTTAAAAGTGGCACTTCATTCAAGGTCCCATCAGGCCTCCCATAATGTATGCCTATTCTGCATAAAAATTCTGCAAGTTGTATTTAAATGCTAATCTGTGGTCAGATTAAACCTTCCAAAAAGAGCTGCTTTTATCTACGAGTAATCCGTCCGTTTCTGGGATGCTAAAATCATAGTAATACCCAGTGACTTACCCTCTAGTGCCTCCTCAGTGATGGTCTGTCTGAGGTAGGGTGTGTAGGAAGGTGGATTTCTGACTATGGTTACCCCTGATTTTTTGCCTAGTGTTTAGCTGGTTTTCAACTTAGTTGGCCTGGGATCCTGCTAATCAGGGCCCCAGGCTATCTGCTCTCTCTGTAAAATGGACTCCATGTACTTTAGGTACATCTCCAATTGGATATTGGGTCACCCTATGAGCCCCTGTATAGTGTACTATAGATACCCAGGGCATAGGTGCATCCAAGGCCTACCAGGGGCTGCTGCATGTATTATGCCATCCCTGGCTGGCCACTCACATTGACACAACTGGCTGATCACTCAGGTGGAGCAAGGTCGTGTAAACACCCCTTGCTTAGATATAGTATTCCTATATCTAACCTTATATCTAGACACATATACATCCATAAGTCACTCCTATGGCAGGCCTTGACAATCCTGGAGGCAGAGTGCTTGGTTTTATGTGAGATGAGGCTCTAGCATGAGCTGAGCCTGTCTGCAGCTTTCAGAACCATGTCCTTATAGCTGTTCTAGGATGTAGCCATACCATATACTGCCATACTATATACTCTTAAGTGCATTATGAACCTCGCAGTTAAATGCTAACTCTGGTTTGGCTTTATCAAAACATGTTGTGTAAGGTGTCATACACTTTGGAATACTACCCCCTCGCCAGTTCTGGTGACGGGGGTAGCATTCCACACTTCTAGAGGGAGAAGACATGTTGTTCCTACTAATCATGGTTAAAGTTAACCAGAGCCTCAGCATCCCAAAATGGATGCTGCTGCCACAGACACAAGTCTGACCTGCTGCTGGCAGTCCTTCCAGCGAGGGAGGCTTGGACAATAGGTTTCCTGTCTTGGGAGGTGCTATCACCACCCCAGACAGGCTATAGTGTATTGGGGCAGGAAGGGCTGAAAGAAATGAGACACTGCCTGGGGCACACAAGGTGTCCCATGCAAAGTCCAGTTCAAACCGGCCCTGGGGCACTCCAGCCCCAGCTTTGGCGTGAAACTGGACAAAGATAAAGGGGTGTAATTACCCCCTTCCCTAGTCCCACTCATAGGAGGGAACTAGCAGGTAATCCAGGCCCTAGATTTGGTATATAGGTAGGAGCTGAGTCCCCAGACTTTAGATTTATCCTGACTGAAACTTGAAACAAAACTCTGGACCTTCGACATTCTACCTGAAGATAGAAGACTGAAGAATCTCCCTTGTGGTCAAGGAGTGACCACCCTGCACAAGCAGGCACCATCCAGCGATCAACGGCTTGCTTTGTCGACGCTCCTGCTGGAGCCTGAGCACAGAGCCTTACAAGAACTGGACTTCCAGACTTCCTTCAGCCCGATCCACAGTCCAAGCAAAGCTGAGTCCGGTGGAGGCGACGCGAGACGTGGGACCGGCCATCTTGAAAATTCAGCGACTTGCTTTCCGTGCAGCTTCTGAGGCATCCTTGAAGCTGTGCATTGGGGATTGAGAAGCCCCAGCCCCGAGTATCATGTGCACCGAAGATCAGCCCTGCACACTCCACGAGTTCTGCGTGGGGCCCTTCTACATTTTCCTGCTCGACGCGTCTGTCCGGTCACTTGCCCGTTGGCTAATGGCCATCTTGATGACGAAACCTTGAATGTACACCACTGGTCTGGTTGCTCCATACTGGCTCCTGCTTCCCTGAAAAAAAGCAGCCCATCAGACCTTGCTGGTCGGATTAAAAAGCCAACTTCGATTCCTGCGCGAGTGGCCTTTGCTAAGGCTTGTTGACTCCAATCCAGAAGCCGACACTGCCGACAGTGAGAGGCTTCGTTGGACAGTCCGTGCCTGACTCCTGGTTGTCGTCAATGCCTCCTGGTCCACGTGGCTGCAGAGACAAGCTTCACAACATCACCTGATTGCTTTGCGACATCGCCTGCTTCCTTCCTGGTTCCTTCCTGGTCACTGGCTAGTGACCCAGACTCTGTCCCCTTTGCTTTCAGGTACTCTTCATCCTCGTTCCGCCCTTGGATCTAACCGGATACTTCTCTCCCGGTCGCCTGCAGCATCTTTTTTCCGACTCCATAGGATTGAGCGACGAAACCCGACACACTTTGACACCTATGCACCCGCTTCCTGTGGGTGAGGTAACGAGGGTACTCCGGTGCTCCTGTGGGTATTGACTATCCAACTGTCTAGGTTTCAAGTAACTTTCATCGAGTCCAGTCAGAAGTGCCCTAAAAGAACTAGTTTCTAACTCTTTCGTTCCCATTCATTCTCAATGGTAACTTGCGTGTGAGTAAAGACTCTGCACACTCCTTCCGTGGGCCTCCTGCTTCCTATCCCTTGGTAGTACAGGGTAGCCCCAGCAATTCCCTAGGCCCTAGGCCTATTCATTTTCCGAGCAGTGGTACTCATACCACTATTTTATTATATGGGTTAGCGTGCCCCTAGGGCCCTACTGTATTTTATGCAATTTATTGTATTTTAATTAAGTATCTTATGTGCTTGTGCCTCTGACCTCATAAAGAGTTCAGAGGCATTGTCTAGAAATAAATACATACATATTTTATATATATCCTGTGTGGTGTCCTTTCATTTGGTATTAAAGGGGTTACATATGGTAAAACAGCTGGCTTCACATGCCCTCTTGAGTTTAGCCTAAGACTGCTTTGTCCATGCTACCACTAGGATAGCTGGTCTATAAGGTTAACTTTACAACCATAACCATAAGGGTTGTTTGGACTGGTGCAAGGTGCTCACTAGAATAGTGAACATCATATACCAGGCCAACTTCTCACAGGGTGCAACTGGGATCCTACCAGGGCTGGACTGGTCATTGAAACCGGCCCTGGTAAACTGCCCTGGGGGTGGAGAAGGGGTGCAGCCGAGCTGTTTGCTCGAGCCAGTTTTGCCGATTTTTATTCAGGGGGCCGATATTCCGGGCCCCCTGTAACAAAAACAGCCCCCCAGAGGGTCAAAACTGGCCCTACCCTAGCAGCCCACTGGGGAAATGCCCGGTGCCTGCTACGGCCAGTCTGGCCCTGGATCCAACATCGTTTAGGACTATGTGGTCTAGACTGCCCTGGTCTGAAGTGTTTCATCCATTTAGCCAGGAGTGTGAGTAGGGGAGATCCGAGCCTGAAGCAGTGTGTGCAGTGGTGCCGCTGATGCTCCCACTCTAGGGTTAGGGCACAGCTCCCTCCGCCACAGTAGGCGCCTAGAATTTCAGCGCAATCAGCTTGTCTGCCGAGCAAGGTCTGTAGGTGCATTAATACAATACCTGCTGGACGCCCAGGGACCTGAGGCCTCTTCTGTGTGTGTGTAAATTGGGCCTCACAGGCCTGCGAACAGCAAGCAGATGCCCGAACCTGAGAGGCTGGATGTGGCAATGTAGAAGACTGTCAAAGCATGCCTCTCGATAGACTCTAGTCAAAAGAGGAGCGTTGAGGACCGCGGGAGGCCCAACAAGCATTGGATGGCTGCAAGCTGACTGACCACAGTAGCAGGTTGAACTACGAGAGATGACTGGATGCGCTAACCCTTGGAGGAGCAATCATTCATGGCAGTTAGGGGAGGGAAGGTTATGTCTATGCACTCCGAGAGTGTATTGTGCGGTATCAATACAATGTCACATGGGTACAGTAACACTTTCGGAAACCATTGTCACTCATTTAGCAATTACTCAATGTAACACCCTTAATCAGTGCAGCTATATATCAATCTTGCATCTGAAGGAATCAACGCTCTGACACAGGTAAGAGTTATTAATACACCTAGGTCACAGGCGTTACGGGACCTTCACAATTAACGTTTTTGTTTTTCATTCTGGTATGTCTACTGCTGAAAGTAGCTATTACCGCCATGTGAAAGTTTCAAAGAAAGCAAGAAGGAATCAGCCTGGAAACAGAATCCTGCACCTTATTCCTTTAATACTTACTTATCCTTATTTCCGTTCCCCCAACAACAAAACAGCAATGAAATTGGGCACTTCAGCGTTGTGGGATCATCGTTTTGGAATCTTAGATCCCGGCTACTCCATGCAGAGCGGCCATTTTTGCACATCGCTCCCTGCAGGGAGGCGGAGTTATTGCAGGCCACATCACCCACGCCCTTTTCAAGCCCCTAGCTCCCGTCAGGAAAAAGTCCTTGCATATGTTGCACTTTAAACAGCTGACCTCGTAGGGCTGCCGGTGCATGGCGCACGCCTTCAACAAATCCTCGCAAGACCTAACTTTATGGCCATACCACGGAAATACGGCAAAATGTTGTGGGAATAGAAAAGGGACATTCATTGTGAGAAGTTGGCCTGGCATATACTGTCCACTATTCTAGTGGGCACCTTGCACCAGTCCAAACAACCCTTATTGATGGTAGGTTTAAAGACAACCTTTATAGAAAGCTATCCTAGTGGTAGCTGTGGAGAGTAGCCTTCAGGCTCAGTCTTGAAGGAATGTAAAGCAGCTTGTTTTACCAGTCTATAATCTCATGAGTGATCAAATGAAAGGAGAACCACACTAGGTATATATATACACAATATATGTATTGTTTCTAAACACACCCCTCTAGTCCCTTTATGAGGCTAGAGGCAAAAGTACAATACAATTACTTAATTAGCACACAGTAAATTAGCACAGTATAGGTTTTGCCCTAGGGGCCTCACAAACCATATACTAAGAAAATGGTATAAGAACCACGAGGAGCATCGAGACAAGCCTAGGACCTGTAGAACCGCTGGGCAACCAAGAACTACCCAAGGTAGGAACGCAGGAGACCCACGGGGACGCGTGCAGTGTCTAAACACAGCCGCAAATCACCATTGATTTCTATGTAGAAAGTGGCGGTTAGATTTTTAAAGAATAAGGACACTTAGGAGAGGACTAGGAACAAACCCCTTCAGTACTGGACACTTCGAGAGTCAAGACCCACGGGAGCACCGAAGTACTCGTGTTACCTCACCCGGGGAAGCCGGGTGCATAGGTGTCTTGTCCTGTCGGGTTTTGTCGTCGTTTCCTATGGAGGGCTGCAAACAAGTGCTGCAGGTGACCAGATGAAGAGTGTCCGGATGGATCCAAGGGTGGACCAAAGATCTGAAGAACCTGAAAGCAGAGGGGACAGAGTCTGGGTCTTTTGCGAGTGACCAGGGAGGCAACAAGAAGATTCCTGCCGATGTCGGTGAAGCTTGACTCTTCAGCCATGAGGACGACAACCAGGAACTGGATTCGAGCTGTCCCATGTCGGATGTCGAGTGCTGCAGCATTGGTATCCGGATTGGACCCAACAAGCCTTGGCAACAGCAACGCACACAGAATGCAAAGATTGGCTTTGGTGCAGACCAGCAATGTCTGAGGGACTCACCTTTGGGGGGGAGTCAGGGCACCACTGGAGCAGCCAGGAAAGCCCAAGAACCAAAGGAGATTTCTTTGTGGGGACCCACGATTTGACAGACCAGAGATCACGAAGGGGCCTCGAGCAGGAATGCAGGAAGCGGGCCCACCGAACACTTGTGGAGTGTAGGCGCACATGCTTTGGTGCAAAAGGTGCTCAGGGCTTGGTCTACAAGGAGCCAAATGCACAACTTCAGGAAAGCTCGGGAAGTCGATGCACTTGCAAATGTGCTGGATGTCCAGGAGTTCCGGTCCCACGTCTCTCGTGATGCTACAGGTCTCAGCTTTTCTGGGGACTCGTGTCTGCCTTGGAAGTTCGTGTCCTGTGTTGCATATTCTTCTGGATGCGGCAGGAGCCTCAAAAATGCAGTCCGGCATGATGCTTCTTTGGTGCCTGTTTGAACAGGGGAGTCTTTCCTTGACCCCAAAGGAGATTTCTTCAGTCTTCTAGTCGAAATAGAATGTCGAAGGTCCAAGATATATGTTGCAGAGTTTCGTCCAGGGTAATCTAAAGTCCTAGGGACTGGGTTCCTATACTTATAACAAGTTTAGGGGATGGACTAAATCTAAGGTCCCACCTATGGCAGGTCCTGGGGAGGGGGTGTTTACACCCCTTCCCACTTTCTCCAGTTTTGGGCAAGAGCTGGGGCTGAGTGCCCTAGCAACCGATTTGAACTGGGAAATGCACGGGGATACCTTGTGTGCCCCAGGCACTGTCTGAAAAGCATTCAGTGAATGCACCCACCCTGCCCCAATACACTAAAGCCTGTCTGGGGAGGTGATTACACCTCCCTGGACAGAAGACCTGTTGTCCAGGCCTCCCCTGCTGGAGTTTCGTCCAGCAGCAGTGATAGGGAAATACTGGCACCCTCCCAGGAGCATATCATGAATGAAACTCACCAGACATAGCAGGGTTGCTCAGAAACAGAGTGAAATGTATTTATTGGTACCAAAAGCATGCATCATTGCTAATTAGCAAGGAAGAAGTCAGATCTGCCACCTTAGGGGCTCTCAGACCGCTTCTTCCCAGAGTGACAAGTTTCTAGGTCTTAAATACTGTATGAAGTGCCATTTCAGCTGAACTAGAATAAGGCACCAAGCCAAATATGGCTGACATGGATGTGCAATGTCTGCACCATGCAAAAAAGCCAGATATGGGCATACCAGAATGGCAGGCTCTGCACTGTGTAAGATTTGCATATCATGTAATCAAGACAAGCAAGGTGACCTGTAAGGGTGTACAGAATAGCTTGTTGAAGCGTGTCCAATCAAGGTCAGATAGGAGGCCATTTTGAGCTCCAGGCCTCATGTTTATGTGATCTTATATAATCATGAACTCTTTGGAAGTACACACAAATGAATGTATATGGATATTCATATATATTTTGTAACAATCCCCCCTTTTGGATATACCTATCCAACATTAGTGTAAAACCAAAATATATATATATATATGTCTATATATGTAGGAAACATTAGTTACATATCTTTGGATGGCATTACACAGTCTTTGCATAAAATGCATACATTGTCACATTGATACATCTTGATGATATCAATATTATATCAGCAGGCTGTTGTGATACCAGCAGTAAGTGTCCAACAAATATTGTCTCTGAGCAATGCATAGTGCTACAGTGACACTACTAACTCAGTTCCTGGGAACCTTTTTGCAAGTGTCGGTAGTTTGAAGGCACGCAGTAAGCGTCATCTGCTTCACCTCCTGGTCCGCAGTCGTCTTGTTCAGGGGCAGTGTCACGGACCTGTCCTGCGTTGTCCTCTTCAGTCTATTTTTCTGCAGGTGCAGGTGCAGACCATCATGTGTACTTCACTCAACAGCATTAGTAGATGTAGATGTCTCATTCCTCTGACACTTTATAATGGGCCCTCATGGATCGTAGAAATGGTCTGGTCTGTCGTCTTCTTGACTGCTGTGTTGCTCATGCCCTCTGGTGACAGATGGTCATCTCTTTCTGGTACCGTCCTCTCAGGCGTTGAGGCGCTGCCTTGGGTCTTCTCCCCTCAATCCATTCATGGCGTTTGTTCACCGTCTGTGGTCCAGTCCACCTAAAATTAAAAGAAACAGCTTTTATTTTTCTCGCAATGACCAAGGAATCCATAATCACTTTAGAAGTATTTGCCACATTGCAGGCAGTCCCAAATTCAGAGCACCAGGCCCTTTCAGGAATGTTCCATCAGTTGCTTTTACTAATAATTTATTTTTATTTTTATTTTGGAGTTCATTTTCTCCTCCTGGCCTCAAGTTGGAGGGTGGTATGGGGTATGCATGTTATACTTTATTCCCAAAACCAACCTCTTCAGCATAAATGTAGTCACTAAGTGATCTCTTTTTTATCTCTATTTATGCCCTGTTGGGTCCCTAGTCTTGGAGAGATGTCTTTACTGAAGTGCTGCGCCCCAGTTGCTGCATTATTCTTCCCTGTTGGATACACCTCCATTCATTTTGAAAACATATCCACCCACACCAGCAAATATTTAAATCCATTCACTGGGAAGCAACATGCATCTGCATATTCATCCTCCTTTGTGCAATATCAGAGGGTCCCTGCTCCAGTCTTTTAAGGGAAAGGAACATATTGCGTGGGGACACAGGCATCTATCTCATCCTGGTAGGCCCATACTCTCTTCATTAGTCAGCTCACATCCATCATCAATCCTCCCTCTATGTTCATCTGTTGTTGTAGACCATTGTTCTTCCTTTACATTAGCTTACTACAATTGTCTCTGAATGAGCTGTATTTTTGGAATGCTTTGTTTATTAGTCCCATCTGCGATGGCTGTAACATACTTTCATTTAATGCTGTGTCAGCAATGGCATCATCTTTGGCTAACGTAGTATTAGCTCCTATTTAGTCTTCATATTTTATTACCGCTATCCTAGTGTTCAATAGTATTGCTTTTAACAAGATCCTTAATAAAGGACCATTTTTAATAAGGCGCCCTGTTTCTGTTATGAATCTGTGATACTTCCACAGCTGGCCACAAATAAGAACTGCAAAGCATAATGTGAGTTAGTTTAAATGTTAACAATTTTACCCTTGACTAGTATTCATGCTTTTGTCACAGCATACAGCTAATCTTATTGGGTAGATGTTCCAAGTGGCAGAGCTGCACTTCAGCTATTGCTATAGCATACCCTGCTCTGTAATCAGTGTCTATCAGTCTGCAGGAGGAACCATCAGTGTACCACTCCTATAGTCTACCTTTTTTAATGGTGTCTAATCTTGGCGGGGTGCCGTTTTCTACAATCTCAACACCAACTTACTTAGGGGTCATATCTTTTCCTAAGAGAGTGGATCTCATCAGCATAACCTATTGCAGGTAATACTTTTGACAAATTAACAGGTGGGCATCTTACATGGTGCCATTATAACCTGTGTGCCTGCTAGCAGAAAAATGTTGTGTCGATCCAGACAGCAACCACTGCACGAAATATGGCACCTAGACAATACAGGTATAGTCCAACACAACGAGAGCCATTCTCTCCACCATCACAGCTGCTGACCCCCAATCACTGCAGAAAGCAAAGTCATATAGTTGTGTCCCACAGGCCTTTCTTTTCCAGCTGTGTCAGCACATCATTGGCAGCATCACTTCATTTGCAATGTTATTTTGCTCTGAAACAGAGATGGAAAGGCAGTTTGTAGTCAGGCAGTTCCCATGAAGGTGCAGTACACAATGTCTTGAAACAGTTTGCAAGCTCATTTTGTAACAGTCATAGCATCTGCATTCATTATCCATTGGTGGCAGTAGTTCATTATCGCCAGGAAGGACATCATTCCTTTCTTGGTGGACAGGAGCTGACTGCCCTGCATTTAATTCTGTCAGGTGATATGCTGCGGGTACCTTGGAATATCACAAAACCCAGGTAAGTCATCTAATTTTCGCAGCACTGGCATTTTGACAATGAGGCTTCTCTTCTCTCCTGGAGGTAGTTCAGCAGAGTTACAGTGTCTTTTGTCACAGTCTTTCACAGGCCTCAAGTGATGGAGATGTCACAAGGAGCTTATCAACTCACTGCAAGACAATCTACTGCCATCCAGGCATAGGTGGTCCAAGTCTCTCCTTACTGCCTGCGCATTGACATTGGGACTCACAGTGAACATAGTGGATTTGGTATCTCAGTATGAGGGCAAAGATTTTTCCACCCAGTGGATGGACTTTAATGCTAAAGCCCACTGAGGAGAGAAAAATACTCTGCCTCTACAGCAGGGGTGGGGGAATCATATCGCCCGACGCCCGAACCATGTTGTTTTTATCCGTGGGCAAGAAGATTTAATGTCTATTTCGTCCGACGGACAAGTAGACATTAAATCACATAAATAAAACGAGCTGTGGACACTCGGGGGCTCACAGCCAATCGGAGAAGCTTGCCGAGAGCCTTTAGAGGCCTCTGATTGCCTAGCAGCCCATAACTGGGCTTGATTGGCTGAGGGAGTGAAACGTCACTCAGTCTCAGCCAGCAGTAGTTTGTGGCCGCCGCAAGACAATACATTAAGGTAAAATAAGAACTGCAATAATGCCCGCCAAAGCACTTGTAGAATGCTCAAAATAATTATATTTTGATCAGCTTGCAGATCGCTCTGTAATTAAAATAGAACTGGTGCGCCTGCTGTGAGGGACCGTGTGTAATGCGTGTCCTTGTGGCTCCAGAAAGCTCTGGCTCTCCTCGCTGCTATTGGAGCGTGAGACAGCATAACACGCTGGGCGCTGAAGCACAGGGCCCAGTAACGCCGCATTAACGGGGGATCCGAAATAAGAGGTAACTCGACCCGACCTGACCAAGAACCTATGGGCCTGGGAGAGACTGCCGACCGATCGGGCCGGAGACAACAGAGTATTGGAAACATTCTGCAGACCGAATAAACTGGGAGGCCATATCCGACTGTCCAAGAGAAGTCGCTGTCCCTTTACCACAGCCACGCTAACTTCAGCTTACTCCACACACTGTGGCATTACCAAGCGTCCCTAACCAGCCAAGGGATCCGCACATAAGATAACATTCTGCCCCCACTGGTATACAAGAGGCCCGTCATGCTGCAGGACCCTGCCGCCGTCTCTACCTAGTCCCCCCGTCCCATGGGCACTTGGAGATCACTGCTGCCGTCGGCTTCCTATCCTCGTTGCTTTGGGGTTGAGTGAGCGATAGCCGACTGCGTGGTTGTGGAGGGGCTGTGGCCGAGGCGCTAGCAGACCACTATAAACATCACTGGCTTCCACTTCCAAAGAAGCCCGCCAAAGGATCCGGATACTGCTGCATTCGCATCTACAAGGTAAGGAGGGGAGTCGGATCGGCCTTATCAGCCAACAGCTCTTCACGCTGCTGCCCGGTCTTACCTTCCCGTTACTGACCTGCAAGGAGATGATGATGGGGCACACGAGCCTGCCCAAAAACTACATATTTACTGCAGCTAGCTAACGCCTTTATGGCTGTGTGCACGCAAGGGGGTGAAAAAGCTAATGAGCGAGTCACTGGAATAGAGCAACACCCAAAAGCAAGCGGGGGCGGAGGGAGGAGTGTGTCTAGCCTGAAGCTAAATGAACCAGATGCGTTTGGTTAATGTAAGGGAGGGGGCGAGGGTATGATGGGACAAGAAGGATATTTTACTATAAAGATTATCGGGTTTGAAGCCTGGCCTGACCAAGAACCCACGGAGTCCCAATTATTGGGGCCCAGTCACTGCCTGTTTACTACGGCTTGTGAACCTCCCAGCACTACGCTGCCTCTGTTTGTAGTACGGTTTTGAATATTAATATAGAGCACTTTCAGCCTTGCATTTCAACTTCACTGTGCAGCACAGAAGGAGTGAGGAAATGTCCCTTAACCCTTCAGATTTTGGATTCTGCCCCGTTTTGTGCTGTTGACAATATATCAGGAACGATTCTTTGTTGCCCATGCTGTTCGGCGTAAGTGCCCTAGCTCCGAGAGCCCCAGAATTCAGTTAATTCCACACCTGAAGTACCAACCGCTGCTATTGGAGCCATGCTTTAAGTCGTGCCAACTGCGCACGTTTCAATTCCTGTGCAGAGCTGATTATAACTCCCTTTCACACCAGATGCGTGGCACAGAATTGCCAAATTAAGCAATTTCCCTCACAAATGGGCGATATCTTTCCCATTTGTGTGAGCAAATGCTAATAGTATTTTATTGGGTATAATTAAGCCTGTTGTGCGCATTTCTTTTAAGCTGCCGTGGCGCTGCAGTTTATCTTTCATGAGCTGCCAGGCTTGCTTAATTCTAACTGTAAAAGAACACTGGATAATTAATAGGTAAAGAGGTTGTCGAGATTAAACCACATTGGTAAAGCGGGGACATGAGCTTGGATTAGAAGGCGCATTTTGGGACTCTACAACCTAAATGTCCCCTCTGAATAACACATTTGATTTCCTGTGCAGCTGCGCCAATTTATTAGAGCTACTTTAGAAATAAATGAATGTGTCCTTGTGTAAATGTAACTGGCGCTCATGTAAAGTGCTCCAATACCTTCAGGTCGAGTTTGCGCTATAATAAACTGCAAAAAAAATGCCATTCTTTTATTAGCACTCGAGGTCTTATGCAAGCATATTCAGACCATATTGAAATGAACATTGATCTTAGGATGAAGAAAAAGAATGTCATGCATTTTTTATTTAAGCACCAAACGCCACTTTAAAGTCCGTGAGCACTACCTACAGTGCAAGTGGCTGTGGGCGCAGGCCATCTGCTCGGAGCATGGATACCCCTTAGATGCAAGACATTCTTTCTCCCTCCTTTATTGTGCCCCAAGGTGAGACAACTGCACAGGGGGTCTGCATGAGGGACATTTCTGCAAGTCTCACCACCCCGGGTATTTCCACAATATCTACACACACAGCAGCAGAAAAGGCGAAACTTACCAAGCGAGAACAGGCAGCGCAATGGCTCTATTTCCATTTCAAAAGGTTGAAGCAGTTTTTTCCTCACCTTCTCATTTATAACTCAGTGGTGTGGTGAACCTCCCCCCTCTCGCTCTGTCAGCTGGATCAGGGAGCGAGGGTTGTTACTGAGCCCCACTCAGCCAGTCAACCTCAAAAAAAAGAGCAATGAATTCTACAGTGTGTGAAGTGTAGCACTGTAATAAGTGTTGCTTGTGTGCCCCAAATAACTGAAATGTTAGGGGGTCCCAAGTTAGCTTCTAAGGGTAGAGCAGAACTACATAGTGGAGCAGGAACTCACTGCTACCGCTTTGCCCCTTCTAACTCTAGCCGAGACCTGACTTGCTGCCTTGAGGCATTCTCATTGTTCAGACATCTTTGACTTGTGTTAAAAATAATCATAAAAACTGCTTTTTTCATCAGAATAACGTATCCAAGTCCAGTAGACCAGTCAAGTCTTAAAATCACAACTAGTGAAATGGGGTGGTAAGGAAGATATGAAGGGTGCCACTAAAGAAGAAGAGAACATGCTGATTTTTCTTGGCAGCAGTACAACAATCTGGTGGTGTATTCAGTTGGTATGTGCTAGTGTATACACATATGCAGAGCTCTGCCAATGAACACAACTAGATCACACTGACTGTGCTTGTGTGAAACAGGGGAGCCTCCATTTAAATACTCGTAGTTTGTGAAAGAGAACCTGGCTAGATAAAAATTGGCTTCTATGCTTAAATTGTGTAATCTTAGGCAAATATTTTATTTCACCAAAACTAACCTTTTCGTCTTAATCAAGAGAAGCACTTTAAAATGCATGTGTTCAGAATACGTGCTGTACAAAAACCAGTTGTTTTTTAATTAATATGGGACAAGTGGATTTTACAGGACATGTAGATCTCAGTGGCATTTTGTCCCTTGGACAAGTAGATTATTTTGAAAATTCCACACCCCTGTACAGGTATGAATAATAATAATATTGTACTGGTGTCAGGCACAACAGGCTCTAAGGGGACCACAAGTTCAAGGTAATCACTTTATGGGGATAGCATTTTTTCACCAGCCTCTCTTTTTTAAAAATTTGTTTTAAATATCACTTTGTTGTGAGGGCATTATATCCTTTGGTATCAAGTTTGCGCTATATAAAACTTTATAATAAATATATTTATCCAAAACCTCTTTGTTCCCTATATCTATAAACTTCTTGTTAGTTATGCGTACACCCATCCATTTCCTTTTCATATGTAACAAACTACAGTCTAACAGCAGCATTCATCATCTCTCAATACATCTATACGTGCGCTACAGAGGTTGTATACAACAAAGAATCTTTACTGAAGCTGTAAACAGTACTTGCTCTGTTCTAACCTATCATTAGGCATTTGTGAATAAATTCCATTTATTAAAAAATATATATAGATATATATACTGTTGCAAAATTATATTTATTCATATTAAAGTTGTGATATGTATCCCTTTATCTCCCACATTAGTGGAAACACCTTCCACTTTAGTGGAACCATGAAATTCTCCTTGGGCATGTCTGATATCTTCATTCTGATACACTGTGCAACAATAAAACTGATACCATACTCATATCTACCCTCTGGTATCTACGCTGCACCCCTTGCTAATGTTATTCAGTGGAATAAACCCACCCTGTATATTTCCTGCAAATTTATTATTTCTCAAAAAACAGTTATATCCCCATCTGCTCCTAAAACTATGTAATGTATCCTGTAGCTAATGGTACCTAAACAGATCTTTGGTGTCCAATGTGGTTCCAGGAAGGCTAATGTGATATCCCTAATATTATTACCATGAATTGAGTATTAATTTGGACCCTAATTTCCCTAGGTACATTATATATTTAGACATCATTAGAGCAAAATGTACATTTACCTGTAGTGTTGTACCCTACAATTGTAGAATCAGTATATTTAATTAATATAAAGGAATTTAAGTTGTTTAAACTACTCTTCAACATTACAAGCTTTCATAGTGTAATGTAGAAATCACATACTGTCACAGTGGCTTAACCTCAGATACAAAATGGTCAAAACTCCCTGTGTGGACAAACATTCACATTACTTCTACAGGACTGCAGACACTTCTGAAATTATTTCTTTTAATAAAAGCACCCACAGCAGGGAAATTCCAAACTGCTAATTCTACAGGCATTCTAGTGGGTACATTTTCTTCAAGATCCAAACTATGCAACATCAGCTCTAATAAGCAGGGTCAGTTTATTTGCACAGACTAGTTAATAAAGCAATGTAGACTACTTATCCTCTCATTAAAACATCAGACAGGATGGGCAGTAACATAGAATATATATATTCATTTTATTAATGCTAACACTTTTTAAAACCGTATTACTGAATAGCCAATTAAATGTCTCATGGCTATTTCATAGACAGTTTAGACAGGCTCAAAAGAAATTGAGAAAAGGTGAGAGCAACCACATTTTTTCTTACCCTTAACTTGTACAGGAGCTAACCACCTTGCCCAATTTTGAAAGTAGAAAACCTGAAACAGTTTTCACTTCTGTCAACTCTATCAACCCCTATATGTAGAAACTGGGCATAAACAAACTCTTAGGAAGTAAATAGCATATTTAAGCAGCATTTCCCTTAGCATGAGTGAATATAGTTCTTGCTTTGGCCAAAAACAAAGTACGCAAACTTCTCAGTCTCTCCCTGCGCTGCCATCTCCTCTTTCAAACTTTTTAAGAGGTCAATATGTCAAAGACACCCCTTGCTTTTGAGCCCTTTTATGCTTATAAATGTGGACCTCGACCTTCTAACCTATTAGCAGCTGTTCTTCCAAGGCGTTCCCTATGTGTGTTATTTGTTGAAGGAACTTCTCCAGAAGCAAGACTGAGGGTCCGTGCCTCCGTGGTGATATTTTAAAAGATACAATCACATTTGAAAGTATCTTTCGAGAAGCATGGCTGAAGAATATTGCTGCTCCGCTCCAGCACGCCCATATATCTTTCTTTTAAGGTAGGATCTTTATTATTTATTTTATTCTTTATCACTATGCCCCTCCAGCACCCCAAAAAGTGGCTCAAAACATCTCAGTTTTCAGAATGCCATAATTTTCTCCCAGTATTCTTGTGCATGAAAGCAAAAGATTGCATAATGCCGGTCTCTAGAGCTACTCTGCATTTCTTTTGAAAGCCTTTGTATTTGACACTGCAGCCATTAGGCCATACTACATTTTAAGTTTGTCACTAAGAGACAGTAATATTGGTGTTGTTAGATAAATTAATATCCACACTTTTCATGTGGTGCAACAGCATAGTTTAACCAGTTGGAGATACATTTTAATGTGCACATTCAAAATCTGGATATATACTTTGATATACTTTGCACAGAATATTTTTCAACAGTGCTAAATATTCCAAACCAGTCTAAATCTATTGTTAGCAGTTTTTTTTATTTTACAGCAGCTCATCCTCTGAGCAGCCACCCTGAGCAGCTACCAATTAATGTGAATGCCTTTTAATATTTAATATCATGTATCTAAGGCCACATCAATGTCTATTTTTAATATTTGTTATGTCCTAGTTTTGTAGAAACACACAAATTCGTTTTTCAAGTGATGGCCTGAAATTGACTAGTTTAGGAATGGCTTTTTGTAAACCCATATCAGTGTTGGAACTGCTGTGCCTTCACTATTCTAACAAGCATTGGTAAAATCAAAAATCGTTTTTGGTCTCAAAAAGTACTCATTGCAACAGGAATTCTGTGCATTGTACAAAACTACTTTGTGAGTCTATATGCTCCTTGTGCAAGAGCAGAATACAGACACTCACAGTGATGCCAGCTGAGAGAGAGAGTGACAGGCATACTTTTAATATACACAAAAAGTCATGGCTAACGCCAGGCCTAATTAAAAGCCCACTTATTAAACAAAGTCTCAAAAAGTGCATGCATGGTGTTTATCCTTGCATATATAGGCCAAGAAATAGTACTCCTAGAAAATATTTGTGAACTGCATTTTTCCATGAGCAACTCTGCATGTGTAGATTTGCTCATGTGAAAATCTAAATGTTTCCAAGTTCACTTTTCCTCCAACCACTTTTTCCCAACACTGGAAGAACTTTTATGTCTGCCACTGTCAAAAGTACATTTCCAACCCCTCTCATTATGAGAATATTTTAGAAGAATTGGTGCAAACTCTTAAACACGCAAGTTAGGAGTTTTGCACAGACTCAAAAGGGCATTCCAACCCTACTTTGTACTTGCTTCACTGTCCATATTACTTTACTTCATATTCTTACCTTCATTTGAATTTTTCTCTCCTGACTTTTTTTAAACAGCTTTCTAGTGCGCTTACCATTATTTTCATCTGTGATCCTGTCTTGTGATGTCTGCTTTGTACTTACAATGTGCCCGTACCCTGAAAGATAAATTCAAAATGTCTCCTGCAAAGGAAAATTTGTTAGGCTAATATCTTTCTCTCTTGCACTAATGCGCTTCATTTTTTATAATAAATTAAGAAAACATAGACGTTCAGTACTGAAGATCAATACCCTATTCAAATGCAGTCATTCATCCATGACATTACTACGCATATTTCAAAATTATTTTCCTGTGTCCCGGTGCAACCAGCAAATCAGAAGCTCCACGCACTATATTCTGGGAGTGTTTATTTTTTGTGGGTAAAATTAATACCCCCTCCTAGCAGAGCTCTCCTGAAATGGATTTTATAAAACTCCCAAAGAGTCTAGCCATTTGTCAATATTTATTGACATAAAGTAACTTAGGGCCAGATGTAGGTAAAATAGATTTACCGATTTTTAATTACCGAATTTTACCGATTCGGTAATTAAAAATCGGTAAATCTAAGGGGTGGATATGTAGGTATTCCAAATGTGCTGGAATACCGATTCGGAAGATTTCGGTATTTACCGATTCGGTAAATACCCAATCGGTAATGCCCATTCATTCCTATGGGCTTTGATGCCTATAGGAATGAATGGGCATTACCGATTCGGTATTTACCGAATCGGTAAATACCGATTTTAACAAGCGTGCAGGGGGTGTCACTTTGACACCTTCTGGCACCCCCAAAACAGGCTCGGGTGCCATGTGGCAGGCATACATGCCCTACGGGCAGGTCTGCCTGTCACATGGCATAGGTGTGCATGCACACATGTGCATGCACACCGGAATCAAGGTCAGATAGGAAGCCATTTTGAGCTCCAGGCCTCATGTTTATGTGATCTTATATAATCATGAACTCTTTGGAAGTACACACAAATGAATGTATATGGATATTCATATATATTTTGTAACAAGCAGGAGGTCAGACTCGTGTCTATGGCAGCAGCATCCATTTTATGATGCTGGGGCTCTGTTTAGCTTTTACCGGCTAGACCAGTGTGTACATGTCTCCTCCCTCTAGAAGGGTGGAATGCTACCCCCTCCGCCAGAACTGGCGAGGGGGGGGGGGGGTAGTATTTCAAAGTGTTTGACACTAAACATGACATGTTTTGATGCAGCCATTCCAAAGTTGGCTTTAACCGCGAGGATATAATCCACTTAAGAGTATATGGTATAGCTGTATCACAGAACAGCTATAAGGAAGGGATTTCAAAAGCTGCAGAGGGGCTCAGGTCATGCTAGGGCACCCTCTCACACAAAACCAAGCCCTCTGCCTCCAGGATTGTCAAGGCCTGCCATTGGAGTGACTTATATGTTTCTATGTGTCTGTTTTAAAAGGTAGATATAGGTATACTATATCTAAGTAAGGGGTGCAAGCACCACCTTACCCAGGCTGCAGTAGCAGACCTGTGGTGTCATTCTGGAAGGCTTCCCAGGGGTGGCATATTACATGCTTCAGCCCCTGGTAGGCCTCTGGGGTACCTATGCCCTTGGTACCTAAAGTACCATATACAAGGGACTCACAAGGGTAACCCAGTAACCAATTTGGAGTGTACCTAATGTATATGCAATCAGTTTGAAATGAAATGAAATGAAAAATTGCATTTGTATAGCGCATAACCGCCCTGGGGCCTCGCAGCGCTTGAAGATAAAATGGTTTTAGCGCAGGCTCGGGGCAGATCAGAGAGATTTAGCAAACAAATGCGTTTTTAGGGCCTTTCTGAATGAGAAGAGGTTGCTGTTACCCCGGATGGCAAAGGGGAGGGCATTCCAGAGTCTGGTCGCCGAATGGGAAAAAGAGCGGCCACCCCAACGGGCTTTGTTAATTTTAGAGGAGGTGGCCAACTGCAGGGTTCCAGACCGAAGGGGGCGTGTTGGAACATAAGGGGTAACCAGAGGGTGCAGAATCGCTGGGCCTACACGATGGAAGGATTTGTGCATGATGCACAGAGCTTTGAACTGCACTCTGGCAGCCATTGGGAGCCAATGAAGGTCCTTCAGAGCCTTCCTCGCCGACTGCCGACGGGACAGATTGAACAATAGGCGGGCCGCACTGTTTTGTGTGACCTGGAGCCTCTGAAGGACCGAAGCCGGTGCTCCCAGGTAGAGAGCGTTCCCGTAATCCAGGCGAGAGAGAATGAGGGCCTGGACCATGATCCTCCTCGCCTGGAAAGGGAGCAAAGGGAGCACCCGCCGGAGCATCCTCATTAGTCCAAAGCAAGTGGCAGCAGTCTTAGTAGCCTGGACAGAGAAATCAAGGGCAGTGTCAAGCCAGATCCCGAGGCTCTTTATCTGGGACTTGGACGCAGGAGGAGCGCCAAGACATGGTGGCCAGACGGGTGCAAGAGCAGACGGGGAGGGATTTCCAAGGAGAATGATGTCTGTCTTCTCCCCGTTAAGCTTGAGACAGGAGGCTTGCATCCAACTGGCAACAGCCTCTAGACAGGGGCCTAAGGTGTTGGATGATCCATCTGCGTGGTCTAACGAGACCACCAGCTGCGTATCATCCGCGTAGGTGACTATACGCACACCAAAGGGATGGACTATCCTGTCCAGAGGTTCCATGTAGGCGTTAAAGAGGGTCGGGCTCAGGGAGGAGCCCTGAGGGACCCCACACCTGAGAGGATGTTTAGGAGAGACTATCTCACCCTCAAAGACCCGGAAAAAGCGCTCACTCAAAAAGGTCACTAAGGTCTAACAGGATAATGGCCACCTTTCCTCCCCGATCCAAAGTCGTTCTTGCTTCCTCTGTGACCGCCAACATGGCAGTTTCTGTGCCATGTTGAGGGCGAAAACCTGTCTGGGAGGCACGCAACAGACAGTTGGACTCCAGATAGTCTGTTAAGATATTGTTGGTGTGCCTCTCCAGCAGTTTACTCAACCAGGGAAGCAACGAAATGGGGCGGTAGTTGGACAGGTTGTTCTGGTCCAGGGAGGGTTTCTTGAGAAGCGCCCTCACCATGGCACACTTCCAAGCGAGTGGGACCGACCTGGAAACAATGGAGGTGTTTAAAGCTTCCAGGATCACAGGACGAATAACGTCCAGTGCCTTGACAAGGATCCGGGGGGGTGCCGGGTCATTGGGGGAGCCAGAAGAAACCTTGGAGATTAATCTATCCAGGCTGGCGGCATCAAGAAGCGGAATTGTGTCCAGTTTGCAGGGAGCCGAGGAGTCAGCTGGCCTAGGAGGGACGGAGGGGGTATTGACTGTAGGATTACTAAAAGATGAATATATGGTCGAGATTTTCTTGGAAAAAAAGGCAGCTAGCTCATTACAGCGGTCTTGTGCCCCTTCAACAGAAGGACGCTCAGCCGGAGCTGAAATGAGGGACTTAGCTATCCCAAAGATTTCTCTAGGCGCATTTGCTGCAGCACTAATTTTACCTTCATAGAAGGAGGTTTGCGCCATTTTAATCTCTGATTTATAGAGCCTCATTGCGGACCTGTATTCGTCTTTCCTAGACTGAGAATGGTCCTTCCTCCACGCTCTCTCTAGTTTAGAGAGGAAGCACCTAGGCTGGGGTCCTAGTTAGCAGGGCCCCAACCAGACTAAAGTCGATAAATCAGTGAAACACAGCAAAAATTGGGGGTAACCATAGTAAGCAGATCCTACTCTCCTACACAACCCCCCCAACTCAGGGACATTAAACCAACCTTGGCCAATTGAGTCTTCATGTTCTAAGTGGAAACATCTGGAGAGTCTATCGGCATTGGCATTGTTACTCCCAGGTCTATGTTCGACTGTATAGTCCATCACCTGTAGGGAAATGGACCACCTTAAAAGTTTGGGGTTTTCACCCTTCATCTGTTTTAGCCATAAGAGGGGCTTATGGTCTGTCTGAACAGTGAAGTGAGTGCCAAACAAGTATGGCCTCAGCTTCTTCAGAGCCCAAAACACAGCAACGGCCTCCTTCTCAATATCTGACCAACGTTTCTCTCTAGGGGTCAGCCTTCTGCTAATAAAAGCCACTCGCTGGTCCTGACCTTCATCATTCAATTTTGACAGCACAGCCCCTACCCCCAACTCAGATGCATCTGTTTGGACAATTAATCCTCTGGAGTAATTAGGACTTTGCAGAATTGGTGCAGTGTACATGGCCTGCTTCAGGTCATCAAATGCCTTTTGACAGCTGTCTGTCCACTGAACCTTCTTAGGCATTCTTTTAGAAGTTAAGTCATTCAGGGGTGTCACAATAGACCCATACCCCTTGACAAATCTTCTATAGTACCCAGTCATGCCCAAGAAAGCTCTGACCTGAGACTGGGTACTGGGAGCAACCCAGTCCCTGATGGTCTGGATTTTGCTCTGAAATTGTTAAACCTGGCTTCCACCTACAAAGTGACCCAGGTACAGATCCTGACTCTGCCCTATCTGGCACTTAGTAGCCTTGATAATTAGGCCTGCTTTTTGCAGGCCCTCCAAAACATTTCTCAGGTGGACCAGGTGATCCTCCCAGATGGAGCTAAAGACAGCAATATCATCAAGATAAGCTGCACAGTAGTCTTCCAGGCCTGTTGGGACTGTATTCACCAACCTTTGAAAAGTGGCAGGTGCATTCTTCAGACAAAAGGGCATTACCACACATTGATAATGTCCACTAGGGGTTGATAATGCTGTTTTTGGCTGTGTGTCATCAGCTAGTCTGATCTGCCAGTAGCCAGCTGTTAGATCAAATGTGCTGAGAAACGTGGCTGAGGCCAAAGTTTCTATAAGCTCATCTGCTCTTGGAATTGGATGGGCATCAGTCCTAGTGAGTGACTGCATTGAGACCTCTGTAGTCAACACAAAACCTCATCTCTCTATTACCACCCTGGGTGTCAGGTGTTGGTACCAAGACCACTGCACTAGCCCAAGGGCTATCTGAGGGTTCAATAACTCCCAGATCCAACTTTTACTGGATTTCTGTCCTGATACAGTCCCTGACATGATCAGGTTGCCTGTAAATCTTACTTTTAACAGGCAGACCGTCCCCAGTGTCCACTTCATGAGTGCACCAGTTAGTCTGACTTGGAGTCAGTGAAAAAAATGTCTGAACTGTTGTAGAACTTGTCTGAAATCAGTTTGCTGCTGATCAGTGAGGCTGCCTGCCAAGGCTACTCCATCAACTCATCCATCATCAGGGTTTTGAGAGAGCAGGTCTGGGAGAGGGTCACTCTCTTCCTCCTGTCCGTCATCAGTAGCCATGAGCAAACCCATGTCTGCCCTGTCAACATATGGTTTCAATCTGTTGACATGAAGCACATTATGGGGGCTTCTGGGAGTTCCAAGATCTACCAACAATAGTGTGGGGTCCACTCCACCTGTCTTGGAGAGTTTCTGGGGCCACAGGCTCCAAAACCCACACTTTCTGTCCTGGCTGGTAAATAGTCAGTACAGCCTTTTGGTCATGCCAGGCTTTCTGTAATTCCTGGCTAGCTTCAAGGTTTTTAGTTGCCTTTTTCATGTACTCAGCCATCCTGGAGCAGAGACCAAGTACATAGTCCACAGTGTCCTGTTTAGGGTGTTTGAAAGGTAACTCCCATTCCTCCTTCACCAGACATACAGGTCCTCTGACAGGGTGTCCAAACAGAAGTTCAAATGGGCAGTAGCCAACCCCCTTCTGAGGAGGAACCTCCCTGTATGCAAACAAAAGGCAGGGTAGCAGGATGTCCCATCTCCGCCTGAGCTTTTCTGGGAGAGCCTTAATTATACCCTTTAAGGTTTTGTTGAATCTTTCAACTAAACCATTGCACTGTGGATGATAGGGTGTGGTGAATTTGTCGTTCACTCCACATTCCTTCCACATTGCAGTCAAGTAACTAGACATAAAGTTTGCACCTCTGTCAGATACTACCTCATTAGGAAACCCCACTCTTGAAAACACTCCCAAGAGGGCTCTTGCCACAACAGGTGCTGTAGTGGTCCTAAGAGGACCACTGGCTTGATAGGTTACACAGGTGCGACAAAACTCTTTTGTGTCTTCAGACATGGAGGGCCAGTGAAAGTGAAGGAAAATTCTGTCCCAAGTCTTGTTCTGGCCCAGTTGTCCTGCTAAAGGAATATCATGGGCTAGTGTCAATAGGAAGCCTCTAAACTCTAGAGATATAACCAACCTCCCGGCTGTACCAGGCTTGTGGTCTCTACTCTCTGAGTACAGGAGTCCATCATCCCAATAAATTTTAAGGGTGACACTAGCATTCCCAGCAGTCTCAGCAGCAGCCTGCTGTCTGAGGGGTTCAAGAGAAGCTTAACACAAAGAAGGGGAGAAGGCCAATCATCCTATTTCAACTCCAATACTCCAAGCCCCCATGCCAGATCAAATGTTCACACTAAAGGGGTATTTAGAGTGCACAATAGACATAACCAAGAACAATTTCTCAGTTCTGAAAAACTGCCCTCACTCACATACCGAAGTGTGTGACATGCTTCATCATAGGGCCTGCTACAAACGCCCTGGTGTATCCACATCCAGGGCGGAGCATTAGGGAGGGGGAAAAATAATACATTCCACACTACAAGACGTACAACCAAATAATATAAACACGTACAACGAGTAACACAAAATATGGTGAAAAGCGTGTGCAAAACACACTGTGACTGGAACTGATAGTGCAACAAAAAGGTGTAGTATAGGAAAGTGATTAAAACTGGTTAAGGGTGCCAATAGAAAGAATTACTTTTTTAAACACAATTAGGTACCCCTACCAGGATTAAAAGTAAGAAAAGGATGGGAGATGTCTTATTGAGAAAATGAGGTTCCTCAAGACTTCCCTCCTACCACTGCTGAAGTCAACATGTTTCGACCGCTGGAAATGTGCCTGAAAAGGTCACCCCGGTCTTCGTCAGGACTGTCGCAATCAGTACCAATGTTGGCCGTTCCGTAATCCGGTTAAGGGCCCCTCGGGGTACAGTAGGTCATCCGTATCTGTACTCTCCCTAGTCTTTCTAATTTAAGAGTGGAGGCTAATCCCAGTACTGCGGGAAAACAATTACTGAAAAAGAGCAGATAGAGTTTGATGGAGACCCACTTTATTTCAATCACTCACTCACCCAGCCCCCGTTTAGTTCCAACGTTTTTGTTGGCAGTATTACTCATGATGTGTTGAAATTTAACTTGTGTAATTATGGCAGTAACAATGTATCTGCTGTGCTCATACCCAAGATTTAAACTTCATCGACTCGGGATTATATGGCAGCAATCTTTCGTTCACCAATGATAACGCTTTCTTCTGCTTTTAAAAAGAGACAACACGCTGTGTGCTCCCACGCCCCCTCCGAGTGCCTCCATAAACCCCCACACATCGTTACACCCAAAAACACTCTCTCAGTAAATGAGAGTTACTACTAGCCCCAAAGAAAGCTGGTAACCCCTTTGTAATAGTGAGACTCACCGAGTTCATGAATTTCACGAGCCCGAATAGGTGTCCGCCAGGAGGGTCTCCCTAAGAACACAATCTGCAAACAGAATAGTACGTAAGGCAGCTGCACCTTGGATATGAGCATCTCCCTTCAGAAACTCCACCGCGATACACAAACCGCCCGTGGGAGCAGCAAAATGTATCCAAAAGTTCCGAGATTTCACCCTTTGTCCGAGCATCTTACCGTTCTCTGGGCTAGCCCTTTCCCATCTGCCTGAGTCACGGAACACCGCGAAGGTGATTACCTCCGTATCCCATCGGTCTTTTAAGGCAAAGTGACCCCTGACCTGTTACGTCCATAGCGCACCACGTGACTGATGTCGAATGGTCATAACGTTACGCGCGGGGTGTCTTCGTGCAGTATGGAAATAGAGACGCATAAAAGGTATGTGCGATATGTAGTCACAAGTGTAAGTAGGAAGTGTGTAGTATCGCATCAACCAACAATTCCACATGGAATTCGCCAGGGCGGGTTCAAGAGAAGGTCAGCTCAGCTGCTCCCAACTCAGATCTGCCCTGGAAGGGCCCCCTGTCCCCAAAAACTCAACCTGATCAGGCTCAAGCTCCTCTGGGACAGTTCCTTCTTCAGGCTCACTATCATCTCCCTCAAGAGACTGATCATCACTCTGAGTCAGGGGGGAAGGCACTGCCTTAACCCTACTGCTCCTTTTCTTGGAAGGCACCTGGTCCATTATTCCTGAATCCAGGGCCTGTTCAACAACCACCCCCAACCCACTCTGCAAAGAAACTGGAACAAAATCACCATCGACCAGATCTCCTCATCGCTTCTTCAAAACCCCCCCGCCCACTCCTCAAACCCAGACCAAGCAGCCACCAACCTCACCCAATGGTTATCCAACAGCGCCGACATCCTAGCACCACTGAAAAAACGACAAATCAAACTAGGCAGCAAGAAGGCCTCCTGGTTCAACGATGACCTTAAGAAATCCAAGAAACTCTGTCGCTCCCTCGAGAAGGCCTGGAAAAAAGACCCAACCACCAGCACCAAGGACGCCTTCAAAAACGCCACCCGCATACACCACCAACTAATCCGAAATGCCAAGAAAGCAGCCTTCAAGGACCGTCTAGATAACAACGCCCACAACAGCAAGGAATTATTCAACATCGTCAAGGAATTTACCAACCCCCCAGCCAACTCCAACAACATCACCCCCTTTCAAGCCCTCTGCGACTCCCTAGCCTCATTCTTCCACAACAAAATTGCAGACATCCACAACAGCTTCGACAACCAACACGGAGACCAACCCACCCAATCCCCTGCAGGACCCCCACCCCCCCTGAACATCCTCAATGACTGGAAGCCAATCTCCACTGAGAACACCATCCGTCTGATGAACTCTATCCACTCAGGATCCCCAACAGACCCTTGCCCTCACCACATCTTTAACAAAGCAGACTCCATTATTGCACCGCACCTCCGAAACGTCATCAACTGCTCCCTCAACTCCGCAACCTTCCCGGAAAGCTGGAAACATGCCGAACTCAGCGCCCTCCTGAAGAAACCCACAGCTGACCCACCGAACTCAAAAACGATCGCCCTATCTCACTCCTTCCATTCCCGGACAAAGTCATCGAGAAAGCTGTCAACAACCAGCTCGCCGCATTCCTCAAAACCAACAAATCCCTCGACTCCTCACAATCCGGCTTCCGAGCCAAGCACAGCACCGAAACCGCCCTCATCGCAGCAACAGACGACATTCGAACTCTACTGGACATTGGAGACACAGTCGCCCTCATCCTCCTCGACCTCTCCGCAGCCTTTGACACAGTCTGCCATAGCACCCTTCTACAGCGCCTCAAAAACATCGGAATCCAAGGAAAAGCACTGGAATGGATCACCTCGTTCCTCTCCGGAAGAACCCAGAGAGTCCGCCTTCCACCATTCAAGTCAGAGGCCACTGAAGTCATCTGCGGCGTACCCCAAGGGTCCTCACTCAGTCCCACCCTCTTTAACGTTTACATGAGCCCCCTCGCGGCCATCGCACGCCAACATAACCTCAACATCATCTCCTACGCCGACGACACTCAACTGATCCTATCACTCACCAGAGTCCCTAACACGGCCAAAACCAACCTACACGAAGCAATGAAAGAAGTAGCCGAATGGATGAAGCACAGCCGTCTGAAACTGAACTCAGACAAAACAGAAGTCCTCATCTTAGGTACCTCCCCCTCCGCCTGGGACGACTCTTGGTGGCCAGAGGCCCTTGGAAAAGCACCCATCCCGACGGACCACGCACGGAACCTGGGCGTCATCCTGGATTCCTCACTCTCGATGAACAGACAAGTCAACGCCGTTTCTTCATCTTGCTTCAACATTCTTCGCATGCTCAAAAAAACATTCCGCTGGATCCCTACCGAAACTAGAAAAACAGTCACCCACGCTCTGGTCACGAGCCGACTGGACTACGGAAACACCCTCTACGCCGGCACCACCGCAAAACTCCAGAAAAAACTACAACGCATCCAGAACGCCTCAGCCAGGCTCATATTAGACATCCCGCGTAAAGAACACATCTCTGATCACCTGAAAAACC
Organism: Lissotriton vulgaris; assembly: GCF_964263255.1. Classification (NCBI taxonomy): domain Eukaryota; kingdom Metazoa; phylum Chordata; class Amphibia; order Caudata; family Salamandridae; genus Lissotriton; species Lissotriton vulgaris. The sequence continues at coordinate 795,609,507 of NC_141697.1, forward strand.
TCCACTGGCTCCCCATCAATAAGAGGATTACTTTCCGGCTCCTAACCCACGCACACAAAGCACTCTACGAAATCGGACCCGAATGCCTCAACACACGACTATCCTTCTACACCCCCTCCCATCAGCTACGATCCTCCAACCAAGCCCTTGCCACTGTACCTCGCATCAACAAAACCACCATGGGAGGTAGATCCTTCTCCTACCTAGCAGCTAAAACTTGGAACTCACTTCCCACTCACCTTCGCCGTACTCAGAACCACCTAGCATTCAGAAAGCAACTCAAAACGTTGATATTTGACAAGTAACTCCCCACCCTTCTTCAAGCGCCTTGAGACCCTCTGGGTATGTAGCGCGCTATATAAATCTATTGACTTGACTTGACTTGACTAAACTCCACTTCAGACCAGGCTAAAGTCTCTAGGTCATTTCCAAGCAAGCAATCTAAAGGGAGGTCTGCACTTATCACAACCTTCTTAAGGCCAGTTACCCCTCCCCAGGAGAAATTAACAACTGCCAGGGCAAGGGTGGTCGTGGAATTGCTAGCATTGATCACCTGGAAAGTCTCACCAAGTATGACTTGTCCAGGGTCCACAAAGTCTGGTGTCACCATTATGACACTTGCCCTTGTGTCCCAGTAGGCCAATGCCTCTTTCTTATTTATCAAAGGCTGTTGTCTGTACTTGCCCAGGTTACTGGGACTCACAGAGGAGGTCATATCCATGCTTCCATCACAGACTAACACAGCCTGATTTGGAACTCTGACTAGGCCAGAGTCCATCTCAGATCTCAGGGTTAACCCCACTACACCCTTCTGCTGAGAACCACCATTTGTAGCTGAACTAGGGGGAACATTTGCCTTGGGGATAAAGGTGGCTGGTGCTGCATCTTTCTTGGTGCAGTCACTTGTCCAATGGCTATTCTGTTTACAGACTTTACACCATGGTTTTCTTGGGCCTTCTTTCTTTTTGGAAGATTGGGGATTCCCACCATTAGAAGCTTTTTGGGGTCCTTGTATAGACTTCTGGTCTTTACCCTTCTCCCCACCTTTTTGATCTTGCTTCTTCTGGTCACCACCTTGGTTCTGTATCTTCTGCTTCACCCTGGTTCTGACCCATTTGTCTGCCTTATTTCCCAATTCTTGGGGAGAGGTCAGATCAGAGTCTACCAGGTGCTGATGCAACAGCTGATTTTGACAGTTATTAAGGATCTGCTCCCTCATGATCAGATTATACAATCCTGTATAGTCACACACTTTACTGCCCAGTAACCAGCCCTCCAGAGCCGTGGTAGCACATTCTACAAAGTCAACCGTCCTGAGTCTGTGCCTTCTGGGTATCTCTGAACTGTATTCTATACTGCTCAGTGGTTAAGCCAAACCCATCTCTCAGAGCACTCTTCAGGACCTTATAATCATAAGCATCCTCTTCTCTGACAGTGAGGAGCTTAGCTCTACCTTTGTCTGCATAGGAGAGCCACAAGATTGATGCCCACTGCTCCTGGGGAACATTCTGTACTTTGCAGGCCATCTCCAGTGCAGTTATCCATTTGTGGATGTCATCATCATTCTGATAGGGAGGGACAATGTTGTTAAGGTTTCTATGGTCATAAGACCTATCCCTACCACTTGGGAAGTTGCTGCCACCATGGGGCTCTAGCCTCATCTTTTTTCTTTCTCTTTCAAGTTCTAGGGTTTCCTTTTCTAAGGTTACTTGCTGTCTCCTTATCCTCAGCTGAGCTTCTTTCATTCTCACCTGATGTTCTCTCTGGGAGGTACCCCTTCTATGAGTCCTATGAGCAGAGACTGAGGACCCTATAGATGTACCAAAATGATCAGATTCCACTGAAGGTGATCTGGGTCTACTGGGCACACCTCCAACTCATCCTGGGGGACAAAGAGAGGGCCACCTTGGCTTTCCTCATCTCCAGGAGGAGCTGGGTTTACCAGGTCTTGTTCATTGTCAGCATCATAGTCTGAGTCCTGGTGGGGTCCCCCACTGGGATTCTCCTCCACTGCTGTACCCACCCCACTGCCTACCCTTACAGGCTCTGTAGCCTGCCTAAAGTCATGAAGCAGTAATGCCTCTATGAAGCGTTGGGTATTGGGATTCTGTCCTGTCTTTAACTTTCTCATGGCACATAGAGCCCTTAACTCTTGGAAAGGGAATGTGTCATATTTAGATGTCTGTACTTGACTGACATCTAGCAGAGACCCACTAGGTCCTGCTCAAAAAGACATGACTAGTGAGGTATGGCGTATGCACTACCTACACTACTTGTTTACCCACTAAGCCTCTCTTGAGTTGTAGACAGGGTCTGGTAATCCCTTTACACACAACTCTAAGTTCAGTAGAACTTACCTTATTTTTGTCAAACTTCTTTTTATTAGAATTTTTTTTGCAAGGTACAACAAATTATAGCACCATCTTATTCGTCACACATGAATGACTATAAAGATCATGAACATCACAGGAAAAAACCCCGGCCCACCCCATATGGAGTGCACATTCAGAGAGAACAGCTTCTAAAAGAATTGGGCGCAGGGCTCTTCATATAAAATGGCAAAGAGTGCTATGGATTATCCATCAAGCTTTGAGGCAGCTTTACTTTAGGACCATCTATGTTGATGGGGTTATATAGGAAGTACCAAAGCGGATGTATAACTGCTCCCAACCATGGAGCACTGAACCAAGAAAGAAATAACCAACCTTCCCTCCCTCCCCCTCCCTGTACAAGGTGGCGGACGAAAATAAAGAGGAAAAAAATATATATATAGAAAAATAAACAAGAAAGAAATGGTGCATGCAACAATTTATTTGGTGGGTCGCACTTTACAACTGGAAAAGATGAAGCGCCCTAATAGAGGCAAGGCAGACAGCAGACAGGAGACCTCAAAAGAGGAAGGGGACCAAGGGACCCCAAGTGAATTAAAAGTTTTTAAAGTTATTCCTAAAGATTTCCAACATCCGCTCCATACTAAGAAGCCTCCATAAACTGGAGTAACAGAGGGAGAGTGCTGGAGCTTCTCTCTTTTTCCATGCCGCCGCTTTGCAGCCCTTATACATAGCCACATGATTTTTTTGTCTGCCCATGTCTGATGTTCTAAAGAAGGGTAACGAAGTTGCAACAGCACATCAGCCATGTTAGTTGGTATAGGTTAGCCCAGTATGTCTTTGATATGAGCAAGGATCTCCTCCCAGAATGGCCTGATGTGAGGGCAGTCCTCCACCAGAAATGCTAGAAATCTCCCAGAAGACCACAGCCCCTCCTGCACCTATCGAAGGACCCAGGAAAGGTTCTGCGAAGTTTGGAAGGATAAAGGTACCAATCCATCATAATTTTAAGGTGTGCCTCCCTGAGATCAGCAGAATTATTAAACTTTGTAATATCGGACCATAAGTGGGACCATTCGTCATCTGTAATATCCCGTTGAATAATATCCTCCCACATTGACATGTACCGAGCGTGTGTGGTAGTGAGGAGAAACTTATATATAAAGGAGATCGCGCCTTTCGTGGATTTTACTTTAGTGAAGAAGGATTTGAATGTTGTCAATGGTCGTGTAGTCACCTCCCCTACTTGTGGAGTAAGGGCCCAGTACAAGAGCTGATGGTAATGGTATCCCTCCGAGTCCTGTAGATTGTACTCCCTTTTACAACTATCAAAGGTGAGGGGACCATAGTTGTGGAAAGGTGTGTCAGGGCCAGACAACCCTCCTCCCGCCATGAATCGAATGGTCCTGACTGTACTTCCGGAGGGAATGCCGGGTTAAAATGCAAGGGTGTAAAGGGGGAGGGAAAGGAGGTTCATCTCTCATCGCCCGACAACGAATCCCATACCATGAGTGTTGTACGTGTAGGAGTGCCTATATAAGTATTCACACCTGGGGCGTCATATTAAATCCCATATGGTGCGACCGGTCACACTGCGGTCCATGTGTAGCCAATGCTTATCGGATTCATATTTCGTCATTTCCACAGGCACTTGCAGTTGAGCCGCCTTATAGTATAAATGAATATCAGGGAGGCCCACCCCACCCTCCTCTCTAGAATGGCGGAGAATCTTAAAAGAGAAGCGCGCCTGCCTGAAAGAGGTAGAGAAGTTTTGGGAGGAGAGTCATTTTCATGGCGTGGATACAACCCAGCAATGACAAGAAAAGGGGTTTCCATTTATTGAGTTCTGATTGGTGACGTCCGAGTATGGGAGGGAAGTTGGCAGCGTAAAGGCCCCCTACTTTGGGCGTGATCTGGACGCCTAGATATTGAATGGAAGATGTAGTCCACTGGAGGGGTGTGAGAGGCTGAAGTTCCTGCATTGCAGCCGACGAGAGCGTAAGGTTAAGGATAAAGGATTTCCCTAGGTTGACTTTGAAGCCAGACACTTTTTCGAATTTGGCTAATTCTATTTGCAAAGGTGGGAGAGATGTAGCCGGTTCGACTAGGGCTAGTAAAATGTCATCAGCAAACAGAGAAAATTTGTGTTGTTCTCCTGTGAAGGGAATCCCCCTAATTGCAGGGTTTGCTCTGATTGCTGCGGCCAGGGGTTCAATGCTAAAGGCAAAAAGTAGGGAGGAAAGGGGGCACCCTGTCTGGTAAGCCTAGAGTGGAGAAAGGGGATTGATTGCGAGCCGTTGACCACTACTCGAGATCGAGGGTGAAAGTAGTTGGCCCAAACCATATTAAGGAACTTTGGGGCGAAGCCAAAAGCCGACAGGGCACGGAACAGAAACTCCAAGTCCACCCTGTCGAAAGCCTTCTCCGCATCCAGCCCTACAAGAACCGCGGGGATTCGATATCTATTGGCCTTCTCGACACGGTGGACAATGCGTCGGGTGTTGTCGTGGGTTTGGCGCCCTTTGATGAAGCCAGATTGGTCCGGATGAAAAAGGTCGGGCATGAGGTCATTTAAGCACTGAGCTAGGATAGATGAATACAGCTTCGCGTCAAGGTTGAGGAGAGCTATAGGCCTATAGGAGGCACATGCTTCAGGTTCCTTTCCCGGTTTGGGAATAGCAGTAATAACTGCTTCAGAGAGGGAGCGGGAGTGGCACCCTCCTCTGCCATCCTGTTGAAGAGTCTTGTGAGGTGTGGGATGATGTCTGCGGCAAAGGTCTTGTAAAATAGGGCCGTAAACCCATCTGGGCCAGGAGCTTTGTGCGGTTTGAGAGCCTTAATCACTACGGTGACATCTTCGCAGGTAATAGGTGCCATGAGAAGTTCGTTCCACACTAGAGAGACCTGTGGGAGCTGTAGGGATTGTAAATAGGCACACTGGGCTTCAGGATCTAAGGTGTCGCCTGTATACAAGGCCTTATTAAAGGCCCCAAAGAGTTCCGCTTTTACCTCATCGCTATGGGAAAGATCACCCCTCAGGCCCCGGATACCCCCAACAAATTCCCGCCCCCTTTTCTCCTTGAGTTGCTGAGCCAGATGCTTGCCAATCCTATTGCCCTGGGCGTAAAATAATCTGTGCAGTTTTAATAGGGTAAGTTCAGCTCGATTGTTATAGATAGCACAAATTTTACCTCTTAGTGCTGTGAGATTGCAGAGGGTCTGCCTATTGGGGTTTAGCTTGTGGGATGGTTCTATGGAAGTCAGTTCCGATTCTAACACCTCCCTCTCCCTGGCACGTTGCTGATTCAATGCGGAATTGAGGGATATGCATTTCCCCCAAAAGACTGATTTAAAAGCGTCCCAGGGAGTAAATTCCGACGTGTCTTCAGGATTATTAATATCAAAGAATTCGGTGATGGCCTCCCTTAGTTTAGTACAGGAGTCCTTATCCCGGGTCAGAGCAGACAGGAAGTACCACCTAGGAGATGAAGAAGTGTTGACCCTCCAAGACAGGGAGACAGCTAGGAGGCTGTGGTCGGAGATAGAGAGAGGGAATATCTTGGCTTCTTGAAGATTGCCTAAAAGTGATTGGCTGATGAAAATGTAATCCAGATGGGAGTATGTTCGATGCACATGGGAATAGAACGTGAAATCACGGGAAGTGGGGTAAAGGGTACACCAGGAATCTAGAAGGCCCATGTCATGGATGCGTTGCTGCGTGTCTGGTGAGAAGGAACCAGTGCCCGCGTGCTGTAAATGGGTGCTGTCCAGGTCCTTACACCAAGTTAAATTAAAATCCCCCATGAAGATCAATTGCCCTTCTGTAACGTCCAGTAGTTTCCCCAGAAAAGTATGTAGGTAAGCCGTCTGACCCGTGTTGGGAGCATATATTGCTACGAAAGTGCTGAGTTTCCCCCGTAGCCGACCCTTTACCATGACCAACGCCCATCCCTATCGTGTTGAACATCCAGGGGCTGGAATTTGGGGGAGGAATGGAACATCAATGCAACCACCCTGCGTTTCATCAGAGCAGAAGGCCTGTAAATCAATGGATATTGTTTGTGACGGAGCCTGGTGTCCTCGGACCTAACGAGGTGGGCTTCTGGGAGAGCTACCACGTTGAGGTGGTGATCAATAATATATTTCCAGATCTTCTGGCGTTTCTGAGGGGAGTTAAGACCTTTGACGTTCCATGTACCTATAGTAATTATCATTATGCCAGTGGAGAAGGAAAACAGCGCAATAGGAGCCTCCCCGGACTCACTAGGCCATCTATTGACTGGGAACCCAGGAGTTTCGTCCCTCCTCTTTCAGAGCAAGGAGAAGGCGTAGTGCAACCCTGCACTCGCAATTTACAAAACATTAAAAAAACTGCCCCCCCCAATCCCCAATTGGAAATAAAAACATAATCCAAACCATTGTAGTAACAATGTAACACACATCATTAACAGCCCGTCAGAGGTGGTGTAAATCCCTCAGGCTAGTGGGGGTCCGAAAGACCGAGGTCTCCGTCCGCGCCCACTCCGGAGCCACGCTCAGGGGATGCATAGCCAAACATCCGAAAGGCATCAGTGGCAGGGTGCTATGGTGCTATGGAGGGCCTCCAAAGGCAGGGAGTTCAGCCGTGGGCCCCGTGGTCTCCCCCAGGCCAGGACCAACCGGCCAGAGGACAAGGGGGCTGACTCGAGAGCTTCTATTGGGTCCAACAAATAGCTGAGCCACCCTGAGAAACAGAACCAGCCAGATAGTACCGGCATTGATGGGCGCTCATAGATGAGGACCAGAGAGCCCCGACAGTGTCCATAGGCTGAAGTCCACTCCACTACCGTGCACAACTTCTGGGGACCCAAAGGGAGGTGGCTGCATAGACCATGTGTCGGGGGATCAACAGCCAACCCGGGGAGGGCAGGTAAAGTTCATCTGCGTTCTCTGCGAGCACTCTCCGACCAGGTCGATGCGGGGGACGCCATCTTGTCGCTGTCCTTGGGTTCTCCCTGACCAGAAGCAGTGTCAATGTTGGAGATACCAAGGAGGGTCAGGCCCTCCTGCAGCTCAGTAATATAGCGTTGTCGGTTGCGATATTCAAAGCTCAAGCCAAAGGGAAAGGTCCACCGGTATTTAATCTTATCGTCTCTAAGCTTGGTGGTGATGGGTCTGAAGAGCTATCTCCTCGCTAGTGTGGCCGGCGCCAAGTCCTGGTAAATTGTACAGGAGTGGTTTTGAAAGGAGATGGAACCTTTCGACCTGGCTGCACTGAGGACCGCCTCTTTCACTTTGAAGGAATGAAATTTCGCCAGTATGTCTCGAGGTTTTCTCTTTTCTCCGTGTTGAAGAGCCCCCACTCTGTGTACTCGTTCGAGTTTGATGTTGAGGGTCTGAGGGCTCAGGATTTCTGTGAAGAGGACTTGTAGAAAAGCCCCCAGGTCCGGCCCCTCTGCTCCCTCCTCCAGGTCCTTCACACGCATGTTGTCTCTTCGGGCCCTATTTTCAAGGTCCTCTGTCTTGAGCTGGGCCTGGAGCATCTGGTCCCGGAGCGCTCGCACTTCATCTTGAAGTTCTGTGGTGAGCTTGTCTTGATCTTGGGAGTGAACCTTTAAGTCCATCACACGGGTACCCGACGATTCGACATCCTGCTCAAGACAAGTTAGCGTTTCATTCAAATCTGTCCGAAGCTGCTTTATAGAAGATGTAATGTCCTGTCCCATGTCTTTACGTAGCTCGGATTTGAAATCCTTATATATAGATAGGAGGTCCGCCTTCGTGAGGGCCATGGTGGTAGCTGCGTCATCAGCGTGTAGGGATGGGCGCTTGTCCGAAGCCTGGAAGAAATCGGATACCTCAGTGGATGCTCTAGCCGTCGTCTTCTTGGGCGGCATACGGGACAGCCCCGGGAAGTCCCCTCTGGCAGCAGTCGCGGTGGGCTCTAGCTGTACGTGACAGGTAGTGGGTCCAGGGTCTTGGAAGTGCGGCCAGGAACGAAGAGCTCTAAAAGGGGAACCCACCCCAGCCGCAGTGGAGGCACGTATGACGCGACCCCAGGTAGCGGGAGTCTAGGTGCTAGTTCAGGAGACCACGGGGCTTAAGCAAGTAAACGTGTCCATGTACTTCCCTGAGTGTGGTCGTGAGCTGGTAGAGCCTCCTCAGCCAGGTGCCCTCTGGGCTGCCCACAGAAGCAAGTGCCTCACCAAGTGCGGGGTGTATAATCTACCTGGCATGCGCAGGGAGAGCTCCGCAACGTAGGGGACACTTTTTTGACGTAGAGGAGCAGCAGAGTGAGAAAGTGCGCCAAGGGAGACACTGGTACTGTTAATCTGCAGTTGCCGCCATCTTAAAACTAGGCAGGCCACATGTTAGCACCATAGGATGAGGTCCACCAGGGAAAAGCAGGAGCATGCGTCGCGGTTTGGGCTGGCATTCCCGGGCCATCCAGACTTCGCCAGAAACCGGGGTAACAATAGCCAATTAGCAGGTGTCAGCGGCAAGCGTCCCAGGAACGCTGCCATCTTGATGTCAGGCATCGGACCGCATGGCGTCCCCACCAGGTAAGCCCTTCACCAAGGATTAGGAAGCGCGTCCAGCAATCGCACCAGCAGCCGTCTCACCGGGAGTGCGGGAATCGGCGGGAGAGACCCAGGACCCGGGAGCGCCCTCCGCGCTAAGTCCACTGCCTATGGTCGGGCGGCAGCCGCCATATTACGCCACGGCCCGAGAGCCTCACAGGGCCGAGACAGAGAACTCCCACAGCCGGAAATGCAGGTAAGCGCCACCAATGACTGCGCTACATGATCCGCAGCAGGGTGCTGCCACTTTCAGCCTCCAGAACCCCGGGAAGCCGATGCTGCCGGCTCCTGAAGTGTGCGTGGAACGGGAGCTGAGATGGATCACACCCGTTCTGCCATCTTGCCTGGCCACGCCTCGAACTTACTGTATTTTAAGCTTGTATTATATGTACCTATGGTACCTTTAGTGGTTTTTCAAATGATCAACGCTCAAGATTATCTGGTAAAACAATGAAAGCTGGAATCCCACACGCTGCACACCAATGTGAGAAGTTGGCCTGGCTTATGCTGTCCACTTTTCTAGTGGACACCTTGCACCAGTCCAAACGACCCTTATTGATGGTAGGTTTAAAGACAACCTTTATAGAAAGCTATCCTAGTGGTAGCTGCGGAGAGCAGGCTTTAGGCTAAGTCTTGAAGGAATGTAAAGCAGATTGTTTTATCAGTCTATAAACTCATGAGTGATCTATTGAAAGGAGAACCACACCAGGTATATAAATACAATATATGTATTTATTTTAAACACACCCCTCTAGTCTCTTTATGAGTCTAGAGGCAAAAGTTCAATACAACTACTTCATTAGCACACTGTAAATTAGCACAGTATACGTTTTGCCCTAGGGGCCTCACAAACCATATACTAAGAACAGTGGTATAAGAACCACGAGGAGCATAGAGACAAGGCCTAGGGCCTGTAGAACCGCTGGGACAACCGGGAACCATCCAAGGTAGGGAAGCAGGAGACCCAGTAAACATCGTTTACCACAAAGTTTTTAAAACGCGGTACCTTTAGCACGCATCCCTTACAACGCAAGTCGTTACCACGACTTGCGCTGGAGGGCGCTAAAGGATTAAAAATAGTAAATTTACTATCCCAACACCTTCCCTAGGGTCCACGGGGACTGGTGTTAGAATGGTAAATTATACTATTCGAAATCCGCACCCCCAAAGCAAGTCGTGGTAACGACTTGCGTTGTAAGGGATGCGTGGTAAAGGGATGCGTTGTGACGGTACGCGTTGTACCGTCATACATCCGGAGACCCACGAGGGACGCGTGCAGAGTCTAAACACAGCCGCAAATCACCATTGACTCCTATGTAGAAAGTTGCAGTTAGATTTTTAAAGATTAAGGACACTTAGGCTTGGACTAGGAACAAACCCCTTCAGTACTGGACACTTCGAGAGTCAAGACCCATGGGAGCACCAAAGTACTCGTGTTACCTCACCCAGGGAAGCCAGGTGCATAGGTGTCTTTTCCTGTCGGGTTTCGTTGTCGTTTTCTATGGAGAGCTGCAAAGAAGTGCTGCAGGTGACCAGATGAAGAGTGTCCAGATGGATCCAAGGGTGGATCAAAGATCTGAAGAACCTGAAAGCAGAGGGGACATAGTCTGGGTCACTTGCCAGTGACCAGGGAGGCAACAAGAAGATGCCAGCCGATGTCGGGTGATTTCAGGTGATGCAGTGAAGCTTGACTCTTCAGCCACGAGAACCAGGAGGCATCGACGACAACCAGGAGCTGGTTTCAAGCTGTCCCACATCGGATGTCGAGTGCTGCAGTGTTGGTCTCCGGATTGGACCCAACAAGCCTTGGCAACAGCAACCCATGCAGAATGCAAAGATTGGCTTTGGTGCAGACCAGCAATGTCTGAGGGACTCACCCTTTGGAGGGTAGTCAGGGCAAATCCGGAGCACCCAGAAAAGCCCAAGAAACAAAGGAGATACTTTTGTGGGGACCCCCCAGTCGACGGACCAGGGAACGCGAAGGGGCCTCAAGCAGGAATGCAGGAAGCGTGTTCACAGAACACTCGTGGAGTGTAGGCCCACAAGCTTCGGTGCAAAAGGTGCTCAGTGCTTGGACTACAAGTAGCCCAATGCACAACTTCAGGAATGCTCAGGAAGTTGATGCACTAGCAAATGTGATGGATGTCCAGGAGTTCCGGTCCCACGTCTCTCGTGATGGCTACAGGTCTCAGCTTTGCTGGAGACTCGTGTCGGCCTCGGAGATGTCTGGAAGTCTATGTCTTGTGTCACAGATTCTTTGGGATTCGGCAGGAGCCTGTCAGGTCCCAGATTCTACGCAGAGGCAGAACTGATGCTGGCTCCCAATGCCCTATCCCCAGTGACGCCGCTTCACGAACAACGGCACCAGAGGCAGGGAAAGGGGAAGTGGACAGAAAAGAGAGACACTCCAACGACAACTGGCACCCACTAGTCCTTCTATGTTCTACTGGCTTTCAGGACTGTACTTGGGTTCCTAATGTACAGAGGAAATAGAGAAAGACAATGCAGAAACTCCAACTACGCTTCCAGGACATATAATACTCAAATCCAATTTATCCTACCAGTTGTCTTTAGAGCCTTGCCCCTCTCTGTATATGGTTGCGAGTTGTTACCATGAAGGAGTGGACAATACTGAAAAAAGGAGAACACCCCGTTAGTAAACTGAATTGAGGATATGTTCCCTGACACTAAACCCAGTATTTCCCCCCCCCTACCTTCTTCAATGGCAACGTTGCTTTCAAATTGGGAGTCTGTGCAACAGGATCTAGTAAATTTTCTTGTGGCTCATGTAGACAGTCTTGAACACTTGAAGGATACGCGCAAAAAGGAACCAGGAAGGAGAAAGAGGGAGGGAAGAAAAGGGGCAGCGCAATGGGGGAGCTATGGGGGGAACTGGAAGGTCTTCCAAGAAAGATTGGAAAAGTCTTACTTTATCCTCCGGTGATTGACTGTTTGCTGTCAATGTCGTTCGCAGCCTTGCGTAACTCTGGAGTGATGGAACTGCGGAGTTGAGGATTATTCTCCTCAGGAAAAGTTCAGAAAGACTTTCTCGAGCAAAGAACTCCTCAGAAACTCTTCACTGGAATTACTGTAAAAGCACAACCTCCTTCCGACGGTCTCTTCTTCACTGACACGTCGAAAGATTCAAACCTTTCACAGTCTTGGTTTACGATGCTGAACACTCACATTCGACCTTGAACTAAGATATTCGGAAACGGGGCTATGAATTATTCTCACTGAAAACACTGAAACTTGAAATTCCTGTGAGCGCCTTGAATGACGGCCACTCACGGCAAAGTCTATTTTGAAGTGTGCAGTGCTCTGCGCTCTCGCTCCTTAAGATTACTGGAAACTAGAACGTCGCCGATATGTCACCACGGCAATAGCGGCGACCATCTTGAATTTCCAAACTATTTCACATTTACCCAGAAACTCACCATCCTAGGTTTCACCACAACCCTGTATGTCTTCTTGGAACGAAAGTGTCCTGTTTTGTATAGGGAACTGACTGAATGATTCCTGACAGAGCCTCGAAAATGCAGACTGGCAAGATGCTTCTTTGGTGCCTGTTTGAACAGGGGAGTCACTGCTTGACCCCAAGGGAGATTTCTTTAGTCTTTCAGTCAAAATAGAATGTCGAAGGTCCAAGATATATGTTGCAGAGTTTCGTCCAGGGTAATCTAAAGTCCTAGGAACTGGGTTCCTATACTTATACCAAGTTTAGGGGATGGACTAACTCTACGTTCCCACCTATGGGAGGACCTGTGGAAGGGGTGGTTACACCCCTTCCCCATAGTCCAGTTTCACGCCAGAGCTGGGGCTGAGTGCCCCAGCAACTGGTTTGAACTGGGAAATGCACGGGGACACCTTGTGTGCCCCAGGCTCTGTCTGAAAAGCATTCAGTGAATGCACCCACCCTGCACCAATACACTAAAGCCTGTCTGGGGAGGTGGTTAGACCTCCCTGGACAGGAAACCTATTGTCCAGGCCTCCCCTGCCAGAGTTTCGTCCAGCAGCAGGAGGTTAGACTTGTGTCTGTGGCAGCAGCATCCATTTTGTGATGCTGGGGCTCTGTTTAACTTTTACCAGTTAGACCAGTGTGTACATGTCTTCTCCCTCTAGAAGGGTGAAATGCTACCCCCACCGCCAGAACTGGCGGGGGTAGTATTCCAAAGTGTTTGACACCAAACACAACATCTTTTGATGCAGCCATTCCAAAGTATTCCAAAGAACTATGTCCCACATATTGAGTTGGATGAGCTGCAATCATCTGAAGCTCAACCCGGGCAAGACCGAGCTGGTCCTGCCGGACAGAGCCCACTAAGCTGGAACCCTAACTTCTGGCCCACTAACATGGGAGCCCCCCCCACTAAATCTTCCGTGGTCAAAAGCCTAGGCATTTTTATCAGCGAGGATCTCTCGCTAAAAAGACAGGTTGGAGCGGTGGTATCTTCCAGCATTTTTCAACTGAAGAAAATAAGAAAAATTGCTCGCTTTTTCTCTTCAGCAGCCCTTACACAGATTGTCCTCTCCTTGGTCCTGTCCAGGCTGGATTTCTCTAACAGTCTTTACCTCGGCCTCCAAATTGGTGAGCTTAAACGCCTCCAGCTTGTTCAGAACCAAGCTGCCAGGCTACTGCTGAATATATCCAGGAGGCAATCCATCAGACCTGGCCTTAAGCAACTACACTGGTTGCCAGTTGAGCAACGTGTGGCCTTTAAGGCTGGGTGTATTCTGTTCCGTTCTCTGAACGACTCTGGCCCTTCTTTTATCAGAGATCTTTTCAAAAAATATTGCCCCTCCCGTCACCTTCGATCCACCTACAAATCACTTTTGATTGTTCCTCCATTCAAAAGGAAACGCCTCGGAGGCAGCTGCTTCGACCATCAAGCTGCTGTACTCTGGAATTCTCTACCTCTCCATATAAAGCAGAATGATAACATCCTCAGCTTTAGGCAATCTCTGAAGACCTGGTTGTTTTCTCAAGCTTACTACTGATAGCACTGCTTATCCTTTGACTGTCTTGTTTGGCTCCTTCTACAGCGCCATGAAGCCTCCGGGCGTACGAGCGCTTAACAAATCCCAACTAACATTAACATTAACATTAACAAAGTTTGCATTAACCACGAGGTTATAATGCACTTAAGATTATATGGTATGGCTGTATCACAGAACAGCTATAAGGAAGGTATTCCGGAAGCTGCAGAGGGGCTCAGCTCATGCTAGAGCACCCTCTCACACAAAACCAAGCACTCTGCCTCCAGGATTGTCAAGGCCTGCCATAGGAGTGACATAGGTTTCTATGTGACTGTTTTAAAAGGTAGATATAGGTATACTATATCTAAGTAAGGGGTGCAAGCACCACCTTACCCAGGCTGCAGTAGCAGACCTGTGGTGTCATTTTGGAAGGGTTCCCAGGGGTGGCATAATACATGCTTCAGCCCCCTGTAGGCTACTGGGGTACCTATGCCCTTGGTACCTAAGGTACCACATACTAGGGACTCACAAGGTTAATCCAGTAACTAATTTGGAGTGTACCTAATGTAAATGCAATCAGTTTAGAGAGGAAGCAGCTAGGCTGGGGTCCTGGTTAGCAGGGACCCAGCCAGACTAAAGTCGATAAATCAGTGAAACACAGCAAGAAGTCGGGGTAACCATTATAAGCAGATCCTACTCTCCTACACTCATTACAGGACTACCACACAGGCAGCTGTACTGCATAACGAAATGTACTGCATCGCGTTTAGGAAACAGGGGAAGTGTAGGAAAGTGGGTTTCTGTTGCAGTAACCCCACCACTTTTTGTCAGACTACTGGTGACCTTTTACTTGGTGTGTCCTGAGTGCCTGCCAATCAGGTTCCCAGGACCTGTGTTTTTTCCCCAAAACAAACCCAATTGGCATATCTGGCCACAGGTCAGCCACTGGTAAATGGTACCACAGGTACCCAGGGCACCGTGACCAGAGAAGGCCTTTAAGGGCTGCAGCACTTATTGTGCCATCCTTAGAGGTTCTGTACCACTACACTCACACACTGCCTTTGAAGGCAGCGTGTCTTGGTGCAGAACAAAGTGAAGAGTTGACGTCGCATACATCCCTGTGTGCCATGCCTAAAACCCACTGCCCTCGCATAGATCAGTCACCCCTCTAGTTGGGTGCACTATACCAGTGGTGAGGGTGCATGAGCCCTGTACCCTTACAGTGTCTAAGTCAATTTTTAGACATTGTAAGTTCAATGCTGCCATTAAGACTATATGGTGCTGGGAGTTTGTCATTACAAACTCCACAGCACCATAATGGCTACACTGAAAACTGAGTAGTTTTGTATCAAACGTCACAGCACATTAAACCCACACTGATGCCAGTGTGGTATTTAATTAAAAATGCACACAGAGGGCATCTCAGAGATGCCCTCTGAAAACTAACCCACCTCTAGTGACCTGACTGAGTGGCTGCTTAGGCTGCCACCACCAGACATGTTTTTCAACTCCTGGATCAAGAGCCTGCTACTCTCGCGGGCCTGAAACAATGCACATCCTGGGACGAGGTGCCAAGCCTCCTGCCCCAGGATAGGCAGGGTTCACGAAGGGGAAGTTGCAAAGGCTTGCCATGTTTGTGAGCTTCCCCAGACCACTTGCTGATTTCAGCAACTGGTCCCCACTGGTTCTGCCCCCCACGTTGGGCAGGACAACCGGCGGGAAAAACAAGTGAGGAAGAGAGGTGTGCCCACCTCTGCCAACTCCATCCCTCAGGTGGGGGAGGTGAGGTAAAGCACAACTCTGACTCCCTGCCATCTTGAGGATGGGGGGACCCAACCAACCAGGGACAGGCTTGTGCCCCCCTCCCACTGGAGGGTGGCACTATAGGGGGTGTACCCACCCCTTTGAAGGGAATCATTGATCCCTGCCCTCTACCTGCCAGTAACACCCCTAAATCTAGTATTTAGAGGGCACCCTGAACCTTGCTTCCTCAGATCCAGAAACGTCAAGAAGGAAAGAAGAAGGACCGAACAGGCGTGCAGCCAGCTAACAAGAGGATGACGCCCACTGACTTAGCCCCAGCCCTACAGGCCTGTCTCCCCTCAAACTTGCTCCTGCGAAATCCCGGTGTGTCCTGCAGCCAGCAACCTCAAAAACCCCAGAGGACCTGCCTGCCTTCACTCCCAAAGACTGCTTCTCCCGTGAACACCGGATTTGTTCAACTGCAACCTCTGGCAGCAGCTGAAGACCGTGAATCCAGCCCACTCTGCCCCTGCCGAACCCGGTCCGAGCTCAAGTGGAAAAACACCACGAGGATGTCACCCCGGCGATCCTGAACCAAGATCCGGTGCCCCTGACCCGCCTCAAGCCTCCAGCCGACGTCTGCAGTCTAAATACAGAAGGCTCCCTAAGCGCGACCAGCAGCTGATAAGAAGATCCGACCCCAAAAGGCAACCCTGCACCCGACGCCCCATGGCTTTGTGTGCCCAAACTGACAGTGCGTAACCAACCCTTAACTTCCCAACTTACCTCTCTGGGTCGTACCCAGAAGTCCTACGTCTCCCTGCCTGCAGTGCTTTTGCAAACCAGACGTTCTCCATTGAAAACAACAGGGCACCCGACATCAAAACAGCACTCTGCACTCTGCCGCCTCAGTGCCGCTGAGGGTGCACCTTTTGTGCTACTTTGTTTCCCCATTTGTCCTCACCTAAACTCTAGGAGCTTTGCTCCCACAACCCAGAGGAGCTGTCGGCGGCAGTCACAGGTTCACAGTGACATCCGAGGGGTGGTTTTAAAGGCAGGTGGAAAAACATAACTGCAGGTTATGTAGGGGTGAGAGGAGTGTGAATGGATGTGTTAGTAGCAGGCACGAAGGCAGTGGTCTGTGTTTGGAGGTGGTTAACTGAGTGGGCTTCGCTTAAAGGTGGGTCATCAAGTAGGAGGATGTGTTTTGTGGGCCCGCTGGAGGCAGTGCTATGTAACTTTGCTGGAGGGTGCGGCAGCAGTATTTACTGATGAATGTAAATCACCCGATAAAAGGGCGGATGTGACCAATGGAAGAACCAGAATCCTTTTTTTATGGCTGGGGTGAGCCCCTACAGTATGGCGGGTCGCTGGCCTGAGAGCTCTTGACTGACGCGGAGAATGGGGGGCCCCCCTCCATGTACTTTTCAGGGGGGCCCCCTCAAGTTTCGTTACGCCACTGTCTCTTCCTCATATTCTGCTCTTTCTCTCATGCTTTTTGACGCCCTCTCTCCCTGTGTTGCTCTTAGTCATGTGCTGATTTTCGCCTTGTCCCCACACCTGTCTTTATTTTTATTTTATCCCTTGTCGTTCCCCTTTGCTTTTCCCCACCACTCCACTGCTGCTCCCTGATGCCTCTTATGGTTCTTTCATATTATTTTTATTTATTTTCTGCTTGGGAGGGCCCGACTATTGCCATTTGCTGGTAAGCCACCTTGAATTGGGGAAAGCACTTATGCACAAAAAAAGCAAGGCAAATGCCTCCTATGTCAACCACTGGCACAGTACTGCATCTGCAAAGTGCATCGACAAAGGCAATAGGTCAGCAAGGTGAGACCTACTGACTTTACTAATTCTTGTTTTTAATTTGGTTTAATTTTTACTTTATCCTGTACCCACTTATCAGCATTATATGGCCACTTGCTTGCCACTTATTTCATCTGCAGTGTACTGCATCCCATGTGGCCACCTCTTCTAACCAGAATGGTCATTTTGAACTGTATTATCTATTGCATCGCCTGTATGCATGCGCTTCAGTGCACCACAAAGGGGTAGTAAGTAAATAAATGTTGCAAATCAATACATAGTGTATGATAGTTTTACCATTACAAAAGAGGCCAACATGTTGCTTCTAAGTGTGACAGCTATTTGGGTACTTAAAAAAAACACTACAAGCAAAAACAATTCAAGACAGTCGAATAGTGATATGGCCACCATTTTTAGGCTGAGGCATTTTTTATTTGTTATGCTTTTAAATTATTTTCACTTAGTTTGCATCAGTGCACGGAAGAGTGTCAAAGTGCATATGTGATGGGTTATAAGTTGCATAAAACTGCCAGTAGCAAATTGAATCTTGTTGGGGGACAGCAGGCGCTCATCAACTGATTGGTTTCGCCATCTGCCCGCCCTCACCACCATCTACCACCATAGCCACAGTGACAAAACCCCAATCAGCAATCAGCAATCCAGAAATCCAGCAATTCAGCTTGCAAATCAATTTGCAAAACCAACCATCAAAAAAGTTAAGAGACAAAAGAAGGATAACTCCGACCCATCGACTGCACACTGATCCCTCAAGCCCAGGTTCCCCCCCAAAACGGAAAGGAACAATTATATCGTTCACACTTGAAGTATCTCGATCATGAGATCCGGGAAGATACGAGGCGAGGAAAACCTTGCCAAAAAACCACAGGCAAAGACAAAAAAGGCCAAGGGTACTATCAACGAGGCAGAGGACGAGTCCGCCGCAGGTGGGGAAAAGAGCCCCAAGAAGCCGGTGGGACAAGGCATCAGTTCAGCAAACCTCGCAAAATCCCCTTCTGGCTCGATACTCCAACGTGATAAAATAGGATTGCAGAGCCCCGACGCGGGAGCCAAGGGGCTCCACAAGTTCAGCACAGCCTGTAGTGCCCTAACCAGAGAAAATGAATCATCGGAACACGATGCTACGCCATCACTGAACCATAAAGCTCAAGCTCAAGCGGTGCACCCCAAATCAAGCAAACGGGCACTGATTACAGACTTTCTTAAAGTCTGTCAAAGACTCTCCACCGGGAATGGATCAGAACTTCGCCCACTTGATGCTAGCTCCAATTTTAACAGTACCCAGTGCAAAGCACTCAAGGAAGGCACAAACAAAGGCGTCATATCGCCAGCACCCCCACCACTTCACATAAGGTGTTACAGCGAACCTAGCAATGCCTTTAATACCAAAATAAGAAGGGTCTCTGGGAGTAGGGGATCTGGCCCTCTCGGGGCGTGTGACCTAATAACCCGACAACTAGCCAATAGCTTAGACCAAACCAGGGGGCACCCAACTCCCAAGCCCCAACAAATAGCTCATACATCACCGGCTCGTGTCTTAGTTCACTGGACCCCGGACGCAAGCTATGACTCAGTCTTTTTAGAGCAAAGTCCACAATTCATCCAGAAAACGACTCCGACAATAACCGAGGAATGTCCCTCACAAACACAAACAGTAAACTGCATTCAAAACCCACTGTCACCAGTAAACTCTCCCAGTAAATCGAGTTGCCAGCCCATACCTGCATTTGTTAAAAATCACCACCCCTCATCTGTTGGACTCGTAACGGAAGAAACCGATGCCATTGAACACAGTGAGTCATCGAACCCACAGAAAGAAAACGTAACTACAAGCGACAGCATAGAAACCGAACGGAGTATATGCCAGCTCGCAGCTCAACATGACCAAACGCCTGGCAAGGAGGAAGGAAATGTCAAAAGGTTATCGCCAAGGAGTGTGCAACCGTGCGAGCATCGCAATCAACTAAATCCTCCTGAGCACCCTTTCATCTCACCCAACCTCACTTATACATATGGGGAAACACTAGTGAGCAACCAAACAGCCTCCATCTGGCCGCAACTATTAAAGACCATGGAAACCATAGGTGTCGCAATGTCCTACCATGCGGACAAATTGGATACGCAAGTTGACCTGCTTAACCTCCTGGCCCTTCACGTTCAGGGCATTGAATCAAACTTAAAAGATTTAAACAACATGATCACGAAGGTGCAACTCAACAAGGACTCCACCTTCTACACCTGCCACTGTTCAGATATAATAGACAAACTGGCCACAGTACCAAGCCTGATGACGCAGATATTGGGGGCTGTTAAGGAACCCAAAATGGACTCCCCCAAGGCAACAACTACAACTATAAGACACTCAACAAGTCAACAGCCCGCCAAAGAGGGTCAAGGTAGGCCGCTTGAGGTTTGCAGCGGCGAAGCTAGCTTGAAAACCCAAGACCAACCAGACACCTCCATCTCTATTGATATCACAACGCCAACAAGAGCACACAAACATACTCTAGCTGACCACGGAGAGGAAGCAGATTCAACTCAGGTGTCCCTACAAATCGCGGAACATAGTCCCAATCATACCGTTCAGGTACATGCGCTTACTAAAAGGGAAAGGAAGCGCCAAAGGAAAGCTAGAAAAACAAAGGCACACAGGCAAGGCGCATCATCGAAGCCCCCCAAAAAAAACAACAACGACCCCAGCAGCCGCGAAGATAAAGAGCAGTCAGAGGGTGTCCCACCCCAAATCAGAACAACTTCAGAGCAAGGGTCAACCCTAAAAAGCTTACCTCTTGACAAGGACACAACCACTCCAAAAAGAGCCACAAATGGCACAAACTCAACCCAGAACACAATAAAGGTGTTTAGCATCTTCAACCCACCCAGAGAAAAGCCAAACTGCAACCCACCAATTGACGAGCAAGTCATAGCCACAAACATCAAGCAAAGAACAAGCTCAAAGGATACCATCTCATCCATCCAAGTATCAGAAAACAAAAGACAAATTGGCATAGATAGACCCGCAAAGATCAAGGAACCAAATTCACGAGACCCGCTGGAGGGAAAAACACAAGTCCCACCATCCCTAGACCTCAACGAACAAACAACCACAAGTAGTGCTCAGCCAGCTAATCAGTACACCTCAGAGCCAAAGATGGACCTGGAAGGACAGTCTACCCCAATCATCAAAGAAATCAGACGACCAATAATTCAAAAGCGACATATTTTAAGCAATAAAATTGAGCTAATTCCGAAATACTGCTCAAGAGGGACCCATGATATCTTGAACAGAGGGGCAATCCTAAGACTCCTAGAGGAATTACCAGGCCTGAGTCATTTAAAATCACGCGACTTGGAATCAGTAGAGTTTAAACCAAACCCTTTTCAACCAGGCTCTGATTCCACGATAACAACCTGGACTGATCACATTGTCACAGAACAAATCCTGACCCACTGGGAGGATTTTGCCTCATGGGGTATTGATCTAAAAAAAGTGGAGCCAGCTCGATATCCTAGTCCGTTGCGGAAACAAAATCCAAAACGAGGCCTCCTAAAAAACGCTAAAGGACCAGAGTTAAGAGGCAGCATAGAAGAAGAAGGCAACAAACTCAGGCAAATCACAATCACGATTGCCCGTCAGGCGGATGACCTGCCAGAAAGTCACCAACATGCCCCCCTGGCATCAATCCATAGGAACACAGACTGAACCAACAGTAGAGCAAAGGTTGGCAAGGAGCAGGGTTGCACGTTCTGTTCATGGAACGTATATGGTCTAAAAGCAAAGCTGGAGGAAGAAGACTTTATAGAGTTTATCACACAATTTAAAACACTAATGCTCCAGGAAACTTGGCAGACAACAAACACGCCTCTTGTGGGATACAAAGAATTTTTTACACCAGCACAAAAGGAGGCCCGCTCCGGCAGGGCAAAAGGAGGCCTATCCATTTTCATATCGACTGACTTACTATGGCAACTTAGTCACATCGACCTAGAGTCCACATGGATGCAATGCGTTAAAATGGACATTTCCCCAAACATGGGCCTTTTGATCATGAACCTTTACATGCACCCGGGCGGAAAACACAAGGGGAAGAGGATAAAACAATTAGTTACCACAATCAAGGGACTAAAGTCTACCTATCCAAGCGAAAACATCCTCATAACAGGAGATTTTAACATGAATCTAATTCAGCGTCAGGAGGGAAGCCTCCCTACCCACATTGTTCCCCGGCAGGGCAACCTTTGCAGACAAAGCGCCATAGGAAGGAAATGTGCCATGGAGTTGGAAGCCCTCCAATTGTACACCTTAAACGGAAGGGGCAATCTGGACACACCAGCTGCCCTAACGAGGGTTTCCAAAAATTCAGGTTCAACCATAGACTACACTCTGGTGGACCCCGACCTATTCCTTTACATCAGAGACTTCCACATCCAGGAACGGGGGGAAAGCGATCATTTCCCACAGATCTTCACCTTGACAATTGAAGTAAAAAAGTCTGAGCTAGCGCTGCCTCTATCCTTGAACACCCAAATCTTCAATTTACAACGTCTAAATTGGAATGAAGAAAACCTCGACAATCTAACGGCGTCATGCCATGCAATGCTTTCACTATCTGATACATCAAAGGACATAATAAAGACCTGGGAGTCCTTTGTAGCAGACTTAAACAAGAATTTCCAATCCAACCGCAGAGGACAAAAAGCCACAAGAAACAAAGGAGGGAAATGGTACACCCCAAAGCTGCGACAACTAAAAAGGCAAATGAATGCATTTCTCAGGGCCGAACGCAAAAAGGATCCTCACTTTTCACAACAAACTTTGAAAACAATTGCAGCCTTAAAAAAAGAGCTAAAAAGAGAGTCCAATCTGGCAAAGAGAATGCATAGGGAAAAACTAGCATGTACTATATTCCATGCCAGTAAGATGCAGAATTCAAAAGAATTTTGGGCAAAAATAAACTTCATGCTCAACGGCAAACATCTGCAGTTCAATTCCGATATGACTGATCAGCTTTGGTGTAGCCACATCGATTTGTTATACAATTTCAAACTTGATACCTCACTTGACAAGAAAGTCGTGCCGCTCCTGGAGCGTGCCTCGCCAAGCCTGAGAACAATGTCGGACCTAAAGCCTGCTGACCCCAAAGCCACTTGTGACCCGTCAACAACAAAGAACATAGGTGGCACGGACCTGATGACACTAACGCAGGTTTTCAACACCATAAAATCACTGAGAGCAGATGGAGCTCCTGGCCCAAATGGTCCCCCCAATGCTCTATTCAGGAAAGACCCCAAGTTCTGGGCCAGTCAATTACTTCCTTTATTTTGTCACAGTGTAAAGACCGGGAACATTCCCGAATCGTGGAGGGGCAGTATCCTACACCCAATACATAAATCTGGTTCTCGCTCTGACCCCAACAACTACAGGCTAATAGCCTTAATAGATGTGGAGGCAAAGATCTATGCGTCAAACTTACTGGTGGAACTGGAGGCTTGGGTAAGCAGCACAGGGCTAATCCCCCTGACGCAAACAGGCTTTCGCCCAGGAATGGGCACTCTCAACAACCTATCTGCAATAACCCTACTAGCAAAAAGGGCAATCGACAACTCTAAATCACTGTATACTTGTTTTTTGGACCTAAAAGCGGCCTTTGATAAAGTGCCAAGATCCAAACTCTGGGCCAAAATGAAAGCCTGGGGCGCGCCGCCAAAGCTTTTGGGAGCAATCATAGAGCTGTATTCAAAGACCTGGGTCCAAGTGAAAAAAGGAGATGGCCGATGCCTGACAAAGAAATTCCTCACACTCAACGGCTTAAAACAAGGCTGCGTATTGGCCCCTTGCCTTTTTAACATTTATACCGCGGACCTAGAAAGCGACTTAAGCTCGATTCAGGGAGATCCACCAACATTGGGGAACCTGCCCATAATGAGTCTACAATACGCAGACGATATTGTGCTTTTGTCACAAATTCCCCTCGGCTTATAACGTATGATCTCTAAGCTTGCGTCATACCTCTCGAATGCACAACTTACAATAAATCTTAAAAAAACAAATATTTTATGCTTTTCTGGCTCTCGCAAGAAAGGAAAAAAATTCGTCTGGAAGATAAACTCCAGCATACTAACTCAGGTAGATCAATACAAATACCTGGGCATCTCACTGGATCATCAATTAAAATATAAACAGCACCTGGAACAGGGGAAATCAAAAGCAAAACAGCTCCAATTCGCCTTTAAAACAGTCCAAAAACATCTATGCGGAAATTCCACTGCCCACATTTTAAAGATCGTAGCTGCCAAATTCTTGCCATCCCTCACATACGGTTCAGAGATGATGGCAACCCGGGACTCCACAGCACTAAACCTCGCCCAATCTCGCCTCTTCAAAAACCTTTTTTCAATCCCGCGTTACATTTCGCAATCTCAAATACGTTTGGAATACGGCCTCACAAATCAGCTCCCGGCAAGACAAGGAGCCCTCGTAAAATACTACTGGCGAATGAGGGATGCAGAAGATCATTCCCTGGCTCATCTGTGCTGGCTGGAAGTAGAAAAACAGGCAGGACTTCCCAAGTCTATATATAAGTCCCTCAGGCAAGCGCTTCAATCATTAGCACTGGAAGAATCCTGGCATGCACCCATGACCTACACCGCTTTTAAACTGCGAACTAACAACGCCATCAAACAAGCGTCACTACTAATGGACAAAGCTGCAGTGGCAGGCAAAAGCCACGCCTGGATTGTTCTGCCATCATACATCCGCATGAAGCCCCATCCATATTTGCAAGACTGCTTCAGGGACCATTACAAAAGGAAATTAAGTTTGTTAAGGTTGGGCTGTTTTGCGAGCAAAGATCTCACTCCCAAATGGCTACAGTCGTGGTCAACTTCCGACTGCCGTCTTTGTAACAACGGCGCAGAGTCATTACTGCATCTAATATGTATATGTCCCGCACTTCAGAAACTAAGGAAAGTACTTCTGTTACCACTCTTAAGAGTCGCCCAGGTGAGAACCTGCAGGGCGGCTGTCATCATATGCCTCAGCGGGACTTGGATAAAACTATCTTGCAACACTATAAAATTTCTGGAGCTTGCTGCCCGAGAGCTGGGAAACAAGGCAGCAACCAAAGAGAAGTCAGGATAACAGGCATGGACATAGCCGGCCATAGACTCACTTTTATTTTCCCAACTGACTCTCTTGTCTCCATCTCATAGCACTTCATTTTATGTCATAAAAGGGCACCCTGATCCAACCCACATTGCTTCCCCAAGTTTTACTTTCCCCCTTACACCACTTTTTGAAAAGTCTGTGTAATTTCATGTTACAAAAGTGTCCCTTGATCTTAATCATAACACCTTTCTAAATTTTAATTTTTACCTTCGACCACCTTCCTGAAAAGTTTGTGCAACTTTAAATTCTTTCTGTTTTGTTTTTAATCTTTTTGTTTTATCTTGACCTGAAGTTGATTTTGTGTTGTTTTAAAAATGTAAACATTGTTCAAATGGTGGTAAGCTCCACCCTTTTATGATTTTTATTATAAATCAAATAAAAGTATTACTTCAGAACTGCCAGTAACTAAACAGTTGCTTTAATTATAAGCAAGACCTATTTCCATCGCTTGGTTATTTACTAGACTTGCTTCTCCATATACTGTGCACATCCCCACAAATATTTGTTCCCCATGTTCATCTGCTACCCACTCCCTTCCCGCTCTGCATCTTCTCTAACTTCTCCCCTCATCTTGTGCTGACGATCGCCATTGGCAGTGATGGCGCTCTCTTTCTGTCTCCATGCCTAGCTCCCTCTTCTCCTCCATGGCTTTTTGCAGGCACTCAGCTTCTATTCGTGCAGCAGGTGCAGTGGCACGGGAACCAAGATACTAGGGGGCCCACTGAACACTAATTATTACTGAATTTTACTGTTCAAAGAGTGGGCGTGGGCATTTCCTTCCTGGCACGAGTGCCCATGGCACAACTGGCTACGCCACTGGCTCTGGGCCTCTCCCCGCTGCACCTCGTCATGCACAGCACAGTTCAAGTCTTCAAGCGAGTTCAAACCACTGTGTCTACTGGACCTAGGTACAGAATATAATTACTCAGCCATGGCTGGTGATACACCATAAGGGAGCAATATGAAGAACAGAGCTAAATGGGACGCTTTGCTTGGGGACGCTTTGCTGATTGAGGAGCACTCTGCTTGGGATTTACTTGCCTTGCCTGTTTACCTACTGCTCGCGGAACCCGCTCCGCGGGTCCCGCATCGCGCTGTGTGACCTGTAGCAACTTTGAACTTGGAGGGTCAGCTGGGGGAGATTACTGACGGGGCTGCGAGCGGCGTGCGCTCACGGAGGGACTTCAACTCCCAGGAGCGCCTGCCAGCCCGGAGGAGCAACACCTGGGCCGCTCTCCCCGACCTCTCCCACCCTCCCACCGATCATTTTAAAACAGCACTTCCCTGTTAGCGAGTGGGACGCTTTGCTGATTGAGGAGCACTCTGCTTGGGATTTACTTGCCTTGCCTGTTTACCTACTGCTCGCGGAACCCGCTCCGCGGGTCCCGCATCGCGCTGTGTGACCTGTAGCAACTTTGAACTTGGAGGGTCAGCTGGGGGAGATTACTGACGGGGCTGCGAGCGGCGTGCGCTCACGGAGGGACTTCAACTCCCAGGAGCGCCTGCCAGCCCGGAGGAGCAACACCTGGGCCGCTCTCCCCGACCCCTCCCACCCTCCCACCGATCATTTTAAAACAGCACTTCCCTGTTAGCGAGTGGGACGCTTTCCTGATTGAGGAGCACTCTGCTTGGGATTTACTTGCCCTGCCTGTTTACCTACTGCTCGCGGAACCCGCTCCGCGGGTCCCGCATTGCGCTGTGTGACCTGTAGCAACTTTGAACTTGGAGGGTCAGCTGGGGGAGATTACCGACGGGGCTGCGAGCGGCGTGCGCTCACGGAGGGACTTCAACTCCCAGGAGCGCCTGCCAGCCCGGAGGAGCAACACCTGGGCTGCTCTCCCCGACCCCTCCCACCCTCCCACCGATCATTTTAAAACAGCACTTCCCTGTTAGCGAGTGGGACGCTTTGCTGATTGAGGAGCACTCTGCTTGGGATTTACTTGCCTTGCCTGTTTACCTACTGCTCGCGGAACCCGCTCCGCGGGTCCCGCATCGCGCTGTGTGACCTGTAGCAACTTTGAACTTGGAGGGTCAGCTGGGGGAGATTACTGACGGGGCTGCGAGCGGCGTGCGCTCACGGAGGGACTTCAACTCCCAGGAGCGCCTGCCAGCCCGGAGGAGCAACACCTGGGCCGCTCTCCCTGACCCCTCCCACCCTTCCACCTGTCACTATAATAAGTCAATACTACTCCCGCAGAGCGGGAGAGCGCGCGGGAGAAGCCCGGGACAAGGGCGGGACCGTCTGTGGCCGTCCGGGGCCGCAGGAGGCCGGGCTGGGCCACCCCTTTAATATTTGCAGTCTTGTTGTTGGATGTAATTGATTTGTTTAGTGTTCACTCGGATCATCTATTCATCGAAGGTAGTAGGGGGGTTTGCACTATGGCTAATATTGCAAGTACCTCTGCCTTGCAGTCCTCTATGGGTGAGGCTGAGACGGCAGTTATGGGGCCCTTAGATACGTATTTCAAACGCCTGCCACAAGACATCGATAGGGAGATTGCTTTGGCGGAAAGACGCGCCGGGCGAAGGCTATCGATCGAGCTTATGAAAAATCCCCTTGATAATAATATAGGCCAAAGTTTCCCTGCATAGGTTACCCCGCTATCTTCTACAGTACTGCCACTTACACACGATACACAGTATGATATATCTGTATCCAATGAGCTACTGGGTACTTCCTCTGTAGATATAGTGGCTACTACTTTATCATCAGAGCATTTAAAAGGTTCTAATAGAGCACTAAAGGGGCAAAACGCTATATCTAAAGCGTGTGTTCAAGCACAGGCTATTAAGCCTAAACCATGCCCAAAGAGGAAAAGGGACACATTTACAAAAAAAAAAAACCAAGTACAAAAACCAGCAAGGAAGATCAGGAAGTTGGCCATTAAAACACTCTTAGGCAATGTTCCTGTTGAGAACCCTAGTGGGGTAACAATTGGGGAGGAATTGGCTGTGTTAACAGGTGCAGAGAAACAAATGATCCCTGCATCACCAGTAACAGAAATAGACCCCATTACTTTAGCAGCCCCTGGGCAACCGACATCTAAACCGGAATATCTATTGGGCGTGGAAAAACTAATACGCTCCCTCTTAAATCCTCTTGAGACTAGACTTGAGAAGCTAGCAAAACAATTGGACCATCTTGAGCAGGCTAGCTTAGATAATTTCTTTTCAATAAAAGCATTAATTAAGTCCCATAATAAATTGGGAGAGAATGGGACAAAACATAAGCTAGCCGAGCGGGATATTGGTGTCACTGTGGTCGAATTGACTCCCCCAATGGTGAATGGTGTACCTACTCAGCAGAATCAGGGACAGAATAATCAGAACATAGCAGTACCCTTACCCTCTGTAAATAATAGTAGTTCTGGGAGAACAAAGACCAGCTGTACTAGTGCAACGGCCAAAGGTACAAAAGATGGCATTAAAAACTGTGCCCCAGTGATTAATAAAAATAGTTCGCCCTTACCAACTATTATGGAACGTAATCAGGGTACTTTGATAGACACAGATAAAAATCTAGGTAAGAATGTTGATGGATCAAACGGGCCGCTTGCCTCCCAGATAGTAAACAGGGGAGGTCATGTAAGGGATAACAACACCACAGCCGGTGGAAATAACTCTAGCATGGTCGTGGGAAATAGTGCCCCTTCGAGCCTTGCTGTCCAAGAACGATGCCCATCAAAATTACATGCCAACAAACCCACAATTCGGATTCCCCCGGTTCAACTCACCCCTGATTCCCACCCATATGTGGCCATTCTCACCAACGTCCCACTCTTACCGGAAGGTCAAGGGGAAACATATGACATGTTAAAAAATAAAGTCATGCATTGGCTGCGGGTCAATAGACCCCTGCCAGGGGGTGTGGACGGCCTGATTATTGGGGTTAGAAGGGTCAATTGGATTGGGAACACCTTAAAAAAGCAGGGGGGTGAGTGTATCATAATCAACTTTCAAGACCCAAGGGTAGTAGGGTTGATCACGAAACCGGGATGGAATATTAGCTTTGGTGGGATTGGGGTTTTAGACTTGACTTTTTTCTATCCTAGATCTGTGTCCTCTTATCCGGGGGGGTGTAATGAGTTAAGGAGAATTACTCTGCCTTCCTTGGTAGAGGTCAGCTCCTTCCCTGCCCCTATCTTGCGTCCAAATGATAGTTATAAACAGGTATATGACTTTGATGGTGGAGTAGGGTACACGAGATGGGGATGCTGACGGGATCCAGTTGAACCTTTGGATTCTGTTGTACAAATGGACAGGGAAACTATTGTGGAGCCAATTCTGTCACCTAAGGGGGATGCAATGTGTAATTTAGCAGAAGTGGTCCCAGAAAGGGAATATGGAAGTATGAGGGGGGGCAATAAGGTATGCCAGGACGACTTGGGGGATGATCCCAGACCACCATTAAGTCTTGGCACAAATGAGGCAAATGTGGCAAACTGTGCAAATATTGTTATGGGAGAGGGTGGTGACTGTGAGATTTTGATTAATTCACCGGTTATGGTAGATACTGAAAGGGGGATTGGCAAAGGTGACACCACGGGGAGGTTCCTTTCATGGAATATAGCAGGTTTGGCCTCCAGATTGCTGTCCCAAGATTGGTTAGACTTTGTTAATGGGTTTGAAATGTGCCTATTCCAGGAGACGTGGGCTTGTGAGCCTATCTATTTGCCAGGTTATCTAAATTTTTGTATACCAGCGACTAGGGGCCCTAGGGGCAGACCTACGGGAGGTATAACAGCCTGGGTTAAGCAGAATTCCCAGGTCAAAATAAAAGTCATCGACCTATGCTGCAAGGATATTCAATTATTGAGGTTAACATTAGGACAGGGCGGTGTGATAGATATCTATAATATTTATGCTAGGGGTTTAAGTGTTGGGAATTCTCCCACCCTTGAAGCTCTATCAACCTCCCTTGAATCCAAGTCACTTGGTAATAGATTGGTGGTGGCAGGCGACCTGAACAGGACTTTTGAGCCTTTGGAAAATACTGAACATCCGATAGGACAAGAAGAGGATGCTCTATGGGGCGTCCCAATCCTAAACCTCCCACCAGTGAAGCGGTGGACTAAGGATGTATTGTTGTTGAATGCGTTATGTCTGGAGTATGGTTTGAGGGCCCTTAATGGCAGGACAAAAAGTGACCAGGTGGAAATAGCACATTCGACAATTGGCATAGCAAGAGTAGGATCGACTATGTCATTTGCAGTCTTGAGCTATGGTGTGGCGTGGGTGACATGGAAATTGTGGGGAGAATAGAAAGTGATCATAACCCCCTCAGTGTTACCCACTCATGGTGGAGGGCTGCGCCTGCCCACCTTGCGTTAGGTAGTGAAATTGTACCTGTTATAGCTAATGATCTAAGAAGGGTGAAATGGCCAAATGTGTTGGCCAACTTAGCCACTGTGGAGCACATTAATCTGGAGGTGGATAACGCTATTGCCGCCATGGAATCAGTATACCCTGTAATACCGGGTTCCTCTCTAATAGCAGACATACATGACACATTCTTCCATTTGATAAAACCGTATTTTATTAAATCAGTTAGGGCAAATAGAAAACCTCCCATCAAACTGGCAAGGTGGTTTAACAAGCAGTGCAGGGCAACCAGACTGGAGCTGGGCAGGGCAATTAAAAGCAGGGATAAGGCTCTGATTAGCACTGCTAGGAAACAATATAAGGAGAATATTTGCAAGGCTAAGAAACTTTGGGACGAGGAATATTGGGAGGAGTTACTTGAGGCCTCTGGGCAAAAAGACTCAAGACTCTTTTGGAAAATTATGAAATGGGGCAGAGGTGGTACGCCAAACAATCCCGATAATAATGTTAATGAAGCCTCATGGGTCGAGTATTTCCAACCCCAGTATGCGGAGAATAGGGATATAATGGACATTGAATCAATCCCTGTGGTATTTTCCAAGGGAGACTTATTCTCAACTAAAGAAGCAGAACTGGTAATTTCATCACTGCAGGGGGGGAAAGCTCCGGGGTTGGATGGAATTCCCTCAGATATTTTTAAACACGATAAGGTCCGCTGGGCAAAATATGCGACTGTGCTGGGAAATGCCCTTGCAAAAGGGGCAAAAATCCCAGATGTATGGAAGGGGGCAATTATAATTCCGATCTTTAAGAAAGGTGATCGGTCGCTCCCGGCAAATTATAGACCTATAAGTTTGCTGGCCACTATCCAGAAAGTGGGGGGCAAGATGGTGGTCGACAAACTTATGGCCTGGGTAGATGAAAACAATGCCTTATCCCCCTACCAGGCAGGATTTAGACGAGCTACCAGCACGGTTGACCAAATTTTTCGTTTCACTATGCTACGGTGGGGGACTGTACTCCTTGGCGAGGG
The DNA here is from genome assembly GCF_964263255.1 of Lissotriton vulgaris. Lineage (NCBI taxonomy): Eukaryota > Metazoa > Chordata > Amphibia > Caudata > Salamandridae > Lissotriton > Lissotriton vulgaris. The sequence continues at coordinate 795,640,464 of NC_141697.1, forward strand.
CAGCCTTTATGTAGCATTTGTAGATCTGAGGGCTGCCTTCGACCTGGTGCCCAGGAGTATGCTGTGGGGTGTCTTGAGCAAGATAGGGGTTCCACTTGAACTGCTCACATTAATAATGCGTCTCCACGAAAGCAATTTCGCTAAAGTCCAGTGGGGGAGGAATGGGGAATCATCCATCAATTTCCCAGTTGAGCGGGGGGTACGTCAGGGTTGTGCCATGGCACCCCTGCTGTTCTCCTTGTTCATCAATGGTATAGTCGATAGGATGTTGGATGCGAGGGTTGATGCACCTTCGCTGGCGGGCATCAGGGTTCCGATCCTGATGTTCGCCGACGATACTTTGATCGTGTCCAAAACCCCGGCAGGTCTCCAGCGAGCCTTGAACATATTTGATATGTTCTGCAAGGAACGGGGTCTCGAAGTTAATGTAAATAAAACTAAGCTGATGGTCTTTGGGCAAAAACGCCAAGCCCAACCCAGGGTATCTCTGAACAGTATTAGACTAGAGGTAGTAAATGTTTTTACATACCTAGGGGTGGAGATATCAAGTAAATTTGGTTGGTCAAGACATATCCAGAAGGCGGTTTTGAAACATCAGCAGATTTCAGGAGCGCTTCGAGTGGAACAAGCAAAATCTAAAACCAGGCCTATTAAACCTGTTCTCATGGTATACGACGCAAAAGCCTTGGGCGCAGCCCTTTATGGGGCTGAAGTCTGGGGCTTTGAGAGGTTCGATACGCTCCAAAGATCTGAGAACAGGTTTTTGAGAGGGATAACTAGTCTTCCCCAAAGTACCCCTTTAATACCGCTTGGCCTGGATTTAGGAAGAAGATCGCTTAGTGATCGTGCCCGACTAAGGCCTATCCTTTACTGGAGACGGTTGTGGATGACCCCTGAAATTAGACACTATGCTGAGGGGTTTTCTGCCTTAGTTAAATCAGACGTCTTTCATAAAATTACATGGCTAAAAAAGCTTAGGGACACCCTTGCTGAGCTTGGTCTCTCCAAACTTTGGGAAAATCCCTCTGGGGAAGTGTTCCCCAGTAAAACAACTATAAAAGCTATATATTGGGATTATATTGACCAGAAGTCTTGGAGGAGTGTGACCGCAGAATCTATGGGGGGTAGGTTTATGGAATTTAAAATGAGGCCTGCACTAGAACAGTACTGGGACACTTTAACTGTTCCGATAGACAGGAAATTATTCTTCCAGCTAAGGGCAGGCTCCCTCCCCCTGAAGTCATTGACGTCTAATTGGGGAACTAATAGTAGTTCATGTTGCCCGATATGTGGCGCCCCCAATGAAAGTATAGCACATTTTCTATTCATGTGCGAGGGCTATGTAAACCCAAGGAAATTGTGGTTGGCACCTGTTTGCAGGAACCTTGGTGTCTCAAGCGGTGTTGAGGGGCTGAGAATTATTTGTTCCTCAACCGAACTGCCTATAGTTGTAGGAACGGCAAAATACCTGGGGTGGGCTTGGTCTATAAGGCGGAGGGCTCTATCTTCGAATAGGCCTTGAATCTCGTTTTCTTGCTTGTATGAATTGCATTGCTAAATCCCGAGGGAGAGAGTTATGAATATTTGCTATAATATGTTGCTAAATGCCCGTAAGGAGTTTTGACTGTACAATTTTGCTTATGGTCAATAACGTGGTCGACTTTGCTTTTTAACTTGCATTTAGCTTCTGTATATTATGAGAAAGCTTATATTAACTTGTGGTGTATATTTTATGTGTCTGTATTGTGTATTTTAAGCTGTAAATTAAGTGTTAATGTATGTTTAGAGCTTTTTAAATGTGTAATTTTATATGTTTGTGCTTTTATGAGTGCATAACTCGAATAAAGCTTTTTCAATCAGAAATCAGCTAAATGTAAATGTAATACAGGCAAATGAACTCATACTGAGGAACGGTTTTATACCCTGTAGCACCTGTCTGCATTTATACAAGTTCCTTGCATCTGCGGTGAAATGTGGGTTTGCAGATTGTAATGATGGAGTCCAGTAGCCGAGATGTCATTTAAGTAGGTTTATTTAGTCTTAGTTACAGGTTTTTCAGATCATATAGTGGAGCCCCACCTGGAGCAACCTGCCTGCAGCTCAGCCCATATTCCGATGGTCATACTTCACCTTAGACGGCACCCAAACATTCCATTCATCATCATCACCACACTAACATTCCACGCAGCACATTCACACTGGCTGAGCAGCTAGGGAGAAGGAAACAGTATAAATACATATACAGAATAATACATATCCTCCCCTTTTATAGAACACAAAAATGAAACTGCAAAACTGAATAAGGGTATGACAAGAAGAACCATAAAAAGAGAAAATAAGGCAAAGTACAAAAATAAATGCCAGAAGATATAAAGGGGCAGATTTATGTTGGTAATGCGCCACGTTTGCATCACGCAACTGCGGCATAAACGTGGTGCATCACTACGACCCATTTACAACGTGACGCATCGAGGCAGATGCGTCACGTTGTAAAGCCCTGCGCCACTTGTGGGCGTTCCGGCGCAGGGTGGGCGTTCCGGGGCAGGTACGCCTCGCAAAAGTGGCTGAGTGAAATCTATAAGATTTCACTCAGTCACTTTCAGGCCAATGCTGTGTCAAAACCCTGCGCCTACTTGAAGCAGGCGTAAGGCTTGACGCAGCATTGGACAGATAGGGCACCCCCGAGCCTTGCTGGAGCTGAGTCGCGCTTGCGACGCAACTCCAGCAATGCACCACCTTTATGGCACAGATGCGTCACGCATCTGTGCCGTTTTTGCCCCATGGTGCGCCGTATTGTAAATGCGGCGCACCATGGGTGGCGGAGCAGTGGCCCAAAATAACTGGCGCATCCCTGGGGATGCGCCAGTTATCATAAATCTGCCCCAAAGTATTAACCTGAGAAAACCATAATACATATACAATGAAAAACCACAGTATAGCATTACAGAGAAATGTAAAGAAGATGCACAGGAAAATATACAAGAGAAACAAGAGAAAAAAAGTAGATGCAATAGATAAATGTACAAGATAAAATGAAGAAAATGCATAGATAAAAATACAAGAATAAAATATCACAAATCCTCCCCTTCTATGAAGTTCATAAAATATGGCAGAAGAAACATGTTAGATAAACGACACAATCACACCTAAGACTACCACCAACCACACTCACTGGCCAGACAGGCATGATAGGTGGCACAACCCTGCATGCCTTGAACTAGCCATAGGCTCGACTCACACACACGTCATAACATAGAAGTAATGGGTGGGTACACCAAAACAAACATCCCCAAAACAAAGTCGTCACACCCAACCAATATTCTTAGAGTAAGGACACGTAGGAAAGTCTGTGAAAATGAGTGAATCCCACCCGCACTGCCCTTCCTCATGTAAGCTCAGTAAACAAAACGTGAAAATTAGTGACTCCCACTTATACAGCCACTCCTCACCTAAGGGTAGCCACCAAAACGTGGAGCACAGGGTGACTTACACACTGTTCAATCATCCCTTGTGTAGGGTATGAAGCGTGAACTGTTTAAATCGGACTAGTACCCATTTAGACACCCCTCAGGTGGGGAGCAGCCTGCCTGCTGCTCAGCCCATACTCTAACTGTCACACTTCACCTAACAGGCACCCAACATTCCATTCATCATCACCACACTAACATTCGACGCAGCATATTCACACTGGCTGGCCAGCTAGCGAGAAAGCAACAGGATAAATACATATACTTGATTACACACAGAGTGCTGCCTTTAAGGTAAGAGAACTAAGGGGCACATGCATGAACCGATTTTGGAATCGCAAACGGTGCGAATCGCAAAATTCGGCCGTTTGCGAATCCAAAATCACTTTTTGGGATGCATCATTTATATTTCATTTATCGCAATTTAAGAAATCGCAAATTTTGCGATTTCTTAAATGCTATGCATGATTAATTTTAATTTGCGAATTCGCAATTAGGAAGGGGAAAATTACCATGAAGTGAACCTTCATGGTAATTTGCGAAAAGTTTCAAAAATGCAAAAAAATGCATTTTTGAAACTTACATTTTACACACACACATGCCCTTGGGACATGTGTGTGAGTAAAATGGTAAAATGTACTTACATGACATTCCAGGGGTGCAGGGGGGGGTCCTTTGGACCCCCCCCTGCACCCTTGAAATTGCATTCTCATTTTGCGATTCCTTAATTGCGAATTCGCAAAATGAGAATGTCTTCCCATTGATTCCTATGGGCCTCTAGGCCCATAGGAATCAATGTAAAGCGATTCCTTATTTGCGATTCGCAATTAAGGAATCGCAAATAAGGAAAATTAGGAAATCGCAAAAACTTTTGCGATTTTTTGATGCATAGGAATTTGCGATTCCTAAATTGTGATTCCTTAATTTTCGCAATTTAGGAATCAAAAATTCCTACAATGATGCATGTGGGCCTAAATCTACTTAGTACTAACCTCTAATCTTGTGTTCTAGAGTAGCGTGCTGCTCTAAGGGCCGGACTGGTTACGGGGCGTTTTGGTGTGCTGCAAGCTGGGAGCTTATTTCACTGCGGAAGGGGCTGATTTCATTGATGGGGACCTGTGTGTACTCCTAAATCAACAAAGCAAAACAGATGGTTTTAAGCACACGCAGGTCCCCATCAACAAAATCTGCCCCAGCACCAAAACGCGAGATAGCCAGTCCTGCCCTGGCTATTCTACATAAACCGTTTCTTCGTCTCTTCAGGAGTAGGAAGTGCTATGTAAATGCAATTTACTGTTACAATTACAATGCAATCAAGGGGTGAGGCGAAGGTTATACACCCCAGTATTTATGGAACTGGGTAACTACGTATGTTTGTGGTTTTTTCAGCCGTTACTATTTCAGCATGGAAATAACGGATAGAGCAGCTTAGATTTTTTACCAGTGTTCTGCAGTATCCTTTTGCAGTAAGTATTCCTTTGATACTATTCAAAGACCAAATGTTAAGTACAGTGGCATTTAAGGTAGCACTCTTTCAAGCAAGGTAGGTGACTTAAAGCTAAATTCTTTTTTAGTTTCTATTTCTACTAATTGAATATTATAAAATTGTCAAGGAAATTAACATTTTTGAATGCCATTATGCTGCAGAAGTGTGCTAAGAGATGCTGCCAGTGCCAATGGATGTATTTCCTTATTCTGAATTAAGGACTTTTTGGTTTTCGGGTAGTGCACTGCCAGAAGTGAAAAACGCCAGGTTGTCTCTCCACATAGACACGGGTGCTAGCCTCTGCTTTTTCAGAACTTGATCAGGGCCGGACTAAGGGCCATATGTATCAAGCTATTTAGCATTCGCAAAGGCCGAAATTCTGCGAATTTCGGCCTTTGCGAATGCTAAATACCTAAATGGTATGTATGAAACATTTTTGCATCAAAATAAGGAATCGCAAAAATTGCTATTCCTTATTTTGCGATTGCACTTAAGGAATCGCAAATTTTGCGATTCCTTAAATGCAATGTATCAAAGAAAAAAAATGCAAAAAATGCCATTAAGGAATCGCAAATTACCACCAACTTCTAGTTGGTGGTAAGTTGCGAATTCTTTTAATAATGCTTTTTTCAAACAAACCAAAGGTGCCATATGACGCCCATACATGCCCTTAGGGCATGTATGTGCGCCATATGCCCCCAAATGTCTTTTTCAGGGGTGCAGCAAGGTGTTCTTGAGACACCCCTGCACCCTTGAAAAAATTCCTAATTTGCGATTAGCTAATTGCTAATCGCAAATTGCCCCTTCATTCCTATGGGCCTCCTGGCCCATAGAAATGAATGGGTAATTTGCTAATCGCAAATTAGGAATGGTAAGGAATCGCTATAAAAAAGCGATTTTGTACATATATACCGTTTTACGAATTCCAAATAGCGATTCCTTAAAATTCGCTATTTGGAATTCGCAAAACGGAACTATGATACATATGGCCCTAAGAATCCAAAAACAGCCCTGGCAAAAATACTCAAACTCGCCCCACTCTCTTTGCCTCATCATGCAATCACACTCTTATTGTTTCGTTGTGTTGTGCTGCTACCTTGTCGGGCACCAGGACGCTCCTTTGCTGGAGCATCTGTGCGCCTAATAAAAACGCATAACATAACATAACATAACTCTTTCAATCTACCCATTCTCTGTCTCTCTCTCCTCCCTCTCTGATCACTTTCCTGCTGCTTTGCTCCTTCATTTCTCTCTCTCTTCTGACGCCTCCGTGCCTGCTGCAGTTAACCTCGGGGAGCTGGGGAATGTGGCAGAGGCATCAGGAGTGTCCTTGGGTTTTCATAGCCAGCCTCCAAGGGATCCAGCCCACTGCAGAAATGCCCATGGATTAAATGCTTGCCCACCTCTAACCTTCATAGATTGATGTATATTTTTTAGCTTGTACTATTTCAGCATTTAAAAAAGCATTGGCAAAATCAATAGGTCTCAACTATACCAGAGCTATTGGCTTAAAAAATGTGGTTTTGCCATGTTGTACACCAGTGTAGCTGCTGTTCAGCGTGGTTAAACGTTACTGGTGTGGAGTGTCGTAGAGTGGCGTGGGGAGTAGAGTGTTGTGGATTGGATTTGTTGGAGTAGAGTGTCATAGAGTGGAGTAGAGTTCAGTGGCAGAGAGTGTTGTACAGTGTCATAGAGCACAGTGTCGTAGAGTAGAGTGGCATAGAGTGGAGTGGTGTGGAGTGGAGTGCGATGGAAGAGGTTGGAGTGGGTTGGAGTGGATGGAGGAAATCTGGTTGATTATGGTGAGTAGACTAGGGTGGATTGAATTTGGGTAGAGTGAGTTGGATTGAATGGCGTGGGGTGAATTGGGGTGGGTGGGCTTGGTAGAATGGCTTGAATTAGAGTGGGTAGCTTAAAATTATATGAAGTGGATTTGGATTGGGGTGGATTGTAGTGGGGTGGATTAGATTGGTTTAGGGTGGGGTGGGTGGATTGGATTGAAGTAGGGTGGTGTGTAGTGAAGTGAGTTTGACTTGAATGGAGGGGTAAGATTTGACTGGACTGGGGGTTGATTAGAGTGGAGTGGGGTGGATTGGATTTGGCTGAATGGGGATTGATTGGATTGGGTTGAGGGGCATTGGATAGGAGTGAGGTAAGTTGGATGGAGATGAGATGGATTGTATTGGACTGGGGTATATGGGAGTGGGGTAGATTGGAGTGGGCGGAATATTTTGGATTGGAATGGGGCAGATTGTTTTGGATTGGAGTGGGGCTGAATGGTGTGAGGCAGATTGGAGTGTGACAGATTGTCTTGGGGTAGATTGGTGTGGGGAAGATTGGAGTGGGGCAGATTGTTTTGTAGTAGAGTGGGATGGATTGGGATGAGGTGGATTGGATTGGAGTGGAGTAGATTGGATTGGGTTGATTGGATTGTGTGGGATGGATTGGATTGAAGTGGTGTGGATTGTCGTGGATTTGAGTGGGGTGAATTGGGATCAAATGGGTGGATTGGGGTGAGGTGGATTGGATTGGAGCGGGAAGAATTGGAATAGGGCAGATTGGAGAGGGACAGATTGTTTTGAATTGGAGTGGGGAAGATTTGAGTGAAATGGATTGGAGTGGCCCGATTGTTTTGGTTTGGAGTGGGGGAGATTGAATTAGGCAGATTGAAGTGGGTAGATTGTTTTGGATTTGAGTGGGGCTGATTGGAGTGGGGGGTTTAGAGTGGGGCAGACTTTTTTGATTTGCAGTGGGGTGGATTGGAGCGGGGCAGATTGTTTTGGATTGGAGCGGGGTGGATTGAAGTGGGGCAGACTGAAGTGGAGCAGATTGGAGTGGGATGGATTTGAATCGGGAAGATTGTTTTGGATTGTATTGGGGCAGATTGTTTTGGATTAAAGTGGGGCACATGGGTGTGGGGTAGATTGTTTTGGATTGAAGTGAGCAGATTAGAGTGTGGAATAATGGAGTGGGGCAGATTGTTTTGAATCGGAGTGGGGCAGATTGTTTCGAATTGAAGTGGGGGCAGATTGCTTTAGATTTGAGTGGGGCTGATTGTTTTGGATTGGAGTGGGGTAGGCTGTTCTGGATTGGAGTGGGGCAGATTGTTTTGGATTGGAGTGTGTAATATTGAAGTGGGGCAGATTGTTTTATATTGGAGTGGGGCAGATTGGAGAGGGTTGGGTTGGGAGGATTGGAATGTAGCAGATTGAAGTGGATTGGATTGGAGTGAGTGGTTTGGATTTGAGTGGGGTGGATTGGTCAAGGGGAATTTGATTTAGTAGGGCGGACTGGTGTGAGGTGAGTTGGTTGGATTGGCGTGGATTGGAGTGGGGTGGATTGGTGTGCTCTACACGATTATTTGTTAATGCATCATTTCAGAAATTACACATACGAAAGAAACAATGTTGCGATATAACAGCACCCATGAGTAAAAACAAAAGAAAACCTGAGTGGTTTGTCCTGCTGTTTTTGCATGGCACACCCCTTCGTTTGCAAGAGCACTAAAAGTTAACCAGAACAAAATAGTACCTCAATCACGTCGGGAGCAGCAGATTGGCACTGATGAAGTTGAATTAATCAGTGCATGGTCCCTGTTCCACAGAGAGGAACGGAAATGATGTTAGGCCTACTTTTACAAATTGTTTGGAGGCTATAGAGAAGAGTGCCATGTAAGTCAACAAATGGTAAGCAACAGGCAGACTCCAAGACCTTTTTTTTTAAACAACAGTGTCTCACAAGCAGGACGCATGTGCTATTGCGTGCTCTTGCACGCTAGACCCTAAAACGGGGCGAGGACTTTCGTTTTTTACTAGAAGGTTAATTTATTTTATTATGTGTTAAGAAATGCACTCTGATGTAAAAGTGACGGGAAACATCCTTAACAACGCGGTCAGTACACTGCAATGCAGTTACATCGCGGTTGTTACAACGACCGCGATGTGACCACGCTATGCCATTACAACGCAAGTCTTTACATCGACTTGCGCTAGATGGTGTGCTAACTTTAAAAATATTGTAGTTTAATATCCCAACACCTTCTCTACTGATAAGTGGACTGGAGTTGGAATAGTAAATTACACTTTTCTAATGTTAGCACACCACCTAGCGCAAGTCGATGTAAAAACGTGCGTTGTAAAGGCATAGCGTGGTAACATCGCAGTCGTTGTAACAAATGCGATGTAACAGCACGCGTTGTAATAACACGTGTTGTAACATCATACAACCAAAAGTGACAATGTCACCATCTCAAACTAGGAGATTACAAACAAGAAGTAGAGTCATCTGAGGCTGTGGTTGCCATGCAGCTGTGGCAAATAAAAAATATGTGCAGCCTGATTCATCAAGCTTTTTTGCGCTCGCAAAGGGCCAGATTCTTTGCGAGAGCGATTTTTGCATTTGGGATTCAGCATCCCAAATGAAAAAATCGCTAATTGCGATCTCGCAATTTTGCGAGTAATTACATTTAAGGAATCTCTATTTGAGATTCCTTAAATGCAATTCATCATCCTATTTTTTTTTGCGAATTCGCAATTTCTAGGCGTAATTTACCGCGAGGTCAGACCTCGTGGTAAATTGCGAAAACTCTGAAAAATGCATTTAAATGCATTTTTCTGAGTTGCATGTTACACACACACATGTCCTTTGGACATGTGTGTGTGTGCAACACATGTGTAAAATTTCATTTGAGGGGTGCTACAGGGTGTCCTGTGGACACCCCTGGCACCCTTCAAATCGCTATCTTATTTGCGATTAGCAAATTGCTAATCGCAAATAAGGAATACTCCCCATTCATTCCTATGGGACTTTTGGCCCATAGGAATGAATGGGGAGTTATTCCTTATTTGCGATTAGCAATTAGCTAATCGCAAATAAGGAATTGTAAGGAATCGCATTTTTTTTGCATATTCCTACATGAATCCCGTTTTGCGAGTCCTTAATAGCGATTCGCTATGAATCGCTATTAGGGCCTCGCAAAACGGAAGCATGATGAATCAGGCGGGTGAAGTATAAGTTTAGTATGAAATCACAAAGTGGGTACAAGGAGGATTAGGAGCCTGGGGACTATGTCCTCCAATCAAATAAGTGACCACACAGAATACTCCTGGCTGGGTAAGAGTAATCACTGGGTGCAATGACTGGCAGGTTTCCATACTAATTGTACGCAATGATTATTCTTACCCAACTAGCAGTAGTTTCTGTACTTATGTAAAAGGTTGGTGGCCATTTTATGGCTTTGTGATATGGATTGTGTCAGACAGGGTTCAGGGCTAAGCATATGCCCCCATGTATGAATTGTGAATTAAATACGAAAGCAGCACCTTGAGATGTACACCACTTATTGAACAATTTTTTTAACCTTATATGTACAATACTTAGAAAATATTGTGTTTTGCTGGAGCTGTCAAATACATCATAAAAAGTACAAATGTCAGACATGAGTATTTGACCCTGAATGTTATTTTAGAAGAATGATGTAATTACACTCATTTGGATCATTTTGAACTGAAGATCAGGCATGAATAAAAATTGCACCTTCAGTCGCGTGTGACAGATGGAAGAGTTGTTTTACAATAAGCTCACATGTGCTAGACATGGAGTGAAAAAGCATTGCAAAGCCAAAAAGTTTCATGGAAGTGACATGTTGGCTTTGCCACTGCTTGTTTGTCTTGACCTGGCACAGTTTCCAAACAATTTAACTCTCTAAACCATCTTCCATGTTCTTTTAGGGTATCCTCAGCTAAAGCAGTGCTTCCCAAACTTTTCAGAACCAAGACCTACTTTTTAGCATGACAATCTTTTGTGACCCATCTAGTTTTAATGGACGAGGAGGGCAATCTTGTAATGTAACTAAAGCATCATGTGGTAGTGCACTGTGATTTACAGTGAGCACATTTTCATTGGCAATAGCTACTAAATTTGCACTGACATATGGTTTCGCTGATAAGTATATATTGCACAAAAATGATAATGTGTGGGAATCGGGTTTCAGTGAATATTTATCATTTGCGCATCACCATGAAAAAGTGCCTTGATTTGTTTTGATCTTATTATTTGTTTCCAGCACACTCTAGAATTGCAAAAAAATCTGCTTCATTTTTGCTTTCCGAACTGCTGCATGTTTACAATTTACAAGTATTTGCATTTTGTTGCGTGTTGCAGAAAATTACGTCCTACAGTATTTCCTTTCACACTTTGTTCACCACAGCATGATTGTCACATATTCACTTTACTTTTCTTTCTCTGACTGCAAAGTGAGAAGTGTCTGTAAACACTAAACCCCATGCTAAAAAACATACACAGCAAAATGTCAGAAGCCCGTAGCCTGACAGTTGACCTCCGCCATTGAAGCTCAGCAAATATGACAAGATAAATACAGTATTAAACCCCTCCGCTGAGGGGGTAACTCCCCCGCTGTGCTGGGGGGAGGGGGGTGCGCACATCGCCCACATGCTCATGACCAGCTCGTCATGAGCATGCAAAAGGTTAAAGGCATTTTTAGGTCGAGCCTAGACAGGCATGCACTGTCAGGATGACCTGTAGTAGGAGAAAAGGACTTGAAAAGGACGTATGTCCCACCTGCTGCTTTCCCATTGGTTCAATCCATCATCGCTTGTCTTTGCTGCTTGCTAAATGGTTCAGGTATAAACCACAGGAGCAAAAACTCATCAACCTTGTTGGGATTGGGGTAGATAATATAATACAAACATATGGTATCCCAGCTGGTCTTATTTGAAGACAATTACAAAGGATATGTTCAGAACATTATCAGAAAGGAGATAAGGAGACTCTTTCGTAGTTTAAAATGTGCTCATGGCATCATAATTATATAGAACAAAGAATGGGCAAGTTACAGTTTTAGCAGCACTGTAATTAAACAAATAATACAACCCTAATTGTACTTGGTGCTCAAATTGTGCAAGTTATATACATGGTGGCGACGCAAGTGACAATGTGGTCAGCACAAACAGCGCATGGTGACTAGTGCATAAATATATACAGTAAGTAGATGAAACAATATAGTTCCAGCTGAATTATGGAGTTGTGTTTTACTTTGGGCTGTGGTGTCCTCCATTCACTTCACCCCTTCAGTCTCTCCTAATTGCCCTCCCCATGGGCTGTCTCTCCCTCTCCGAGTCACTCCGTTCCTCCTTTCACCAGAAGCTCTCGACTTCTTAGTGGACTCCTCCTGCCACTGTCTTCTAGTGGTACTGCCATCCTGTACTACACGGGCTATCTCTCCCCTCGTTATTCTGTCCCTCCTTTCAGCAGACGCTGTCCTTTTCTCAACCAGTCACTCATTTCATCTCAGTCTTTCAGTCTCTCATGGTGAGGATGGAGATGGAAGAAAGCCTTGAGGGAACACCAGGGAGGAATAAAGTGATAACATTTGTGAACCTACATTATTCCAGTGAAGAGAAGCAAGGTGACTGGCCGCCTTAACCAGCTGGCATCTCATCGGGCCAGTGCAACGAGGCAGGGTGACTGGCTGCCTTCAGCAAATGGCATCTCATTGTGCCAGTGCAGTGAAGCAGAGTGACTAGCTGCCTTCAACAGCTGATGCAGGGTGGCTGGCTGCCTCACACACACACACACACACAACCACACACACACACAACCACAACCACATACACACACAACCACACACACAACCACACACGCACACAACCACACTCACAACCACACACACACAAAACCACATACAACCACACACACACAACCACACACACACACAACCACAAGCACACACACACAAGCACACACAACCACACAACCACACACACACTCACCCACACACACACAACCACACACACACAAAACCACCCACAACCACACACACAACCACACACACAAACACAACACACACAACCACACACACAACCTCACACCCACATCCCACACAACCACACACCCACAACACACACAACCACACACACATAACCACACACACACAACCACACACACACAACCACACACACAACAACACACACAACCACACGCAACCACACACACAACCACACACACACACAACCACACACACAAACACACAACCACACACACACACAACCACACACAACCACACACACACACAACCACACCATCAGTGCACAATTTCTACAGGCACACACACCACCAGACATCAGTGCACAATTTCTACAGGCACACACACCACCAGCGATCAGTGCACACATCAATTGTTAATGCATCCACAATTAACTATTGTAGCAATCGCAGTATGGCACACTTTACTTTTAAACATATTCATCTAAAGCGCAGCATGCCACCATTGCAAAAAAAATAAAAACACGTTTTTTTGGCCTACAATTTATAGACTTTTGTTGCAATTGGTGATGCCAATAGCTCAAACTTAATTAATGTGAGAATTATTGCATTGCAAAGTCTTGTTTTTGTCTTGCAGGCTGTGACCTACGTATTGTGTCGAGGGGAGCCGCCATGTCTCTTCATTCGATTTCTTTGTTAATTTCAATAAAGTTTCATTGTTTGCTTCGAAAAGTGAATGTGTAATGCTCATTTCTGTGATGACACATAGATGTCACCAGTTGTAATTGTACGACATCAGGTGGATTATTTCATACATGTTTCGGTGTAGCTGATATGGCATGTCTTTGGTCGGGGGGTGCCAGGGAAGGGTGGTCCTGGGGGTGGTGTCCGTGGGTGTTGTGGCCCTCTTGGGTGCCTGTGCTGCATGTTCAGTTGCTCTATGGCATCTGTTTGTCTTCAGGTGTGGATGTGGGCTGTGCTCCCTTTTGTGGTGCAGGCTGTGGTCCGACTTTGCACCAGGCCAGAGCAGGTGTAAATGTCCTGCTGATAACGCCCGTTATCGCGTGTTTTGTGTTCATATTGCCGATCTGGCTGGTCATTGTGAAAGGTGTGGTGTGGTGTTGTCACAGGTTTTGTCACGGGAACGCCTACAGTGCATCTCATTAGCGATAGTTGCGGGGGTCCTCTGTGGTGATGTTTTTTGCGGCTGCTGTCGCGGGAAAACTGATGCTGTGGGCTGTTAGCACCAGCTTGTGAATGGTGGGGTAAATTTATCACGACTTTGGCTGTGATGAAGTGCCGTTAATACGGCAATTGTTATCAAAAGGAATTACATGGCCACCAATTTTATGTGCTGCTAATATATTCAGCAGATGCAACATACAACATATTTAGTCATTGTATTATACTTCAACAATTGTATTTGATTCAAATCATTTTAAAACTCCAATTGTTCATTTTTGATGCATTGAAGGAATACACATATCATTCTGCATTGTGCACCTTTGTGAACTCATAACAAACATATTTATAAACTCATAACAAAAATGATAGAAAATAACATCAAATCATTAAATTACACCAGTCAATACTGTAGATTGCCTACCAGCGGTAAGACTATTTTCATTGTACATGGGGCGCAAAGACAGACAGGCTACGGGGATAAACCTATTATAGGGGGTCCTCTCTCGGGGTAGGTTTCATGTAGCACCCTCACTAGAGTCCCAATTGATGTGGATCCCTCGTAGGCGGATATGGACTAGCCAACGGGTTTCCAATCCCCCTCTGCCTTAGGGGATTATCATCAGGTCTTAGACCACGGAGTAATCTATATAATTAACAAAATGAACACTATAAATTATAAATCATAAATCTCATCAACCCTTCTTTCTCTTAATCTAATGGTTAGTTTGGGGATTACTATTTGGGTACCTTGTTGTATTCTTCAACGTGACTCACTCACTCTTGCAACAGATATTTCTTCTTCTGTGGTGGATGTGTATCTAAACATATTCAAATTAGTTGTATCAGTGTACAAGTCTAAAAGTTGCTGCCAATTATTGTCACAGTTACGTCTTTGTTTATAGACTTACTCGGTATCTTCAAACGTATGTATCGATAAATGCCAAATTGTTTCCTTGTTCCTGGTCAAAATAAGCTGAGGTTTCATTTGGAGGATTTATATCTCCGCCCTGTAGTAGATGCATTATATTTAATTGGCAAATTTGTATACCCCTCTGTTTTTGGCATAGAACGATCTTGTTACAGCGTTTCTCTTACTTGAGCAAACGGTTCCTCTTTCATCAATGGCTAGCTACATCCGTTGTTTCGAAGTGTATTCTTGATGGCCTGAGAAGATCAATAAAACCTTTGTCACTTGAATGTTTCTCATAGTCTTAATTCCGTGTTACATCTATTGCTGGTAATCATGCGCGCGTGTACTGTTTCGTGGGCCCCCTTTCCCACTTTCGCGGTGTGCGCGTACTGCACGTCTCTATCTGCGAAATATAGCTTTGGCGGAAATGTTCATGCGGTCGCTTGTTCAATGCGCCGTTGCGCTTCCGTTTTATGCTCTGATGTTGATTACCAATTTCAATTTTCAAGTCTTTATTTCGATTTTAAACAAATCATAAAAGACATCACCATAAGAATTTGTAACAATGTTAGAAGAGACAATATTTAAAATCAAGTAGCAATGTTAAAAAACATGGTAAAAACAATTAAAACCATTAAAACAGAAGACATGGTTTAGAAAATGAAGGGGGTTGAAGTGCATGACAGCAGCTTTTCTACAGAAGGGATAGAGCGAACTTTAGATGGGAGAGCTATTGGTAAAGTTTCATTATGTTAGCTCTGATCACCCAGGCCCATCCCAGATACTTTGCCACGGCTGCCACCAATGTTCCCTCTAATTTTTTTCCTCTGTGTGCGGCAGTGTAAGGTCTCTGTGCGCTACAGCCAAGGCTATGTGCGCCAGGAACCTGACAGGGCGCCGGGGTGCAGCAAAAAATATCGAGTGCAGATTATGAGAGTATTCATGTTAATCGCAGCGCCAGTCATGAGCTGCAATTAACATGAATACTTTCTCAGATGCAACAATATGCCGAACACAGGAACGGCCTTAGTGCTGGTGGCGGCCTGTGTAACAATGTTTGTTGGTGCCCCCCAATGACCACCTCTGGCAGTGATTCCGTTACTATTACCCTTCAATAGTGCCCCTCAAGTCTCCACTATCATACTTTCTGAGATGCATTTAATTGGGTTTATAGCGCCACTCATACCAGTGTAGGGTGTCAGAGCACTCTACATCATACACATTACACAGAGACAATCAATCATATTTGTAAATCAGTGTACAGTAAATGTTACATCAGACAGAGGAATGCAAGGTGTAGGAGTCACACGTCATCCATACTGGTAGACAGTATATCCAACCTATAAACAAGGCACGTGTAATTTCATTAATGATCAATGTCCATGCTGTATGCTCTTTCTCCAATCAAAGAAGATCTTAAGGGAGTTTTGTTGGTAGATATAACAGTTCCAATTTTTATTCAATCCACCAGGCGTTAAAAGTACAACTTCAAAACAATCCAGCCAGTAGTCAAATTAAATCAGCAGACGCGTTTTGGCCAGTGCGGACATCATCAGGGCTCGTAACATCATATGCCTATCCTTGTACATTCATTTGTACACCTGTACACACTGAAGTGAATGTACCAGGATAGGCATACAATGTTACAAATTGGTTAGATAATATACATATATAACATACCTTGCTGTGAAGACCTGGAACTCCCTACCTCTGCATCTCAAGCAATCACCGTCCCAGCCTCAATTCAGGAAGGATCTCAAGCCCTGGCTCTTTGACTGAACTGCAGAACTAACCAGCCCCACCCAACCCCGCTCACCAGCACCTTGAGATCCTTATGGATGATTAGTCACACTCTACACGAACCCTGATTGAGTGATTGATTGACTTTTAAATATTCTGCTTCAAAAATAGAATAGCGTCAACAACCAATATATCAACAAGGTAATTATCTACAAGCATCAGACATGTACATAACTTGAAGGTCCATAGATGTAGAGTTAAAAATAGTAAATTGAAACCTACCAATATACATTTATATCATTTGTAATTTGGTCGTCAATATTTTTGCGACAATATTCTCATAGCACAAGATTTCTGTAGTCAGTATTCTGACATGCGACTTCTGTAACTGAGTGCACCTTGCACAGACCCTTGACAGTGTAGGGAATACAGCCCTGGGTACATATAAAAGGTTTTATGGGTGTATGAGGCTTGTGTTTGCTCTGTGAGGCTCAAAATAGACATATGATGCTGTCCTTAAGTAACTAAGATCCTGATTTGGGGATTGGCAAGAGATTCACTATGGAATAGCCGCAGCTGCTGAAGTCCACAGTGATTACATGTCCTAAAAATCATGCTCAAATCTTCTCTAAGATTTATAAAATGCTGGGACTTGGGGTTATATATTTTCAAAGCATTAAATAACATTAATGACTTTAGGATCTACACAAGATCTGTTATTCCATGTTCTCTTAAGTTGAGGGCTCAGATGGAATCTTTGACGCAGTCATTAATATATAGATAAGCAGAATACACAAACCAATATTTTCATGATTCTACCTCATGAAATTTGTAAATACAGATAAAACATGTTGAGAATAATCCACTTAGTTCTGCACATTTTCTCATCTATGGAAAGATGAAAGGCTGAGTCAGCCTGACCAGAATTCCTGCAGTTGGCATATCGTTCTCTACAGCGGGCACTCAATTCCAATAGCTATTGCACCGCCTTCCCGAGAAACCTGAGTTGTTTTTTGAAAAACACACAATGAACGTCCCACCTCCCCACGTGGACCAAATGTTCTGGGGAGATCTGTATCAGTGTGTATGACATACAATGGGAATGCAGCACGAGTTTGTGGGGGCGGTTTGATGATATCTGCCCGGCGGAGATGGAAGAAGGTGATACCCTGTGCCAGTGGATGCAGAGGCAGCACGCTTGCCAGTAAAAAGGGACAACATTTTCCGTATTGATCGACCAGTAATGTGTTTTTTTCTTGCCTGTTCAGCACAATTCTCTGAACGGGATTAAGGGCTTTGAAAATAGGGTGATAGTTTAATCAACAGTTGGCCCTCTCTCACTTTGCTGCGACCACAGAGAGAAACAATAAAATTGTGTTTAAGTGGAATTTATTTGGGAAAAGGTAAGCGGGGTCGACAGATGTAGGGCAAACGCTCATTTTATTTTCCATGTTTTTTCCCCCACCTCTGTATTTTTGGCCATTGACCCAGGGTAATTAGCACACACAGGTATTTTCTAGGGACTTACTAGCGCTGACACTAAAATAAAGGTGCCGCACTTTCAAAGCTCTTTGCTGCGAACACCGATATGCTTGTTTTTACTGCGCTAGCATCTTGTTTGCACACCCCTGCAGGCCGGGGTGTTTGAACTTTTGTTCAGAACAGTTCTGAAACCTGCCCCAACTCCTGCGCTGTTCGTAGTATCCTGATGCACAGCCTCTGCGTGTTCGAGCAGTGTTTGTGTGCACATGTATAATCGTTTACGTTTACGTTTGTATAAGCTTTATTCGAGACAATTCTCATAAAAGCACATAAAATCAAAACAGTTATACAATAATACATTATTACAGAGTAAAAAGTCATTAAACATGGAGTACAGCTCATACAACATTTACATATAAAAACCATTTATGGCAGATAATATTACATTAATCTTTGTTGAAAGGAATACCTGGTTACCTACTTCCCCCCAGGGACCGTCGTCTAATTGCCCATGCCCAACCCAGGTATTTAGCTACCCCTATGACTATCGAATCCTGAGTTGTTGTACGTAGGATTCTTAGAGCCACTGCGCTGTCTCGTGTCCCCAAGTTTTTACATACCGGCGAAAGCCATTTTCTCCTCGGATTTGCGTAAGCATGACATATGAAAAAAAAATGGCCTATGCTCTCCTCTGCATTTTCGCATGATGGACATAAGTTATTGGTGGGTCTGTGCCAGCCGGATGTCAGTTTCTTGAGGGGGATAGATCCTGATATTAACTGAAATACAAGTTTCCTGTCCATTGGTACCGTGATGTTGTCCCAGTAATTTTCCAGGACAGGAAGAATTTTTATCTCCAGGAAGCGACCAGACATAGAGTCGGCCCTGGTGTCATTCAGCATCTTACCACCCACCCAATCCCAGTATTGTTCTTTAAGGGCTTCTTTGCTAGGGAAGATTTCTCCCTCAGGGTTATTCCAAAGATTTGAAAACCCTAAATTTACTAACATGGACTTCAGATGTTTTAGCCATTTTATCTTGTGGAAGGTATCTTCCTTAATTATCCATTGAAAACCCTCCGCATATTGTCTTATTTCCGGAGTCGTCCAGAGGCGTCTCCAGTAAAGAACTGGGCGCAATCGGGCTCTATCTACAATGGTGCGTCTACCTAGCTACCTAGCTCCAAAAACAGTGGGGTTAGGGGGGTACTCTGTGGGAGTCCTGTAATCCCTCGCATAAACTTGTTCTCTGAAGTCTGGAGAGCCGCTAGACTATCCCAGGCCCATAGCTCCGCGCCATATAATGTGGCACCCAAAACCTTCGCATCATACACTATTAGTGCGGGTTTTATAGGTTTTGTTTTGGATTTGCGGTGTTCCCCCCTTAAAGCACCAGAAAGCTGCTGGTGCTTTAAGACCACTTTATCCACATGATGCGTCCAGCCAATGCCCTCTGCGATCTGTACACCCAGGTACGTAAATTCCTTGACAATGTCTAACCTACTGCCGTTTAAGGTTACCTTGGGGTAATTCCTGCGTCCGGAGGAAAAAGCCATTAGTTTTGTTTTTCCCACATTTACCTCTAGCCCATGCTCTATGCAAAAAGCATCAAAAATGTTTAATGCACGTTGCAGCCCCATGGGGGTCTTAGACAAAATAAGAGTGTCGTCAGCGAACATCAGGATCGGAACCCTGGTGTCCGCTAACGATGGGGCGTCAACACTAGCCCCCAACATCCTCTCGACGATTCCGTTAATAAATAACGAGAAAAGTAAAGGGGCCATGGAACAGCCTTGTCGAACACCCCTTTCCACTGGGAAGTCCGCTGTTGTCTCCCCACTTCCACCCCACTGGACTCTAGCGAAGTTGGATTCGTGCAATCGCATGATTAATGTTAGCAGATCAGCAGGAATCCCCAACTTTTGCAAAACCAACCATAACTTAAACCGGGGGACTAGGTCGAACGCCGCCCGCAGGTCGACGAACGCGACGTACAGGCAGCCCCTTCCCAGTACAACGGTCTTCCACCGTAATATAGTGAAGCGGAAGACCTGGTCGATGGTACTGGTTGCTCGCCTGAATCCCGCTTGGTATGGAGAAAGGGCGTTGTTGTCTTCAACCCAATCCATAAGCTGGTTTGTTACCATTCTCCCAACTACTTTCTGTATGGTGGCTATTAAGCTTATGGGCCTATAGTTTGCGGGCAGTGAACGATCTCCCTTCTTGTGGATGGGGATAATGGTTGCGCCTTTCCAGAGGGCTGGGACCACTTCCCCCTTAGCTAGGGCATTCGCTACAAGGAGGGTATATCTCGCCCATCTGGTCATGTCGTGTTTAAAAATATCAGGTGGAATGCCATCTGGACCTGGCGCCCTCCCACATTTCGCGGAACCAACGCTATATGAATGCGATTACAATACAATACTAGCTGCCAACACCAAGCACGCCATGTGCTCTTCCTTACATGAAGGGAGTAAATGTGCTGCCTCCAACAGAATACCACTTCCGTGCCTTCAAAAACATTGTTAAGCCAAAGCAAAGAAGTACAACTCCCATACTGCACTGAAATGGCCATTTAAATCACTTGAATGAAGCACGATGCTGACACGGGATAAAAGTCTGGGGCGGGGTGAGGAAACTGAGGAGGGCTGCACTGTAGAACAGTGCAGAGTAGAGCGCAGTGCACAGTGCACACAAGAATGTCTACCCCATCACCCCTTGGAGCTTTCTAGCCATGCCTACCCCTGCTCTAAAACAGTTTAAATAAACCTCTTCCTGATCTGTCAGAGCCCAACCGAGCGGGCAGACTTTTATTCTACTACAGGGTCAGGCTCCTCTTGCGCCTGCCGCCCTCTCCCCCTCTTTCCAGGAGCTGCCAGCCACTTCTGGGAGCTGCCTTACACTGCACCGTGAGAAGAGCTGGAAGACAAAGGAAAGGGGAAAAAAAAAAACTGCAGTCCGGTGTTTCTTGGGGCTGTAGCAGGTAGTGATTCTGAAAGCACACGTGTGCTCCTAGACTTGCATTTCTTTTGGTAATAGAGCGGGTCACATTGTGTGCAGCGCCCTATTACCAAAAGAATTGCAGCAAGTCAACAAGCACGCGTGTGTTTTCAGAATCCCCTGAAAGTACACGTCGTGGTCCTTTAATATTGCTGCCTTCATTCCTTAAAAGGGCGCGCTTGCAGGGCAGATTGTATGCCTTTGTTAAAGTAATCATACTAATTGCAGCGCGATTAGCATGAACACCTTCACAAAGGCATACAATCTGCCCCACCACAGCTGCGCCCTTTAAACATAACAAAGATAGCAAGTGCAGGAGGCACTTTCTGCTGAACTCACCTCTGTGCGCTTCCAACACTCCCCTGCGCGCTCGAGATGAGAAAGCTGCGCGCGCGCCCATCCGCGCATGTTTGAGGGAACAGTGGCTACCACTATGGCTTGTTCCGTATCTGTCCTAAAAACCTTCAAGGCTGCCATGGCTACCCTGAACCCCAGGTTTTTGCAGATGGGGCTCAACCACTTTAGTCTTGGGTTTCTTTAGGACGGGCATACAAAGAAGAAGTGTGCGGTTGTTTCCAACACTTCAGGGCAAAACGGGCATTCACCTCCACATCCCCGTTCCCAACTAGCCATAAAAGACCCCAGCGGTAGGCAACCCACCCTGAACTGGTGGTATAACTTTCTTTCCAGTGTGTTTGTAATTAAGTCCCAGTACGGCTCAAGAGTCGGGGTCATTTTAAGCTCTAGGAATCGTGATGTTAGAGTGTTATTTCTCTGAGACAGCCTCCACAACTCTAAGTGATTCCAAAAGGCTTCTTTTAGAGACTTCTTCGACGGGAAGACTGCAGTGGAAATGGATTCCCATTGGGACCTCATGCCCATAGCTACTAGGGATAGTTTAAGCTCTTTAAACCACGGAATCTGATGAGAAGTGGTCATAGACTTAACTTCACTCAGGGTCTGTGCATAATGTGTCAACTCTGGGGTCGTCCAGAGTCATCGCCAGTAGGTTATAGGGCGATATTGAGGCTGGTCCCTAATATTCCTACTGCCTGTGTCGAGGTACAGGGGGTCAGGGGTGTGGATTTGGGAAGCCCCAGGAGTACCCGGAGAAAGTTGTTATGTGCCACAGCTAAGGGTGATAAATTACTGTAGCCCCATAATTCTGCCCCATAAAGAATTGAGGCACCCACCCTGTTATAAATTTGTAATGCGGGTGCGATAGGCTTAGAGTTAGATTGCCTGTGCTCTCTGACACCCGCCAGTTGTGAGTGCTTCAGATTCAATATGTCTATATGGGGTTTCCAGGAAGGGTTCTTCCCTATTGTTAAGCCAAGATATGAAAATGTATCTATATGCTCTAGGGGGGCTTGATCAAGACTAACCCTCCCCTTAACGGCTTTACTCTTGTTAAAGACCATGAATTTGGTCTTGGATACATTAATAACCAAATCCTGGTCTCGACAAAAAGCCTCAAAACAATTAAGGGCGTCTTGCAGTCCCCTTTGAATTCTCAACAACAACAGAGTGTTGTCTGCAAACATCAAGAGGGGGATATGCAGACCCGCTATTCTTGGCGCATCTGTTGGTTGCTTATCAAAATACTGGGTTACTATGTTGATAAACAAAGAGAATAGGGTAGGGGCCAGGACACACCCCTGCCTGACTCCTGTACCGACCTTAACATTACCCTGATTCCCCCGTTGTACCTGGGCATAGTTGGTATGGTGGAGCCTAACAATGATGTTCAATAATGCAGGTGATAGTCCCAGCATAAGAAAAGTCTGCCACAGTTTGGCCCAGGGGACCAGATCAAAGGCTGTTTTTAGGTCAATGAAGGCAGCATAGAGCGACCCTCCTCCCAGGATTACAACCTTCCAATGGATAGCCGCAAACCTGAAGGCCTGGTCGACTGTACCAGTGTGGGAGCGAAAACCGGCCTGCAAGGGTGTCTGAATGGAGTTTTCCTCAATCTAAGATTGAAGTCTACCTAAGACCAGTCTTGCCACCACTTTCTGGATACTGTCGATCAGGCTAATGGGCCTATAGTTGTTGCGGAGGAAGCGATCCCCTTTTTTGAATATTGGGATTATCTCCGCTCCCGCCCATGTTTTTGGGGAGGGGGGGGTGCTCCACTAGACACAGCATTGACCAAAAACCATATATAAGTAGCCCAAGTATCAGGAGCTGAAGTGAAAAGGTCTGCCGGGACACAATCTGGACCCTGAGCTTTCCCACTGGGAATGCGTTTCAAAACATTTAAAACTTCAGTTTTCGTAAATGAAGCACTAGGCTCTACGGTCAAATCTGTTAGAACAATAGAATCACTGGGGGGGCCTCTAAATTGGGTTTTGAAGTAGGAGACCCACACCTCAGGAGGAACATTGTTCTCAGGGGTAGCAGAAATATTACCCTTGCCCCATTTTAAAGTGTGCCAGAATTCCATCTTGTCCCTGGCTTTACTTGCTTCCAGAAGGTCCAACCAGTATTTGTCCTCCCAAGCAGCTCGAGCTAGCTGTTGGTGCTCTCTATATAAGCGTCGGGCCAGTCTGACGGCTGGTCCATCGCGTGACTTGATAGCTCTGGCCAAGGTCTTGTAAGCCTTCCAACAAGTGCTGTTATACCAGGAAGTTCTTCGGGGTTGGGATCCCTTGCTCTGTGTCTGAAGTTTTGTAAAATGTGATTTTAAATCCCCAAATAAGGTTTTGTGTAGACCTGTGATCACACTGTTAATGTGATCCTGGGAATCACAGGCGTGGAGAAAGGTCAGAGCGTCACCAACCAGTAATTTCATTAAGTTGCTGGTCTCTTCGTTGTTATTAATGTACTGCCATCGAACTCTTCTCATGTTGTTAGAGAGAACAAGTTCCCCTGTACTAGTGTTAATGGGGCAGTGGGAGGTTGCAGTCGTAGGCTGGATTTTGAGCTGCAGGACTAAGGGGTCGTGGTCGCTTTCACATCTTGTAAAGACCTCCATGTCTATCAGAGTAGGCCAAAGGGGCATACTTAAAATGATGTAATCTATGCAACTGCTTCTGGAACCTGAGGTGAAAGTGTTTCTAGCCATCCTGTCTAAAGAAGCCCTCCCATTTGCAGCCCTGAGGCTTTTAGCCAAACAAAGACCCTTAAGGTGTAAAGCTGCATCCGTCCATTTCTTTATTGGCGGAATTGCAAGCTGGGGGATATCCCACTTAGTGTCCTCCTCCCAACCTAAGTCGGCATCATCCCTGTCTAGAGGTTCGATTACCAATTTAATTTGGCGATAGCTCCTTGTGATTATGCCCCAAGATTGCTAGGTGAAATCTTACTCACAGGTACAGCTTTGCCCCTATAAAACGAAAAGCATTTGCAATGCAATAGGTCTCGTATTACTGAAAGTTTGAGCTATTGGCGTTGCATTATTATTAGCAATGCCAATAGCTCAAACTTTCAGTAATGCGAGACCTATTGCATTGCAAATGCTGGTTATTTGTTGCTTGGACTTTCACAACCCACCAAAAATCGTGTCCTGACCAAAACACTGGGCTAAAGGCTTTCAAGGAAACATCTTTCAATGTGCTGTCTGCTGATACTCCTATAGACTAACTTATATCAACATTGACTGCACTTATTGTTTTAGTCTGAACCAATCCCTCAATATACTATATACTTTAAAATTATGCTGGGCTTTGTTGTATAAAATGATGAATGGTTTTCATTGGTCCTTTTTGTAGTTTATAGACACAACTAATTGATCAATTTTTAGTTGATATATTTTTGATGATTTTGATGATTTTTATTATTCAACTAATAAAAATTATATTTAGCGTCTGCAGAATTACTATTGCCTGCTAAGGTGGCTCCTCTTATATATTTCTTTGTGTACTTTGCCAGTACTAAGCTACTTCAATTTTCTTTTTCCAGCACTGTGTCAATCAAAGACATCTGCAGGGCAGTAGTTACCTGGGTACACAATTCATAACAAACAATATACAGGTGCACAATGGGCAAAGATCTATTTGGCCAAGCAGTCTTGAGAAAAGCATTTATCTAGAGGCTTTGCTATCCCAAAGCAGCATTTTCTAGTCCACTTCTATGGTCCTCCTCTTGCTGGGTAACATTCCCACTGGTAGGGAATGGGGGATAGCCTAGAGACGTGGCTGTTTTTATATAATTATATATTTGCAAGATGTGTAAAGTATCCACATTCTGCTTTTGCAGACAGTTTGTAGTTTTGAAAGAAACTCTTGGACAGGTGTACATATTAGCCTGGAAGTAGATTATCAAGGAGTAAACTTCCTTTATGATACTCCTACTCCAAGACTCTCTGGTACGACCTGTCGCCTCCCTCTACTCTGGGTCAGACCATATAGTTACACTTATATCCCTTTGCCTTGGACTGTTTTTCTACCCAGTAATAGCGATTTTTTTAAATGCATATGAATTAAAAAAAAAATAAGATACAAAGTCTACAGGACTCTGCCTGGAGTTTCCCCTCCTTCCCTAATCCCCTCTACTGAGGCGGGTGGATGTGAGAAACACACAGAAGACTGTGGGTGTGAGAGTGCAGATCCGAACCTGGCAGCGGAGGCGGGATCCCCCCACAGCTTGACTTGTTTGGATTTGTCTGTTACCTCACCAGTGGGCGCCTCCTCCGCACTCTGGAGCGAGGGCATCGCACGAGACGGGAACAAAAGCCCTTTCTCAGGCCGCCAGATGGAACTGCTCACAGTTCACAAAGTCCTGGTATATTTACCTTCTAGCATTTATTGAAAAACAGCGAAGCTGCTGGGGGGCCTAGCACACTGACGCTCCACTGCCTGACCATATGGAGGGAATAATGTATAGCAGCGCTCCTAAAAACCGCAGCTATGGGCTTGCTCAGCTGCCAAATCTCGGTACGCACACTCAGGTTACTCAAGCATAACCTTGAATTTCAGACAGCCACGCTGCAGCAGTAGAGGAAGGAACCCCTCCTTTCCATGTCCCAAGATGGCTGTCTAATGTGGGAAAATAAATAAATAATGTGGGACTCCGGAATTGCGTAGCACGTTATTTGTAAACTTCGAGGGAGAGGTCCTACAGGCAATCTCTTGAGTCTTAAAATTGGTTTCATGTTTTGGGCCATACTAGTATGTTCGTCAACATCTTGACTCGAAAATGAAGGTAAAATTGGGCGTTTGGGAGGGTGCTCCTATTAAAGTGCCTGGAGAATGTAAACGTTTTAAGGGAAATAAATATAGGTTTGGAAAGTGGGTGAACCCCATTAAAGTCTATAGAGGGATTTTGTTTGTCTGTGGGAGAATGAACTAAAAAGAGGCAACACCTGCCAAATACGGGTGAGTATGGCAGATATGAAAAGTATATGTTCATATTGTGCACTTCGTGTGTCTTTCTATGTGTGACGCCGTTATGTTTAGGGGAGAGGAGTTGGCCTGACTGCTAGGGCGGTCGAACTCGAATCTGGGGAACCTGGTTCGATTCTGTGATTCTGGGCAAATCACTTAATCTCCCAGTGCCAAACAAAAATTAATGTCCTCATGTAACGCAATTGGTGCTATGTAAAGCGCTCTGATACCCGATGCCTTCGGGTCAAGTTTGCGCTATATAAAACTCTGTAAAATAAATGTTTCTGTGACTTGGAACTTCTCTAGTGATGGTGTTGGGCCATAATGTGACCAACATAGGAGTAAAGTTTGTCCCATTAAACAAAGCAGCACTGTTGCAACTATCTCATACTGTTATCAGGCCAAAAGTAGTTGGGAATCTCAGATCTGCGATGTTCCTTCACTCAAACCATTATTACTG
Source organism: Lissotriton vulgaris (assembly GCF_964263255.1). Taxonomy (NCBI): domain Eukaryota; kingdom Metazoa; phylum Chordata; class Amphibia; order Caudata; family Salamandridae; genus Lissotriton; species Lissotriton vulgaris. The sequence goes on from NC_141697.1 coordinate 795,667,302, forward strand.
GTATAATTTACACTGAGTTTTTGTCAGTCTTACTTACACTTCTCAACAGAATTTACTGACTCAGAAACCCGTCATCCCCGCTGCTGAATGATGAGAGTGCTGAATTCCTGAGCTAGCAACTTTGAACCAGATTTGAATCCTGGTGACAGCTCGGTATCCTGTAATTCTGGGCAAATTAGTTAACCTGGCCATACTGTTAAAGACAAGCATTGGCAAAGCCAATCGGTCTCTCCTAAGCTTGATATATTGACTTTGTCAGAGTTTTTAAGCCATGTTGTACAGTGGCGCTACATTGCCATCAAGGCTAGCTCTGTCATAGCATTTTTTTGTTACTTTCAACCATGCTGCACAGCAGCTATGCCATTGTTCTACATTGCTTTAATAAAACATTGACAACGCCAAACAGCAAATCTATTTGGCTTTATCAATGCTTTTTTTGTCATGTTCATGTTGTACAGCAGAAGATCTGGGTTAAATCCATCATTCTTTTGCTCACTGTGCCACCACAGTTTAGACCTGGCCATGTGCAAATCAGTCTTGACCCTGTGCCTAATGGAAACAGTCCAGCCCGAACTGCCAAGCCAGGTCCTCCCTGGATCAGAACCAGGCATCCTAGGACCGGTTTTGGGGTTTCACCCCTCATCAGCCAGGATAGCTTGAATCCAGTGGCACATTGAGCCCGGGACCCACGCCTAGGCATAACTAGCGCACTTAGGACTAGAAAGCAAAAGACACACAATTGATGGATGGAATCCATAACAAATCAAAATATTCCCCCCCAGTCAAGAGATCTGGGTTAAATCCATCATTACTTTGCTCACCATGCCACCCCAGTTTAGACCTAGCCATTTGCATATGGCTGGGTCCTAACTTGGGTGGCGTAGTGAGCAGAAGAAAGATGGATTAAACCCAGATCTTTTGACTGGGGGTAAATGTATGATTCATTCAGCTTTCCACCAATCATTTGTTTGCGTATCACTTTTTGCCCTAAGTTGGATGGGTATACCCATATGTGGGTCCCTTGCTCACTTTACCACTGGATTCAAGTTAGCCTGACTGATGAGGGATAATGCCCGAAGCCAATCCCAGGATGCTTGTTTCTGGTCCAGGGAGGACCTGACTTGGCAGTTCGGACTGGTTCCCATGAGGCACAGGGTCAAGACTGATTTCTATATAGCTGGGTCCAAACTGGGGTGGCGTAGTGAGCAGTGGACTTAACCCAGATCTTTTGACTGGGGGTGAATGTATAATTCATTCAGCATTCCGTCCATCATTTGTTTTCGTATCACATGTTGTACACCAGCACTGTTGCTGTGCAGCATGGTTGAATATTTTACGGGCGCTGAAACTGCTGTTACCTTGCTGCATTTTTAACCCTTCTCCTGACAAAGAGGATCGGAAGGGCATTCCAGCATTCTTGCTAGCTTTTACGGCCCCCGCTTCGCGGGTGCCGTTCACAGACTCGTGGGGCAGAGCACTGTGACATTGAGGGACTGCGAGGCCCAGCAGGCATAGCTGAAGTATTTCGGGGTTCCCAAGGCCTACACGCTCCAGAGATTACCCACTTACACACAAGAACTGTTGGCACGGAAACTGTAAAAGGCAAAGAACAAGTTTATTAAGACCCCATGGGGTGGTGGTACACTCAAACAGCACCCTTCGGTAATGCAAGAGGTATCACACCGAACACCGGTGTGACCCCATTTTATATACACTTTTGGGGCAATAAAAGATAGGGCGGCACAGAGTTAAGACACAGTTTTAAGGACATATATGGTCATGTTTTGGAATACTGCCAGCTCATTGGAGGGTTTCAAACCCACTGGTCAGTTAGAAGCACATTCCTGAAGGTTTACGGGTCAGTGGGAACTGCGCATGTGTGGCTTGACCAGTATTAAAAATAGCATGTTGCTGGGCAGACAAGAGTGGTCAGTGAAACGGACAAAGGACTAAAAGGGCACGTCGGCCACGAGGCCGCTCATGGTCTAAGATGGCCGCTGCAACATACAAAATGGCGTTATCGTATATAGCCAAGTTAAGGAGGACAACGTGTAGGTTCAGCTAATCGCTAAGGCGAACAGGCCAATTACGACAGACGACCCTTTTAGCGTTTAGCTGAATCTACCTCATAATGAACATAGTCAGGATGTTCGTCCTCGATGTCTATTAACATAATTTGTGTCACCTCTTTGTGTAGCATCATTTTGTCATGGGCAAAAGCTCGTCGTGATGGTAGACAAGCCGATAGACACATTGAACATAAGGCTGGGCCACATTGAATACATAAGCATATAAAAAACATTGCTCCCACAAGTATACAGAGAATTGTCAATAGTTTCCAACCCCAGGTTGCAATCATGGACCAAAACCATCCTGAAAGTGTCCAAGTTCCATTGTCCGGGTGTATCTCAGCAGCTATTTTATGCAGCTTGGAAATATCATCATATACAGATGGAGAATTATCCGGGACGTATACACAACAGCTGCTTCCGATAATTCTACATGCCCCCCCACGATCAGCCAAAACAACATCCAGAACCATCCGATTTTGGAGGGTGACGATTCTGGAAATCTGTAGTTCCTCGGTAATATTCCCCAGGGCAACAGCAGTGTCATTCGCAACAGCCTCGACAACGCGTGTCAGTCGTCTGATTTTCCGGCTGTTCAATGCAGCCCCCACAAAGGAGAATAGTCCCAGATTAAAATCCACATACTGTTGTAATGTAGTGTCCGTTTGATCAATGTCCTCTAGGGCAACAGTTCGTTTAACCCTGTTCAAAACGAAATCGTGGTACAGCGTGTAATCATTGTGGTACATTGGAGGGGCAATAAATACAGGAGGTAGCACAAACGATACATAGCACGTGCCCAACCATCCCACTGGAAGCTGATGGTACCCCTTCGTTCCACAGATAAAGTATGTATTTCGAGATGCAACAAATGAAATGCCATTCGGGCTATCAAACGTGAGAGTGATGTTACATTCACTTTTCCCCACTGCAATCGTGCCCTTGTTTCTAATACATAAATCGGCTTTTGTAGCAATGACATTTATGACATGAGCACTAGATACATTCACAATTCGCTGATTGCTATATACACGTGGGGCAGATACATTGTCAGGCCTGTACTCTTCCCATTCGAAATGTGTGCCCTCAGCCCGGGGAAACCCATCCTTGTCATGGGAACATACTTTATTCAAACGGAAAAGCACCCCCCCTTTAGTTGGCCATCTCAGAGTAAAGAGGAGGGTGTACCAGGCGTTACATGACCCATTGTGTGAAAACGGGAGTGGAATAAGTGGGGTGCCCCCTCTCTTCTGGTGCCCAGGCAACATTCCACACACCCAGCAATTAGAGGTATTGGTCATATTATGCGTGTGATGAAGAATCTGAATGAAGCTGTTATTTAAATACGTTTGACGGTGGCGCTCTTCATGGAATGGTAATGTAAAGTGAAAATGTTCAGGCGGTGCCGGGGTAGTCGGCAACAAATGTTCACGTACAGGCACCACAAGTTCGACTACCCAGGCCATAACAGCTATCACCACAACAGTTAGAACAAAGAGAAAGGCACCCAATATTTTCTTATCACGAGATGCCGTTGATGCCATAGTTCAAGAGAGTTTTGTGCAAAAGTCTCAAGTGACACAAATTGTTCACAAATTGTCCCAGATACACGTGCGTGTATACCTAAAAAAGAAAAATGCGGTGCTGAACTCCGAGGTAGCCGTTGTTTTCTTCTCCGGGCCAAGACGGGTGTCGCTACTCTGGCAGAACTGATCCCCCCCCCCTTGGAATTCCCGGTTTCCGTTTCACAAACCTGGAGCGGTAACCAACCAGTCAAAAAGGGAACAAAAATCTTCTTATCGCGGTCGTAGATTGTAGCGCTCTCTTCCAGTAGCAGATTGGTCCGGGAAGGCTCCCTCCACTTCGGCCGACGTCACAGCTGGGCTCTTTTCTTTCTCCAAGATCTCCTTATAATCAGTCAACACAGCAGGAGTCACCAGATCCGGAGAGACACGGCGACAATGTTTCGAATGCACCCACCGTTTCCTGTTCGTCACTCGTACTGCGGTGCGGGTCGCCAGGAGGACCTGCTCGGGGCCCTTCCACCTGGGCTCCAGACTGCTTGCTCTTTCAAACGAACGGACCATCACATGGTCCCCAGGACGAAGATCGTGGCCCTCTCCGGTGGAGTTATCAGGGAGCGCTTCTCGAACCTGTTGATGAATAGAGAGTAAATCATTTGTTAATCGTGCCAAATAATCATTCAACATAACACAAGGCACATCATGTATTAATCGCGGCTTGGGCACCCCCCAGATATTCATAGGGCGGCCAAACACCACCTCATAGGGCGTAAGGCCGGTTCGTGAGTGGGGTACTGATCTGAGAGATAGTAGTGCTAGCGGCAGCGCATCTGGCCACTTCAATGATGTAGACGCCACAATTTTGGCCAGCTTAAGCTTCAAGGTGGCATTGTACCGCTCGACCAAACCTGCTGACTGAGGGTGGAATACAGCGTGGAACTTTTGCTGAATCCCTAACCCCTTCAGTACATATTCCACAATCTTTCCAACAAAATGGGGCCCATTATCGCTCCACAAAAACTTACAAACTCCAAAGCGAGGAAAGAATTCTTTCAGCAACACCTTAGCTGTTGTCAAAGCCGTATTGTCTTTTGTGGGATAGGCCTCAACCCATTTGCTAAAAGCACACACCACCACTAAGACGTACTTCAGGTTATTGCAACGCTCGAGTTGGATGTAATCCATTTGAAGCACTTCAAACGGTGCAGAAGGTGGAACGAACCCTCCTTTCGGAGTATGGGTCCCCTTTCCAGGATTGTGTTGCAAGCATACCAGGCAGGTCTGCACTACTCTCTTTGCAGTATTTGCAATCTCAGGATGTTCCCAAACTCGTTGTAAAAGCCGAGTAATTGCAAGAGCTCCAACATGGGCCAGTCCATGTGTCATCTGGACCATCGCCTGCAAGTAAGCCGCAGGCAATTTCCACTTCTCCATGTCTTTGCTTCTCCAACAACCCTCGTCATCTAGTACCCCATCTACTGCCGAAGCCGCAAGTTCAGATTCTGTGGCTGATTTTTGAATATCCCGTATCTCTGCTCTAGCATCACTCCATCGCTCAGCCTGTGATTGTACCACGTACATGGGGGAGCTAGTTCGGGACATAGCCGTTTGCCTTGCTATGCTGTCTGCAAAGGCATTCCCTTGACCCACTTTATCCGTAATCTTTTTATGGGCACTGCACTTCACTATCGCTACTTTCTTAGGGCAAAGCAACGCATTTAGGAGATCACGCACTAGCTCTCCGTGCATAATGTGTTCTCCGTGTGATGTCAGAAACCCGCGTTCCCTCCAAAGAAGCCCGAAGTCATGGGCCACTCCAAAGGCATACCGGCTGTCCGTGCATATGTTCACACGTAATCCGGCACTCAATTCACAGGCTCTTGTTAAGGCTATCAGCTCTGCTGCCTGAGCTGATTTTTGTGGTATCCTAGCTGTTTCTACCACTGTCTTAAGTGTCGTGATCGCATATGCTGCGGAAGTCGTGCCATCTGGCAGCCTTAGGCACGATCCATCAACCCACAGTTCCCCATCCACATCTGGAAGTGGCACATCCTGCAAGTCAACACGACCCTTTGTCTGTTCCTCGGTCAGGAAAACACAGTCATGATGTTTTTCTTCCTGACCCTCCTCGGCCGGATAGGGCAATAAAGTGGCAGGGTTCAAAGTAGCGCATCTTTTCAATGTAATATGTGGTGCCAAGAGTGTCAGCTCGTATCCTGTTAGCCGTGCACTCGTGAGATATTGGGTCTTGGTTTGGTTTAACAGGGCGTCTACTGCGTGAGGGACTAATACCAACAATTTATGTGATAACACTATTCCCTCACTCTGTCGTATGGCTACTGCAGTTGCTGCTACCGCTCGAAAACACCCTGGCAACCCTCGTGCTACAGGGTCCAAAATTGCAGAGAAATATGCACATGGTCTCTGCTTATCCCCGTGTAATTGCACTAACACTGACAACGCGCACCCATCATTCTCGTGCACGTACAATGTAAAAGGTTTCGTATAGTCTGGTGTACCTAACACGGGTGCGGAGCAAAGGGCCTGCCTCAACTGCTCAAAAGCTTTCTGACATTCGTCTGTCCACTCAAGAGGCATTGGTGTGGCTTTGGACAGTAATGCTAGCAGTGGTTTTATGATATGCGAAAAACCCATGATCCATTGCCTACAAAAGGACGTCAACCCTATGAAAGCACGCACATCTCTCTGCGTGCGGGGGACTGGTGTGTCTAAAATTGCTTGAATTCGATCAGATGTTAATGCACGCCCCTCCTTAGACAACAGATGACCAAGGTATGTCACCTGGGGTCTACAGTATTGGAGCTTCTTCTTCGAAACCTTGTGATTGTTTTGCGCCAAAAAGGAAAGCAACGCAAGTGTACTCTGTTCACATTGTGCATAGGAGTCAGCGGCAAGCAGAAGGTCATCCACATACTGGATGAGCGCTACGCCGGACTGCAATTTAAACGAATCTAGCTGCCTTTTCAAAGCCTGGCTATAGATGCTAGGACTTTCAGTATATCCTTGGGGAACACGGCAAAATCTATACGATTTATTATTGAGCGTAAAACCAAACAGATATCTGCTATCAGGATGAACAGGGATGGAAAAGAACGCATTCTTTAGGTCAATAACACTAAAGGTGGTGGCCGTCGGGGGAACCAAAGTAAGCAAAGTAGTGATATCAGACACCACCGGGTATTGGGGAATGACAATTTTATTGATCTCACGCAAATCAATAATAAATCGATAGACTTTACCATCTGAGTCTCTCTTAAGAATCGGTAGGATAGGGCTGTTACAAACATTATAAGGGACCTCCTCCACCACCCCTGCAGAAATCAAGTCCTGAACAATGTGTGTCAATGCAATTTCACCTTCTTTCGAAATCTTATACTGCGGTACTCGTGGTAGAGGGGCCCCCTCCTTAACAGTAATATGTATTGGTGGAATACGCATCTCTCCCACATCCGTATCTGAGGTCGCCCACAACGTGTGTGGTAGAGAGGCCAAAGCTGGAATATCTAAAATGGCATAAAATCTGTCGGGATCAGTGCAATCATCGGGGTCAGGATAATTATCGTTCAGAATAACCCGCACTCCCTCTGGAGCGCAGCGAATTGTTGCTCGAAAATATTTAAGCAAATCAATCCCCAGGATGTTGTCTGGGGTATGGGGTGATAACAAAAATTGGCCAAAACTAAAATATTTGTCAATGCATAGTGCAAGGGGCTTGGACAATGGGCTGGGGGAGGGTGTGCCATCAAACCCTACACACGTAATCATTTCGCCAGACAGGGGAGCCCTCGGAACCAAGTTTTTCGACAGCGCGCTACGAGTAGCTCCTGTGTCGACTAGAAATTGATCAGTAGAACCCAAAATACCCGCTGTTACATATGGACCTTGCTGATCTACTGGCACTTCAACTGATTCCTTACCCCATCCTACGCAATCCTATGCATGCACATAATCCTGATGCTCCACATTCTCTCCTTCCGATATCTGATATTGATTCCGTCTATCAAACGCGTTTCGTTCGTCCTGGCCACGGCCTCTCTCCTCAATCTGTCTACGATCACCTCCGCTACCCCTCGCTCCAGTATAACCTCCTCTCGACCTTCCACTTCCTCGACCACGCTGACTACGCTGTTCACGAAGTACCGGACAATCTTCGGCCCAATGCCCAAACTCCTTACAATAAGCACACTGATCCTCCGCAATGTCCGTACGACCATACGACGCGTTTCCTCCACCCCGCCTACCTCTCTCATTCCCTCTACCCTGTGTTCCCCGAACCTGCGCCAACATCACCTTCGTTTTCAATTCCTTCCCCTTTTTCTCTACACTTTCTTTAGCCTCCACTTCCTGCCGCTCATAATACTGAGCCATAGTCAATAAAGACGCAGGGGTCGCCGTGGCCCAGGAACTTTCACTCGACTTCAATCGTTTTGCAATCTCTGGAAGGAGATTAGCTACATACTTATCTACAAACAAATGCCGACCCGTATCATCTGTTAAAGATTGACTACTGTAATCATGAAAAGCTTCCTCGAAGCGTGTAAAGAAATCTGAAACCGTTTCATCGGGTTTCTGCTTGCACGATGTTAGCATAGTCCAATCAATCTTTTTGGATGGAACAAGCGTTTTTAATTTAATCAGAATAGCTGCCGGGAGATCTAGAATTAACTGACAAGGCTTACATGCTGGTTCCCTGTCTAAATCTGCAGCATTAATTTCTTTCCATGTGCCCCCCAATATCGTTTCATCATTATTTTTACGAATTTGCCGCCACATATCAGGTGGCAGAATTAACCCAAAGAACAAATCTATGTCCACAAGAGTCATCACACAAGACGAAATAGCCCCTTCCACCCCTTCATAAAATGCCGCCGGATTTTTTCGAAGATCAGGTAACGGATTTTTCAACGCCATAACATCTGCTCTATTCCACGGCATATATACCCAATTATACACAAAATACCCTTTCGCATCCTTTGACGATTTATCATCATCCGTACCTTCCCCTTTTGGTGGAACATACAAAGGTGCGGCTTCCCGCATAGGCATAACATGCAACGCAGAACTCTTATCTGAACCACGGAGAGAACACTCCTTAGCCCGCCCATTATTCTCCGATTCGGACTCCTTTTGCCTCCGCTTCCGTTCCTCCCGCAATTGGGTTGTCTCATCCCGCAGCTTGATCAATTGCTTGAACAGGTCGTCAACATCTGAAAGATCAAAATCACCTTTAGCTAAATTCTCACGATGCACCGACAACACTTTAGGCTCTAACGTATCAGAAAGATCACGATATGCAGTTACAACTTCATCCGCCAGACTGGACAGAAAATACATTAATTCAAGATCCGACCACCCTTTCTTTTCTGTTAACAACTGCTCCTGAGTAACACAATGCTTATTCACTTTACGGGCCCAACTACGTAAATGAGCGGACCTCTCCGCAGTAAACCTGAGAGCCGATACCCCCTTCTTGCTCAACGAATCCCGTCCATCACCCTCGGGATCTGCAGCCGGAGCCGTCGGCGGAACGTACGGAGGCGGTGACCGATCTAACAAAGAAAAATCATCAATTTCATTATTAAGGACAGGATAGAGTGGTCGACGAATAGGAAATTGACCAGTAGCTTGCAAGTTACGTTCCCGTTCCTCCCTTTCTTTCTTCTCCTGAGCCTCCTTTTCCTCAAGCTGTAAAGCCTTATCCCGAGCAGCCTTGCGCTGCTCTTTGTCCGCCAAGGCAACCTCACGCTTCATTCGCTCACGCGCCGCTTTCTCCCACATTCGCACACAGTCAAACATGTTTTGTCTAGACCTACGTTGAAACATACATTGCTCTACAAATTGTATTTTACTCAAATCATACGACCCGTGTAGAGGCCATTGCAATTCAGAATCGGCCTAGGTGTATTTATGCCATAATTTACTGTACATAATAGGGGGAAGGCCAAACTTTATATACATGTCCCTATTTGGAGTTCCCTCTGGGGGAGCCGGCTGTGATTCCGCTAACCTAATTGAGGTACCCTCACCAAAACAACACATTCCTCGGAGTGTGCTGAAAACAGGCATGTTCAAAAAGTATCACGAAAGCGTGACACCAGAAAAATGGCACTTACGGTTCTCCACACGATTGTGCCGCTCAAAGGAAAAAAACAAAGTTAGAGAAACATCTCTACATGCCTGCCTATGTGAAGTGCACTACACATATAAGTTCAAAGATCACAAATTCACAATGTTAGCTAACTCAAATTCAAAGATCATAGGACTTCGGCAAGCGTCCGAGGACTACCTTACCGATCACAACGCACAGATTTTCAGTAAGCGTCCGAAGACTACCATACCGAACACAAATCGTAGGACTTCAGTAAGCGTCCGAAGACTACCTTACCGAACACAAAGCTTACCACATTCTCAAATGTCCAGATTCCAACTGCCAAGGTCTTGTAAACCAAATCAGCCAAACGGCACTCTCTCGGCGATGCAGACACTTCGGAAACTCAGTCGGAGACCGGCGCCACCTGGAAGGTCAGATCGGAAGGAAAGGAAAAAACACCGTGGCAGCCAAGACTCGGGTCACTCGTGGCAGCGCGCGTCCATGGCGAGTTTCCAAGCCTTTGTCACGACCTCTCCTTCGGGCATCCGAGTCGCCGATGAGTCCCTTCGTGGTCGCCAATTGAAGTATTTCGGGGTTCCCAAGGCCTACACGCTCCAGAGATTACCCACTTACACACAAGAACTGTTGGCACGGAAACTGTAAAAGGCAAAGAACAAGTTTATTAAGACCCCATGGGGTGGTGGTACACTCAAACAGCACCCTTCGGTAATGCAAGAGGTATCACACCGAACACCGGTGTGACCCCATTTTATATACACTTTTGGGGCAATAAAAGATAGGGCGGCACAGAGTTAAGACACAGTTTTAAGGACATATATGGTCATGTTTTGGAATACTGCCAGCTCATTGGAGGGTTTCAAACCCACTGGTCAGTTAGAAGCACATTCCTGAAGGTTTACGGGTCAGTGGGAACTGCGCATGTGTGGCTTGACCAGTACTAAAAATAGCCTGTTGCTGGGCAGACAAGAGTGGTCAGTGAAACGGACAAAGGACTAAAAGGGCACGTCGGCCACGAGGCCGCTCATGGTCTAAGATGGCCGCTGCAACATACAAAATGGCGTTATCGTATATAGCCAAGTTAAGGAGGACAACGTGTAGGTTCAGCTAATCGCTAAGGCGAACAGGCCAATTACGACATAGCGCCACACACCTGCTGCCTCTTCCCTCATCGGACACGCCCCCCCTGGCTCTCTAACATCGCTGGACTGCCCCTGTTCCATGGGCGCTGAAACTGCTGTTACCTTGCTGCATTTTTAACCCTGCTCCTGACAAAGAGGATCGGAAGGGCATTCCAGCATTCTTGCTAGCTTTCACGGCCCCCGCTTTGCGGGTGCCGTTCACGGACTTGTGGGGCAAAGGACTGTGACATTGAGGGACTGCGAGGCCCAGCAGGCATAGCGCCACACACCTGCTGCCTCTTCCCTCATTGGACACGCCCCCCCTGGGAGGACCTTAAAACTGTAATAATTTTCCAGCGGCGCGGGACGAAGCACGGGGCTAAGCCCGGGCAAAGGGCGGGCCCTCTTGGGCCCTCCGTGGCCCGTAGGGTCTGGTCTGGGCCAGGTCTTTTAGTTTTGTATTGTTTCAGGTGACTATATTGTATTATGTATAATCACGGGGGTCTTTAGTAACGGTAATTAATTCGTGTGTCACTATTATTTATTTGCGGTATTAAGGATCTAGGGTATTTGGGTTGTACTCAGTTGTCAAGGTATTAATCTCCAGCCAAAGCTATGTGCACTCGTGAAACACGAAGCAAAGCCGTTGGTGGTGCTCTAAAACTGACAGGCACTCTAGACAATTTCATTGTGCGCACTAATTCCTCAATTCGCTCTCATGGAAAGAAGAGTGTCCCAGGATCTCGCACAAGCGAGAAGGTCCTCATTAGGCCCTATAGCCTTTGCACACACACCAATTAAAGCCCAATGTATTCCTGAACCCAACCCTTCCTCTACCCCCATATTAGCGGTCTCCCCTACCCCTTCTTCAGTTCCCTTGTTAGCTAGTGACCATCAAGACATGACACTCTCACAAAGGGGCATACTGGAGGGTGCTATTCCTAAACACACCCAACCAAATTGTAAGAATACTGGTGTTCGAACAATCATCTCTGATGAGGCAGGTGGACCAAAAGGTTCTGCCAGTACTAGTGGCGGGCCCGAGGAGAGGGGAGCAAATTTGGATGATATGGGTAATAATGTCGGAAGAATAGAGGTGCTCCATGAATCCCGCCCTCTATCGATGGGTATTCCTGGCGATACAGCCTCAAACATTAGTTTGGAAAGTATCCTTGAGGCGAGTAGCCTGGATGAAACCGCAGAGGGTACAGAAGATAGGAAGGGTATATTTATGAGCTCCTTATCTGATCTTATTAAGTCTTTACTTTCTCCTCTGGAGACCAGATTACAGGGCATTGAACTTCAGCTCCAGACTTTAAATCAAGAGCTAAAAACCCGGCCTAATGTTCCCACCCAAAAAGCTTCTGGTACACTAACTTTGGCTGGATCAAAACCACCTCTATCCATCAAACAGTCTAAACGGAAAAATCCCACCCCTAAAATATGCCCGCCCAAAACTCCTACCCTCAATAGCAATATAAATTGTACCACTAAGTTGCCTCTTAATGTCCCTAGCAAATCGCAGGGGAAAGATGGTTTCATCATTCCTGCGCCGAAGCCCCCTACATCACTCTCAGTGAATCCCAAAGCACGCAGGAATATTAGTCTACCACCTGACGCCTGCCCTTATGTTATAGTTCTAACAGGTGTTCCCGAACTTGCCTCTGCAACATCAGAACCATTTTAGGCTTTAAAAAACAAAGTCTGCCACTGGTTAGATAGAAACTACCCTCTTCCACCTTATATCCATAGTAAATTGCTAATGGTGGAGAGAGCACCGTGGGTTGGTGAGAATAAAAAAAATATTCAGGGCGACTGTGTGGTTGTGACATTTGAGGACTCACGTTCGGTGGAGCATATTTGTGCTGGGCCCCCCTGTAACAACAATTCTCCCATTTCAGCTAAACCCCTTTCCTATTTTTATATGGTTGCAAATCATCGCAGTAATAGGTGGAGCTGGTTGAGAGCCTCTAAGCATATGAGAGGGGGAATGAGAGGGGAGCCATTGTTGGATCATACCACAAATCAGTGGGATGGGGGCATTGATGGAGGATGGAACATAGCACAAAGAGGAGCTGGTAGGCCCCCTTTTGGTGCTAATCAGTTTAATGGGGTATGGTTTGGTCAACAGCAAAATCCCCTTCCAATACCCTGTTTCAATCGTTATAGTGGTCTGGAAGCAGTTGAAAGACATTTAACACTCTCATCTGGCAATAATGATATGAGGGAGGTGGTAACTTCTCCATTGGTTGTTCCTGGAAGTGGTAGGGGGGAGCAAATGAACATGGAAACGATATATCGTAGTTTGGGTGAATCTGAACATAGCCTTATAGTCACAACCAAGGCATCTCCTGTACCCTCACCCCGATTAATATTCTTTCATGGAACATAGCAGGGCTTAGGAGAAACCTTGTCAACCCGGAATGGAGCAACCTTATTGAGTCCTTTCAGATTTGTATGTTTCAGGAAACTTGGTCCTTGTCACCGCAATACAAAAATGGGTATTCTACCTATTTTGTTCCAGCAGTTTCTTCAGGGAAAGGACGCCCCTCTGGTGGTTTGCTCATCTGGGTGAAAGTTGATCTAAATTGTACTGTTACTACACATAAAGTTGATTCCAATGATATTTTGCACATTTCCCTGAAAAGTCAATATAGGGGTATTGTTCATCTTTTTTGTGTTTATGCAAGAGGGGATCAGGGTGGTTTAACCTCGTCGCTAATTGAGCTACTGCATACTAAGCTTTTAGAACTGCCACCTAGGTCCCAAATCCTGGTGGATGGGATTTTAACTGTACATTTGAACCCTTGGATGATGAGGATGTACTGGGTTTGAGTTCTGAGGATTGGAGACAGACAATTCCCCCCTTAGTACTGGCCCCTATTAAGAAATGGTCTGCCAGAGCAATCCAGTTGAATGCCCTCACCCTGGAGCACAACCTAAATGGTCGGACTATTTCCGATCGTGATGGGGCAATGACCTACAATAGGCTAGGCTGCCCATCACGAATTGATTACATTCTTTTAGATGTACAATCTTGTGCTAGCTTAGTAGATATGGAGGTTAGACAGACCTCAGATAGTGATCACAACCCATTATGTATGAAAATCAATTGGAGTAATGGATTTTGTAAGAGTGGGGGGCCAGAGTTGATCACCCAGGAGGTCTTCCCCTCCAACTGTAACCGGAAACTAAGATGGGATGTGGTAAAATGTGAAGAGGGGAAAATTAATAGTATTAGGGAGTTAGTTACAGCAGAAACCCATAGCCTCACAGCGGTGGAATTGGCAGGTCCCCACTCTTCAGGGCCTAATTTGTTAGCCCAGTACAAAAACCTAACTGCTAAAATAGGAAAGTATTTTCTTAAAAACTCCCAGGGGCCCACTCGAGTGGATCTCAGACCTCCAAAGGCTAATCCATGGTATACAGTGAACTGTAGAGCTAAGAAGAAGGCTATTACATTGGCCATTAAATCAAAAGACCCTATAGCAGTGAGATCAGCTAGAAACGAGTACCGTAGCACTATAATCTTAGCCAAGAAAAATTGGGAGGAGGAGCATTGGCAACAGCTTAAGGTCGCTGTCTGTGGAAAGAACTCAACCGTTTTTTGGAAATTAATTAATGTCTTAGATCGTAGGGGAGTTGACCCAATTTTAAACCACCTTAATGAACAGCAATGGTATGCCCATTTTTTTAAATTGTATTGTGAGGATGGTGCCCAAGTCTCCTCAATACCACCATCCTTGGGTAACCAGAGCAACCCTAGTTTGGATTTGGATAGCAAGGTGGACTCATTCACCCCGCGAGAAGTTAGAGATGCCATTTAAAAAATTCTTCCAGGTAAGGCAGCCGGCCCAGACGGTCTGCCTGGGGACCTTCTATTACACGACCCCAAAATTTGGGCTGATTATGTAGCATGCTTAATGAACCAAATCCAGCTAGGCCACCCCATCCCGGAATCATGGAAAGGGGCGGAGGTGATCACGATATACAAAAAAGGTGATAGAGAGGACCCTGCCAACTACAGATCAATTAGTTTAATTGATACCATCCAAAAGGTAGTTGGCAGGGTCATTATAAACCGAGTAGAGACTTGGCTTGCGGACAATGGTATTCTAACCCACTTCCAGGCCGGGTTCAGGCAGAAAGTTGTGGCAGTGGATCAGGTCTTCCGGTTTTGTGCGGTCTACTGGAAGTCAGTATTAATTACCAAAGGCAGCCTCTACTTGGCTTTCATTGACCTGAAAACTGTGTTCGATGTCATTCCACGTGCCAAACTATGGGAGGTTCTACTGGCCTTGGGGTTTCCTAGTTATTTGCTACAATTTGTTATTAAGCTACATGAGAATAACTACGCAAGGATACGGTGAGGGAGTCAGGGCCAATTGACAGGGAGGGTACCAGTCAACAGAGGGGTGCGGCAGGGATGTGTGATGGCCCCAACACTATTCTTCCTTTTTATAAATGGGGTGGTGGACCATTTGAGGGAGGATCCAGCGGATGCCCCTGTCCTTGCCGGGGAGAAAACCCCCACACTCCTCTTTGTGGACGATACCCTCCTGATGTCCAAGACCCCCAAGGGTCTTCAAAAACTACCTGACAGTTTTTCCCTCTTCTGTAAAGATCGTGGGTTAACAGTAAACACATCAAAAACAAAGTTAATGGTTTTATCAACGCATAGAAAGGTCAGGAAGGCTCATCTCACACTATATGAGTCCCCCTTAGAAGTAGTGAGTGAATTTGACTATCTTGGGGTAAGGTTGTCCTACAATATGAGCTGGGACTCCCATATATCAAAGATTGTATTAAATCTCAAAAGGGTCTCTGGAGCTATATTAAGGAACCAGCGCCTTTCCATTAGCAGACCGGTGGCCCCTGCGTTGGCAGTCTACGAGGGAAAGGCGTTAGCCTCGGCAGTCTACGGCTCCGAACTATGGGGTGCCGAGAACACCAAGGCCTTGGCTACTGCGGAGAATAGGTTCATTAGGGACTTGGTCTCACTCCCAGTCTCAACCCCCTTGTTACCACTATTTTTTGATATGGGTAAAAAATCAATTACAGATAAAGTCCAACTAAGGCCGCTGTTATACTGGGTACGCCTTAGAAGGACACAAGAACTAGCACAATATGCTCGAGTGTTGGACGAGTTAATTTACCTAAACGTTGCAAATAAAATAAAGTGGCTAAACAAGCTCAAAACGCTGGTAATATCTATAGGTTTGGGAGAGTCTTGGGTCTCACAATGCCCCCCGCCAAACAAGTTGTTAAAAAACTTTATTGGGATTGGGTTGAGGCTATGGTTAATTCTAACTCAAATCAAGGAACCCTAACGTCCAACTTTTTGGATCATAAATCCTCAAGGAAGCTAGAGCCTTTTCTGGATTTCATCCAATTACCTAGAGATAGAACTTTGGTTTTGAAACTACGATATGGTATCCTGCCCCTTAAAAAATTTATGGAGGGGTCAAAGATCAAGGGAGGGCATGACCTTAATTGCCCCTACCCATGTCCAGAGGAAACCCTTGGCCACTTTCTGTTTGCATGTACAGCTTATAAACTTGTTAGAGCTAAATGGTTGAAACCAGTATGCAGGGAATTGGGAGTGAAGGATCATAGATCAGCCCTGCGTATTATTTCAACTAATACTGCCTCCATGTTTATTATCTACGAGGTTGCCAAATATCTAGCGGGTGCTTGGTTAATTCGCTCAAGGTTGTTGGGCAATGTATAACTCTCTTTTTAGAAATAATGTACTGTTTTTAACTTTGTTTTACCCTTGCTGTTCTGGATGGAATTGTAGTACTATCGGATGGATTGTTTTATGTATTTCTTAAATGTTTGTACTTTTATGATATATATCTATCGAATAAAGTATTACGAATGGTTGAATATTTTAAAATACGCCTTTTGACTCGGCCAGCATTGACAACATTTTTTCTTTCAGGGACATAGCTATATAACACAGCTAAAAAATGACAAAATCAGTAGATCTTGCATAAGCAAGACCTATAGGCTTTGCCAATGCTTGTTAATATATGTCATTTTTTTAAACTTTATTTTAAAGTTTTCCATTATAACAAAATGCAGTTACATTTACTCTGTGGAAGACATTCAGAAGCTTGATAGAATGTGCTATTAAACAAAGACCGACAACATACATTTGTAGGATCTTCTGTTAAGTAACATGAACCCAAACAGCATTCCTGTGTTAACAATACATTTGCCAGCGCGTACTAGCTGTTCATTTTAGTCCTTGTAAGTTGGGTGACGATCATAAACAAATGCAACACAAGCAAATCACAGTTTCCCTCTATGTAGGCACATTATTTATCAACATTCCTTAATACTTTATCCCACACCGGTGCGTGGTTCAGCAGCATCCTCTACAGTCACTGAATATATGCAATTTTTACATTGAAATCTTTATCTGTCTGCCTTCCGCATAGCTGAGAAGAATCTCTTAACTTTACATCTGTGTTTGAAAGTCTAAGATAAACGGGACTGGGAGAAAAAGATGCATTAATAAACAGACGGTACTGCCTGGAAGGAAAACGATCAGCGCACATTAAAAAAGTACTTTTGTCTTTTTTTAATAATACTGCTGTGGATTTGCATTTTGAGTTATAAGGCAGAACAGATGTGAAAATGGTGGCGTCAGTTGCAGAAACCGACTGAATGCGACAAGAAGCCATATGTTCAAAATATCCTGATGCCAACACTGCGTCGGTACTAAAGAAACTCGCCTATAGCAGTGCATAGTGATATCTGAACAAACAAATTGATCCTCACTTCATCCTGGGGGCAGCGGTTGGGGCAAGCCACTAAGTGGGAGGGGGTGGGGCAAGCAAGAGCACATTAGTGTTCAAGCAACAAGGGGAGAGGAGAGTGGATGGGGCAAATAACGATGCGCAAGCAACAATAGGAAAAGCAAGGTCAGAGCAACAATGATGACGGGGAAGCAACTAAAATGGGACAGGCAACAATTAATCAATCAAAAAATCAGGAAGTTCTTATAAAGAACGATTTGTCACCCTGGTGGGTCGCCTGGCGCTGGGCTCTACTGCTCTTGGTCGAAGAGCCTAGTCTTGTCACACCTCCTGAAATCAGTGACGGATGGCAGGTACGCAGGTGGAGGTTGTTCCAAGGCTTGGCGGCAATGTGGGAGAAGGAACAACCTCCACAGTGGCTCCAACAGATGCAGGGGATTTCAGCCAGAGCTAGGGAGGCGGAGCGCAGCCCTCTGGTGGGCTGGTGAAATGTCAGTCGGTGGTTGAGGTATGCGGGTCCGATGTTGTGGAGGGCTTTGTAGGCATGGCTAAGGAGCTTGAAGCAGCATATTTTGTGTACAGGGATCCAATGGAGGGATCTGAGGTGGGCTGAGATGCTGGGTCTTCTAGGTAGGTTGAGGATAAGCCTTGCTGCGGAGTTCTGCAGGTCTCAAGGCAGTTGAGTAGTAGATTGGTGGTGATGTAGTTGAGGCGGATGGTAACAAGGGCCTGGGTCACTGTTTTCCTGGTGTGGGTGTGGATTCAGTTGAAGATCTTGCGGAGCATGCCAGGGTGTGGAAGCATGAGGCAGAGACGGCGTTGACTTGCTTCTTCATTGTTAGGTGACTGTCAAGAATGATTCTGAGGTTTGTGCATGGTTTGAGGGTGTGGGTGCTGGGCCGAGGGGGGCAGACCATCAAGAATCGCTCCAGGGGGAGTAGTTGTTCCTGAAAATGAGAACCTTTGTCTTGACCAATTCAAACTTCAGGCACTTGGCCCTCATCCAGTCTGCGATGTTGGATATGGTGTTCTGGAAGTTAGTTATGCTGGTGTTGTTGTTGTTTGTGAGGGAGAGGATGAGCTGACTGTTGTTGGCGTAGGAGATATAGTTGAGTCTATGAGTTCAGGTGATGTTGGCAAGCGGTGCCATGTTGTAGAGAGTGGGGCTGAGAGAGAAGCCCTGTGCAACCCCACACACATATGATATTCTTGAGGTTGGAGGAGAAGGAGGTAAGGTAGATTCTCTGTGCTCAGTCAGAGGGGAAGGAGATAATCCAGTTGAGACCGTTGCGTTGGATGCCTAGGTGGCAAAGTCTGGTGATGGGGTGTGATGGGAGATGGTGTTGAATGCAGTGGAGAGGTCGAGCAGGATGAGGGCCACTGTTTCATCTTGGCCGAGGAGGCATCTGATGTCATTGGTGTCTGCTATCAGGGCGGTCTCGTGCTGTGGTTGGTCCGAATCCTGACTGGGATGTGTTGAGAAGGTTGTTGTGTTCAAGGAAGTCAGTAAGCTGGAGGATGATTACTTTCTCCAGGACTTTGGCTGGGAAGGGTAGAAGAGAGATGGGTTGGTAGGTTTTGAGTTTGCTTGGGTTGGTGGAGGGCTTTCTCAGAAGGGGATTGATTTCTGCGTAACAGGGCAACAGCAATAGGACAAGCAGTAACAACAGAGCAACAACAATGCGGAACAGGAGGGGGAAGATGAGAGACTGCATGCAAAGACATATACTCTCATGGAGTACTACAATTAAAATTAAAAAGTGCCTCCAAAAGTGTGTGAGCAGTGGAAGGACACTGGGCGCTGAAAGGAAGAAGTATCTGGGCCATGCTCTAGGGTGGAGAAAAACACATACGAAGAGGAAGTGAAGCGGGCATGCACTGACCAAAGAGAAGCAAGGCAATGAGAGTGATGATAAAACCAACCAATGGTAAGCAGTGGATGGTCTTTAAAGTCCCCTGTAAGCTAACAAAATGTCTTGCCAGTAATAGCGAATGAGCTGTCTCCGTCGAGACCTAAAAATGAATCTGACCTTGTGTAAAGTAATCTGGTACTTATATAAAGGTTTCAAATGGATTTGGGTCATGTATGCATTTTATAAAAGTTCCCCCAAAAATACTTAGGTGGTACTTAATTGCGCCTCTTTCTTCCACCCCCCTACACTCCTGTTTTCTTTACATCACCAGTGTAATGATCTTTTTCATTCTTTCTACCCTTTTTGCTATGGTTTCCCTATATTCCTCTTCATCTTTCTCCTCTTTCTGCATTTCTTTCTCTTGCTCAAAGTCTGATGAGAAAATATAAGTCATGGTAGCTAAAATTATTGCAGATACCCACCCCCACCTCCAAAAACTGGTAAGAATTGAAGTGGTAGTGACAAGGATGCACCCTCTGACTTGTGAACAAACTGTGATGACTGAGCTTTCAAGGCGCCAGTCAGTGAAATGTGAAGTTGAAGTTATAGTGTGAGAAATATTTCTGTGACATGGTGAAAGTCTCGTAGCCCTGTTTTCTTTAGTGTTGTCCCTGTGTTCTAATCGGGCTCAGACTAGGACAGAAACAGGCCCATGCAACAAGATAAAAAGAGTCCACATTTATAAATTAGGTTAGTTTTGCCCTTGTAAAGTCACATTATATAGTTGTTTTGCAAGGTAAAGGGGGCTACATTCATGTGTACTTGCTGAATGCAAGTTTTGTGGTAATAGCAAGGAAATCAACAGTAACAAGCATTTACAATGCAATGGTCTCGGCATTGTTAAAGTTAGAGCTAGTGGCATTGCTCATGACATTATTTTTATTTATGTTTTTGTTTTTAAAACATATAAATAAATGGCATTGTCATTTACAATGCCAATAGCTTAATCGCTCGCAAATGCGAGACCTATTGCATTTGCACCCACACACAGAGCCACACACACAAAGCCACCCACACCCTAACAGAGCCACCCACACAGAGCCACCCACACAGAGTCATTCACATAGAGCCACCCACACACACACAGAGCCACCCACACAGAGCCACCTACACACACACAGAGCCACCCTCACACAGACAGAGCCACATACAAAAAAAGCTACCCACACAGAACCACCCACACAGAGCCACACACACAGAGCCACCCTCACACAAACAGAGCCACCTACAAAAAAAGCTACCCACACAGAGCCACACACACACAGAGCCACACACAAACACTCAGACCCAAACACACACACAGAGCCACACACACACACAGATAGAGCCACACACACACACAGACAGATCCACACGCACAGACAGAGCCACACACACAGACAGACAGAGCCCCCCACACACACACAGAGCCCCACACACTCACAGAGCCCCCCCCACACACACACACAGAGCCCCCCCCACACACAGAGCCCAACACACTGATAAGCGTGGCTCAAATCCACCCGAGTGACTTACCACACTCACCTATAGTTACTCAGTAAGAAGTCAGCCGGACAGTGGAGAAGAATAAACAAGGTATTTTATTAGGCCATAAACTCCCATATGAGAGGGCCCTGTCCGACCTCACCCCAAAGAGTGCGCCGAGAGGACTAACTCATATCTTCACAGCAATACATTATAACATGGTACAGTGAAGCAAAACACGCCCCTTCTGGAAAAATACTGAACCCCAGACAGAGCCACACACACAGACAGACAGAGCCCCCCACACACACACAGAGCCCCACACACACACAGAGCCCCCCACACACAGAGCCCAACACACTGATAAGCGTGGCTCAAATCCACCCGAGTGACTTACCACACACACCTATAGTTACTCAGTAAGAAGTCAGCCGGACAGTGGAGAAGAATAAACAAGGTATTTTATTAGGCCATAAACTCCCATATGAGAGGGCCCTGTCCGACCTCACCCCAAAGAGTGCGCCAAGAGGACTAACTCATATCATCACAGCAATACATTATAACATGGTACAGTGAAGCAAAACGCGCCCCTTCTGGAAAAATACTGAACCCCAGAGAGAGGAACAATGGCATCATACAAGAGGCATCTGCACCTGCAAAGGCAACATTTGGATATCTCTGCCCAAGGCCGCGGAGCCGGGCCCCAGCGTCTCTGGTGCATGAGAACATTACTGATAAGGAACTTGTTAGTTTCGGCCACAGCTAGCTGAGAAACGAAAAACTGCTGCATTAGGGTTTTTCTATTCCTACGGGAGGGGGAGTGAGCGAGTGCGACTCGCAGACACAGAGGAATACTCAAAATGGAGGCACACAAGCTAAGCTAAGGAAACTAAATATCACCACACGTATAAATGAATAATCACATGAAGAGTAAAAATAACGCAAAGGCATAAGTATATACTTCATTAGTTAGACACATGATACTAACTTGCATATGTAAATGTTAATGGGTGGGGCATCGGAAAATGAAACCTATCAGACCCTCCTTTTAGCATCATTTGGCTAACTGGAGCGTAGCCTTTATTAGCTAAAAAGGTAGCGCCTTTACACTCCATTCTAGGGGCGGGGCACACTTCAATCAAAAATATCATCATCATTAAGCATCAACCAACGAATATCTGGAAGCTCAATTGCAGTAGAAGCAGGATATTGACCAGTCACTTTTCTTGGGGGCAGTAAATTGCTAGCACACATTGAGCAACAAGGGGGGAGGCAGTAAACACAAAGGCAGCATGTCAGGAGTACACCCACTACTCCTACAATCCCCATTAATATTTTCCAGCCCCACGAGGAGAAAACACCCCAGAGCCACCCCTGTAGTGACCATGTCCCAGTGTCCTGATGAAGTTCAGTCGCTAGTCTATGAAGTTTCTGTACCGCTAAGTTAACTGTCCGGGCTGAATCGGGAATATACACGCAGCAGGACGTCCCGATGACGCGGCAGGCTCCACCCCTATCAGCAAGGATGACGTCTAACACCATCCTGTTTTGGATCGTACATAATCTCATAGCCTGCATCTCAACAGACATATTAGCAGCAATGTCTGCTTCAGTGTTGACCACTTTCTCCATTACCCTCGACAATCTACGGATGGCCCTACTGTTAAATATCGGACCCCAGAATGGCAATAAGCCCTTAGAAAAATCTGTCCATTGTTGTAAAGAGGTGTCAGTCTGATCTACATCCTCAACCTGGAGCGCCCTCCTTATGCGCTGCTCTGGCGGACTGGTGAACCTACGATGAGTCTTATGGTAGTCGGAAGGTGCCACATACACAGGTGGAAGCAGATAGGCCAGATAACAGACTGCACCCCAGCCCTCGGGCAGCCATAGATACCCATTGTCTCCGCTGACAAAGTAAATATTGGGAGGCGTGACTAGAGAAGGACTAAGAGGCAGGCGGATCGATGCAGTCACGTTGCAAGAACTGTTCCCAACCTTTATAGGACCCCTCCCTGCTATACAAAAGAATGGTGACGGCCCCACAACTGCTAAGGGCATCAAAGAATTATTGCTACCGTTCGTTGTTGAGGGGTGTCTATATGACAGAGAAGAATTTAACTGTAGAAAACTCTCCCTTACTTTGTCAGTGTCATTGGGAGTCATGAATCGTCCTACTTTCTTCGAACATGTCTCCAAAAATGTTTGGTCAAAACGTCCGTCAGTAAACAGCTGTCCAAGAGAAGAAGCGGGCATAGGGCGTACCCGCATTGTCATAGTAGATCCTCTGTCGGGTAGTCGGGGAGATAGAAAATCAGGTTGCTGGAAATATTTGACCATACCAATCAAAGTGTACCACCCCACACAACTATTCACCGGTGTCAGGGGAAGTGCCAGGAATCTATCTTTTTTATAAGCAGCAGAAGGTAACAACCCACAAACCCAACAATCGGTCACATTATATACTGCATGAGCATGATGTAGAGTCTTAATAAAAACATTATCTCTATAGCCTTTGCGTAAACATTGTTCACCATAATCAACAGTAATCATGTTATGTTCGGGGATGGCAGAAGGCGTGGGAGCAAACACATGTACAGGATAGACTTTGTCCAGAAAAAACAATATTCCAAGGACCACAATGAATGCAATAAGCAGTATTACGATGACCACTATTTTTCCTTTACGTGGTAAAGCCAACCATGGGGAATCAGGCTCTGGTCTACGAGGAGCCGCAAAAGGCTGCTCCTCGTTGGGGACGGGACGGCCAAAGGGGTACATTTCTTTTACCAAAAATCAAAACCCAAAAAAAAAACTAAACTAGAAAAATAGTCCCAGGCACTCCAAAACCGGCCAGAGGGGTTCTTCAACCCTTAAAAAGGGATCTTCGTCCCTGTGTCCGTTAAAGCCTCACAGGTAGACTTCTATTGTTCATTACCTAATCCCTCGTTGGAGTTGCACAGCTGTAGCAACTCAGGAGCACTAATCTGGGCCCAGACACCGCTCTAATGTCTCGTTAAACAGAATCTTCGGCCAAACACCAGGGCTCTTACTAGTCCATCCCTATCACTAAGCTATTCTGTGAGATATTGTCCACACCTCTTCCTGTTCCAGTACCCTATCTAAGCCCTTCTTCCAGTGTTCAGTCCCTCATGCCTTTCTCCTTTCTGGGCCGCAGATTATAACGAGTGCTCCCTCGCACTTCAGGATCTGTGAACAGAATGGGGAGGTCTTTGGCAAAGATTGCGTCCTCTGATGTCTGGTCACTTTTCTCAATGGGAACCTCGGAGCTTGCAACAATTATTTTCTTTCTCTTTACTGTACTCAGCTCCTCTCCCATCAGTGAAGCATCAGAGAAAGGTGTGTATCTTGGTATCACTTCACACTCTTGGTCAGCAACGCCGTCTCTCACCCATTTGTCATACGGTAATGGCAGTGGAACCTTCTTCACATGAGAGGCATGCGTCCACGCCTTTTGACCCTCAACTCGAAGTGCGGTGCGGGTGGTCAGGAGCATCTGCTTCGGCTCTGACCACCTCGGCTCCAGGCAAGACTTCCGTTGGTACTTCTTCACTACAACCCAGTCCCCGGGTTGTATGGCATGTCCGGGCCCCTCCGGCAACGGCTTCAGGGTGTCTGCTACCTGCTGATGAATAGAACGAAGATCTTTAGTCAAAGCATACATGTAGTCTATCAACAGAGGGGACTCAATCTCCGAAAAACATTTTGGTCTCGGTACCCCACACACATTAGAGGGGCGGCCGAAAACCACCTCGTGAGGGAAGACGCCCGTTTTGGAATTAACTGTCACTCTGGTGGAAAGTAAAGCTAAGGGAAGGGCATCTGGCCAATGGAGTCCTGTACTCTCCTGTATTTTGGCCATCTTCAATTTTAGTGTTCCATTAAACCTCTCCACTAGTCCCGCGGCTTGAGGGTGTTGGGCTGCATGGAACTTTTGAGAAATCTGCAGACCCTTACATATCTGCTTCATCAATTCAGCATTAAAGGATGTGCCATTATCACTCCAGATCACTCGAGGCAGGCATAGCGGGAGAAATACTCCTTTATCAACATCTTGGCTGTAGAAATGGCCATGCAATCTTTTGTTGGGAATGCCTCCACCCACCTGCTAAAAGAGCATACAACCACCAAGACATATTTGAGGTTGTTAACCCTTTCCATTTCAATATAATCCATCTGAATCACCTCAAAAGGGAAAGAAGGGGGGCGAAATTGCCCACTGGGACAGGTGTTCCTTTTCCTGGATTATGCCTCAAACATACCATGCACTGGTGTACTAAATGGGTAGCTACTTTAGAAATATTCTTTTTGCTCCGCACTGGGTCTAATAATTTGCATATACCCTTGGCACTAATATGTGCTGGCCCATGAGCCATTGTCACCACTGGGCGGACATATGCGTCTGGGAGTAACCATCGTCTTTTGTCTGTCACATCTGTCCAACATTCATCAGAATCCAATTGCCCCCCACCATCCTTCCATGTCCTCAATTCATCCTCAGTCGCCTTTTCTTGTATGTTCTTTATGCTCTGCACAATATCTGCAAACATATTAACATCTGGTACCCATCTAGCTGGTCCTGCCACAAACATTCGTGGGAGTTTCGTCCTAGCTGTCCTCTTTGCTGTCTGGTCTGCGAACTCATTTCCTAGTCCTACATCATCAACCACCGCTTTGTGTGCAATACACTTTATCACAGCTAGTCGTCTGGGTAGCGTCAATGCTGTCAGTAGTCGTAATATCAATGGGCCGTGCTGAATTCTTTGTCCATGTGATGTCAAAAACCCCCGTTCTGCCCACAGTCACCCATAACTATGAGCCACGCCAAAGGCGTATTGGCTGTCAGTGTAGATATTCACATCCAGTCCTTCACTCAACTCACACGCTCGCAACAAGGCTATTATTTCTGCAGCTTGGGCCGAATAATATGGAATCCTAGAAGTCTCCACTACTGTCTGTAATGTCGTAACTGCATATGCTGCCGTCGACGTACCGTCTGCAAGTTTAAAACAAGACCCATCAACATACAACTCCCCATCAGGATCATCTAGGGGTGTATCGGTCAAGTCAATTCTCCCTTTCGTCTCCTCCTCTGTCCGAAACAAACAATCGTGCATTTCATCTTCCTTTGTATCTGTTGGGATGGGTAGCAACGTGGCTGGGTTCAGAGTGGCACATCTCTTTATCGTGACATGGGGTGCGAATAGTGTCATTTCATAACCAGTAAGGCGAGCACTAGTTAAGTGCTGCGTCTGCGTTCTGTTCAATAGAATGTCCACAGCATGCGGTACCATTACTGTGAGGTCTGAACCCAACACGAGCCCTGCCGATTGTCTAATAGAGACCGCAGCAGCCGCTATAGCCCGCAGACAGCTCAGCAGCGCTCTTGCCAGATTGTCGAGCATAGCAGAAAAGTAAGCGCAAGGTCTCTGTTTCCCCCCAAAACATTGTGTTAGGACAGACAATGCGCAACCTTCCGCCTCATGTACATAAAGCACAAAAGGCTTCTGGTAATCAGGTGTTCCCAAAACAGGTGCAGAACATAAAGCAGTTTTTAGTGACTCAAAAGCTTCCTGACATGCAGGGGTCCAGGGTAGGGGTTTGCGTACCTTTTTAGTAGTCTGATACAGTAGGGGTTTTGTTAGTAAAGCATAATTGGGTATCCACTGGCGACAATACGAGGTTATGCCCAAAAACGCGCGCACCTCTCGCTGCGTGTTATGTACAGCCATGTTAGTTATCGCTTTTATGCGCTCCGGTGTCAACCTCCTCCCCTCCTTCGAAAGGAGATGACCTAAGTAGGTTACCTCCGTTCGACAATACTGGAATTTAGGAAGGGACACTTTGTGGCCCTTGTGTGCCAAGTGATGTAAATATTTAACCGTAGCATCCCGACAGCCATCCTCGGTGTCCGATGCAATGAGAATGTCATCCACATATTGTAACAGAACATTGCCTGCAGGGAGTTCCAAATCATCCAAATGAGCCTTCAATGCCTGGCTATAAATGCTGGGGCTCTCTGTATATCCTTGAGGAATTCTACTAAATCTAAAACTTCGGCCAGCCAATGAGAATCCGAAGAGATAACGGCTATCTTCGTGTACAGGAATACTGAAGAAAGCATTCTTCAGATCCAGGACAGAAAAATATTTAGCCGATGGGGGAATCATTGTCAAAATCGTTGTAATGTCAGAGACCACTGGGTACTGGGGCTCAACCACCTTGTTAATGTGGCGTAAGTCAATCACAAATCTATAGACATCAGGCGCATCATCTTTGGCATCAGCTGACGGTCTTTTAAGAATCGGAAGAATAGGACTATTACACCTGTTAGAGTCCGTCTCCTCCACAACTCCCGATCGAATCAAATCCTGTATTATCTGCAATAGGGCCTTTTCGCCGTCCCTGGATATCTTATATTGGGGTATTCTGGGCAAACGAGCTCCCACCTTAACCTTGATGGACACAGGGGCAATATCCATTTTTCCCACATCCGTATCGCTATTAGCCCATAAGCTCTCTGGGATCCCTTCAAATTCGGCCGGCAGAGGCTCATCTTTGGAAAAACATTGCTGCGCACACGCAACGGTAGGACACAATGTGAGGTGCACACCGTCCGGAGAACAATAAATGGTGGCATGCAATCTCTTCAACAAGTCTAAACCCAACAAGTTTTTGCCACAGTTTGAAGTCAACAGAAAAGGGGAATCTACAGTAAAAGGGCCAATCGTAAGAGCAAGTGGTTTAGAGATGGGGCTAATCACCGGAGTACCTGAGAACCCCATGGAGATATTATTCTTGCCAGACAGAGCCACCCCTGGGACCTGAGAACGAGCCACTGAGCTTTTCATAGCACCCGTATCTACCAAAAATTTCTGTTGGGACCCTGACAAATCTGCAGTCACATAGGGTCCTCGTTGATCGACATCCACAGAAACTGGTCCCTCGCTCTGTCCTACGCTGTCCTAGTTATGGGAAAATCCTGTCAAATCATCCATTGTATAGTCATCATTGTAATACTGTCCACCTTCCCTCTGAAAGTGTTGTCGATCCCTGTTTCCGTCGAAACAATTTCCTCCTTGTCTCCCTACACTATCAGACTGCCCGTCATATCTTTCGAAAATCACCTCGACCTCGCCCTCTGCCTTGTCCAGCATTCGACTGAAACTCAGGACAATCTCTCCACCAGTGCCCCTCCTGTTTACATTTTGCACACTGATTCCGTCCCAATCGCTCTCTCTTATCACCCCTTCCGTAACCACTTCCCCCTCATCCCGCTACCGTAAGTGAAGCACCTCGGCCCCGACCTTTGGACACCTGTTGTAAAAAAAACCCTTGTCTTCAAATCCTTGGCTTTCTTTTCTTGCTTGTCCTTACTCTCATTCTCTCTATGTTCATAATACTGAGCCATGCTTAGAATGCCAGAGGGAGTGGACGTCGTCCACGTACTCTCCGACGCCTGCAACCTCGCCGATATTTCCGGTAACAAGTTCATTACGAACCTGTTAACGAAAAGTCGTAACCCTCCATCTTGTGACATGTCCTGTCCACTGAAATCCATAAAAGTCTCCTCAAACCGAGTAAAAAAATCAGAGACAGCTTCATCCTTTTTCTGTCTACAGGTTGTCAACTTATCCCAGTCCACCTTCTTTGGGGGGATGAGAGAATGCATATACTTAATAATCCACCCCGGCAAAGCTAAAATCTCTGCTTTCGGCTTCTCCCCTGGCTTTCGTTCCTTGTCCCAATCCTGCAATTCCACCCATGTACCACCCAGTTCCTCCATATGATCAGTGCCCTTCACCTGCCTCCACACGTCCACCGGGACTAACAATCCAAAGAATAATTCAATGTCCGCTAAAGTCATAACAGTCGAGGATGCAGCTTCTGTCAATTCTTTATAATAGGCAGTCGGATTTTTTCTGGAATCAGGCAACTGAGCCTTCAAAGCTAACATCTCACTCCTTTTCCACGGCGTATATACCCACTGTTCTTGAAAATGGGCGTCTATACGAGCCCTAGTGACAACATTCGT
This sequence comes from Lissotriton vulgaris, assembly GCF_964263255.1. NCBI lineage: Eukaryota > Metazoa > Chordata > Amphibia > Caudata > Salamandridae > Lissotriton > Lissotriton vulgaris. The sequence goes on from NC_141697.1 coordinate 795,696,345, forward strand.
TACTGGATCTATCACTTCGGGGGCTTCAGGGTGAAAAATAGGATGTACCTCACGCATTGGATGTATCCCAGGAAAAATGGGGTGCACCCGCAGATGGTAATTCATTTCTATACTCTAACAGGGATCTTAAACTTCGCATCACCTCCCGTACCCCAGTGTTAGCCCTATAAGCTCCATTTTTTATGTCATGTAGAATTGCGGGTGCTGCTCCTCCATACCCCTGTTCCCATAGCGTTATCAACGTTGTCGACATATGCCACAAAGCATGCTGTTGCATCAGAGGTTCAAAATCTTTCATTGTGGACCAAATGTCCTCAAACGAGTAAATATTATTCCTGGCCCACTGACAAGCTTGATTAGCCACCACCGTTTTTTCATCTGAGCCAATTGTAGAGCGTGTAAGTAATTTTCGCACCTGGGAGAGCAACCCACTCCCCATACCTCTATTCGGTGTCAACAACCCTTGACTGGGAGTAGCGCTAGCAGAGACAGCAGAGAGTGCAGAGGGAAACTGAGAGGGAGCGGGTGAACTTGCCATGAGCAAAGAAACAAGGGGCGCTGGCAACGATGGGGAGACAGAAGACGACGCACCAGACGGGTGTGGGGCACTTGCCTGCGGGTCCAAAACCCCACCGGAAGAAGCCAAAACCGGCAACGTGGGATATAATGACTGCGGGGCATAAGGGGGAGGGGGCCGGGCACTCAAAATATCCTCCATCTCATCCTGCTCATCCTCTCGCACTACATAACTTTTATTTTCCTGCAGCCTGGAAAGCCTATCTGCGCACTCGATCCGCTGCTCATTCTATTTCTTTGTATGCTCCCTCGCTTTCTGTGCCATCGTCTGCGCCGCCCTCTTCTGGGCCACCTTCTCCTCCCTCAACTGACGTTCTCTGACTTCCTTCTGCCACATCCGTAATGAATCAAACATGCTCTGACGCCTACGCCTAGCGAACAGTCTGTCTTGTAAATAGTCTAATTTTGCCACATCAAAAGAGCCTGTCAATGGACACTGCAAATCCACATTGCCCTTGGTATATCTGTGCCACAAAGTACCAAACAGAATCTGAGTCAATCCATGTTTCACATACATATAGAAATTAGGGGAGCCCTCCACCGGGGCGGGTTGGCTTTCAGCCAATCTAGAGTCCGAGGCGTGGCAGCAGCATCCGAAACACCACAACTTACTGAAACACAGCATCTGCACATCAATGCAATCACACCTTATCACAAATTCTCTTGCATCTGTTCACTAATCTCCTACTACACAAACGCTCCTAACACATACACACATATATTTTATACATTAAAATCAAAAACACACATACATTCTATACATCAAAATCCTGCCAAACAGGTGTTACCAAGATGGGACAAGGCCTGTCGACCAAGTCCTGGGGAACCTGGACCCTACCGCAGACTGAACAGTATACTAACTGTAATGAGGCTAGAGGACATATCCGCCACTCGAGCGGCACTACGGATCGCTGCGCACTTTACCATAGGAGGCCCAGGACTCACACCTACCAAATCGCCACCCTAGGTGTTCGGGGTGAGTTCCGGGACCCACCGCAATTAGCCACGCCTCCACCACAGTGCCACCCGGCCGGATGACCGCAAACAAACGTCCCCACACCTCCCGTTAAGTCTGTCAGAGCGCCACCCGCACTCTGAGTTTCCCGGAGCACACTAGCCCCAGGAGCGCACCGGCTCCTCCAACCGTTAAAGACACCCCGGTCTCTTGGAGCACCCCAGCTACTTCAAACAACAGCCGGACCACTCACCTTCCATATGCGGTACCGACCTCTACCGTTCTCCACCTCCGGCTGCCAGGACCAACACGGTCAGCTCCAAGTTCCGCCTTCCGGACCCCGGTGTAGGATCCCGAACCGGGACCTCTCCCGATCAGCAAGGTGGGGCAGCGCTGCGAGAACCAAGCTCGGCATCAAAGTGGGTACCCAGACCCACCGTGCCGAAAAGAGGGTCCCCGGTCTTCTGCTACCCGCTTACGGGTGAGAAAGATCCTAATCGCGGGGTCCCTATTCGGGCGCCATCTGATAAGCGTGGCTCAAATCCACCCGAGTGACTTACCACACTCACCTACAGTTACTCAGTAAGAAGTCAGACGGACAGTGGAGAAGAATAAACAAGGTATTTTATTAGGCCATAAACTCCCATATGAGAGGGCCCTGTCCGACCTCACCCCAAAGAGTGCGCCGAGAGGACTAACTCATATCATCACAGCAATACATTATACATGATACAGTGAAGCAAAACACGCCCCTTCTGGAAAAATACTGAACCCCAGAGAGAGGAACAATGGCATCTGCACCTGCAAAGGCAACATTTGGATATCTCTGCCCAAGGCCGCGGAGCCGGGCCTCAGCGTCTCTGGTGCATGAGAACATTACTGATAAGGAACTAATTAGTTTCGGCCACAGCTAGCTGAGAAACGAAAAACTGCTGCATTAGGGTTTTTCTATTCCTACGGGAGGGGGAGTGAGCGAGTGCGATTCGCAGACACAGAGGAATACTCAAAATGGAGGCACACAAGCTAAGCTAAGGAAACTAAATATCACCACACGTATAAATGAATAATCACATAAGAGTAAAAATAACGCAAAGGCATAAGTATATACTTCATTAGTTAGACACATGATGCTAACTTGCATATGTAAATGTTAATGGGTGGGGCATCGGAAAATGAAACCTATCAACACACACAGAGCCCAACACACACACAACCCTCTGCCCAGTAACGCCCCAGGGAACAGAGGCAAGAAAAAAACGATCACAAGCAGGGGCAAGAAAAAAACGATCACAAGCAGGGGCAAGAAAAAAACGATCACAAGCAGGGGCAAGAAAAAAACGATCACAAGCACACAGAGCCCCACACACACAGAGCCCCACACACACAGAGCCCAACACACACAGCCCAACACACACACACACACACACAGAGCCCAACACACACACACAGAGCCCTCTGCCCAGTAACGCCCCAGGGAACAGAGGCAAGAAAACAAGAAAAAAACGATCACAAGCAGGGGCAAGAAAAACAAGGGCTACAAAACGTAAACAGTACTTTTGAGTGTCATGTCATGCGCTCTTGAGAGTGTCATGTAACAGTAATGTGTCACTGTGTGGACATCGAACACCACAGAAACTGCCTGCCAAAAACTGAAACCATTAGCAGAAATTCAAAAGCTTGGCCAAAACCTATTGGAACTCACAGAAATAAGTGCAAGTAAAATCACAAAGGACAGGAGCGGATTACTGGTTAACAGCATACGTTTATAACACAAACTATACATTTATCCATCGTACCCGTAAACCTCATATAAACTTAGTGACAGTCCTTTCAGATACCACGTCCCTCTTTTCCCTCCTCATTTTACAGACTCACCACAGACCTCCTTGTACGTCTTCACACAGTATATGTCCCACCACGACAGTCACCTTCCTACTAGCAATTTGACACAGCCCTCTGCATGACGTCGCCACGCACAAGCCACTCCCCTTCCCATTCATGCATCTCTGTAGCGGCCACAGAACCCCGAGAAATGCAAAGAGTACACGAATGTTAGTTTGTCCTGGGAACAGGGCGAAGATCTAGCAGCTACCGTGGGGCGAACCATTCTCTATGCGAAAAAATCAGGGTAAAAAAACTGAAAAAGGCATAGAGATCCAATAGAGGTGCGCCATGTGTTAAATTGAATTAGTTATTAGATTCAGAGTACCATATATATTTCAAAATTGAGGGGAACTGAGGTCTATTGGGACATAATAATTGTTCTGAATTACGATTGTCGTAAACTTTCGTAGTATATTTTATAGTGTTGAAATCGCTATCATTATTCTGTGTGTTTATTGAATGTTGATCTCGTGCTGTACATATAAATACATTAAAAGATGGCTGCCTGGGTAGGGACAGCTTCTTAAGCGCCCCAGGAGTCAAAGTAAAAGCAATGGCGGCCATGTTTAAGTCAGTCGGAAGTTGGCCTGTATTCACCCTGAAGCACGTCTTGAGAATGTTTTGGTGTTCTGAATAAAACCGTGGGCGAGAATATTTTGGTGCTCTGAATAAAAACGGGGGCGTTATTTTTAACAGTGCAATGCTACCCGAGATAGGCTTAATGAACACACATATACTAACAAAGTGGGTCCGGGGTATCTCCGTTCAGGCACTACAGTGGTCTCTAGATAACCGTAAGTGACCGTTATACATGTGCCGGTGGACTTCCTCAGTGATGATGCCCCCAGTCAATAGACAGGCAAACAAACCTGTCAGCTGGAGTTTTTTTTTGGCGCATGCGTCGTATGGGTTTTGAAGTTGCGCACACTTCACGGACCATACCAAGATGGCAGCTCTAGCTCTGCTGACCCTCCGGCGGGCGGGCTGGAGGTTATTACGAGAGGGTGTCCCAGGTAAGGCGGACAATGCCACAGTGGGTGGCTCTAGGGGAACGAGACGCGCGGTAGTGGCAAAGAGGGAAGACAGATATAAGTCAAAGACAAGGTGAAGTGAAGGACATAGGGAAAAATACTTGTTGCACCAAGCCAGTATCCGTGGGTTAGCAACTTTACACTCACTTGATAGGAATGGACGCTCGGAACACACAGAACAAGCGACCTCTGGCTGATCACCACCATCTTGCTCCAAGGCGAGGCAGAAATGCCTCGCAGAAACGCACGACCATTTTGGGATTCGGGGGCGTGGTTTTCTTTCTCTCCTCTTCCCATTGGCTGGATGGTAAAATACCAGCCAATGCAAATAGGAGAGAAAGAAAACAGAAAGGAGCGAAAAAACATGCCCCCGAATCCGGGCTTGAATGAAGTGTTGCCCCTCTCCTCCAATGTCTGCCCTCCGTTTAGGAAGCCAGCCAATGGAGAAGAGGGGAGGGTTCAAGCCCTTATACTGAAAAATAAAATTTCTTACCAGCGAGACTGCGCAAGCGCAGCCTACGAAGGCCGAGACCTAAAAAACAGCCTACCAGACCATTAAACTGTCCCACAATCAACCAAAAACGCAATACAAACACTGACCTGTCGGACCAGCCCTTCAGGCGTTACTAAATTGTCCTGAAGGCCAGTGCGACCCCGTTTTAATACCTAATACATTTTATGTAGGGGCCTTTAGGTTTGTTTATACCCAGATCTGCCATTTGTTACTACTGGTAGCACCACTGACGTCTCAGGTTTCTGGGGCCATAAAAGTAGTTTTAAGGAAAGTAAGTAAACATGGCTTTAAGAGGAATGTTTAATTTCTTTAGTTTTTATTCCTTTAATCACTTGCGGCGCTGCAGAAAACTGTAGGCTGGTGGGGAACTATGGCTGAGTAAAGCGGTCAATGCTATGGCTCCAATTTTGAGTAGCCCAGAGGCAGCTGATTTATTTACTGCATGCATTAAAAACTGACCGATGGATAAAGCAGTAGTGCAGCCTAGTTTTTTTCCCACTCACGCTCGCTAATGGTAAGTTCACGAGCGTGAGCTATTGCTCGGGATAATTTGTACCCAAGCGGCAGGAAGACCAGCCCGAATGGCAGTTCGCACTGCACTCCGCCACTTGCAGAACTCCACTGAGTTTTTCGGTCACTTTGCGGATTTCCGCCCAGCAAAACTCAGCGAACTATGCACAGGCCTGCATTTAACTCAGAAATGGGGCAGAATTTGATGTCAAACACACCAACTGTCACAAGTCTTGATAATTAGTAGGTATTTGCCCCCCTACCCCCAGTGCTTATTTGAGCAGGCGGTTTCTGGTGCTCAGCACTGGCACTTAATTGCCAGCATAAGCAATTAGGACAGCTGCTCATTTAAAGATGAGCAGAAAAATAGTTGTTTAATAATTGAATAGATGTTTAAAACAACTAATACCTGCCATCCAAACCCTTCTAAAGGCTTGGGGTGCGCGACCAGTCTGAACTGTCACACTTATAGTAGTGTGATGGTTAGTAGGTGTGTATTTTCTGACATTGGCAGCGCTGGCAGTGGCAGTGTGAGGTGCAAACTTTGGTGGCCTCATCAGGAGGACCCGGCACTTATTTATTTACTAATTAAGTTCTACCTACCCCCTAGCAGATCTCATGCTTTACATGCTGCTGCTACCGCAGCTAATTTACAGGGTGCAGTGTTTATCGGAAGTAACTCATGCAGAAATGTCCACAGTGGTCGGAATCCTAACCCTGTGCAGAAAAGACTTTATGCAGGGATCAGAATTTAGCTCCATCATTGGAAGCTGACCTATGCCTTGTGGGGGAAAGGGCGTATGTGATGCCACTTTGGTGGTTCAATTAATATTTTCATTCAAAGAAACCTGCACGAGTACAGATGAATCAGTTACACACTGTAGCATCTAGGTGTGTTATTTTAGGTCAATCCAAACATAGGTATTAAGACCTTCGTATTACAAAAAGTGCCCATTTGGGCAGGCACTTTAGTATTACAGAAAGGACCACATGGCATACTACTGGGCGCAGCATACAAGTGGGAAAAGTAGCTACCATGGACCCCTTTCACCCCAGATACCTCACTATAGGTGGGTTCAGTTACTCCATTGGCCTGCATGGGGGTATCTTTCCACCGTTGAAAAGCATGACACGTTACCCCCAGGGCGCTACCCCCAAGTCAGGCACAAGTGTACAGCTGCGATGGAACAAGTCAATTAACTAATATATAGGGCGCACTCACCAGGTCTGCGTTAGGGACATGTTGGGAGTGAGGGCAGTATTTTTTTACTGAGTATCTGCCACCTTCTTAAAACCACTCGCTACTCCTCCACGTGTGATACAGTTGTAATTGGGGAGGCCGGAGTAGTGAGAATTTGCCTATCACCCTTCCTTTCGTTTGATAAGCTGAGTTGTGCACAACCAGTTAAAGGTAAGCTGCAGACCAGGGCAGTGCTCGCTTTAAGTAACACAGGGGCATATTACCGATGTGTTCGTTGCAAAACGCACAACACACATCTCCGTATCGCCAACTATCGCCGGATTTCATCGCCTAATTAGCGCGCAATTATCAATGCGCATCAGGCAGGCGGTTAGAAATCCGGCGATAGTCGGCGATATGGCACATTAGCGCATGAAAACAAACGTTGTTTTCATGCGCTAATGTGGGCCTTGATAATATGGGGGGGTGGATTCAGCTTTATGATCCACACCCCCATCTTAACAATGCCTAACGCCTGGTCGGAGCAGGCGTTGGGAGACCTGCGATAAATTAGTTTATCGCAGGTTTTTGTCTCCCAACGCCTGCCTTGGTAATAGGGTGTTCCCACCTCCAACCACATTTTACATGTGGTTGGACGTGGGAACGCCCACTTTGCATGTCATTAGTGATGTTTATCGCCGACATGCAAAGTGGGCTCGGCCCAGACTTTAAAGTGCCCTTGGTAATAGGGCTCTAGCTGTATCGCTGCTTTCTCGGCACAATTCGCTGAGAAAGCAGCGATACTAGCCCTTGGTAATATGCCCCAAAGGCCCTGGAATATTCCACCTGCCACCTCTTGCAGCAGTGTCATCGACCCTTCACTAGGAGGAATGAATGAGCAGGAGCAGAAAATAGATGAAAGTCCCTTCTTTTTTATTCTCAAACGTACACAAAAATTTTTTGTCAGGACTGGCCTGATGGACGACATTTCTGGGCCCTGCTATAACATCCATTAAACCCGTTTGTTAAAGAGCCTTTGTTGTCTCCGACAGTTATCTTTCGGGTACTGTAGATTTTCCTGAGGTTTTAGACAGCAGCGCTGTCCCTCAGATTACACAGATTGTGAGAGTGTTGCTCCATGAATTGGAAACATTGGTCACTGATCAGGCTGGAAATCTTGCAGAGGTAGTTCAGAGCAATTATTTAGCACAGGTTCAGGAAGGTAACAATGGCATACAGTGGCATCTGTTTAATTTCAGGCTAAGTGGATGTTCCCCTTTGAGGATGAAGATTGGGGGTTATTAAAAGTAACATTTATTTTCAACAAAAATATTTTGAAATGAAAAAAAAAAAAAAAAGTGAACTGAGTAAAGAAAGACTAGGTAATGCTCAGACATTTTATTTTGAAAACCAAAAATACTACAATAAAGCAAAAGCTTAAAAATGAGAGAAAAACTTCACAGGAACATAAACAATATCTATTTTAGGTTTCGGCTACCGTCCCACTGCGTAAGCAGTGGGTAGGCGGAGCCGAAATCTTTTGTTAGTAGTAGGGGGGCCTGAACACGCCCCTCTTCTCCATTGGCTGGCCTCGTAAATGCTGGCCAGCCATTGGAGGAGAGGAGCGTCACTGAGTTCAGGGCCCGCCTTGACGCGATTCGGGGGCGTTTCTGTCAAGTCAAGTCAAGTCATAACATTTATATAGCGCACTACATACCCGGGGGGTTTCAAGGCGCTTAGGAAGGGGAGGAGGATTATTTGTCAAATATCCAAATATTTTAAGTCCCGCCCCTTTTTTCGTCATGCCTTTCTGGTTTTCGTTTCTTTTTACATTCTTCAAACACACCCCCTAGTCTAAAGGACGGCTTGATGTGATCCGTGGGCGCTGCGTCTGTCTCTCGCCTTCAGCTCTTTCTGAAGCTGCTCGGCTCCGCTCGCCCCCCCTTCCCTTTGCCCGCAGCCCTCCTCTGTCCTGCTCTCGCCCCCTCTGCCCACAGCCCTCCTCCGTTTTGCTCTCGCCCCCCCTTCCCTCTGCCCGCATCCCTCCTCCGTCCCGCTCTCGGCCAGACCCCCCCCACCCCCGTGTTATTCTTATAAAGGACATGTGTCTCAGTCCAGGAAAATAATCGGAATAACCATTTCTTATCCGAGTATCCTTCAAGCTACACTGCAATGTGTTCTCCTCAGCAGATCGCTCCAATCTGAAGCATAAAATCCCGAGCTGGAACTATAAAGTATAATTGTACACTCAGACTGCAAGCATTCATCATTTTCCGTGCTAAATAATCATTTTAGCGAGTGGGTGATGGGAAAGGCAGAGAGCAAGGAAACGCGACCCACGCGCTCAGAAGCATTTTGCAATCATTGAAACTGCTGGCGCATTTGCTACATGAAAAGCAGTAATCTCGCCCTGCGATGCCCGAGGATACGGAATGCCGGTAGCTGCTATCGCGTTCTAATTTAAGGCGAATTCAGAAAAATATCTGGTTTTCTGGAAGGTCATAATGAAAACTATGGAATAAATGTAAAAATATATACATACGAAAATAGGTAAAAGTAGCATTGAAATGGTTTTAGGCTTTAATATTTGACTGCCTTTGTGGAGGATCCCATCACACTCCCCACCAGACCGATTTATTATTGCACCTTTCGTCAACACACATCTTTACGAGCTGGTAAAGCCCGCCATTGACCATGCTTTCCCGTGAACAGCAGCAAGGGCACCAAAGGTCGATGGTGACAAGCAAACCCTTCATTTACAATGGATTATTCAAGTTTTATATTAATAAGAATATACTGGGCTCAAGCAGAGACTATTTCTTTTCCGGTTTCTATTGGAAGAGAAACCAAGCAACTGGTGCAGATAAGCCACTGAAAATGTATTGATGCATTTAATTTTTACCTCGTGATGAGGGGCGTGGCAAGAGAGGCTTGCAATGATTTATGAAAATGATTCCATCTGATGGTACAACACTGATGGGTGGCTTTACAAAGTGCGAACTGCAGCGGGGGACACGCACATCTGATCTGAAAAAGCTCGTTGTAAATGATGGGACATTAAACACAGGCGCCAATTTCGCTTCTTGAAAAGAGTATAGAACAAGCAGAACTACAAGACTGTGGTCTTCTTTCCGAGATGGCTCAATTAGGTTTATCGTCTGATGTCTCCCGTGCCAAGTCTGGCTATTACAACGATTTGTTCCCTGAAATGGGAAACAACTGCTCGCACAGGTTTTACATGGTGATTTGACAGGCCGTTTTTAGGTTTCGGGGCACGGGAGGGCGGTGCCACCACGTGAAACAACGTCGAACATGACCCCCCCCCGTGTTATTCTTATAAAGGACATGTGTCTCTTCCAGGAAATAATATACACAGAGAAGAGGCGGAGTTTTAGCGCCTCGCTATCTCAATGCTTCAAGTGCACGACATGCGCTGCACCAGGCGCTCTTGTGGACACTGCAGGAAGCCCCGGTGCGCACACAGGGGCAGATTTACAAGTCCCTTGTCCCAGTTAAAAGTGACGTGAAAGTGAAAAGAGTGTGTGTCGGGTGAAAGGAGGGGTCTGTGAAAAGAGTGTGTCGGGTGAAAGGAGGCGTCTGTGAAAAAAGTGTGTCGGGTGAAAGGAGTAGTCTGTGAAAAGTGTGTGTCAGGTGAAAGGAGGGGTCTGTGAAAAGAGTGTGTGTTGGGTGAAAGGAGGGGTCTGTGAAAAGAGTGTGTGTCGGGTGAAAGGAGGGGTCTGTAAAAAGAGTGTGTCAGGTGAAAGGAGGGGTCTGTGAAAAGTGTGTGTGTTGGGTGAAAGGAGGGGTCTGTGAAAAGAGTGTGTCGGGTGAAAGGAGGCGTCTGTGAAAAGAGTGTGTCGGGTGAAAGGAATGGTCTGTGAAAAGAGTGTGTCGGGTGAAAAGAAGGGTCTGTGGGGAGTGTGTCGGATGAAAGGAGTGTCGGAAGCAAAAGAGCGGGGGTGAAAGGCGTGTCAGGTGTTTTTTTATTTGAGTATCTTTTTTCTATATCTTCTCTTCAATTCTCTGCTTGTCGGGCGGGGAGAAAGGGTTTATATATTTATTTTGTTTGACAGCTATGAAGTGTTATGAAGTGCTGCTAACTGTGTAACTGGTGTCTTTTTAATACATAATCTCCTTTCATATCATTTCTCTTTGAATCTGGTGTGTATGTGATAAACCGACAAGATTTGATAACAATTAAAACACTTCCTTTGAAATAAAATGGGTTCCCGGATATGCAGTACTTGCCAAGGTTTTTATTTGATAAATTTCGTAAAGCTCATAACAATGCAATACTCACATCAAGGGACGCTACCAAATCCCAGGCAAAAGTAACAAAGTAAAAAAACGTTAAAATTCCACACATATGCCAGGAAATGTGTTAATAAAAATGCAGTTGAAATATAAAGAGCTAACCGATTAAAAGAAAGGGAATGAAATGCCAGATAAACAAGCATTGGCCGCGTGCGCCTCGCGCTCAAAGTTAAAAGAAAACAAGCTTTGAGACGCTCTCTGTGGTGGGAGAGGGGGAGGGGCATTGAAGCGAGGCTCGCGCTTGGCAGAGCAGTGGAATGAAAACATTCATTAGTCATCACAGCAGCACAGATCAGCCCCATTTGCCCCATCCCATCAGTAAAGGACACAAGCCAGTGGAGAAAACAAGCATTGGCCGAACACGGGCTCAAAGTAAAAACAAGCATTTACAATGCAACGGTTTTGCCTTTGGAAAACTTAGAGCTATTGGCAATGTAAATGACAATGCCATTTATTTATCTGTTTTCAAAACCAACACATAAATACAAATGTTGTCATTTACAATGCCAATAGCTCAAACTTTTCCAAAGGCGAAACCGTTGCATTGTAAATGCTTGTTTTTTTAGTTTTCAAAAACCTTTATTGATGATTAGCACGGTTCATCAGTGTGATACATCACAGCAAGATACTGATCAGTAGATAATACAGAGCATTGGCACCTTCCCACGCTCGCAAGCCAATTTGACATGAAATATAAAGGAGACGGTAAAACAAGCAACACTTAAACAATAGCCCTCCACATCCAAGAAGAGCATCTTATACTACATTACAGGCAAAGATAAAGAAAAGAAACATGAAAGTGAGATTCGATCCTTGACATAGTGTGTAGAAAGACGATGCAGCGTTCTAGTGTGGTATGTTTGGCAGATGTAGCATTACAGTAACAACTCTCAAGCTAGTCGCTAACCGTCCCATTGGATTAGCCGCCATCCCAATTACTCAAACGCAGTTTCATACAATCATCAGCACAATACCTTTGGTTCCTGCAGCTTCGTGCAAACCATTCTTAGAATGCCCCTTTGAGCTCCATGGTGACTACAGTCCTGAGTTGTGGAGTAGGTAGCGGGTGAGCCATCAGTTTCACAGCGGCCACTTTCCACCTACCCTACCTCAGCTACCTCCTGTCCAAGGAGGTATGCAGTGAGTGGACCCCAGAAGTCCTTCAATCGTGACCTTAAGGGTAATAGTTCTGCATAGGAGTGCATGTGATCCTGCCAAGTTGTAATGAGGTGTTGTTTACAATTGAAATAATCCAGCTGGGGCGTTAAAGATGAAATTTTGATTTATTCAAGAAAGCAGTCAGAACACCACAGGAGTCCGTCCTTCCTCTCCGGAGCATGAACGACAACTGACAAGTACAACCGTCCATGCCAGAGAGTCAGGCTGCCCTCACGAGAAGGCATGTTTAAAGCATAATAACAATTACATTAGACTTCATGCGCACCTACCAGAAAGTGTGCGCATGAAGTCAGAATCAAAATAAAACATTAGCGCACGTTTGAGCCGTGTACATAGACATGAGCGCATGTGAGCGCGTGTACATGAGCACATATTACATCACCCTTCCCCTTTCACAAACAAATAAACAAAGTTAAGATAAATAAAAATCTTTGAACTTTGAAGGAAAAGAGCAATTATGTGTCGGTCTTATTTGTTCAGTACATGCAACATCATTACATAAAGAACTACTTGAAAGCATAGGATTAACCAAAGGGTTTCCTAACTCCTGATTTGGTACACCTCGATCTTGAGAACCCAGAGTATTTTGTACTCTTGAGCTTTGAAGATCCGGATCAAGAGGAAACTCATTTTGTTCCCCCAAATCCTCCAAAAAATGTGAAAAGTGTAAATCATCTGATAATGCTTCTTTTTTATCAAAAATCCTTCTAGCTTGATCTGGTGTTAATTTCACCAAGACCCTTTTACTCCACCAACCTCTTTGACCAAGAAACCATCCTCGTCGCCAATTGTAATGAGGTGTTGTTTACAATTGAAAAAATCCAGCTGGGGCGTTAAAGATGAAATTTAGGTTTATTCAAGAAAGCAGTCAGAACACCACAGGAGTGCGTCCTTCCTCTCCGGAGCATGAACGGCAACTGACAAGTACAACCGTCCATGCCAGAGAGACAGGCTGCCCTCACGAGAATGCATGCTTAAAGCATAATAATAATTACATTAGACTTCATGCGCACCTAACAGAAAGTGTGCGCATGAAGTCAGAATCAAAAGAAAACATGAGCGCACGTATGAGCGCGTGTACATAGACATGAGCGCATGTGAGCGCGTGTACATGAGCACATATTACACAAGTGGCCGTGGAATGGACCCAAGACTTGAATTTAGGGGCTCTGCCCCTGCCCCATCTGCACGCCACCAGACGTTTAGCTAAGAGTAGGCTCTTAGCCAGGAACTTCTTATGAATCGTGTTACTATCTTGTATCAGACCCAGCAGGGCCATATGGGGGGTTGGCTCAAGCGTTACTCCCAGCATGTCGGAAAGTCCCACGAAAACTTGCGTCCAATAGTTCAATACTTCAGAGCAGGACCATTCCAAGTGTAAAAAGCCTGCCTCTTCCGTCCTGCATCTCTCACATCTCGTGTTATCTCTGAGGTGGAATCTGTGTAGCTTGACAGGCGTGTGGTATAGACGGTGCAGGAATTTAAAGTGAATGAGGCGCAGCCGACTGTTGCCTGTGATGCTATCTGTCTGGGCGCAACTAAGCTCCCACTGATCATCTGTGAGGGGCACAATGAGGTCAGCATCCCAAGCTTGTCTGGCGCGCAGGGCATGGGCAGGCATAGCGACTGTATTTAATTTAATTTAATTTAATTGTGGGTTTATATAGCGATAGAATCGACTCCCGGAGGAGTATCTCCGCGCTTCGACCGCTGGGGAACCCGTCCTGGCTCACCCTGAGAGATGGTCCCTAATGGGTATCTCTAAGGTGCGACCAAGCATCCCCGGCGGTCTGGGGGGGCCGTTGTGAAGATGAGGCAAGCTAATGCCCAGAGTTGCCGAGTGTGGTCCCTGACTGGAGTAGGCACCGAGGCGAGAATTATCGAGCCCGCTGACCCTGGTCCACGACCCTGCCGCGTCGGGAATCGAACCCTGGTCCCGGGCCGTCCTTTGCTTACGGGTCTGCCGCCTCTAACCAGTGAGCCACACCACTTCACCACTATTTGTCTATCCAAGAGAGATTTTACATGTCGGGGAGGTTCTTGTTGCAATAAAGCATGAAGGGGTGCAAAAATCTCTGGTTCAGTAGGGAAATCCGGAGTGATAGCCCTAATACTTTGTCTGAGCCGTGTATATAAAAATGTGTCTATGACCGTCGGCGTGTGTGTACTGAACAGCATTTTGATGGAGCAGAATTGGCCCATCCCGATAAAGGTCCCCCCAAGTATGTACCTCAAGTTTAATCAACATTCTACGACATATTTCTTCACATGTCACTCGCAACCTGGGGTCGTTCAATAGGGGCAGTCGCGGAGAGTAGAGGAGTCTAGGATTGTCGCCATGCCAGCACTGGGCAATCTACAGTAGAGGGGTCTCTTCCCCTCTCCTTCACTGTTGTAAACAAGTACCCTGCTGGAGGTGTCGGGGCCATGTAGCCATCCTCCACTGCCAGGTGTGCCATATACGGCGGAGGGTGTAACCAGTACACCGCAAAGTGGGCCTGCACGCAGTGATAATAGCGTTCGAAATTGGGGACCTCGTATCCTCCCAAGGTGGTAGGGAAGCAATAGTGTGTCAAGGTTAAGTCTCACCTGCTTTCCTCCCCATATTAGTCTTGTGAGTTGTGTCTTAAGCGTGCGAAAAAAAAACCTCCCCGGGTTGTATGGAATGTTAATAAATAGGTAGAGCAATTTAGGTAATATGACCATCTTGATGAGGGAGATCCTACCCGTAATGGAAAGTGGGAGGTGTATCCATTTAGTAATGTTATCAGTTATCTTATCGATGGTCGTTCCATAGTTACTTCTCATCATCACATTTTTATTTCTTGATATCAGTAGTACAGTCACGGTCGGCTGACCATACAGCAGTCGCATCCAGTGCAGCAAAAGTAAAGGGCATCCCCATATATTCCAAGGTCCCCAATAAATAGTCCCATTCAAGGGAGTCAAACGCCTTTATGGCGTCAAGAAACACTGCTACCATTTCGCTAGTGGGATCAATGTCCTGGAGTACTGCAGCTAGGGTGCGAAGATTGTGTGAGGTGGGGACACAAACAATATCTTTTCAAATAATTCATGAAGGAAATTCAGTCATACTGTTCGTTACACAGACACAGCTAAATATGGAACGTTTTATTTATTTATTTATTTGAGTATTTTGTAAAGCGCGCAGCGGCCCCAACGGGGCGTCCCGGCGCTGAAAACTCTGAAAGTTGAGGCCAGAGGGTCCGATATCCAGATTTAAGAAGAGAATAGATGTGTTTTTAGGGATTTACGAAAGGCTGATTCTGTTGGACAGGTGCGAAGGGCTAGGGGGAGCTTGTTCCAGTGCTGAGTGGTACAGACCTCAAAGGTTTTTCCGCCTGCACGGGAGCGTTTAAAAAGGGGGGTTACCAGAAAGTGTCCTGGAGTTGGCATAGGGTCGCAGGGTGTTTTTCAGATGTGCCGACCCACTCCCTTTGGATGCTCGGAAGGCCAGTGTCATGGCCTTAAACACACATCTTTTGGCTATGGGCAGCCAGTGCAGTTTGCGGAGGTGTGGGGAGATATGGTGTCTAGCAGGGATTCTCTCTACCAGCCGAGCGGCGGCGTTCTGGACCGTCTGAAGTTTGTGGCAGAGGCCTGCTGTGATACCAAGGTATAGGGCATTGGCGTAATCGAGATGGGATGTTATCAGGATCACAGTCTTACGGCAGTTCGCCGGCAGGTAATTGATAAGTCGTTTTATGGTTTTGATCTTTGCAAAGCAGGAGGCTGCTACAGTTTGTACCTGGATGTTGAAGCTAAGTTGGTTGTCCCAGCGTACTCCTAGGTTTCTTACCGAGTCTTTGGGGGTGGGGGCTAGGCTCAGGTCTTCTGGCCACCAGATGCTAGAATCCAGAGGGGATGGTGAGTTGAAAAACAAGATCTCCGTTTTTCCAGCATTGAGTCGGAGGGAGTTGGCATCCATCCAGCTCGAGATGTCCCTGAGACAGGATTTCAGTGGATCAAAGGCAGAGGTGGAAGGGGAGTCGAAAGTGAAGAGAAGCTGAATGTCGTCAGCGTAGGAAGTGGATTTGATCCCCGTCTGGGCGATCAGTTTGGCCAGGGGGGTGAAATACATATTAAAGAGGAGCGGGCTCAGGGAAGAGCCCTGTGGGACACCCCATTTGAGGGGTCTGGCAGGGGAAGTGTATGGAGGCGTGAAGACCTGCTGTGTGCGGTCTGAAAGGTAGGATGAGAGCTATTTCAGAACAGCGCCACCCAGCCCTAGGTCCTCCAGCCTTTTCAGCAGGATATTGTGAGAGACGGTGCAGAATGCTGCTGAAAGATCCAGTGATTCAGAAAAGGGGGTGGTGATGAACAGAGTGTCTGAATTAAGCAGACCACTCTTACCCAGTCCAAAGATCAGGGTTTGATCCATCACCGTTTTTTAGCTCACTGCACCATCCCAGCTCAGAACCTGGCTATATGCAAATTAGTCTGTCCCTGGCCCAGTGCATCATGGGAACAGGGCAGACCAAACTACCAAGCCAAGAAAGATCCAGCAGCACTAACACAGCCCTCGACCCTTGATCAAGCGTCCATCTCACCGAGTCAGCCATTTCGATAAGGGCCGACTCGGTGCTGTGGCCCGACCTGAAACCATGCTGGGAGTCGTGTAGTAGCCCGTTGGTTTCGATGTAATTCGACAACTGAGAGTGTACCAGTTTTTCCAGGATCTTGGCTGGGGCAGGCAGGAGAGAGATCGGCCTGTAGTTGCTGGGGTCGTCTGGGTCCAGGTTGGGCTTTTTAAGGATGGGGACTAATGAGGCATGTTTCCATTTGGCAGGGAATGGTCCAGCACTGTTTGTTCCAAGTGAGGTTGAGGTGGGGATTAAGAACGGGGGCAAGATTTTTATACTGCTTGGCTGGCCAAGGGTCTATCGGTGAACCTGATTTGCATTTGAGAAGTTCAGCCATAGAATCAGCTTCTGATATAGTTGCAAATTCGAGTAGGTTGGGCTGCTGAGGCGAGGAAATGGTGTGTTGCTCTTTTTGCCCTATAATGTTAGGGGTGGGGAAGGAGGAGTAGATAGCCTCGATTTTGTCCTCGAAAAATTGTGAGAGTTTGTCGCAAAGCGACTGGGAGGCGGGCTGAGTGCGAGTCAGCGCATTGGGGTTTGTGAAGGATCTCACTACATTAAAAATTTCCCTGGCGCCATTGCTGGCTAGTTTGATTCTGGAGGCTAGAAAATCTCGTTTGTGCTTCTCTATCATTCTCTGGTATTCTTTGAGGGCTGATTTGTAGGTGGTTTTGCTCTCCAGGGAGTAGTTCTGTCTCCAAAGACGTTCGAGGGATTTACAGGAGGCCTTTTTTTGCTGGAGCTCGTCAGAGTACCAGGGTGCCGCCCTGTAGGTTTTGGTGGGTTTCAGCGGGGCTAGAGCATCTAGAGCCTGGCTAATCCATGCGTCCAGGTGGTCAATCTGTGAGTCCGGATCAGACGATAAACAAGGTAGGGTGTTTTTTAGATATTCCAGGAGCATTTCAGGGGTGATGCGACTCCAGTTTCTACCTGATGATTTGGGGGTGACGGCGGGTCAGATGTGGCGGGGAATGTCAATCTCAAAAGGGATGAGGAAGTGGTCCGACCATATGACAGGGGTGGGGGGAGTGGCCCAGATAGATGGTAGGTTGGAGCAGATCAGGTCAAGAGTGTGACCTGCATTGTGCGTTGGTAGAGTAATTATTTGGACCAAGTTGCACACTGCTAGAGTAGAGATGAAGTTGCTGCTGTGCGAACAGGAGTCGTTGTTGACGTGGAGATTGAAGTCTCCTAAGGCGGTGAAGTTAGCGTAGCGTGTGCTAAGCTGGATGAGATAGTCCGCCAGAGCCAGTAGAGGAGAGGTGTTGGAATGCGGGGGACGATAGATAAGAATTCCGGAGCAAGAGGAGGACGGGGAGGTTTGGACGCTGAAAGGTAGGCCTTCAATACAGTCAATTTGGTCAAATGGGGGTAGGGTAACCGTCCATTTGGGTTTGTGAATTAAGGCAACACCGCCTCCTGATTTGCCATTGGGTCTGTTTGCACAGATAATGTTTTACCCCTCTGGCAGAGCAAGGGTGAAGGCAGGGTTCGTGGTGTCATTCAGCCACGTTTCAGTTAGAAAGAGCAGGTCCCAGTTGTTGCCCCGGAGGGACTGCCAGATGTCAATGGCATGTTTACTCAGTGATCTGCAGTTGATCAGTGCTGCTCTGGGGGTCAGGGGTGATTGGGCTCCGCGCGAGGAGGCGGAATTCAGGGCGGGAGCCATCCTGATAGTGTTGTCTGGAGCGGGGAGGGAGAAATTGCAAACAGTGCAGACATAGTCCTGTTTCCGAGCGTCTGAGGTGGGAAAAGGGCAAGTCGCACAGGGGGTGGGTTTCAAAGACAGCAGCTCATCCCGGGTGAATGTTGCGGAGATATGGCTACTCGATCGGGTATAAAGACCGGCCCCGGTCGCGTCCTGATCGCGGACGAGCGCAGACGAGCTTGCCTTAAGCACGCCTTCGGCGCGCAATCGTCGCGCCCGCTGCGCTTCCGGTACATGCACATTTTTATGTGGATGTACTGAGGAGGGGGAATGGCGGTTAGTGATAGATTGGCGATTTCGCCCTTTCCAGCACTTGTTTTGCTGGTCAAAGGGGTGCCTGCACACTGCAATCGTGTGGCAGGAAGGGTGAGTGAATTCTTAAAAAAGCTTTCCAAATACAATTTTAAAAAAACAGTGCAAAGTGCTCGATCAGTCTATCAGCTCCCGGCTGTGCCTCAGGAGAATTTCAATGTTGTCTGCGCGTTAGCGATTCAGCGCGCTTTTTATGTCAATCAGCGGGGGCGTGGCCTCGGAGTGGGCGTGGCCCAGTCAGGGCGTGGGGAATGGCGGTTAGTGATAGATCGGCGATTTCGTTATGGAGCAATTCAGAAAAGACAACTAAGGGAGTCATATTTAATTGTCATGGTCTGGTGGGCATCCCACCATATTTTCAGTTTCTTGCCAACACTAGAGTATTTTTTCACCCACCAACATAACAGGTGTATTTTCGGGGAAAACAAACAATGCTGGACCATTCCCGACGCCATTTTGACATAGTGAGCCAGGCAGCAATGGTTCTGTTTTCCAAACATAGCCACTTCACAAAACCAGAATTTGTTATTGGAAAATTAGAAATCAATGTCTCTGGTGTGCTGGAAGTTATATCCGTGTGCCTAGGGTACATGCACACCTATTTTGGGGGCAATTTATAGACCACCATGTACATGTAGAAAATTGCATCGAGCTGGGTGGATCAGGCACTCAAAACTCTTTCTACAATGTTGCTTTACAAAGAATGAAACATGCAAATAGGAGTTACCAGTGAATATGGATGATGTAGGCAGAGATGTAGGTACATACCACGAAGATTACTAGCAAGCGCCTTTCACGCTTTGCATATCCTGTCCTGCATGCACACTTGTGCACTGGACAGTAGGTCTTGTTTACCTATGAAATGTTTGTAACAAAGGATTTAGTTATCATCAGAATTCCAGTCACGGCCACTCCTGTGAGGTAGTAGTGAGGGTGGGAGGGGGTGGGGAATAATAAAAATGATAAATAAAAATGAACATTTACCTGCTTGCCAGTTGGCCTGTTGTCGCCTCTCTTCTGTCCTCTCCATCCTCTACCTGGCTTCTGTTCAAACAGGAAGCAGGATAGGCTCCCCTAAGCTGATTACAATGTTAGAATGAAGCATTCTGATTGGTCTGAGCCTCAGACAGGAATAGGGATCCTGGGTATGTTCTCCACCCAGACTATAATGCAGCCTGAGTGGAGAACATGCAAAGTGTGCATGAATGTTTGCACCGCCCCAGAGGGCCGGCCAAACATTCATGCGTACTTAGGAGGGTGCCACCACTCTTCCCCACTGCACAGCCTAGACTGCCCCTCAAAACTGCCCCAGAACAGAAAAATAAAATGATAACCACATTGCGTTATTATCACTTTATTTTTACTTTTTTGCCATGATGAAAGGCAGTAAAGTGACGCTCTTTTGCCGTAGAGGGTGAGCCACCACTACAGAAATCACAGATGTTCTGCAGCAACAGTAAAGGAGTGACAATACCTTTCTTCCACAAGCTATGCTGAGAGCCTAGCTCTGAAAAGGTGAGCACCTGAGATCAGCAGGCATGGGTCAGAAAACATGACCACAAAATTCAGAGGCCCCGGTTCGCCAAGAGAGCTATCATTTTCTAGTGTAGGTTTCTTCCTATGCTTGGAATTATTATCCCACTTTTGAGGATTCACAAGGGTTACAGAGTTCTCCTGGGAAGCTGCAACATTAGATGTGAATGTCTAGGACATTTAACTCATAGAACAGCAATTCCTAGTATCTCAGAAAATGTATGTAAATCTTTTTAGAACGAAAAATTGTCATTTACACATGGAAGTGTAAAGTTTTAGGGTACTACTAACATTATCCTTACCCAGAGCTCTTATTGCTCATCAGCAATCACACAGACTCAAACCAGCAATACTGCTTTCACTTCCAGGAGGCAGGCAAGGTAGGAAGCTAAGGTCTCCATACAGGTGCTCTGATTTTGCTGTCTGGAATCCTGCAGTTAGCCATGAGGATCATGAGGATTCTTGCTCTTCCAAAAGAATAGACTGTTAAGCTTCCCAAACCTGGGCACACTGTATATATTTAAGATTTTTTTCTACTATGCTAAATTGCCTAGCATTACAGAGCTCGAGCAGGTGCAAACAGTAAGAAGCGAGGTACAGGGAACAGTTGCAAATGCATCTAGGCACTGATGGCCCTTGCGGGGCAGCACCTGCAACACATGTTCAAATGAGGGCTCTTTACAAAAGATTTGCAGGCTATAGGCTGAAAAAAAC
Source organism: Lissotriton vulgaris (assembly GCF_964263255.1). Classification (NCBI taxonomy): domain Eukaryota; kingdom Metazoa; phylum Chordata; class Amphibia; order Caudata; family Salamandridae; genus Lissotriton; species Lissotriton vulgaris. The sequence goes on from NC_141697.1 coordinate 795,717,359, forward strand.
CATAGCAAATCCAGTAGGTCTTGCACATAAGACCTAGTGGCCTTGCTAACTCTTTTAGCCACGCTGTACAACATCGCAGCTCCTGTGCAGCATGCCTGAAAAAAAGATTCAGTGATGCCGCCCCTGCATCATTTTGTAAGCATGGTCTTGAATTCGACATGCAGGTGTGCACTACAAAAGAACAGTTTAAACAAGCATTAGGAATGCATTAGGGCTCGGGTTTGTTTGAGTTAGAGATAATGGCATTGTAAATGGCAATGTGTTTTAGGCATGTGTTTTGGAGTGGAAGCATGTGGTGTGTGTTGGAGATATGTGTGTTGGATTGGAATGTTATCAATGGTGGCATGCTGCACTTTAACGCATTATCTTTAAAAGGTAAAGTGCAACATAGTGCGATAGGTACAATATTAATTGGTGGATGAACTCACTGTCACTCGCACTCACTCTGCACTCACTGTCACTCGCACTCACTCTGCACTCACTGTCACTCTACACTCACTGTCATTCTGCACTCACTGTTATTCTGCACTTACTCTGCACTCACTGTCACTCTCGCACTCACTCTGCACTCACTCTGCACTCAGTCTGCACTCACACGCACTCTTCACTCACTGTCAATCACACTCACTCTGCACTCACTGTCACTCTTGCACTCACTCTGCACTCACTGTCACTCTCGCACTCACTCTGCACTCACTCTGCACTCACTGTCACTCTCGCACTCACTCTGCACTCACTGTCACTCTCGCACTCACTCTGCACTCACAGTCACTCTCGCACTCACTCTGCACTCACAGTAACTCTTGCACTCACTCTGCACTCACTACACACTGTTCACCCTGCACACTCACACTGTTTACCCTGCACACTCACACACTGCAGTCACTGTGACCAGTGCCTATGTGTGCGCGCAGTGCCGGTGTGTGTGAGCAGCCTGTGTGTGTATGTAGTGCCTGTGTGTGTGAACAGTGTCTGTGTGTGTGAACAGTGTCTGTGTGTGTGAGCAGTGTCTGTGTGTGAGCAGTGTCTGTGTGTGTGAGCAGTGCCGGTGTGTGCGCGCAGTGCCGGTGTGTGTATGTAGTGCTGTGTGTGTGAACAGTGCCTGTGTGTGCACAGTGCCGGTGTGTGTGAGCAGCCTGTGTGTGCATGTAGTGCCTGTGTGTGTGAACAGTGCCTGTGTGTGAACAGTGCCTGTGTGTGAACAGTGCCTGTGTGTGATGAGTACGCCTGTGTGTGTGCGCAGTGGCGGTGTGTGTGTGCAGTGCCGGTGTGTCTATGTACTGCCTGTTTGTGTGAACAGTGCCTATGTGTGCGCGCAGTGCCGGTGTGTGTGAGCAGCCTGTGTGTGTATGTAGTGCCTGTGTGTGAACAGTGCCTGTGTGTGTGAACAGTCTCTGTGTGTGAGAACAGTGTCTGTGTGTGTGAGCAGTGTCTGTGTGTGTGAGCACTGTCTGTGTGCGAGCAGTGTCTGTGTGTGAACAGTGCCTGTGTGTGAGAAGTGCCTATGTGTGTGAGAAGTGCCTGTGTGTGTGAAACGTGTATGTGTTTGTGAGCAGTGTCTGTGTGCGTGAACAGTGCCTGTGTGTGAACAGTGCCTGTGTGTGAACAGTGCCTGTGTGTGGACAGTGCCTGTGTGTGAACAGTGCCTGTGTGTGATCAGTGCGCCTGTGTGTGTGCGCAGTGCCGATGTGTGTATGTACTGCCTGTGTGTGTGAACAGTGCCTATGTGTGCGCGCAGTGCCGGTGTGTGTGAGCAGCCTGTGTGTGTATGTAGTGCCTGTGTGTGCAAACAGTGCCTGTGTGTGTGAACAGTGTCTGTGTGTGTGAATAGTGTCTGTGTGTGTGAACAGTGTCTGTGTGTGTGACCAGTGTCTGTGTGTGAGCAGTGTCTGTGTGCAAGCAGTGTCTGTGTGTGAACAGTGCCTGTGTGTGAGAAGTGCATGTGTGTGTGAGAAGTGCCTGTGTGTGTGAGAAGTGCCTGTGTGTGATCAGTGCACCTGTGTGTGTGCGCAGTGCCGGTGTGTGTATGTAGTGCCTGTGTGTGTGAACAGTGCCTATGTGTGCGTGCAGTGCTGGTATGTGTGAGCAGCCTGTGTGTGTATGTACTGCCTGTGTGTGTGAACAGTGCCTATGTGTGCGCGCAGTGCCGGTGTGTGTGAGCAGCCTGTGTGTATGTAGTGCCTGTGTGTGCAAACAGTGCCTGTGTGTGTGAACAGTGTCTGTGTGTGTGAACAGTGTCTGTGTGTGTGAACAGTGTCTGTGTGTGTGAGCAATGTCTGTGTGCGAGCAGTGTCTGTGTGCGAGCAGTGTCTGTGCGTGAACAGTGCCTGTGTGTGAGAAGTGCCTGTGTGTGTGAGAAGTGCCTGTGTGTGTGTGAGAAGTGCCTGTGTGTGTGAGAAGTGCTTGTGTGTGTGTGAGAAGTGCCTGTGTGTGATCAGTGCACCTGTGTGTGTGCGCAGTGCCGGTGTGTGTATGTAGTGCCTGTGTGTGTGAACAGTGCCTATGTGTGCGCGCAGTGCCGGTGTGTGTGAGCAGCCTGTGTGTGTATGTACTGCCTGTGTGTGTGAACAGTGCCTATGTGTGCTCGCAGTGCCGGTGTGTGTGAGCAGCCTGTGTGTGTATGTAGTGCCTGAGTGTGCAAACAGTGCCTGTGTGTGTGAACAGTGTCTGTGTGTGTGAACAGTGTCTGTGTGTGTGAACAGTGTCTGTGTGCAAGCAGTGTCTGTGTGTGAACAGTGCCTGTGTGTGAGAAGTGCCTGTGTGTGTGAGAAGTGCCTGTGTGTGTGAGAAGTGCCTGTGTGTGTGAGCAGTGTCCGTGTGTTTTAACAGTGTCTGTGTGTGTGAGCAGTGCCTGTGTATCCCAGCACCTAAAATCAACCTACTTGTCATGAGGCCCAAGGTTAGACACACAAGCACAACTGTTGCAACTCAGCTGCTCGGACCCTCCATGCAGAAACACATTCCTGCTCTCGGAGGTTTGGTTTTGTTGCTGAACAAGACATGAGCCCCTTTGATGAGATGAGGAGAATGCGGCAAAATGTGGGACTGTTCGTAAGCCAGTGAAAAGAATTCAGTTTCGTACCTGGACGTTACTGTCTCCAATACAAACGCACTTACATACTTTGTGGGGTAATGAAGACTGTGTGTCTCATTGTCGGCGCACGACCAAGCCAGCTCTTCAAAGGCCAACACTTACATATGAAAGGATGCAGACGAACGTGCGCCCACCAAACTCCCTGCAGACTGGTGAACGCGCCCAGAACATCTGGGTTCAATTACCGCGGCACCCTGACAGCTCGTAATTGACAATTTTTTGCACTCCCCTGCGCGTAACCGCACAGAATATGCAGGAAGTGCACAAACTGAAATCCATATGGCCTATTACGTGAAGGCTACTAGAAACACAGCACTGCGAGGACCAATTAGCATGCAGATGCCAAAATAATCTACGGAAAAATCTTGCGCAGTGAGGAATTTTTACTTCACTATTCTGAGCCCCATAACAAGACGGCTCAGAGCTCCTCCCCACTTCTGACGAAGTGGAGACTTAGGCCGAGCCTTAAAAAAAAACAATATATCAGTCTGAGATGGATCAGGAAATTGAATAAAAGTAGTGCAATATCAATGTTTTGAAATGTAGCATGAAATTGCTTAAATAAATATATATTAATGGATGGGCATGCTGCTGGAGCTGGTTGAAGAGAGGGGGTGCAGGTTGTCAACACTGCAGTGGGGAGTGAAGCAGGATGGCAGGTATGGGGTGAAAAAACAAGATGGAGAGAATACGGGCGAAAAAGAGTAACGCAGAATGGGGGTTTGGGGCAGTAGCACATCAGGCGAGAGCAACACAAGGGTGGGTGAGGGGAGAGAAGCAAATAGGCAAGATAAAGCCAGAGGGAAGAAAAGCACATGATGGAGACAGCTGAAATCACATGCACTGTCATGGAGTGCTTAAACAAAATTAAAAAGTAGTTCCCTAAAAGTGAGCAGAGGACGCACAGAAGCTAGCAAATCAAAGAGATGGCAAACAGGCTATGCTCCATGAGAGGGACAACACATGATGGACAGGCTGAAACAAGGAAGGCCGTCAAGCAGAAAGCAAATAAGTAAGAGTGAACATAAAGCTAAACAGTGATAAATAATGAGTGGGCTGCAAGACCTTCTATGTTATTTTTAAATCCATAATATATCTTTTGCAACCAGCAACCAGCTGACTTAATCTATCCGGTGGGCTCGACCTAAAAAGGAAGAAAATTGCAAACTGCATTTTAATTTTATTTGTGTGGTTAAGTAGCTCGGTGTTGTGATACTGTCACGAGTCCTTCCTTTTCAGCAAACATAATAGTGCATTCTTGGGATTGTAGTTTTGCACTCATGACAATCAATATGGAAGGAAAAACCCAATATGTTGGCTTAATGAAATCTAAAATTGTCTGAAGGTATCCCACATGACTTGAAGTCACTTGGCAGCAATGGGCTCTAACTTTACAAAGTGGTTATATCACATTTCAAAACCATAGCTTATTTCACATGCACATTAAATTTTAAATATTGTTCACATATTTTGTGTGGGTTGTCTTTCATTCTCATCGTGCATTAGGAGAAACTTTGTGAATGTCAATTGTTTTGACCTTTGTATAGTGAAAAGATGTACTTCATCCTTCACTAATACACCAAAAAAAGCATATAATGGACAGCAGTTTTGCAAACTTTACTTACACAGGGAAAGGTGCAGGACAAAGGACAGACTCTGATGCAGCAATACCATATTCTGTCCCAGACACAAAACTACAACACAGGTAGTAAAAGTGCAAGCTTCTCTTCCTCACAGAATGGCTACAACTCGAGCATCATCACCAAATACCTTACAGAACAAGTACAAGTTTTATTGTACGGCTATTTATATTGCACTTTCCACACCCCTTTCAAGGTCTTAAGCAACAGATACAGTGTGGCAGCTGCTGTGCAAGCTCCCATAACTCAAAGAACATGTAATTAAGGCAATAGTGGCCTGCACTTATTGAACATTTTCCCAGGTGTCATTGGGAAATCAGGAGTTACTAGGCTCAAATTGAGACAATCAGAGATGTTATTCACTCGGGGTGTGGCTTGACGCCCACGGAAGATGGCCGCGTCCTATTGACTCTCCTCGGATTGGCTTGGGATGGTGGCAGCCTTTACTTATTTGCTAGACACTCTGCTGTGTTGCAAAAGGCAGCGGGATTTGCCTGCTTTACTTGGAACTTACTTTCATCGCAAACTTGCTCCTCTTGATACCGCAACCCTCTCTCAGAGCGGCGGCCAACATTTTGTGATGCAGCTGCTTCCACAGAGAGGAGCTCAGCACTAAAGCAGCGAGTGGGGCAGAGCTCATTCTCAGAGACCTCCTGATTAGGATTTCTCCCAGGTGCTGCTGCAATTGATGGAGCGAGGTGGCAAATGCAAAATTTTGTGTACCCCTCTTGAAGTCAATGTCCCATAACACTAATGATTACTAATTGCATGTTTTGTGAAAAATAATCAACCATAGAATAAGATGCACACATTATTTTATTTTTTACACACAGGAATACAAATTTTGCTTGCATGTTGCAATAAACCTAGCTAATGTGTAATTTTATTGTATTGTGAACTAATGTGCTGTTTGGTTATAAACAAAACGCTATTTAAATGTGCTTTTTGTACACGTATTGTGAAAAGAGAAGGTTGATTATGTAAGTATAAACGCATTTGTGTGGCTTATTTGCTAGGTAACAACTAATGGGAAACATTAGTATGGCGGGAGGTAAACAGAATGGGTTTCAATTCAATAACTAACATGAATTTGTATTTGTTTCTATAATAGTTCCAAAAACTCTGAGGCCTAAACAAAATGGACGTGTGGGTAAAACTGTGAGCAAGAGCTGAAAAGTGCAGGCGCGCTAAAACCTGCAAGTCAGAGTGAACTGCTTGTGTCCGAGAAAAGTTTAAGGCTGAATGTGGCCCGGAACCTAGGATGGGTGCCAAGCATGGACGATGTAATGCTCAAGAGCCTGGGAAAGAGGATGGATGTTGCTAGTCGCAGATGCGCCTAGGCCGCAAACTGAACATAACAAAGACCATTTATTTTTCCGCTGACACATAGAAAAAAGTGTGCCGTAATGGTGAGATGATGCTCACCCACCCCGAAGCTGTCCAATGAGAAGTTGAATGAGGATTGACAAGTTACTTTTAGATAGATTAAGTTAGGAGAATTAAGGTATAAAAAATCCTGGATTTGACTAGAAGGGGTCGCTTTTTCAATTTCTATCGGAGATGCTGCCCGTTTGCTGACCGATTCCTGGATGTAAGAGTGTTCTATTTTACTTTGTTTGCTTTGCAGGACTATAAGGATAAGATGAGGGTGTTAGACAGGGATGTTAGGAGAGAATGAAGTTGGAACTATCTGTTCTTTGCTAAACTTTACTGAAATCTAAACTAAAACGATTATTCTTGAGCTCTTAATAAAATGATCATTATTGAAATAAAGTTTGAGATTTAATTAAACAAAGATTTGACTGGTGCATAAATGTCAGACATAATAAAGTTTTGCTTTTAATAAAATTGGGAAATGGATTTTTAAAAGCTCGTGTTGTGATTTTCCTACGCCTAATTTTCTTTCTAGCAGATCCATTGCCATTATGGTGGTGTGTCTGAATAATCCAATGTTTAATAAACTATGGTAAAAATATTGTTTTAAACTGCAGGTGTAAATAATAATTTGTTAAATAGGTTTAGACGCTCCACCAAATGTTACAGCATTTCTCCATTGTGATTCACCAAAAGCCTTGAAGCCAAGTGTAAGTGAATAGAGGAAATGTGCAGTGTTATGGGCCCCACTGGTGCATGTTTTGTGTGTTTAAAGGTTTCAGGGAAATGGTGAGTGATGATTAGAATAATTTTTGGAGCTGCGCTGAAGCAGTTATAACTTGGTAGCAGAGTAGTGGTTGCTAAGGAAATTAGCTAGGGTTATGTATAAAGTGCTATATACAATTTGATGTATAAGATTTATGACTAACATCTGTTGAGTTTGTATTACGTTATATGTAGTTTTGAAAAGGCTTCCAAGTGTTGGGTGAAGCCAGTGACTCTGTCTGCAGGCAGAGGAAGTGTGGCAAGGTAAAGTCGCACAGTGAATTAGTCTGTTTCAAAAAAGAAGTATTGTCAAATACTGCGGTGGTATCGTCGTATATCACTGTTTAGGGACTTTAGATGTGAAAGGATAAATGTATAGTGAGGACAGTCTATGAAATGTCAGCCTTCAAGCATAGGGATCATTCCGTGAATCCTGATTAAAACTTACTGCTGGGAGAGTAATAGGTCTTAACCCGAGCTTGATTGAAGGGTAAAAGGAGTGGCGTCTCTTTTTGCTAACAATAGAGGAATTATGTGGTAAGTTAGATGGACGCGCTGCCTACTGGTAAAACAAAGTTCATGTATATATGAATAGAGTTTTCCGTATGAACGTGTGTAAATGTAATTGCAATACAAGTTCAAGTGAAACTCTGGGATTGTCTCTAAGGAAGTGAAAAAGATCTCTGTATGTGATTTCCTAGAGAAACGAGATCGTTATTGCCTGACAGAAGGGTAAGGCCAGTAGTGTTGCTTTATCGGCGAGTCTAAAAATTCTGAGGAGATAAGCGTCGTTTACTCCGGTTACAGAATACTTGTGTGATTGAAAATTCTATCACTTTATTAGCGAAACAGATTAGTGGAATTATTTTGTGTAAGTTACTAAATGATTTTGCAAAATATCTTGTAAATACGGCTTTCTGAAAAAACCCTGTAAAGGAGGGGTCAGTCGGCGCTGCAGAAGCCGGAGCGCTGGTGACGTTAAAGGTGTAGCGCTGGGATTGGTCCGCGTGACTGATTGGTTCATCACGGAAAGCAGCAGAAGCTATTGGTTAAGCACTATAGGGACGCATTGTGTTCTTACTGGTGCATTAGTGCAAACCGCGCTGTGATAGGTTGGTGTTACGGAATCAGCAACAGAATAGTACGCGATCGTTTGAGAGAAGGGAAAGTTTACCCAAAATGTCATATTACTATTATGACGATGACAAGAAGAAACCTTCATGGTTTAAAAAACTGAAAAACGTGTTTGTAAAAGACAAGGATGTAGTTACAAGAGAGGGAAAGATACTTCCTTCACCGAAAACACCTGCTTCTTACATGTTGACGGAATATGGATATCATACGTGTGTTTGGTTGGATAATTGAATACAGTATACCAAGGATGATGATGTGTTAGCCTTTCCGGAAGGAGGATCATTTGATGTGGCAATTTTGAGAAATTTGAGAGACAAAATGATGAAACTTGAACCAAGACCTAGACCAACTCAGTTTGAAGCATTGGTTGAATGGGAAGATGAAATGCATCAAATGGAAAGTGAGAGGTTGAGCAGGCATCTTAGACCAAGAGGTAGAGGTAGAGATTTGTGGGGAGAGACACATGAGTCTAGAATACGAAGATGGAGAGATAGTAATATGTTGGATGGCATGCATCCGGTCAGATTGGTAGAAGAATATGAGGGACGGAAAAGTGCAGAGAAGAAGTAGAAGATTGATTTAGGAAATCAAAGTTATGGTGAAAGTGAATCAGAGAATGCTGTGTTAGAGGAAATATTAAATAGAAGACCGCCACCATATCAACCAAGTTCTTTACGAACTACCCCGAATCCCCCAATCATAGAAGAAAAAGTTAATGAAACGTCAGGACAACCATCAAATTTCAGAGATTTCCCTGAAAGAATAGAAACAAGATATGTCCCGAGTACACCAATAGGAGAAGCTAGAATTGTAGGCACTCCTGTACAAAGCAATGATTCACACAGGATTGTTTTAAGTCCGGAAAGACGAAACAATGAGCAGCCAAGTATGTCTGAATATGAGCATTCTACACATGATTTTATTCAGAATCTTACTAAAAATATGGAAGCTGTAACTGTCCCAGTAACGATAGGACCTATAATACCAGTATTTGATGATCAGAAAATCATAGAGCTGAGATTAACAATTCCATTACAACAAAGCCTGCAGAGAGCAAGAGAATGTACTTATCCAGATTTATCAGAAATAAGGCAGAATACAAGTGTAAATCCACCAGAATTAACTTATAATAAAAATTTGACATGCGGATTCCCGACAGGAGCAGAATCTGACACTGCAACTCCAGACAAAATAGACTTAACGCAAATGCCTAGAGATCCCTCAGATAGGTAATTGAGTGAATGGATTAAGCGCTGAAATTAAAAGAGCAGGAGTCAAAAGTGCAAGATGTGGCAAAATTAAAAGTAGATATGGAAGAATTAATAATTGTAACGATTGGGACAGATAGATTAAAAAAAAACAGGATGATGAGCTCATGTTTTTATGTAAAAGCATAACATGGAGAGCAAAGACAATGTATGATCAATTGGAAGAAGTAGCAAGTGAATATGGAATAGAGTTTGCAAAAATAAAATCATTGCAGAAAACTTATCGAGTGGATTTTGTGGAAAGAGACATTGAAAACATGAATACTGCTGGAAGATTAATCCAGATAAAAGATTTAAATGTGTTGTTGCGAAAATGGGGTGATGTAGGTAAATGGAGAGTCAAGTGGGCAAAGAAGAAAGAGGAGAATAGTGATAAATCAACATTAGCTTTTCTGGTTAGAGAGAAAGAAACAGTGGTAACTGAATTCCCTATGAGAGAAGTTCCTGGAGGAGGATATGTACATGTTCCTTGGAGCAGACAAGATATATTATCATTTACAAATGATTTCCCCTGATTAAGAGAAAAACCAGTAGAATGGTATCGACAAGTTGACAGATTTGTAAAGGTGCCAAAGGTGTTGCGGATTGATTTGGAAGGATTATTTGACATAGTGGTACCAGCAGATTTATGGACAGAATGTAAAATATCTGTGGATTGGCCAAGAGAAGAGTATCCTAGAGATGAGAAAACAGGATCTCCATCACTGGATGTGATGAGGAAATATGAACAAGTGATAGTGTGCTCACAGGACACCCCCGCACCGCACGGCCACCAGCTGCAGCGTGTGCCCTCCTCCCGCTGCTGCACTCAGCCTCGCTGAGCCTGCCGCCACGACCCCGCCCCCCGCTGCTCTAGCGGGATCGCATCCTCTGTCTGACTGTTGTCGTGTTAATCTGTTTTTCTCTCCAGTGCTCTCTGTGATTTTTTGTGCTCATTGTATTTTTGCTCCAGTGTTCTCTGTTACTTCTCGCCCCCTGTGCTTGTGATTTTCACTTTTTCCCCTTGTTGTTGTTCTCCCTGCGCCCCTGTGCCCCCCGCCTCGCTCCCCGCTTCCCGCCGCCGTACTCGCGGCCACGCCCCCTTTTCTTTCTGTACCCTCCCCGCTCCCGCCTCCCAGCTCCTCCCTCCCTCCCACTTGGCCATAAATGGCGACCGTGCGGTGCAGGTGAGTGTGACCTGCTCCCAGGACACCCCCGCACCACGCGGCCACCAGCTGCAGCGTGTGCCCTCCTCCCGCTGCTGCACTCAGCCTCCCTGAGCCTGCCGCCACGACCCCGCCCCCCGCTGCCCTAGCGGGATCGTATCCTCTGCCTGACTGTTGTCGTGTTAATCTGTTTTTCTCTCCAGTGCTCTCTGTGATTTTTCGTGCTCATTGTATTTTTGCTCCAGTGTTCTCTGTTACTTCTCGCCCCCTGTGCTTGTGATTTGTACTTTTTCCCCTTGTTGTTGTTCTCCCTGCGCCCCTGTGCCCCCCGCCCCGCTCCCCGCTTCCCGCCGCCGTACTCGCGGCAATGCCCCCTTTTCTTTCTGTACCCTCCCTGCCTCCCAGCTCCTCCCTCCCTCCCACTTCGCCATAAATGGCGACCGGGTGCTCGCGTAGTGGCGCGCCGATTGTGCGCCGAAGGCGCGCCAAAGGTAAGCCCGTCTGCGCCTGTCCGCACCTGGACCGCGCCCAGTGCCAGGACCCCTGGCCCCCGCAGCCACCAGCCCACCTGCCGGACCTACGACGCCACCGAACTCCACGCACTCAACGCCGGTAGAATCCCGGGCTGCTATCGAGCCACCCCGAGATGCACCCACAGACCCTTCTGCTGCCACTCCTGCAAGTTCACCTGCATTCGGACCTGCACCAAACCAGCACCGACCAAGCCGAACTCCAGCAGCAACCACCTCAAGTGCATCCTGCTCAACACCCGCTCCGTCCACAGACACACCGCCGAGCTCTGGAACCTGCTCGACACCACAGCCCCAGACATCGCCTTCCTCACGGAAACCTGGATGAACGCCTCCTCAACGCCCGACATCGCCATCGCCATCCCGGACGGCTACAAGATCATCCGGAGGGACCGCATCAACCAGACAGGAGGAGGCATCGCCATCGTCCACAGGAACACTATCCGCATCACGACCAACACAGACGACACCCTCGCACCCGCCGAACACCTGCACTTCCAGATCCACATCAACCCCAAGACCACCCTCCGCGGCACTCTCATCTACAGACCCCCGGGACCACGCACACAATTCAGCGAAGACATCGCCGACTTCATCAGCCCGCACGCCCTCCCCTCCGCTGACTACATCCTCCTCGGGGACCTCAACTTCCACCTGGAGAACAACAACGACCGCAACACCACCACCCTGCTGGACAACCTCGCCAACCTCGGTCTCAAGCAACTGGTGACCACCCTCACCCACTACGCCGGACACACACTCGACCCCGTCTTCTCATCTAGCAAGGACTTCGCCTTCAGCCACGCCACCGGACTCCACTGGACGGACCACAGCTGCGTCCACTTCAGCTTCAGAAGGACCACGATCCACCACCACCAGCAACAGGTTGCACGCAGAAGCTGGAACAAGATCACAGCCGACCAGCTCGCGACCTCCCTGAGCATGAACCCTCCCACCAGCGCAACAAACCCAAGCCAGGCGGTCACCAACCTCGCCAAGTGGATCAGCAACTGCGCAGACGACCTCGCCCCTCTGAGGACCCCGCCTAGCAGACCCGGCAGCAAGAAAGCCCCATGGTTCACCGACGAACTCAAGAGCTCCAAGAAGAACTGCAGAGCCCTCGAGAAAGCCTGGCGCAAAGACCTAACACCGAACAACATGACTGCCCTCAAGCTCGCCACCCGAAAACACCACCAACTGATCCACGCCACCAAGAAAACTGCATTCAAGGAACGACTGGAGAACAATGCACACAACAGCAAGGAACTCTTCAACATCGTTAAAGAGCTCTCCAACCCCAATGCCGGAAACAACGACATCACCCCTTAGCAGGACCTCTGCAACTCCCTCGCCTCCTACTTCCACAACAAGATCGCGGACATACACAACAGCTTCAGCTCTCAACCAACGCACGCCACAACTGAACAACCACCCCCCACCACCACCCTCCGCGCCTGGCCCTGATCAGCACCGAAGACACCATCCGCACGATGAACTCCATCCACTCCGGATCTCCGACCGACCCCTGCCCTCACCACGTCTTCAACAAGTCCGACGCTGTCATCGCACCCCACCTGCGGGACATCATCAACATCTCCTTCGACACCGCCACCTTCCCGGAGAGCTGGAAGCACGCCGAACTCAGCGCTCTACTAAAGAAGCCATCAGCCGACTCCACCGACCTCAAGAACTACCGCCCCATCTCGCTGCTCCCGTTTCCTGCTAAAGTCATCGAGAAGACCGTCAACAAGCAGCTGGCCGCCATCCTCGAGACGAACGGATCCCTCGACCTCTCGCAGTCTGGCTTTCGGGCCAACCACAGCACAGAGACCGCCCTGATCGCAGCTACCGATGACATTCGAGCCCTGCTCGACAACAGAGAAACAGCGGCCCTCATCCTCCTAGACCTCTCCGCGGCCTTCGACACTGTCTGCCACTGTACCCTAGTACAGCGCCTCAGCAACATCGGAATCCAGGAGAAGGCACTGGAATGGATCACCTCATTCCTCGCCGGAAGGACACAGAGAGTCCGCTTCCCCCCGTTCAGATCAGAAGCCACCGAAGTCATCTGCGGCGTTCCTCAAGGCTCCTCGCTCAGCCCAACCCTCTTCAACGTCTACATGAGCCCCCTCGGAGACATCGCATGCCAACACAACCTCAACATCATCTCCTACGCCGACGACACCCAGCTGATCCTCTCCCTCACCAACGACCCCGCCAACGCCAGAACCAACCTACACGAAGGGATGACAGACGTAGCCAAGTGGATGATGAGCAGCCGCCTGAAATTGAACTCGGACAAGACGGAAGTCCTCATCCTGGGATCTTCACCCTCCGCCTGGGACGACTCCTGGTGGCCCCCCGCCCTGGGCATCGCACCCAAACCAACAGACCACGCACGCAACCTAGGCTTCATCCTGGACTCCTCCCTCTCCATGACCAGACAAGTCAACGCCGTCTCCTCGTCGTGCTTCAACATCCTGCGCATGCTACGTAAGATCTTCCGGTGGATCCCCACCGAGACCAGGAAGACGGTCACCCAGGCCCTCGTCACCAGCTGTCTGGACTACGGCAACTCCCTCTACGCCGGAACCACCGCCAAACTCCAGAAGAGACTCCAGCAGATCCAGAACGCCTCAGCACGACTCATCCTGGACATCCCCCGTCGCAGCCACTGTGGTTCTGGGGGTTCTGAACCTGTGTTTTAAATGTCATGATTCTGTTATGAATTTGGTATCAGTGAACCGCAAATGATGAATGCGTTATTCATGAGTATTTTCATCATGTTACACCAATGGATTCACTGTGCATTTGAAGGTTTTGCATTGAACACTTGGGTTTCATCTTGTAAATAGCAGCCATGTTATTCGTTGCCCTTACAGTAGGCTTTCCCCATGGCAGAGCAAGCATTTAAAGGACATAACCTTAGCATGGGTTTGTGCTGACTTCTGCATGACCTGACGACAGCTGACCCTGTTGCTTGAGGCTAACCTCCCAAGCCAGTTCCTTGTTCAGCAGCTGGCGCAATAAAGTTCAAAGAGCAGGACATGTCCGATCTTTTATGGCACTGTTCCCACCACTCCTATCTCCGTCCCATCTGTTGCTGCCTTTCCTTTAAGACATGTTCATCGATCTAGTTGAAGGTTTTATGGTGGGTTTGTCCGGCCTGATGGAACAGGAAACCAAGCATGTGTGCAATCCTTTTTTAGCCTGGACTTATCCTGAAAGTGGTGCTTTGTATGCACGTCCTTGGAATCTCCAATATAATGCACTTCAAAGCAGGAATGTGTGCTTAAGGCGGAATATTCTGTATAAAAGGCCTGTGCGAAGGCCATGCAGCAGACTCTCTCATCCAGTTGCTTTAAGAGTGGCTGGGTGACGGAGCCTCACAATTAATGATAATAAAGATGTCTTTTCATATTTCAGATTCTGTGTTGATTTCTTTGCCACTTTTGAATGGACTACTTATTGGTAAGACCCCTGAGAAGGAGTATTGTAAATAAATGTTTCTTCAGTTGGCGCAACCAACTCGGGGCTCATCATGAAGTGACTACCTGGAGGAGGAGACATTTTTCAGAGAACAGAATTATGCTGGGAAAGGCATGGCAGGAATCTACTAAAAGAGGTACTCTGTGCACGGAGGTTCTGGGGGATTCTCTGTCTTTGCGGCCTGGCATATTTTTGATTTTTTCTGACTTAAAACTCTCCAAAAGATGTCACTCCTGACTGAGCAACCCTTTTTTTTGTGTAAGTTTTTTTAAAGAGACTGTTAGTGCAGTTAGAAATTGGCAGTTAGAATTTGGACACCTATTTGTTTGGTACAGCTTTGATAAGTATATGTGGGTCGCTCCCATAGTCCTTGGTTGTTGGCACTTTGCTGGTGCTTTTGTCGGTGGCACTTTGCGAGTGTTTTTGTTGTTGACGCTTTTGCTAGTGTTTTTGTCGGTGACACTTTGCTAGCGTTTTTGTTGTTGTTGTGTTATTTGACGCCTGCAGACGCCAAAAACCGAGGGTATTTGTTCTTTGCAGGGACTTGGTAAATCCCGTAACCCTTGAAGTTTGATGCTGGATTAGTGAGCTATAAGATGCCTGATCTTAGCGAATTTGAAGCTTTGTATTGGCCAACTTTGTATACGTTTGAATTAGCCGGTTTATCTAAATAGGTTAGATTTACAAACATATTTCTTCCTTGGTGATTTTGTATCCGCAGGGAATTAAAATGTGTCATAATACATAACAAGGATCCTTTGCTCTAAGTAATTTTATGAATGGATATGCAGAACGATTTTTGGTGTTCTGCCAACTGCAGCTAGTGAATTGAGTGTATTTTTTGGTTTTTACACTGTTGAGAAGTGTTTCTTGTAAATATGACTTAAAGCTACGTATAGTCCGGACTGTCCTGTTTTTGTCCTGAGAGTTGATTTGTGGGTTTAAATGTGTGTTTGAATGCGTGGTTAAAATGTGTGTTTACATGTCTATTTTGTTTGTGAGTTTTGTTGTACATTGCGACGGCGCGATTTACAAGAAATGGTTAGAGAGCGCTGCATTGTGTGTCCTAAATGTTTTCAACACTTTCTGTTTATGTCTGAAATGAGCTCAATGTGTGTGGTTCGCATTTAATGGATATAAATAAGGCTCCAGCCAAAAACGAAATTGCATGTTTTTGCAGAAATAAATACATTCACAGCGTTTTCACTTACATGCACTGTATTAAATGTTCACAGGCAAAACGTTTTTAGCTGCAGTATATTTGCATAGGAATGTTTCTTCAGCCAGCAATTTTTTTTTTGCAGTTAAACACGGGTGGAATTTTGCATGATGGCCCTTTTACATGACAGAGGCCCTGAAAGTGACGCAGAATGTGACGCTTTTTAAATTAGGCATATGCGCTCAGGTTTGTGAGTAGATGCATCTAAATAATAGGCAAGGAATGTAGCGGGCTCTTATATGTAAAAAAATCACAAACAGAAATAATTGGGTTTTATTAGAAGACAAAAATTATTAATTATGGAAAAATAATTAATAAAAATTAGTGCTACCAAAATCGTTTTTTAATATTTATAAAGCTTAGCACTCATACTATGACCTCTTAGCATTAAAATGTGATTTACGTTATGTTGCATCACTAAAATGACAAGAATTCATGTGTATAAATTCGCTTGCCATAGGCGCAAGCAAGCTCATTTTTATAACGTATAAATTATTAAGTTAACATACCTAACTCATGGATTATGTAATAGACTTTCTAGTAATCCATATTCTGCAAGAAAATTGTAAAAAATTCATTTTGTAATGCCCAAAATCAGAAAGTCGATTTTGAGTAAAATCACTGTTTAAACTGCATTTTTGCTTTCCTTAAAGTGTCTCAGCCTTAAGCAAATGCATGCATTTAGGTTTTGATATAAGGTTGTGCTTTCTTGTGATTCAGTGGGTTAATGTGCCAGTACACAGGCTTGTTTTAATATCAGGATTGGAGGTTCTATCTTCAAGCTAGGCCTACGGACAGTTTGCTTATTTAACACTGATGAAGTGTGTGCCATAGGATTGCAACAAGTAATTACTCTAAAAAAACTGGTCTGTGTGTCTTTAGCTTTTGAGACAAATTGACAGTGAATGTAGTCTAATAATATGTGAATAGTGATAATTTTAGCGCCTAAAAAGAATAATTTTTTTTTTTTAAATAGTTTGAATTATTGTTGATTAGACCCAGCCTACTGGCTTTGTCAGCTCCACTGTGGCAGAAGCTGGGGGCTGGGAGAATCTGCAACAGCTGGCTCAGCGCACTCGCTGAGATGTTCTCTTTTAAGTGTTTCCCCATAAATTATGGAGAAGGCCCCTCATGTGTTGCCATTTACAGCCTTTTAATTAGGCCTTTGTTTCCAAGGAATGCAGAATGACCTCTCTGCACGGGCTGCTAAGGGTGAGGTTCCTGGTTTCACCGTGGTAACATGAAGGACCTTGATTTAAACGGGGAGATGAAAAGGGGTTTCTTTAAACATCGTGTTAAATGCTTGGCAGGACTGCTACAATGTTTGCTAGCTGTGTTTTATTTTACAGAAAACGAAATGATGCATCCAGTGTTAGATAAAAATAACATGCAGCCTTTTTCACACAATTTTGAAGGTTATAGGTTACAGGCCTACGTTCAATACAGATTTGCTCATTAACAGTTAAGTAATAAACAGTTATTTTTTGTGTATGGTACAATGTTTTTGTGTTGTGGATTTTTCTGTTTTTGCCAACAGATTTTTCATGGATTATTCTTAAGAAGAGAAGACACGTGAGTTTGGCTAATTGACAAAAGATGTGTTTTTGCGTCATTTCTTTAACAGAAAAAAAAATGTACATGTTTCTGTTTGAGGTATTTACAGCTGTCATGACATATTATATTTTGACAATTGATCTACAACTGCGTTGTGCTCAAATGTCAAACGCTGGGTATAGAGTTTGTATGGAGTTTTTGACCTGACAATTTAGACAGGCCCAAATATTGGGTTTTTGGCTGCAGGTTTAAAGTGCATAAAAAACACATGCCATGGTGCTGCATTTTTTTGTATGTTTTGTTGTTACCATCACAAGTTCTCCTGTGTTCTGACGTGGTCCGTATGACGATACGTACCACTACACAATTATTGGATGAATTTGGTATAATGATAAATTTCACAGATATGGTTTGCATACTGTGAGGAAGGATGGCAGCACTTTTACCAGTGCATGCCTACCTTTGGCTATACATTTGGCTGTATTGAGAAAAAAACTAAACAAATATAACGGGTTCAAAGTGTATCACCTGATGTTACTTACTGCTCATTCTATTAAAGGAATAGGCAGCCCTAAATTGTTATATATCCTTGATTGGACCTAAGGATAGAATTATAGATCTGTGACTCAAGGTGACCTAATTTTTATATGGCGTTATTTAATCAGGTTTTGTTTCCCAAATAGCATTTGGCTTTGTCCCTTGAAAGGAAGCCAGGTTTCATTTTTCCTCTCCCTGAAGAGAGAACAGGAACATAGAATTAGAATTTGTGTAACTTTGGTCTTTTGTGTATTCCCCGTTCTCTTGGTGCTGTGTCACATGTCTGAGGCACCCAAGCAAACTCTTGTTCTTGCTATTGATTTTTCTTTTGCTGTTCCGCCCCTGACCAATGTCGCATTATGCTTAGTTATTAGGCATTTTTAGTTGTGTTTTAGTTGTGTTCTAATTCCATTTCCTTTTTCCCATATTCCTTTCACCAGTCAGCCCATTTATTATTATGGGTGTATTGTTTATGTGTACACTTCTAGACCGTAGTTATGTATTAGGGACCCCCCATGTTATGTAAAATGTTTTTCCCCCCATGTTATGTAAAATGTTTTTTTCAGACTGACTGTCAAGGTAGTGATAGGCTGGTTCCAATGTCTATTTTTAATTTTTCAGCTTTCTTGTGTTCCTGCTGCTTTAATTTTTGGTGGGATTAGATGTGTTCTAAACATGCAAATACCAGGACTTTCTAGTGTTTGTTCTTTGTCTTCACATTTGATCATTAGCCTTTTGTATTGCATAGTGCACTTAATGCACATTTTTAAAGGGACTTTTCTTCATGTCCTTGATAATATGAATCATGTTGTTTTTCTATTCGAGATGTTCTAGATAAGGAATTTAGGAACACCTAGGTTTAGTCATTGAGGGACACATGTATTTACTCCATTAGACAATGCCACTGTGTGAGGAATTCATTTTGATAGAATTCCTGTGTAGCTATAGATGACAGAGAATAATGAAAAGAACATAACTGAAGATTCTAAAGATACTGTTTTGCCCTTTGCCTTTGCTCTTGTATTTTATGCTCATGACACATTGTCACTCCCTTGCAGATTGCAGGTCACCTGCTTGCCAGTCCTTTTGTTAAAACACATGAACTGCTTTTGTGCTTGATTTGAAGGGAACTAACAATTGTGTTACACATCCTGCATCACTAGGGTCCTGCTGAATCTTCCAGAGTCAAAGGAAGAGTGATTCCCTGCAGACCTGTGATCAACACTAAGCTCACTCCCCATCAGTGACCGCTCTAAGATGAACAGATTTCCTGGCTCTACACTTCTTGCAACAAGAAAGTCGCGAAGCTGGACAACGATCATCAGCGCGACATCAGTGGTACCTCCAAAGCAAGGCAGTTGATTTGCGAAAGGCGTTGCAGAAGAAAGGAGGAGCTGATTCTTTTATTTGTTGTTTGGGCTCTGTACCTGTTATGTGCTGGAAACCTCTGTCAGTGTACATTCCCTTGAGCCATTGGCCCGAGTTTTGGCCACTTTCACACCTCTTTTGCTCTGCACCAGTGGAACGGCAGTGCACCCAAGCATCCACGTTTGGAAAAAGGCACTACATTCTGGTGCCCAGGAGAGAGCAGCTTGAGCGTCCTCTGACACTAACTGATGAGTGTTGGAGTCTGAAAGTGCTGCTGATTTTGCTAAGTAGTGCTTGGATCTGCACGAGATGCTTTGTGCCCTTGATCAATAAACAGCACATCATTTGTAGTGTCTGCCACAAAGAAGAGACACTGGTGCATTGTTTTAAGACACTGAGACTTTTGAGTGAGCTGTGCCCGGAGAGCACTACAACTAAACAGTATTGTTTTCTCATGAAAAGCCTGACTTGGAGAGGCCCAACGCGAAGAAAACACTGGAAGCGGACTTGATGGACTTTGGGTATTTTCTGTGAACTTGTATAGACTTGAAGTTTGGAAACTAATTTTTGCTGCTTTGCTGGCATTGTTTTAAAGTACTATTCTGTTTAGTAAAAGCAGAATAAAGTCCACTCTCTGTGGAACAGTATCCCTTTTTCATCTGAGAGCATTGATCAGGAACACTATTGTTTCACTTAAACATATAATGAATTACTTAAATGCGTAGGAAGCAATATAAAACGTTATTAGATAATTCTATGATTTGCTTTCTGTTTAGGATTGTGCAAGTATTACGCATTTGACCTTTTGTTGTTCTTTTTCTCTTGCTGAATTGTATTATGGTTTTTTGTTAAATTTTTGATTGGTTACCATTTGCCAGTTGCAGGGTCACGTAGGAGTACCAACGGTTCAGTTTGTGACCTGAGTAGTGGCAGTAGGCCTGCAGGACTTGCAGTGTCCCTATGACCTGCTAATAATCACAGCTGAAGTACTCTACCAAGATTGCGTGAGCGACATTAGAAAATGGAGATTGTATTGAGGAATGACGATAAAAAGCAAGAGATGAAAAACAGACATTATAGAATATTGTTCTCTAAGTGCGGTATAGCTCTATCTATTTTAATACTTTTATGTATTTTATTGGCTACTATATTTTGGTATGTTTCCCCCTACACTATTGACGTCCGCACCAACTTCCCAACATACTCTTTCTGTTTCTTCACATGAGTTTCATATTTTACCTGAACATGAACTGGTTAGGTCAGAGTTTACTGATAATTCCTTTGGTACAGTATTTACATCAACACCAGCGAGTGATGAAATATAGACATGGTCTCAGAATTAGCATGAGTATAGGTTATTGCCTATGTAAGGGCAAAAGGATGCTCTGTGGTTCTGGGGGTTCTGAACCTGTGTTTTAAATGTCATGATTCTGTTATGAATTTGGTATCAGTGAACCGCAAATGATGAATGCGTTATTCATGAGTATTTTCATCATGTTACACCAATGGACTCACTGTGCATTTGAAGGTTTTGCATTGAACACTTGGGTTTCATCTTGTAAATAGCAGCCATGTTATTCGTTGCCCTTACAGTAGGCTTTCCCCATGGCAGAGCAAGCATTTAAAGGACATAACCTTAGCATGGGTTTGTGCTGACTTCTGCATGACCTGACGACAGCTGACCCTGTTGCTTGAGGCTAACCTCCCAAGCCAGTTCCTTGTTCAGCAGCTGGCGAAATAAAGTTCAAAGAGCAGGACATGTCCGATCTTTTATGGCACTGTTCCCACCACTCCTATCTCCGTCCCATCTGTTGCTGCCTTTCCTTTAAGACATGTTCATCGATCTAGTTGAAGGTTTTATGGTGGGTTTGTCCGGCCTGATGGAACAGGAAACCAAGCATGTGTGCAATCCTTTTTTAGCCTGGACTTATCCTGAAAGTGGTGCTTTGTATGCACGTCCTGGGAATCTCCAATATAATGCACTTCAAAGCAGGAATGTGTGCTTAAGGCGGAATATTCTGTATAAAAGGCCTGTGCGAAGGCCATGCAGCAGACTCTCTCATCCAGTTGCTTTAAGAGTGGCTGGGCGACGGAGCCTCACAATTAATGATAATAAAGATGTCTTTTCATATTTCAGATTCTGTGTTGATTTCTTTGCCACTTTTGAATGGACTACTTATTGGTAAGACCCCTGAGAAGGAGTATTGTAAATAAATGTTTCTTCACCACATCTCCGGACACCTGAGAGATATGCACTGGCTCCCGGTCAACAAGAGAATCACCTTCTGTCTCCTCACCCACGCACACAAAGCCCTGCACAACCAAGGACCAGCATACCTCAACAGCCGCCTCAACTTCTACGCTCCCACATGCCATCTTCGATCGACCAGCCACGCCATCGCCGCTATCCCCCGGATCCGAAGAGCCAACAGGAAGGTCCTTCTCCTACCTGGCCGCCAAGACTTGGAACTCCCTCCCGACCCACCTCCGCCTGACCCAGGACCACCTCGCCTTCAGGAAGCAGCGCAAGACCTGGCTGTTCGAGCAGTAGCGGACCCCCCCCTCCCCTAGTGAAATGAAATGAAATTTGATTTGTAGAGCGCATGGCTGCCCGAAAGCGTCCCAGCGCTTGCTTAGGGAACCCGTCCTGGTATTCCCCTGCGAGATAACCCATTACTGGGCATCCCCAAGGTGAAAGCCAGGCATCCCGCTGCGAGGGGCCGTTGTGGAGATTAAGCAAGCTATTACCCAGAGTTACAGAGTGGGACTCCATGATTGGAATGGGCACTGAGGTGAGAATTGTCAGGTCCGGGGAAATTTGAGCCCAAGACCCGCCGAGGTGGGGAATTGAACCCTGGTCCGGGCCAGATCTCTGCATCAGGGTCTGCCGCTCCAACCACTTGAGCCACACTTCTCCACTCCACTAGCGCCTTGAGACCCTCCGGGTGAGTAGTGCGCTATATAAATGCTGTGATTGATTGATTGATTGAAAAATAAAATATCTCCAAAAGAAACTGATTGGGTAAAGATAGATAGGACTACCCAAGAGCCGAAAGAAGCTGTGCATTCTTTTTATGAAAGGTTGCTATTAGTTTTTAAACAGTATAGTGGTTATGAGGAATAAAGTGAGAAAGACATGAGCCATTTTGTATATAGATTTATATATGGATTGAGACCAGAAATTTCAGACATGATTAGACATAGCATGATGGATTGGCAGTCGAGTTCAGTAGACAAGGTATTGAGACAATCAAAATATTGTAGTGAGGAGATTGATGCAAAACAAAAGAAATTAAAAGAGAAAGCTATGTGGGCACAAGTGAAAGTAGCAGAACACCAAGTAGCCCAAATGGAGAACAAGAATACAGGGGATCAAAGTGGGTTTAAAGGCAAACCTAAATTAGTAGGGAATATTGATGAAATGAAAAAGAAAATGCCATGTTTTAATTGCGGCAAGTTAGGGCATTGGAAACGAGAGTGTAAATGTCCGCCTAGAGTTAATGGGGAACATACATCATTGAATCCACAGGTGCAGTTTGAGGTAAATCAGCAGCAGTCACAGCAACAGCAGATAGCAAATCAGCAAAGTCAGGTGCCACAACCGCCACTACCAAATAGTGGAAATCAGCAGAAATACAGTGCAGAGACAGGATTCAGCGAAGGTGAGCAGGTAAAAAAACCACAAAGAGTAAATGCGTGTCTGCAATATTGGTTGCAAGAAGAACTGGCAGTGAGCTAGATGAAAGTTTCTGGAAGTGCCTGTGGGATGAAGAAGAGTGTATGCTTGGAGCCACTCTTGAGGTAGATCAGTCAGGACCATTTGTGAGCGGAAAGGTGAATGATGTGGAAATAACTTTCCTAGTGGACACTGGTGCTACCCGTTCGACTGTTAAATCAGTGGAAATTCAAAATCTTCCTCTCTCGGGTGAGACAATCCAGGTTGTAGGTGTAGCAAATAGACAAATAAATACTCCTTTGACAAAATCAGTTGAAATAGAGATAGGGACGTACAAAGATATGCATCGGTTTCTGGTGTGCGACAGTAGTCCTGTTAATTTACTAAGTAGGGATATATTATGTAAGATGAATTGTGCCATATATTGTTCACCAGATGGTATAGAATTGCAGACTCCAGATGAAGATAGTTTGTATAAATTGACAATGCTCATGATAGAGGCAGAACAAAATAAACTGTTTCCTGTTTTTGATAAAGAGAAAATTCCGGTTGAACTGAAAGAGGCAGTGAAATAATGTGTGTGGGATTTCACTGGAAAAGATATAGGTCTGATGAAAGGGGTTGATCCTGTGAAAGTGACCATAAAAGAAGGTATAAGTTACCCGAATATACCTCAGTATAAAATGACTGCAGAAGTAATTGAAGGAATTACTCCAGTAATTGACAAAATTATTGAGCAAGGAATGTTAAGAGAAATTGAGAGCAGTCCATGTAATTTACCGATTATGGGACTGAAAAAGCAAAACGGAACATTTAGTATTGTGCAGGATTTGAGAAAAGTTAATAAGATTGTTGTCCCATGTTGTCCGATTGTTCAGAATCCAGCAGTGATTTTGTACCAGATACCTCATGATGCAGAATGGTATACAGTGATTGATCTATGCAATGGGTTCTTTACTGTTCCATTGCATCCAGAGAGCCAACCAATTTTTGCATTCCGTTTCCAAAATCGTATCCTAGCATGGTGTAGAATTCCACAAGGGTACACTGAAAGTCCATCGATTTTCAATCAGCTGCTAAATAAATCATTAGAAAATTTGAGCATGCCTGGAGAGTCTGTGTTAGTGCAGTAAATAGATGACCTATTGGTAGCATCAAAAACAAAGGATGCCTGTGTAACTGATACAGTGGCATTGTTAACACCTTGACTGCTGCAGTAATTCCCCCTCTGTGCTGCAGATACTTGAATCCTATTATTCATGACGAGCTCAGCTCGTCATAAGCACAGCTCAACTGTGCCTCATGATGAGCTGAGCTCGTCATGAGCATGGAAGGGGTTAAATAATTTGGCTGAAGAGGGACAGAAAGTGTCTCCATCAAAATTACAGTTCTGTCAGAAAGAAGTACAATACTTAGGTCACAAGATTGCTAAGGGAATCAGACAGGTTACCATTGAAGAATTAAAATGATACAAGGAATGCAGCCACCTAAAACACAGAGACAGGTAAGAATGTTCCTGGGAATGGTAGGTTATTGCAGACAGTGGATAAGTGGATTCTCATTGATTGCGAAACCATTGCAGAGATTGACAAAGGAGATATCAAAGACCCCATTGTTCTCACCAAAACAGAGATGGAAGCATTTGAACAGCTAAAAACTAAGTTGTGTGAAGCACAAGCTTTGGGAATGCCTGATTATGAAAAGGAATTTGAGTTGTACTGCAGTGAGCGAGAAGGATGTGCTTTGTCAGTGTTGACCCAAAGACATGAAGAATGAGAAAACCAATTGCGTATTTCTCAGCTGTTTGGACCCTGTTGCAAAAGGCTTTGCCAGGATGTCTGAAAGCAGTAGCAGCAAGAAGTGTAAGTCTGGAACAAAGTGAAGGAATTGTGATGGGATTTCCTGTGAGGGTGTATGTACCTCATTAAGTGGAGATTCTCCTCACAAGAGCAAAAACACAGTACATGACTAACAGTAGACTGACAATATGAATGGAGAGGAGGGTGCACAGCCAATTGTATCTTGTTGAAGAAAGTTACATAAATATGATTGGTTTAAAGTTTCAAAAAGGTTGGGTGCTCCTTTAGGTGACGAGTCCGTCCATGCACGTCAAGAAAGTAGTCATGAAAAAGTGCAGCCACTAGGAAGTGGGTGCATCCCTAGGTAGGGCACACCTTTGGTTCTTGAGAAGAAGACTCCTTAAGAGTAATGAAATGTTCTTTGAACTTTATTTAAATCTTCAAAAAGTTCATCATGTTTAAATGTTAGAATTAAAATTCATTCCACAGAATTCAGCGGTATTATATATGAATACTCGTAAAACGCTCCAATGCATTTCGGGCTGAAAAGCCCTTCATCCGGGAGCTCTAAAACGTAAAGATATAGCAATGAGCGACAATACTCATAATACTCCTAAGGTGTTACATTTGCCAGATTATACCTCCCTTAACATTCAGTATATGCGCAAAGATTAGGTCGTCAACCAGTTAATGTTTTTAATTCAAGACGTCAAAAAGGAGTGATCTTGTACTTTCTGAAGTATACTGACTTACTTTAAGTACATTCAGCATCCTAATCAGCAAACCTTATTTTTGGTCAGGAAAGTTATTATTCTTTTCCCAGGATTACCCCAAAAGCATGGCTGATAGATGCAAAGAATTCTTAAGCATAAGCCCAGATCTACGTTCTCTTGGTGCTCGTTATGTTCTTTTTCATCCTTGCTTATTTAAGGTCACCTATAATTATAAAACAACTCCTGATGAGGATCCTATCAAACTGAAGAGCTTCATAAACTCCTGCAGGATAGATAACATGAATACTTCAGAAGCTTCTGTATCTGAACATATTTGAAGTATAAACTCTCTAGGATGACTATGATTAATTGTTTGAATTTTATAGGTTACTGCGTTATCAATTAGATAATACTGTTTTGTCTTTTAAGATTTAATGTTCATGTTATTACTCACTAATTGTTTTGTTTTCCCCCTCTTTACTTATCCTATTCTATGTGCCTGTCCTTGTTGCATGTTTTATATGCTGCAATCCTCCTTCTGCTTTTCCCTCTAAGATTGGACATGTTGTCTGTTTCATGTGGTTTCATCCCCCGTATTTCTTAGAGTTTTTAAGGTATGTTTACCCCCCTCTCGTTCTTTTCATTTTATTCTTCCTTCTATCTCTTTTTGGATGATCTTCCTTCTCTATTCTTTTCTTGTTGTTTCTTTTTTCTCCACATACTTTCTTGTTTTCTTGTACTTGTCTACTTCATCTTTTGCTCTTGAAATGTTCTATTATCCATACGGTTATATCAGTGATTATCGTATTTTCTGGCGTATAAGACGACTGGGCGTATAAGACGACCCTCTACTTTTCCTTTTAAAATATAGGGTTGGGGCTATATTTGCTTGCTTATAAAATGACCCCCGGCGTATAAGACGACCCCCAACTTTTGAAAAGATTTTCAAGGGTTAAAAAGTTGTCTTATACGCCAGAAAATACGGTATATGGTTTGTAGTTTGTTATCTTTATAACATGTCTGGAATACTTTATCTGTTTTGTCAGGAAAGGTTTTATGCAGTTAAATCTATTTTTATGGAATGTCAGAGGCATACACTCTCCTATTAAGAGACAATGTGTTTTTTTGCACGTATCTAAATTATGAGCTGATATAGCTTTAATCTAGGAATCACACCTTACAGAAAATGAGTTTTTAAAATTAAAAAGGCATTGGGTAGGTGCAGTGACCTTCTCTCCAGGGGATGGTAAGATAAATGGAGTTGTTACTCTCTGCCATAAATCACTCAATGTTAAGTTACTTTCTCAAGACTCGGAGGCTACTGGTCGCTGGTTGCTTACCGAATTGTTAATTGGGAAGATTCCAGTCTCTTTATTTAATTTATATGCCCCCTCTACTGGTAATTCTTCCTTTTGGTCTAACCTCACCAAGAAACTCTCACAATACCCTGAGGATAATCTTATTCTAGCGAGTGATTGTAACCAGATTTTTGATTCTTTTGTTGAACACAAATCCTTGATCTCATTCATACTAAAAAAAGCCCATAAATGTTTATACACACCATTAAACAACACAAGTTAATAGATGCCTGGAGATTGTGTAATCCCGCTTTGAGAGTTTTACCTATTTTTCACCGGTGCATAAGACTCAATATAGAATAGATTACTTTTTTGTATTATATAATTTTACCCAATCTTTGCAATCCACAGATATAGGTTCTATATTAATATCTGACCGTGCTCCTGTTGTAATTGAATTAAATATTCTTAATAAGCCTAATTTACCTAAACAATGGAGATTTACTCATTTTCTGCTTTTGGACCCTGTATTTAGCTCTTGTTTCATTCTTTTTTTCAATTAATTATTTCAGCTCAACCAAACTGAAAACATACCTTTTTATAATATTTGGGATCATTTCAAAGCGGCTGCCCACAAATTTATCATTAGTTGCATCTTTAAAAAATGGTATAATGTACGCAAACATACCACAGAACGTTTTGCAAAAATAAAGATACTGGAACATTCCTATTACTCCACCAAATCAAAAGAGTGTTCGCACGAACTGATCAACAACAAGTTTTAACTTAGTAAGAAGTCTACAGACAACGCTTCATTATACTAAACAAATCAAGTACAACATTTTGTTGGGGCCAAAATAAATCAGGCAAGCTATTGGCAAATTATCTTAAGGTCAAACACAACAAACTTAATATTGAATCCATTATAGGCTCACAATAAGCACCTAATTATAAGGACTAAAATCCTACGGGAATATCTTCAGTTCTATAGATTGTTGTATACACAGGAGGCTTCATCTTCAGATAGATATATTCTGCATTATCTCTCCACCATACAAAAACCCTCTACTTCACAAGTTGATTTTGCATAGTTAGAATCTGAAGTCTTAAAAGTAGAATTACACACTTCATTGCATGTACTCCAAAAGGATAAGGCACCAGGCCCAGTTGTGGTTACAGTGTAGTTCTTTGTACACTTTTTACTGCTACTTCTACCAAAATTACATGCTCTTATAACTTCTTTCTTACGTTCATGTGAATCTTCAAGTTCTTTCTTGGATGCTATAATCTGTCTTATTCCCAAAGGAGGAAAGGATTTTCACTATTGCAGGAACTATATGCCCATATCAACTATAAGATATTGTCTAAAGCTTTAGCTTTAAGGCTGGAGGCATGTATCCCTAAACTACTTCAAGTTCAAGTTCAAGTTCAGGGATTTATATAGCGCACTACTCACCCAGAGGGTCTCAAGGCGCTTGGGGAAGGGGGGTTCAATTTTGGTCGAATAGCCAGGTTTTAAGTACTTTTCTGAAGGAGATGTGGTTTTGAGTAAGGCGGAGGTGAGTGGGGAGTGAGTTCCAGGTCTTGGCCACCAGGAAGGAGAAGGATCTGCCACCCATGGTTGATTTTCGGATGCGCGGGACTGCGGCGAGGGCTTGATTGGACGATCTAAGTTGGCGGGTGGGTGTGTAGAAGGACAGTCGAGTGTTAAGGCATTCGGGTCCTAGTTTGTAGAGGGCCTTGTGTGCGTGGGTGAGAAGACAGAATGTAATTCTCTTGTTGACGGGAAGCCAGTGGAGGTCTTTTAGGTGTCCGGTGATGTGATCTTGGCGAGGGATGTCCAATATGATTCTCGCTGATGCGTTTTGGATTCGTTGGAGTTTTTTCTGTAATTTTGCTGTGATTCCGGCGTAAAGTGTGTTACCATAATCTAGTCGACTCGTGACTAGTGCGTGGGTGACAGTCTTTCTTGTTTCGAGGGGGATCCAGCGGAAGATCTTTTTGAGAATATGAAGTACGTTGAAGCAGGAGGAAGAGACTGCGTTGACTTCTGGACATCGAGAGAGAGGAGTCTAGGATGAAGCCCAGGTTGCGTGCGTGGTCTGTGGGTGTGGGTGCTGTGCCCAGAGCGGAAGGCCACCAAGAGTCGTCCCAGGCAGAGGGGGAGGATCCTAGGATGAGCACCTCCGTTTTGTCTGAGTTGAGTTTTAGGCGGCTATGTTTCATCCATTCAGCTACTTCTTTCATGCCTTCGTGAAGATTGGTTTTGGCGGTGTTAGGGTCTTTGGTGAGGGAAAGGATTAACTGGATGTCGTCGGCGTAAGAGATGATGTTAAGGTTGTGTTGACGCGCGATGGAGGCGAGTGGACTCATGTAAACGTTGAAGAGGGTGGGACTGAGTGATGATCCTTGTGTTACTCCACAGATGACTTCAGTGGCCTCTGAGTTGAATGGGGGAAGTCGGACTCTTTGAGTTCTCCCGCGAGGAATGAGATGTTCCAGTCCAAGGCTTTTCCTTGTATGCCGATGTTGCTGAGGCGTTGTATAAGGGTGCTGTGGCAGACTGTGTCGAAAGCGGCCGAGAGGTCGAGTAGAATGAGGGCCGCTGTTTCTCCGTTATCCAGTAGTGTTCGGATGTCGTCTGTTGCTGCAATGAGGGCGGTTTCGGTGCTGTGTTTGGCTCGAAATCCGGACTGAGAGGGATCGAGAGAGTTGTTGGATTCAAGGAAGGCAGCGAGCTGGCTGTTGACGGCTTTCTCAATGACTTTGGCGGGGAAGGGGAGGAGGGATCTAGTTTTTAAGTTCAGAGGGGTCTGCTGTGGGTTTCTTCAAGAGGGCGCTGAGTTCGGCGTGTTTCCAGCTTTCTGGGAAGGTGGCAGAGTTGAACGAGCAGTTGATGACATCACGGAGATGGGGTGCGATGATGGAGTCAGCTTTGTTGAAGATGTGGTGGGGGCAGGGTCGGTTGGCGAGCCAGAGTGGATTGAGTTCATTAGGCGGATGGCGTCTTCGGTGGTGATTGGGTTCCAGGCGCTGAGGTTGTTAGTTGGTGGTGTGGGATCTGAGGGGGGTGGGGAGGGTTGTTCGCAGGGAGTGTTCTTGAAGCTGTTGTGAATGTCGGCAATTTTGTTGTAGAAGAAGGAGGATAACGCATCGCAGAGGTCTTGGGAGGGAGTGATGTCGTTGAATGCTGCGGAGGGGTTGGTGAATTCTTTGACGATGTTGAAAAGTTCCTTGCTGTTGTGGGCGTTGTTGTCGAGACGATCCTTGAAAGCTTATTTCTTGGTGGATCGAATCAGTTGGTGGTGTTTGCGGGTGGCCGCCTTGAGGGTGGCCATGTTGTCGGTGGTTGGGTTTTTTCTCCAAGTTTTCTCTAGGCTGCGGCATAGCTTCTTGGATTTTTTAAGGTCATCATTGAACCAGGGAGCCTTTTTGCTGCTTGAATTGATCTGGTGCTTTTTCAGGGGAGCTAGTTCATCAGCGCTGTGGGTGATCCATTGCTTGAGTTTGGTGGCTGCTTGGTTTGGGTCCAGTGAGGGGGTGGGAGGGTTTTGGTTGAGTGATGTGAGGAGTTGGTCGGAGGTAATTTTGTTCCAGTTTCTTCGAGGAATAGGTTGTGGGCGGTTGTGGGTCAAGGTGGTTTTGTAGCTGAAGTGAACACAGCTGTGGTCCGTCCAATGGAGAGCTGTGGTGCGGTCGAAGGAAATGTGCTTGCTGGAGGTGAAGATAGGGTCGAGCGTGGGCCCGGCTACATGGGTGGGGGTGTCCACAAGTTGTTTGAGTCCGAGATTGGCCAGGTTGTCCAGGAGGGAGTTGGTGTTGCTGTCGTGTTTGTTTTCAAGGTGGAAGTTGAGGTCTCCTAATAGAATGTAGTTCTCGGAGGCGAGGGCATGTGGGCTGACGTAGTCAGTGATGTCTTAGCTGAATTGAGTGCGGGTTCCTGGAGGCCTGTAGATGAGGGTACCTTTAAGTGTGGTCCTAGGGTCGGTGTGGATCTGGAAGTGGAGATGTTCGGCGGTTGCAACATTATCGTCGATGCTGGTCGTGATTTTGATGGTGTTCCTGTGGATGATGGCGATGCCTCCTCCTGTTTGGTTGGTGCGGTATTTTCGGATGATCTTGTAAGCGTCCGGTATGGCAATAGCGATGTCGGGTGCTGATGATGTGTTCATTCATGTTTCTGTAAGGAAGGCGATGTCCGGTGACGCAGTGCCGAGTAGGTCCCAGATTTCAGTTGCGTGTCTGTGGACCGAGCGGGTGTTCAACAGGATGCACTTCAGGTGGTTAGAGTCGGAGCTTTGTTTGGAGGAAGTGGATTTGGTGAGGGTCCTGAAGCAGGTGAACTTGCAGGTGTGACAGGCGAATGGTCCGTGGGTACGTCCTGGGGTGGCTTCGCAGCATTGTGGTGTGCGTCCGGGGTTGAGGGCAAGGAGAGTTGCGGCATCATATGTAAATCTAGTGGGCTGGGTGCGGCGGGGGCCAGGGGGTCTGGCGCTGGGCGCGGTCCAGGCGCTGACAGGCGTAGACGGGCTTACCTTTGGCGCATGGGGCGCGACCGCTGCGCGTGAATGCTGCGCGCAAATGCATCGGTCAAAAAATGGATAGTGAAAGGGGAGGGGCGAGGGAGGGTCGGCAGAGAGGCGGGGTGGAGATCAGGGGAAGGAGGCAGGACAACAACAAACAAAATGGCAGCAAGCAGGGAAACTTAAAACAACACTGGGGCACAATGGAGGCGAGCGCGATGTCAAAGGCGGAGGCGCAAATTCAATATACAATTGCAGGCACTAATATTACTTCAGGCAGCACGGTGCAGGAACTGCTGTCGCACAAGCGCACTTTGGAAGCTTGACGATGTAAACGGCCTCGGCGGATTTCAACAATAATGCTCGGCGGCCGGGGCAATCTAGTGCTACGCACTAACTGGGCGCTTCTTTAACTGTGCAGGCTCAAGCAGAGTGTGAGATAGGATCTCAGCGTTAACGATACCAAGGAGCAATCTGGTTTTGTAAAATGACATCATATTTTGGATAATACACCTTATTTTTTACATTTTATCAAAAGCTTCTCATAAACAAAATTGCCTTGCAGCAATTGTACTAGACACAGAAAAAGAGTTTGATAGGGTATATTGGCCCTTCATTTTTGTAAACACTTAAATGGTTTGGATTTGGTTAAAAAATTATAACTTCAATCTCTCTTCTTTATTCAAACCCAAATGCTGCAATCTTTGCAAAAGGCCTTACCTCTTCATATTTTACTTTAGGAAGAGGTGTTAGACAAGGTTGCCATCTCTCCCCCTTTCTTGTCAATTTAGCTATAGAACCCTTTATATCTAAAATACGCCAAAATCCAGACATTCATGGATAATAATTGAATCATTTCCAAATTGAATTAGCAGCATACACTGATGATATTTTATTAATTCTATCACAACCCAAATCCTCTCTCCCTACTTTTTCATAAGAAGTGGCCTCTTACGCATTGGTGTCTCAATATAAATTAAATAATGATAAAAGTGAAATATTGCCTTCAACCAAATTTACTTTCAAGGAAGACTTTACTATGTCCAATTTTCTGTGGAGTCCTCACCATTTTTTTTTTTTATTTTTTTTTTTTTATTGCATCACCAATAGAAATGTACAGACAATATATTTCGCAATAAGAACACAACATGTACAGGCTTAGTGTGGTCCAGTCGATCTCCATCCGGGAGGTTCACCTCGATCTCGGCGCGGGCGACCTCATCCCTGGCCATATCTTGTAACTCCTTACAATGTCCGACCGCTTCCTCAAGCACATAACCCTGGGATGCTTTTGTGGTTTTCACCCCTCCCCCTCCCCAAATTTCGGTACCCCAACATCCCTCCAAAACAGCCTCCTACCCGCCCTCCCCCGTGGTCGCTCTGCACTTGGTTAATAGTGTAAAAATGTCCGGTGTGTTGCAGGAGGAAGTGATCTTTCGCTAAGGTGTGTTCTCCTGTGTAATGTTAGGGTCTGCTCCATCTAGGTCGCTCTCGCCATCCTGCCCCTCATCGTCCACATCCCGGAGCGCCTGCACCATCACCTCCCATGCAGTCGCCCTTTCCAGTGCCTTCTCGTCGTTCAACCTCCAGGCCATCTGGTATCGTAGGGTACTTTCACACGCGGCCCACCTCAGACACTCCCCATACCATTTCTTATACGTGGGCCCCACTCTGGACTTCCAGTTTCTTGTGATCTCTCGCTTGGCCAGGATAAGCCCTAGATCTATAAATTTACTAGTCATCTTATTCCTAGGTGTGTGCGGGAACCAATGAAGGACGCCAACTGCTTTAGTAAACTGGATTTCCCTGTCCGTCGCGGCGTTAAGGGCCCGCCCGACTTCCTGCCAATAATCGCCCAAAGAGGGGCAATCCCACAGCATATGACACAAATCCGCCCCAGCCGTGTTACATCTGGGGCAAGCAGCGTCGGTCGCCCCAAAATACTGTTGGATTTTCCCAGGGGTGAGGTATGCCCTGTGAATGACATAAAAGTGAATCAATTGGAACCTGGCATTCCTCGAGCTCTTCCGTGCCCGCCTTAGCAACTGGCCCCAGGTCGTGTCTGGTATCTCCACCTGGAGGTCCAGCTCCCACTTGGCCTTCAGGGCTGCCAAAGGCTGCAAGGCCTCCCGCTGCATCCTGGAGTACAGGCACGTGACAGCCTTAAAGGTTCCCGCCGCCATCATGGCGTACTGGCAGGCCATCGAGGTGCCCGGTTCCTGCAGCCCTTCCCCCCAGTGGGCTCGCATGGCGCCCGTGACTGCTGCGTGTAGTAAGTAGTCGCCCCTCGGGAGGTCAAATCGCTCCTGCAGGTCCCGAAACGGCAGCAACACCCCATCTTCGTAGAGGTCACCCAGCATTTGTATTCCCGCCTCCTCCCATCCTAGCAAGCGCGACCAGTCACCTCCATGTGGGAGGGCGGTGACCATTCCCAGCGGTATTTCGGGGGCATACATAAGGCGGACACCCGCCCGCTTACGGGCCCGGTCCCAGCAAAGCCGGAACGTCTGCTCCTCGACCGTCAGGTCTCCCACCCGGAGTTTCTGGTGCAGCGTAATATAGGCCAGAACGTGTCGCGGGGTGCCTTCCACTCTCGCGTCCTCGGGGCCTCTATACACTCTCGCCACCTCCTGAGTAAAAGTCTGCAGCTGCGCGGCTAGGTAATATCCTTCAAAATCCGGCACTGCCATACCTCCTTCATCTTTGGGGCGCAACAGCGTGTCGAGCGCTATGCGCCTCCTACCCGTGCCCCACAAGAACGCTATGACCAGTGACCTCAGGCGTTTGAAAACAGAGCTCGGGACCCATACCGGTAGTGTCCTAAAATAGTACAAAAGCCTGGGCAGGGCTATCATTTTAAGCAGGGAAATTCTACCAGCCAGGGAGAGCGGCAGAGTCGCCCAGAAGTCCATGGACCCCCGCAGGGCGTTAATACAGCGAGTGATGTTGCCATCCAGCAGGTCGGACGGGGCGTGGTAAACATAGACCCCCAAATAATGCAGACAGCGCGGCTCCCACCGGAGTTCCTGAGCAGTGAGTGGGCACGGTTCTCCCGGTCTCAGGGGAAACAGACAGGATTTAGGCCAGTTGACCCTCAGGCCCGACAGCCTACCGAACTGCCCCAGTAGCCGCCGCGCCCCATGGAGCTCGGGGCCCGCATCGGCCAAAAACATCAGCAAGTCATCTGCGTACAGGGAGATGAAGTGCGGTCTCCCCCTAAATGACAAACCTGCGTAGTGGCGGCCCAGTCTGGCTTCCGCCGCGAAGGGTTCCATCGCCAACGCGAACAGGAGCGGGGATAGGGAACAACCCTGTCTAGTGCCACGCCTAATCGGGTATTGTCTCGAGATCAGTGTGCCCACCCGGACCCTCGCTACCGCCTCGGTATAGAGGACCTTGGTCCACCTTATATATCCGTCCCCCAGCCCGAAGCGACGCATCACCTCATACAAGTATCCCCATTCGAGGCTGTCGAATGCCTTCTCAATATCAATGGATAGGACAAATGGGGAGACGGCGTCCGGCCAGTCCGCACCCATCAGTCTCGTGAGTCTACGGATGTTATGAGTGGTGTTGCGTGTCGGTATGAAACCGCACTGGTCACCGTGAACCAGGCCTGTCATGTGTACCAGCAATCTGTTGGCCAGAATTTTACTGAGGATCTTGTAGTCCGTCGTCAACATAGACAACGGACGATACGAGGATAGCGCCGCACCCTCTCTGCCCGGTTTCAAGAGCGGGATCATGAGAGCCTCGCACATGGAGCCCGGGAGTCGGCCCTTCTCCTGTGCCTCGTTGTACACCTCGCGCAGCCGTGGTGCAAGGTACTCTAGGTATTTGCCATAAAATTCGATCGGTAGTCCGTCAAGGCCCGGGGTCTTGTTCCTAGCCATCTGTTTTACAGCACAACCTATTTCTCCAAGAGAGATGGGCCGCCCTAGCTCTTCTGCCTCCGAGTCCTCCACTCGCGGCAGCTGTAACCCGTCCAAGAACTCCTCAAGCTCCTCCGCCCCTCCCGTTCCACCACTCTCATAAAGCCCCTCATAATAAGCACGAAACTTATTCAGGATCCCGGGTTGAGTGCGGCAGGGCTCCTCCCCTGGCTCCTGGATCCCCATGATCGGCACTCCCCCCCGGACTGGGTTAGCAAGCCAAGCCAACATCGACCCCGCCTTATCACCTTCCGCATGCGCCCTTGTCATGTACGCCTTGTGGTCGAAGCTACGCAGCCGCTCTAGCTCTACCGCCAGCCCCTCCCGTGCCCCGCTAAGCCCCTCCTGCAGTTCAGGGTGATTCGGGCGCCTCTTCTCGAAATCCCTCAGCCGTGTCTCAGCCTTATCCAAGTCATCCAACAGAGTCTTCCTAGCCCCTGCCGCGTGTCCAATACAGTGTCCCCGCACCACCACCTTGAACGCATCCCATTCAACCGCCCTCGTGGAGGCCGAGCCACTGTTCTCCTCAAAATACCTCTCAATGCGCTCACTCAGGGCCTCCCTGAACAACAAATCGTCCAGGGTGTCAGGTTGCAGGCGCCATGTTGGCACGCAGTTAACAGTCACCATCCATTCCAGAGACATCAACAAGGGGTTGTGGTCCGATATCGTCCTGGCCAAGTATTCCGCCCCTCCCACCGCGGGGAGCACACACTCCGAACAAAGAAACGCATCCAGCCTCACATGCAAGTCATGCAGGTGCGAGTGAAAGGAATAATCCCTAGCGGTGGGGTGCAACGCCCTCCATGCATCCGTGAGGGCCCAGCTCTCTTGCCATTCCAACCTACGCTTGGCGACCCTATGTACTGGGGACGCGCGCAGCGGGGGATGGGACCTATCTAGGAACACATCCTCAACCGAGTTGAAGTCCCCCCCCAAGAGGACCGGCCCTGCCAAATAACCCGCCAATTTGCCCGAGATGGTAGACAAGAAGGCGGGCAGGTCTACATTAGGAGCATACACATTACAGAGAGATATCACCCTGCCTCTCAGCCTCCCCTCCACCGCCACATATCTGCCCTCCGGGTCCACCGATGACTTTGAGACCTGGAAGGGGACCCCCGCCCGTATCCAAATCAATGCCCCCCTTGCAAATGCCGAAAATGTCGTGTAGAATAGCTGCCCCCTCCAGCGCCTTTGCAAAGCCGCCCCTTCTTGCTTATTTAGATGTGTCTCCTGCAGGAACGCTATATGAACCCCCCTACGCTTGAGGTACGCCTGAACTTTATGTCTGCGCGTCATGGACTGCATACCCCGCACATTCCAGGTCACACATTTCAACGCCCCAGTACTAGCCATCCCCCCCTACACAACCGGACCATACAGCAAAGAACAATGTCCGCATAAGTCCTGCGACCACGGGCCCACCCACCCACCCTCTCCAAACAGGAAGCCGAACCCCTCCAACAACAACTACCCCCCGAGCCACCCCAACTGCTCGCAACTCCCACCCCCCCAGGACAGGCCCCCCCGCAACTGGAAGTACCCCCATCCAAACCAACACTCCCGACCACCCCTCAAGGAACGGTGGTAATGGTTGCAGTCCCCACTGCGATGACCTTAGGGGCCAGTAAGGCGCGGCTCAATGCGATAAGACCTTAAAACCAATCAGCCCCGCGCGCTCCACCCCACAATCCCCACATTACAGCTCCCCAAAACCTCAATCAATAATGGTCTACTGCTGCGGGCCCAGTGCCCCGGTGTCCAACCAACGAGTCCACTCCACCAGTTCAGTTCAACACGCCTCCAGTATCTCCCCCGAAGTCTGCGGCGTCACAATAGGGCCCCGGGCTCCACCAAATTCCGATTGTCCTGTCTCCGAGCCCGTGCCCGGGTCCTCCGATTCCGTGCCCTTCCCGGACTGAGTCCTGGCGGTCCTAGATAAGTCCACTACCGCCTGTAGCGCCGCCTGCCTCTCCGCCTCCGTCTGCGACACCGAAGGTTTCCCGGTTCTTTTGCGGTTCCTCCTGATCCGTTGGGACTGCCTGATCGGCTTCGCCACCTTAGCCTCCTCCTCCCTGGCCTTAGCACCGTCCGTTCCCGCTTTATAAGTGTCCCACCAGTCCCAAGCGTCCGCAGAGGTCGTGAAGAATAATGACTTCTCATCCACCACCACTCTTAGCTTGGCAGGGAACAACAGGGAGTACTTGATGCCTTCCTGGCGGAGCTCCCGCTTGAGGGACAGGAAGTTCGCCCGGAATCGCTGCGTCTCAAATGTGTAGTCCGGGAACATGGTGACTCTGTTGTTGTCCACTTGAAAGGGCCCTGCCTCTCTCGCCCTCTGTAAGAGCCAGTCTCTGTCCCGGTAATGGAGCAACTTGAACACCACCGGGCGAGGAGGAAGGCCCAAGGCTGGCGGGCGCGCTGGAACTCTATGTGCTCGTTCCAGGGAGAAGAAGGGGGATAGACCTTCTGGTGCCACCTCTGTCCGCAGCCAGTTATCAAGGTAGCCCACCATGTCGTCGCCTTCAATTTTTTCCGGCAGGCCCACTAGGCGTACGTTGTTGCGCCTGTTTCTGTTTTCTGCATCCTCGGCCCTCCTTTCCAGCACCTTCAGGCGGTCCATCACGTCTGCCATCTGGGCCTTCATCGTTTCTTGGCCTGGGGCTAATTCCTTAACCGTGATCTCCACGGATTTCACCCTGTCTTTAAGTTTGTCGTGGTCAGCCTTCAGGAGGCCCAAGCCCGTCGCCACCTGAGCTATATCTTGTTGCAGGGCGTCCTTTGTGGTGGCGATGGCCTCCAGGATACGATCCTGCATCCGCTGCAATGCCGCTTGGTCTCGCTCCGCTCCCTCCGCAGCCTCAGTATCGGTCGCGCCATCTCCCTTCCCCTTCGGCTTCCCCATCTGGGCCGGGTGGGCGGTGGTCTCCGAGTAAGTTCCTGGTCGCCCTCCGAGTGCCGTCGGGTTCCGTCCTCCGGCAGGGCTCCCGGGCCCAGATTTGTCACCAAGAAGCAGGAAACACTGAGTGATCGCAGCCCGGCCAGCGCCAGACGTGCCAGGGGCCCGGGGCTCTCGTCACTGGGTCACTGCCGCACTGTCGTCACCCCTACCAGGGGGCGGTCCTCAGCCACCGCCCGAGGGTGCGCCCAAAGTTCACTCGGCACTCGGGGAGAGGCGCGATGCGGCCGCCAACACCCCTGATTTGTCAGGGAGCAGTCCTCAGTGGGTCTCCGGGCAGATGTCTCCGTCGCGTCCGATCTCATGCCCTCGCCGCCATTTTGGGGTCCGCGACTTCTCGCCTGGGTTCAACTTTCAGAGTCGAAATACTGCTGTGGGATGGCTCGGTGTCGTCCTCCGTGGGCCCCGGACCCTCCGCAGTACCGTCCAGTACCGGATGGTATCGGTTACCTCGGGGTCCGATCAAATTTTCAGGATATTTTCCGGGATCGGGCACGGAGCTCCGAGCTCACGCTGCCTACCTCCTCGGCATCCAAGCCACGCCCCCCGGAGTCCTCACCATATAAAATATTTAGGTTTATACTTTACTCACTAAATTAAGCCCTCAATGTCTTTAAATATAGAAAAGTGCTCACAAAAACTATCCATGTTAACCAATAACTGGCATCCTCTATATCTTTCCTAGCAGGGTAGTTTGGACACCATTAAAATGATGTTGACCCCACCATACTTTTTATTATTTCTAACATACCATTAAATAATACCTTTTAAATTAAAATAAATATCAATTCTATACTATCTTTATTTTTACGGAACAACAAAAAATCCTGCATTTCACTATCAAAACTTACACGTCCCAAATCAGAAGGTGGGGTAAACTTTCCTGATGTCTCTTATTATCATATAGCATTTTTATTGCATCAGTCCTCTCAATAGATTTTAGACCTCTCATTGGATTCTCCACTCTGGGTTGAGCTTGAACGGTCATATCTCTCTCCTTTTCCTTTTCCAGAATACTTGTCCTTTACTCGTAATCCACAAACTCTTTCTACTCCCATCCTTATACACACAAGTAAGTTGCTAGAAGCTATCCTGCCAGATACACCTTCAGACTCGGAAACATTTCTCAACTCTATTTGGCAGACAAATGTATGTGGATCAACGGTAAACCTTTTTATTGGAAACCTGGAGACGAAAAGGTTTAATTTGGGTAAATCAATTGTTTGATCACAATACTGTTATACCATTTTCACATGCCCGCCTTTTATTTCACTTTCCTCCCTCCTTTCGGCATAAATATCAATTGTTACAAAATGCTCCTTGTCTCGCTTATACTCAATTTCATTCACATTCCCTTACCACCCTAATTCATGGTGGCCAGTTACGCTGCCATCTTCTTACTGGTCCCAAAACATCCACCATATAGTCACATTTATGTACGCCTAATTTAGAAACAAAACTACTGTTGAGTTAACTTGGGAGCAGGAATTAGGATTGGAATGGTCTATTTCAACCTGGAATAAAATATGGACCAAAATTAAGAAAACTTCCAGAGCAGCACATGCAACGCAAACACTATGCTTCATTTGCAATTGCTATTCCCTATAGACTTGCACAGGATGAATATTGATTTAACTGACACTTGTTGGACATCTTCCTCAGTAATAGCTGATTTAAAGCACTTACCTTTTACTTGCCCTTTTGTTTAAGAGTTTTGGAAACGTGTCTGGGCTCAGATTAACTTAATTTTTAATTTCACAGTTCCTTTTTCTATCACCAACATCTTTTTAGGCAGCCTATCGGGTGATTGGGGTACTTGTCCTTCCAATATACAAATTTTAGACCTACCCATAGCAGTTGCATTTAGCAGATCACAAAAAATTGGCAGGATTAACTAAATTATCTTTTTAGGCTTGGTGGTATGCTGTGTGCCATAATCACAGATTAGATACAGCATATGTATATCCTATTTCTCTTTCTATGAAACATTTACTTTTATGGTCACTGTTACAAAATGTAATGATGATAATGCAAAACTTTTCTTTATGCGCACTCTCTTACAACAATACGTTTTACAACCTCCCTGACTTGATTATGTGTGTTATTTATTCTGTTTTATGCATTTGTAAATGTTTTCCAGACTTCCCAGCGGTAAGTGACTTAACGCTGCCTTGTAAATAAGGCAAAGCCCGTATCGCCACCACACCGTCAATAAAGGTGACATTCTGGTGGCGATAGGGTCTTGTAAGTATTCCCCCTTGTATCACATCGTTTTCCTGGACAGACCTCTTAATAGCCGATTCTTTTTCTCAGACATGTTCTCATGCACCCCTAAATAGCATATACAAACCATCCCCACTCCCAACTCCTCATTTCACTCACAAACCCATCAAATCTTATTTGTAAGACATAACTGAAAAATGTGCAAAATGATGTGTATTTATGCAAAATGCTGCTCCTTGCACCTCGCCTCCAAAGTTTATGTAAGGAGGCTTTCAGGCTAAAAGATGAAAGCGGCCAGTTTGATGACGGTGTGGCCCTCTGGACTCCAGCCTTCTCCTGTTGAGTTGTTTTCTTACTCATCTCACTCTGGTTTGTCTTTTTGCTTCCCTCCCCAACTTCTTTCTTTTTAAATAAACTAATACAAAGAACACTCCAAGAACCGTCACATTAAGGGCCAGTTTAGTCAGTTAAACAACATAATTAATTGTAGCAAAAGTGCTTTCATCACCTTTTTCAAATACCACTACTATTTTTACTATCTATATAGTCTGAGATACAAGTCACACCTGATTGAAAACATCACTTATAATGATTAAAATACGAAATATATAGGGCTTATTTACGAGCCCCTTGCACTGCCGGTACATCACTTTTTCCCATATTAAAAGTGACGCACCGGCAGAGCAAGGGGCTTGTAATTAAACCCCATGGTTAGTAAAAGAGCGAGAAAAAAAAGTACCTTTGGGCCAAGGTCAGTGTCTTAGATAAACAATGACACAAAAAATAATTTACATTGAATTAGTCTAATCAGAGGAAACAGTTGATGTTTCGGTGCTTTCCATGGTATGACATTACATCATCAGGGCCAACGTGTAGAGGCGTAATCCCTTAATTCTAATGCTATCTATAAGGGCACCTCAAATCCTGCTAAACTTGTATGACATCTAAAGTTTATAGAAAGATATAATATGATGCTCATAGTCACTGTAGTCAAGGAAAGCTTTATTCGGCTGCATTATAAAAACAGTCATAAAAGCACATATAGTTAAACACACAACATATTACTTACACAATATAAATAATACATTTATTTTAAACTTTATGAAAAGCAAAGCTTTGTACGAAGTAAGCAATTCCAATAAAATACTTTTCCTTATATACAGTAAAGCTTTTAAAAACTGAGCTACCCACCATGCTATATGCTCATTCGCTATTAGTTGAAGTATCATCATAGCTTGTCGACACTGTCTGAGCCCAAGTTGTCTCAAAAAAGGTATAATCCAAACTTTCCTTTGCTCTGAATAAAATTTACAAAATAGGACTAGATGCATGGTGGTTTGATCAGAAATGTTATCATAAGGGCATGGAATTAAAATACGAGACCAGTCATTCATATTAGGGAATGTCAACAATCTGTGGATAAAACCCAATCTTAACGTAGTAAGGAGAAATCTATCAACCATCTGTTTACGAACTGAGGGGGAAGTTGACAGAAGGACAGGGGATAAGGCATGAGACGGAGCAGGAGAGGAGACAACAGATAGAAGGGAAGCCGAGGGCAAAGAAGGCTGAGGCAAATGAGTCGAAGGCAAGGGAGCCGAAGGCAAAGGAGCTGGAGGCAGAGAAGCTGGAGGCAAAGGAGCTGGAGGTAAAGGGGCTGTGGT
Organism: Lissotriton vulgaris; assembly: GCF_964263255.1. Taxonomy (NCBI): domain Eukaryota; kingdom Metazoa; phylum Chordata; class Amphibia; order Caudata; family Salamandridae; genus Lissotriton; species Lissotriton vulgaris. The sequence goes on from NC_141697.1 coordinate 795,759,266, forward strand.
AAAGGTGCAGGAACTGGTTGGAGAACAACAGGTTGCGGGACAGGTGGCAAAAACGGGGGTGCATTAGTACCTCGTACATAGAGCGGGGGCGATCTTAACAAGTGGGACATTAAAGGATCCTTCTCAGGATCAACATCGGGATTCGGGGGAGAAGTTGGCAGCACCGGGTAACATTTATCAATCACCATGCGATATTGCCTATCTGAAACTTCAATCCCACAATCTCTCTCATTATCTTTAAACTGCTGGGCAGCCTGTATAACAGTCATGCCTCTTTCTTTCCTATCTCTTTTTGCCTGTTTAATTTCTTTCTGTTTGGCTTCCTTGCGCCAAAGGTGAAAAGAGTCAAACATAGCCGGCCGGGCTTTTCTTTTAAACAAAGTAGCTTCTAAATTATCTAAAATGTCAGGCTCAAAACTACCATTATGTGGCCACTGTAAAACACCATCTTTCTTTGTATAGCAGACCCACACTTCATTAAAGGTGATGGGGCCCACACCATGTTTAGAATAGAGCTCATAAGTAGGAGTTCCAACCGGAGGAATTGGACAAGAGTCCTCCAGTCTGGAGTTCCTATTGCAACCAAAACAACACAATTTCCTAAACTTACTGAAACCAGGCATCGGTATTTCACTGGCTCCTGTACAAACAACAAGGGGCTAATCAAATAAAACAGCACAAACAGACTCACCCCTTGGCTTCGATTATTGCAATAATTGAATCAAAGAACTCAAAAACAAAGAAGTGGGCGCTACCCACCAGTACTTAACAAAATGTCTTCTTACACCAACAGAAGTCCATCTAATGTCTCGCAATACCAGTCATCACCAAAAGGGACCAAGGTAGGGCGGCAGTCAGAGCAGCAGTCACCAGCGGCCGTTGGAAAGGAGAAACCGCACCTCAAAAGACCATCTGTAGACTTTTCAACATACAGGGGTCGCTGGTGTGGGGGCGCCTCCTCCCGAATTTTCCTGTTTGGCCTCTCACGATCCGCGGGCTCAACCGCTACCTCTAAAGCCGCCCCACGTTGGGCCCCAGTTGAAGAACCGGGCCTTAGGGCCTGGCGGCGCAGGGCACGCCTGAAATCTCTGAGTTCACCTGCCTTGTTCCACAGAGACACGAATACTCTGTTGGGCGTAGAAAACCAAGTTTTATTAGCTGCAGCTAAGCACAGTTGTCATAGAAGTACACCAAGTAGGTTCTCAGGAGACTGCCACTTTACTCCGTGGCTCACAGTCTTTTATAGCAAAAGTACACCTCTACAAACACACTCCCACTGCACAAAGTTTCAACCAATAGGAAGAGTTTGAAAACAAAGTATTGCGTAACCAGAATGCCCTTCTCTTGCATCTTGTATGTTGCCCAACCCCACAAGTTAATCGACAATAGTACCCATAGTTCAGTTTTGAAATGGCAGGACATGTTTGTGTGCCTCAAAGGAAAGGTTGTGAAATAGGATAATACAGGGAGAGAATAGCGAAGGCCAATAGATAAGATATGGCAAGAGAAGAATACTAAAGGCTAACAGATAGTTGTTACAGGGATTAGTGAGTCCAGACAAGGATTAGTTAGGCCGGCTGATTTCTGAAATTGGTTTCGCAACGAGGACGGAGGGTTTTTTTCAACATTTCGCAGTTCAAAGGGCAGAGACACTTCAATCGCCTAGCTGCCTGTGTGAGGGCAACACAAAATGGTGGTGAATACAAGATGGAGTCGAAATTAAAGAACCTCATATTATGAGTAAAATCTGTTTCTTATTTATTTATTTATTTATTTATTTATTAATCACATTTTTAAAGCGCACTGTTACCCGAAGGTGTCCTGGCGCTGAATGGCCGCTAGTATGCATGGGCAGAAGAGTTAGTGTGTAAAGAGCCATGTCTTTAGGGCTCTCCTGAATGACAGAAGGTCAGATATCTGTCTGAGGCTCAACTGCAGCGCGTTCCATGCCTTCGCAGATCCAAGGGAAAAACTCCTGCCAGCCAGCGAGCTTTCCTGACTCTTGGGACTCCAACCAGCCCCTGCTCGGCTGACCTTAGAGATCTTACAGGCTTGTACCACTGGAAGAGCAGAGTCATACAGTGGGGGCCTAGGCAATTCAGTGCCTTGAAGATCACGCAGAGTGTTTTAAAAACTATTCTTTTGCGTACTGGTAGCCAGTGTAGCTTCACCAGATCCTGTGCTACCGAGGCGAACTTGGGTGTACCCGTAATCAGCCGGGCTGATGCATTCTGCAGGATTTGGAGTTTGTTTAGCAGCAGCTGTTGGGCATTCAGCAGCAGGCTGTTGCAATAGTCCAGTCGGGACATCACCAATCCTGTTACCACTGTCTTCCTGTGCTCATCCGCTAGAAACGGCAGGACTTTTCGAATTGTTTTTAGTACATTGTGGGTTTCAGAAGACAGCGCGTTAATTTGTGGCCTGAAGGACAGAGAATCGTCCATCAGTACACCCAGGTTTTTGACCTTCGCAACCGGAGGAGGGGGGTCCCCATTTCCTCTGGCCACCATCGTGGGGACCAGAAGTTGTCTCTGGACCCAAACAGCAACACATCCGTCTTTGCTGAATTCAGCTTAAGGCAGTTTTCTGCCATCCATTTGCTGACCTCACGCATGCACCCTCTGAACCTGTCTGCCGTGCTTTCCATTTCACCTGGTAGCAGTGACACCACTATCTGCGTGTCGTCTGCATAAGATGTTAGGTTGAAGCCGAATGATCTAATCACTGGCTCCAGGGTGGAAACGTACACGTTAAAAAGAGTCAGACTCAGGGAAGACCCCATGGGAACTCCGCAAGGGAGCACAAATGGGTCCGATTTAAAGTCCCCCAGAGCCACCGTCTGGGTCCTGCTGGATAGGAAGGCCTGCAAGATCTTAAGTGCCTTTCCTTAAATCCCACAGGCCCCCAGTCGGTACACCAATAACTTGTGGTGGACCGTATCAAAGGCCGCAGACAGGTCCAGCAGGATCAGGGCGGCTCTGCCGCCTGCATCCATCACTGTTCTTATGTCTTCAGCTGACTTGATCAGTGCCGATTCTGTGCTGTGCCCCACCCGGAATCCATGCTGGGATGGATCTAGACGTTCTCCTGTCCCCAGGAAAGTACTCAGCTGCGTGTTTAGTATACCCTCCATGATTTTGGCTGGGAGGGGTAACCTGGCGATGGGCCGATAGTTGTTCAAGTCGGTCACGTCTATGTTAGATTTTTTTTAGAAGGGGTAGAATGGATGCTTGTTTCCACCGTAAGGGAAACTCCCCGCTATCCAGCATGACATTGAACAGTGGGGTGAGTCCTGAGGCAATGGTAGAGGGAGCTAATTTTGCAATGGTGGGTGGGCAGGGGTCACGAGGGGAGCCTGATTTTATCCTCTGTAACCGGTTCGCTACCTCCTCTTCACTAATTGAGGCGAAGTTAAGTGATCTCTCTTTTTTCCTGTAAGTCTCTGGGTTTGTTTCTGGGGCGCCAATCCTAACTTGGTTGTCCAAAGAGTGGAAAATATTTTCCACCTTTCCCAGAAAGAACTTGGCCACGTTTTCACATAATTCACGACTTGGGGGTATCTCCACCAGTTTGGGGGCTGCCAGGGATGACACTTTATGAGATAGTTCCTTTTGGGAGTTACTTGCTTCCTTGATGCGTTTGGTGAAAAACGCAAGTTTAGCCATTCGGATCATCTCTTTGTACACTCTCAGCTCTGCGTTGAGTAGCTTTTTATCCACCTCCCTGTAGTTTTTCCGCCAAGATCTTTCCAATATTTTACAGAGAACTTTGTGGTCCCTGATCTGTTCTGAAAACCAGGGGGCTGAATGGTTTGAGTGCCTGGAATGATAGATGTTTGGGGGTGCTAGTTGCATACATGCTGCCTCCAGCCAGTTTGTGTAGGCTGTGGCCGCATCCTCCACCTTTCGTGGAGGGGGGATCATTAAGGTTCTCAGTAAGCCCTCAAGTGCCTCACCTTCTATGCTTTTCCATTTCCTGATCTTTCTGGGTGGAATCTTAACTTTGCTTAATCTAGGAGGGGGGGCTAGAATGATTTTAAAGTGAACTGCGGTGTGATCAGACTAGGAGACCGGATGTACTGCCGTGACTTCTAGGTTGGGATGGTTGGAAAAAATACCATCTAAGGTATGTCCTGCCCTATGTGTCGGGCCACAGACCCTTTGCTTTAACTCCACCCCATGCAACAGTTCTATAAGATCCTGTGTATCTGAGTCTGAAACGCACTCAAGATGAAAATTAAAATCCCCTAGTAGTGTAAAGGTCTTAGCGCATACAGCTTCTTCTAGCAGGCTACTCAGAGCCATAAGAAATGGGGCTTTAGCCCCGGGGGGCCTATAGAGTAGACAGCCTCTGAGGGTTTGGTGGTCAGATAGAATAAAGTTAAAAGCTAGAGCTTCGTCTAGGTCAGTTGCGCCAGGCTGGAAGGTCCTTCTAACTGATTTGTGATCAATAATAGCCAGTCCTCCCCCTCTCTTCCTTTCTCTATTCTGGACAAAACAGTCATAATCCGGGGGAGTGGCTTTAACAATATCTGGGCCTGAGGCTGCGTCTGTCCAGGATTCTGTTATAAATGCTATCATGACTTAGATCCGCCAGTTCTATACTGTGTTTCACCAGGGATCTGGCATTAAGCAACAGACATTTCACTGTAGCATGCTCTTTCCTCTCAGTAGTTTTATGTGAAACTGTGGTGAGTGTGCTGGTTTGCCAGAGTAAATTGGGAAGGGCCTGTTTACAGTTTAAGCAATGATGAGGATTGGTCAACAATTCTTCCCGCATTTCCATGGTAACGCAGCCTGGAGTATTAATGTTGCCACCTAGCGCCCACAAGGTGTTGCGGTTATAGGTGTAACGCGCGGCTGATTTTAAATGCACCCGACCAGGGGTCATGGCCCAGGGCACGGGTCCGGCGTGGACAGGCGCAGACGGGATTGCCTTTGGCACGCCTTTGGCGCGCCGCTGGCCCGCCTGCTGCGCTGGTCCGCTGCGCTTCCTAGGCAAGGGTGCCATTTTATACAAGCAGGGGCGGGAGGGGCGGAGCACTAGTCTGCTCGCCCAGCTCCTGCTCCTAACTAAAGATGGCGGGACCAAATGGGGCGATTTAGCTCAGGTTCGAGCCCTTAATGTGCAATATATGCAATTTTAAAAACATCAATGTAAAATAGCGCTCTAAAATCAAAGTAGCAGCAGAATTAGGTGAGAGCTTCCAAGTCCCGGCTTCCGCCTCAGGACCGTTCAACAACACCACACACACTAGCAATCAGCGGCGATGCGTTTTAGCGGGGTTTTTATGCAAGCAGGGGCGGGAGGGGCGGAGCACTAGTCTGCTCGCCCAGCTCCTGCTCCTCACTAAAGATGGCAGGACCAAATGGGGCGATTTAGCTCAGGTTCGAGCCCTTAATGTGCAATATACGCAATTTTAAAAACATCAATGTAAAATAGCGCTCTAAAATCAATGTAGCAGCAGAATTAGGTGAGAGCTTCCAAGTCCCGGCTTCCGCCTCAGGACCGTTCAACAACACCACACACACTAGCAATCAGTGGTGATGCGTTTTAGCGGGGTTTTTATGCAAGCAGGGGCGGGAGGGGCGGAGCACTAGTCTGCTCGCCCAGCTCCTGCTCCTCACTAAAGATGGCAGGACCAAATGGGGCGATTTAGCTCAGGTTTGAGCCCTTAATGTGCAATATACGCAATTTTAAAAACATCAATGTAAAATAGCGCTTTAAAATCAAAATAGCAGCAGAATTAGGTGAGAGCTTCCAAGTCCCGGCTTCCGCCTCAGGACCGTTCAACAACACCACACACATTAGCATTCAGCGGCGATTGACTGATAATCTCACAATAATAAGGTAATCTTACAGATATTGGGGTAGAATATCCAGAACCTTAACCTTTCATTAGGGAAAAATGTGCCAATAGCCTCCTTAAAGGACATGGGTAGAATAGACTTTCAGCCCACCGAGAATTAGCAATACTATGTTTGGCTGAGTAGTTGAGAGATAAAAAAAAAGGGAGCAAAGGTGCTCACAAGAGATGTGGATAGAATCAGCAGGACAAATGGGCATGTGGTGCTGTCTCAACTACAGCAACCAATTAGGAGACAGAGAATCAGCTACCCTACCCAATCAGACTCCATGAAGTATCAAGAGGCATCGTGTGTAGGAGGTGGGGGAGATAAATAGCCAATACACATATACTGAAAGAATATTCACAAAACAAAAAATATACCCTAAAAGAGAATAGAAGGTGTCAACAACTTTGATGTTACTGTGGCCCTCATTACAAGTTCAGGGCAAAATGTAGATCTCTGTGCAAACAGGAGTCTGGACAGGCATTGACATTGCGATATGTGGGATAATTATCACACCCTTTCAGTGTTTCCCGGATAAATTCTGACAGGCCAAACCTGTTGGAAGAGTATAGCAGGAGGGCTAGAAAAAATCAAAACATGCAAAATTCTGGGGCACATTCACAAGAAAAGTGACGGAGCACGGTGTTAGCCTTCTTGGCTTAACGCCACACTCCGCCACTTTTAAAAACGCATGGCTGCACCGTATTCACAACAATATGGTGCAGCCCTGCGTTTCCCCCTGCGCTGAAGCTAATTACAGGTGCCTAGCACCAATGCAGGCATCCTTGCACCATAGTGCAAGGGTGCCTGCATTTGTGTGAATTTTTGTTTATGTGCAGGAAGGTGTCCGTTCCTGCACATAAACAATCCTAATTGGCGATTTTTAACTTATATGTGTGCTGCTTTGTACAGCACACATAGAAGTTGCAACTCGACATTTTTAAAATGATTGTTTATGTGCAGGAAGGGACATTTTCCTGCACATAAGCAATCATGCATGGTGTCTTGCTGTTTTTATACGTGCTGCAGAATGCAGCACACAAAGAAACAGCAAAAACAAGAGGAAATAAAGCATTTCTCCTTATTGCGCCATGTTAAGACCAGGTTTTTTTTGGGTCTTAATTTTGGCACTGCCCCATATTTATCCCACTCTTGTAAATATGGGGCAGCATCAAAATCAATGGGTGTTGCGGCAAAACGCCCACTGCAACACCCGTTGCCCACCCCTTTCACCCTACTTATAGCGTGAAAAGGGGCCTTATTTACAAGGTGCGTAAGGCCAAGTTATGTACCTTAACACTGGCTTCTAAAAAAAGGCAAAGCCTGTATCGCCACTGGAATGTTGAAAAAAGTGATGTTCCTGGGGCGATAGGGAGTTGAAAATATGCCCCACCATGTTTAAAAAAACAAGGTGTCTTTATATGCCTCATTTGCATGTTAAAAAAATGGAATAGGATGTTTTTACCACACGTGGTACGTACCTCACCCTGGAGTAATGGCATTTACCACGTGGGGCAAGCACTTCACCCTATTCTGGCCCACTTGATGAGAACCTATGAAGAATAATATCTGCTCTTGCCAAGTATGCTGTGGTCTGTGGAGCTAAACTTCATCTACTTTAAGTCAACTAAGTAAATGGCATAATATTTTGCTCCAACGACCCACATAAATAGCACTGTTCTTGTAATAATTCATCTTCTGGGCCCTTATATTTCCAATTTTTTTACTTTCCATCTACCTGGCCTCTGCATCAGACATACTCTCCGCAGGTTGTGTTTGTCAATTCAAAAAAGACACTATTTACATTTTACAGCGCACTCCGAGTTGCAATTAAGGGTTACAGCAGTGGTGTTCATTTTGGGGAAATTAGAAGTAATTTGTAAGAAATAAGTGAAATGGAGATAAAATGTATTCAGTTCAGAAAGTATTGGGCATGTGTAGTGATTTTGAGGTTATAGAAGTAATTGTGGGTTTATTGTGAGCATTTGTAACAATTCCCTCTGATTTCACTTCCCGTATGCTAATTTGCACCAAATGCTGAAGAGGACTACATGAATTCCTTGCTGGACTGCTGACGGTTCCTTTGTCCGACCCTGGTACCAACTGCCAAACAGCATTAACCCCTTGCGTGCTGCTGTCGGCTGTTGGCCGACGGGAGCACTACCTCGCTAGTGCTGCTGTCGGCCAACGCCCGATGTGGCCCCACCCATTTTGCGGAAGGGTCGCACTGCCACGAAATCGCGGCCGCGGCAAAGCGGTTAAACTGCCAGACATGCCTCGTAAAAACACACACTTCCTTAAAGCAATCACATTCTTTCGTCCTCTTTTGAGATTCACAGCACAGAGACAGTGCTAAAATGTGTGCTATAAACTTGCTTCAACATGACTGCGGTGTTAATGCATGCGATGGCCTCTTTAAAACGTATCGCACTAGGCTGAAATATTCTGAAGACGTTAACACGTTACCACTGGGTAATACCTCCAGATTTAGAGAGTTATGCAAATTAATCCTCAATAATGAGTAATGGTTTCCCATGCCATGATCTGTTAATATTTCATATAAGTCTAATGGCCCAATTTGCAAAGGTAAACTTAGAGCTTAAGTCTAAGTTTAGGCCTGAAGTTTAAGGGTACTATTCACAAATGTAAACTTCTACTTCAGGTCAAAGTATACCTTTGTGAATTGGGCACTTAGACTTTAGGTCTAATCGTAGACTTCAGGTCTAAGAGTACCAATGTAATTGGGCCCTTAGACTTCAGGTCTAAACTTAGACGTCAGGTCTAAGTTTGCCTTTGTGAATTAGGCCCTTGGACTTCAGGTCTAGGTTTACCATTGTAATTGGGCTTCTAGACTTCAGGTCTAAAGTAAGACTTCAGGTCTAACCTTAGACGTCAGGTCTAAGTTTAACTTTGTGAATTACACACTTAGACATAGATGCATCAAGCGATATTGCAATCGCTGCGAAACAGCGATTGCAATCCCCACTTCCGCAATGCATCAAGTACAAACGCAGCAAATAGCGAAATCGCAAAACAAAGAATCGCAAAAACAATTGGAAACCCCAATTGTGATTCCTTAACAGCGATTACCCACACATTTAGCGAAATCAATAGCGAATTCGCAGTCAAATTGCAAAATCGCTAATAAATCGCTATTCACATTCATCATAGATTGCAAATTGCGAAAATACCATAAATCGCTAAATACGAGTCACAATTTAAGGGGAAGCCAAACCAGGTGGTAACCAAGAAGTCCAATTGGTGAAAAAAAAATGGCAAACAAGAAACAGGTGCTGGGTAAATCAAACACACTTAAGGAGACTCAGTAGGAGCATGAGAAAAGTCACAATGCCAGGTCTCTACATCATGGCAAGGCGGCTGAGGCTCCAGGCTGCAGCCCAGAACCGACGCAGGATCCAGGAGCGTGTCTTCCGGCTGCGGATTACACTCCTGGGCCAGACTGAAGAGGAGATCTACTCCAAATACAGGCTCAATGGGGCAATGATTAAGAAGCTCATCAGAGTCCTTGACCCCCTGATGCAGCACCCAACACGGAGGACCAATGCCGTGCCCAACCATGTCCAGGTCCTGTGCTGCCTGCACCTCCTGGCCTCCGGCAGCTTCCAGGGGATAGTCGCATATGCAGGGGGTATATCACAGAGTACACTGTCACGCTGCATACAGAGTTTCCTGGACGCCATGCTGAGCCAGATACACCACTACATCACCTTCCCAACAACCCAACTGGACTTAATGCAAACAAAACTGGACTTCTATCACACCGCCCATTTCCCCCATGTAATTGGCTGCATCGACTGCACCCACATTCACATCTGTCCACCCGCAGAGACCGAATACATGTACCGGAACCGCAAGTCATACCACTCCCTCAACATCCAGATGGTCTTCAATGCCAAGACCATCATCACAGACATTGTGGCACAATACCCGGGGAGCACGCATGATTTGTTCATCTTCCGGCACAGCGGCATACACACCCGCTTGGCCAGGGGTGAATTTGGCGAGGGACATCTCCTAGGTAAGTACACATGCCCACATACAGTATGTTAAGACCATGTTGCTGCACATAACAGGCACTGACCCTCTGCTCCTCCCTTCAGATGACAGCACCTACGGCCTCCGTAAATACCTCCTCACCCCATACCTCAACCCCGCAACACCACAGGAACAGCGGTACAATACTGCGCATATACACACCAGAAATGTGATAGAGCGGACATTTGGCATGTTAAAGAGTCGATTCCGAATCCTCCACAAGACTGGCGGGGCCCTCAAATACCGGCCTGAGATCTGCTGCCGCATCGTGGCCGTGTGCGCCATATTTCACAATATTGCCACCAAGCGGAGGATACCTGTGGAGGTGTCTGACAGTGAGTCGGAGGGGGACAACCTGCCACCTGCACATGTGCTTCATGCACACGGGGAGAATCCTGCTGAAGGTCACCAACATCACACAGAACTATTTCTAGTGCAGCCATACCCCTCACACAACACTGCACTCATGCAAGCCACATGAATGATTGACATGAGGAAGATTTGTTTTCAAAATAAAGCTTTTGTTTAATTCACAAGCTCTCGATGTGCTTTAATCAGCAAATAATAGCGCAACTGTATTCAGACATACAGGCGTATGTAACCTGAGCAGGCGTACATCGTTACGTTACCACGGCACTGCCGGAAATGTTGAGTAACTAGCGCTTCTTGCCGGACGCACCCTGTCGCCTCTCACCCTCCATGTTGGGCTGGTTTTGTTGAGATGCAGTGTTGGGCCTAGAACTGCGCCGCCTTTCTGATTGCACCGGCACAGACAGGCAGCTGAGGCTAGATGTCCCTTCGCTGGCATCATCCCCCCCCCTTGCACTGCTATTGTCGTCCGCCTGTTGATTCTCCACAGTGGTGGTGACCTGCTCCAGGGCCCTTGCAACATCAGCACAGCATTGGACCATCTGGATCTGCATAGCCAATGATCTGCGCGAGAGCTTGAACATGTGTAGGCTGATAGCCGTGTGAGCAGCTGCCTGTGGCATATGCGGGTGATGTCCTGCTGCGCCACCATCAGGTGGTTGCTCTCCTTCACCGCTGTGGTCAGTTCCTGCACATTCTCAGTGAGTAGACTTAAGTTCCGTGCAGTTTTATATAGCTGCAGCTGCATTGCTGCCATGTGCTGTGCCTGTTTACGGTGCACAGCAAGCATCCGAGCCTCAACGCCCAGGCCCAAGTTGTGTGCCTGTTGTTCCATGTCTGCTGTGGTGGGCACAGAGCACTGCTGCCTCAACCTGCTGCTGGCGTGGGCCTGCACACTTGCTGGGCGTTGTGTCTGCCTCCTGGGTTGGGGTAGGATCTGCTCCATTGCCATGCGTGCCAAGTGGTGAGGTTGTGCTCCACCTGTGGATGCAGGGGTAGTCCTGTGTCTTTGTGCAGGTGCAGGTCCAGGTGCTGATCCAGGTGCTGGTGCTGGCTGTCTCTCTCCCTCCGTCTCATCAGGTGTCTCCGCATTGTGGAGGAGTTTGGCTCAATGGTTAGAGCGACAGACCCTGATGCAGAGGTCTGGCCCGGGACCAGGGTTCAATTCCCTCCTCAGCGGGTCTTGGGCTCAATTTCCTCTGACCTGATAATTCTCGCCTCGGTGCCTATTCTAATCATGGGTCCCACTCTGCAACTCTGGGCAATAGCTTGCTTAATCTCCACAACGGCCCCAACAGTGCTGGGATGCCTGGCTTCGCCTTGGGGGTGCCCAGGAGTGGACATTTCACAGAGAAAATCTAGGAAGGGTTCCACAGCGGTATGCGTTACAGCGCCAGGACACCCCAGTTGAGGTATTAGTGCGCTTTACAAGTACAAATTACAAATGTGGTGTATCTCACTGTCAGACGTGTCAGCATCTGCAGCACCTGTGATGTGGATGAGTGCATGATTAATTATATGATTCAGGCACCTGGGATGTAGCAACATGCATGCAGGCTTTTTATTGCTTGATGTCTGCATTCCCTGACTGGCTTTAGGGGTCTGTTTCACTTGACTATTCTGACTGTGTGTGGCTATCAGGGCACATTGACACACTACAGGTCCCACAATGCATTTGGGCGTTTGGGAGGAGCAGGGACTGGATTACTGGGGTTACCAATATGGCTTGCTCCGGGGGCAACTGTGTTAGGGTACGGGGTCGCAGTAGCATGGCTCTTACCTTGAGACTGGTGTGTGGCGCGGGAGGTGTCCAGTTGAGTGACGCCCACGCAGGCTGCAGGGTTGATGGTGTCCTCCACTAGGTCCTCCATGGGTGTGTTCTCAGGGACAATGGAGTGTCCTCCTCCCGTAGCCAGTCTCTCCACAATGCGCTCCTTGGCACGGCCTTTGAGTCGTACCACCTCTTTTTTAGGTCATCGATGGAACGGTGCGTGACTCACACCGCATTCCCCTTCGCCTTGATGCGCACCCAGATGCGCCTCTTGGTAGCCTCGGGCACCTTCCGGACAGCTTTCTAAACAGTTGGTCATGGTCCCTGCTGACTCCTTCTATCAGGTACTCCAGTACTTTTTATGAGAATTTTATTTTGCACTGCCTGGGTTTTTCACTTTGTCCTGCAGCTTCCTGGGACATTGTGGTATTTATTTCTATCCTGTATTGGAACTGCAGGGTGTGTCTCTTGGAGCTCAGTGCTCTGCCTCCTCCTGTACCCAGCTGTGTGATCCAAATGATGTATGGAGCAGGCTACTTCCCGGTAGTGATGTCATCATTGTGCTCAATGTGCGACTTCACGTTTTTGCGATCTCGCAATCTGCGAGATCGCTAATTGCGATTTCAGTAATTGCGAAATCGCAATTTGTGGTTGGAAACAGCCGATTCTGTGAATTTATAGCGATTTTAGCAAATTCGCATTTGGCGATTGCGAGCGGTTGCGATTAGCAGAAATTTACCGATTTTTGATGATGCATCCCATTCTGCGATTTCTAAATAGCGATTCGGTATTTTTCGCTATTTAGGATTCGCAGAGTGGGTGCTTGATGCATCTGGGGGTTAGACTTCAAGTCTAATTTTACCATTGTAATTGGGCTCCTAGACTTCAGGTCTAAAGTAAGACTTCAGGTCTAACCTTAGACGTCAGGTCGAAGTTTACCTTTGTGAATTGGACCCTAGGTATTGAAGCCCACATGATCCATTTTTGATACCCCCTGCTCAGCATGACAGAAAAAGTAGGACAACTTCCCAGGACGGTGAAAGTTTATTGCCTGCATTCCTGTGGTTGGAGGCTGATAATCCAGACACTGAAGTGACTAAAATAAAGACCCTTAGAAATGTAGAAATTCCATGAAGAAAGGAACCTCTTATCATTTCTTCCTGAGCACTGCCATTTGGTTGATGGTAGGAGTGAGGGTTGAGACAGCAGTTTCTGATGTTCAATGTGAGGAAGTTTTTAAGTCAGGCTTTCCCTTTTGCCCTTTAGAAGGCATGACTGCTCACCCCCGCTTCCCTGAGAGTCAAGTGTGGAAGGAGTTATACTAGGGCCCTTTAATAGAGCCACAGTCTGTGACACCAGTGCAAATGATCTCAACCACCTTGGCTGGGGTACAGTAGCACCTATCTGCCCTGTATTGCCCCACCCTCCACACCCCTCCACCCCGCACCCGGGTTTCCAGGAATACACATTATTGTGGCCTTCTAAGACCCGCATTAAGAGTGACCCCTAATTGTCTCCATCATTAATTATGAGGTCTGCAGATTCCCTCAGACTTCGCTTATCCCCCACCGGAGAATTAGGAATTACCAGTGGGTCTGGAATTGCTGGTTTCCCAGAATGTACTCATTACTTCGGATCCCCATTAACTTCTTTGAGGAAACCACAAGTAAAATGAATTCCGATGGGAGGTGGGGCACTAAATCGTCATCCTCCATAATATGTGCTCGTGATAAGGCCTTAAATGAGGCAGGAACTCTTGTTAATGTTTAAGTGCAGGAGCAATCCCCTCTGGGCCCCCACAGATGTCTTGTTGTCAAAGAAGAAAATGATTTTCTTTGAATTAGCACCACTCTCTAAATTAAAAAGCAAGCAGCAGATGCTCACTATTTGTTCCCCTCAGAGAGGAGGACTGGGAGAAGGTGATTAATGCTGACAGAGTCTGTGTTGGTTCGCCTTACAAGCAGCTTTACCAGTATACCTCTAGTCCGGCCTGCATCAGCGGTGTAGCTAGACAATTTGCCGCCCCTGCCTTTCCCTCACTTAGGAACACGGTAAGGGTGGGTGTGTGGGGCTGCTGGCAATTCCTGCGGTCGGTTCAGCCGCAGGTGAGAGCAGGGGGTTTGGGGTGCGCGCTCCCCCATGCTGCGCCACTGGCCTACATATATATCCCCTCGCCCCTGCACACATGTTTAATTTGCCTCTTTTTTCTCCGTCCGCTGCTCTCCGAGCGCCTAAGAGAGTATTTTTGTTTAGCATTCCGTACTTTTGAGCTGCCACAGGCCTTTCGTGTAAGATCTATTAACGTCTCCGGGGCCTTTCGGGATTAGAGACTCTCGGTTTAGATGAAAGGCCTGTTAGCCTCGGCAGCACCGACGTCGGACATGAAAGTCGCACTAAATCTTCCCAAAAAAACAGAGACGCACGTTTAAGATTCCAGTGAGTAATGTGGGTCGTGGGAGTAAACCTGAGGGGTTCGGAGCTTGTCGGGGATGGGATCACAGCCTGGACACGAGCAGACAGTTGGGCTGGAGTCAGACCAGATACGCCATTAGAAGAAGAAAAAAAATGTCAGAAAACGTGTTAGGTTTTCCTTATTTGTGTACATGTCCTATTCACTTCTTTCGCACTCTATGTTTCCCTTGGAATGCTCTGCTTTGTTGTCGTCAGTGGAATGTTTTGATTACTAAACAGTAATCTTCATTTCCTGTTAATACCAAGCAAAAGATCCAAAAATCGCTGCGGGAAACTCCCTTTCAATGGAGTTCTGTGGGCTAACGGTCTGGGAGAGGTGGACCATTCCTGATCACACAAGGAAATGGACGAGAAACGAGATGATAAGGTAATAATAGAGTTTCCTGTACTTCTACCCTGGCCTTAAGCCGTTCAAATCGCCTCCCTTGACTTCTACACACCCACCCTCTTCCTGCCAGTGATTCCTAAAGGAATGTGGGAAGCATAGCGTCATCCAACAAACTTCACACACACGCCAGGTATTAGAGGGGGGGGGGGGGGGTTGCAGTAGGCCAGGCATCACAAAGTGGACACCTAACTCCTCCCCAGTCGCATTCGTAAGTTCAAGAGTGTCTTTTTTTATATCTGACATCCAGAACCTCTTGTTTTAAACAAAATAATATATACTATACCTACTTATTTCAAGGGTCTGTCAGTAAGACCTCGTCATCGACTTATCTACTTTTGTGTAATTCACGTTTTGCTTCCGCCCACCACAGTCTTGCACAACATGCCCATGCACACAATAAGTAGTCCCCCTCAGCGCCAGGGCTATCTGGCATAATGTGTGCTTATAAATTAAAAGTACGTTTTGGCTTTCAGACATTGCTAAAATATCTCTAATGCAAGACCTATTGTATTGCCAATGCTTGTTTTTTACATGCTTCAAGTGTGCCTGGGTGCCATCAAACTCTGACAAATTACATCACTTCCATGATCCTACCATCTGATGACAAGGGCTTCTGCAAGCGTGTTTGAGTACAAGTGAAAACGCCTGAAGGGCTGGATGCTAATGTTCCCTCTGCATGCACAAATACAGAGGGTCTCCTCCGCGCCTGCCAACATACTGTCTTGTAGATGCTCCGGGTGGGCACCGGGGCACCCACATAAGGCTCCAGGGTATTGGGTCTCAGGGGCCACTCTTAGCTCAGGGAGGGACCCCCCACGGCCACCACCAAAATAAAAAAGCATCTACGTGTCCTGCGTGAGCACCGGTACCTCCATATTACATTTTAAAAAAAATCCATGAATTATACATGAGCGGAAGGAGCCACTTATTTATTATACGCTGCTTCTACAAAGGAATGTCCCACAATTGCTATGGGGCATTTAAAAAATCTAATTGTTTCATGCTTGAGGCATGGGTGTCGATTCATCAAAATGCCAGGAGTAGTGGAAGGGACAATACACATCATTTGGCCTCTACTTTGACTCACACACATGCCTAAACATATACACACATTTGTTCACTCTGTCTCAGATAAATACACTCACCTGCAAGTTTGTATAAAACATACATTTAAAAGCATTTTTACATACTTTAGCTATCAGATATTATCATATTCCCACTCATTATACTCCATTTTTATTACACTAATAGTGAATATTATTATTCACTATTTGTGTAATAAAAAATTAATAGAAAACCAGGAAAATGGAGCTCCAAATGATGCCCGTTAGAATGAGCTGCTCCTGTGTTCCATGAACTGATTTTTCCACCTCTGAGGCCAGGGGTTGCAAAGTCAGTGCCAGGGGTAGCAAGGGGCAAGTCAGGGGTCGCATCTGTGACCCCGGCAACCCCTAAATTACGTCCAGGGTTTGAAGTGCTGGTAGAAGAGGCAGGGGCTCCACTAAGCATTTTTTTTAATAATGTGGGGGTGCTGAAGGAAGTGCAGTAGCCCCCAAAAAACTTTTGAAAAATCAGTAAGTCTCCTGGGTCATTAAATCCATGACCACACAAGAAATTAACATACTTTTAAAAAATACTTTCAGCTGGAGCTCTATGCTTTTAAGCAAGCCCCTCTTTGGTTGTTTAGGTCGAGCCTAGACGCAAGCAATGCGAAGCATTGCTTAGTCTGCTCGTCAACTATTGTCACCCGTTTCTGGGAATGTGGACACGAGATGGGCACGAGCGCAGATTTCACCTCGTGGGCGCGCACGGCGCCATGCCCATCTCCTGCCTCAGATTCCCATGCGCAAACACACACACAGCCACACTCACGCATGCGCACATACACAGCCACACGCATACACAGGCACACACACACTGCATACACACACGCACCCCCCCTTAAACAGACACACGCGCACACACACAGACACACGCACAGACACACTCGAACACACACAGACACACGCGCGCACACCCCCCCCCTCCACTCACCGGGCTCTTTCCGCGTGTCCCTCGGCAGCCACCATTCAGCGTGCAGGGTTCCAGGACGTTCTCCCGGCAGTTCCTTCCTGTTTCTTTGCAGGCCCCGCCCACGTCCCAGCGAAGGCTGCCTGACTTCCGCTAGCACTCTGTGGCATCACGCTGAACTTGGCTTTCGGTCACGAAGCAGACAATGCCGGACACGGGTGAGTGACGACAATGGTTCCCTACAGAGGTATTTGGGTGCTGCTTGTTTTGTTTGTTTTTGTTTGACTTCTATTTAATATTCTTATGTGTTTAGCAGAAAATATTGATACTCATAGGCTAAGTTAGCTACGTGAATTATATGAAGATTCCCATAGAGATGTTTTGTGGATACTCCATTTGTTCAGTTTGAATTATTTGGTTTTCATAGATGATTGAACAGTTGTAGACTGGAGAACAGACGAGATGACATAAATCCTGGAAATGTAGAAGGTTCGAAGATGCTCGCTTGAACTCGATTTGGGCTATCCATGCGTGTATATTTTTTTGGGGGGTTGGGGGGGGGCGGACATAGGCGTAGTTAAGTAACAAATTTAAATCTTTCACTTTGCTTTTTTCATATGAAAACCGTGACTTTAGCAATTCTAACACAAACTGAATGGCTGTACATAACGTATACACTTTGCAGAAACTCTGCGCTTATTGTTTGCAGTGCCATGGTGCCTAGAAAACGCTGCAAAGGGGTAACTTGCACGTATATTCTGCCACCATTGTGCATAGAAGAGCTTTGTAAAAGATAAACTTGCAGACCAGTGATTACTTGTCTGCAAGTTCAGTATTGGCACAACTTTTGCTCCTTTGCCGCGCCTGACTGGAGTTCAAATTATCTCACCATGTGTACAAATCTTTGCTCTGGCAAAGTTATTTCGGGAAAAGTAGCACATTTCACGAAGGGTGAACCTCTTAAACTATGTAAAAGTTACTCCGTAGAAAAACGTTGCACATTTGCCTTTCTCCCTTAAGATTTAACAGATAATTGCATAGCACCTTTTTGTGTTTCGCAGTCCTATAAATATAGAAACGTGCTGTAAATGTCTTGCAGTTTAGTGAACCAGCGTGCACAAGCGTCTGATTTGTCCGAGCCTAAGTCACACATGCTTGCAGCATTGGAGCCAGACGAACATATCCTTGTTGCAGTTCACAAAATCAATTACTGTGCAAGTCGACCACAGAAGAAGTCATGAGTTTTTCCACCGATTTATCAGGTGGTACCAATATCACCCAGTAAAGACTTTTTGGGGCTTCACCAGCAGATTTTGGAGTTTACTACCCCAATATCAGCATGTTGTGGTAAATGCCGGACATTTTTCTACTGATACATGTCAACAAGTATGGCCTGTTGATATTTAGCACAAACCCCATAATTACAATCGGTGAGGTAACAGGCGTTGCCGCATATACCGCAGTTAACACATTCATAACGCGGGCCTACGGTAAACAGTTTCTGTGCAAGCAAGTTTACCCAAGAACAGTTGTCCCGTCTGTTGATTTTGATGATACCAAATTGAACTTTTGTTACATGTTCTCGGTGTCACAATTTGCCAATTCTGATTTGTCCCAACAGCCGGCCTTTCGGAGTCCAACCTTCAAATGAGAATGCAGTGATATTTTTTTAATGACCTTATCAGCAGGGTTGGGAAGCTGTAAAATACCCAATTTGGCTTGGTTCAGTATTCCACAGGTGCTTAAGGACTTTCTAAGCACTGCCACCCCCTCAGTGAGTTGCATTGGTGCTGCTCAGCATTCCTTTGCAGGATATACCAGAATAGCGCTCTGCTGAGCTGTCACCACCACAGCATCACTCAGCGCCACCCCAGCATCACTCAGCACCACCACAGCACCACTCAGCATCACATCATCACTCAGCGCTACCCCAGCATCACTCAGCACCACCACAGCACCACTCAGCACCACCACATTATCACTCAGCACCACCACAGCACCACTCAGCACCACCACAGCACCACCACAGCATCACTCAGCACCACCACAGCACCACTCAGCACCACCACAGCATCACTCAGCACCACCACAGCATCACTCAGCGCAACCCCAGGTTATAGGTGTCACATTTGCGAAAGTTATAACTATTGGCATTGTAAATGACAAAGCTATTAATTTAGCTATTTTCAAAACCAACACATAAATAAAAAAATTGTCATTTACAAGACCAATAGCTCAAACTTTCCTAATGCGAGACCTATTGCATTGCAAATGCTTGTTTTATTATTGCATATTGTGTGCTTGAAAATGTAAAAAAAAGACTCAAGGGCATGTTGGTTTTATTTTAAAAAAACATAATGTTTGAGTTTTTCTTTTAACATTTTTCAGCCCATCAACTGCAATCATAAAACAAGCATTTGCAATGCAATCGGTCACGCATTAATTACGTTTGAGCTATTGGCATTGCTAAATATTGCAACACCAATTGCAACAAAAGTCTATAAATTGTAGGGCAAAAAAATGTGTATTTATTTTTGTAGCAATGGTGGCATGATGCGCTGCAGATGAATATGTATCAAAGTAAAGTGCGCCATACTGCGATTGATGTGTGCACTGATGGCTGGTGGTGTCTGTGCCTGTAGAAATTGTGCACTGATGGCTGGTGGTGTTTGTGCCCGGTGAAAGCGTGCACGGACGACTGATGGTGTCTGTGCCTGGTGAAAGTGTGCACTGACGGCCCGTGGTGTGTATGCCTGGTGAAAGCGTGAACTGACTGCTGGTGGTGTGTGTGTCTGGTGGCAAAGCGTGCACTGACGGCTGGTGGTGTGTGTGCCTGGTGGAAAAGCGTGCACTGACATGTTTAAAAGAAAAAGTGCACCATACTGCAATTGCTACAATAGTTAATTGGGAATGCTTTAACAATTGATGCATGCACTGATGGCTGGTGGTGTGTGTGCCTGGTGGAAGCATGCACTGACGGCTGGTGGTGTGTGCGCCTGGTGGCAAAGAGTGCACTGACGGCTGGTGGTGTGTGTGTCCCACAGACTCTAATTGCCTTGTTGGTGCTAGTGTGGTGCAGTGAGGGACAAATATGCTCGAAGGGTGGTTAAATAGCAATTGTAGTGTCTGTAGAGCAAGGTTCTCTGGCTAATCCAGGCTGCAGCATTTACTTTGCCTTACACTACCATCAACTCCTAAGCCACAAGCAGCAATACCATGCGCTAACAGGAGTGCAGCGCCATTCTGTGCCAACGGGGCACACAACGCGAGGGTTATATCCACATCCTCCAATACAGGGCTCTAACGCTCCGCTGCAGCAGCAACACCGCGCCCTAACAGGAGTGTAGCACCATTCTGTGCCAAGGAAGTACTCTCAACAGGAGGGTTAGCGCCAACACACCCATCCTCCAATACAGCAGGCTATCAGGAGTGTAGCGCCATTCTGTGCCAACAAAGCACTCTCAACAGGGGGTTTAGCGCCCACACACCCATCCTCCAATACAGCGCGCTATCAGGAGTGTAGCGTAACTTTGTCCCAACATGGCACTCTTAACATGAGGGTTTGAAACTTTGAAACTTTGAAACATGAGGGTTAGCGCCCACACCCCCATCCTCCATTACCGCGCGCTATCAGGATTGTAGCGCCATTCTGTGCCAACGAAGCACTCTGAGCGCGAGGGTTAGCGCCAATAGCCCCATCCTCCAATACAGCACGCTATCAGGAGTGTAGCACCATTCTGTGCCAGCAGGGCACTCAACGCGAGGGTTTGCGCCCAATCCTCCAATACAGGGCTCTAACGCTTCGCTGCAGCAGCAACACCATGAGCTATCAGGAGTGTAAAAATGCAGCTGTGTCCCCACAGGATACTCTTAAGGCGAGCGTTAGCACCCCCTGTTCTAATGGCACGAGCGCTTTAATGGCCTCACTCCAGTAGCGGAAGCCAAAGAGCCAACCACACACTCCAGTGCCAGCGTGAACACCTTCAAGCCTCAATAGCGCGCTCTAAACGCCACCGGCTAACAAGACCGGTAGCGCCTCCGTGTTCCAACAGCATACTCTGATGTAAAAGCTAGCACCAATGCCTCCCCAATCTCGCACTGTGAACACGATTATTACCCGTCCCTGTTCTGATTTTGCATACTGAGGCAAGCGGGAGGCCACCATGATCCAATACCGCACTCCAGCGCGCGCGGGCCAAGCCCACCCCCTCTGAGTGAGAACACTGAAAACCACGGGTGAGAGGAAGAATGGAGACATCTCCAGGCCCTATTCATTGCAGGCTAGGAAGGGGGCCTTCTAAAGTTTAGCAAAGCAGAATTCTAGTACGAAAGGCCCCTTTCAGGCCAGGCACCAATGTCGAAAGCTGGTGCCCACAAAACATTCACATATTTCCTATTGAGCCCTGCACACACCAGCATCAGAACACCAATCTATTCAGAAAGTCACACGCTTCCATGTCCATTCTTTTAAATACCACCCACGCCGTGATACTGGAAGCTGCCGGGTTCGCTTTCATGCCTAGGAGGGCTAATAATTTGAATACTCAAGAATGAATATGGGCAGGGCCAAAAAGAGCTGTCGATCCTTCTGGGGTCGGTAAAGTAGGTACCATGACACGCACAGTATACAAAGCAATACACAATAGTTATTAAAACAAGCAGAAAGCAGCCTCATTCTCTTGTGGTTCGTAGCCAGCCAGGGCAAGCATTGTGCTGAGATCAGCAGCAGCAGACGCAGAGTTGGCCGAGTCAGCGTTGTTGGGGAAATGGCCAAAGAAAGAAAGATTCCAAGATAAAACAAGACGTCTGCGCTTCGCCATGAAATGGATAAAAAAAAAAAGCGCGCGAGTGGTGCGCGCGCGTGCCACTGCAAGGCATATGTCTTCAGTTATCGCGCCCGTGTCTGGCCGCGATAGTTGAAGACATAGATATGGGCTTTGGTCCGTGTAACAGACACCAATAGGCCATAGGCGGAGCTACGCGACCGCCTATGGCCCATTGCGAGTTCTGTTAAACAAGCATTTGCAATGGAATAGGTCTCGCATTAGGAAAGTTTGAGCGATTGGTATTGTAAATGACACATTTTGTATTTATGTGTTGGTTTTGAAAATAGCGAAATTAATAGCTTTGTCATTTAACTTTCGCAAATGTGACACCTGTAGCATTTGCAATGCAATGTGTTGTATTTACGTGACTTAGATGTATTGATATTACAAATAACAATGGCTTTTAATTTTTTAAATAATTAATACTTAAATAAAAGTTATTGTAATTTATAATGGCAATAGCTTAAACTTTTGTAAATAACTTGTGTGAAGATTATGTTCAGTGTATTTTATTGTGACGAAAATCCAAGAACAGAAAGAAAATATTAACATCTTTTTGTGACATTTGTAATAAAGCTTGAAACATTGAGAGAACATATTTGAACCAGTTGTTGAATGGTTGCACAGATTGATGCTGTGGTGGCGCTGAGTGATGTTGTGGTGGCGACAAGTGATGCTGTGGCGTTCAGTGATGCTCTGGTAGCGCATAGTGATGTGGTGGTGCCCCTGAGTGATGCTGTGGTGCCCCTGAGTGATGCTGTTGTTGTGCGATAGATAGAGTCAGGGCGATAGATAGCTAGAGGGAGGGCGATAGATAGCTAGAGGTAGGGGGGAAGATAGATAGAGTGAGGGCGATAGAGTGAGGGCGATAGATAGATAGATAGATAGAGTGAGGGCGATAGATAGATAGAGTGAGGGCGATAGATAGATAGAGTGAGGGCGATAGATAGATAGAGCGAGGGCGATAGATAGAGTGAGGGGCGGGCGATAGATAGAGTGAGGGCGATAGATAGATAGATAGATAGATAGATAGATAGATAGATAGATAGATAGATAGATAGATAGAGGGCGTAGATAGATAGAGTGAGGGCGA
This sequence comes from Lissotriton vulgaris, assembly GCF_964263255.1. NCBI lineage: Eukaryota > Metazoa > Chordata > Amphibia > Caudata > Salamandridae > Lissotriton > Lissotriton vulgaris. Next base: position 795,782,103 of record NC_141697.1, read on the forward strand.
TAGATGTGTGTGGTTGTGTGGTTGTATGTGTGTTGTTGTATGTGTGTGTGTGCGTGGTTGTATGTATGTGTGTGTGCGGTTACAGAAGGTTGTATGTGGAGGAGAGCAGCAGATCAGCATATTATAAGAGAACAGGGAGTTAAAGAAGGATGCATGTTGAAGAGATCAGCATATCAGCACAGGAGAAGAGAACAGGGAGTTAGAGAAGGAGTTTGTTGGAACAGAGGAACAGATCAGCACAGCAGAAGAGAACAGGGAGATAAAGAAGGAGGTGGGGTGGAATACAGCAGCAGATCAGCACAGGAGAAGATAATAGAATAGGGAGTTAGAGAAGGAGGTGTGGTGAATGTGAGCATCAGATCAGCAGAAGTTATCAGGGAGTTAAAATGCAATGCAATATGTTTCTCATTCGGAAAGTTTAAACTATTGCTATTGTAAATGACCAATTTTATTTTAATGTTTTGTTGTGAAAAATAGTGAAATTAATTGCTTTGTCATTTACAACGCTAATAGTTATAACTTTTGCAAATGTGACACCTATAGCATTTGTAATGCAATATGGGTTGTATTTATGTGACTTACATGTATTGATATTACAAACAACAATGGTTTGGAGTTGGAGGGTGGATTTGGAGGGTGGAGTTTGAGTTGGAGGGTGTAGTTGGATGGTGGAGGGTGGATTTGGAGGGTGGATTTGGATTTGGATGTAGGATTTTGATTTGGATGGTGTTGTTGGAGGGTGGAGTTGGAGGATGGAGTTGGAGGGTGGAGTTGCAGGGTGTAGTTGGAGTCTGTAGTTGTAGTTTGCGGGTGGATTTGGAGGGTGGATTTGGAGGCTGGAGTTGTAGTGTGTGTGTGTGTGTGAGAGAGGGGGTGTGTGTGTGTGTGTGTGAAAGAGTGTGTGTGTGCGTGAGCGAGAGTGTGTGTGTGAGAGAGAGAGAGTGTGTGTGTGTGAGAGAGAGTGTGTGTGTGTGTGTGAGACAGAGAGAGTGTGTGTGTGAGAGATAGTGTGTGTGTGTGTGTGTGAAAGAGAGAGAGTGTGTGTGTGAGAGAGAGAGTGTGTGTGAGAGAGAGAGTGTATGTGAGAGCGAAAGTGTGTGTGTGTGTGAGAGGAAGTGTGTGTGTGAGAGAGAGAGGGAGTGTGTGTGAGAGAGAGTGTGTGTGTGAGAGAGAGAGAGAGAGTGTGTGTGTGAGAGAGAGTGTGTGTGTGAGAGCGAGAGTGTGTGTGTGTGAGAGGGAGTGTGTGTGTGAGAGAGAGAGAGGGAGTGTGTGTGAGAGAGAGTGTGTGTGTGAGAGAGAGAGAGTGTGTGTGTGTGAGAGAGAGAGTGTGTGTGTGAGAGAGAGTGTGTGTGTGAGAGAGAGAGTGTGTGTGTGTGAGAGAGAGCAAGTGTGTGTGAGAGAGAGCGAGTGTGTGAGAGAGAGTGTGTGTGGGTGTGTGTGTGAGAGAGAGAGTATGTGTGAGAGCGAGAGTGTGTGTGTGTGAGAGAGAGGGAGTGTGTGTGAGAGAGAGTGTGTGTGTGAGAGAGAGTGAGTGTGTGTGAGAGAGTGAGTTTGTGTGAGAGAGTGAGTGTGTGAGGACTTGGAACAAAATCATGTATATTAATTTGTAACATAACTTTGTTTGCTTTATTATATAGGGGTTGTTTGCGCATCTCTTAAACACATTTAAAAGTGCTTTCTATTTACAGCTGCTGTTTGACGTATATTCAGATAGTCATCTAAAAATACCTGTGCTAGGTAATTTTGTTTATTTTTGTAGGGCCAGGACATCAAAATACGGTGATGCCGTTAGAAAACCAACTAGGTGGCAACCCTACCCATGGCCTCTTTGCTGCGTTAGTGCGCACATGGCATAGGGCAGACAATTTTAAGATGCTAGATTTAGTGCTAAACAAACACGCGTAAAGTTGTCCTGGTGAAATTTGACACGCATCCTAAATGTCTCTAGGATATTAGTGAGAGGCAAGTAATACCTTCGGCTCATTAAGTAAATGGTATTTATCTGGTGGCCGCACCCGATAAAAAAAAATTAGCCACATGGCGTCGCTTCCTGTGCTTTTAAAACCGCAGCAGCCAGTGGCTCAACGTGTCACTTCATTGAGGAAACAATATGAAGAAATAAAGAAGCTCCGGTGTTTTTCTTGGCCGCGCTTCATGTGTTTTTGAGATGCCAAGCCCTGCAGTTTCCGGACAGTAGAGGTAGAGGGCAGTGCAGGGGCGATCCGCGCACGCGGGTGTTTGTTTGTCGGCAGTAAATGGAGGAAATGCGGCGCTCGGCTCTGTGCCAATGCCAATGCAATGCCTCCTGCTCCAGAGCAAAGAATCCCCCCTCTGCAAAGAGCCAAATATAGAAATATTATATCAGTGACAGTGCGACCTTAACATGCTCTGACTTATCTCACAAAGGAATAAGACGAGTCTGCTCCCCATGGCTGTTTTTTGTGTTAATGTTCTTATAAGTGCAAACATTTCGGGCTGTGTAGGACGGTGCCAGATGCTGCGGCCACAGAAAAGTTGTGACAGTGCGACCTTAACATGCTCTGACTTATCTCACAAAGCAATAAGATGAGTCTGCTCCTTGTGTTAATGTTCTTATAAGTGCAAACATTTCGGGCTGTGTAGAACGGTGCCAGATGCTGCAGCCACAGAAAGGTTGTGACAGTGCGACCTTAACATGCTCTGACTTATCTCACAAAGAAATAAGACGAGTCTGCTCCCCATGGCTGTTTTTTTGTGTTAATGTTCTTATAAGTGCAAACATTTCGGGCTGTGTAGGACGGTGCCAGATGCTGCGGCCACGGAAAGGTTGTGACAGTGCGACCTTAACATGCTCTGACTTATCTCACAAAGCAATAAGACGAGTCTGCTCCATGTGTTAATGTTCTTATAAGTGCAAACATTTCGGGCTGTGTAGGACGTGCCAGATGCTGCGGCCACGGAAAGGTTGCGACAGTGCGACCTTAACATGCTCTGACTTATCTCACAAAGCAATAAGACGAGTCTAGGGAATGTATGTGCTGTGAAACGGACGGAAAGACATTTTAAAACAAGAAACACGAAACTGGCATTGCGCAGAGGGGGGTGGGGGAGAGCATTCCTTTGAAGTCTAAGCGTCGCGTTTCAAGAGCCTGGTGGGGGGCGGGGGAGCGAGCGGGTGGGAGGGAAATAGCATATGGGGAAGGGGTGTGAGTGAGGCCAAGCGCGCACCTGGCAAAGCTTCACGCTTCAGTAGACAACATGCTTTGGGAGGAATCCGCTTGGAATCCTCTTGGTCAGAGAGTTTGTTTCAACTACATTACACTCGTCTATTTATCCCTGCGGTATAGAATAGTCGAGACCTAAAAACAGCATGCACGCAAAGCCCAAACAAAATGGACCTAGGAAATGCACACGCACGAGCTGTGTGGAATTTCAAGGTCCATTTTTAAACCCCTATAAAAGGGCTCTTCGCGAGTCCTAAACAATGGTAAAAGAAAGACACACAGACATGCTGATTTCTTTTTTATTAAAACTTTATTAAACATTTTTATACTAATCATTATTATTAAACATTGCATAGTGTGAATTAGTGAAATATAGTTTTAATTAAAAATATTTGTAATTTTTGTTAGAAAGATGATAAATGTGATTTAAATATTTTGAGAAACTCACTCCTTGATAAAGTGAATGGCCCACTTTTTAGGGCTCGGGCCTACCGTCCCACTGCCTCAGCAGTGGGCGTGGCCCAGAGTCCTGTAGTTAGGGCTTCCGAAAACGTACCTAACAAATTCCAGGCTGCTCGTGGTTTTTCGTGTTTTTATTTATGCTTTGATGTTAAAGGCTGTGGCATGGGGTTTGCTGCTCTGCTGCTAATCCTCATCTTGCACAGCCTTGGGTGGCTGCGTGTATGTGTTTGGCCAAGCCCTGAGGCCAACTCCACCTCATGCACTGCCGAAGGCCATGAGTGGCGGGGGTGTTGGCTGACCATGGGGGGGTTGGACTCGGAGCCTGGCCACAATATGGGGCTGGAGTTACGTTGAAAGAAACCCTAACAATTCATCAAAAAAAGGTGACATTAATGTCATAGTTAGGTATGGAAATAATATCTTACTTTGCATTAAACAAATCTTAGGGCCTGATTTAGATCTGGCGGGACTGGTCCTGCTGCTGCTTTTTTGGCTGTCTGCCCATCCACCTACCTGCTGGTCCTCCCGCCCAATTTAGATGTTCGCTGGCAATGGAAGAAAAGTCTGCCTCGGCCCCGCCGACTCCGCCAGGACTTCACTCCCCGCCCCTACGACAAGATGGGCTGCAGCAGGCAGCAGTGAGACTCCAGCCAGGATTCCCGCCCTACAGATTTGGATGTGGCCTGTTTTGAAGGGAATTCAGGTGGGAATTTCTCCTTTGAGTAGGAAACATTGGAGGAAAAGGGGTGAAAACGTACCTTTTTAAGGGGTACAAGCTGCGATTTCGTTCTCTTTGGTGTTGTGCAGGTATTCCCTGCTACACCTTGACCACAACGAACCGTCACCCTGTTTTGATGGCATTGAAGGTAGGTGTTTTGTGGTTTGTGCGGGTATACAATGCATGGTGTGAGTATGTTGGTGGGGTGCAATGTAGAATGTACAAAATATGCTCACTACACATAACCTACATACATAATTACACATATGTACACATACACAACACTTACCTGTCACCCTGCCACCATGGTCGCTCCCCGTCAGTGCTCTGCTGACAGAACACCTCCAGCCAAACAGGAACATCTAAATCTGCTCAGCGGGACCCCTGCCGCCCAGACGGCGACGGTGGGTGGTTCACCAGCACAGACGACCGACGTGATGGCGGTCTTCTGTGTATTGTGTATGCATGTAAGAATGGCAAGCGGAAGACCGTCAGCTCGATGGAGTACTTGGGTTCACAGCCGTGGCGGGACGGTGGTAAGACCGCAAAGATCTAAATCAGGATTAAGTAATTCAACCAGAAAAAAAGCAAATGTTAAAGGGACGTTATAGTTAGGTCAAAATGTCAGTTAAAACACACCATTTCACTCTAGCAAAACCACAGAAATTCACCTGTTATAGTTATATCAAGTAACCCATAAATCATGCCCTAAGGTAACTATACCTCGCACCAAAGCCATGCATGGCTAATTCCCTTACATATAGCATCAGTTATGACAAGTTCTTTGACATCATAAAAAAACTGTGCATGGCGGGGGCACAAGTTATAGTTATCTTAGGGAACAAATTGTAGTTACTTGAGATAACTATAACTGGTGAATTTCAGTGATTTTGTTTGTTTAAAACTGTATGTTTTAACTGGCATTGCAACTTAACTAGAACATTCCTTTAATCTTTGTGTTTTTTGGGTGAATTTCTACGTTTTTTTTCATGCAAAGTTAGATTATATTACCATACCTAACTATAATGTCACGTTAACCTTTGCCTGTTTCAGTGAATATATATGTATAGATCTGTAATTATCATTAAAAAAACTCATCTCCTGATGTGTTTCAGCCTACAATGGCAGTGAGTAATGCTGTTGTAGGCTGTAATGCATCAGGAGATGCTAGAAGAATTAATCACTGCTATTCACTGCATTTGTCCTTCAAAAAATGTTCATTTGGTGATAATTGCATGTCTTGTAGCCGGTGTGCACTGAAACGGCAGGCTTCAGCCCTAGTGGGTTGACAGAGGGTTTATCAGGAGCCTATTGTATTGGATTGGAGATTGAGTTGGGACACCTGAACTCCTTTCAGCTGCCGCCAGAGATGGTCGACATCACATTATCAGTGCATCACCCCTCTATCAAATTTGCATACTCTGGAAGATGAAGTCATTTTATTATTTGGTGCGTGGAGAACAACATGGACAGGCTAAGTTGTATCAGATGTTGCAGTTGTCTCTCTCCCTTGCCCTTTGAGGTTGTTCGGTCCAAACTGTTATGGGGTATTTAGCTGCATTGTTGGTATTCTTCTGTTTTCTGGATTAGCCTTCCTTATTCAAGTGCCCAATTGTCATTCATTTTCTGAAGGGATTATCCAATCTGTATTCTACAGTATATGTTCGTTGTTCCTAAATGAGATCCCAGTTTGTTTTATCTTTACTTATGTATACCTTTTTGAGCCCCTGCATAGTTGCCGTTTAATAATGTTGATGATAAAAACAATCTTTCTATTGGCCGTTACTTCGGGCAGATGGGTGAGTTGCATGCACTCTGCACTCATCTGTCCCTAACCTCCTGTTATCCCGGCTAGTTGGTGTTGAGAGGCAGGCAGCTTTCCTGCTGAAAGTGGTGAATCCCTTTCACTCCCGTCATTATCATCAACCCCATCTCACGAAGGAGGATGAACAGTTGCAAAGGTTGGATCCTAGGTGGACAGTCAACTACTTCCTTGATTATACCAAGGAAATACAACTGGATGAACAGCTCTTCATGGGCTATTGTGGTGCAAACAAAGGGAAAGCTGTTCAGAAGCAGACTCTATCCCAATAGATAATCCTCTGAATTAAGACCTGCTAAACCAGGGGTCTCCAAACCGGTCCTGGAGGGCCGGATCCATGCCAGATTTTTTGGATATCCCCATTGAGATACATGTAGTAATTTTAAAAATCTGGCATGGATCCGGCCCTACAGGACCGGTTTGGAGACCCCTGTCCTAAACGTTGGCCAAGAAAGAACCTTTGAAAGGGGTCAGAACCCTTTCTACCAGAGTCAGACCAACCACTTCTGCTCTTGCCAGAGCAGTACTTAAAGCAGAGATTTCCAATGCAGCAACGTGGGCCTCTTTGTACACCTTTGCCAAACGTTACTGTTTTGGCTCTGAGGTGTGCAGAGTCGCCACTTAGCCAGATCCGTCTTCCAAAGTTTTCTGGTCTAACCATTTATCAACCCTTCTCCAAGGCAGGGTATTGGCTTGGAATCTATTCTACAGGTGAGAAAACTGCAGGTGGAAGTATTCATCAGAAGAAAAAGTTAGTTGGCTATGGTAACAATCTTTCTGAAGAATATTATGTATCTACCTTCAGATTCCTCACCGACCCGTCCACCTCCCAGTTTGATAGATGTGTTATAGGGAAAGGTAATAGGATGCCCAAATGATTTTTGTACTGCACAACTGTATCAATGTGTCTCAGTCTGCTCGCCTCAAACACGCCAAGATTTTCAAAGTATGGAAGATCCTACTTAAACTTAACAATAGTGATGTTATTGAATTATTTGACCACTATAATATCTCGGTGTCCTGGTCTAAAGTATGAATAGTGAAAAACTGTGTATTTTATGGTTCCATATAGGAGTCTTCAATTTTTGGGAGGTTTTTCATATTTTTTTAAATCTTGGCATCTTCATGAATTGAGAAGCTAGCAAAAAGAAGGTACCCTCGAATGGACAAGGCTGTAATTGCATTGCTATGAAGCTGTGCATTACTGGTTCTGACAAGCTGCTTATATTTCTCTTCAAATGCTAGATATCCGAGGACAGATCTCCTGGAAGCAGGCTTGAAAACTATACTATTGTGTTTTCCTGCAATGTGTCAGCCTTTAATGACGGTTGAGAGGAAACACAATTTACTGCAGCTAGACGTCAAATAAGACTTTTGGCTACAAGGATTCATATGGGTGCTATGCAATAGGAAAGGACAAGCTTATAATTCACATTGCTCTAATTCTCTCCGTTGAATGTGGGGTTCTCATGATGACATTTAACTAGGAGGCAGTGATTTGTTAATGTCAGTACAGCTCGATAACTTTATATAACTAATTTTTACATCACAGTTTTTAGGTCTGGCTGAGCCAGCTCATGCGCTGCTCTGCGAGAAATGTAGTAAGGGGATTTCCAAAGTGCTTCCAGAGGCTTTTGCGGGCCTAAAGCTTGTGTTCACGTGTGCGTGCACGCACACAGCCACCATGTGGGTTTCTGTCAAGGCTCACCAGCAGAGGCTCTCTCGTCATGGGTCATCAGCTTTCAAGATAAGAGAGCTTTCTTTCACATTCCTAGAGCCAATCGCTTCCTAGTTTTTTATGTGCTCAAGAAACTTTCAGTGAGACAGTTACTCTTGTGAGCACTTTCCTTTACTATTACTTCCATGAAGTACTGGTGCTTTCCTTCATTAGTACAGCAGACCTGCTGTGAAGTTTTGTATTGTTTTGCAATTGTATTTAAATCGCGCTTACCACCCATTACGAGGCGCTGTGTGTGTAAAGTCCTTCATAAACATGACAGGCCTTCCCTGGAGTGCTGGTGTTTTTATTTATTTGTACAGCAGTCCATCTATGAATTGCTAGTACACGTAATTATAAATACGACAGACCATCTTTAAGTGTTGGAAGTCATAAACATATCTGCACTGCTGTGAGTGCTGATAATCTTAATGATAAGTGCAGCAGCCCTGTTGGAAAGTGCCTGTACGGTTCAGTATAACTACAGCAGCCCTGCTATAAAGTGTTTGTACCATTCAATATAAGTAAAGCAGTTTTCCATTCAAAAGTATAATCTTTCCTTATTAACTTCTGTCATTGCTTATATGTTTATTTATTTTCCTCTCACTCGCTTGTTTTCCCCTCTCTCTTCTGATTTTTGTCCAATTTTCATTTTTTTCTGCTCTCTCGGTCACGGAGTTTGCCTTCTTTGGAAACAATAGGCCTCACCCTTTCTGGTTATTAGCTTCAGAGATCTTCCAGTCTCATATCAAAGTCAAGAAGGCCACAAATAGCAAATAAATCAATTAATGTGACATGAAGAACCGGGTTTTAAACCCAGCGGTGCCAGGGGCACGCCCAAAGTCTTCGGATTCACCTGTCTTGGTATACAGAGACACGGAATACTTCTGGGTGGCGTCAAAGACCACATTTATTAGCTGCAGCTAGTAACAGAAATCCTAACAATACAACGTGGTGTACAACTCAGGAAACTGTTCAATTTTTGTAAGGCAAGGCGTCTCCTTTTATGCCCAATATTCACATTACAAATGCACACCCACTGTACAAAGTTCTAACCAATAAGATACATTTGCCCACGCAGCATCACATATCAAAAACCTCAATTTACATTGTCCCAACCCACAAGTTAATTATTAGGAATGTCCCAAATTCAATCTCCACAAGCCGGACAAACCCATAATTGAAAGCACAATGCATGTAATGAAGACACAATGACATATAACGACCAAGATAAGGCATGTGTAAAGAACCTAAAAGTTAACGATGTCCTCAACATTGATTGGCAATCTCAGACCACGATCAACCAAGGAAATTGGCTTAGCGAGGTCAGTTTCAGGTTAAGGGGTCAGTTTCTTACGGTTCACCTTAGAGTCAAGAAAAGGCCTAGTTAATGAGTGCATGAACAACGAAGCCCATGCAACTTTGTTCGTTCGGTTACCTCCACGGGCCTACGTGATGGCAACACAAAATGGTGGCACGGACAAAATGGAACCCATATTCGAGACAAAGTCTCTGAATACGTAATGAACTCGCAAGTTAACGTGACGAATTCACTCCATATTAGCCGTACTTACTAGATACGGTACAACATCACCAAAATCATGACGGAACCATAACCTCACAGGACAAAACAGAATTTACAGAACCTCAGACCCTCCTTTTGCCATTACGTAGGCAATAACCCAAACTCACGTTAATCTGAATCAAGGTCTATGTCAATATTCATCAGATCATCAAGGTGTTGCTGGAGCATCACCCTACTACTCTCCACTTCTCTTGAGACAGGTCTCCGCACACACAAAGTAGCACAAAGACTACAAATGGCGGGACACACTGGATGCAAAGACAGCAAGGAAAAGGATAGCTAAAACCATACCAAAGAATATTAGAACCTTCCATCCCCATTTGGACAGTAGTCCCCAAAACCATCCAGTCAACGACCAGTCTCCTTCGTCCACATGAATAGACTCAGAAGTCTTATGCAGTCCAGAAATGGCTTGGTATATTGTAGGGGCATTGTCTGGTATGAAAACACAGCAACTAGATTGGATCAATTTACATACCCCTCCTCGATCTGCAAGTATGATATCTAAAACCATATGGTTTTGTAACGTCATAAGACGATCCGCTTGAAGCTCAGCGGTAACATTACTAAGGGCACCTGCAGTTTTTTTTATAGTGGCCTCAACCACTCTTGTAAGTTGTCGTGTATTCCTGCTATTGGCCATAGGACCCCAAAGCGGTAGGAAACCCTTGAAAAAGTCTCCTACTTCCTGTGCTGCGGTATCTTCCTGATCGAAGACACCTCTACCATATCTTGTCCTATGATAGTCCGGAGTAGTAGTGTATGTAGGGGGAAGCAAAAACGCCACATAACAAGTCCCCGAAAAATCAGGTGGCAACCATGTATAGGCTCTGTCGTGACAAACAAAATACGTGCCTTTAGCTGGCACGAACGGAGGAGAAGTCTGAGATGTGTAAACATAGGTTTGAGCACACACACTCTTACCTAGCTGAGCTCTCGGATTCTGACCACTACCTTGCAAACAAAAGTGGCCTCGATGGGGTACAATCCAAATCGGGGGAGAACTTTTTCGTCTCTCCTTCTCTGTCAAACTAGTACTGTATCCAGTCACGTTCCAACCAACATAAGCCTGCACCTCATCCTCAGGGATAGCATTATATGCATCAATATCTCGGATCATATCTACTATTCCCTTTATCAAGGCACTATTACTCGGAGTGTCTTTCATGGAACGTAAGGGATATACCTCATTTGCATAGATGAACATAGTCTGAAAAGCCCATACAGACCCATTGAAAGAAAAAGGCAAAACCGAATAAGGCATACCTCTATCTGTCGTATGAGGCATTAGACCACAAACCCAGCAGTTAGTGGTATTTACTACCAACTGATGCTGATGCAACAGCTGTATAAATGAATTGTTAAAGAAATTCTGACCTCCTTGTCTGTTCATGTTCAGGCAACGTGTAAAATTGGTGCAAAGAAACAGTAGTAGAGGAAAGCATAGGTTGGGAAGTGGGTGCAAATTTCAGTGGTGTAGCATAAACAATCCAACCCACACAAGCTAATGTGATACTTAAAAACATAAAGGAACACAATATGATAAAACATTTGCAACGTATTAATGTACAGAATCTTGTCTTAAAATCCATTTTATCAACAACTCTCTCAGTTACAAAAAACTCCATCCTCTAACGTGCTGCTCACTGCAATTTTCCTTCATCACTTAAGTGTGCGTCCAGGCGTCCTAGACGTCCCTAGAACCGCAGACCTTTCGTCAATACGCGGGTCACCCCTTAAGAACTTATACCGTGACCCTGCAGCTGAGCTCGGATGGTAGCTCAAAAAAGAAAAATAGAACAAAAAAGTTTCTTGTCTGAAAGAGTATAATTCTCGAAAAAATTCAATTTTATTTGTCCATTTTAGACCGCAGATTATAGCGTTCCAGGCACCGTCTGATCCTGGAAAAGTGTCTCTGGTTGCGTAGTGTCAAGTCTCAAATGCAATGGCACAGCTTCTTGCAGAACTTCGTCATCCGCACGTTCCGACCTTGACAGCAGTCCGAGTCGCCAATAACGCCTGGTATGGACCTGTCCACCTCGGTTCCAGATTCTTTGTCCTTTGAAAGTTTCTCACCAGGGTCCACTCGCCAGGTTGAATCGAGTGACCTGCATCCACAGAGGCTGAAGGTAAAGTATCATACTATAGCAAAACAAGATTCCTTTCTGTGTTATTCAGTTTTAGTTTTGTGACCAACTGGTCTACTTTCAGTTTTTGTATTCCTTATATCTAACTGAACAAAAGAGTTATATAGGTACTTATTACTACACGACACTAAAGTGACTTTTTTTCTCTCAACATTTTATTTTCATTTGTTAAAAACATTCACATAAAATTCATCACAGGACATTTCATATCCAACATATATGTTTGAGCATTCCCTAATCTAATACAAAAGTAAATCCTATTCTTATTATTGCTTAAACTATCAAACACAAGATAAAAAACCAATTCTTTTGGCATATACTAAAAATCACTGAATATATGGTACTTCGGGCAGTCCTTTGTCGACGCGTTTCAGTGATTTTTAATATATGCCAAAAGAATTGTTTTTTTATCTTGTGTTTGATATATATATATATATATATATATATATATATATATATATATATATATATACATATATATATATATATATATATATATATATATATATCGACAGTCACTCCAGAAGAACCACCTCCGAACCAGCAGGAACGGCGAAGCAGGAGACAGACCACAGCATTCAGGAGAAAGATTTATTGTTCCAGATTATTCTGTGAGTAACCAGACATGACGCGTTTCGAGCTAAACAGCCCTTGTTCACATATATATATATATATGTTGGATATGAAATGTCCTGTGATGAATTTTATATGAATGTTTTTAACAAATGAAAATAAAATGTTGAGAGAAAAAAAGTCACTTTAGTGTTGTGTAGTAATAAGTACCTATATAACTCTTTTGTTCAGTTAGATATAAGGAATACAAAAACTGAAAGTAGACCAGTTGGTCACAAAACTAAAACTGAAGAACACAGAAAGGAATCTTGTTTTGCTATACCTCGATACCCAGTCTGGTTTCCTGGGACACTCTCTTCCTTTGAAGAAGGTAAAGTATCATACACATGTTGGTGAAGAACACGCAATTTAGCAGTCAAGTCATGTAAGTAATCAACCAACATAGGGTACTCGATGTCGCTATATTTATTCGGCCTCGGCACGCCCCAAACATTTGCCGGGCGACCAAAAACAATTTCGTATGGGCTAAGTCCCACACAAGAAAGTACTGTCGTTCTTGTGGACAAAAGTGCCAACGGCAAGGCATCCGGCCATGTAAGGCCAGTGCTTGCTTGTATCTTGGCCAATTTAAGTTTAAGAGTGCCATTGTAGCACTTGACCAAACCAGCTGACTGAGGGTGATTCGCAGCGTGATATTTCTGTCTGATTCCCAAACCCGCACACACTTTCTTCATAATCTGACCCACAAATTCACTTCCGTTGTCACTCCATACCATTCTCGGCAAACCATATCTAGGGAAATATTCTTTGAGCAAAACCTTGGCTGTAGATAAAACAGTATTATCCTTGAGGGGGTAGGCCTCTATCCATCTGGAAAAGGCACAAACCATTACAAGGACATACTTTAGGTTATTGCATCTTTCTATGTGAATAAAGTCCAGCTGTAGCACCTCAACCGGATACGTTGGAGGAGCAAAATGACCCACTGGAGTTGGAGTTCCCTTGCCAGGATTATGCATCAAGCAAATCATGCAGTTTTTAACCAAATTCTCAGCACATTTAGGAATTCCAGCATTCTGCCATACCGGAGACAACAACTTACATATCCCTTTTGAACTGATGTGAGCCAACCCATGAGCCATCGTAACCACTGGGAGCACATACGCATCAGGCAACAACCATCGCTGGTGCTCCGACAACTCAACCCAACAGCCAGTCGAATCCAACGTTCCCGTAGTCCAACTCCACACACTCAATTCGTTCTCAGTAGCCGCTGCCTGAATCGATTTCACACTTTCTATCATGTCTTCACACATTCCTCCTGCCATAACCCATCTAGCAGGACCTGCAACATACATTCGACTTGTCACATCTTTCGCTGTTTCTCTCGCTACTTCATCCGCAAACGCATAGCCACGACCAACATCATCCGTGACTTTCCTATGTGCACTGCATTTCACAATCGCAACTTGTGTCGGCAAAGTAAGTGACTCAAGAAGTTCATTCACTAATTGTCAATGCTGAATTTTCGTACCATGGGAAGTAAGAAATCCTCTCTCTCTCCACAAACGTCCAAAGCTATGAGCCACGCCAAATGCATATTGGCTATCAGTATACACATTCACTCTCTTTCCTTTCGACAACACACACACTCTCGTCAGTGCAATCAACTCTGCTGCTTGAGCTGAATTCTGTGCATTACCTGCAGTTTCAACAATCGTGTACAAAGTCGTAACCGCATACGCTGCAGTCGTATCGCCATTCGGAAGCTTAAAGCATGAACCATCTACCCATAAGGTACCATCTGGATTCGAAAGAGGAGTATCTTTCAGATCAACTCTACCCTTCGTTTCCTCCTCTGTTCGGAGAAAACAATCATGCTGTTCCTGAGCATCTGTCTCTACAGAAATCGGCAACAATGTAGCTGGATTGAATGTGTTGCACCGCTTAATGTGCACATGACTAGCCAAAAGCGTCAACTCATAACCTGACAAACCCGCACTAGTAAGATGTTGAGTCCTCGTTCTATTCAATAAGGTATCCACTGCATGTGGGACCATCACAATCAATGTATTATCCAATACCAAACCAGCAGACTGTTGGCTACAAACAGCTGCTGCCGCTGTAGCTCTCAAACAACTAGGCAGCGCCCTTGCTACCGGATCTAAAGTAGCTGAAAAATACGCACATGGGCGTTGCTTGTCTCCAAATTGTTGCGTCAACACTGACAACGCACAACCTTCTCTCTCGTGTACGTAGAGTGTAAAAGGCTTACTGTAGTCGGGAGTACCCAACACCGGAGCAGAACACAATGCATCACGCAACTCAGAAAAACTCTTCTGACATTCATCAGACCATGGAAGAGGGTTTGGTGTGTCCTTAAGAGTAAGTGCCAACAAAGGTTTCGCTAGCAAAGAAAAATTCGGAATCCACTGTCTACAATACAAGGTGATACCCAAAAAGGCACGCACCTTTCTCTGTGTGGATGGCACAGTCATTTGAGCAATCGCTTGAATACGTTCTGGGGTCAATCGTCTTCCCTCCTTCGACAAGAAATGACCTAAGTAGGTCACTTCTTGGCGGCAATACTGCAACTTCGAAGGTGACACTTTAGGTGAAGGTCAGACAAATGTCGCAACAAAGAAAGCGTAACTGCTTTACAAATCTCTTCATCATCAGCAGCAACCAACAGATCATCCACGTACTGGACAAGAGTCGCACCAGAAGGCAAGACAAAAGTATCAAGCTGAGTTTTCAAAGCCTGACTATAGATGGAGGGACTCTCACAATAACCTTGAGGAGCGTGCTTAAACCGGAAACTTCGGCCTCCTAAAGAGAAGCCAAAAATATCCCTACTTTCTTCGGCAATTGGAATACTAAAGAAAGCATTCTTCAGATCAATAACAGAACACCAAGCAGCTGAAGCAGGGATCATAGTCAGTAAGGCAGTAATGTCCGGAACAACAGGAAACTGTGGCACGACAATTTTATTGACCTCTCGAAGGTTGATCACAAACTGATACACGGGTGGGTGGGAAGAGTCAGTACGCTTAAGGACAGGCAGAACAGGACTATTACACACATTACCTCTCGTTTCTTCAATCACACCTTTCTCAACCAAATCATAGATAATCGCTAAAAGAGCTCTTTCACCATCACTAGAGATCTTGTATTGGGGAATGCGAGGTAGCTTAGCATTCGACTTGAGGGTAACAACATAGGGTGGAATCTGCAAGAGGCCAACATCATTGGGACCTGTAGCCCAGAGAGTATCAGGGAGCGAACGCAATTCCAGTGGAAGCCGATCTTTAGACAAGTACATTGGAGAAATCACTCTCTTACCCAACGTAAGATGTACTCCAGAAGGAGAACAATGTAATGTTGCATACAATCTTTTCAATAAATCCAAACCCAACAGATTCTCACCACAACCTGTCGTTAGAATAAGGGGTGCTTCCAATTCACAAGGCCCAATAGAAAGAGGCAAAGGACTAGAAACCGGATTACGAACTGGGGCGCCAGAAAATCCTACCGAGACATTCATCAAGCCAGACAAATGTGTGCCAGGGAGTTTAGAGTGCATGATAGAACTCTTAGCCGCACCAGTATCCAAAAGAAAAGGCTCTGACACACCTGATGTAATTACTTCAACATAAGGTCCACTCTGGTCTACTGGAAATGACACTACTCCCTCCCTTTGTCCATGGCTGTCCTAGCTATCATTTACACCAGCACTCTCGCTTTCAACATAATAGTCATCAGTGTAATATTGAGCAGACTGAACGATCGTAACATTCTGTTGATAAAAATAATTCATAGAATTCTGAGGGGGAAAGGAACGTTCATTCTGAGGAAACGTACCACGTCCTCTACCCCTCGATGCTTGTTGAAAACCACCACGACCTCTCTGACCAGAGATACCATTCGTACGCTGTAGCAAAATCGGGCAACAATTCTTGAAATGACCTTCTTCCCTACAATAAGCACACTGATTAGGGCCTAGCGGAAGTCGCGGAGGAAAAGACTCAGGCTTCTGCAACAATCTCTGAAACTGTGGGGGCTGCTGAAACTGGGAAGGTTGCTGACGCTGATGAGAGCGAGGCGGATACGCCTGCTGTAGAAGAACCTTCGTCTTCAATTCTTTAGTCTTCTTCTCTGCTTTATCCTTCTCATCTTTATCTCTATTCTCGTAGTATTGTGCAGTAGCCAATATCTGGGCCGAGGAAGAAACAGCCCATGAACTCTCAGAGTCCTTTAACTTATTAGAAAGCTCAGGGAGCAAATTAAAAACAAACTTATCTACGAACAACCTTTGACCACCTTCTGTACTCATGTCCTGACCACTGTGATCAATAAATGTTTCCTCAAACCTAGTGAAGAAATCAGACACACTCTTGTCTTTCTTTTGTTTGCATGCTGCTAACTTGTCCCAATTCACCCGCATAGGAGGCATCAAGGTTTTCATTAAATTAATAATCCTACCAGGTAATTCTGCAACTAAAGGTTCAGGTTTAGCACCTCCTACCTGTCGACCATCTGCAGCAACAATATTAACCCACGTATCTCCTAACTCTGCCGCATGATCCTCGTGACGGATCTTCGCCCACAAAGGTTGAGGAACTACATTACCCAACAACATATACACGTCAGCTAAATTCATAACGCACGCATCAACTGTCTGAGACAACTCCTTGTAGTAACCAGCAGGATTTTTACGGGGGTCAGGCAAAGTCTGTTTAAGAGCCAGGACCTCAGCTCTCTTCCAAGGAACATGTACCCACACTCGCTGAAAATGAGCCGGTACAGCCGCAATACCCTGATTAGCATTAGCCACAACTTCCTCTCTCCATACAAGGGGAACCTCTCTCATAGGATACTGCTTCACTTTCCTCCTAACAGAAGGATCAGGTTCGAACAACGAATGAGAAGGAAGTCTACACCGAAACGCAAGAAGCGTCTCTACCGCTTCCCCAACATCGGGACCCACTATCGTCTCTTTAGCCAGACCTCCCAGGATATAGCGGCATGGATTAGCAAATTTAGCTGCACAAAAATGGAAATTTAGTGGCACAAATATGGAAATTTAGCGGCATCTTTGCTGCATTTTATTTGGCCATTTTTCCTACAACAAAGGGCTCAATAGCGTGGAGAATGAGTAGCTGTCAAGCAGGGCATAGATCGGAGATTAGCAGAATGCCAAAAGGATAAATAATGATAAGCCCTTAACAGTACAGTTAACATATCTCTCAATGCGCCTCCTGCAGAAAATTCCGGCCTGTAATTGCTAGCGTCTAGGATGCAATTATAATGGGTCGCATTAAATAAGGAGAATTAAATTCATCCGATTTTGTACAACTGCCAGCTGAACCTCAGGGCTGCAGAGCACGGTATTCTTACACTCTTTACTTACTATCCCTATTCCAGTTTGCGCAACAGTAGGGAAGGTGTTGGAATTAATTTCCAATACCTCAGCGCCCCCTACAGAAAGTCGTTGTGATGACTTGCAATGTAAATGCATCGCATACTAACAAGTAACGACTGTGTTGTAATAGTAATGCGATGTAATGACAGCATTGTAAATGCTGTTTCCCGTCTCTGTTGCTCTCTTGTCTTTGTCTCTCTTTCTCTCTCTCTCTTTTTTCTTTGTCTTTTTCTCTCATTCTCTCTCTCGTTCTTTCTCTCTCTGTCTCTCTCTACCTCCCTCTCTTTCTCTCTCTCTCTCTCTCTGTCTCTCTCTACCTCCCTCTTTCTTTCTCTCTCTCTCTCTCTCGCAAACTTTCTTTCTCTCTCTCTCTCTTGCCTGCGGAAGTAAATCCATGGAGCTGGAGACAGAGGCTGCAGCCCTGGACCTTGATAAAGCGGCCTCCAGTGACCCCATCCGTCACCCGCCCTTCCTTACACTCTTTCTGCCTCCCAATTCTCCCTCTCTTATTTGTGTTTTGCCGCTTTTAGCTCCTCTATCCTCCTTCCTGTTTCACTCTTTCCACTGTCCCATTCAGCTTTCTGTTTCTCATGCCCCCTTTTTTCTGTGCCTCAATCACTCATCCTCTCTCTCTCTCACACACACACACACACACATCTTTCTCTCCTAATCGATATCTCTCTCATCAGCCGAGTCTCTTCTCCCCCGTCCCTCTCTCTTTCCATCTTTGGATCTTTCTAGCACCCTGCCGCTCTAGTTCTCTTGTCGCCCTCTCTCCCTTCCTCGCACTCTCTTCTCTCTCTAACTCTCATACTTTCATTCTTCCAGACACTGTCTTTCTTCCCCTTCCTCTCTCGCCCTCTTTCTCGCACATTCACCCTCCCTCTTTCTCTCCTGCTCACTCCTCTCTACTTTTCTCCACCTTTCACTTTCATTCGCCCAGTTTCTCTCACCCTCTACTACCCTTTCCTTCTTTCCTACCTCTATGACTTCTTTGCTCACTCCCCCTCTCTTTCACCCCTTCTTTCTCGTCTCACTTGCCCCATACCCTCAGTTTTCATTCTTGCTCCCCCTCTTTACCTTTGCGCTCCACCTTTCACCTTTATCCTCCCATTTTCTTTCACCCCTACCCTTTCCTTCTAAACCCACCCCTCTCCCTTGCTTTCACCCCTTTCCTCTCCTCACACATGTGCCCCCAGCCACTCTCCCTTTCTTTCACCCCTTTCTTCTCCTCACACGTGCCTCCACCCCCTCTTTCGCTCTCTCTCCGGTCTGTGGTCCTCCGTGCAGGAAGCCGATGGTAACTGCCGCTCGCATCCTCCGGAGGGAAACCCCGAGGTCTCGCAGAACGACAAAGATCTGACACTACAGCACGAAAAAAAGAAAAGCCCGAAATTTACCAGCTCTAAAAATGAACCGGAGGAGGAGGGGGGGCTCTTCTCCCCAAATGAAGGGCAGAAACCATCAGCACGCGAGGGGGCCTGGCTGCCCCCTGCCTCCGTGCCCTGTTTGTACGTCTGAGGTATGTTTGTGCCGAGGCTCACACAGGGTGAAACTGGATGAGCTGCGTCATACAGACCCCCCAGGATATAGCGGCTTTTGTAAAAATGCCGCGCGATTTCTACAAAAGTGCCGATTTCGCGGGCACTTTTGTAAAAATCGCGGCATTTTTACAAAAGTGCCGATTTTGCGGCAAACCGCGAAATCGCAAAATCCTGGAGGGTCTGTTTAGCAAATTCAGACTGAACATCAAGCACTTCCTGCGGAATCGGACCCAACTCATTATTTTCCCATTCTTCACGAAGGAAAGTACACATTACATCAAAAACATACCTTTGCTTAGGCGGATCCCACTGTAAGAAAACATCCATAACCGCTTGTAAATTATACCTAGAAACATTTAAAACCCATCTACGAGCCAAAAGATCCAACACTGCCAGCTCTTCGGAACCAGGAAGCTGACTATGACTCTGCTTTCGTTCCGAAACCGGGGTCATATTTATTGACCCAAAGAGTGGAGACAAAAGACTAGCAACAGTCTCAGCCATTCGTTTTCGGGCAGAAGGAGAAGAAGTTGGCATAAGGACAGGAGACAAAGTGTTTTGAGGTGACAGAGACGTAGGGTCAGTAGCAAAGGAAGTCGAAGGTAAAGGAGAGGAAGGCAAAGGAGTTTGAGGCAGAACTGTTAGCAAAGTTGGCGGCCCT
This sequence comes from Lissotriton vulgaris, assembly GCF_964263255.1. Classification (NCBI taxonomy): domain Eukaryota; kingdom Metazoa; phylum Chordata; class Amphibia; order Caudata; family Salamandridae; genus Lissotriton; species Lissotriton vulgaris. Next base: position 795,801,957 of record NC_141697.1, read on the forward strand.
AAAGGAGGCTGCGTCAATGGAGGAAGAACCACCTGGGGAAGAGCTGGTGGCTGGACAGCAACAGGGGGTTGAACAACAGGGGGTCGCGGAGGTGCCGTAGCACTCTGCAGATAAGGGGGTGGTAATCTCAACAAATGCGACATCAAAGGATCCTTTTCAGGGTCATTTGTCGCATTCGGAAGAAGAGGTGGCAAAGCTGGATAATATTTGTCAATGGCCATGCAATGTTGTCTATCTGACACCTTAATCGCATGATCTGCTTCATTTTCTTTAAACTGCCTAGCAGCTTGTAGTATCGATATATTCTTTTCTTTCCTATCTCTCTTAGCTTGCTTAATTTCTCGCTGTTTGGCTTCCTTACGCCAGAGGCGGAAAGAGTCAAACATCGCCGGCCGGGCTTTCTTCCTAAATAGCGCAACTTCTAGGTTATCTAAAACCTCTGATTCGAAACTACCATGTTGGGGCCATCGTAAGACACCATCTTTCTTCGTATAACGGATCCATACTTCATTAAACGTAATTGGACCCATGCCATGCTTTGAATAGAGCTCATAAGTTGGAGTTCCAACCGGAGGTATCGGACACGAGTCCTCCAATCGGGAATCCCTGTTATAACTACAACAAAACCATTTCCGAAATTTGCTAAGACCAGGCATCTTATAGCTCACTAATCTAGCTTCAAACTTTAAGGGGTTATCAATAAAAAAACTATATACTCGCAAATATACGAGCCCCTCTGCTTTGGTAATTGCAATAACCAAATCAAAGAAACCAAACAAAGTCGTGGGAGCGACCCACTTGTACTTAACCAAAATGTCTGTCACGCCGCCAGAGGACCGTCTAACGTCTTGCCGTACAAATCATCACAAAAGGGTCCAAGACAGGGCGACAGTCAGGGCAGCAGTCCTTCGTAGCCGTCGGAAAGGGGGAAGCCTCGCAGTAAAAACCTTCGGTCCACAGTCGACATGCAGGGGTCGATGAAGTGGGGGCCCTCCTCCAGAATTTCCTCACGAAGCTCCTCACAATCTTTGGGCTTGGACTGGTACCGCTGAAGTCGCCCTACGTTGGGCGCTAGTTGAAGAACCGGGTTTTAAACCCAGCGTTGCCAGGGGCACGCCCAAAGTCTTCGGATTCACCTGTCTTGGTATACAGAGACACGGAATACTTCTGGGTGGCGTCAAAGACCAAATTTATTAGCTGCAGCTAGTAACAGAAATCCTAGCAATACAACACGGTGTACAACTCAGGAAACTGTTCAATTTTTGTAAGGCAAGGCGTCTCCTTTTATGCCCAATATTCACATTACAAATGCACACCCACTGTACAAAGTTCTAACCAATAAGATACATTTTCCCACGCAGCATCACTTAGCAAAAACCTCAATTTACATCGTCCCAACCCACAAGTTAATTATTAGGAATGTCCCAAATTCAATCTCCACAAGCCGGACAAACCCATAATTGAAAGCACAATGCATGTAATGAAGAAACATAGAAAGGAAACAATGACAGATAACGAGCAAGATAAGGCACGTGCAAAGAACCTAAAAGTTAACGATGTCCTGAACATTGATTGGCAATCTCAGACAACGATCAACCAAGGAACTTGGCTTAGCGAGGTCATTTTCAGGTGAAGGGGTCAGTTTCTTACAGTTCACCTTAGAGTCAAGAAAAGGCCTAGTTAATAAGTGAATGAACAACGAAGCCCATGCAACTTTGTTCGTTCGGTTACCTCCACGGGCCTACGTGATGCCAACACAAAATGGAGGCACGGACAAAATGGAACCCATATTTGAGACAAAGTCTCTGAATACGTAATGAACTCGCTAGTTAACATGACGAATTCACTCCATATTAGCCGTACTTACTAGATACGGTACAACATCACCAAAATCACGACGGAACCATAACCTCACAGGACAAAACAGAATTTACAGAACCTCAGACAGAGCAGCAAAGGTCCCAAGGAACCTTGCTACCACCCTGCGTCTATTAAAGCTCTTACCTGCACAGCTGCAACGGTTAGTATAAGTGAAACTGCCATGCTGTGAACTACTGATATACTTAATGATATGTGCAGCAACCCTTCTGTGAAGTGCTGATGTACTTAATGATATGTTCGAACCCTCTTGTACCCCTCTACCCCTCTTGTACCCCTCACCCCTCGGCCACGCTTCTACCCCTCTACCCTTTTTCTACCCCTGAGGATCTTTAATTTCGACTCCATCTTACATTTCACCGCCATTTTGTGTTGCCTTTACACAGGCTGCTTGATGAACGAAGTATCTCTGCCCTTTTGGACTGCAACGTGTTGAAAACGCCTCCGTCCTTGTTTTGAAACCAATCTCAGACACTACTACGGCCTAACTAATCCTTGTCTGGACTACCTAATCCCCGTATCAACTATCTGTTAGCCTTTAGTATTCTTCTCTTGCCTATCTTATCTTTTTGGCCTTCGCTATTCTCTCCCTGTGTTTTCCCATTTCACAGCCTTTCTTTTGAAGCATACAGACATGTCCTGCCATTGCAACACTGAACTATGGGTACCAGTATTAATTAACTCTGGGGGCTGGATAGCACACAACATGTAAACAGAGAGCATTCTGGTTGCACAACACCTTGTTTTCGAACTCTTCTGATTGGCTAAAACTTTGTGCATTGGGTGTATGTTTGTACAGATGTATTTTTGCTGTAAAAGACTGTGAGCCACGGAGTAAAGTGGCATTCTCCTGAGAACCTACTTGGTGTACTTCTTGGACAACTGTGCTTAGCTGAAGCTAATAAACTTGGTCTTTCTACGCCAATAGAGTATTCCGTGTCTCTGTGCAACAAGGAAGGTGAACTCGAAGATTTCAGGCGTACCCTGCGCCGCCAGGCCCAAAGGCCCGGTTCTTCAATTGGCAGACTAACGTGGGGTGGCTTCAGAGGTAGCGGTTGAGCCCGAGGATCGTGAGAGGCCGCACAGGAAAATTCCGGAGGAGGCGCCCCCACACCAGCGACCCCTGTACGTCGAAAAGTGGACCGATGATCTTTTGAGGTTCGGTTTCTCCTTTCCAACGGCCGCTGGTGACTGCTGCCCTGACTGCCGCCCTGCCATGGTCCCTTTTGGTGATGACTGGTATTGCGAGACGTTAGACGGACCTCTGTTGGCGTAAGAAGACATTTTTGTTAAGTCCTGGTGGGTAGCGCCCACTTCTTTGTTTTTGGGTTATTTGATTCAATTATTGCAATAATAAGTCAAGGGGTGAGTACGTTTGTACTGTTTACTTTTGATTAGCCCCTTGTTGTTTGTACAGGAGCCAGTGAGATAACGATGCCTGGTTTCAGTAAGTTTAGGAAATTGTGTTGTTTTGGTTGCGATAGGGACTCCCGACTGGAGGACTCTTGTCCAATTCCTCCGGTTGGAACTCCTACTTATGAGCTCTATTCTAAACATGGTGTGGGCCCCATCACCTTTAATGAAGTGTGGGTCCGCTATACGAAGAAAGATGGTGTTTTGCAGTGGCCACATAATGGTAGTTTTGAGCCTGACATTTTAGATAATTTAGAAGCTACTTTGTTTAAAAGAAAAGCCCGGCCGGCTATGTTTGACTCTTTTCGCCTTTGGCGCAAGGAAGCCAAACAGAAAGAAATTAAACAGGCAAAAAGAGATAGGAAAGAAAGAGGCATGACTGTTATACAGGCTGCCCAGCAGTTTAAAGATAATGAGATAGATTGTGCGATTAAAGTTTCAGATAGGCAACATCGCATGGCGATCGATAAATGTTACCCGGTGCTGCCAACTTCTCCCCCAAATCCCGACGTTGATCCTGAGAAGGATCCTTTCATGTCCCACTTGTTAAGATCGCCCCTGCCCTATGTACTAGGTACTAATGCACCCCCATTTTTGCCACCTGTCCAGCAACCTGTTGTTCTCCAACCAGTTTCTGCACCTCTACCACAGCCCCTTTGCCACTCCTTCCAGCTCCTTTGCCTTCGGCTCACTTGCCTTCGACTCCTTTGCCTCAGCCTTCTTTGCCCTTGGCTTCCCTTCTATCTGTTGTCTCCTCTCCTGCTCCGTCTCATGCTTTATCCCCTGCCCTTCTGTCAACTTCTCCCTCAGTTCGTAAACGGATAGTTGATACCGTTTCTGGCCTTTTATCTCCTTTCTTTGGGTCAGTAAGCATGACTCCTGTCCTTCCCCGTAGGCAGACCCGCAGTTTACTCCCAGATTCTCGAGAACCAGATACGTTAGATCGCCTTGCTCCCAAATGGATCATGAATGGTCCCGAGTATACCGTACAAGATATCATGGGCACTTTTGAGCAGTGGGATGCCCCTACACAAAGATTCGCTTTTGATGCCATGTGTGGCATTCTAAGTCAGGAATGGGAGGCCACGGGATTGGGATTAGCTCCCCAGGGTTTGCTGGATGTTCGGGCTGACTTTGATAAGGGAGTTATTGTGGGTCCTGAGGTTGAGGATACTATACAGACACTTGTCACCTTCAGATCAATGTTCATTTCCTGGTCCTTGTCCGAACCCGATCCTTCTGTTAGGCGCACACTAAAACACTATCCTATGAGAGAGGTTCCCCCAGTATGGAGAGAAGAGGTTCCATGGTAATCCACTTATACCAGCTCACTTTCAACGTATATGGATACATGTACCTTGGAAGAGATCTGAGGTTTTGACCCTTAAACAGTCCTTACCTGACCCCCGTAAAAACCCTGCTGGTTATTACAAGGAATTGTCTCAAACTGTTGATGCTTGTATCATGAATTTGGCTGATATAACTATGCTGATATGAAATGTTGTCCTGCAACCGTTGTGGGCTAAGATTCGGAAAGAGGATCACGTCCAAGAATTAGGAGGTGATTGGGCTGCTATACTTGCCGCTGATAGACTCCAAGTGGGTGGTTCTAAACCTGATGATTTAGTTGCACAACTTCCTGGTAGGATTATTACCTTAATGAAAACCATGATGCCCGCTCTGCGAGTGAACTGGGATAAGTTAGCTGCCTGTAAACAGAAGAAGGATGAGAGTGTCTCCGATTTATTTACTCGTTTCGAGGAGAAGTTTGTTGATCACAGTGGTCAGGATATGAGCACAGAGGGTGGACAACGATTGTTCGTGGATAAATTTGTATTTAATTTACTTCCCGAACTCTCTAATAAATTAAAGGATTCCGAAAGTTCATGAGCTGTTTCTTCTACTGCCCAGATATTGGCTACTGCTCAGTATTATGAAAATAGGGATAAGGAGGAGAAGGATAAACTTGATAAAAAGACCAAAGAATTAAAGACGAAAGTTCTTTTGCAACAGACTTATCCCCCTTGCCCTGCTCAGCGTCAGTTTCAGCCGACTCCCCAATTTCAGAAGCTGTTTCAGAAACCTGAGCCCTTTGTCCCACAGCCTCCACCAGTTGGTCCGAATCAATGCGCCTATTGTAAAGAGGAAGGTCACTTCAAGAATAATTGCCCGGTTTTATTGCAGCGTGCTGGTGGTACGCCTGGGCCGCGAGGCAGAGGTGATTTTCAGCCCACACCTAGGAGGAGGGGGCGAGGTACAATGTCCAGGGATCAACGTTTCTTTCCGCCTCAAAATTCCATTAATTATTTTGATCAGCAAAATACTCAGTCTGCCCATTATTATAATGATGATTATTATATGGAAGATGAGAATCAGGATTTCTCCAGCTAGGACAGCCATAGACAAAGTGAGGGAGTCATATCAGTTCCAGTGGACCAAAATGGGCCTTATGTTGATGTCATTGCGCTTGGTGTGTCAGAGCCACTTCTCTTGGATACTGGTGCAACGCAGAGTTCTATCATCCACTCTAAACTCCCTGGGGCACCTTTGTCTGGCTTAACAAATGTTTCTGTAGGATTTTCTGGTGCCCCAGTTCGTACCCCATTTTCTTGTTCTCTGCCCATTTCGATAGGTCCTTATGACTTAGAGGCTCCGTTTATCTTGACGACTGGTTGTGGTAAAAATTTGTTGGGTTTGTACTTGTTGAAAAGACTATATTCAACACTGCATTGTTCTCCTTCTGGTGTACATCTTACTTTAGGGAAGAGACTGATTTCCCCGAAATATTTGTCTAGAGACCAACTCCCTCTTGAATTACGCTCCCTGCCTGCCACTCTTTGGGCTACAGGCCCCAATGATGTTGGCCTCTTACAGATTCCACCCTGCATTGCCACCCTCAAATCTAATGTTAAGTTACCTCGCATTCCTCAGTATAAGATTTCTAGTGATGGTGAAAGAGCGCTCTTGGCCATTATTTATGATTTGGTTGAGAAAGATGTGATTGAAGAGACAAGGGGAAATGTATGCAATAGTCCTGTCTTGCCTGTTCTTAAACGTACTGACACTTCCCAACCACCTGTTTATCGCTTTGTGATCGATCTCCGGGAGGTCAACAAGATTGTTGTACCCCAGTTTCCTGTCGTCCCAGATATCACTGCTCTATTGGCAATGATACCTGCTTCGGCTGCCTGGTTCTCGGTCATTGACCTTAAGAACGCTTTCTTTAACATTCCCATTTCTGAGGAAAGTAGGGATATTTTTGGTTTCTCTTTGGGAGGCCGAAGTTTACAGTTCAAGCGTGCACCTCAAGGCTATTGTGAGAGTCCCTCCATTTACAGTCAGGCTTTGAAAACTCAGCTCAATGCTGTCACTTTGCCTCCAGGCGCCACCCTTATTCAATACGTAGATGATCTGTTGGTTGTTGCTGATTATGAGGAAATTTGTAAACAAGTTACTGTCTCATTGTTACGTCACTTGTCTGACCTTCATCACAAGGTTTCGCCCTCTAAATTGCAATATTGTCGCCAAGAGGTTACCTACTTAGGTCATCTCTTGTCGAAGGAGGGACGGCGATTGACCCCAGAACGAATGCAAGCAATCGCACAAATGTCTGTACCATGTACACAGAGACAGGTACGTGCCTTTTTGAGTATTACGTCTTATTGTAGACAGTGGATTCCAAATATTTCTTTGTTAGCAAAACCTCTGTTAGCACTTACCCTTAAGGATACAACACAACCTCTACCTTGGACAGAGGAATGCCAGAAAAGTTTTTTTGATTTGCGTACTTCCTTGTGTTCTGCTCCTGTGTTGGGTACTCAGGATTACAGCAAGCCTTTCACACTTTATGTGCATGAGAGAGAAGGTTGTGCGTTGTCAGTTTTGACACAACAATTTGGGGACAAGCAGCGCCCATGTGCCTATTTTTCGGCTACATTAGACACTGTAGCTAAAGCCTTACCTAGTTGTCTGAAGGCTACAGCAGCAGCAGCAGTTTCCATTCGCCAGTCTGCTGAATTGGTACTAGACAATACTCTTATCGTCATGGTGCCACATGCAGTACATACTCTCCTAAATAGGACAAAAACTCAGCACCTTACGAGCGCTTGCTTATCTGGGTACGAGCTGAGGCTCCTGGCTAGCCACATACACATTAAACGATGTAATACCCTAAATCCAGCTACACTGTTACCAATCCCAGTAGAGAAAGTCACTCAGGAGCAACATGATTGTTTTCTCTGTACAGAGGAAGAGACGAAAGGTAGAATCGATTTAAAAGATATGCCACTCCTGGACCCGGATGTGATCCTATGGGTGGATGGTTCTTGTTTCAAGCTTCCCAATGGTGAAACGACTGCGGCCTATGCTGTTACCACTTTGCATACAGTTGTAGAGACAGCGCGCATTAGGCATAATTCAGCCCAAGCAGTTGAATTGATAGCTCTGACTAGAGCTTGCGTATTGGCTAAAGGAAAGAAAGTGAATGTGTTCACCGATAGCCAGTATGCATTTGGGGTGGCCCACAGTTTTGGCCGCCTCTGGAGGGAAAGAGGATTCTTCACCCCCCAGGGTACTAAAATACAGCATGATCAGTTAGTAAATGACCTGCTAGAATCACTTGCTTTGTCCACTCAGATAGCAATTGTGAAGTGTAGTGCGCATAAGAGGATCACTGATGACGTGGGTAAAGGAAATGCTTTTGCGGATCAGATAGCGAAAGAGACAGCTAGAGATGTGATGAGTCGTATGTATGTTGCAGGCCCTGCTAGATGGGTCAGCCAAGGAGGAATGTGTGAGGACACAATAGAAAGTGTGAAAATGATTCAGGAAGAGGCTACAGAGAAAGAATTGAGTAAGTGGAAAGATGGCATCGGAATGTTGGATGCGACGGGGTGTCGGATAGAATTGTCGGAACATCAGCGTTGGCTGTTACAGGACGCCTATGTGCTTCCAGTAGTTACTATGGCGCATGGTCCAGCCCACATTAGTGCGAAAGGAATATGAAAGCTTCTAGCACCTGTATGGCAGAATTCGGGGATCCCTAAATGCACAGATAATCTTGTTAAGCATTGCATTGTTTGTTTAATGCATAATCCAGGAAGGGGGACACCAACCCCAGCAGGCCATTTTGCTCCCCCAACGTATCCTTTCGAGGTGTTGCAAATAGATTACATTCACATGGAGAGATGCAGTAACTTAAAGTATGTCCTTGTGGTGGTGTGCGCCTTTTCCAGATGGATAGAGGCCTACCCTCTCAAGGATAATACTGCTTTGTCTACAGCCAAGGTCCTTCTGAAAGAATACTTCCCGAGGTTTGGTTTACCTCGAATTGTCTGGAGTGACAATGGAAGCGAATTCGTGGATCAAAGCATGCAGAAAGTATGTGCAGGTCTTGGTATTAGGCAGAAATTCCATGCGGCAAACCACCCTCAGTCAGCAGGTTTGGTAGAGTGCTATAATGGCACTCTCAAGCTTAAACTTGCGAAGATACAGGCCAGCACGGGTCTTGCTTGGCCCGATGCATTACCTTTGGCTCTTTTGTCCACCCGAACAACTGTTCATTCTCGTGTGGGACTTAGCCCATACGCGATAGTGTTTGGACACCCGGCAAATGTCTGGGGAGTCCCTAGGCCCAAAAAGCACTCAGACATAGAATACCCAATGTTGGTTGACTATTTGCATGACCTCACCACTAAATAGCGTGTTCTCCATCAGCAGGTACACAACACTTTGCCTCAGGCTTCTTCAGATCCCGGGCACACTATCCAACCCGGGGACTGGGTGTGCCTGAAAAAATTCCAAAGGACGAGGAACTTGGAGCCTCGCTGGCGAGAGCCGAGACAGGTCCTACTGACGACACGTACAGCTGTGAAAGTGGTTGGAAAAAAGAACTGGATCCATGGTGTGCACCGCAAAAAGGTACCCTTGCGTTTGCCCTTTGACCAGTGGGTCAGCAAAGGTGTAGGTGATTTTGAAGGAGAAAGGGTCCCCCGGTTTGTATCTTTTGGTGATGCACACCTGGAGTGGACTCGGACTGAGAAGGAAGACGATGATGTTTTGCAAGAAGCTGTACCATCGCATCTCAGAATAAATACAACTCATCCATAGACACTTTTCCAGGACCAGACTGTGCCAAACAAGACCAGATACAATTTGAGGCCTAGAGCGGCCAAGGACAGTTGAGATTTTCTTTTCTTTATTCCTGAATTGTATTTTTTTTCCATACGATACTTGAATCATCCAATTAAGTTGCAGGGTCTTGGTAGGAGACTTGGTTTGTGACCTGAGTAGTGGCAATAGGCCTGCAAGACCTGCAGTGTCATAGGACGGCTAATAACCACAGCTAAGTGAGATAGGAAGATTGCCACAAGCAACACTTTAGAGGATGAATTCTAGTGAATTAGAAAATGACAAAAGAACAAAAATGAAGAGAAAATACCGTAAATTATTATTTAGTAGATGTGGTGTAGCATTATGTGTTTTAACCCTTTTATGTATTTTATTAGCTTGTGTGGGTTGGGTTACTCACACTTTGCAGCCAACATCTGTACCTATATCTACCTCCCGGCCCATATCTTTTCGCACTACTGCTTCCCCACACCAATTTCATAATCTACCAGAGCACGAGCAAATTAGGAGAATGGAGTATTTTAACAATTCCTTCATTCAATTGTTACACCAGCATCAATTGGTGATCAATACCACCGATTGCTGGGTATGTGGACTTTTAGCCCATAATACAGATAAAGGAATGCAATATTTAGTTCTACCTTTCTCCCTAAAAGGATCTGCTTGGGCTTACACCTCTATGTTTGCCAATGCCTATGCCTATACGGACCAACATCGACATCCTGTTGGTCCGTATAGGGATGGAATTGACGTTAGTCATGATGCACTAATAAAAGGAATAGTGGCTATGTCAAAACATTACAAGAAATTTAATGAATTCCCCACTGACGAACGACAAGCATACATTGATTGGAATGTGACACATTATGTCACTAGTCTTACAGACAGAGCTAAAAGGAAAAGATCCCCAACTATATATACTGTACCCCGCCAAGGTCACTTATGTCCCCAAGGAAATGGTCAAAGTTCTAAGGCTCAATTAGGAAAGAGCATTTGTAACATCACATATACCTATGCATCCCAAACGTCCCCACCACTGGTAGCGTCTCAAGGGACATATTTCGTTTGCCATGACAGAGCCTATACATGGCTATCAGCCGATTTCTCAGGAACTTGTTATATAACTTTTCTCCTCCCTCCAACATATACAGCTCCTTCGGGACATCACAAGACAAGGTACGGTAGAGGGGTTATTGCTTTGGAAGACACAGCAGGACAAGAAGGAGGCGATTTCCTTAAGGGATTCCTCCTATTTTGGGGCCCTATGGCCAATAGTAGAAATATCAGGCATCTTATTCGAGTAGTTGAACCAACAATAAATGAAACTGTCGGAGCACTGAGTAATATAACTGCCGAGCTTCAGGCGGATCGCCTTATGACATTACAAAACAGAATGGTGTTAGACATCATTCTTGCAGATTGTGGTGAAGTATGTAAATTGATCGGATCCAGTTGTTGCATTTACATACCTGACAACTCCCCTACAGTATAGCAGGCCATCTCTAAATTACACCACATTGCTGAGTCCATCCACCAGGACGAAGGAAACTGGTCTCTGATGGGATGGTTTTGGAGACTACTGTCCACATGGGGATGGAAGGTATTGACCTTTGTTGGAGTAGTTTTGGCCATCATCTTTTCGTGTTGCCTTTGTTTGCAATGTGGCCCCGCAATCTGTGGTCTTTGTGCTACTATGTGTGTCCCAAGACCCATGTCACAGAAAACAGAGAATATGAAGATGATATTGCAGCAACAGCTTGACAACCTCATGACCATCGACATCGATTCAGATTAGCGTGAGTCTTTGTGAATTGCCTGCGTAATGGCAAAAGGAGGGTCTGAGGCTCTTTAATTTCGGCTCCATCTTACATTTCGCCGCCATTTTGTGTTGCCTTTACACAGGCTGCTCGATGAACGAAGTATCTCTGCCCTTTTGGACTGCAACGTGTCGAAAACCCCTCCGTCCTTGTTTTGAAACCAATCTCAGACACTAGCGGACCTAACTAATCCTTGTCTGGACTACCTAATTCCCGTATCAACTATCTGTTAGTCTTTAGTATTCTTCTCTTGCCTATCTTATCTTTTTGGCCTTTGCTATTCTCTCCCTGTGTTTTCCCATTTCACAACCTTTCTTTTGAAGCATACAGACATGTCCTGCCATTGCAACACTGAACTAAGGGTACCAGTATTGATTAACTCTGGGGGCTGGATAGCACACAACATGTAGACAGAGAGCATTCTGGTTGCACAACACCTTGTTTTCTAACTCTTCTGATTGGCTAAAACTTTGTGCATTGGGTGTATGTTTGTACAGATGTATTTTTGCTATAAAAGACTGTGAGCCACGGAGTAAAGTGGCAGTCTCCTGAGAACCTACTTGGTGTACTTCTTGGACAACTGTGCTTAGCTGCAGCTAATAAACTTGGTTTTTCTACGCCAACAGAGTATTCCGTGTCTCTGTGCAACAAGGCAGGTGAACTCGAAGATTTCAAGCGTACCCTGTGCCGCCAGGCTCAAAGGCCCGGTTCTTCACCCCTCTTCTACCCCTCTTCTACTCTTCTACCCCTCTATCCCCTTCTACCCCTCTTCTACCCCTTCTACCCCGCTACCAACTTCTACCCCTCTTCTACCCTTCTACCCATCTACACCTCATCTACCCTGCTACCCCTCTTGTACCCCTCTACTCCCCTTGTACCTCTCTTCTACCCCTCTTCCACCCCTCGACCTTCCACTCTTCTACCCCTCTACCCTGTTTCTACCCCTCTTCTACTCTTCTACCCCTCTTCTTCCCCTATACCCCTCTTCTAGCCCTCTACCCCTCTTCTACCCATCTACCCCTCTTCTACCCCTCTACCCCTCTTCTACCCCTCTTCTACCCCTCTAACCCTCTTCTACCTCTCTACTACCCCTCTACACCCTCTACCCTACTACACCTCTACCCCTCTTCTACCCCTCAACCCCTCTACTACCCTTCTACTACCCCTCTACCCCTCTACTACCCCTCTAACCCTCTTCTACCCCTCTACTACCCCTCTACCCCTATTCTACCACTCTACTACCCCACTACCCCTCTTCTACCCCTCTACCCCTCTTCTACTCCTCTACCCTTCTACCCCTCTTCTACTCTTCTACCCCTCTTCTACCCCATTACCCCTCTTCTACCCTTCTACCCCTCGTCTACCCTTCTACTACCCCTCTACCCCTCTACTACCCCTCGACCCCTCTTCTACCCCTATCCCTCTTCTACCCCTCTTCTTCCCCTATACCCCTCTTCTACCCCTTTTCTACACCTCTACCCATCTATCCATCTTCTCCCCACCACCCCTCTTGTACAATTCTACTACCCATCTACCCTACTACTACTCCACTACCCCTCTACTGCCCCTCTACCTCGCTACTACCCCTCTACCTCTCTACTACCCCTCTACCCCTCTTCTATCCCTCTACCCCTCTACTACCCCCTACTACCCCTCTACCACCCCTCTACCATGCTGCTACACCTCTACCCTTCTACTACCCCTCTACCCCTCTTCTACCCCTCTACCCCTTTTCTACCCCTCTACTCTTCTACCCCTCTACCCCTTTTCTACCACTCTAACCCTCTTCTACTCTTCTACCCCTCTACCCCTTCTACCCCTCTTCTACCCCTGGTCTACCCTCTTCCACCCCTCTCTTCTACCCTCTTCTACCCCTCTTCTACCCCTCTATCTCTCTTCTACCCTTCTACCCCACTACCCCTCTTCTACCCCTCTACAGCATCACTCAGCAGCACCACAGCATCAGTCAGGGCCAGCACAACAACACTCAGGTCCAGCACAGCATCACTCAGCACCACCACAACATCAATCAGCACCACCACAGCATAACTCAGCACCACCACCGCATCCCTCAGCACCACCACCGCATCACTCAAGGCCACCACAGCATCACTCAAGGACACCACTGCATCACTCAATGCCACTACAGCATCACTCAGCATCAACACTGCATCACTCAGCACCAACACTGCATCACTCAGCACCACCAACGCATCAGTCAGCACCCCCACAGCATCAGTCAGCACCACCACAGCATCCCTCAAAGCCACCACTGCATCGATCAAGTACACCACAGCATCACTCAGCACCACCACCGCATCACTCAGCACCACTACAGCATCAGTCAGCGCCACCACAGCATCACTCAGCACCACCACCGCATCACTCAGCACCACCACAGCATCAGTCAGCGCCACCACAGCATCACTCAGCACCACCACAGCATCACTCAGCACCACCACCGCATCCCTCAGCACCACCACCGCATCACTCAAGGCCACCACAGCATCACTCAAGGACACCACTGCATCACTCAATGCCACCACAGCATCACTCATCATCAACACTGCATCACTCAGCACCAACACTGCATCACTCAGCACCACCAACGCATCAGTCAGCACCCCCACAGCATCAGTCAGCACCACCACAGCATCCCTCAAAGCCACCACTGCATCGATCTAGTACACCACAGCATCACTCAGCACCACCACCGCATCACTCAGCACCACCACAGCATCAGTCAGCGCCACCACAGCATCACTCAGCACCACCGCATCACTCAGCACCACCACAGCATCAGTCAGCGCCACCACAGCATCACTCAGCACCACCACAGCATCACTCAGCACCACCACAGCATCACTCAGCGCCACCACAGTATCACTCAGCCCCACCACCACATCACTCAGGACCAGCACAGCACCACTCAAGGCCAGCACAGCACCACACAGGGCCAGCACAGCATCACTCATGGCCAGCACAATATCACTCAGGGCAAGCACAATATCAATCAGGGCCAGCACAAGACCAGCACAGCATCACTCAAGTGGCACTTTCTTATAAAAACTTTTTAGCATGCTGCACAGCAGCCACACTTCTCTACAGCACAGCTTAAACACATTGGCAAAGTCAATAGCTCTGTCTATACACTTATAAGGCCCCAAAGGCGAGGCCTATGGCTATGCCAATGCTTGTTGAAGGTAGCAGTACATATAACTGCTGTAGGCTGCAGCATAGTATATCACACTACTTTCTGGCCTTACCATTGGTAACTAATGTAAATTAAATGGTGACCATATTTGGTATTAGTAAAAGTGGATTTGGTTAAATGGAGATTTTATTTAAAAAGATCGCTATCTAATGAGATGACTTTTTCCCTCCATTTGAAGGACAGTGTCTCTCTTCAATATGCCTAAATTATAACTTTTTACCTAAATTTGCAGTTTTTTTGATGGTAAGTATGGAATCGTAAATACCTTTCAATATAGGTGACTGAGAGTGGAAAGTTAGTCACTAATCTTAAAATATGAAAAAGGCCTTTTAATTATACATATGGGAACTCCTATAAATAATCCAATGATCCGGAAATTATTGATGAAAAATCAGAAACTTTTATTTGTTTAATCAGTACAGAAAAACAATAAGAGAGAGAGAGAGGGCGTAATATCATCAACCAGAATTTGTGAGAATTAATCCAGTTAATCAGAAATGGTAATATTAGCATGCTACCTGAAAGTAGGAAAAGGAAAAGATGGGAAAGGTATGGTAAAATCTAATCTTCCCTTAATGTAATTATTTTTTATTAAAGCCCAAAAATAAAAAGGGACCTGAAAACGAATTATTGGAATTTTTTGAGTGGATCAATTCCTGTGACACCAACTTAAGGTTCACATATACTTTCAATAGAGAGAAGATGATCTTCCTGGATGCAGTCATCACTAAAATTGGAAGGGCGACTGCTTACTAAAATTCATTGCAAGCAAACTGCTAAGTATAACTTGCTGCTTTTCTCCAGCTTCCACCCAAGACCCCTAAGGGAAAACCTCCCTTTTGTGCAATACCTTTGCCTTAGGCACAACTGCAGCAGAGTGGAGGACTATCGCTCTCAAGCAAGGGGAGCAGACAGCCAAACTTTGTAAGCGCAGGTACCCAGGACGAATCCTGAACAGAAGTTGCAAAAGAGCAAGGAACCAACCCAGGGAGGCCCTACTTGTAGACATACTCAGAGACACCGAAGAGGTTCCACTTAGGTGTAATACCACATATAGTGTTGCATCGAATGCCATCAGCAAATCAATAAGGAAACATTGGCGGATCCTTGAAACAACGATCTAAAATGGGAAAAAACAATATTTTCTTACAGGAAGACAAGAAGTATCAAGGATACTCTAGTGCATACACGCCCTAGGAAGAATGACAATGATGAAGACCCGACGGTACTCAACGCTTGGGGCCTTCCCAAAGTCACAGGTCATTTCTCCTGTGGTTCATGCAGCGTGTGCCTCTTCACCATTCCTACTAAAACATTGGATCTGGAAAATAGCAAAACGTGGACACAATGTTCACACACAAATTGTATCTCCATAAATGTGGTTTACCTAATCATTTGCCCTTTCTGTTCAAGATACATGGGGATGACCACACGAAAAATAAAACAAAGGTTGTGTGAACACCGCCGCAATATCCGCTGCAGTAAAAATACCACCAACCTAACTGAACATTTCTTACTATCTAACCACACACCCACTATATCTGTTGTACAGTTATCAAACAAATAAGCCCAGGGAACAAGTCCTCGCAGACCTTATTTGAGAAGGAATGGTGTTGGATTTACCGCCTCTCTACACATGTGCACGGACTGAATGACAATATCCCCTAGGGATTAGTTATGAGACGCTGAATTTCCTTCATCAAGCTTTTTCCATTGAATTCAGTACTGGCCTTTAATAAACCTATGACCCCATACAATATGGTAAACACCCCCCACTTGTCATACCCATTACTAATATGATTCATATAATTACAATCTTTTTAGGTATAAACATCCATCACTACCAATATGTCATTTGTAGTTAAATAAGGGCTAATGTAAATGACATGCCCCTCAAACAGCAGCCTGTGAGCACCGACATACAAATGTTTCTGTTTTGCTCTTTTCCAATATCTTTCTACTTATTTTCAACAACTCCTATATACGGGGCCAAACCTGTTGACAAACCCGCTAATATTTTTTTTGTTCCATAAATTTTTCACAGTTTCAATTACCCACACGTATAGGTGGGCGTTTCAGCTCTTTTTTATCACACCTACATGTGATCAAATGTGTCATGGTGCAAACTGGTGCATGACGCACCAGACACTCCAGCGGCACGGTGAACTACTTCCTTTAACAAACCACACACGTAGAGGTGAGCGTTTCAGCTCTTTGCATCAGGCTAATCCACAGAGACGTCATTGCGCTTTTCGGCGCGTGACGTGCTCAACGCTCCTGCCACTTGGCTATCTTTTTCATTTAAAACACACACGAAGCAGACACCGAGCTATCCTCCAAGTCTTTTCCCCAACAGCCAGCTCTGAGATCCATTCATCACCCTATGGGGTACCTCAGGGCTCCAGTCTTAGCCCTTTACTCTTCAATTCATACGTCAGACCTCTAGCTGATGTTGTTGAAGAGGCCGGGTTGTCTCTGTTTTATTATGCGGACAACTCCCAGATTATCTTCTCTCTCTCTATAGAGAGTGCGGCCGGGTCATCCCCCTCCAGCTGGGCTTGAGTAAAATTACATCATGGATGCAGTTAAATTATCTCAAGCTCAACGGAATGAAAACCGAGGTCTTTATACTTGGTAAAAATAAGGATTGGCACAGTGAGATGGGTGCACTTCCTTTACCCTCCTGCCAAGTCTGTAATGTGGGTGTCATCATTGATGACTCGCTAACTATGCATCATCAAGCTGTCAAGATGGCAGCCACATGTCTTACAATTCTTGAAGTGACTCAAAAAAAATCATCTGGATGCTACCTGAGCCCATCCAGAAAACTAGTCCAGGCATAAATCACCTCAAGACTGGACTACAGTAATGTTCTCTACCTAGGATCCAACAAGGAGGTGACTGGTAGGCTGCAGATGGTTCAGAACTTGCCGCAAGACTACTTTGCCGGGTTCCTAGGGCCACCTCTGTCTCAGGCCACCTACGGGACCTGCATTGGCTCAGGGTGGAGAACCTGTATAGCACAACGCGTTAGTATTGATTAACATGTCACTGACACAAATGTATTACATGAAGTTGCTAGTAATATACCTGAACTTTAAAGAACAATAAACAGCAGCTCTAGTCTAACACTCTGCATTATGGATAAGCACTTGAGCTACGATGTACCACTTTGCCATGTGACTTGTTCTGTTTGTCTGTTTGTCCGTTTACTGTCACAGATATTATCGGATCTCAGAAGTCCAGAAGGGTCTACTAGATAACTGTGAGTTGATTTTGTTAATTCCACCACAGGTTAGGGTGCGCCTTAGCATGTACATACTGACGTTGTTTGCTGGTCCTGATGAATGCTGTCCCTATTGCATTTTGAAGCAGAAACATGTCGACCAATTTTTTCTTCTCACAATAGGATGTATATGGTCAATTTAGCCAGTTATTAGACATCTAACGCACATGTTTTTATTGATGCCTGGTGTTCCACCAATAACATTTTGGGGGGATTAAAGTCAGGCACTTTTTAAACCACATCTTTTCACTCACACCATTGCACTCACGTCATACACAAAAAAACTGCTCCCCTGAAGTCAGGCTTTGTGACACACACGGAGAGGCACTCGGATTCTCTGGTGGGGATCCTATGATGAAACTTGTCACCAACTAGGTTGGTGAGTGAGGGTCCTTGCAAGAGTGACTCCTGTGGCTGGCTCTCTTTTTCTGTTTGGCCATACTCTTTCGTTGTGGTTTAATCAGTGGCCATAGCCAGACGCTAGGAGAATAAGGATGGTTCTAAATTGAGTTCAATATGCAGCAAGACTTTTCAGGTTTTAGGATTGGAGTTTATGCTAAGAAGCCTTACGAATCCCTACTGGAAAAGTAATATATGGTCTTGTATAACAGAGGTTTTAGAGCTTTTTATTTTGGGCTTGAAGTATGCTGCTACGTAATTGATGACCCTTTAACTAACTAAGATAAATAATTGCAATAAGGGGAGATTAGATTTTACCATACCCTTCCAATCTTTTCCTTTTCCTAATTTCAGGTAGCATGCTAATATTACCATTTCTGATTAACTGGATTAATTCTCACAAATTCTGGTTTGTGATATTAATTTAATTTCAAGTTAGGAGAACTGTAATTATATTTTACAACTGGTCTGCACATGTTGTAAAGTGAAGCAGATTAATTTTGATCAGTTAAGTTATCACTGTGCGTAGGATCTGCAGATCTCATAACTCCAAGGATTCATTTAGAACTAGGAGTGGAGGCAAATCAGGGTCTCTGAATTACCTTTCTCGTGTCCACGGTTCTGACTTCAAGCCATATGAGGACTTGTTAAACAAATGGGATGTGGGTGGTCCAAAATGCTTTTGCCCTTTGAATGTAATCATATTTACACTTTTGTGTATTCATAAATAACCAGAAAAAAGGTGCATGTATCCGATGCAGTAGCTTGTTACAAAGTACAGCACTTCTGCAAGTACAGGTTTGTTTACAAATAAATATGGTGTACACTGGAAGGGGCATTCGGGCGATAGAGTAACATATTGTACCGATTGGGATAAAGTAGCTGGGGCCAAGTGGCAGCAGTGAAAGAATGGTACCTGAATCACAGCTTGAGCAGAGGACAGACACTATTTAAGATGAATCAGTCTGTTCTTTGTCCATGCTCCACAGAAAGCAAAGGAAGTGATGCATGTAATGAGATACCCAATTAGAAGGCAGCAAAGAAGGGTGACAAAGAGGCCAACGAATGGTAAGTAATAGGCAAGCTTATGCTCTTTTTTAGAGGCTTTTTTAGAAACAACAGATTGTTGCAAGCGACGGGGCAAGCACGCTGCCTTCAAGCAAGACATAAAAAGACTCTCCAACAATTGCAAACATTGCAGGCAGCTTGAGTTATGGTGTGTGTTGTGCGTTCCACAATTAACTGGTGATTTTCAGGGCTCTTGTGGGTTTGTGTTAATTCATTATGCTTTTATTTAGTGATGTATTTTTGCAGGCACCTTTTTTCCTGGTTACTTATAAGTATTTGTGAATATACTAAAATGTAAATAAGCTTAAAGCCCAAGAGGAAGATAATTTTGGTCCACCCCATTGTATTTTTTAAAGAACTCCAGCATATTGATATGGAGCCCGGTTTTTGCCAGAGACCTGAGTCTTCTGATCTCAACCTCTCCCAGACACCGGCTGAACACAGCAGTGACATATACGTCACCACCATCAGCTCTCAGTGGGGAGGGAATCGACAGGAGTCTGCTGCTGATCCAACTGAGGATGACCAGGCACACTGCAGATCACATGTAGTCACCTCCGAAATCTAGACAGCATTTGACAGGTTGCCTACGTGCTGGGCCCACTGGGACTCTACTGCAGTGCCCACATATGGTACCCGAATAGGAAACAAGCATGATGAGGAGGCCAACAGGCTCTGAGAAGCCTCAAATCTGGTCTCACAAAGATCGAGGGCCAGGCTGAAACATCAGGATCACGGCCCAAATGTCCTGAACTTGTTGTGACAAAAAGCAGTTCATTGTCACCAGGAGATGGTCTACAACTGACTGGGGTAAACCCACCTTCAACATCCAGTCATCAAGGTAGGGGAAAACTGGAAACTCTGACCTCGCAATATGGGTGGCAACCACTGCTACTACGTTTGGGGACACCCAATGGGCACTGGTGAAGCCAAAGTGGAGCACAGCAAACTGAAAATGCTCATGGCTTATCCTGAACTGCAGATAATGTCTGTTCTACCCCTCTACCCCTCTTCTACCCCTCTACCCCTGTACTCTTCTACCCTCTACCTCTTTTCTACCCCTCTAACCCTCTTTTACTCCTCTACCACCTTCGACCCCTCTTCCACCCCTCTTCTACCATCTTCTTCCCCTCCTCTACCCCTCTATCCCACTTCTCCCTTCTACCCCACTACCCCTCTTCTGCCCCTCTTCTATCCCTCTACCCCTCTTCAACTACTCAGCCCCTCTACTACCCCTCTACCATTCTACTACACCTCTACCCTTCTACTACCCCTCTGCCCCTCTTCTACCCTTCTACCCCTCTTCTACCCCTCTTCTATCCTTCTACCCCTCTACCCCTCATCTACCCTTCTACTCTGCTACCCTTCTTGTACCCCTCTACCCCTCTTGAACCCCTATACCCCTCTTGTACCCCTCTACACCTCTTCTACCCCTCTACCCCTCTTCTACCCCTCTACTCTTCTACCCCTCTACCATTCTCTGCCCCATAACCCTCTTTTACTCTTTTACCCATCTACCTCCTTCTACCCCTCTTCTACCATCTTCTACCCCTCTTTTACACCTCTTCTACTCCTCTACCCCACTTCTACCCCTCTACCCCTCTTCTACCCCTCTACCCCTCTTCTACCCTTCTACCCCTCGTCTACCCCTCTACTACACCTCTACCCCTCTACTACCCCACTACCCCTCTTCTACCCCTCTATCCCTCTTCTACCCCTCAACCCCTCTTCTACCCCTCTACCCCTTTTCTACACCTCTACCCATCTATCCCTCTTCTACCCCTCCACCCCTCTTGTACAACTCTACCACCCCTCTACCCTACTACTACACTAACCCGCTACTGCCCCTCTACTCTTCTACCCCTCTGACCTTCTTCTACCCCTCTACTACCCCTCTACCCTACTACCCCTCGACCCATCGTCAACCCCTCTTCTACCCCTCTACTAATCCTCTACTACCCCTTTACCCCTCTACTACCCCTCTATCCTCTTCTATCCCTTTACTACCCCTCTACCCCCTTCTACCCCTCTACTACCCCTCTACTACCCCTATTCTATCCCTCTACCCCTCTTCTTCTCTTCTACCCCTCTACCCCTCTTCTACCCATCTACCCCTCTTCTACCCCTTGTCTACCCCTCTACTACCCCTCTACCCCTCTACTACCCCTCTACCCCTCTTCTACCCCTCTATCCCTCTTCTACCCCTCTACCCCTCTACTGCCCCTCTACCCCTCTCCTACTACCCCTTTACCTCTCTACTACCCCACTACCCCTCTTCTACCCCTCTACCCCTCTTCTACCCCCAACCCCTCTACGACCCCACTACCCACTTCTACCCCTCTTCTAGCCCTCTTCTATCCCTCTTCTACCTCTTAATCCGTCTACTACCCCTCTTCTACCCCTCTACTGCCCCTCTACCCCTCTACTACCCCTCTACCCCTCTCCTAACCCTCTTCGACCACTCTACTACCCCTCTTCTACTCCTCTACCCCCTAGACCTCTTCACCCCCTACTACCCTCTACTATTCCTCTACCCCTCTACTACCCCTATACCTCTCTACTACCCCTCTTCTACCATCTTCTTCCCCTCCTCTACCCCTCTATCCCACTTCTCCCTTCTACCCCACTACCCCTCTTCTGCCCCTCTTCTATCCCTCTACCCCTCTTCAACTACTCAGCCCCTCTACTACCCCTCTACCATTCTACTACACCTCTACCCTTCTACTACCCCTCTGCCCCTCTTCTACCCTTCTACCCCTCTTCTACCCCTCTTCTATCCTTCTACCCCTCTACCCCTCATCTACCCTTCTACTCTGCTACCCTTCTTGTACCCCTCTACCCCTCTTGAACCCCTATACCCCTCTTGTACCCCTCTACACCTCTTCTACCCCTCTACCCCTCTTCTACCCCTCTACTCTTCTACCCCTCTACCATTCTCTGCCCCATAACCCTCTTTTACTCTTTTACCCATCTACCTCCTTCTACCCCTCTTCTACCATCTTCTACCCCTCTTTTACACCTCTTCTGCTCCTCTACCCCACTTCTACCCCTCTACCCCTGTATCCCTCTACAACCCTTCTACCCCACTACCCCTCTTCTACCCCGCTTCTACCCCCTTCTACCCCACTATACCTCTTCTACCCCTCTTCTATCCCTCCACCCCTCTTCTACCCCTCAATCCCTCTACTACCCCTCTACCTCCTCCTACCCCTCTACTACCCCTCTAGCCCTCTTCTACTCCTCTTCTATCCCTCTTCTCCTCTTCTATCCCTCTACCCCTCTTTTACCCCTCAACCCCTCTACCCCACTTCCAAACCTCAACCCCTCTACTGCCCCTCTACCCCCTACTACCCCTCTACTACCCCTCTTCTACCCCCCTTCTATCCCTCTTGCCCTCTTTTATCCCTCTACACCCCTTCTACTTCTCAACCCCTCGATTCCCCCTCTACCCCTCTTCTACCCCTCTACCCCTCTTTTACCCCTCTACTACCCCACTTCTACCCATCTACTACCCCACTACCCCTATTCCACCCCTCTGCTACTCTTCTACCCCTCTTCTTCTCTTCTACCCCTCTACCCCTCTTCTACCCCTCTACCCCTCTTCTACCCTTCTACCCCTCGTCTACCCCTCTACTACACCTCTACCCCTCTACTACCCCACTACCCCTCTTCTACCCCTCTATCCCTCTTCTACCCCTCAACCCCTCTTCTACCCCTCTACCCCTTTTCTACACCTCTACCCATCTATCCCTCTTCTACCCCTCCACCCCTCTTGTACAACTCTACCACCCCTCTACCCTACTACTACACTAACCCGCTACTGCCCCTCTACTCTTCTACCCCTCTGACCTTCTTCTACCCCTCTACTACCCCTCTACCCTACTACCCCTCGACCCATCGTCAACCCCTCTTCTACCCCTCTACTAATCCTCTACTACCCCTTTACCCCTCTACTACCCCTCTATCCTCTTCTATCCCTTTACTACCCCTCTACCCCCTTCTACCCCTCTACTACCCCTCTACTACCCCTATTCTATCCCTCTACCCCTCTTCTTCTCTTCTACCCCTCTACCCCTCTTCTACCCATCTACCCCTCTTCTACCCCTTGTCTACCCCTCTACTACCCCTCTACCCCTCTACTACCCCTCTACCCCTCTTCTACCCCTCTATCCCTCTTCTACCCCTCTACCCCTCTTTTACCCCTCTACCCCTTTTCTACACATCTACCCATCTATCCATCTTCTACCCCTCCACCCCTCTTGTACAACTCTACTACCCCTCTACCCTACTACTACTCCACTACCCCTCTACTCCCCCTCTACCTCGCTACTACCCCTCTACCTCTCTGCCACCCCTCTACCCCTCTTCTACCCCTCTACCCCTCTACTACCCCCTACTACCCCTCTACTGCCCCTCTACCTCGCTATTACCCTTTTACCTCTCTACTACCCCACTACCCCTCTCCTACCCCTCTACCCCTCTTCTACCCCTAATGCCTCTACGGCCCCACTACCCCCTTATACCCCTCTTCTACCCCTCTTCTACTCCTCTACCCCTCTAGACCTCTTCTCCCCCTACTACCCTCTACTACTCCTCTACCCCTCTACTAACTCTCTACCTCTCTACTACCCCTCTACCTCTCTACTACCCGTCTACCCCTCTTCTACCCATCTACCCCTCTTCTACCCCTCTTCTACTCTTCTACCCCTCTACCCCTCTTCTACCCTTCTTCTACTCTTCTACACCTCTACCCCTCTTCTACCCTTTTACCCCTCTAGTACCCCTCTACCCCTCTACTACCCCTCTACCTCTCTACTACCCCTCTACCCCTCTTCTACACCTCTTCTACCCCTCTACCCCTTTTCTACACCGTTAACCCTTTATCCCTCATCTACCCCTCCACCCCTCTTGTGCCCCTCTTGTACCCCTTTACCCCACTTCTACCCCTCTATCACTCTTCTACCCCTCTAGCCCTCTTCTACCATCTTCTACCCCTCTTCTACCCCCACCCCTCTTCTACCCCTCTACCCCTCTTCTTCCCCTCTACAACCCCTAAACCCCTCTACTACCCCTCTACCCCTGTTACCCCTCTTGTACCCCTCTACCCCACTTCTACCCCTCCACTACCCCTCTAATATCCCTCTACCCCTCTTCTACACCTTTAACCCTTTATCCCTCATCTACTCCTCCACCCCTCTTGTACCCCTCTTGTACCCCTCCACTGCCCATCTACCCTACTACCCCTCTACCCATCGTCTACCCCTCTTCTACCCCTCTACTACCCCTATACTACCCCTTTACCCCTCTACTTCCCCTCAATCCTCTTCTACCCCTTTACTACCCCTCTACCCCTCTTCTACCCCTCTACAACCACTCTAATACATGTACATTTACATTTACATTTAATACCCCTATTCTATCCCTCTACCCCTTTTATACTCTACTACCCCTCTACCCCTCTTCTACTCTTCTAACCCTCTACCCCTCTTCTACCCATCTACCCCTCTTCTACCCCTCGTCTACCCCTCTACTACCCCTCTACCCCTCTACTACCCCTCTACCCCTCTTCTACCCCCTCTATCCCTCTTCTACCACTCTACCCCTCTTTTACCCCTCTACCCCTTTACTACACCTCTATCCATCTATCCATCTTCTACCCCGCCACCCCTCTTGTACAACTCTACTACCGCTCTACCCGAGTACTACTCCACTACCCCTCTACTGCCCCTCTACCTCGCTACTACCCCTCTACCTCTACTACCCCTCTACCCCTCTTCTACCCCTCTACCCCTCTACTACCCCCTACTACCCCTCTACTGCCCCTCTACCTCGCTACTACCCCTTTACCTCTCTACTACCCCACTACCCCTCTTCTACCCCTCTACCCCTCTTCTACCCCAACCCCTCTACGACCCCACTACCCACTTCTACCCCTCTTCTAGCCCTCTTCTATCCCTCTTCTACCTCTTAATCCGTCTACTACCCCTCTTCTACCCCTCTTCTACCCCTCTACTGCCCCTCTACCCCTCTACTACCCCTCTACCCCTCTCCTAACCCTCTTCGACCACTCTACTACCCCTCTTCTACTCCTCTACCCCCTAGACCTCTTCACCCCCTACTACCCTCTACTATTCCTCTACCCCTCTACTACCCCTATACCTCTCTACTACCCCTCTACCTCTCTACTACCCCTCTACCCCTCTTCTACCCCTGTACCCCTCTTCTACTCTTCTACCCCCACCCCTCTTCTACTCGTCTACCCCTCTTCTACTCTTCTACACCTCTACCCCTCTTCTACCCTTTTACCCCTCTAGGACCCCTCTACTACCCCTCTACCTCTCTACTACCCCTCTACCCCTCTTCTACACCTCTTCTACCCCTCTACCACTTTTCTACACCTCTACCACTCTTCTACCCCTCTACCCCTCTTCTACCCCCTTCTACCCCTCTTCTACCCCCACCCCTCTTCTACCCCTCTACCCCTATTCTACCCCTCTACTACCCCTAAACCCCTCTACTACCCCTCTACCCCTACTACCCCTCTTGTACCCCTCTACCCCACTTCTACCCCTCTAATCCTCTAATATCTCTCTACCCCTCTTCTATACCTCTTTTACCCCTCTACCCCTCTACCCTCCTACCCCTCTACTACCCCTCTACCCTACTATTCCTCTTCTACCCCTCTACTCCTCCTCTGCCCTCTTCTACCCCCTTCTATCACCCTTCTACCCCCTTCTACCCCTCTTCTATCCCTCTTCTACCCCTCTTCTACTGACTGTAACTAGGAAAGACACTGGGTCACGGCAGCATCACTCTGCACTACCACAGCATCACTCAGCAGCACCATAGCATCACTCAGCACCACCACAGCATCACTCAGGGCCACAACAATATCACTCAACACCACCACAGCATCACTCAGCACCACCACAGCATCACTCAGGGCCACAACAATATCACTCAGGGCCACAACAATATCACTTAACGCCACCACAGCACCATTCAGCACCACCACAGCATCACTCAGCACCACCACAGCATCACTCAAGTCCACCACAGCATCACTCAGCACCACCACGGCATCACTCAGCACAACCACAGCATCAGTCAGCACCATCACATCATCAGTCAGCACCACCACAGCATCACTCAGCTCCACCACAGCATCACTCAGGGTCACAACAGCATCACCTAGGGCCACAACAGCATCACTCAGCAGCACCACAGCATCAGTCAGGGCCAGCACAGCATCAGTCAGGGCCAGCACAGCATCACTCAGGGCCAGCACAGCATCACTCAGCACCACCACAGCATCACTCAGCACCATCACAGCATCACTCAGCACCACCACCCCATCACTCAGCACCACCACCGCATCCCTCAAGGCCACCACAGCATCACTCAAGGACACCACAGCATCACTCAAGGCCACCACAGCATCACTCAGCACCAACACTGCATCACTCAGCACCACCACCGCATCAGTCAGCACCCCCACAACATTAATCAGCACCATCACATTATCCCTCAAGGCCACCACAGCATCACTCAAGTACACCACAGCATCACTCAGCATCGCCACTGCATCACTCAGCACCACCACTGCATCAGTCAGCACCACCACAGCATCAGTCAGCACCACCACAGGGTCATTCAGGACAACCACAGCATCACTCAGCAGCACCACAGCATCACTCAGCACCACCACAGCATCACTCGGCACCATCACAGCATCACTCAGGGCCCCCACAGCATCACTCAGCAGCACCACAACATCAGTCAGGTCCAGCACAGCATCACTCAGGGCCAGCACAGCATCACTCAGGGCCATCACAGCATCACTCAGCACCACAACAGCATCACTCAGCACCACCACAGCATCACTCAGCACCACCACGTCATCACTCAGCACCACCACCGCATCACTGAAGGCCACCACAGCATCACTCAAGGACACCACAGCATCACTCAAGGACACCACAGCATCACTCAGCACCAACACTGCATCATTCAGCACCAACACTGCATCACTCAGCACCACCACCGCATCAGTCAGCACCCCCACAGCATCAGTCAGCACCACCACATTATCCCTCAAGGCCACCACAGCATCACTCAAGTACACCACAGCATCACTCAGCACCACCACCGCATCACTCAGCACCACCACTGCATCAGTTAGCACCACCACCACCTCTGCCTCAAAACATTCGGCTGAGCCCCTCACTACTCCAGTTCCGCAAGAATTTAAAGACATGATCAATAACATCCACCAAATTCCTTTGGTGCTTTTAATACTGATCTGAAGTTATGCGAATTTTTTAGCGCTGAGACGCCTGCGGGTATTCGTTTGCGCTTTATAAATGGCAAAAATAAATAAATAAATAAATCAGTCAGTGCCACCACAGCATCATTCAGGGCCACCACAGCATCACTCAGCACCACCACAGGATCACTCAGCACCACCACAGCATCACTCAGCACCACCACAGCATCACTCAGCGCCACCACAGCATCACTCAGCCCTACCACCACATCACTCAGGACCAGCACAGCATCACTCAGGGCCAGCACAGCATCACTCAGGGCCAGCACAACATCACTCAGGGCCAGCACAAGGCCAGCAAAGCATCACTTAAGTGGCACTTTCTTATAAAAACTTTTTAGCATGCTGCACAGCAGCCACACTTCTCTACAGCACAGCTTAAACACATTGGCAAAGTCAATAGCTCTGTCTATACACTTATAAGGCCCTAAAGGCGAGGCCTATGGCTATGCCAATGCTTGTTAAAGGTAGCAGTACATATAACCGCTGTAGGCTGTAGCATAGTATATCACACTACTTTCTGGCCTTTCCATTGGTAAATATTGTAAACTAAATGGTGACCATGTTTGGTATTAGTAAAAGGGGATTTGGTTAAATGGAGATTTTATTTCCAAAGATCGCTATCGAATGAGATGTCTTTTTCCCTCCATTTAAAGGATAATGTCTCTCTTTAATATGCCTAAATTATAACTTTTTACCCAAATTTGCAGTTATTTTGATGGTAAGTATGGAATCGTAAATACCTTTCAAAATAGGTGATTGAGAGTGGAAAGTTAGTCACTAATCTTAAAATATGAAAAAAGGCTTTTTAATTATACATATGGGAATTCCTATAAATAATCCAATGATCCGGAAATTATTGATAAAAAATCCGATCTTTTGTTTGTTTAATCAGTATAGAAAAACAATGAGAGAGAGAGGGCATAATATCATAAACTAGAATTTGTGAGAATTAATCCAGTTAATCAGAAATGGTAATATTAGCATGCTACCTGAAATTAGGAAAAGGAAAAGATGGGAAAGGTATGGTAAAATCTAATCTTCCCTTATTGTAATTATTTTTCTTAATGCCAAGAATAAAAAGGGACCTGAAAACTCATTATTGGAATTTTTTGAGTGGATCAATTCCTGTGACACCAACTTAAGGTTCACATATACTTTCAATAGAGAGGAGATGATCTTCCTGGATGCAGTCATCACTAAAATTGGAAGGGCGACTACTTACTATAACTCATTACAAGCCAACTGCTAAGAATACCTTGCTGCTTTTCTCCAGCTTCCACTCAAGACCCCTAGGGGAAAACCTCCCCTTAGGGCAATACCTTTGCCTAAGGCACAACTGCAGCAGAGTGGAGGACTGTCGCTCTCAAGCAGGGGAACTGACAGCCAAACTTCGTAAGCGCAGGTACCCAGGAAGAATCCTGAACAGAAGTTGCAAAAGAGCAAGGAACCAACCCAGGGAGGCCCTACTTGAAGACATACTCAGAGACACCGAAGAGGATCCTCTTACGTGTGTTACCACGTATAGTGTTGCATCCAATGCCATCAGCAAATCAATAAGGAAACATTGGCGGATCCTTGAAACAACAATTTAAAATGGGAAAAAAAACTATTTTTTCTTACAGGAAGGCAAGAAGTATCAAGGATACTCTAGTGCATACACGCCCTAGGAAGAATGACAATGATGAAGACCCGACGGTACTCAACGCTTGGGGCCTCCCCAAAGTCACAGGTCATTTCTCCTGTGGTTCATGCAGCGTGTGCCTCCTCACCATGCCTACTAAAACATTAGATATGGAAAATGGCAAAAGGTGGACACAACGTTCACACACAAATTGTAACTCCACAAATGTGGTTTACCCAATCATTTGCCCTTTCCGTTCAAAATACGTGGGGATGACCACACGAAAAATAAAACAAAGGTTGTGTGAACACCGCCGCAATATCCGCTGCAGTAAAAATACCACCAACCTAACGGAACATTTCTTACAATCTAACCACACGACCAACAATATCTGTTGTACAGTTATCAAACAAATAAGCCCAGGGAACAAGTCCTCGCAGATCTTATTTGAGAAGGAACAGTGTTGGATTTACCGCCTCTCTACACATGTGCACTGACTGAATGACAATATCCCCTGGGGTTTAGTTATGAGATGCTGAATTTCCTTCATCTAGCTTTTTCCATTGAATTCAGTGCTGGCCTTTAATAAACCTATGAGCCCATACAATATGGTAAACACCCCCCACTTGCCATACCCATTACTAATATGATTCATATAATTACAATCTTTTTAGGTATTAACATCTATCACTACCAATAAGTCCTTTGTAGTTAAATAAGGGCTAATGTAAATGACATGCCCCTCAAACAGCAGCCTGTGAGCACCTACACACAAATGTTTCTGTTTTGCCCTTTTCCAATATCTTTCTACTCATTTCCAACAACTCCTATATATGGGGCCAAACCTGTTGACAAACCCGATAATGTTTTTGTTGTTCCATAAAGTTTTCACAGTGTCAATTACCCACATGTATAGGTGGGCGTTTCAGCTCTTTTTGATCACACCTACATGTGATCAAATGTGTCATGGTGCAAACTGGCGCATGACGCGCCAGACACTCCAGCGGCACGGTGAACTACTTCCTTTAACAAACCACACACGTAGAGGTGAGCGCTTCAGCTCTTTGCTTCAGGCTAATCCTCAGAGACGTCATTGCGCTTTTCGGCGCGTGACGTGCTCAACGCTCCTGTCACCCGGCAATCTTTTTCATTTAAAACACACACGAAGCAGACACCGAGCTATCCTCCAAGACTTTTCCCCAACAGCCAGCTCTGAGATCCATTCATCACCCTATGGGGTACCTCAGGGCTCCATTCTTAGCCCTTTACTCTTCAATTTATACGTCAGACCTCTAGCTGATGTTGTGGAAGAGGCCGGGTTGTCTCTGTTTTCTTATGCGGACAACTACCAGATTATCTTCTCTCTCTCTATGGAGAGTGCTGCCGGGTCATCCCCCTCCAGCTGGGCTAGAGTAAAATTACATCATGGATGCAGTTAAATTATTTCAAGCTCAACTGAGAGAAAACCGAAGTCTTTATACTTGGTAAAAATAAGGATTGGCCCAGTGGGATGGGTGCACTTCCTTTATCCTCCTGCCAAGTCTGTAATGTGGGTGTCATTATTGATGACTTGCAAAATGTGCATCATCAAGCTGTCAAGGTTGCAGTCACATGTTTTACCGTCTTGAAGTTGCAAAAAAAAAATCATCTGGATGCTACCTGAGCCCACCCAGAAAACTAGTCCAGGCATTAATCACCTCAAGACTGGACTACAGTAATGTTCTCTACCTAGGATCCAACAAGGAGGTGACTCGTAGGCTGCAGATGGTTCAGAACTCTGCTGCAAGACTACTTTGCCGGGTTCCTAGGGCCACCTCTGTCTCAGGCCACCTATGAGACCTGCATTGGCTCAGGGTGCAGAACCTGTATAGCACAACGTGTTAGCATTGATTCACATGTCACTGACACAAATGTATTACATGAAGTTGCTAGTGATATACCTGCACTTCAAAGAGCACTAAACAGTAGCTCTAGTCTAGACACTCTGGATTATGGATAAGCACTTAAGCTATGATGTACCACTTTGCCATGTGACTTGTTCTGTTTGTCTGTTTACTTTCACGGATATTATCGGATCTCAGAAGTCCAGAAGGGTCTACTAGATAACTGTGAGTTGATTTGGTTCATTCCAGCACAGGTTAAGGTGTGCCTTAGCATGCACATACTGACGTGGTTTGCTGGTCCTGATGAATGCTGTGCCTATTGCATTTTGAAGCAGAAACATGTCGACTAATTTTTTCTTCTCACAATAGGATGTATATGGTCAATTTAGCCAGTTATTAGACATCTAACGGACTTGTTTTTACTGATGCCTGGTTTTCCACCAATAACATTTTTGGGGGATTAAAGTCAGGCACCTTTTAAACCACATCTTTTCACTCACACCATTGCACTCACGTCATACACAAAAAAACTGCTCCACTGTAATCAGGCGTTGTAGCACACCGGAGAGGCACTCGGCCTCTTTGGTGGGAACCCTATGATGAAGCATGTCACCAACTACGTTGGTGAGTGAGGATCCTTTTAAACAAGAGTGACTCCTGTGGCTGGCTATCTTTTTCTGTTTGGCCATACTCTTTCGTTGTTGTTTAATCAGTGGCCATAGCCAGATGCTAGGAGAATAAGGATGCTTCTAAATTGAATTCAATATGCAGTAAGACTTTTCAGGTTTCAGAATTGAAGTTTGTGCTAAGTAGCCTTACGAATCCCTTCTGGAAAAGTATTATATGGTCAGGTATAACAGAAGCTTTAGAGCTTTTTATTTTGGGCTTGAAGTATGTGGCTTCGTAATTGATGACCCTTTAATTAACTAAGATAAATCATTGCAAAAAGGGGAGATTAGATGTTACCATACCGTTCCCATCTTTTCCTTTTCCTAATTTCAGGTAGCATGCTAATGTTAACATTTCTGATTAACTGGATTAATACTCACAAATTCTGGTTTATGATATTAATTTAGTTTCAAGTTAGGAGAACTGTGATTATGTTTTACAACTGGTCTGCACATGTAGTAAGGTGAAGCAGACTAATTTTGATCAGTTAAGTTATCACTGTGCTTAGGATCTGCAGATCTCATAACTCCAAGGATTCATTTAGACCTAGGAGTGGAGGCAAATCAGGGTCTCTGAATTACCTTTCTCATGTCCACGGTTCTGAATGCAAGCCATATGAGGACGTGTTAAACAAATGGGATGTGGGTTGTCCAAAATGCTTTTCCCCTTTGAATGTAATCATATTTACACTTTTGTGTATTCATAAGTAACCAGAAATAAGGTGCATGTATCCGATGCAGTAGCTTGTTACGATGTACAGCACTTCTGCAAATACAGGTTTGTTTACAAATAAATATAGTTTACACTGGGAGGCGCAAGTGGGCGATAGAGTAACACATTGTACCGATTGGGATAAAGTAGCTGGGGCCAAGTGGCAGCAGTGAAAGAATAGTACCTGAATCACAGCTTGAGCAGAGGACAGACACTATTTGAGATGAATCAGTCTGCTCTTTGTCCATGCTCCACAAAAAGCAAAGGAAGTGATGCCTGTAATGAGATACTCAATTAGAAGTCAGCAAAGAAGGGTGACAAAGAGGCCAACGAGTGGTAAGCAATAGGCGAGCTTAAGCTCTTTTTTAGAGGCTTTTTTTAGAAACAACAGATTGTTACAAACGATGGGGCAAGCATGCTTCCTTCAAGCAAGACATAAAAAGACTCTCCAACAAATGCAAACATTGCAGGCAGCTCGAGTTATGGTGTGTGTTGTGTGTTCCATAATAACTGGTGATTTTCAGGGCTCTTGTGAGTTTGGGTTAATTCATTATGCTTTTATTTAGTGATGTATTTTTGCAGGCACCTTTTTTTCCTGGTTACTTATAAGTATTTATGAATATACTAAAATGTAAATATGATTAAAGCCCAAGAGGAAGATAATTTTGGTCCACCCCATTGAATTTTTTAAAGAACTCCAGCATATTGATATGGAGCCAGGTTTTTGCTAGAGACCTGAGTCTTCTGATCTCAACCTCCCCCAGACACCGGCTGAACACAGCAGTGACATATACGTCACCACCATCAGCTCTCAGTGGGGAGGGAATCGACAGGGGTCTGCCGCTGATCCAACTGCGGATGACCAGCCACACTGCAGATCACATGTAGTCACCTCCGAAATCTAGACAGCATTTGACAGGTTGCCTAAGTGCCAGGCCCACTGGGACTTCAAACTCTACTGCAGAGCCCACATATGGTACCTGAATAGGAAACAAGCATGATGAGGAGGCCAACAGGCTCTGAGAAGCCTCAAATCTGGTCTCACAAAGATTGAGGGCCAGGCTGAAACATCAGGATCATGGCCCAAATGTCCTGAACTTGCTGTGACAAAAAGCAGTTCATTGTCACCAGGAGATGGTCTACAACTGACTGGGGTAAACCCAACTTCAACAGCCAGTCATCAAGGTAGGGGAAAACTGGAAACCCTGACCTCTCAAGATGGGCGGCAACAACTGCTACTACATTTGGGGACACCCAATGGGCACTGGGGAAGCCAAAGTGGAGCACAGCAAACTGCAAATGCTCCTGGCTTATCCTTAACTGCAGATAACGTCTGTGGGACAGCAGGAAAGGAATATAAAAATACATGCCCAGCAGGTGCAAGGTCACCATCCAGTTTCCCAGATCCAGGGCAAACAGATCCTGGACTAGATTAGCTCCCGGTGAGACTAGATTAGCTATTTCTAATGTCCGCCCACGCGGGGCTGTTCTTTTGTCTTGATTAGATAAACTTTGATGGGAGAATAGACTACACTTACCGATTGGGAGTGGGTCCCTGACTTTTCAAAATAGATGATTACAATGGTATGAAAGTCGAAGCTGTAAACCAGGTAATTTAGATTTCCACAGCGTGATCGGATAGCAATAATATACAGCACACAGTGCAATCACAGATAGCCCCTCACACGTGCTTTCCTCCTCTCTTTGATTTACAGCACCTCAAACGCAGTACTTTGCTGGCAGTGGCTTTCTATAAACATCTTTGCCCTGAAGAAATTGCCTGAATCTTTACCATGGCAATGAAACATGTCGGCAGCGAGTTGAAAGCGAATCGATAGGGAGTATTCGCTTCTCTCTTTGTTTTATATATGTGTTTACTGTTGGCGGACAGGAGAATACAAATAAAAAGGTTCTCATTCCTGTGCGCTCAGTATTTGTTTTGTTATATGTTGAACGTTGTTAGTCCTTGTCACATATAAGTTTGTGTACACTGCACCATTCACTGTCTTTTACTTTTGGGAGTCGGTCACGTTTACGTTAAGCTAGTTGATACCAATGATGAGAACAGGGCCACCCTGGTGAGTACCAACCAGGGGCCCCAATGGTGGTGCGCCCGTGAGGTGTCTTCTAGCTACTCACACATTTTTTCAGATGTCGTCTCTCTTCTGAATGTTTGTCCTGTGTTGTCTAAAGTTAGATGTATCAGAGATTGGCTACTTTTAAAAAGTTTTTCTGGCAAGTATCTGGAGTCAGACACCTATTGTTAAATTCAAAGGTGTGTTTGGAATGATCTCTTGACATATCCACGTATACCCACAGATATACATAAAACGATTGCCTTGTGGACTAGGTCACTGTGTTTCTTGATTGCATGAGTGGAGGGCGACCTAGTCCTGTAAATCCCTCTGTACTCCTAGTATATGAACAAACAGATCCTGGGCCAGCAGTATCATTTTGAATGTGTCCTTCTGTAGAAACGCTTTAAAAGGTTGATGATCTAAAATGAATTGCAGTCTTCCATCCTTCTTTGGCACAAGGAAATAGTGAGAGTAACAACCCGTCCCTACTTCCTAGTCTGGAATCCTCTTGATGGAAGCTTGCACCTCCTGCCTTAAAATGAGCAGATGCTCCTCCGAGAGCTGGTCTGGTGTGGTAGGGAGTTGTATGGATCAGAAATAAACAGTAGGGCATAAGCACGCTAAACAATCTGGAGGGTCCATCTGTCAGATACCACCATTTGAGAAAAGTATTGGACGCAACACAATTCCAACCACACTTTATGCCACACAATTTCACTCTGCTTCATGCTACACAAATTCATGCCGCACAATTTCACACCACGCAATTCTACACCACACAATGCCATTCCACGCCACACAATGACACTACACGTCACACAATTCTACACCACTCCACCCATTCAATTCTACTCCACACCACACAATTCTACTCCACTCCATACAACACAATTCCACTCCATGCTACACAAGTCTGCTCCACTCCACACACTTCCACTCCAAGCCACTCCACTCCAGTGACCTCCACACAATTCCAATCATCTCCACAAAATTCTGCTCCACACCATACAATTCCACTCCTTACAGTTCCACCTCATGCCACACTATTCCATTCCACTCCCTGCCATAAAAATCTACTCCACACAATTCCACTCGACCCCATGCCACACAATTCCATGAGACAATTCCACTCCATGCAATCCAATTCAACTCCACTCCACGCCACACAATTGCACTCTGCTCCACATCATACAATTCCAATCAAAGCCACATAATTCCGCTCTATGCCATAAAATGACACTCCAGTTGAACTCCACTCCACACAATTCCACTTCAATACACAGAATTCGACTTCAGGCCACCCAATTCCACTCCACTCTACACAGTTTACTTCTTGCAACACAATTCCATTCCACGCCATGTCACACAATTCCACTCTCCAGTCCATGCCACAAAATTTCATGCCACGATTCCACTCGCTCCACTCCACTCCACTCCACTCCACTCCACTCCACTCCACGCCACGCAATACAATTCCACTCCTTGCCATGACACACAACACTGCTCCACTCCACGCTACCCAATTCCATTCCACAACACACATTTCTTCTCCACACCAAACAATCCCACCCCACTCCACACCACACAGTTCCTCTCCATGTTACATAATTTCATGCCACTCAAATCCACTCCACACCACACACCTTCACTCCACGCCACAACATACTGCTCCATGCCACACCATACAATTCCACTCCATGCCATACGAGAGCATACCACTCCATGCCACAAAATTCCTCTCCACTCCCTTCCACTTCACTCCACCCCAATTAACTCCAGTCCACAGAATTCTACTCCCCTCCAAGCTACTCCGCTCCACACAATTCCACTCCACACGACACATTTTCACTTCACATAATTCCGCTTCACGTCACACAATTCTACTCCACATAATTCCACTCCAAGCCACACAATTCCAAATTCCACAATTCCACACCAATCCACTCTGCACCACACAGTTCCTCTCCACTCCACACCATACTATTCTACTCCATGCCACAAAATTCTACTCCAATTCATACAATTGTACTCCATGCCACACATTTCCTCTCCAATCTACAGAATTCCACTCCACTCGACACAATTCCACTCCACTTGACATAATTCCACTTCACTCAACAAAATAATACTCTACGCCACTCCATGCCACAACATACCATTCCACTCCACTTTTTCATCAGTCTGCAAGCCTTGCCCAATTTTCACCCAATCTGCTTTTCCAGAGAATGGCTAAAGACTACTTCGACCAAACATTTTCAGAGAAGCAGAAGCCCCCCTTCTACTTCTCCACAGTTTGTGCATGCCACTTATCAAAGCAAGCATCAGAATTGAATTCATTCTCTGTTTTGGACCTGCTCAATAAGATTTAAATAAAATATATAAATATCCCAAATTTCTACAACTCAATTAAAGATTCTACATTTAGTCTCTTGCACACTTAGGGGTCGATTCCGATTCGGGAAACAAATCCATACGACGAATCGTATTCGTAGCCGTTTCTGTATGAATCGTACAAATCTGAAAAGAATACATATGAATGTGTGTAAACCGTACGAAAAGCAAGGGAAAAACCGTACGATACAGGACCCTCACGGTGAACCGTACAAATCGTAAACATGCTGTACGACCCGACAAGTACGATCCGGACCGGGGAACGAGAACACGATTCGTATGGAAAACGTCGTTTTTTTTTACAATATTAACTAACATTCCCAGGAGTATTCCAGACAAGTTAAACCAGTTGCCATTTCCAGGTGTACTACAGGAAATATCATGAGACTGTTCCCATGGGCTCCTACTGCTGCTACAGAGAGTTCTACAAATCGGCAGAGAATGAAGTCTCATGCGCACGTACAATTATTTTTAGTTTCGTCTGTGGTGGAAAGATTTTTTCACACCAGAGGTAGCACTTGCCCTATCTTCAGCACCACCTCAGCTGAGAAAACCTGGGATTTATACAAATCCCTTCACATCCTAGAGAAGGAGTTGCTACAGCTTTTGAACAGAGTAAATCTCAGTTTCCAGGGAGTAAAGAGGTTGGTAAGAAATTTGCATATGCTTACATATGGTAATATTTATGGACGTTCATATGCACCCAAGGGATCACTGACAGAATATCGAGGAGGAAAATATCGCCTGCCTTAATATCGATGAAAAAATATAGAATGACAGAATATCGACTTCCTATCTACAAACAGGTAAGTACAAAAATATTGAATCCAAAATATCGTTGTAAATAATATAGTTTGCTAAAGCATCGAATTTTTTAAATGTCTTAAAAGTAATGTAAAATAATGAAATAATTAATATAATTAAGTAAAACATACTTTAAAATACTTAAATAACCTTAAAATTAATAAATAATTAATGTAAATAAAAAAATGCATTTTTATTTTTTAACACATATATATGTTAACTTAATCATAATTGAAAATATTCAATATTTTTAGTGTTGGATAGTGGGAGGGTAAAATGTACTATTCCCACTCCAGTGAGTTCAACAGTAGGAAAGGTGTTGGATAGCGTAGGGATAAAAATTACTATTCCCAATCCAGAGAGTGCAACAGTAGGGAAAGTGTTGGATAGCGTAGGGGTACAAATTACTATTCCCACTCCAGTGAGTGCAACAGTAGGGAAAGCTTTGGATAGCGGGAGGGTGAAAATTACTATTCCCACTCCAGTGAGTGCAATTGTAAGGAAAGCATTGGATAGTGGGAGGGTAAAAATTACTATTCCCACCCCAGTGACTGCAACAGTAGGTAAAGCATCGGATAGCGGGTAGCTAAAAATTGCTGTTCCCACTCCAGTGAGTGCAACAGTAGGGAAAGTGTTGGATAGTGTAGGGGTAAAAACGTACTATTCTTACTCCAGTGAGTGCAACAGTAGGGAAAGTGTTGGATAGCGTAGGGGTAAACATTACTATTCCCACTCCAGAGAGTGCAACAGTAGGGAAAGTGTTGGATAGCGGGTAGTAATTATTTACTATTCCCACTCCCACTCCAGTGAGTGCAACAGTAGGGTAAGTAATGATTTAATAATTAAAAATATATAAATTAATTATCAATATCAATTTAAAAAGTAATACAAATTAATTACTAATTACAAATTATTTAATAATTAATTATAACTGCCAACAAATATTAATTATTAAAAATTAATTACCTATTAATAATTAGTTAACAACAAATTGATTTTCAAAACCAAAAAATAAGTATTAAAATTGTTTTATCAATTAATAATTAATTAACAGTAAATTATCAATACACAAAAATAATTTCAATAATTACATAATTACAATTAAATTACTTCCCGCCCTATTTCCCTATAAACCCACAACCCGCTCCGAATAATAAAGTAATACAATTAATATAATTATCAAATAATCAATTGATAGAAATTGATTACCAATTAATAACAATTATTTCCCAACTAATATTTAATTAACAATACATTAATTATCAATACCAATAAATAAAAATAATTACTTAATTACAATTAAATTACTTCCCACCCTATTCCCCTATAAACCCACAACCCGCTACAGAACTAAAACTTAAAATTAAATCAACCATAATTAATAATTCCTAAAAATTATTTTTTAATTTACTATAATTAAATTACTTCCAACCCTATTTCCCTATAAATCCACAACCTGCTACGGAATTAAATTACGCAAAAATAAATAACATAAAAATCATTACTTTAAAAATATTCAAACATATATTTCAAAAATAATACATAGTTTCAACACATATTCTAAAACTTAAAACACTATAAAAAAATCGATATTTTTAACAATTATATTACGACTGAATATTACTAACTTAGATATTATAAAAATCGATAATTCTTACCTGATATTATGTCCATTCAATATTTAAAACTCAATATTTTGCCATTTCGATAATAAAAATTTGATATTGTGACTGTTCACCGCTCTCAAGGCAAACCATGTTTTGGATTGCCCACTTTCACCCTCTCTTCACTCGTTTGATTAAATGAACATGTTTTCGCTATTCTGTTCGTGCAATTGTTTTATGTAAGTTAGCATTTGCTTCACTATTTTATGTTTACCCGCCATTTTGAATCATGCCATTAACTGCTTATAGTCTCCTCCTGAAACAGGCTGTGGAAAGTTTCATTTCTCCAAGGTTAGGCCTTGCTCTGCTAATTAATACACTGACCTTATTAGCACATACTTTTCCCACTAGATAGAGGTCTTCTCCGACCAGTCTAGCCGCAGGAATGGACAGAGTGACCTTGGGTAGAAGATACTGTGTGCCCGGCCTCAGAAGCAAAACTCATCCTACTGTACCTCTTTGTATTAGCTGCACCTGCTTGGAAAATTCAATTATGGGCGGGTCTTCCTTGGTTCTGAAATGTACATAATGTATTGTTATGTTTGCTGAAGTCAGTCCTTTCTGCAGCACCTCAAAGCAACAGGGCAGACAGGGATCCACTCGAGTATATCTGAATAAACATATACTTGGTTTGTATTCCCTACTCTCTGAACAACTCTTCATTTGGTATGGAAGGCTGAGAGGTGGTCCTGAGTGACCCGGGTGACCCTAAACAGGCCCCTTCCATCAGTAGGTGCCTGAACAGAGACTCCTTCGGGTGAGTGACCCATCCCCTCTCGTGGATGGGTGGGGAGGCCGGGGCTATCGTCGGGTTGGATGGACGGGTCAGGAATCCCTGCATGAGAGAGTTCCTGAACTCCCAGCTGTCCCTTCTGTCCCACCGGACAGTGCCTCATCCAGTGGTCATCCCGACTGGAGTCCTGAACGGCGAAACCCTAGGATCTGACCGTTTAGTCCGAAGAGTCGGCAGTGGAGAATACATTTGTTTGACCTGCATATATCAGGTGAGTTTGCTTTGGTTCTTTGTGGATATGGTACCTTTTTGGTTTGTATTTGGTACGATCTGAGGACCGATTTTGGGTGAAAAGTGTTTGCAACTACTTTGCCAGGCATAAGTAGTGAACTTGTTTTCTTTTGAGAATGCCTGGTCTCAGCAAATTGTTTTGTTCTGCTGATGCTCGATTGGAAGATAGCCAGCCAGCGCCTTCAGAAGGCGCTCCAAACTTTGATATGTATGTGAAGCATGGCCTTGGCCCTATTATGTTTAGTATGTTATGGCACAAATATACGAGGGACAATGCCAAGTTACAGTGGCCGTTAACAGGTACTTTTGATGAGCAAAGGATTGTTTTTTTACAGGAAAAATTGCTTGCGAAGCGAAAAAGGCAGTCTATGTTTGATTCGCTTCGAACGTGGCAAAAGGAAGCTAAACAGAGGCGAATGAAAGCAGAGAAAGAGGCTCAAAAGATGAGACTGTAAACATTGACTCAGAAAGCTGTAGCATTTAAATAAGCGTGTAATAGGGCTTAGCAGCGTCATTTTAAAAAATCACCGCATTTTTCTATTTGTGTTAATTATATTTTCTTTTTCCCTGATTTTAAATAACATCATCTTGCCCACATACTCCCACTAAAATTGTGCCCCCACCGCTTCTTAGGGCGGACTGAATTGTGGTCGTGTTAGCTGTTCGTGGCGTCTTGCCGCCATCTTAGGGGTAGCCGGGAC
Organism: Lissotriton vulgaris; assembly: GCF_964263255.1. Taxonomy (NCBI): domain Eukaryota; kingdom Metazoa; phylum Chordata; class Amphibia; order Caudata; family Salamandridae; genus Lissotriton; species Lissotriton vulgaris. The sequence continues at coordinate 795,843,036 of NC_141697.1, forward strand.
CTCTTGTGGTGCCATCGGCCTGAGAGCTCTAGTGCTCAGGCAGTCGATCAGGTGAGCCTCTATTTAATCCTGCCACCTCTCGCGCAGCAGTGACGCGCAGCGGGCGCGCCCGACTCGCGCCGGAGTCGAGCCAGAGTCTGCCCGTCTGCGCCCGTCAGCGCTAAGGAGGCGTGAGAGGCGGGAGACTCTGCGCGTTCACCATCGCTATCCACCTATTCCAATTTTGGTATGTCGAGGGAATTCTTGTTGTCCTGCAAAGGACCCTATGCCCATTGCAATGGCGTGCTATTTCCTGATAATTGGCATGGCCCCGTTTGTTGTATTCAGTGTCGCACAACGCTGACTCCTGAGTCCCCTATGGAAATATCTGCAGATTCCCCTGTCTTACGGGGGGGATTAATTAATGCACGATCTCTTTCCAAGAATGCCCAGAATATTTATGATCTTATCGTCGAGACCAATCTTGACTGGCTTCTGGTCACCGAAACATGGCTAAAACCCTGGTGTAACCCTGACTTAGCCATAGCCCTTCCGCAAAATTTTCTTATCCAACGCTTGGATTGACCTGAATTACGGGGAGGGGGCCTTGCTATCATTTACCGTAATACTCTTAAGTGCTCCACTCAAGAACTGACGGACATTAAGGAGGCAGAGGCGTTAGCATTCTCTTTGGGGATTCATGACTCCTTTGTCTTTTCTGGGGCCCTTATTTATCGCCCCCCGGGACCTCCATCGAAGTTCCTGGAAACTGTGGGCGATGCTTTGAGTGAACTAGCACTTAGATTTTCCCATTTTTCTGTATTGGGCGATTTAAATCTGCATCTAGATTCCCCTAAAGAACCTGGAGTCGGCTGCTTTATGGACATCATTGATGTGCTAGGACTTACGCTTTTGAATCGGGAACCCACTCATCAGGCGGGACATTTGTTGGACTGCATTTGCTCTAATTCCACCAGCCTGAGAGTCAAACCCCCTAGCCCTCAGACCTGGACCGATCATTTTTTTATTCCTTTTAATATTGTATGGAACTCGAAGTCCATCGCCAACCCCACGATGCGCATAAACAATTCCAAAACTAAACCCACTCCTAATTGGAAATTATTACCTAGTAGACCTGATGTGGTTGAACAGTTAAAATCCAGTATACCAGCCCTAACCGATTTCACCTCTGCAGACAATCAGACTTTCTGTGACTGGATTGCCAGAGCGGGAGCCCTGTTAAGCTCATCTAGAAATAATAACTCAAAAACCATTAAGACCAAAAAAAGTGCCCCTTGGTTCTCAATGGCCTTGAAACTTGAGCTGGGCGAGGTTAGAGCACTGGAACGGAGGTGGCGTAGAAATTATGATGCCACCGCCCGCAATATCTATAGGGCAGCGAGATGGAAGTACCATGCTGGAATAAAATCCGCAAAGAAAACCAATTATTTACTGGCCTTATCCATGGCAGGCCAGGAACAAAAAGAAATCTTCAAGATTGTAAAGGACTTTATGAATCCATCAGCTCTATCGCAGGAGATCCCTCCATCTCAAGATCTTTGTAATGCGATATCTGATTACTTTGACAATAAGATCCTTACCATCGTGAAGACTTTTCCACCAGGACCAATTGTGCCGGGGGTTTCTGAACAGACAGTGGAGATGAAGACCTCTACCTGTTTCGAGGCATTTGCCCCAGTATCTCTTGAAGACACCTCTAAGGCTATTTTGGCCAGCAAATCGGGATCCCCTTTTGACCCCTGTCCTCCTCCAGTGTTACACAGCTTAGTAGAGATGGTTAATCCTATCCTATTAATTCCTCTCTAACTACGGCAGGCATTCCCAATGACTGGAAGCTTGCAGCTGTCAAGCCTCTCCAAAAAAAGGCACTTGCTGACCCCACCACCCTCTCCAACCTGCGCCCTATCTCCTTGCTACCTGTCCTGTTCAAGCTGACAGAAAAGTTTGTCAATAGTCAACTGACAAACTTTTTGGAGAAGAACAACATTCTCCATCCTAATCAGTCAGGGTTCCGGTCAGAACATTCTACCGAGACGGCCCTGCTTTTTACAGCAGAGACCTTACGGGCGGCTATGGATCAAGGAAAGAAGGCTGTCCTTATCCTACTTGACCTGTCGGCAGCCTTCGATACGGTCTCACATAACATCTTAGTGGACCGATTGGCTGCCGCAGGGGTGGGAGGACAGGTCTTGGCCTGGCTTAGGAATTTCCTTAGCAACAGACTCCAAATCACAGTGTTGGGCCAATATCAGTCTGAGGCTAAAGCCGTCAGCTCAGGGGTCCCCCAGGGCTCAAGTCTAAGTCCTGTACTTTTTAACTTGTAAATGGTACCCCTAGTGAAACTGATCGCGTCATTCCAGATCAGTTCCATTTCATACGCTGACGGCACCCAACTCATTCTGGTGCTGGATAGGGAACGGCCAGGTGCCGAGGAAGATCTTAAGAAATGTCTAGCAGCAACTTTTAAATGGATGACCAACAATCATTTAAAATGTAACGCTGGAAAAACAGAAATTCTGCCATTCGGGAGTCATAATCTGTTTTCCCCAAAAATGTGCTGGCCGGTGGAGGCAGATGCCCCTCCCAACACTATTACATCTGCCCGCAATTTGGGCATCAAATTTGATGACCAATTATCTTTCAAACCTCAGGCTGTGGCAGTAGCTGGGACGTGCTTCCAGATCATAAAAGCACTGAGGAAGTTTTTTGACCTACTTCCGTTATCGGCGAGGAAAACAGTTGCAGTGGCCTTAATAAGTTCTAGGCTGGATTATTGTAACGGTTTATATGCTGGAGCTAACAAAACTGTCCTCCACAGGTTACAAATGGTCCAAAATGCGGCGGCCCGCCTTGTACTACGTTGGCCCCGTAGGTCTTCAGCCTCAGCAGCACTTAACATCCTCCACTGGCTGCCAATAGGTAAAAGAATTCTGTTTAAAATTCTTATAATTACTTTTAGGGCATTTCATCAGCAAGGCCCAAAATACCTATACAATGGTTTTAAAAGATATCACCCGACACGCTGTCTGAGGTCTGCCAGTCAGAATCTACTTACCCCCCCCCCCCCGATTCAAGCTGGCCACAAAAGGTGGTAAATCCCTTTTTGTATTAGGCACCAAGGCCTGGAATAAGCTTCCGCCCCTTTTACGTTCACTATCCCAAGAAACTTCTTTCAGGAAGGCATTAAAAACTTGGATTTTTTCTTTGCCCGATGCGGCATGTAGGGCTTTGGTGTTATTTGTGGTGTAGAGTGTAAGTCATCCTTTTCCCTCCAACTCCTCCATCTGGGTTGGGTGAGCGCCAAGATACTCCTTGGAGTGAAAGCAGCGCTATAGAAATGTCTCTAACATTACATAGAGAAAAGCCAGAGGAAGGTATGGAACGTGTAGATAGGATGTTTTGATTGAATATTGATAAATCTTATGTAGCTCAAGTAGAAAATGATACTTTTGTGGAAGAACTGCTAGATACTAGACCCCTCCGCCAAATGCCCCACAGAGGATATATCCCGCTCTTCCCTCACAGGCCCAGCTACCCCGTTCTTCTGTCTCTGCTGTTTCTGCACCTGTTACTATTGATCGGACTTGGCCATGGCACCTCCTGTTCTTTCTATGTCATCGCCGTCTGTGGCAACTATGACTGTTAGTACTCCTGCAACTCCTATTGCTTCAACGTCTCTTTCACCAGCTCTTACACCTATGACGCAGCCGGCAGCAACCTTAGTGCCTGTTACTTCTGTTGCTACTCCCACTCTGTTCTTTCATCCCCTGACATTACTGAGTAGTGGGATACCAGTACGTGGACTTGAGATTAGAGACTGGACAAAATTTAATGAACATATGGGACGGTTGTTTGTGCGATCTGATGTAGGAGATGATGAAAAAGAGGGTAGTAGCTAATCAGGCTGCCCTGTGGACTAGAAATCCCATTTATGAACCTTATGTCAGCAGCATGCCCTTAAGCATTTATCAGCTACTCTGATTGATCTCTGGGAACAGTGTTTCAATTCAAAATACTTTATTTCAGCGTATAAGGCCATAAAAGTAAAAAAACAATAAAGTACAATACATACTCAATTGTTTTAACCCTTTGCATGCGTAGGACGGCCGTCAGCTGTCCGACGTCATGGTGGGCTTGTGCGGAGGACGGCCGGGGGCCGTCCAAACCACGCCCAGTCATAAATCACCCAAATTCGCTCTGCGGTGAACGGGTTAAAATACATTCATCCATTGCTTACTTTGTCGAATCAATATACATCTAGCCCGTTGTAGTTCATGTTGGATCTGTATGGGTTCCACCAAGTGGTCTTGACAATCTGAGGGTTGCCCTATTATCTGGTTCACTTGTAAATTGCTTGTGCAATTTAATAGCAGTGAATCACTGTTTATTCCATACCAATATCAAATTCTTGGAGAGTACATGTGCAATGGATGCGTAATTGCGCAGATTATTATACTATACCATTATACAAAATCATCAGCATGAATTAATTTATGTCCAAACTGATAGGAAAACTGGTGAAATTTAAGTGTTCATAAAAAGTTCCAATGAGATGGCTGAATCACTGACATAACCTCGACAGACCGAATATCGACTAGAAAAAATATCGATGTCAAATTATCGACTACAAAAATATCGACTCCTAATACTTAAACAAGAAATAACAAATATATCGAAACAACAATGTGGATTAAAAATATTATCGACTACTAAATCATCGACCATATATATTATCGAATGTAAAAAACACCGAGCACCAACCCTTAACATTAAACACCGTCAAAATATCGATCATCACTATATAGAATACTACATTATCGAAAAATAATTATCGACTTTACAAAATACATACAAAATACGCTTTATACTTAAAAATACATATCATACACTTCACAAATATACATATTATATTTTTTTAAAAGGATACTACATACAATAAACTTTTCTAAATTAAAAAAAAACATTTACATCAAATATACATTTTAAAATACATATAAAACATTGCAAATAATTGGACATTGCTTAATACACATAATAAATATTCTTTCTCCTTAAATATAACAAAACGCCATTAACCACATGGCTGCTGCGGGGATTTTTCCCCTGTGCTGCAGATTGCACTTTTGCTGCAGTTATGACGAGCTCAGCTCGTCATCAGCACACGACACCCGTGGGTGATGACGAGCTGAGCTCGTCATCAGCAGCGAAAGGGTTAAACATTGAAAAAAATTGCTTTACCCATAAAAAAACACTAATTGGCGTCCACCATTTAAGGACAATAATTACCAAAACAAGTAAAAAAATTCAAATAAACCAATAAGAACAAGGTATCAAAGTGGATAACCAATAAACTTTCACAAACAATTTAACACAGCCTATAAAAAGACAAATTACACCTGCTAAAATCGCAATCTAAAACACCAAAAAAAAAGGAAGGCGAAACTCTGCCAGTTTGCTGAAAGAAAATGGATTTACTTCTACCAAAAAGCTGCTACAACTATCTAAAGTAAGTACAATCACCTTTATATCTACAGAAAACGTAAATCTAAAACTTCTAACTGCTATTTAGAAAAAAAATAACTGAAACATCTCTTTTATTCCTACTCTATTTTCTACAGATAAAAAGAAATTATAGAAAAAGTGCACAACATCTACACTTCAAAGAAAAAATATAAAAAGTAGGTATCTAATCTAAAAAATGACTAAAAAACTTAGTATATAGAAAACTAAGGAAAAACTAGGTAGCTGACCAAAACCAAAGAAACATTAAGAAATAAACATTCTTCTAACACATCTTCTCCATCTTAACGGATACAGAAAAAATACAGCAAAAAGAAAACTTCGAAGAAAACCAACAACTGCATTTAACAAAGAAATAAACTGGTAAATAATTAACGTGCAAATCAATGTTATGATAATACTAAATACATGATTTAAATACTTTTCTAATAATGAAATGTTTAATCTCTCCTAGCACCAAAAAGCAAATATGACTGAAGGAGCTAAATTTGTGTATTCTCAAAAAGGCAAAATGCTTCTATGTTACATGGGATATGTATACACTCAAGAGAAACAGAAAGATATGAAAGTTTTTTGGAAATGCACCAAATACTATTCTAACAAATGTTATGGGAGAGCTATAACTCAGAAAACTACTGTAACTTATACTAAGGAACATAACCACCCACCCAATGTTACAGAAATAGAAATTAGAGAAGTGCTTGATTCCCTTAAAGAAGCTAGCACTACTAGTGATACACCAACAACTACTATTCTAAAACAGCAATTTAGTACTGTACCCCAACATGCCTCTAGCCAACTACCAAGTATAGATTCACTTAAAAGAACCATAGCTAGACAAAAAAAGAGCTACAGCAACTACTCCTCCCAAACCTAAAACTTTTGAAGAAGTTCAATTCCCCCCTGAACTCTGTGTAACTCATAATAATGAACCATTTATACGATATGACAACAACTCAAAAGATAAAAGAATAATACTGTTTGCCACTGCAGACAACATGACTAAAATAAACCAATGCCAAACTTGGATGATGGATGGTACTTTTGCAGTATGTCCTAAACCTTTTTACCAATTGTACACTATCCATGGTCATTTCCAAAATGCTAATATTCCATTCCTATATGCCCTCCTACCAAACAAACAACAATCTACCTACCAAGAAATCCTAACCAAAGTCAAACAACTAACTAATGACTCTATCCTAAAAATATACCCACATACAGCAATACAAGGTTGCTATTATCATTTTAATCAATGTATATGGCGACATCTACAAAAATCTACATTAAGGGGGTCATTAGGATGGCGGGCGGATTGCCCCCGCCAGGCTGGCGGTAGCCACCGCCAGCCTGGCGGGGGCAACCCGCCCGCCATCCTTGCTCGAAATCCCCCCCGCCATATTAGTATAGCGGGGGGGACCACGGCGGACGGAAAGACCGTCCGCCGCTTTTCTGCCCCGGTCGCCTTGCGGCCAGGGCAGAAAAGGAATAATATGGTGGCGGTGTCTATCAGACACCGCCAGCCATATTATTATGGGCATTTTTCAATGCCTTTCCGTGGCGGCAATGCCGCCACGGTAAGGCAGGCGGACTTAACTCTGGGGGCCATCTGCGGGCCCCCAGAGTGAAGCACAGTAGGGGGGTGCACATGGGGGTACCTATGGTACCCCCCTGCATTTGCATAATGAAAGCGGCAGGCACCGCGTATTTTCAGCATTTTCAGGATTGTGGCGGGCGGTGCAGAGAGCACCGCCCGCCACAAAGCTAAAAATACAGGATGTGCCCGCCACTGTGGCGGGCACATCCTAATGGCACTCCCGGGACCCCCGCCCTTAAGGCGGGCGGTCCCGTTTTCCGATAGGGTGGTGGGCGGGTAAAGCCAGCCCGCTATCCTAATGAGGCCCTAAGTGTCCAATACGCCACAGATAGCACCTTTGCTTATCGAATCAAAAAACGTATCTCTCTAGCCTATGTTCCTCTAACAGACGTTGCAGAGCAATACAACCTATTAATAGACAGCCTCTACTATAAAAGAAACGAAGAAAGATTAAGCCCTATGCTTGACTACTTCGAAGATACATGGGTAGGAAGGCTACACCGATCAGGTCATAGAAGACAACCTAAATATCAAATAGCCTGGTGGAATGTCTACCTTAGCACCCTAAATAAGGAAGCAAAAACAAACAACGCAGTTGAAGGATGGCACAACGCCTTCCAAGCAACCACAGGCAGAGGAGCGCCTACCCTTTACAAATTAATTCAATCCCTACAAAAAGAACAGAGTTCCGAAAGGAGCAATCAGTAACCCTGATAGGACCAAAATTAACTAAACAAACCAAAAAAATGTATAACACACTCCAAAGCCAAGTTACCCTCTATCCAAGTACCAGAGGACTAGAATATCTCTCAATGATAGCTAAAACGATTCTATAAAATACATAACAACCATACAAACATTAACCATTTATAAATACACATTTTTCTTCCATTACCATATGTAACACATTGTAATTAAATTATCAAATAAATTACAAACACATTTATTAATTTTATTTTGATAATTTACTTTCAAACTGTTACATATAACATAGCAATACAAAACATTTAAACAGATTTCCCACCCAAAAACATTTCCTTATATACTTACAGTTTTTGTCGCTTCTTCAAAAGTAATCCAATGTAAAAAATTCCATACGAAAAAATCCAAAATATCCATACAATCCAAGGAAGCCCAAAAAAAAAGAAAAAATACAAGCAAATCCATGGCGACTCCTCTCCAATGTAATCCACAGAGTATACCCTTCAAAACCCGAAAATGGTAATTTAAAAAAATAAACGCTCCTGGAAAACGTGAAAAACAAAATATGTGTGTAAAGATCTGAGTATATAATACTCGTCACACTACTTTTAAAAAAAAACGGACCTCCTCCAAAAACTAAAAGAGCGACGACAACCTAAAAATAGAAAAAACACATACCCACCCACACAAATACACCCATACACATATAAAAATACATTTTTATCCTATGAACATAAGCATTTAGTAACATTAAAACATATAAACATCTTTCACACACCTAGTACTAAAACGCGATAAACACTAAATACCGTACACTCAAGCTAACACCTAAAACACAATTTACGATATATATTACAATCCTACTCAAGCTAAATACAACACACATACACTTAAATTACATTTCCTAGCTTATAAAATACAAGAAAAACAAACTTACCCTCTCCAACGCGACGCAGCATCCAACCGCGAGCTGTTCCAGTACCAAATCAAACATAATAACATTACGCAGTTAAAAAATAGTCCCTGTATAACTGAAAAGCCTATTTATGTTCTATTTTCTTACACTTTAAAATTAATAATATAGGCTTACATTATATATTATTTCTCCTAATAATTTTTTTAAATAATTATAAATATATATTTATTTAAAAAAATTATTTACATTATTTAATAAAGAATGAAAAAGAAATATTATTTATATGTACAATTTGTAATTAATTATAATGTTGAAATTACTTTAATCATTCACCTTCTGCTTAACCTTATGCTTATAAATATGTTAATGTGATAATAAAATGTATGTACAATTTAAAAATGTTTTCTCATTATTCACTTTTGTAAAAATGTATATTAATAATATTTTCAATATTAATTTTATTAATTTATAAAATAAATATTATCATTTTGTAAGCAACAAAAATGTTACTATTTTGAGATCTGTAAAAAACTGTATCTATCAATAATTTGTACTATAAAAGACTAAAAAATGTATGTACAACAAATACAACAATTATTTTCATCATGTTTACTATTAAAATATATCTATTTTGTATGTGATTTATAATTATTGTTAAGAAATAAATTGTACACTATGTAATAATATTTGTATTAAAAATTGACATTTGCAATATATGTGAATTAACATAAAAATTGTTTCATTGTAATTTATTAATATTTTTTATATTAAAAAAGTACTTGCAATTTATTTTTATTTTTTATAACTATTCACTTATAAAATTAAAATACAAATAAAAATGTTTCCTCTAATTGCCATTTGTTTTTACATCTTAAGAAACAGTTTGTAAATGTTTTCACTTAAACATGTGTGTCTCATTTTTTAATTTTCAAAATAAAATATAATGCAAATACATTTTAAATTATTTATTAATTATTTTAATTAAATTATAAAATTGTGAAATCTTTATCAATCTACTACAAATGTAACAATAATTTAAATTACTACTATAGTTAATTAATTTACAAAAAAATAATAATTGTAATATTCTACCAACAAAAATGTATATCCCCAAAAATTTTTGCTATTCCCACTCCACAGTATAAACTCAAGGACGGTGCTAGACAGTAAACCCATATAAATTACTATTCCCACTCCACCAAGTATAAAATCTGGGAAGGTGCTGGACATTCAACCCATATAATTTACTATTCCCACTCCACCAAGTATAAACTCAGGGAAGGTGCTGGACAGTAAACCCATATAAACTACTATTCCCACTCCACCAAGTATAAACTCAGGGAAAGTGCTGGACAGTAAACCCATATAAATTACTATTCCCACTCCACCAAGTATAAAATCTGGGAAGGTGCTGGACATTCAACCCATATAAATTACTATTCCCACTCCACCAAGTATAAACTCAGGGAAGGTGCTGGACATTCAACCCATATAAATTACTATTCCCACTCCATCAAGTATAAAGTCAAAGAAGGTGCTGGACAGTACACCCATATAAATTACTATTCCCACTCCACCAAGTATAAACTCAGGGAAGGTGCTGGACAGTAAACCCATATAAATTACTATTCCCACTCCTCCAAGTATAAAATCTGGGAAGGTGCTGGACATTCAACCCATATAAATTGCTATTCCCACTCCACCAAGTATTAACTCAGGGAAGGTGCTGGACAGTAAACCCATATAAATTACTATTCCCACTCCACCAAGTATAAACTCAGGGAAGGTGCTGGACATTCAACCCATATAAATTACTATTCCCACTCCACCAAGTATAAACTCAGGGAAGGTGCTGGACATTCAACCCATATAAATTACTATTCCCACTCCACCAAGTATAAACTCAGGGAAGGTGCTGGACAGTAAACCCATATAAATTACTATTCCCACTCCACCAAGTATAAACTCAGGGAAGGTGCTGTACAGTAAACCCATATAAATTACCATTCCCACTCCACCAACTATAAAGTCAAAGAAGGTGCTGGACAGTAAACCCATATAAATTACTATTCCCACTCCACCAAGTTTAAACTCAGGGAAGGTGCTGGACATTCAACCCATATAAATTACTATTCCCACTCCACCAAGTATAAACTCAGGGAAGGTGCTGGACATTCAACCCATATAAATTACTATTCCCACTCCACCCAGTATAAACTCAAGGAAGGTGCTGGACAGTAAATCCATATAAATTACTATTCCCACTCCACAAAGTATAAAGTCAAAGAAGGTGCTGGACAGTACACCCATATAAATTACTATTCCCACTCCACCAAGTATAAAGTCAAAGAAAGTGCTGGACAGTAAACCCATATAAATTACTATTCCCACTCCACCAAGTATAAACTCAGGGAAGGTGCTGGACACTCAACCCATATAAATTACTATTCCCGCTCCACCAAGTATAAAATCAGGGAAGGTGCTGGACAGTAAACCCGTATAAATTACTATTCCAACTCCACCAAGTATAAACTCAGGGAAGGTGCTGGACACTCAACCCATATAAATTACTATTCCCACTCCACCAAGTATAAAATCAGGGAAGGTGTAGGACAGTAAACCCATATAAATTACTATTCCCACTCCTCCAATTATAAACTCAGGGAAGGTGCTGGACTGTAAACCCATATAAATTACTATTCCCACTCCACAAAAGATAAACTAAGAAAATATACTGGACATTCACCCCTTACAAATTACCATTCCCACTCCACCCAAAAAAAAAGTCATTAAACATACTGGACACTAAAACCATATAACTAAAAACTCCCATTATTTTATATATTTCATACAATAAAACATTTTTAATGTTATAAATAAATTAGATTTTTTATTATTTTGCAAATTATTTTATTTTTATTAAAATAATTAAATTAAAAATGTCACTTAAATTATTAATTTAATACAAATTAATTTTCTAAAATTACAATATTATTTTATAAATTATTTATAAATTAATTTCTATGAAATAGTCAAATTTAAAATAATAATTCCGATTTATTTTCTATTTTTTATTAAAAAAATTCTAAATTTGACGAAAATATTAAATTTTTATCTCCTAAATATTTTATTAAAAATTTCTTAATTTTTAACTATAAATCTATTTATTTTCTAATTTAATTTCTAATTATTTTCAAAATTTAAAAAAAATAATTTTAAATTCTATTACAAATTTAATTTTAAATTATTTTAAAACACTTCCCACCCCATTCCCCTAATAACCCACAACCCGCTACTAAAACATACATTTTTACTACTTTTTACAATTATTATACATTTATTTTAATTTAATTCTATATATTTTAAAACACTTCCCACCCTATTCCCCTAAAAACCCACAACCCGCTCCTAACATTTTTTTTTTTTTTTTTAAAGACCTTTATTGTACATTTTCAGTATAACACAGCGTAAGGCCTACAACCTCTTGGGCCGGCCGCAATAGCAACACAGTCTAAATATCGTTGTTAGGATAGCACTGCCGTGTAGACGATAACCCAGGGGCCCGGCGGCGAATGAAAACATGTTGTACCGTAATTCAAACATTTCAAGTATACGATATGGCAGTGAATTCCAATGATTTTTTGTTTTAACCGAGTGACAAAACTTTCCATTAAATTAAATTCACGTTAAATACGTTCAATTCCTCAAAGGCGACAAAACAAATGTTCATACTTGCAGCATTATTAACATTAGCAGTGCAACCACCGACCCGCCCCCTACATTATGGTGTCCGTCAAGCAGTAGGATGGAGTTCATCACAGCAGGGGACCCAACCACTGACATATATAGATTTCAGGCCCAACCCTTAATCTGAAAGGCACTCATCCGAGTCAACTCGCAGTGGCTCACAAATGTCCCCCTTAAATTTGTTCCAAGCCCCCCAGATTTGCCCCAACTTTTCAGGGCATCCCCGATGGACAAATACCGCCTTCTCGGCCACCATTGCTTCATCCATGTCTCTGCACCAGTATCTCAGTGTGGGCAGTACGTTAGAACCCCACAGTCTAGCAATATTGCGTTTTGCCACCAACATTCCCAGCATGGCCCAGTCCTGTTGACGATGGGTTAAGTCCTCTGCATCTCAAATGTTCAACAGACAGCGACGTGGGTTGGGTATCAGGGAAATAGTCGTGGTTTGGGAAATGGTTCGCATTACCGCTGCCCAGTACATGGCCACCCGGCTACAGTCCCAAATGGTGTGGTAGAATGTTCCCCTTTCTCTGCATCCGCGGAGGCAATATTGGTGAGAGGCTCTCCCTATTTTGTAAAGGAACGTTCTGGTGTAGTATGTGCGGTGTAGTACTTTTAACTGAACCAGTTTAAGTCTGGAAGGAATCGCTGTTTCTCGGGGCGATGAGAGAGCCTCTTGCCATTCTGAATCATCAAGGTCACCAACATCGCCCACCCAAGTCAAGCGTAATTTGGATAGCATGTCAGGGAGGTTATTGACCAGTTTCCGATATGTGAAGGATGTTGCTTTGTGGGGCATATGTTCTGTCAGCAGCCTATCCTCTAGAAGGGTGGACTCCTGTAGTTTTGTTCCCGCCGGGATGGCTGACAGAAGCGCATGTCGTATCTGCATAAACCTATAATACTCCGACTGGGCCATATCGTGTTTGGTCTGTAGAAAAGTGAAGTCTATTATGTTGTTCTTTCTCCAGAGGTCCCCCACCACTGAAATACCTATGGGGTCCCACGCCTGGAACCCTTTGCTATTACCCATGAGTCCCACAGGGGTGTCATTTGTGTAATAACGTTCGCGCACTGAAGATGTCTATGTGCCTTATACCAGAGTTGAACCGTGTGACGAGTCAGACCTACGAGATCGGATGGGACACCACGACTATAGAGGTTTCTTAACAGTCCCCTGGACTCAATACCCTGCCTGTCTGCCAAAAAGGCGGGTTCCGTCTGTGGGGCGTGCAGCCAGTAATTGATTTGCTTAAGATGGGCAGCCCAGTAATACAGTTCAATATTAGGGAGTGCTATACCCCCATCATACCAGTCCTTTACCAGTTTGCATTGCGCAATCCGTGCCGGTTTCCCGTCCCACAGCAAAGTAGAAACCGCTGCTGCGATGGCCTTAAAGTAGGAGGAGGGGACCGGGAACGGCGTGTTCTCAAGGAGGTAAAGAAAACAGGGCAATGTCATCATTTTGAACAACGCGGCTTTGCCCAGGAGGGGAGAGGGAGGGAACGCCACACCTTTACGTCCTGATTGAACCGTTCCAGTGGGGGTTTCAGATTTAGGGCGTGAAATTCGTCCGAGTTGGATGAAACATGGATTCCCAGATATTTAAAAGGGGTGTCAGTGTAACGTAGCGGACAGTCCACCTGGAGTGAGGGCGGACAGCCAGCAAGAACGTACAAGACTGATTTAGTCCAATTAATTCTATATCCCGAGACTCTCCCGACCTTTTCGCAGACATTAAGTAGTTCTAGGATTGATTTTTTAGGGGAGGTGAGATAAAGAAGGATATCGTCTGCGTAGAGAGATATCTGATCCTCCCACGACGGCGACCACCTGATACCTTTGATGGATGGTTCCCACCGAACCCAAATCGCCAACGGCTCAAGGACCAGCGTGAACAGTAAGGGGGATAACGGGCAGCCCTGCCTCGTCCCACGACTGAGCAGGAAATCTCTGGAGATGTGACCATTAGCTGCTATCTGGGCCAGGGGCCTGGTGTAAAGCAGGCGGACCCACGCGCAAAACTTGGGCCGAAGCCCATGTGACGAAGCACCGCAAATAGATAAGGCGTTCCACGGTGTCAAACGCCATAGTGACGTCAAGAGAGAGAAGTACCGCCGGTTCCTGTATGTACTCCCGGCAAGCCAGCACCGCCTGTAGACGGCGCAGATTATGCGAGGTATTACGATTTGGCATAAAGCCAGATTGGTCCGTTGGTACCAGAGTGGCAAGGTGGGGGGCCAAACGCTGTGATAGTAATTTGGCAAGGATCTTTGGTTCAGCGTTCAGTAAGGAGATGGGGCGGTAAGAATTGCATGCCTCCGGTGCTTTACCAGGTTTATGGATCGGGATGATTGTGGCAAGGCGTTGATCTTTAGGGAGTTCTCCTACTTCTAGGCTGTCCACAAACATTTTGAGTAGATGGGGGCTGTTATGTGTGCTGTTTGCTTATACAGTTCTACTGGGAGTCCGTTGGGTCCCAGAGCCTTGCCGGACGCTAGGGCGTCGGTCGCTTCCCGTACCTCCTCCACGGTGACGTCCGCATCAAGCAAAAGTGCTGCCTCAGGTGAGAGGCAGGGGATTGTCAGATCTTTAATATAGTCATAAGCTTCTTCTGTCGTATACGTCGCCTGGGGGGCATATATTGTTTCAAAATGACCAGCCAGCAGTTCGACTATGGCCCCAGGGTCCGAGGTCGAATGTCCCTCAGGTAGTGTCAGTTGTGCAATGAACCTGCCTACTTTTTCTTTTTTGTCGAGCCAAGCCAGCATCTTTCCAGCCTTACAGCCCAACTCGTAAATCCTATGACGGGAGGCCTGAATTGTAGTCTGTACCATTTCTCTTTGATATGTCATCCATTCAACGTGCCGCAGTCGGACTGCCTGAGCGGTTCCCGGGGACAGGTGGGTCTCTTGGTCAGAAATGGCATCTTTAAGAGCGTCCTCGAGGGTGCTAAGTTCTTGATGCTGAGTTTGTTTATGAGCGACAATGGATGCAATGCCTGCCCACGTATGACCGTTTTATATGCTTCCCATAGGGTACTATGGGAGCCTACGGAGCCTGAATTCTCCTGAAAGTAGTGTTTAGCAGTGTTGGAAAGGGTTTTCCTCAAAGGGGCGCTCTGCAGATAGCCCGCATGAATAGGAAAAATACGGCTTCTACGGGAACGGTGATTCGTGTATGTGAGTCGCAGCAGAGAGTGATCTGAGATTCCCCTGGGACGGATGTCTACCTCCTCAATGCCGTGCAGCCCATCTCCGGACATTAAAATGTAATCTATTCGTGAGAGATAGTGATGTGTTGCTGAGTAATAAGTGTATTGCTTGTCGTAGGGATGTCTGTGTCGCCAGCAGTCTGTTAGACCCAGGCCATCCAGTAGTCCGGCGAGTCGACTGCCTCCCCGTACCGTTGTGGTATGTGGGTGTCTATCCATCTCATGATCTAGAACGTCATTAAAGTCGCCCCCTATTACTAGCGTCGCCGTCGGTAATGACAGTAGAAAGGTCACAAGGGCCGTGTGTGCTGTGGCATGCAGGCCAGGAGGGACATACACGGATACAAAGTTGAACAGTTGGCCCTCCCACTGTATCGTCGCAGCTGCAAAGCGGCCCTGATTGTTTATTTTTGTCTGTTGACACACCATCTGAAAGTTCTTTCGAATAAGTATTCCCGTCCCTCTAGAGCCGGAGGAGAAGTCCGCATGTGCAATGAATTTATACCCTCATCTATCCATCGCCTTCGAGGCCGAGCCAACAAGGTTAGTTTCCTGTAATAGGACTATCGCTGGGTTGCAGCGTTTCAGGTATTGTAGCACTAGGCCCCTCTTCACCTTGTCGCCCAATCCCCTGACATTCCATGTTAGGACTGTTAAGGTCGATGCGTGAGAGGGATGTGGTGTATGATTTTCAGGTGTATCCGTCACGTGTGCTGCCATCTAGGTGTGTGTGTGATTTTGTACAGGTCAATAGGGGACGGGTCCCGCAGCACACCTTTACCAAGAAACTTGTCTCCTTCGCGTTGTGTAGAACATGTCGTGTTTTGCCGCATATTACAAGAACTAAAACATTCAAACAGTCCCCTCCCCTCCCCCTCCCTGCCTCCCTGCTGCACGGGCCTAAAACCGCCTGCCTCCACAACTTAGCAGAGCGCGTAGTCCCAACCCAACCCATTGTACTTGCTTGCAAGGGGTAAGTAGCTCTGTGACCTCACGAGCAGCTCCATGTGACCTCATCCGCCTAACACGGAGTGAATTCCAAGGGTCTCATAGTCAGTTTTCTGAAGAAGTTTCGATCAGTGGTCATGCCTTCTGGTGTTTACTCCTCCGGATGTTCTCCTTCCTCCAGACCTGATTCAGCAAATAGGTCCTGGCTATGTCCTTGTGATGCCTGGTGATTCGTCTGAGTAGCTGTCTTTTGGTCGTGTTGGCCCCTGCCAGTTCGCCGCGGAGCCTCAACACGCCTCCAACCATCCAGCCAGTCTCTTGCCACCTCCGGGGTGTCGAAGAACCATGCTTTGTGAATATCCACGATTCTCAGTCTCGCCGGGAAAAGCATGGAGTAGGGTAACTCTTTGGCCCGCAAAGCTTTTTTGATATCGGTGAAAGTCTTCCGTCGCCGGGCCACCTCAGCTGTATAGTCCGGGAAGAAGGCAATAGTGGAATTCAGTATTTTAATAGGTGCAGAGATCCTAGCTGTTTGAAGTATGGCATCCCTATCACGGAAATTAAAGAGTCTAGCCAGTACTGGTCGTGGCGGTGCCCCCGGTTTAGGCGCCCCCCGGGGGACTCTATGCGCTCTTTCGACAGAGAAGAAATGGGAGAGGCCCTTCGGTTGCAGTTTCGTCTTAATTAAGTCCTCCACATATAGATCCATCGTTTGCTTGCCTTCCGACTCCGGAATGCCTAGAATTCGGACGTTGTTCCTCCGTGAGCGTCTTTCCTGATCATCCAGTCGTTCCTGTAGCTTTCTGGTGACCGCTTCCATGCGCTTCCCAGCGAGCTGTAGTTCCGAAGTGTCTTCCACTAAGGATTTGGTGACCACTTCCACCTGTGCCACACGCTCCGTCATCTAGTGGAGATCGGCCCTCAGTAGGCCAACGTCCGTTGAGATAGACCCCACCGTCGCCTGGACGCTGGAGAGCATCTTCATTAGATCCTCTAATGTCACTTTTTTGGAGCCATCTCCCTCTGGACTTTTGTCCATGGATGGGCGGCCCTCCGGGTGCTGCACGGCGGTTTTTTCGAAGGCGTACTTCTCCAGCTTCGATTGCGCAGTAGTATGTCTGGGTCCCCTTCCTGCCATTACGTTTGGCTGTTGTCTCGTTATTGCACCTGAGCCTTCGTTACGCAGTATGTCTATGGGACCACCGTCGTAGGCTGTGGGGAAGTGGTATCTAAAATGGCGTCGTCTTCCAGGGCCCCTTTTCAGTTTTTAATATTCTCAGCATATCATTCATTCTCCTGACACTAAGGCACCTGGCTATTGGTTTTATTCACTTCCTTCTAGCTGATTTGAATGCTGGGCAGAAAAACTGAACGTGCGGAAAGTCTTCATCAACCCCCATTCAACATAATGTGCAATGAGACTCCCCCGCCTTGAGTTGTGACATTGACCATTTGGCAACTAAACTGTTTAATTGCAATATAGCATATCTAAATTTCAGGGATAAACACTTTGCCAATAATGGTTCATGGAGAAGTGTGGCTCAATGATTAGAGCGGCAGACCCTGATGCAGAGGTCTAGCCCGGGACCAGGGTTCAATTCCCCGCCTCGGTGGGTCTTGGGCTCAAAAATTCCACGGACCTGATAATTCTCGCCTCGGTGCCTATTCCAATCATGGAGTCCCACTCTGCAACTCTGGGCAATAGCTTGCTTAATCTCCACAACGGCCCCCACAACGCTAAGGATGCCTGGCCTCCACCTTGGGGGTGCCCAGGAGTGGACGCCTCACAGGGAAAGCCAGAATGGGTTCCACAGCGGTATTCGTACAAGCGCCTTGAGACCCTTGCGGGTGAGTAGTGCACTATACAAGTATCAATTTACATTTTACATCTCACCTAGGAACAGCTTGAAATGAGGTGTCATTTTGAACTGGAGGAATTGCACGGTTGTCTTCCATGTGAACTGCTTGAAGTTACCTTATCTCTTACAAATTCCGAAAATAGCAATTTAATCTCACATTTGGACTCAGAAGACAGCAGACTTGGATTCAACCAATATCTGCTCAATCCTAGGTCAAAAAGGCATGTTCTAATGTGAGTCATCCAAGGAAGGGAAACTTGGGTAGCAAGTGCCAGCAGTTCGATAAGTGATTCTCTATACACTGGTAGTTCCGATGTTATCCAAGTTCTAATCCAGAAAGACAGGGTACTCCAGATTGCTAGATGTTCCAAGCGTTTGATGCCCAAGTCGTATGTCAGGGGGATCAGTGGAGTATGTTGAGGAAGGGCAACAAACATTCTCAACATTTTGTTTTCGGGAACGGTTAAAGATTTAAGAGTGCCACTTCCCCAAATCTCCGCACCATACAAAGCAGCAGTTTGGGCTCTGGTCTTGTACACTTCCAGGGTGGGAGTGATGGCTTTAAAGGATGTTGCAAATAGTTTTTTCACAATGGGGTTAGAGTTTTGTGTTAATATAGGCTTCGATTTCTCTATCTGTGGGGCCCAGGAGCGTTTAGAGTCTAAGGTGACCCCCAAGTATACAGAATTTGCTACACGTTCTGATTCTGTGCCATTCAAATATATTTTTTCTTGAAACTTCTATGTGGTCTTATAGTCATGTATTTAGTTTTTGTTCGGTTCACCTCAAGACCTTTTACTTTACAATATTTATTGATGCTGTGGAGCAAGTTCTGTAGGTCACTAGTCTTTTGAGACAACAAGATGGTGTCGTCCGCAAATGTTAGGGCGCAGATGTGTTTACCCCCCAAATTTGGTGAATCATGTACACAATGTTGGAGATGTTCAACCAGATAATTTACATACAAGAGGAAGAGAGTCAGCAGCCACCAGGACACAGCCCTGGCACACTCCCCTCTTGACTTGGATCTCATCAGTAAGCTCACCTCCTTTGCCCCATCACACTTTGGCGTAGTTGTCTTGGTGTAACCTAATAATTTCAATTACCATCTCGTCGGGTACGCCCTGTTGGTGTAAGGATTCCCACAACTGAGCCCTTGGGATGGAATCGAATGCCGCTTTTAGGTCAATAAAGGCGACATATAAATGGCTAGATCTTAATCTTGTGTATTCCCAACCTATGATCAACAGTCTAAATACTTGATCTATTGTGTTTGTTTTCTGCCTGAAACCAGCCTGGCATTGTGAAAGTACATTCTCTTCTGTCATCCAATCAGTAAGCCTAGTTAAAATTTGTTTAGCATAGACCTTCTATAGTACATCTATCAGGCTTATAGACCTGTAGTTTGCAAGCTCTTCCCTGCTGCCCTTTTTGTGGATGGGGACTATCTCGGCTCCCTTCCAGGATGCAGGCACCGGCTGCCCCCTAGCTATTGCATTTGTTAGTTCGTTTATATACGGTACCCACACTTCCTGGATGTGTTTGAATAAATCCCCTGGAATTTTGTCGGGCCTGGTGCCTTCGATGGCTTAATGGCTGCTACAGCAAGTGCAGTGTCTTCCATGCTAAACTGTAAGGATGGTATTTTATTTGTAGACAAGAACCCCCAAAGATTAATTGCAGAGTGGCTCACTGAATCAGAGTCAGTCACAGAGGTTTGTAAAATGCTTCTGCCAAATGATAGGGTCTAGATAGTGGTCAGAAGCCGTCACCTCATGCCTAGTTCCATGGGTCCCCGCAAGGAATTAGTGTTATGTGCACCATACACCACAAACAAAACTAAGTGTTACTTTTCAAACTCTATAGACAATAATCAGAACTACTGAAAAACGGTATTGATATTTATTTTCCAATACCCATCGTAAAACACTTATCAGTACATTCATAAATCATTTTAGAAAGCCCCAAAGGCGGGGGAGGAGAGGGGTGAAAAGTGGAGGAAGGGGGATGTGCTCAAGGCAGAATAAAGTCAAAAGGAATAAACGTAATCACAATGAACACAATCAGAATTGATAACACATGAATCAAAACAAATTTGATACCATTGCCTAAGAAATTATGGCATTCAATATAGATATGATACAAAAAAGACCTTCAACGGTCACACATGAAATATTAGGGCTATTGAAAGGGCAGGTGCCGGAGGTCTGTGTTGAAGAGAAAAGCCGTCGACGTTTCGACCCCTGGCCGTAGGCTAAGTTAGGTCCTTTAACGGGGTCTTCATCAGGACAAAAGGGGGCAAGGTGGGAAGGGGCAATGTTATCTGTCAAATTAAAATAAAAACAATCGATCAAATTACTGTTCTGAAACCGTCAACCATTTAGACAGAGTAATTAACAACAATTTATTTACCATGGGCTTAGGGCCAAATGGGCCTCTAAGTATTGGGGAAATTTGAGTTAGACCAGCCATGGGTCTGGTTCAAAAACAAGTGCTATAAATCCACAACTACACAGAGGGGAACGCTAGCGAATTATCACATAAAAAGGAGAGTATTAAAAACTCACATCACTTGTCTACCAATCAGCCGATTGGTGAGATTTGCTGTTATCAGCCCACACGGGGGATTAGGATACCAAGCAGTGTTCTTGAACTGCAATTAGAAAGTTGGTAATAGGTATATGAAAATTGTATACGAAAATGGCCCACTAAATGCCCATTCGGACATATGGACTTACTTAAAAAGAGAGGGAAGTCAACCCTGGTGTCACCGTGGGTCTATACCTGGGAGGCTTGCTTCTTCTTCAAGTTTAGAAAGAGCAAATTGTTGCTACGGAGGGAAAATAAATACAGAGTTTCAACAGGCTACATCATTGCAATACATGCTCGGGCACCAGAGGAGGTAACCTTCAGGGAGCTCTCAATACAAGAGAATCTAAATGGATCTAAATCTAAATTCTGAATCTAAATTTTCATATACCTATTACCAACTTTCTAATTGCAGTTCAAGAACACTGCTTGGTATCCTAATCCCCCGTGTGGGCTGATAACAGCAAATCTCACCAATCGGCTGATTGGTAGACAAGTGATGTGAGTTTTTAATACTCTCCTTTTTATGTGATAATTCGCTAGCGTTCCCCTCTGTGTAGTTGTGGATTTATAGCACTTGTTTTTGAACCAGACCCATGGCTGGTCTACCTCAAATTTCCCCAATACTTAGAGGCCCATTTGGCCCTAAGCCCATGGTAAATAAATTGTTGTTAATTACTCTGTCTAAATGGTTGACGGTTTCAGAACAGTAATTTGATCGATTGTTTTTATTTTAATTTGACAGATAACATTGCCCCTTCCCACCTTGCCCCCTTTTGTCCTGATGAAGACCCCGTTAAAGGACCTAACTTAGCCTACGGCCAGGGGTCGAAACGTCGACGGCTTTTCTCTTCAACACAGACCTCCGGCACCTGCCCTTTCAATAGCCCTAATATTTCATGTGTGACCGTTGAAGGTCTTTTTTGTATCATATCTATATTGAATGCCATAATTTCTTAGGCAATGGTATCAAATTTGTTTTGATTCATGTGTTATCAATTCTGATTGTGTTCATTGTGATTACGTTTATTCCTTTTGACTTTATTCTGCCTTGAGCACATCCCCCTTCCTCCACTTTTCACCCCTCTCCTCCCCCGCCTTTGGGGCTTTCTAAAATGATTTATGAATGTACTGATAAGTGTTTTACGATAGGTATTGGAAAATAAATATCAATACCGTTTTTCAGTAGTTCTGATTATTATCTATAGAGTTTGAAAAGTAACACTTAGTTTTGTTTGTGGTTTATGGTGCACATAACACTAATTCCTTGCGGGGACCCTCTTTACACATACCATATAACGCCCAGGTCCCCGCGACTGCATGGGTTCAACCCCCCTTACATGTAGTTCCATGGGTCATCATTTTCCAAAACATGACTTGGTCCCTGTTTTTTTCTGCAGTTATAAGCACCTTCTTCCCAGCCATCTTCCCGGTGTCTTTGGGCTATCTTTTGCATTTTCTTGTATTTAGTTCTTTCTACTCTAATCTCAATTGCATTTTTGGTTTTTAAGGGCGCTAATATGTTTAGTTTTGGCCTTTCTGTATTGCTTATCATACCAAGGGTTAGATAACTGGGCCTCTGTCTTTGCGGTTTTCTTTTTTGTCCGTGGCTTAGTTAAGTGTACTTGTATTTCCTCTATCAGTTTTTGGTGGATGTCTGTTATCTTAATAATTTTGCGGTCTTGTTCCAGGTAAGGACCTACAAGGACACTGAAGGTGTTATAAATACTGGTTAGGGATTCAACTTGGTCTAATACAGAGGGCCATCTGACTGCTGACTGACCTTCGGTTGTTAGTTACCAGGGGCTGCCTTAATTCTATTCTTGGGTCAAGTTCTAATATTTCATGGAACGGAAAATATTACCCATCTAAAACCAAACATAACTGAAGATGGTCGCTCTCTGATCTTTTATCGACCTTAAAATCCTGTGCATATACCCAATGTGATGTACTGATAAGTATGTAATCTATTCTCGACGTGCTATTTCCTCTTATAAAGATGTTTGCGCAAGCGAGGACTGAGGGGAAGCATTTGAATGGCGGAGGTGGTACACCTCACTGTATTTGTAGTCTGGAGGCGAGGAATCACTCTGAGTTGATCTTTCTCTTCAGACACTACTTTGAGTCCCAACATAGGTTCATAACAGCAATTAAAGTCACGCCCTATGATGATGGGATCTTAGGAATCTATAGATCCCAAGACCTCCTTGAAATGTTCTAGCAAGGGTGCCTCTTTTGAACATTCCCTAGGTCCTACATAGATATTACATAGATACAGCTGTGTGGCATTAGAAAACCTAAGTTTCAGGCCCAAGATGTCCAATGAGCCTGTAACTGCAGTTTCTATGGTGACATTTAGGTTGATGTTTACCCCTATTGTCAGTCCTCCCGATGCCCTCCCTTTTTTGATTGTACTGCCTGTATGCTACAGGTCCTATACCCTCATTTGTGCTGTGATTCTCTGGCCCATATCTCCTGAAAAAAACAGAGGTCAAAGCCTTCTACATAGTTCTGCCAGCCCGGTTCCTTGATTTTTTGCTTTAGCCCAGCTATATTCCAAGAAATAATTTTTATCCATTTAGAGATCGGGGGTGTGTGTGATTGGCATGTCACCAAATGGGAGACGAGTATTGCCCTCCCCTATTAAATAGGCGTTGTCTTCTCTCTATCAGGATGTATTGCATGGGAAATAACATCAGGACTTGGTTGGGGACTAAAGCAAGGATTAAAGTTGACAATGTTTGTGTCTTGTTCAGGGAGGGCTCCCTTTGACACCTTCTTCACCCAATTTTCCCTTGCCAGTCAATCTACAAAGTCTAGGGGCCAGATGTAGGTACCCAAATACTGGTCAGTAACGGCTGAAAATACAGATTTTCGGCCGTTACCAACCGGTATTTGGAAACTGAGATGGAGGGGCATAAGACAATGCAGATTCGGTAATTTTACCGATTCAGTAATTTTACCGAGTCAGTAATTTACCGAATCTGTAAATTTACCGATTCGGTAAATTACCACCGAATCTGCATTTTAAGATGTAGGTGGCACTGTAAACAGTGCCACAGGGCTTTAAGGATTCGTTATTTACCACCAACTATTAGTTGGTGGTAAATAACGAATACCTGTGTATATGCAAATCTGTGCATGTACACCTGTGCCATGTAGCACACATACATGCCCTTGGGGCATGTATGTGTGCCACATGGCACACAAGCCCTAATCAGGGGTGCAACAGGGTGTCAAAGTGACACCCTGCCACCCTTGAATTTTTCGGTATTTACCGAATCGGTAATTACTGATTCGGTAATTGACATTCATTCCTATGGGCCTATAGGCCCATAGGAATCAATGGCAAATACCGAATCGGTAAATACGGATTCGGTAAATACCGAATCCTACCGATTCTGTATTTTTTACCGAATTTTTACCTACATTGGATTTACCGATTCATAAATACCAAATCGGTAAAATTCGGTATTTATGAATCGGTAAATCCAAATTACCTACATCTAGCACTAGATTTGTTGTCTCCTGCATTGCTTGATGTGAGTTGGTCCTAGTATCTGACTCAGGAATGTTTTGTTTAATACTAATCGATGACTCAAAGAGCATGTGACCGGAGGTTCATATTGATTAAACTTTCTGCTATGAACCTTGAATGGAAAGTTATCTTTATATCGTCCATACTCCCCCAATTCTGTTGTAGCCTTTCAGCTCTTACAATGTCAGATATTATTACAGAGAGACACTGGTGTTTGTGTCTGATCCAGTGGATCGCTTTATTTATCAGGGAATCCTTGTCTTCTCTGGCTCCTTGGCTTATTCTTGGAATGTTTATCAAAAAGATTTTATGCACATTGGGTTTATGTGTAGTCGTATTTTGGTTTGGTAAATGGGAGTTCTGTAAATGACAGTAGCCCCCCCTTCTTGGGTGGTTTTTAAGTTTAAACCTAGCTCATAGCGGCTGGATGGTTTTAACCTGTGTGTATTTTGAGGCACCTGAGCGGCTATAGTGCGTCTCTCGTTAGTCATGGAGTTACATGGGACAGTTAGTTCATTCATGTATTGTGAGTTTTAGAGTTTCACACACAACTCAGCCTAGCTTCCCGATGAGATTGTTTGTGATTTCAGGTGCTTACACGGATGGAAGTGAATGTACTAAAGCATGCGGTCAAAAGATGGTGGAAAAGGTGGAAGAAACAAGATACAAGCCCTATTTCCTTTGGAAAATAAACTAAGATTTACATAATTTAAAATGTAATTAATAATATGTGCATGCTGTATGATTTTAACAAACATTTTCTGCTTAACCTCGGAAACATAATGAAGAACTACATTTAAAAGTACATTGTATTGGTCGTCCAATATTTCCCTATCCTCAGATGAGCCAGTCCCCTGTCTCTCTCAGCTTTAAATGCCCTCTGCCATCCTTTTGATGAAGATTAGGAATTGGGAATTGGGATTAAGTGGCCTGGTAGGAAGGAGGTCCTGGGCACTGCAAGAAAGTAGAAATGACCTAGGCTTCTGTTGGGGTAGGAGTGTCCTCTGCATTGTAAACAGGTGTGCTTTTTATCCCAAGCGATTGCATATCTGGTATCCTGACTTTTATTTGTGCCCTGGCGTCACGTTCATCCAAGCATGTGCAGGTAGACTTAGACCTGCCCCTGACTGTGGGATGTTCTGGATGTCATGTGTCCAGCAGGAACACACCAACTGTGTCCTCACTGATGAAAGTGGAGTACTCTCCCTCTTTTGAGCCATAGCACATGCAGCGGAAGTAGCAGCATGCCTGGGTACAGAGAAATCAGTAGTGTGACCAGACCTTTTTAGAGGAGTCAGTGGGATTTGGGCCTAATGGCACACCTGTGTTTTGTTGTGCGTTCATGTGTATACCCAGCCCCTTATGCTGACATCCTCTCTGCATGTCAAGGACTGTGTGTATGTGTGTGTGTGAAGAGATTGTAGCACACGCATGGTGGGGGAGTGACCCTGAGAAATGAGGCCAGTGGGATCCATTTTGGCTACCCCTGGGTTAGCACAAGACTGAGAGTGAGGACTATGTTCTCAGACAGCAAACGTGTGTTGTCTTCACACCGTAGCTGTATGGAGGAGACCCAGACATTGAAAGGAAGGGATGGAGGTCTGGATGCCTTTAGAAATTCTATGAGTCCTTGTAGTTAGTGGGGAGCTGCTGATTGTTCTTCCTGAATGCTGCCATTTGATGGACGGCAGGGGTGAGGGATGGGACTAAAAACTTTGTTGTGAAAGAGGAGGGCATTTCTAGGTGAGATCATCTCTTTGGTCTGATCCTGGTTACTTCTTCAGTTGGGATGATAAAAGCCTGGTGCAGAAACCTCACACCTCTTTGAGCCTCTTTTGTGGGTGCTCCAGGGTAGACAACAGATGTTTGCCATTCTTCCATTGCACTCTTGTATAGATCAGCTCCTCAATTGTAAATCCCTCTGGGCATGCAACCTCTTTGTGATCTCTGTCGCAAGACATGTCAGGAATATTGAAAAACAGCTATTCACATTCATGAAATTGTCCCAATATACAGAAGCCACCTTTCCTTCATTTTATGGTGCTCATAAAATCTGGACAAAAATAATGCTTTTACACAAAATAATTATTTATGTTCTATTGTATGTTTTTAATTGTATGTTTTTATTTGTGTGTTTTTTCAAATTCCAAAAATGTATTTGAAGTTGTGAACCACGTAATGTCAAGGGCAACAACTGCGTGATTACCATAGGCTGACCAGGGGCTGAATCTACCTTTGGTTCAATTGGGACAACAACTTCTCAGATATAATCTAGGTTAGCGAGCTGGTAGGTGTGTGTTCACAATCGCCCAGCTCTGACACACTCCAGAGATTTTCCATCTAACTGTGACCACACCCTGGAATGCGGGAAGGATTTCTCCATACATAGCATCAAAGAAGGAGTCATAGATTGGCACCTGTCCCAAGGAGTGGTAACACCAACCACAAACTGAGGCATTTGAATGTTGGTGCATGGAAACTGCACCAGAGTATGATTCAAGCTACTTCTAATTTCAAAAAGGGGACCATTAAGGGCTGATAGGGACGAACCCATGAGACAGTGGTAGAGGGATCAGGGTGGATGTAGCACCTTCAGGGGGATTTCACTGAGGAACACGGGTATTTGGTGCATTTGTGTGATTAAAGTACCTGTGTCTGTGGGTTTGTGTAGGAAGCTGGCTCTCTATATAGTGTACCAGAATGAGGTGCATGAATGCAGAAAGTCCAGGTGTCCCTTACTCGTGTACAGGGGCTTGCTTTAACAATCCCCTGGATCTCTATTTGTGGTAGTGTGGGCGAGCAGCCTTAGGCTTATCATAGGGGAGTGTTAGACATTTGTTGCACACACAGAGTCAATAAATACACACACTGAATAACTGAAATCAACACCAACTTATAAAAACAACACAGATTTTTATAGTAATTTAGATACCAAGATATTCTAGATCAGGTAAGTATTTTTTAAAGAAGCAATTTTCGGAAACATAGAAAATACAGCTGTCAGATTTGATGCATTAGCCTCAAACACGGTATGTGGCCTGCAAACGACTTACAGGACTGCTCTTCTGCATTTAAGGTAAGTAGAGGCCAAGGCCCATGAAATCACCAAGAATTCAAGTTTACTTGTCCTCGAGTGTCCTGTCGCAGAGGTGCTTTCAGGGGTGGTAGCCTCAAACACTACACGTTGAAGTCAAAGGGGAACAGAACTTGCGAATAAAGGCTACAATGAGGAACTGGTGGACCAATACCGCAGAACCTAGAGTGGGTTTGGCACTTGAGGGTCTCAGGAACACAGAGACACCAGCGGTTTAAATGGACACTGTTGGACTTGGCCCTTCCAGCTGGGTCATCCCTAAACTTTTTGCCTTTTTCCTCCTATATTTCCTCTGACCTGTTTTTGTTGATTTAATGACTCTGGGCACTTTACCACTGCTGACCAGTGCTAAAGTGCATATGATCTCCCTGTTGTAAATTGTTACATTGATTGGTGTCCATGTTTGGCTTATTTGGTTTACTATCAGTCCCCAGTCTAGTGCACCAGGAGTGCCAGGGCTTGTAAATACGAATGCTGCTGGTGGGTTTGCAGCACTGGTTGTGCCACCCACAGAAGCGGCCTAATAAAATGTGTCTAGGGTCTGCCATTGCAGAACTGCGTGCAGTCTGGTACTGTCATGCTAACTGCGCAAGTGCACCCACTTGCCAGTCCCTAAACCTTCCCTTAACTTCATAGTAGTCACCCCTATGGTAGGCCCTAGGGCAGGGTGCATTGTAAGCATAAGGTAGGACAAGCCCTGATGTGTATGGCATGTCCTAATAGTGAATTACAGCCAATTTCGTGTTTCACTATTGTAAGGCTACCTGTTCTCATAGGCCAGAATGGGCTGCTGGAATAATTACACTCTGTAATCCGAGCAGGCTCAGGGAACATGGTAGAAAGTCAAGTTTAGTATGCCTGAACTCAGAATAATAACATACTTCTTTTAGTAAAGTTTATTTTAATATCATGTGTTTGCAAATGCTTCTTTTAGAAAGTTAGCATGCTTGCCTAACCATTTCAGCCGCCTCTGCCAGGATGTGTATCTGCTGTCTGGGTTGTGTGAGTGACAGGGCTGGGGATGACAGGTGGTGAATAGAGGGATTACACCAGAGTGGGTGGTGCGAGTGCCCCTTGACTCTGAATAGGGCTGTGCTCTGCCACCACAATGCTGGCTCCACCCCCTGGGGAGCGACTGAGGACTCTGCCCGACACCTATCCCAGGAAGAGGGAAGACTGTCAGCAAAGTTCTCCTGACTGTACTTGTCATCACAATGCTGGCTCCACCTCCTGCGGACCGTCTGCTGTCCCTGCCCCACACTCTGAAAGAAGAAACCAGAGCCTGGAAAACAAAGTGCCCAGAGACTGACTGGATTAGGCAAAGGCCCCCCTTGCCTGCGAGAACAAAAGAAATGTCCTATAAAAGCAGGAGCCCGGCTCCTAACAAATCAGATCCTGTTTGCGCTAAGAAGAAACTCTGCCCTAAGAGAAGACCTGGGAAAGATACAAGAGCACTGCTGTCTCTAATCCTGAGAGACTGGCCTGTGGTGGGTGCCATGTTGCAAGACGGAGAGAAGGACAAAGACTACAGAGACTTTATTTTATTTCAACATGTGCCAAACTTCTACAAAGATCTCCAAGGGCTTGCTGGTGAACTTGCCCCCTGAACTGCGCCCCAGGAACAGTGGGCGCTACCCTCCCTGAAGGAAGCTGCTGCTGGCGTGTGCTGCTTATCCCTGCTTATTTTAAAGAACAAAGGTCCTTAGCCTAACAATAGATAATGAAAGCATTCCAACATAGACTTCAATAAGAACTATGGATAGTCTCCCAATGCCCAGCCGGACAGAGGAACATTTATTAGAACAAATATAAAAAGAATGAACCAAAATAAAAAACACAGAAGGATGAAACAAGGACACAATCCTGTACCGAGCGTGAAAGGAAAAAAGAAAGAGAGGAAAGCAAAGTAACAGGCAAAAAACGGTGGTGCAAATGGTGGCTTATAATACAAAACACACAACAGAGCAGACCAGGTCTAGAGATGGTGTGTAACTATACCAGTGACTATGAAACAATAAGATGCATATGTGTATCAATGCTGTTGAAAGTTATTGGAATCAAAAAGCTAGCAAAAAATCCCATCAGCCCACCCTTCTGGTGGAGTTTACGTCACGTGGGACTTGCTGATCAATCCATACCACGTCCAGCCATATAGTGCTGGTGTGGAAATGGATGTCAGTGATCTAGCCATGATGTTTACCATAAAGTGGACAGAATAATGTGCAGTGCTCAAGGGATAGTGATTGATAAAATTGACTACCCAGGATCTGAAAGAACGTACATACAGAAGTCCGTTTGTCAATAGTTAAAAACACGCCTGGTAGAAAGACTATTCTATGGCGCTGTGCAGAACGGTCGACATGTTTCAGCCTAAGGGGCGTTGCCCCAGCTTTCTTCAGGACCTCAGATATAGAATAGCTACTGCAACTATAACCACAAGTGTTGTGTTAAGTGAGAAATGGAAATAAGTTTACTAATAGACAGATACATATCTACCAGGAACTAGAACGCTTGGACGTCCACTGGCGGGAGAGAAGCATATCTTCTTCCTATCAACAAACAAAAATTGTTGTACAACAACATTAAATTACACATACACAACCGCCTGAATGCAGAGAGACCGCATAGAAAGAACACACCTGCATGAATATTTTACATTCTGCATGTATAGAAAAAAGCATACTAGCTTTATCACCCAGAGGCATTTCCTCACGGTGATACTCACCCAGCCTTGTGTGGGTGAAGACCTCACCTCACCCGGCGACCGCTCAGGAGTATGAGGCCCCGCTCTACAGTGTAGAAAAAGGACAAAGTAAGCACACAACTCTACAGTGCCCAAACCAATTGCTCTACACATATAACCCAACGAACGTGTGATAGGTACCCAACTGCCAGACCAAAGCCCACACATACCATCCCTAATGACACATTAGAAATCGCATATGCTGTGAGATACCTTATGTCACAAGACATAATGTAGACACTTGGGAGTGCCTCTAAACAATTTATAGATAGTTTATAGACTCCTCATTCGATTGTATAAAAAGCTTACTTTAAACCCACTCTTGTGGCATTATTGTGAGGAGCTAATAATAGCCCAAAGGTGACCAACTGGGCTACCCACAATTAAGGGCTCCTTTAATATCAAGAAATGTAGAACAACAGAGTCCCCTTTTACTACACAGTTGTATTAAAATTAGGGACCATCCAGGCTCCTTCTAATCTTGTTTTGTCAGTATAAACTAACAGGTCTTATCTCATCAGCAGGAGCTGGCTAGAATGCGGAGAGTCCAATAGGACACTCACCTGTCCGTCGGTACCCCTGTGTTTGCGCCAAGCGGAAGTGGAGGTGCTTTCAAGGCCGCCTTGAACCCTTAAGTAACCACCAAACGATGGCGTACAACAAGTAAAAACTGTCAGAGCAAGCGTTCGTTGGGTTATATGTGGGACCTGTCCGGTCCGAACATCGCCGCCTACTGATCTCTGCATCGCAGGCTGCCCAGTAAAGACGGACTCCGCCCGTAATTGTGCCCTCTGTGACCCGTGCGCTGAGAACCGCTCCCCATAGCTGTTGAGGTGAATTGCTGCAGGGTGTAGCCCGGCTGGTACGTCGCGTCCTGTGGATCGTACCGCCATCAGCCCCGCCTGCAGCCGCTCCCCCTCCAGGGTGGAAGCATACGCTGCGGGTATGCCTGCCCCCTTCACAACATACCGTCAACTACGCTGCATCTGCAAGAGCTTTGAGCCGTAGCTGCCGCCCAAGGAGACATCACGACGTGAGGTGATTGGCCCTGAATCTGTCCGCCACGAACCCCCCTTAAGAAAACCAAAGGTACTGTAATTGAATCGCGGTACGAGTCGCACTCCATTACTACGACTCACACCGCCTGTGTGCCTCGAGGCCCCTGGTACGCCTAGACTTGTGCGCTGAAAGTACAGTACCTGGCCCCTAAAGAGAGTACCTGAACATCAGAGAAGGGGTTTGTGGAGGTGGTTAAAATGTAAAAGAACTGAATATTGCATTTTAACGAACTGTGGCATAATCAAAGTAACTGGAATCCTGCAAAGTCATTTAAGTCTGTATTTAAAGCCTGCTTGAGAGTATCTATATAAAGATATATATTTTCACAGAACAAACAGTCTTGAGACTCAGTGTGGTGGGTTCACAGTTTATTGTGTGTGTTGTATAGATGCTTAACCACATGTGCTCCTGAGATTAGCCTTGACTGCTTGCGCCACACTACCTAGGTGAGCAGGGGTTATTTCTTGAGGGGAATCCTGTGCCCTGACTTAGAGGAGAGGGTCCCTGCTTGTCACAAGTAACTACCTGCACCAACCAGGGACCCCCAATTCTAGCATTGGAGGCAGCGGTGAGGATCACAAATTTGCATCTGTGTAGCATGTACAGTGATTGTTGACCATTGCACAGTGAGTACAGTCCAGTAACTAAAGCCACATACTCTTTTTGGATTTATGTTTTAATGAGAGAATCCCCATTTGTTTGAAAAGTCATGCCTGGATCAGTCAGAATGGAAATTGAACCAGCAAGAAGCATCATGGATTTTGGTAGAGGCCTGTCGCCAGAGGAGTTGACGGACAGGAAGGAGGCCAGAATGCATGAAATGAAGTTGGCGGAGCTGAAATTAAATTGCCAACTGGAGCTAGAGTCTAGGAAGTTAGCCCTGGAAGAAATGAAAATGCAGCTTGCACATGACTTAAGAATGAGGAAACTTGACTTGGAGCTCGAGGGACTTGAGGCCAGGAGGGCTACAGCCCGGCAACAAGAAATGTGTGTAGCTCAGATATTGAGCTTTGCTGAGTTGGAGGTGGAGTCCAGCTCAGATGGTGGCAGCAACATTAAGGTAACCAATGCTGAGAGCATAGTGCACACACCTAGAGAAATGGCACCTGACTTGGAGGGGGTTAACATACACCAGGAGGTTCAAGGGCATAAGGTAGCTCCAGTAGTGCGCAGCGTCCCTGAAGAGAATAGGGTAGCCATCGTCCTAGTGTTGGGAGGGATTCCCCCATGGTTGAGGTCCTGGTGGGTGAGTGTAAAGACTACCCAGAAGAGTGTGGGTTGTGTGACAGAGACAGTCCGCTACTGTCTGGCCAATCTCAGGAGAATGGTGTGGAGTATGTGTAATAGGCGCTGGATGGAGAGGTGGAGGATAGTTTGGTTAACCCTGCTAGGGGGCTGTGTGATCCAATTGTGGGAGAGCATATTGTAAGTCCCAGTTTCCCAGAGCTATGCCAACACCTGTTAGAGAGTGAGTTTCCTGACCCCAGGGAGCTCACATTGGAGACAGACCTTGTGGTGGATTCCAGAGGGTCTGGAGAGGCATTGTGGTGTGATCCTGTGGGGAGTGGCTCAGGTATCTTCCAGTCCAGAGTGGTGGAAGTGGCGCAGAGTAGCCCAGCTAGGTCCTGTAGTAGTGTGAGGGGTATAGGGCCTCACGTCCTGTCCTTAAGGGGAAGGAGTGAGAATGTGTTTCGTCCCGGTAGTGCCCAACCTCAGTCTCAGAGCCTGGATGGTTCTTTAAGGGAACACCAGGTAGGGAGCCTAGGCTGTCCGGATGAGTCACCCGCTGAGGGGGATCCCCCAGTGGTGAGAGAACGTGGAACGTCTCTAAACAGAGCACCAGTATTTCTGATGTTTGGTAGTACCACTCCAGTTGGGAGGGTGCAGAAGTCCAGATGGAGGGGTGAGAGAGGGAAAGAGTCCCCAGTGGAAGAACCAGTGGGTCAGGGGCCAACCAGAAGGGCTGCGTCCTCAGTGAATGACCAGGGTGTCACCACTTTTGTCTTGGGGGATCTTCATGCACTGTCAGATGGACAGGGTTTGGGAGATCTGCGCCAGGCGGACTGTTGCACGGCACACGAGTTATGTACCACCCTCAGGGGGGCATGCGTGCTCCCCGGGAAGTCCTGGTGCACCAGGCAAGTGTTTGACTGTAGGGTTGGGTCCCTGAGTTGAGAAGCCAGGTTCAGGGGTTGTCTGACCTGAAGGGCAGGATCACTGTAATCAGTGTCCTGGCCCATGTCGCTTCTAGGGGTACCACTCCAGTTGAGAGTGGGCAGTACTCTGGAAGGGGGTGCAGAGGGGGGGAGTCCTCGCCTCTGACCCCAGTTCAACTAGAGGGTTTAGACCCTAGGTTTAAGGGCCAGGTGCAGGGTGTCCCCCCTGACCTGGTACCCCAGTTGCAGGATAGCACCCCTAAACTGGTGGGCGAATTGTGCAGGTCACCTGCCACAGGTGCCCTGACAATTCTGGAAGGGGGTACCAGTCCAGGTGGGAGGGTACAGAGCCCCAAGGAGGAGGACCGGGTGTGGGAGAGGAGAAGAAACCAAAAGGCTTTTTGTCAGAGAAACAACTTGGTGCACAACCTAAAGTAGACACACTAGACACTAATTAGCTTATATAGGTGGTGCAACTGGGTGAGTGGAGAGCCCTTGGAACCACTCAAAAATTGGTAGCGAAACTACCAACTTACAGGAATTACAGGTTTACCCAACGCACTCAAAAAAGTAGCTCACATGTTATGTAACATTCAATAAACATATACACTAAACAAAGCGACAGAGAAATGTAAGAATCTCCAGTGGGAGAGTGATCCGATGGAGTCCTTTATTTTGTAAAACAGCCAGCCGACACGTGGTTCATCGCTATTGCGAATCCTCATGGCTATATATGGCTGTATCACAACAGAAGCTTGCTCAGCTGGTGATAATTCCGACCCAGCCGGGCCCTTGACCGTGAGTGAAGAATAGACAGGGAAGAAGACTCCACTCCCTGTGTGAGGTAACTGTTAATTGACACGGTCTTGTGTAAGACATCCGATGAAGAAGATGAAGAAGTCTTCCCATATGACGTGTTGGGCACTAAAGTGTTTATAATAATCATCTAGAAGGACTACACGCTCATTCGAGCAGCCTGGAGTCGGGTGCGACTTCAGTCATGTAAAGACGAGACACACAATTCTTGGTATAAAGTGCAGCGCTGCCGCGTACTTCTCGTGGGACGTGTTCCTGTTTGGACCTACATTTCTCTGTCGCTTTGTTTAGTGTATATATTTATTGAATGTTACATAACATTTGATCTACTTTTTTGAGTGCATTGGCTAAACCCGTAATTCCGGGTGTGGGAGAGGCCACCCCTGTGTTTGGTCCAGCCGCCAGGTACAGGCCTGGGGCTGGTGGGTCAGTGCCAGGATGTCATATCTGACCTGACAAGAGGGATAGTGGACAGAGGGTGCCAAGCACCTGCGGCTACTGCCCCCGCTCTCTAAGGCCACAGAGGTTTGAGAGCCCTGAGAGGCATAAGGCCTGGGTCTCATTCCTGACTACTGTCAGTGGCCTGTTGGGACACACCTGTGAGCGAATTAAGGCTAGGTGCTGCCCAGGTGGTGTCCACGGGTGAAGAGAAGGGATCCACATGGGTTGGCTTTGTGGACCCAGAGCGCATACCCAGAGGAATTGAAAAAGGTTCAGTTTGGCGTAGAACTGGAGTCTGCCCCTGTAGTTGCGGGCCAGGTCCTTGTTCTATCGCCCAAAGCAGTGAAGACCATCAAGGTAGTGATTGGTCTACCATGCGTTTTGGCTGGAAGGGGGTTGTGTTGGACTTGGCCCTTCCTGCTGGGTCATCCCTAAACTTTTTTCCTTTTTCCTCCTATATTTCCTCTGACCTGTTTTTGTTGGTTTAATGACTCTGGGCTGCCCTCTGTTGAAATCCCTCCTCATGCAGGTCAGTTTTGGTGGAGGTGGTATTCGAACTGAACACAAACCAGCCTTGGGGCTAGCAACATGCTCTGACACCCTGGGTATTGATGCAGTTAGCCACCGGGGTCGATCAGAGTCACAAAGGCTGGATGGATCAACAGGGCTGACCTTCTGGGCACTCTGTGACCTCTTCCTGGGTTGCTGCTGCGTCGGTGGACCCAGTGGCCAGCAGATCGGAGAACCAAGCTGCACGGCCGGTGCCTGCAGGCTGTAGGAAAGTGGCTCCTCCACTTCAATGGAGATGCTAGCTGGTGGGCGAAGTGCTGGAAGCCCTCTGTAGTTTTTGGAGGATGCACAGCTGCAGGACGAGTCAGGTCTTTACAATTGTCGAGACAGGAGCACACAGGTTACAGCTAGTCCACAGATCTTGCGTTATTCAACTCTTCTTTTTACTTCTTTTTCTTTAGTCAGGACAATCTGAGTTCCTGGTGTCAGGGGGCCACCTAAATACTGAATTTATGGGTGTTAAAGGGAGTGAAGGGTAGTAGACAATGGGCTACTTACACTTCAGGTCACTACACCCTGTATACAACCACTTTCTGTGGAGAGTGGGTATAATCCTGTCCCAGAGTTCCTAATTCCACCAAAAATAATATGGCGCAGCCATTCTTTCATGGTGCATCATCAAGTAGCCCACCTTAGGGGGTGTACCAAGCCTGGTAGTGCAAAACGCCTACTTGATAGTGACCTGTCCTGGTGCCAAATGGACCTCAGGGAGGGAGTGGCATCTCCCAGTTCTGGGGGAAGCAGGTGTCACATCTCTAAGGCGACAGTGGCTTTGAAGCTCCTGGCCTGGTTATGCTAAATCACTGCCCATCCTGTTTAAGGACATATGAACACCGTCCTCCAGAGCAGGAATTGTGTCTGACATCAAAGAGTCTGGGCTCTCACCTGCAGGCTGTCAGAAACGTTTCTGTGGTGGCAGGCTGGTTGATATCAGTCAGCCAGCTAGATAGTGGTAGGTTTTTCAGGGGGCACGTCTAAGGTGCCCTCTGGGTGCATGTCATAATAAATCTAGTCCTGGCAACAGTACAGATCTTTTAAGACAAGGTGTTTGGCACCGAACCCTATAGGTTTCAGTGAAGCCATCATGTAGCTGGGGACCAGTGCCCAGTACATGTACTAAAGATGGCTTCCCTATTCAGTATTACTATCTAGTAATTGAATTAGACAGCACAGGGGCATATTTGCTCATGCAATATAATGCACCCTGACTTAAGGTTACAAGGCCTTCTGTAGGGGTGACTTACATATATTCCATGCTTTACCCATGGCATGGCACACATTGAGTGTGCTATGTTGTGTTTTTACTAATGGTTTGAACCATGGCACGCGGTCTGCAATGGCAGGCTGCATGCAATTTTTATGGGGATCTCTTAGGGTGACATAAGATATGCTGCAGCCATTAGGGACCCTTCTTAGTACCCATACCCTAGGTACCAGGGTGACCACTTACTAGGGAATTACAGGAGTGCTAAAGTGTGTGTCAACTATGTAACAATTAGGTCATTTAAGCTTGTTTTTAGAGAAAGAGCACTGGCACTGGGGTCTGGTTAGCAGGGTCCCAGTGCAAGTCAGTTGAAAAGCATTAGTACCAGTGTCAACAAGTGGTGGTGACCATGACAAAAAGGGGCCCTTTCCTACAGTTTAACCGCAGAGCTCAAGCAACCCCAGGACACCTCCTGAGAAGCTTGTGAAGGCTCCCCCTAATTACTCTGAGAGTCATGTGTGAAGGGGTTTGTACTTAGCCTACTTTGCTGAATCATAGTAGGACAGGCCCTGGAGCACCAGTAGCAAACAAACTCAAGTCCCATGGTTGAAACCCAGTGGCCCCTATCTGCTTCTTGGCCCACAGAATTGGGTATGACACCTTCTTTTTAACCTATTTTGATGCTCAAAAAGTATCCACCTACCACTGCTTTTTGAAAAACTATCACATAAATCTTGAGATGTTGGACTTTGGATACAAACACTAGTCACTACAGCACGCAATCATATCTCCCTGGATTTGTGAAACTAGTTTTCAGATATTACAGATATTACTCATACTTGTAGAACTGAGTTGGCCATCTGGCTTCAGTAAACTGGTGCCGGGCCTTTTTCTGCAGTCCTCGGCTGGAAAAAATCCAATGCACACAGTACACACCCTTATGGGTACAGAGCATAGAAACTTTGGGATTATTTACTTGGATGACAAACACATTTTGCAATTTATCAGAAACTTTAGTTAATAAACATATTAAAGATACATGTTTATTTATATACCGAGGCACAATGCATCAAATATGATATAACACAAAATGCATGCAGTTACTACAGTACTTGTGGGTATGAGGCAGGGTCGGACAGGCTGTAGCGGGCATCAGGCCTTTTCCTGGGAGGCTAGAAGGGTGGGGGCCGGTTTTACTGAAGTGGGGGTTAGTTTTCTGTTACTGGGGGCAAGTTTTGCAGCGTTGCTGCAATATAGGCACTCAGTAACAATAGCAGCAGTGCTTCTCAATTGCAGCCACACCCACCATCCCTTTGGGAGGCGGGAGAGGGGCGGTGAGGGGGAGGATTGGGCATACAAAATTGCCAGGGCTGAATTGGGTTCCCATTCCGGCCTTGGTTTGAGGAGATGAGAAGGGACATTTTATGAAGGGCAAGTTAGTACACCTCTCAAAACAAAATGGCTGGAATTGTGCTGATGGGCTCAGGTATCAAGAGGAGGTTACAAGTGAAAAACAACAGGGACTTAATTCCCCAACTGAGTGGCGGGTTTCTGTGTCTTGATACAACAGAATACAGCTCATAGTTACTGATTCGCTGGCAGTCTACTCAAGTGGCGCCGTGAACCCCCTGCCTTAGCAGTTTAAGTGGAAGTAGCCGCTGAAAGTTGATTCGTTCTACATTGGCGTCTCTGCAGGGCTGCAGACAAAAGCCTATAAAACGCTCCAGGGGAAAAGCAAGGCAGACCTAAGAGGTGGGGGTCCAGCCCTGCTATGTGAGCCACTTTCAATAAAAAGGAGAGAAAGAAATGACGTGAACAAAAAAAAAATTACAGAGCTAGCAGAAAATTGTGTTGAGGAGAGAAAGGCAAGTAAGAACAAGCATTTGCAATGCAATAGGTCTCGCATTATGAACGTTTTAGCTATTGGTCTTGTAAATTATCCTTTTCATATTTATGTGTTGGTTTTGAAAATAGGTAAATTAATAGCTTTGTCATTTACAATGCCAATAGTTATAACTTTCGCAAATGTGACACCTATAGCATTTGTAATGCAACATGTTTTGTATTTACGTGACTTAGATGTATTGATATTACAAATAACAATTGCTTTGAATTTATTTAAATCATTTATAGTTAAATAAAAGTGATTGTAATTTATAATGGCAATAGCTTAAACTTTTGTAAATAACTTTTGTGAAGATTATGTTCAGTGTATTTTATTGTGACGAAAATCCAAGAACAGAAGTGAAATATTAACATCTTTTTTTGTGACATTTGTGATAAAGCTTGAAACATTGAGAGAACATATTTGAACCAGTTGTTGTTGTTGAATTGTTGCACAGATTGATGCTGTGATGGAGCGGAGTGATGTTGTGGAGACCAGTGATGCTGTGGCGTTCAGTGATGCTGTGGTAGCGCATAGTGATGTTGTGGTGCCCCTGAGTGTTGCTGTTGTGGCCCTGAGTGATGCTGTGAAGGCCGTGAGTGATGCTGTGGAGGCCATGAGTGATGCTGTGGAGGCCGTGAGTGATGCTGTGAAGGCCGTGAGTGATGCTGTGGAGGCCATGAGTGATGCTGTGGAGGCCCTGGGTGATGCTGTGGTGGTGCAGAATGATGCTGTGGTAGCGCATAGTGATGCTGTGGTGTTCCAGAGTGATGCTGTGATGTTCCAGAGTGATGCTGTAGTGTTCCAGAGTGATGCTGTGGAGGTGCTGAGTGATGCTGTGGTGGTGCTGAGTGATGCTGTGGTGGTGCTGAGTGATGCTGTGGTGGTGCTGAGTGATGTTGTGGTGGTGCTGAGTGATGCTGGGGTGGCGCTGAGTGATGCTGTTGTGGTGCTGAGTGGTGCTGTGGTGGTGCTGAGTGGTGCTGTGGTGGTGCTGAGTGATGCTGTAGTGTGGCTTAGTGGTGCTGTGGTTGTGCTGAGTGATAATGTGGTGGTGCTGAGTGATAATGTGGTGGTCTGAGTGGTGCTGTGGTGGTGCTGAGTGGTGCTGTGGTGGTAATGAGTAATGCTGTGGTGGTGCTGAGTAGTGCTGTGGTGGTGCTGAGTGTTACTAATACAAAAAGGGGGCCCCTTGTAAGAGATACGGGCAGACGTCAGGGGAAAATTACACTACTGCAAGGGAGAAAGTCCACCCTAGCGGTTCTGAAAGTGGCCCAAAAAGGGTCCAACGTTAATTAACATACAACACGGAACTCACCAAGGGGTGGCAGAGAGGTCTCACGGTGCACAAAATGTTAAATAAGAAAGTATAACATCTTTATTTTCTTTTTATCATATTTTGTTAGTGCCAACTTAATCAAAAATTCTTCGTATCCTAATACATTAATTGATTATTTCAATAAATACATAGTACACACACATCCTTCTCTTTCAATCGCACTCAAACATTCACTAATATACCAGACACAAAATACACATTCCTCAACGTAATCCCCAGAGTGACAACAATAATGATAGGATCCTGCGGGATCTTCATAGCAAATTGCCAGAGATTCCAAGTTGATGAAACAGGATCCAGGACACACGTAAAGCCAACGCACGTTTCGGTGCTCAGCCTAGATCTACAGGCGCACCTTCATCAGGGCTTTCACGCCGAGGTAGTGGGGGACACAACACATAAGAAAATACCCTGTGGTCAATCTGTCATCAACAGAAAAGTTACATTTTAGAATACACTCCTTCATACACCGTTGCATAATTTTTCAATTTGTTCTTCTCATCTATTAAATCAAACACAATTTTCATTCAATTAAATGTACATAATTCGTTCCACATAATGTGAGTTCAGTTATATAGTATAATTTATTTTGAGACAAACCCCTACTTTGGTGAGCTCCAATGTTGAGAGGATAAATAATAACATAGTACATATAGAAGCCGTGTATTTAATACACTAAAAAGAATTCCTGGAAACACAAACATCTCATACATTTCCAATATCATTCATCCTAGCAATTAATCGCTCAAGATATCCAAGTGGTCAAGGAAGGCACAATTCAGGGAAAATGGCAAAAATTCGACTCATTATATCAGTAAGGTGCATTTACCTCTACTCAGGG
This sequence comes from Lissotriton vulgaris, assembly GCF_964263255.1. Lineage (NCBI taxonomy): Eukaryota > Metazoa > Chordata > Amphibia > Caudata > Salamandridae > Lissotriton > Lissotriton vulgaris. Next base: position 795,883,817 of record NC_141697.1, read on the forward strand.
TTTCCTTGATCTGTATATTTCAACAGGATAAATTAATGAGCGATGACAGGCTCGATGTAAATAGCAGGGTTCAACAGACTGGTCAGATAGCACCTAGTTGGAATAAGGCAGGAAAACCCAAAGAGAATGTTTCAAACAAGTTCCGTGGGTGGAACTGATTTATACATCCCTCATGCAGTCAGACGCAGACCCTCTCTTTTTTACAGGACTTACCCGCTGCAAGAGTATCTTTAGAGACGCGTCTTTCAAAATCCTTGTAAATAATTCGGATTTGACTTGCGGGCCGGTTCACGATTTCACCTAAAAAAAAAATATATATATATATATATATATATATATATATATATACGTTCATCAATGTCGCCCCTACATACCTTATTCAACCTTTTACAGTGGTGCTGAGTGATAATCTGGTGGGGATGAGTGATAATGTGGTGGGGATGAGTGATGCTGGGGTAGAGCTGAGCGATGCTGGGGTATCGCTGAGTGATGATGTGGTGATGCTGAGTGATGCTGTGGTGGTGCTGAATGATGCTGGGGTGACACTGAGTGAATGCTGTGATGGTGCTGAGTGGTGCTGTGGTGGTGCTGAGTGGTGCTGTGGTGGTGCTGAGTGATGCTGGGGTGGCGCTTAGTGATGCTGGTGCTGAGTGGTGCTGTGGTGGTGCTGAGTGATGCTGTGGTGGTGCTGAGTGATGCTGTGGTGGTGCTGAGTGGTGCTGTGGTGGTGCTGAGTGATTCTGTGGTGGTGTTGTGTGATGCTCGGGTTGCACTGAGTGGTGCTGTGGTGGTGCTGAGTGGTGCTGTGGTGGTGCATAAGTGATGCTGTAGTGGTGCTGATTGGTGCTGTGGTGGTGCTGAGTGATGCTGTGGTGGTGCTGAGCGGTGCTGTGGTGGTGCTGAGTGATGCTGTGGTGGTGCTTAGTGGTGCTGTGGTGGTGCTGAGTGATAATGTGGTGGTGTAGAGTGATAATGTGGTGGTGCTGAGTGGTGCTGTGGTGGTGCTGAGTGGTGCTTTGGTGGTGCTGATTGATCATCAATCAATCAATCACGGCATTTGTAAAGCACGCTACTCACCCGGGAGGGTCTCAAGGCGCTGGGGGAGAGGGGTATGTTACTGCTCGAACAGCCAGGTCTTGAGCTGCTTCCTGAAGGAGAGATGGTCTTGGGTTTGCCGAAGGTGGGTGGGGAGGGAGTTCCAAGTCTTGGCTGCCAGGTAGGAGAAGGATCTTCCTCCGGCGGTGGCTCTGCGGATGCGTGGTACGGTGGCGAGGGCGTGGCTGGTCGATTGTAGCTGGCGTGTGGGTGTGTAGAAGGTCATGCGGTCATTGAGGTACTTGGGGCCCAGGTCGTGGAGAGCCTTGTGTGCATTGGTGAGGAGTCTGAACGTGATTCTTTTGCTGACGGGGAGCCAGTGCAGGTCTCTCAGGTGTCCGGTGATGTGGCTTTGTCAGGGGATGTCCAGGATGAGTCGTGCGGAGGCGTTCTGGATGCGTTGGAGTCTTTTTTGAAGTTTGGCTGTGGTTCCGGCGTAGAGGGTGTTCCCGTAGTCCAGTCGGCTGGTGACGAGTGCCTGGGTCACGGTCTTCCTGGTTTCTGTGGGGATCCATCTGAAGATCTTGCGGAGCATGCGCAGGGTGTTGAAGCATGATGAGGAAACGGCGTTGACTTGTCTAGTCATCGAGAGGGAGGAGTCCAGGATGAAGCCCCGGTTGCGTGATTGGTCCGTTGGCTTTGGAGCGGTGCCCAGGGCAGGGAGCCACCAGGAGTCATCCCAGGCGGAGGGTGATGATCCCAGGATGAGGACTTCTGATTTGTCTGAGTTCAGTTTCAGGCGGCTGTTCTTCATCCAGTCGGTGACGTCTTTCATCCCTTCGTGTAGGCTGGCTCTGGCGGTGGCGGGGTCGTTGGTGAGGGAGAGGATCAGTTGGGTGTTGTCGGCGTAGGAGATGATGTTGAGGTTGTGTTGGCGTGCGATGGCTGCGAGGGGGCTCATGTAGACGTTGAAGAGGGTTGGGCTGAGTGAGGATCCCTGTGGTACGCCGCAGATGACTTCGGTGGCCTCGGATCTGAGCGGGGGGAGGCGGACTCTCTGGGTTTTTCCGGCGAGGAACGAGATTATCCACTCCAGTGCTTTCTCTTGGATTCCAATGTTGCTGAGGCGCTGCACTAGGGTGCGGTGGCAGACAGTGTTGAATGCCGCAGAGAGGTCCAGGAGGATGAGGGCCGCCGTTTCCCCGTTGTCAATCAGGGCTCTGATGTCGTCGGTGGCTGCGATCAGGGCAGTCTCGGTGCTGTGGTTTACCCGAAACCCGGACTGCGAGGGGTCGAGGGATCCGTTCGTCTCGAGGAAGGCGGCGAGCTGTCTGTTCACGGTCTTCTCTATGACTTTGGTAGGAAAAGGAAGGAGCGAGATGGGACGGTAGTTTTTGAGGCCGGTGGGGTCCGCCGTTGGTTTCTTCAGGAGGGCGGTAAGCTCGGCTTGCTTCCAGCTCTCCGGGAAGGTGGCGATGTGGAAGGAGGTGTTGATGATGTCCCGGAGATGGGGTGCAATGATGGCGTCGGCTTTGTTGAAGACGTGGTGTGGGCAGGGGTCGGTTGGTGATCCAGAGTGGATGGAGTTCATTGTGGGGGTGGTGTCTTTGGTGCTGATTGGGGTCCAGTTGCAGACGGTGGTGGTGGCGGGCGTTGGTTCGGTGGTAGGGTGCGTGGTCTGTGCGTCGAAGCTGTTGTGAATGTCGGCGATCTTGCGGTGGAAGAACGAGGCGAGTGAGTTGCAGAGGTCTTGCGAGGGAGTGATGTTGTTGTTTCCGGCGCTGGGGTTGGAGAACTTTTTGACTATGCTGAAGAGTTCTTTGTTGTCGTGGGCGTTGTTGTCCAGTCGTTCTTTGAGTGCCGTCTTCTTGGTGGCGCGGATCAGCTGATGGTGTTTGCGGGTGGCGCGCTTGAGGGCGCTCCTGTTGTCGGTGGTCTGGTCGAGCCGCCAGGGTTTCTCGAGGGTGCGGCAGTTCTTCTTGGAGTCCTTGAGTCCGTCGGTGAACCAGGGGGTTTTCTTGCTGCCGGGTTTGCTAGGAGGGTTCTTTAGTGGTGCGAGGTCATCGGCGTAGGCGGTCAGCCACTTGGTGAGGTTGCTGGCTGCTTCGTTGGTGTCTGTGGTGCTGGTTGGAGTGTTCTGGCTGAGGGAGGCGGTGAGCTGCTCGGCGCTGATCTTGCTCCAGCTCCGGCGGGGAACCTGTTGCGGGTGGTGGTGGTTCGTATTTCTTCTGAAGCTAAAGTGGACGCAGCTGTGGTCGGTCCAGTGGAGTCCGGTGGAGTGGCTGAAGAAGAAGTGCTTGCTGGATGAGAAGACGGGGTCAAGCGTGTGGCCGGCGTAGTGGGTGGGGGTGTTCACCAGTTGCTTGAGTCCGAGGTTGGCGAGGTTGTCTAGCAGGGTGGTGGTGTTTCTGTCACTGTTGTTCTCCAGGTGGAAGTTGAGGTCCCCTAGGAGGATGTAGTCGATGGAGGGAAGGGCGTGCGGGCTGATGAAGTCTGCGTTGTCTTCGATGAATTGTGTACGTGGTCCCGGGGGTCTGTAGATGAGGGTGCCTCGGAGGGTGGTCTTGGGGTCGGTGTGTATCTGGAAGTGGAGGTGTTCGGCGGCGGTGAAGGTTTCGTCGGAGTTGGTCGAGATGCGGATGGTGTTCTTGTGTACGATGGCGATGCCTCCTCCCGTCTGGTTAACGCGGTCCCTCCGGGTGATCTTGTATCCGTCCGGGATGGCTACGGCGATGTCGGGTGCTGAGGAGGCGTTCATCCAGGTTTCAGTGAGGAAGGCGACATCTGGTGCTGTCGCGTTGAGCAGGTTCCAGAGTTCCACGGCGTGACTGTGGACGGAGCGGGTGTTGAGCAAGATGCACTTGAGGTGGTTGTTGCTGGTGTCTGGCTTGGCGGGGCGGTGCAGGTCCGGAGGCAGGTGAATCAGCAGGCTTGGCAGGCGAAGGGTCCGTGGGTGCGTTTCGGGGTGGCTCGGTAGCAGGCGGGGTTCCGGCCAGCGTTGAGTGCGTTGAGGGTTGTGGGGTCGTAAGTCCATTGTGTGGGCTGGCGTTCTCGGGGGCCAGGGGTCCTGGCGCTGGGCGGTCCAGGCGCGGACGGGCGCAGACGGGCTTGCCTTTGGCGCGCCTTCGGCGCACAATTGGTGCGCCCGCTGCGCGTGCCCGCTGCTCGCGGTCGCTCCGGGGGCGTCATAAGAGGGGAGGAGGGGAGGAGGGGTCAACTGGGAGGCGGGAGGGAATAATCCAATGGGTGTGGGGGGCAGGGCCGCCCGGGAGGCAGTGGCGGGAAAAACGGGGCAGAGGAGCCCGGCGGGCGTAGCAACTCACTCGGGGGTACAAAATAGAGAATGGGGCAGGCAGGCACACGGGCACTCAGGCAGTCCAGGCGGGGGTACAGAAAAAGAAAATGGGGCAGGCAGGCACACAGGCACTCAGGTAGTCCAGGCGGGGGTACAGTAAAAGAGAATGGGGCAGGCAGGCACACGGGGGCACTCAGTCCAGGCACAGGCAGTCCAGGCTGCGCTCGAACAGGGTAGGAGAGCGCCGATCTGGAGGGTGGAGCAGGAGGCAGGAAGACTGGCAGGCGGAGCAGCAGCGGTGGGGAAGTGACCTACCCGAGGGTTAGGGTCACTCTAATGTGGTGGTGCTGAGTGATAATGTGGTGGTGCTGAGTGGTGCTGTGGTGGTGCTGAGTGGTGCTGTGGTGGTTCTGCAAATAAAGAGCCATCTTGCTGTGCTTCCCCATTACATGCACAGAAAGACAGACCTGCCAGATCTTAAGAAAAGATGCAGGCATTATGGAAAGAAATCACTGCCCATCACAGTGGTGAAGTTGATATACAGAACGCTGTGGTTCCAATTTCCAGTGGCCTCGGCTTAGCTCTTTTGATGTTGGGGCCTGTAGAGAGAGTGTGTTTGGACTGCCATGGGGCGGAGTCGCCAAGCTTTCAAATATGCCGGAGAATACAGACCACCACAGAGCACCGCACAGGGGTCCTTAGACCAGAATTACCGAGGAGCTGTCACTAAAGGAAACACGCATCTAGGAATGCCATATATCGCCCGAAGGGAGGAACCACGGAGGAAGTTTATGGAAAGCGAGCACATTCCCTCGGTCTTTCAAACGTCAAAAAAATATTACAACTGATGGCATTGCTGTCAACAGGCACTAAATGTTACTTTCAAAGCCGACCCCATTGTGAGCGAATTCTCTTCAAATACAGATAGTAACGGGAGAAAATGATTCGCTTTCAAGAAATAAATAGACGAAAATGACTAAATGAATCAAAAAGAGATTGCGGTGGCATTAAGTATCTGGTGGTTTGATGCTTTCCACCAATTCTGATCAGGACAAATGCGTGCTTGCAAAAAAAAACCAAGAGGTTCAAAGGGCACCCACTCTGCCAGGTTTAGTACATAACTGTTCAGTACATGCCATGTGTTAGGAATCGGATGAATAAACAAGCGCAAAAGACACCCAGGATACTTAAAAGCGGCAGCGCAATGAAATAAAAAGCGTCCGCAAAATGAAATTAAAAGCGGCCAGGAAATGCTCTCGGCATTGCGTGGGCGCGGGGCGCATTCCTTTGAAGTGTGAAGTAGGGGGCGGGGGAGCGGATCCCTTTGAAGTGAAGCTCTCGGCATTGCTGTGGCGGGTCTGATGCAATGATGCGAGGCAGGCGGCTCGGAGAGCAAATGGAAAGCGCGTGCACGGGCACATGCACTCGGCGCAATCTCCCTGGTTTAGCTTTCGTGGATCCAGCTCTATAAGTCTCGACATCTGCAATGCGCAAGCGCATTGGCAGAGGTCGAGACCTAATGAGAATGTTAGGATGGATGTTTGAAAAAAATGATGGATAGAAGGGTGAAAGGATGAGCCGGTGAGAGAACGGAATAAAGGGGGAAAGGAATGATTGAGGGGTGGATAGGCGGACAGAAGGGTGAAAGGAAGAATCATTGGAACCAGGCGCACAATGCCTATTGGGCTCAAAGGGCTTCAGACCCCCTGTCGTGTGTGTCAGCCCAGCTGAGACAGCTTCCCTGTCACACACACAGCCACACCCGAGTACTTCACAGGTCTATAAAAGGCCATTGACTTGCTAACAAGGCTTTGTTGTGTTTTCACTCCTTCTTAGAGCCCCTGCATCTCCACTCTGCATATTGCTGGAAGAATCAGACCCCCCACACATTTTTAGTAGCACCCTCTCACCCCCCCCCCCCCGAAATTTGGCTCTAGTTGCACCTCTGATCGCAACAGTCACAGGATGATAGATCTGTGCGTGAAGTGAATGGCTATTTGATGGATTGCTGGATAAAAAAATGAAAAAACTGGAAAGGTGAATGGATAAGTAAAAGAATAGATGAATATATGAATAGATGGGTGGAATTTCAACGGATGGTTAGAATAATGAAAGATCAGTAGAAGAATGGAAGGACAGTGGATGTGTGGATGGGTCACAGGATAAATGGATAGATAAGTGCATTTAAGGGTGAAGGGAACTATTATTGGAAGTTCCAGGCATGCTTTCTTTGCTCACTGGGTGTCAATTGAAATTTGATTTTAAATGGGAGGGGACATTTTCATTTTCTGGTTACCGCCCCTTTCCTGTGTAGCTTGTTTCCTCCTTGGAATGTGCACAGAAATAATTAGTGTCCCAAAGACAGACCAGGAAAAAATCAGTTTTTTGTTGACCTAATTTCTCATATGAAGAATGCATACTCCAGTTTTGATAATGTGGTGTTCAAAGGGGAGAAGCCCTGGTGATACCACAAGGGCGATGTCAAGCGCTTCCATCTTAGTCCTTGATTTTTATATGTTCAACATTTGAAATATTGAGATAATATAGAACAGCCATTATGCCTTCAAAAAGGAAGAGTCAAACGAAACTCTAGGTAAGAACAAAAGAGATGGAGCCAGCCTTTAAAATGGGCGAGTTTTCACACCAACCAGGCGAACAGGAAGTATCCCCAAAGCAGCCATTGCTAAACAGTAGGACAAATCTACTGGTTCTACCACTATGTTCTGTTTGTTACTGGATATGTAGAAGGTCAGTGTTCACCAATTATGTGGCCTCATGGCGTTTTGTCCAGACATCTGTCTGCAGTTGTGACAATTCCAGTGGAAATTCTCCACATGGAGATTTTAATATTAACCACTGTGGTCTGGTTGGCTTAGAGAGTTTGGGCTGTCCTCATGGTGGTGTTCTATAAAGGGGGCGTGTTTGAAACGATTTATCCTAATCCATGTGAATGTCACATGAGTGGTAGTCTGTTTCTGCTTGATGCTTCAGAGTCGGTCCCGGGTTTTGAGGCCATCCGCAAAACCCATCTCAACTGCGTTGTCAGAGTGGGGCAGTGGGCCTTACGCCCTTCAAAAATAACTTGGCGGTTTTGTGTTCGATTCCTGCTAGTGCACTGTTTGTGGATCACTGCTTCTATTCTTGAGTGTATTGTTCATGATCAGGATTCTACTGGAACCGCACTATCCTGGGTTCTTGTTTCCATGATTCCTTGTAGTTCTGTTCAGGGGTACATCCTCCATGTTCCTGTGTTTGATGGTTCCTAATACAAGTGATTTTCAGTTACAATGGCCATTGTGTCCCTGTATGCCCTGTACTTGCCTCTGTGTTTCCTCTTGATTTACCTGGGCCACCAACGTTGGAACTGAGTTTTGCTTTAACCAATGCCTCCCGTTACCTGGTTCCCCCACATAGACAGGCAATCGGACAAGTAGGCATGTTCCCAGGGATAGCTCTGCTGCCTGTAACTGACATGGGATAGCCCTGCTGTTTAGCTCAGCTTCTCTGGCTGCTTTCTGGCTGAGCGAAATATCATACAATAAGGAAGGAGGGTCCCCTGTAGTATATGACAGGGAGGGGGATCTTGGATCTTGAAGTTAGAAAAGGTATTAGGGTCCCTGTCTTTACTGTGGTCGGTTAGATACACTAAACCATATCTCCTGATTAGGGTTTACCATTAGACATTAAAGTGACTCTTTATGACCTTGTAATAAATGAATGGCTAGTGAATACCAAAACCAAAAGCAGTGCAAAATAGACAAAAACCATAGGATCACTTAGGATTAATAACACTAAGCAAACAATATTTATCAAAAATAAAACATGAATTTTATTACCTCCCGAAAGGGTTACAATCTAAAATATATTAAAAGCAATTAATAAAAACCACCAACAGTGGTACAGTCATACATTTATATGCAATCAAAGGTAAAATAATCATGTACAGTCAAGAGAGAAAAACAGTCGATGCGGCGTTTCGGTGCTTTGTATGATCTTCACACCTTCTTCAGGACATTTATAACAATTGACTTGACATCTAAGAAATTAAAATAAAAGTAATTTAATACTACTTGTCTACATTTGAGGATAAATATTGCACCTGCTACACTATATGCATGACTACTAAATGAGACATGGAATGATGACTAGTTACTCTATAAATAATAGTCACCTAGAAAAAACAGCCTTAGGAAATTTGCAAACCTAGTTGTTATATAAGGTCTCAGAATTACATTGCTAATCTTTTCATTTATGCTACTGAGACCCAGCGCTCTATAGACTTTTGGACAACTAGAAAAACAAGTGGACATTAAGGACGCATGGCCTCTCTTTATTATTCTTATCGTTATATGATCTCAATTGCATTACTCAAAAACATCATTATGTATAAATAGACCACTACTAAGCTTCTGTGTCTGTAAACGAATTTGTTGATCGTACCTGTATTTCTATTGGGAAGAGTATATCAATTCTTTTCTACTGTTATACTGATTACTCAGCTGTTCTACTCTCATTGGAGCTATATGCAAAAAATAAACACAAGATCTTTCTTAGTGGTATCTTATCCACTGTAAAGTCCTAATAGCTGTGATGAATCTAATATTGTGCTGGTTTACCTTCAATGTTAATGAACAAATATTCAGTATGCACGGAGGGGCCACCGTTGATGCTGGGGATATTTCATAAGACAGTTATGAACCTGGATAGATTAAAAATTAATCTGTAGTTTTCTATATTTAATTCATTAAGACAATACTGTACGTTTCTCAAGCTATTTGCCGGCCACATTTACTAACCTGGTGTTACTTCAGGTTCGTCATAGGGCTTCCTAAACTTGATGATATTTGTCGAAACAAAACTTCTCTTTTTTTGATTTGTGGAGAGAGTCTGTGGTAGAAACAATGTAAAAAGGAAGAAGATGTAACTCTATGCTCGCTGTTGTAAAACGATACCTCTATTCTCTATATTCTGCTGCGTTATCACCCATTCTGTCAGGTGTCGGGTGTTCATTTACTATTAACTCAGCGTGTATGTCATTTACGGTGAGGATAGGAAGAAGGGAAACGCCATTAAAACATTCCCTGTATAGTCTACCCGTAATTCCTACAGTTGTACCCATAAGGATTTAATGACATATCTCGGGGGTAGAGACTACCTCTAGCTTCAGTTTTTAAAAATATTAGTAAGCGCTAGTCTACCCGCAATCTATCTCTAAATCGAACGGCTGAGTATCTGCCTACCTTGTGTGAAAAATACGGCCTCCCTACTCCTCCGTGCTCTCGTCTGTGTTGACGCCTTCGTGATGATTCGAGGTCTGCTCTGTGGACTGTTAAGACGGCGTCTTTATGCTGACGCTGCTGCACATAACCCGGAAGTGATAAATCGGGCTAGTTACTCTATAGTTGTTTTTGCCGTTAATTAAATCAGACAAAAACCCGAAAGTAGGCCTCTTTCTTTATATCCTATAGCCTGGTTTTGTTCAGTGTTAATATCTAATTCGGTTACGGACAAAATGCCGAGTGACCCGGAAGTTGATGAATTTAATGTCGGCTTTTATCTAAAATAAATCCTAGTGTACTTGATGGAATCTTGCTATCCTGCATATTTACAAATGTGGACTATATATCATAGATGGGCTTCCAACGACTCAAGTTCTTGATCTATACTTGCGAAGAATATTTCTGTGTCGGCCATGTTGGATTGGGAAAACACCGGATCAAGAACATGATAGATTCAATCAACATCCTGTTTACAGTGGTGGCTTAAACACTCAAAATTGTGCATAATCGTGTAATAATGCTGGAATTGCAATATTATAGAACATGTCCAAAGCCACCTTTTTGTAGAACATGATAATGCTGGACTAATTGTTTACTTTCAACGCATTATCCTCCGGCCCTTCTCACCTTTAAAACTAACAGGCATATATCATAGTACATTGCATTGATATACAATATGTCCCTTTGACATTTATATTGGCACTATATCATTGGAAATAATCATTACTCTCAGAGAAAACAGCGCTGTTTGGTTAGCTAACAAAATGAGTTGATGAACCAACTATCAACAATTTATATTCGTGTACGTTTCATAATACAAAAACTGACTAATGTAAATTAAGCAACTATATTGAAATAAAAACAAATCAAAACAACTCAAGACCTAAACTGGTGGTTTCAAACTCTAGAGTCTATAATTCATAGTTTCTTGGGTTGTTCTAGACTATCAGTTCTTCTGGAATGGGATCAGTTACAGATGGATAACCGCAGATCTTATAAGATTAGTCTTTCCCACTCTTCTCTATTATTTAAGCCAGTGCGAAAAGTATTGAATAAAGACATGTAAAACTGTTCTCTTTTCTTTCTTTTATTATTCCAGTCGCCACCTCTGGTGGCAATCAGAGCAAGGGATTGATTGACCGAAGGTGAGGAGTGGCTAGACTGCCTTTGACCAGTGAGGTATTGATGCACTGACTGTGGGAAATGAAGAGTAGTTCTGCTATTCATTGGATGTAGTGAAATGGAGGAAAGGAATATGCGCACATAGTGATATTCAGGAGGACCTTGACCGAATCGCTAGATGTCTTCTGATGTCTTTCCAAAATAGTCCATGATACAGGACTTTTCATCTGTACGGCTTTCATTGAAACTAAAGAATTCCTCCATAGTAAAGAGATTGTTATATCTGGGACTGTCTGGGCTAAGGGGATAAGCACCAGGGTACAGAGACCAGCTGTAGGAATGAGAAGACTCTGACGTCTGCCACAGGGAAACAACGCTCTCTAGGGTGATAGATGCAGAGTGTGCCATCTTCATGAAGGTAAGTTCTCAGGAGAAGTGCACAGTGAAGAACGAGCTGTTATCTCTAGGAAACGTTTGGTCTCTGCGGTTTGGTACATAAATGAAAGGATTCTCATGTGTAAGGCTCAAGTGATTGAAAGATACAGCATCTCAAACATCTAAAACTGACTGGACTCTGGAAGAGTGGTACTACGATAAAGGCTCTGTCCCATTGATATAGAGGCATTGGGGTATTGGTAGCATCCGGAGCAGTTTACCTCAAGGGGAGGGTGTGCTCATTGGATTAAAGCAATTGTTTGAAAATATATATTTATTTGGGTGTTAATGCAATAACAGTATGCAACATGTTGAAAAAGAAGAAGCCATGAGGAAGCATAGATACACTTCTCAACACCAGTTAAAAAATAAAGAGAAAACAAAATAATTTAACAATCAAGTAATACCTACAAAATTGAATAGAGCCCTTTTCTTAAGAAGGAAACGGGTTTTGAAATCTATGCCACACATTCATCGCCAGAAAAAAAGTTACCATTAATCTGGGGCAGCCCTAGCCGATAAGCATGGTTAAAATATTTGACCAGGTATGCCTTCGGCCTTCTGGTGGGACTGGATCCTACATGTGTAGCTGTTTCAGTAAAGAGTTTTGAGATCTGCTTCTGCACATGCAAGGGTTGTTTGGGGGGTTTCAGCCCCCCTAATAAATGTATTATTTAATAAATAGTTGGCAACAGGAGCTTTCATACTGGTATGGCATGGTGTCTATCAGATTTCACCTGGAATTTTTATATACTCACACCTGCACTGTTGTCTCTGTTTTGGAGGCCTGAAACCATGGTTATTTTACACAATACTGTGCTTTTAGTACCCTCACACAACGCACTCCTTTCTCTTTTGACAGGCCCTTAAGCTCCCATCAGGGGTGCAACCAGACCCAAACTTCGGGCTGGGGGCTAATACTAAACAGGTGTGGTGGGGCTACCATTTTGCACACTGGGGGCAGAGACAGTATTAGAATGCACATTTGGAAGGCCAAAAGGTCGGGTTTAATATGCTAATGCATGGAAAATGCACATGTGCTGGGCAGTTCTTTACTGCTTTATCACATTAAAGCCACATCTTTTGTTTTCTCTAATGCATTCCCCTGAAGCACCGAGCACTGCCGGAGGTCAGAGAATGTTCCACAGACCTGCAAGCTTTGGATGTTTGCAAGATGGTTGACACCAAGCAAGTCCAAGCACTGAATGGTAACTGGTAAAGTGTCTTCACTGATTAAAGTAGCATAAACTGCATAATGATAAAATGCTTCCAGGGAACAAGAAGTTGTGTGGGTGGCGAATCTTCCAATGTGCCCAAGAAAGTGCACAGACATTGAGAAGTAGACTTGAGGTATGAAGAATAAACCAGGATGAAGATAAATGTGGAGGGCTTCTATCTGACAGTGCCAAAATTAGGTGGCCTCATCAGCAGCTAAAAAGGAAGGGGGACCCACAAAGAAAAATAAGCTAGATACCTGTTAAAAATGTACAAACATGCATGTGTTGGTATTTCTATAGCATGGACCTAACCCAAGAGGAACGGAGCATTGCACATTATATAATGTGATGGAAAATGATGCAAGATTGTATTAATCAAGAGGTGGCTTAACTCTTTTTGTTGCACACACACTAATATCTTACACATTTAAATTGTAGGCACATTGTAATTAAGGGATTTCCCAAACTGGACAAGTTTCAGTCAATGCCAAGCTGGATCCAAACCAAGGTCCTCGGATGGACAGCTTAGCCACTAGACCACATCTCCTTCCTTAGTTTATGCAATAGAACTTTCTAAAAAAAGCTTTAAATGTTTAATTTCACCACTTTTTGTGAACACTCATGTTCTGTTGATGTTTCAAAATAGCCATTAGGCTGCATTCCTCATGCTGTCTAGTGAGTAGACAGAATGCAAATTATTTTGGTTTTTGTGTGTTATGGGTAGCACCTAATAGAGTTGTCTCTTGTTTAAGATTGAGGTTTATCTATTTGCATATACACAATGGTTTACACTTAAGTACATACAGAGCCTACATGAAAGATAACTGTGTGATCTGGTCCAACATTATCATTGAGAGATTCACGTGATATCGTTGGCCCTGTAGTTTGTAAATGTCACCAGAAGCCTGAGATGGCAATGACAAGGTACCAATTATGCATTTTTATATTACAAGCTTTTTATTCAAAGTGCATCTGACAATGAGCATTGATTAGAATAAAAATGTTGATGTTTTGTTTACCTCTCACAAATAAACTTGTGATAAAACATTAGGCTATGATGAGTTCAGTGTATTTATATGAATCTTTGGCTACAGACTGTACAGCATAATTATGGATTTACTGAATTTGCCACATAATTTACAAAATATTCAGATTTCACCCAAATTGTTGTTTCTAGGTCAGCCGGATGAAAATAATGCTGCCAGTCAAAGTGCCACATAGTTTGCATTTTTTGACGCAAACTGTGAAGATAACCTTGGTCTTCCAAGCTGCATAATCCTTGAAGCTTGGACAATGTAAAACCTCTGCACAGTGGTTTGGGGACTACCATTATCTCGCCAAAATCTGTATTTCACACATAACGTGAAATATTTCCCATGGTGCCTTCAAAAATACATGGGTTTTATACCACTGCTTTTTGTCCAATAGAAGCACCAAAACATGTAATACACACATTTTTACACAAAGATGTAATGACTTCTCAATAAGCTCTATTGTACCTATCCGTCTGCATCAGCGATTGTGGTGGGGATGAGTATCTTTCTTAATGTCGTATTGTCTGTTATCTACGGTAGTGTTCAAACAACTGATTAATCTTTTTTTCAGGTTTGGTCCTGCAATAAAGCTTTAAAATGAAGCAATATAGTAAATTACAAACATACAGCCCGTTCCCACTTTCTAGGTTAATTTTCTTACAAATGTAAATATTTAAACCTAGGCCAAACTTGTACTCAGTTGCTGTTTCTCTCTCTCCAAATGATAGAAGGTTGGCCCAAGATGCACAGATTTAAATGTGTGCATGCTGCAACAGACATTCGTCATGGGAAGTAGTGTTGTCAGCCATATTGGTGAAGGAGCGGAAGCCATGTAAAAATGACATTTATTCTTGTTATGGTGAGCATCAACAGCATAAGCCACTTCTGTAGGATTAAACTGAGATAGCCAGAAGGACACCTGGGAGTAGACCCATGCATGTGGGAAAGTGTGTGCATGCCTATAAACCTGCTGCAACACCCTCAAAGGTCCTGCAGCTCCAGCCAGTGTAAAAACACCTGCTCCCTCAGCCAGTGTGGAACTCATGTTCCTTCACCTAAACAGATGACTGATGCTTTTTCAAAGGAAGATGGAAGGTGCAGCTAGCAGTATAGGGTGAGTATGAAGAGCTTTTGTCCACTGAGTGGGGACCAAGATTGGAGGGCACCGTGATTTGGAGTAGTTATCTTTGTGGTGCCACCATGCCATACATTGACGATTAGTGAACATACTCTAACAGAAGATCCTGCAAAAAATCCCTCGTATTGCACCCTTGAAGTTGAGCTATCCTCACAAGCTTTATGCTTCACTTTTCCGTTCACTCTCCTTAGGGTTCACCTGGTTTAACCAAGCCAGTGGAAGTAAATATATAAAAAGCAAACTCTTTCGGTATCTGAAGGGTTTACGTTTGATGTTCCACATGAATTACAATTTTGAAATGGACTAGATCACCTTTTACAATTCTAAAACATAGCTGCCAGGTGACTCTACCACATGTGCAATACAGTCACTCAAGCTTAATTTGCTTTAATAAAAGAGTGTGCTGGTGGCAAAAATGCTTCTTTGTAGATTGGTATCAGCACCACCCACAAACAGCACCAGCACTGCCCAGTTACACTGTGAAAGGCAGACTTCTGATGAAGGGAGCAAAAGAATCTGGGAAATGTGTTGTATAGTTTACATAAGTCAAGGTAGTCAGCACCTATTGCTTCCACAACCTCAAAATGCTCAATTAAATATTAAAATGGCTCCTAGTCAACACATGTAGCATGGCCACCCAGGCCCTCATCACCAGTAAGCTGGACTACGGCAACTCACTGTGTCAGAATCACTGTCTAACTGCTAGAAGACTTCAGACTAATCAAAACCCAGTGGCCAGAATCACACTCAGGCTTTTCCCAGCTTTCACATCACCCTGCCCCTCAAAGACCTTCACTGCAGAGGCGGCTCCTCCGTTGGAGCAGAGGATTGTAGCTCCACTTAAATGCCCCCAATATGAAAAATAAAATAGTAATGAATTACCATTTTATTTTTCATCCCTTTTTCTGAACAGAGCATCAGTGCGGGGAGGGGACCACTGCTCAGTGACAGCAGCATCACTATTTAAAGTGTGCATCTCTTTTTGGCCAACCATCTTGCAATGGCCAGCCACACATCAGCACTTTAAGCATCTCTAACCCAGCTGTCTTTAGACAGCTGGTTTAGAGCAAGTGCATGCCTCCAGAGTGCTGTGGAGCGCTGAGTGAGGCCACGCCCTCCAATCACGGCACTGCTCTCATGCTGGTGAGAGCAGTGCCCTGATTGGTTAAGGGAGTTTCTTGGTGGCTTGGCTGCGGTAGCAATGAGGACATTTGGAGGCCGGAGGTCCTGTTGAGTAAGGTGTGCTCAAGCCCACCCCCCTCCCCATAGATGCTAGATGCCATTACATCAGTGGCTCCCCATTCACTAAACCACACTCTTAAAACTGGTCCCACATAGATGCATATTCCTGTACAACCTCTACCATATCTACCTCAATTGCTGCATCAAAATCAATACAAACACTAGACACCTCTGCTCAGCCAGACTACTGCTCACACACATTCCCCACATATGAAGAACCAGAGTCTGCTATCATGCTTTCTCCTACCTTGTGCCTAAAGCTTGGAGCGACCTGCCACTACACATTAAAGCTGCCTACCACAGTGCGCGAGCTGTGCAAGATGCTGGAAACATGGCTCTTCACCTGGAAAAGGCCAGGCCACAGCTGACATAACTCCTGCTTTCTGAGCACCAGGATACTCTCTGGGGTGAGCTGCACACTTCGCAAATACCCTTAACATATCATAACATACAATTTGCCGTAGCATCATTGTTGTGGTGTTGTTCATATGTCTCTCACTTTGGCGTCTCCTGTTTCACCTCCAGTCTCTGTTCTTTTCCATCTCAGTCAGACTCTTCTCTCATTTCTTTCTCTTCTCTTTCTTATTTTCCATCTATATTCTCACACATGCTTAATTCTCTTTCTCTACTGTCTACTGTGGCTGTCTCTGTCTTCAATCGCTTCTCTCAATCCCTACTCTCTCACTGTCATCCTCACTCCCACCTTCTCCTCCTCACTCCCTATCAGAAACAGGCTATGTGGAAGATTAACCTGGGTGAGTGACGTGTGATACTCTCACAGAATATTAGCTGAGCCTGTTTTCTCAGTGACCACAGAAACTTGGGTTTTACATTATAGGAATGAAAGCTGAAAGAACTCACCTCTCCCTGTGAACTTCTTCCCCTTGGTCTATGTCTATGCAGGGGCTCGGGACTGTCTGCAATACTTGCAAGAGCTCATCTCTGTCTGCCCAGTACCACAAAGCTATGTATGCAGAAACTCAGCTCCAGCTCAATGAAAGAAATTACCTGTAGGTACACAGCTTGTCTGTGCTTGGGCTCCACACTAGGTATGCAGGGACCTGCCTGCATCTATGCTGGAGCTTAGCCGTATCTGCAGAAGAATGAGTTCAGCTCCTCAAGATGATGAAGACTCTTTGGGGCAGAGCTCCGCTGTCTCTGGAGGCACAAGACCCTACTTTTCTCTGTGCAGGAACTTGTTTATGTCTTATACGTGTTCAGCCTATCACCTATCATCAAGCTTTGTTGGGAGAAGTGCCAGGTGCCTAGAGCGTCATTCAGATCTGCCTGTTCATTCTATTATATGTCTGTCCGTCAAATGCAGAGGGTAAGAGGCATGATAGGACCTTCTGGGTGGTGGACTGTGAAAGATCAGACCCTGGCAGCTTTCGAATGTGCTCAGGAGGAAAATTAATCACGTTTATCCCTGTTGTGGTGCGCATAGCCAACCCGACCAAACTGAGCAAAAGAGCAAGATTAAGGCAGGTGAGCACAGGAGGTGCTGCACTGCTGCATGCATATGGCCTGTAAGGGTAACTGTGAGAAAGGACAGCATTGTGAAGCTACCACAGTGATGCAAGTCAGCAGCAGCTCCTTGTCAGGGGCTTCTGAGTACAGCCCCCACCTCCTCTTGATGCAGTGTGCATTTCTTAACCCCATCACTGCTTGACATATTCCCCTCCTGTGCTGAGGGTCAATGATAATGGGTGTGGTCATGACGGAACTGTTTCGTCATGAGCATCGAAGGGGTTAATTTAGCAGAGTTCACGAAGACATGAGTTTCATGTTTTCATGAACACTGCCAGTCCTCAGGTCAGGCCTCTCTGCCTCTTCTCCAGGCTCCTGGTGTTAGCAGTAGGGGGAGGGGCCTGAGGGGTCTGAGGCTTGATCCAGCTACAGACATTTGTTTCAGAATAGAACACTCTGTATGTGGATGTCTGGATTACGCATTTGAGGGGCGTAGTTCAAATATAATCCCCTCACACAGGCACAATCCATGGTACTTAGTAGACATGTTGTGCATGCCTCAGGCAGCACCGTATATCTGCTAAAATAGGACTGTCAGTGCACACATCAGGGCATCCCTGAAGCCAATGAGAAGCCACACAGTGCAGCAGGAGCAGGATCCCCAGCACTATCCTGGATTATTATAGGGATGTGCTTCTAGCCCTATCAAGAAGCTGGGAGAGGGATTGAGGTGGGTCTTCCCGTTTTGAATCCTTCCCTTGCTTCTAAATCTGACTCCTCATTGGGAATCATGGCTTGCTGCTTCCATTGCCAAGCCCCAGATTCCTGCTTTGCTGCTGCCATGAAGCCTCTGTGTTGCCAGCTAAGTGAGCAAGATAAATTAAACAAAAATTATCTTTCTCTATGAATGTGTGTGTGTGTGTGTTCGTAAGTGTTTGTGAATGGTTGAACATGAATGAGATTGAAAGTGATATTCGGAGTTTGGAAGTGTGTATAAATGGGTGAAAGTGAGTTTGAGGGAATGAGTGAAGGGGTATGAGTGTGTTAGAATGAGTATTTGCCCTTTCAGTACAGATTACTATGCTTCGACTAACTTTAAAAGTTTTCCTAGTTCGGATATGTGCTGTACAGTGCAGTACGCATGTAAAATGGGAAATGTTAGGAGAAATAAAAGCATTTCTGCTTTTTAATGCCTGCTTTCAAGTGACATTTACTTTTTGGTGCAAAACACTGTCTATTGTTTTTAGCAGATAGGGTTTTGCATCAACAACCATGGGTTGTTGCATGGGAACGCCCATGTACCACCCATGGAATGCCCCCTTGATGCAGAGTAGCACAAAACAGCGCTTTTCACTGCTTTGCGTTACTTTCAGGCAACTTTCAGTGCAGAACAAGATTTGCGCCGAAAAGTAAATTAAAAAAACACTTTGCGCATGTTTGCATCACTTTTGTCGCACAAACCCAGTGCAAATTATTTGTTAATCTGAGTCTGAATGTGAGATGAAGTGAGTATGAGTGAGGCAAATTTCGAGGAAAAAAATGGGATGCACTTCTGGGCGTTATTACACCTTGCCACTTTCAAAGATCACAAGCCACCACTGACACAAAAAAAAACTGACGAGATGTGGCCTAATATCCTGAGCTGTTGACTTTGGAACTGGGTAACAAGATTTGAATCCCAGCGTCAACTCAACATCCTGTGATCCTGTGCAAAAAACTTTGGGGTAGATTTACTAATGTGCCATCCAAGGTAGCGCAGCAACCAAAAATGCTGCACTGCGTGATAGGGAGGGATCATTATAGTGCATATCTACCGAGATATTGCTCTCTCCCCTATTTTACCTAGCGTAGGTGCAGAATTTTGCTACTGTGCGCCACACACACACATACGCGCCATATTGCAATGGTGTGTGCGTGAGTCTAGCATAGGTTTTGTACTGTAAGAGTTTCCTTTCAGTACAAAATACTATGCCTAGAAAACACTAAAAACGTTTACTACTTTGTATGTGTGCTGTACAGTGCAGGACCCACGAAAGTCGTAAAAGAAAAGAGAAATGACAATATTACTCCTTTTATTCCCTGTGTTGGACAGGCCTCGGGGAAGGCCCACTCCCTCCCCGCATGACGGGGACCGGACCCCTACTCTTCCTGTATCCCCGACAAGAACCATCCCGGCAACCCGCTGGAGCAACCCACAACCCGTCCACAACGGAACTCCAGCCCCAGAACGCCCCAGTATCGGCTGGCCCGGGCCCCCGTCAGCACCACTGCCCCGGCCCAGCCGCCATCTTTGGACACTACATAACAAGGCCGCGTGGCCTCGGCTCGACCCCAACCCCGGGCCTGGCCAGGCCCCGACATCGAGGCTCCACCACCCACAAGGGGGGGAAGAGACCACTTGGCAGGTCAATGGGAGAAGGAGTGTCAATGGCTCCCCTCCGCCAGGTGTCGATAGCCCCCGGCCTCCCCGGACGCTGGCTCCACCCCCCTGCTGGGTGTCTGGACTCCCTCATCCCGGACCTCCCGACCTCCAAGTGCGAGGGTCCGGACATCAAAGGACACCAGACCTATAAGTGGGGCAGCTCCAGAGCAGGAAGGTAGTTGTATCTTGGAGTTGAGAGACACCGTGAGGAACTCATCCTTGGAGGCCTGCTGGCGCTGCAGCGGCCCTTTCTTGTGAACCATCTCCGAAGCCTGCTGGCGCTGCCGCGGCCCTTTCTTGTGAACCATCTCCGAAGCCTGCTGGCGCTGCCGCGGCCCTTTCTTGTGAACCATCTCCGAAGCCTGCTGGCGCTGCCGCGGCCCTCTTCAACGTGAACCATCGTCTTGGCCTACTGGCGCTGCCGCGGCCTTTCTCGTCGTGCACCATCTTCGTAGCCTGCTGGCGCTGCCGCGGCCCTCCTCGCTGTGAACCATCGTCCTAGCCTGCTGGCGCTGCCGCGGCCCATCTTTGCGGACCCCCAGGCTCGAGGATTGTGAGCTTCCCTCGTGCCGCACCTGTACCGGACCAGTACTAAGACTGTCCCGCTACCCCTTTCCCCTACAGAGACTAGAATTGGGAGGGCCCTCGTGTCCTGATCCCACTGTATCGTTTATTACCTTGCCTCAAGATTCTTCTATAAAGTGTGTTGAACTCATCCTTGTGTGGTGTCCATCTGTGGGGGGGAAGTTACTTGTCTGTACGATCGCCGGAGACGGCCCTCACCAGAGGCCTCTCCCCCCTGTACTCGGCCGACCCTCCGGGTCCCTGTATAACACCCTGGTTTCAAAAGTTGTTCTTTTTTTCAACGGAACACCCTTTCTCACATTATTTGTAGATAGGGCTTTGCATCAAAAAGTGTGGGTAGTTGCATGGGAACGCCCATGTAAACTGCCCTTGATGCTAAGCATTGCAAAGCAGAGCTTTACGCTGCTTTGCTTTACTTTTAGTTCATTTCCAGCGCAAAACAAGTTTAGCAATGGAAAGTAAATAATCAAGCAACCATTTTGGGCTGATTTGTGTCATTTTTGTGATACAAAGCCAGTGCAAAATGTTAGTAAATCACCCCTTCATCTCAAAAATCTGATTTTGTGTAATGTAATCTGGAGCTCATGTAAAGCACCCTAATGCCTTTGCTGCTTACCCACTCCACCCCTGTTTTGCCAACATAATTTTCCATGTTATGTTTTAGCCAGTGCTTGGTCTTTTTAAAAACATAACGACACCCCGCCCCCACTACTCCCACCCCCATGAAAGATGCAATAGTCAGAAAAGTCTGAACTGCCAATTGGTCACTACATTCAAACAACTAAAAACTATTTTTCCCTTTTTAGCATTTATTTTGCTTGTATTACCCATCAGGTGAGAAGAAAGCACTATTTAAATGCATTTCCAATCAAGACGATTTCTGCCTTGTTTGCTTGGAAGCAGTGGAAGATGCCAGATATTATCTTTGAAGTGCAGATGTGTCTCACATACAAGAATTAATTAGCCAGCATTGTCTCCCTTTAAAGTAATGGTGATCAGTAAAGCACACTGCCTTGACAATTAGAATCCCTACTGTAGGGTTTGTGTCCTAGACGTTGTGAACCACCTATTTACCCCATTATCTCATGTGAGGACACTGCAGCAGCCAGATAAGCTGAGAAAAGAAATGTTTATTCCAGCGCTCTCTTCTCCAGCCATACTTTGCGCAGACTTTACCTGGGACAAACAAACACGCATCTTCAGCCCACTCTACAGAACACGATGAGGGGGAGGGGCTTAAGCCCTTTCAGCCCAATGGGCATTGTGCGCCTGTCCCCCCTCATGCGCTGCTTCTCATATTTAGCCTGATTCATCAATCTCCCGCTTTGCGAGGCCCTAATAGCGAATCATAGCGAATCGCTATTAAGGACTCGCAAAACGGGATTCATGTAGGATTAGCAAAATTTTTTGCGATTCCTACTGATTCCTTATTTGCGATTAGCAAATTGCTAATCGCAAATAAGGAAAAACTCCCCATTCATTCCTATGGGCCAAAAGGCCCATAGGAATGAATGGGGAGTATTCCTTATTTGCGATTAGCAATTTGCTAATCGCAAATAAGATTGCGATTTGAAGGGTGCCAGGGGTGTCCAAAGGACACCCTGTAGCACCCCTCAAATGACATTTGACACAGGTGTTGCACACACACATGTCCAAAGGACATGTGTATGTGTAACATGCAACTCAGAAAAATGCATTTAAATGCATTTTTCTGAGTTTTCGCCATTTACATGCAAATTGCGGCCAGAAATTGCGAATTCGCAAAAGAAATGTGGATGATGAATTACATTTAAGGAATCTCAAATAGAGATTCCTTAAATGTAATTCCTCGCAAAATTGCGAGATCGCAATCAGCGATTTTTGCATTTGGGATGATGAATCCCAAATGCAAAAATCGCACTCGCAAAGGGCCAGATTCTCAGAATCTGGCCCTTTGCGAGCCGATTTGGCCTTGATGAATAAGGCTGATAATGATTAACCTGATTTGTCAGCATGATTGTCGCAAAATCAAAGCTCACCCCTGCCCCTACAACCCTCAGTTTTGCTGACAAAGCTACACCCCTGTGCACGCGCAAACTTATGTCAAAAGGGGTATGCTAAATCCTAGTGAGTATATAGTCTCTCCAAGAATTTTCCTGGCAAACAGTGTCGACAGGGCCAACTTTAGGGCAGTGTGACCTGTGCGCCCACAGTAGGCGCTGAACTGGGGAGTGGGGCGCTGACCTCAGGGGGATGTGCTGTGTTTAGCAAAAACTCTAAGGGGCAGATTTACGTTTCTTGGCGCATCCCTACAAATCAGCAGGGATGTGCCAGGAAAGATGCGTCACGCAAGTTTACCCTTGCGCTACCACAAATGCGCCGCATTTACAATTTTGCGCATCATGGGGCAAGGATAAACAGATTGTGTTGCAACAGCCAGTGCTGGAGTTGCGTCGCAGGTGTGACGCAACTCCAGCACTGTGCCAATCCTGCCTATGTCCAACATGGTGCATCAAGCCTTATGCCTGCTTCAAGCAGGCGCAAGGTTTTGACATAGCGGGGTTGGAAAAGTGACTAAGTGAAATCTTGTTGATTTCACTCAGCCAATTTTGCGAGGCGTTCCTGTGCCGAAACGCCCCCCCCCCCCCTGCTCCAGAACGCCCACATGAAACCTGACGCAGGTTTCATGTGGCGCAGGGCTTTACAACGTGACGCATCTCCCTAGATGCATCACGTTGTAAATACCCTGCAGCATGGCGCTGGCTTTACGCTGCCATTGCGTCACAGAAGTGATGCAACGGCAGCGCAAAAGTGGCGTACAGGGCTTGTAAATCTGCCCCACAATTTAAAAACATCTGTGGCAGGGTTTCTTGTGCCTCCAGCTTTCAGGCAGCAATAAAAATGTCAAGATAAGTCTTGTGATTAATATTTCTGCTACAGAGAGAGATCGGAGGTTCGTCTAGTGGCAGTTTCCAATTGCCATAGAGTAGCGCACAGGGCTATTATGCCTGCTGCAAAGAACGTGTACTGCGCAGATCACAAATCTGTATTTTATGTGGATAGCTGAGTGTATTACTGCTTTTGTCACAGAGATCCTTTTGTTACTACAGTTCATGAAATACAACCCTACAGTGACGGTTACAAACTGGCATCAAAGAGCTGCATGCAAACTGCATTATATATTATTATTATTATATTGAGTTTTATATAGCGCTAGATAGACCCAAAGGCATCAGAGCGCTTTACATGTTACGTAATAACATTTACAAGAGGTACATGAGGGGATTCAATAGTCATAGTTGAACAAATCAGCATTAAGTGTTTATAATGTCAAACAAGTACAACACAAGGATGCCTTGAGGAATATCATCGGGGACAGAATAGGAGACTGGAAGAGTCATGTGTCCATCTTGAAGGAACTAGCCAAAGAGGATAATGTAGAACAGCTTGTGGGCGTGTGGAAGTAGTTGTTGAGGAGTAGAAAGGTATGGTCCCGTTGACATCTCCTGCTTAAAAACAGCAAGAATACAGCAGACATGCATCAAGCACATTCTGGCATGTACTGTGTTAATTCTCCCCTACAAACACTTTTAAAAACCAAAACGTTTTAAAATATTTTGTCAGCCTTAAAGCACTTTCTTCCATGCCCAGTCTTCCATTCTGACTCATAAGTGTCCTAGCCTCCTAAGCCTTTCTGAGACCTTCATGTCCTATCAGTATTTTGGAACCATCAGGTTCCCTCAACTTTACTTTATTCCTACTTTCATCAGAAATGCTATTTATTTTTCTTTTATGTCCCCTCTGATGTGCTCCTGAGGGAGCAGACTGGTCTGAATCCTCTTCACTTGCTGACTAGTGACACTCCTTATCCCTCTATGTGGTACCCACAGCCACATCTGCTGACTATATTGTTTTATACTTGAGTGACTCTACAACCAATCAATGCTGCTCTGTTAGGTTAGGAGGTTATGTTCTCCTCCCAGTCTTTTATTATCTATTATTAATGCTGCTAAAAGGCTTCGTTTCGGAAGATATACATTCCTATTAGGAAAGCCCGCCGTTACCAGTGCTTTAAAACAAATCAAATGTATGTGAGACAGGGGCTACTGAGAGATGAGGGGCATTTTTGCCCAGTGGTAGATAGAGAATCTAAGGAGGGGGTCATTGGGGGGCACCAAAAATGATTGTTGCACCAGGCACCGATAGCACTAAAGCTGGCCCTGAGTGTCAATCAGAACTTACTTTTCTGACAGTTACCAACTTTCTACCAGTTGCCATTTTCTGATTACTTAGATTCTTTTCAAAATGTTTTTGTTTCTGTTCCCTTCCTCCTCACTCCTTGATTCTGAAGAGCATTCTTCAGTGCTGCAACTTAAAGCAGTGAGCAAAATACAGTGAAAGTTTTCAGGGCCGGCTCTAAGCTCATGGTGGCCCTGTGCAGGGAGCGTAGGTGGGGGCCCCGGAAGAGGGGGTCCGGACGGGGCGGAGCTCAGGAAGGTGTTTTACTAATAATACGTCCAGAAAAGTCGTTAGATGATTGACCAGTACCTGTGTGGCTGCTCCTACCCTTCCGAATTCGTCTCAGAAAGATACAATTTAGGAGGAGGAGGGCCTTGTGACACACGACCTGAGGGACTGGGCGCACAGAGAGCTGCAGTGCCAGGGCCATGACAGGGGCACTGGACCCCCACAACCCCCCAGAGAAATAATCGGTGGCTCTTTGCCCGGAAACAGTAATATCGATGCCATATCGAATATGGTGTCTTACGTTCGGCGGATGGCCACGTCCATTGCAGACACTGCATAGCCACCTCGTGACACAACAAGCGACTCTCATATTTGCAAGGAAAAATAAAGTAGGGAAACTTGAGTTCACACACTACTGAACGCGCACTCTTAAGTGTATCAGCAGTGCACTGTGAATCGGAGCGTTTCACAGGCCTGTCACAGATAAGAAATGCTATCAAAACGAAATCTTACAAAACAATATACTACTGGCCGTCAGCAACTCATACCCGGACAACGTTGGGACGGGCTGCTATTGAATATAGTTTGATGTGATTGCTAGACTGCAGTGACCTTAGTGGTACTTCCGTTTCTTCAAGCTGGTGATGTCTGGACAAGAATGATGTCTGTTTTTTTGTCTAAAACCTTTTAATAAAAACACATTTTTATTTTCCTCCAAAAGAGAAACTCCGAATGTGCCCTGCTTTTCATATGAGACACTAACTTAGTGCATGCATTTAGGTTTTGAGCTCACAGTTCTTCCAAACCCACGGGTACGTGCTGGAAGTGTAATCTGCAGAGTTCAAAGTGAGTATGTTTCACAGGGGAATGTGTGTGGGTTTGAAATTCATTCTAGTATGACCTAACTTTTTCTGGGGAAAATGGAAGTCATAACTCCTTAGCCACAAAGGATATGCCTCACTCTGAACTTCTGATAAATTGGACAAATGCACTTGTGAATTGGTAACATTTTTGTTACAGTGATTGCTTCCACCACACATAAGATTAAAACTTCAAAATGGAAGCAGCGAAGAAAACACCACTTAGGAAAAAATGTTCCTTTAAAGAAAATTGTTAAATTAATGTATTTACTTATTGTCATGGCCTCTAGAATTATGCATTTCTGCTGCTGTGGCGTTTTCTGCTAAATTACATATTTTCTGCACTTGCTACATAATCCAGCATCTTGTCCATAATGCACAGATTTGCAAAAAGATAGTGAACAAGCATTTGCAATGCAATAGGTCTCACATTTATGCGAGTTTGAGCTAATGGCATTGTAAATGACAATGACTTCTATTTATGTTTTGCTTTTCAAAACATAAATAAAAGGCACTGTAATTTACAATGCCAATAGCTCAAACGCACTTAAATACGCAGACCTATTCCATTGCAAATGCTTGTTTTCACAGTTATGTCAGTTAAATCAACAAATAGTGCTCAGTCTGAGCCGGGTCCTTTTCATCAGCAGGCTGTCAATGCACACACCCTCATGTGTTTAAACTTTTTCGGGCCTTCTCAGAGGGAGGGGGATGGGTCGGGGCACCTTTCTGAATGAAGTGCCTTCACAGCTGGGGCTTCCAGTGCTGGGTCGCAACGGATCAAAAGGCTGTTGAGATAACGGTGTGGCTCCCAGGCGCGCAACACCCATTGGGCTCACGGGGTTTCAGCGTGCCCCCGCCCCCTGGAGTTACGCCTTAAACCAAGCAAAGCTGGTTTTGCACCCTACCAAACATCATTCCGACCTTACAATGTCCTCTACACAGGCTATGTGAACTTCCTTTGCTACAACGACTGGGTGTGAGGCAAGGGAAGAGCTGCCTAGGACTGTGCTGCACTTAGGTTCGGACTGTGTGACCCAGAGGCACTGGTGATAATTAAAGAATCTGATCAAATCTGGAACATCGGGGGTCAGTAAGAGAAGTCACCCTATTTAAAAGAGGGCCTGATATTACCAACACCTCTGCAACTCTCTGTAAGTGCAAGGGTTGGAGTTATGAATTAGGAGAATTTGCAGCACCTGGTAATTACTAGTCTGCACCCCCTCAATTGACCCCGGATACACATTAACAGAACAATCTTGCCAATATTTGCCGGGAGTGTATGCCCAGTATATGTTGAGACATGTGGGTTTTGGTGCAGAAAGCATGTTATGCCTCTTTTAGACGGATTAAATCTGCAATAGGCAATAACTATGGCACCCAATAAATTCTGGTCATGAGCGTATCCGATTTTATTGGGGGCGATGATTATGGCCATGGGCTCTGGGGAACTTGTAGTCAGGGCCTTACAACGTTACCCCTTCAAACTGGAATATAACATGCAAAATCCACATGTCCTAGTATTACCGGGCATCTTCCCTCAGAAGACATCGGTGGGTTAGACTGACCAATGTGGACCCGTAGACATTTGAGGTAAAATCCGCCCAATCTATCATTTCAACTCCAGGATATAAAGTGGTTTGAGCGGGGCTCAGAATTGTCAGCTCCTTTTCTACCCAGGATCTTGGCCCTTTCGGTTCAAAGAAATACAAGCAAAGCAAGATTGCAAATCCCCTGCTCACAGGAGATGATCCCGAGTGTCCTACCTCAACTACCCCACAGAGACATCAATAAGGGAGAAAGAGAGGGGGGAGAAAAAAAGAAAGAAACAAACAAATAACCAAACAAAAAAAGAAAACACAGAAATAAAGAAACAAAGAAAGATAGGAAAAAAGAAAGAACGAACGTGCCAGGCCCAGTCCAGCGGTGTGGGCGGTATTTGACCAGTCTTTACTAGACCTGGAACTGGGCTTCAGAAAAAGCTCTAGTGCGGGGATTAAAACAGACCTATGGGTCCCTTTAATTGAAAGTTACCTCACCTTCTGTCATCTGCTTACACAGGCCCAAGGCCACTAGAATCATGCTATTTTACGGCTGCTGCATTTTCTGCATAAATATGGATTTATCACATGTGACACATAATCCGCCTTCTGCTGCATGCATTGCAGACGTCAAACAAAAATAAATATTTTTCTAGCTCAAAGGCCTCAAAACTCACAACACAGTGCACCCTGTGGTACCGCACAGTGCCAGGCTCATTGCAGAGGAGAACTGGTCACCTTTGGGATAACGGTCATTGTATTACTGTGTTAAACTGGTGTGAAGGATGTGAAACTTTTACCCAGACATTATTAATAAAATATGAAGATCAAAACATTTACATGCAAAGGAATGCCAATCACAAGGGTACCTTCCTTTTGTTACTTAGGGGTCTTATTTGATGAAAGAGGGAATTTGGGCCCCGAGTTGAAACTCAAGGGTAACGTGGTTGCAAGATCAACCACAGCCCTTATGAATTTTTCAAAAAGATTGGGTGCAAGACCCATGGAGGCTATGATCCGTATTTATAAATCAAAGTGCATAGCAATTGCCTCATATGGGGCTGATATATGGGGCTACGTCCCAACATCAGGGATTCAAATCGTAGAAAATAAGTTCATACGATCCCTCCTGTCACTCCCTCAATCATCCCCTACATATTCCATACACTATGAAGTAGGCTTGGGGTATATTTCTGACCACTTAAAAATGGCCCCTTTATTACGTTGGGTTAAAACCTGGCTAAATGAGGAGATCACGCTTAACCACATAATACTCAAGGATTGTATGGCCCTGGATAAAGCAGATAGAATACCCTGGCTTGCGTATGTTAGAGCGGCATGCGTGAGGCTGGGGCGTCCAGAAATGTATCTATCACCGCAGGGTCTCAGAAATGAGGATGTAGGGTGGATAAAGCGCAACTTCCTTAACTTACTTGAGTTGGAAAGGGAGGAAGTTGAACTCAAGAAACCTATGGTGAGATCAATCTATCAACTGGTGATCTCGCCAGTCATGGAACCCTATTTGAAGTACGTGACCAACTCTTACCATTGTTTCCTTCTAGTTAGATTCAGGTTCAACCTCATCCACCTCACACTAGGTACCTATCTGAAGTGAGGGACCCCTGAAGATACTCCACCCTGCACCTGTGATAGCTTCTCTACACAGGACACGCTTCATTTGGTTATGTTTTGCGAACATTTTCAGGTAGCTCGCAAAAAAATTTTATACCCTGTTCTGAAGGAATTAAAATTCGTACAGGTGAGGCTTGCCCTCCTTCATTTACAAATGCTTGATTCTATGCAGGTCACGAATAGTGTAGCCAGTTTTTTGGTAGCGGCAGCGCGTATAAATAAAACCAGACTCACCCTAATGAATTCACTATCAGGAGGACGCACAATTTAAAGAGGAATGTCTGAAAATAGGGTTGGGCCTTATATTTATGATACAGATTTTTGTACCTTTTCTCTTTGTATCAAAGATTTTAACTGTTTTAGATTGTTTGAACTGCAATCGTGTGTATATCTTATTTCTGTTCAAATTTTAATGTGTATTTAATGTGTATATAATGAATCTCTGTATTGCATTGCTTTTATGGTTTTTATTAACCGACATAAAGATGTATTGACTGACAAAAAAATAAAACAAGGGGGTGATAAGTTTAAGGTTCATCTGAAAAGCTCATAAACTTTTCGTAGTTTGTATTCCACAAAACTCATTTTTTCCTGCGCTTTTCTCACCGGGAAGCAAACATTCACTTTGTACAAAGTTTCTTGTGTCTTTTAAACCTCTCTAAATGTCTCTTTGTCACCATTATGAGAAAAAACTATGCAATTTGGTACACTCGAAAAACCTTTTCTGGTGGCCTATTGACAGCAGCATACATACTCATACGGTTATTCCATCACCCCCTCCGCCCCCTTACCCGGCCCTGCCTTTCAGATGTACCGGTCTGACTTGTGACAGACTATGCTTACTCCCCAAGCCTTTCCGAAAAAGTTACCTGTAGAAAGACCCTGCCACACCTGGTCGTGTGTCAGCCCGGGCTGACACAGCAGCTTTGCAGGCTGGTGCAGCATAATGTGGCAATGCAGAGACAAACCATGAGTATTGACAGTACTAGACGCTGCGCATCTGAGACACATGTGTTGTTAACACTCACTTGTCACATTCATTACTGCAGCTCAACTGGAAAGACAGGCAGGCGATTATAATTATTACATTATAAATAAATATATTGTGAGCACAGAGCAGTCTCGTGTCAGAGACAGAGTCAGACTCTCACCGGCGTTATTTGGGGTCGGACTCGGGCCTGGGAAGAGTCGAGATAGTACTAGTGCCGGACTAGTGGACAGGTGTTCTCTGTCTATCGTCGATGATCGGGTGGTCGGTGACACTAATTCTTTGTTCTTTGATTCTCAGTCTCAAACACGACGATGAGTGACGAGTCGACCCACCGCTCACTGACGCACTCAGTCTCCCAGTGAGGCGGGTCGGAGCCGTGTGACCACAGCACCGTGACGCGTCACTGCTGAGCGGCTAAAGTGCGCACTGCGCACAGCGCGCGGGGGCTGTCCCAGGGCCATCATGTCGTCGTAGGGCTAAGATTGATGGCCCTGGGACCCAACTCTCTGCAGGCTGGCTGCCCGGGCAAGTGAAACTAATTTAAACAACAACAACGCTCACACGCGTCGATGCCATTGCCCGGCCGGAGGCCGCCAAATCCTGCCAGGGGGCCGCCAGTGATCCAAGTTCCGATCCGATCCTCGGCTCGTCCGTCGGTCATCGTGGCGGCCCCTGGGGTTTGGCGGCCCTGTGCAGGTGCACAGTTTGCACATGCCTAGGGCCGGCCCTGAAGCAGCAGCTGACCCATTTAAGCTTGCTGCTGTGTCCCGTGGACCTTGCCTGCATCCCTGTCAAGTGTCCAAGGTCTGGTCCCACGTTCGCACTGGTCATAGGGCATTTCCAGTGGTACTCTACATACATGTCAATATTGGACAGATAGGGGCATATTTACAAGCCCTTTGCACCGCCTGTATGTCACTTTTTCCCATATTAAAAAAGATGCACTGGCACCGCAAGGGGTTGGTACATAAGCCCCATTGGGGGATATTTATCACCCCCTTTTCTGCTAGTGCATGACTTTTTTGACGTATCAGTGGCGCTATTTGGTGCTCCATATTTACAAGGACACGTAAAGCCACCCTGCGCAGTTTACTTGTGTCCTTGTAAATACGTCTCCTTTTCATGCCGCACTTTGTGTGAAAGGGGTGTTTCATGGTTGTTGCTGTGGTGTTCCCATGCAACACCCATGGATTCTGCCACATTCCTAGATTTACATGGTCTCATTAACCTGGGAATTCGTAAGGAAGTGCAACAAGGAGAAATACTTTTATTCTGCAGCCTGCATAGAAAGAGGAAAACACCTCTTGTGATTGTTTTTGTGCAGGAAGGTGTCCCTTCCTGCACAAAAACAATAATCCCCCCAACGCAGGCACCCTTGCAACATGGTGCAAGGGTGCCTGCGTTGGTGCATGGCAGCCAAGTTTTTGCCAGCTCAGCGGAGAGTATAGGGATCTATCATATTGTTGTAGGTGCAGCCAAATGGCTTGCGGCATCGCGCTGCGTTACTTTCTCAAAAATAAGGCCCATTGGGCCATTTGGCAGCGCGTGCTGAATTACTTTCAGAGCACAGGGATGTGTCATATTTACAACAATATGACATATCCCTGTACTCTCCCCTGCGCTGGCACACAATTGCCTGCCATGCATTGCAGGGAGGATTGGTTTTGTGCAGGAACGGACACTTTCCTACACAAAAACAATCACAAGAGGTGTTTTCCTCTTTCTTTGCAGCACATAATAGAATGAGGAAAAACTAGAAGAAATGAAAGTATTTCTCTTCGTTGCGCCTCCTTACGCCTCAGGGAGGCGTAGGATTCTCACGCGTTCCCAGGTTTACGAAAATTTGGAAATACTGCAGAGTCCACGGATCTTGCTTGGGAAAATCCACAGCAACAGCCATGGAACTCCATTTTCACGCAAAGTGCTGCGTGAAAAGGGTAAATACTTACAAGGACACTGAAAGCCATGCAGGGTGGCTTTAGGTGTCCTTGCAAATATGGTGGCGAAGGTCATCACAAAAAGTGATGCACCAATGGCACAAGGGGTTTGTAAATATGCCCCATTGTGTTTAAAACAGCAGACTATCTGAAAACCTTAGTGCCTTTTTGAAAGACGCAACAAGCGTAGTGTCTCAATCTGAAATGTTATTTAATTTAAGTCTCTTTACCTGCTCTTAAATGCTGTGTAGCCCTTTTTAGGGCTCGGGCCTGCCGTACACTGCACATGCAGTGTCGCACAGCGAGAGTCCTTTTCCGAGGGGATTTGAAAATGGACCTGGAAATTCCACGCAGTTCGTGCGTGTTATTTCCAAGGTCCATTTTCATTGGCCTTCGCGTGCGTGGTGTTTTTTAACATAACACGCAATAGGTTATGGGCGGTCACGTAGCTCCGCCCTTGGCCTATTGGTGTCTGTTACGCACACCAGAGGCCTATATATCTTGAATTATCGCGGCCGTCAGGCGCGATAATTGAAGACATATGCTCGCAGTGGCGCGAGCGCAGCACTTGCAGGCTTCTTTTTTTTTGCATCCATTTCAGGGCGAAGCAAGTAAACGCTGACGTCTTGTTTTATTTGTCACAAATATGGTGGGGTAAAGGGGGTTTTCAGTCTCGCTCAATTGATATATGGTATCGTACTGATGTTGAAGTATTTGCTTAATTTCTCACCAATAACAATAATACTTGTAAAAATTACTGATTTCTCTGAGTGTATTTTTGTCATTTAATTTTTCTGCCAAGTAAAATCGTATGAATTAATGTCTATCAGTATGGAAAATCGGGCACACTTCAGTGATTAAAAACAGAGGACTGATGGATTGGGAACCCTCTCATTGTGTTAGTAACCTCTTTTTAAAACAGTTTCGCTCAGATTGACCATATAAGATGACCTTGGGGAGCTTTAAATTGCCTAGCAGTGCCCCACCTTGGATAGAATGGCTCGGCATGTGAATCATGCTAGAGAGGCCTAGCCTGTCTGTGTTGCATTGTGTGCCAAAAGCTCTGCCACAATGTAACAATCCCAGACAAGACAGCCCATGATAAAAGCATTACCGCTAAGCACTGCAAGTGGATTGGGGTGAGCACGAGACGTCAGTGAATGTTGCAGACCCTTGCAGAGCCTGAGCAGATAAATGTGTTCAGCGTCGATTTGCTGGACTTATTTGGTGGGCACATTGAGAAATACTTTGCAGGTCATCTGGAACAAGTGAAGCTTAAGCAGGTGGATTGTCTCAGAATGCTATTTCCGTTCCAAATTGCAGGACTTGCCACCACAGACCCTCAAGCAGCGATTTGGAATTGAGTCGGGTAGCGCGTGCCTCTCCCGCCGGCAACACATTGCCCCTCATGTGAGGAAGCCCAGTGGATGGGGAAGGTGTTCACAGAAGACTAAAAGCATTGGCCATTTCACCCGATAGCCTTGCGGAGAGAATGTAGCCTAACTAGCGCATATCAAAATCCGCCTGTCAAACCTTAGCCTGATTTTTTAAAAAAAAGTCTGTAGCACTGATGAGAAAAATGTGAGGCCTTAAAAAACGCAGCTTGAATGGACTCTGCGAAGAACGGAAGATACAGACAGCACAGCCTGCTGCACGGTGCACGCCACACACTGCTGCACGGCTCACACTGCTGCACGCCACACACTGCTGCACGCCTCACACTGCTGCACACCACACACTGCTGCATGCCTCACACTGCTGCACGCCTCACACTGCTGCACACCACACACTGCTGCACACTGCTGCACGCCTCACACTGCTGCACGCCACACACTGCTGCACGCCACACACTGCTGCACGCCTCACACTGCTGCATGCCACATACTGCTGCATGCCTCACACTGCTGCACGCCTCACACTGCTGCACGCCTCACTCTGCTGCACGCCACACACTGCTGCAAGCCACACACTGCTGCACGCCACACCCTTCTGCACGCCACACCCTGCTGCACGCCTCACACTGCTGCATGCCTCACACTGCTGCACACCTCACACTGCTGCACGCTGCACACTGCTGCACGCCTCACACTGCTGCACGCCTCACACTGCTGCATGCTGCACACTGCTGCACTGCTGCACGGCACACTGCTGCACGCCTCACCCTGCTGCACGCCGCACACTGATGCAAGTGACAGGAGGCAAGTGGTCACCTTGGGCGAATTCTGCTCAAAGGAAAAAAAACTCACGACTGGAGTACCACAGGGATCTAGTTTAAGCCCGACACTCTTTAATGTGTACAGGTTGATATCGTCCTTTAGAATAGATGTGGTTGCCTACGCAGACAACACACAACTTATCCTAGTCCTTGATAAAGACTCAAAGGACTGGGAAGAAAATCTTAAACGTTGCTTGACGGCGACATTTGATTGGATGGGGAAGAACCATTTAAAATGTAATACGGGCAAAACCGAAATTATGCTAATGGGCCCGCAAAATGACTTTGTCCCAAAGCTATGGTGGCCGGAAAACACAGAGATACCACCGCATACAACCAATATGGCACGTAACCTATGTATCAAGTTTGATGCCGCTCTGTCGTTCAAACAACAGGCACTAGCGGTAGCAGGCACCTGCTTTAATGTCATCAAGGGACTAAGAAAATGTTTTGACCTACTTCCTTTGTCAGCCAGGAAAATGGTAGCAGTCGCTCTCGTAACCTCAAGACTTGACTATTGTAACAGCCTATATGCGGGAACCAATAAGGTGGTCTTGTACAGGTTGCAGATGGTGCAACATGCAGCGGCCAGGTTAGTGCTGAAATGGCCAAAGAAATCGTCCGCATCTGCAGCATTAAATACCCTGCACTGGCTACCAGTAATTAAACGGGTCCTTTTTAAGATCCTGCTAATTACCTTTAGAGCTTTTCACTCTCGGGGACCAAAGTAGTCAAGTCAAGTCAAGTCAGAGAATTTATATAGCGCACTACCTACCCAGAGGGTCTCAAGGCGCTTAGAAATGGGAGGAGGTTTACTTGTCAAATATCCACGTTTTAAGTTGCTTTCTGAATGCTAGGTGGTTCTGGGTGAGGCGAAGGTAAGCGGGGAGTGAGTTCCATGTTTTAGCAGCCAGGTAAGAGAATGATCTGCCTCCCATGGTGGTCTTGTTGATGCGAGGTACAGTGGCGAGGGCTTGGCTGGAAGAGCGAAGTTGGCGGGAGGGGGTGTAGAAGGATAGTCGTGAGTTGAGGCATTCCGGTCCGATGTCGTAGAGTGATTTGTGTGCGTGGGTTAGCAGTCGGAAGGTGATTCTCTTATTGACGGGTAGCCAGTGGAGGTCTTTCAGGTGGCCAGAGATGTGTTCGTTGCGCGGGATGTCTAATATGATCCTGGCTGAGGCGTTTTGGATTCGTTGGAGTTTCTTCTGGAGTTTAGCGGACGTACCTGCGTAGAGGGTGTTTCCGTAGTCTAGACGGCTCGTGACTAGAGCATGGGTGACTGTTTTCCTTGTTTCGGTGGGGATCCAGCGAAATGTTTTTCTGAGCATGCGAAGAATGTTGAAGCAGGATGAGGTAACAGCGCTGACTTGTCTGTTCATTGAGAGTGAAGAATCCAGGATGACTACTAGGTTCCGTGCGTGGTCTGTCGGGATGGGTGCTTTTCCAAGGGCTTCCGGCCACCAAGAGTCGTCCCATGCAGAGGGGGATGTACCTAAGATGAGGACTACTGTTTTGTCTGAGTTCAGTTTCAGACGGCTTTGTTTCATCCATTCGGCAACTTCTTTCATTCCTTCGTGTAGGTTAGTCTTGGCGGTGCTGGGGTCATTGGTGAGAGAAAGGATTAGTTGAGTGTCATCCGCGTAAGAGATGATGTTGAGGTTGTGTTGGCGGGCGATGGCCACGAGGGGGCTCATGTAAACGTTGAAGAGGGTGGGGCTGAGTGAGGATCCTTGAGGTACGCCACAGATGACTTCAGTAGCCTCGGACTTGAATGGTGGGAGGCGGACTCTCTGGGTTCTTCCGGTGAGGAACGAGGTGATCCATTCAAGTGCTTTTCCTTGTATTCCGATGTTATTGAGGCGTTGTAACAGGGTGCTGTGACAAACTGTGTCGAATGCTGCCGAGAGGTCGAGGAGGATGAGGGCGACTGTGTCTCCATTGTCCAATAGAGTTCGAATGTCGTCTGTTGCTGCGATGAGGGCGGTCTCAGTGCTGTGTTTTGCTCGGAAGCCAGATTGTGAGGAGTCGAGGGATTTGTTGGCTTCGAGGAAAGCGGCGAGCTGGTTGTTGACGGCTTTCTCGATGACTTTGGCCGGGAATGAAAGGAGCGAAATGGGGCGGTAATTTTTGAGTTCGGTGGGGTCCGCTGTGGGTTTTTTCAGAAGGGCGGTGAGTTCAGCATGTTTCCAGCTTTCCGGGAAGGTGGCGGAGTTGAAGGAGCAGTTGATGACGTCTCGTAGGTGCGGTGCTATGACGGAGTCTGCTTTGTTGAAGATGTGATGAGGGCATGGGTCTGTGGGGGAGCCTGAGTGGATGGAATTCATCAGGCGGATTGTGTCCTCAGTAGAGATTGGGTTCCAGTCGTTGAGGGTGTTCACGGGGGGGGAGTGTTCAGCAAATGGTTGGGTGGGTTGGTCTCCGGGTTGGTTGTCGAAGCTGTTGTGGATGTCTGCAATTTTGTTGTGGAAGAATGAGGCTAGGGAGTCGCAGAGGGCTTGAGAGGGGGTGATGTCGTTGGAGTTGGCTGAGGGGTTGGAGAATTCCTTGACGATGTTGAAGAGTTCCTTGCTGTTGTGGGCGTTGTTGTCAAGTCGATCCTTGAATGCTGTTTTCTTGGCCTTTCGGATTAGTTGGTGGTGAGTGCGGGCGGCGTTTTTGAAGGCGTCCTTGGTGCTAGTGGTTGGGTCTTTTTTCCAGGCCTTTTCAAGGGAGCGGCAGAGTTTCTTGGACTTCTTAAGATCATCGTTGAACCATGAGGCCTTCTTGTTGCCAGGTTTGCTTTGGCGTTTTTTCAGTGGTGCTAAGGTGTCGGCGGTGTTGGATAACCATAGGGTGAAGTTGGCGGCGGCTTGGTCTGGGTTAGAAGAGTGGGCTGGAGTGTTTCGAAGGAGCGAGGCGGAGATCTGGTCGGTGGTGATCTTGTTCCAGTTTCTTTGCAGAGTTGGTTGGAGGTGGTTAGTGGGTTTTGGCTTGTTGTAGGTGAAGTGAACGCAGCTGTGGTCAGTCCAGAGGAGATCCGTAGTGTGGCTGAAGGAGACATGATTGCTGGAGGTGAAGATGGGGTCGAGTGTGTGACCTGCGATGTGGGTGGGGGAAGTGACTAGTTGTTTAAGTCCGAGGTTGGTGAGGTTGTCCAAGAGGGTGGTGGTGTTGCGGTCGTTGATCTTTTCGAGGTGAAAGTTGAGGTCTCCCAGAAGGATGTATTCTTTGGAGGGGAGCGCGTGTGGAGTGATGAAGTCCGTGATGTCTTCACTGAATTTAGCGCGGGGTCCTGGTGGTCTGTAGAGGAGGGTGCCTCAGAGTGTGGTCTTGGGGTCGATGTGTATTTGGAAGTGGAGGTGTTCGGAGTTGGCGAGGTTGGTGTCAGAGCTGGTTGAGATGCGGATTGATTTCTTATGGACGATAGTGATGCCTCCTCCTGTGTGGCTGGTACGGTCTTTGCGTGTGATCTTATAGTCTTCCGGGATGGCAATGGTGATGTCTGGGGCGGATGAAGCGTTCATCCATGTTTCCGTTAGGAAGGCGACGTCTGGAGAGATGGTGTCTAGTAGGTTCCATAGGTCAATGGCGTGCCTGTGCAACGAGCGGGTGTTGAGAAGGATGCATTGTAGGTGGTTGGGGTCGGGTATCTGTGGTGTGGTCGTAGCGGAGATGTTGTCGGTGCCGCTGAATTTGCAGGAGTAGCAAGAGAATGGTCCATGGGTGTGTCCAGGAGCGGCTTGGACGCAGGTGGGGGCGCGACCGGGGTTAAGGGCTAGGAGGGTGGCGGCATCGTAGGTAATGCGGGAGGGCTGGGCAGCGCGAGGGGCAGGGGGTCTGGTGCTGGGCGCGGTCCAGGCGCGGACGGGCGTAGAGGGGCTTACCTTTGGCGCACCTTCGGCGCGAATGGGGCGCGGTCGCTGCGCGTGAACGCTGCGCGTACAAGCAACTGTCATATATGGATAGTGTAGGGGGAGGGGCAAGGTAGGGTCAGCTGGGAGGCGGGGCGGAGGTCAGGGCAGGGAGGGACAGCAACAAAGCTCAAAATGGCAGCTGGTCAGTAAATGAACCTGAAATGGAGGTACAGCCTGAAACGCGACGCTATGCACAAAATAAACACATGTGTGCAAGCGCAAGACAAACCTCCTGGCTGCGCGTTTTAAACAGTGGCACAACGCTAATTAATTACTGTGCACTAAATGGTTCCAAAGCGTCTAGATTATTTCAAGCGCTACGAATATTAATTAATTAATTATTGCAGACGAGAGGCTGAACAGTAATAGAGCTTGTGGGCGCTGCGAGGTCAGTCCGGTAAAGGTGCGCTGCGTTTACACAGCTGATGGAAAGGATATGCTTCTGGGCGCTGCGAAGTCTCTACAGTGATGGCGCGCAGGCAGTCAGGGCAGTGCAGAGACAAGAGGGGCGATGGGGGTGAGCGTAAGCAAATTGGCAATAAGGAGCAGCGAGAAATGCAGGTGAGCGCTACGATACCAAATGTCTTCAGTGCTAGGAGCTGCGAGGGGAGCGACCGTAGCTGAGGGAGTCAGGGTGGTCACAGCGTGTGGGTTGGAAGGGGATGCAGATAGTATCTGTGGGAGGTAGGGTCAGCTGGGAGGCGGGGCGGAGGTCAGGGCAGGGAGGGACAGCAACAAAGCACAAAATGGCAGCTGGTCAGTAAATGAACCTGAAATGGAGGTACAGCCTGAAACGCGACGCTATGCACAAAATAAACACATGTGTGCAAGCGCAAGACAAACCTCCTGGCTGCGCGTTTTAAACAGTGGCACAACGCTAATTAATTACTGTGCACTAAATGGTTCCAAAGCGTCTAGATTATTTCAAGCGCTACGAATATTAATTAATTAATTATTGCAGACGAGAGGCTGAACAGTAATAGAGCTTGTGGGCGCTGCGAGGTCAGTCCGGTAAAGGTGCGCTGCGTTTACACAGCTGATGCCTGTTCTAGGGTCAAAGTCATGGAACAAACTCCCCCCTCATCTGTGTGCCATGGAACGAGAATCCAAGTTCCGAAAGGCACTGAAAACATGGATCTTTAATCTCCCTGATACCTGCGCCAGAGCACTAGTGTTACCATCTAGGGCTGGACCTTTGAAAGCAGTCTGACCGGCATTTTAGATCTAGCAATTTTCCGAGACCGACAGAAATTTCTGTCGGTCTCGGAAAATTGCTGTTTTGCTATGGCCGCCGTGCTCTCACAACAGTGACGGTTCTCCAAAGAATCACGTTGGGTTCTTTCTATTTCTGCAGCTGGCAGGCAGTGTGTGAGCGTGCAGGGTGAGCAGTGTGTGAGTGTGCAGGGCCAGCAGTGTGTGAGTGTGTAGGGTGGGCAGTGTGTGAGTGTGCAGGGTGAGCAGTGTGTGAGTGTGAAGGGTGAGCAGAGTGTAGGGTGAGCAGTGTGTGAGTGTGCACACACCACACACACACACAACATCACACACACACACACACCACCACACACACAACACCACACACACAACACCACACACATAACTAATCCTGGGCGGAGAACTACGCTCCGTTCGTGGAGTTTGCGAATTTTCGGCGACTTCGCACTTCGCGGAGAGTGCAAAGCTGTCGACTACTTCGCAATCTACAGCGTAGCGTAGTAGTTTTTCTTCCTCGCGCGCTCAATAGCATTCCCTCGTGCACGGTAATGTCTGACTGTGGTTCTACATTCGCTTTCTCGCTTTTCTCTCCCGGTCGCGTTCGCTACGATGTTTGGAATCCGGTCGCACAATCCCATGCGACTTTGAGAACGCGATTACGTCATTCGGACGCGCGAACATGTCATTGGGACTCGCGATCCTCCTTGCAGCGCCATGTTGGTAAGATCGCGTTTCCGAACACGCAGAAACTTCAATGTGGCACAGAATATCTCTCGAGCATGTTAAAACCTTCTCAAAAATGTTCATTTAACCCCTCAGATTGTGATTTGGCAGTATTTTTTTGGGCTGGGAGTCCTCTTTTTGTTTCTACTCTTTTGTTCAAGAGAAAGGAAGTGCCCTTGAGTCTCCAACTTCCTGTTCCTGTCCACCAGGCTCCTCCCAGTGCTTTGTCCATGTGGTGTTCACTTTCATTTGGAATTGGAGCTGGAAGGATCACTCTCTGTTTATGTCTGCTGCATCATAGCATTTAATTGGATTTATTGAGGAATTTTGGATTTGAACTTTTCTTTTACAAGTAAGTTTGAGAATTGAGAATTGGTGTACTGTAAATGTTAGTTTGATTTGGTTTTTTTTTTAACTACAGTTTTCTGTGCTTCTCAATCTTTCTTAAAAATTATTATTGAGGGAGGTCTGTACTTTCATGAGGGGCCAAGTTGTATGTGTTTGAAATTTCATGGATTTAATTGCATACTCTGTTGTAGTGGAATTAATTTTTTTTAGTAAAATTAGGTAACCCTAGTAGTTCATGTAGTTAGTGTAGGCCTGCTTGAGTTCATTTACTTTCTGTGGGTGGCTGGGCCAGGTGGTGGTGGCCATTTTGTGTTTGTAGGGAGATCAAAAGGAGGGAGGAAGAGGTAGTGCCGCGTGGCACAGAGGTGGGCACGTCCTCCTCATGCACATGTAACTATAATCAAAAGGGTCCACCTCAAAGGGGTTTATTTGTGTATATCCTGATGTTTCTGGAATACACACATTTGTTTAAAATACCCCTCACACACCAAAAGAGCCCTTGGTGTCATGCTTCATCATCGGGGTCTTCCCGCCCGGCTGCCGGACGGGGCAGTGCTGCGACAAGCGACTACGCTGGAGCACCTTTTTAATGTGGGTGCTATGTGAGTGAATTAGAGTGAGTGTCAGTGAGGTCAGGAGTGATAAGAAGGTGATGTTAAAAAATACCTGGCCTAGTGATACAAAAACTATTTAATAAACACTGGCTGGTATTGTTAAAAACGTGAAGTCGGAAAGGATAAGCGGGGTTATGAGCTTACTTTCCTATGTTGGTCGACATGTTTCGGGGCGCCATGCCCCTTCGTCAGGACCGGGGTTAAAGATCCCCCTGTCACTCACTAGAGAGTTGCCACAATGGGTGTATTTACAAAAGAAGTGAAGATAAAGGGGACTATGTGTATGGATATAAAATTATTATTCTAATACACATCCCTTACTAGCAAGATACTCATGTAGTATGCCTAAAAAGACAAGAGCACGGTATTATTAATGCGCGGATCCCAAAGCGCTATTAACTAAGTACCTGTAAAAAAAGGAACAAACAAACATATAGCTGTTGTCCATCCCTAGGAAGAAACCCAGGGAGGGATCTGTACTTTTTCAATGATAGTCATACACACAAACAGAAATCACACATTCCATACATGTATAGTGCAGAGAGGATGGCTGTACATACTTATTATGATGAGGAACAGTGCCTCATGGGCCAACAGTAGATGGAAGGGTATTAGGGGGTCCAGTTGCAGGTGGGATAAAAAGTAAAACAGAGATGCATATGTAGAAGGTTCCTAAGAGTTATAACAATGGCACCCCATATGCCTCTATTTTCTAGTCCTTCAATTCGGCTATGCCGTACTTACTCAACTCCCAGCCTCGTTGCGCTTCCTCCTCCGTCCGTGGCCTCCGTGGTAATGAGGATGGAGGTGGGGGCGGGAGTTTAAGTAGCTGTGGTAATTGGTTAAGTGGGGTGGGTCTAATTGCCGATGTCCGACACCTGTAATAGAACAGATGGAGTGCCGGGATCTGGTTATTGTGGTGGCCATTTTTAAGCTCTTCGCCTCCAGAGGGTTTATATGGAGTGAAGGTCTGGGTTGAAAGATCCCCCGTAGTTTTAGTGTCGTAAGGCATTGTTTCTAAAATAGATAATATCGGAAAAAGGCTGGGGAACTTTATTTTCTAGATGGGTGCGGCCGCCGTGGTGGACGGTGCAGTGTTCCCGCACCGCGCATGCGCCGCGACGCCCGGCGTTAGCCGCGCATCCGCAAACAAGCGCGGCATAGACTGAGCATGCGCGGAGAAGAGCATTCCGACTCCGCGCAGGCCCACTGTGCCCCACATTGCAGGAGCTCACCGGTGATGCACCCGGTCCCCCGATGACAATGTTATTCAGAGTCAACTGGTTTATAAAAGATTATTTAAAAAAATAATCATTTTAGCCGGACTGGTGATACAGCAAAAAAATGATCATTTGAGCTGGGTTTGTGATACAGCGGATATGGAAGAAATAGTGACAAAAAGTTAATATGATTCTTCAAGTTGCAAAACTTGTTACCAGACACATAGAAGGCAGCAGGTTGGGTAAAAGTCATGAGGTTATTAGAAAACATTATTCAACAGCAACTCTTAAGGAAAACACAGACAGCGACAGCTGGTTGTGCAGCCATAATCTCTTAATACTGATCAGGGATTTAGACAAGGCCAGGGTATATCATCATTCAATCCGGTACGATGTGTACCTAGACGATGCACCCAGCGTTGTTCCTTTTCTAGTAAGTTTCTGTCATTTTTGAAGACTTCAATGACTGTCCATTTCAGGTCATGGATGCTATGGCCCTCAGTGACATAGTGTGTCGCCATTTTTGTCGTGGTTTTTTTGCAGCGCACATTGCTGCGGTGTTCGTTCATACAAACTTTTACTGGTCTGCTCGTCATCCCTACGTATTCTTTACCACAGGGACACGTGATTAGATACACCACGTTGCGACTGTTACAGTTTGTGAAGGCGCGTTGTTCATAAGAGGTTTGGTTAGAGAACCTGATGGTGCAGCTCTTTTGTGTGTACTGACAAGATGTGCATGAACCGCACGGGTGGTGGCCTCCTATCTCCGAAAGTCTGGCAGTGGCATTACACTCCGTGGTTCTAGGCCTCGTGTGGACCAATATATCTTTCAGATTTTTGCCTCTCCTGTGCGAGAACATTGGTTTTGGAAAATCTAGTTTGCCGCAATTTAGCATTCTCCAATGTTTGTTGATGATTTTCGTGATTTGGTTTGAGTTGGTGTTATATGTTGTAACACAGATGGGTCTAGGG
Source organism: Lissotriton vulgaris (assembly GCF_964263255.1). NCBI lineage: Eukaryota > Metazoa > Chordata > Amphibia > Caudata > Salamandridae > Lissotriton > Lissotriton vulgaris. The sequence goes on from NC_141697.1 coordinate 795,926,695, forward strand.
TCAGGTTCTTTTTCCTCTGTTTCTTCTAGCAGGGCCTCTCTGTTATTGTTGCGGGCTCGCTTCTGGCCCTTTTTGATGATATCCTTAGGATAGTTTCTATTGAGTAATTTGCACTCCAGGTCTGCTGCTTGGGTTTTAAAATCATTGATGTCACTACAATTGCGTCGCAAACTGAGAAATTGCCCATATGGTAGATTCTCGCGTAGGTGTCGAGGGTGGAAGCTGTCAAAAAGTAACAAGCTATTCTTAGCTGTGGGTTTAAAATGTGTGCTGGTTTTTAGTCTCCCATCACTCGGGTAGATGTTCAGATCAAGGAACACCAGGTTATCTTTAGAAACTGTGTGAGTAAATTTTACGAACTGATCTTGTTGATTGAGCCAGACCATGAATAGATTGACTGAGTCTTGAGCACCCTTCCAGATTACCAGCACATCGTCGATGTACCTCTTCCACATTACTACATGGTCTCTGTAGGGATTCTGGTTACTCAGGATCTTGGACGTCTCAAGGTGGTGTACGTACAAGCCTGCCAGACTAGGCGCACAAGTGCTGCCCATGCTCGTGCCATGTTTCTGTAGGTAGTAAGTGTTCTCGTACTGAAAGAAGTTCTTCATCAGTGTGAGAGAAATACACTCAAGTACCACCTGCCTGGGAGTGTGATATTGCCAGGCGGTGGAGAAGAGAACCTCCTCTATTATTTCCAAGGTTTCTTTGTGGGGGAGGCTCGTGTAGAGACTCTCTACATCCAAACCTACTAAGAGGTGTTGTTCTGGGTCGAACTGTATCTCTTTCACCAGTTGCAAGACGGCTTTTGTGTCTTTTAAGTAGGTACTGGTTGTTTGTACGATAGGTCTAAGAAAAGCATCTGCGAACTTAGATAATGGTTCTAAGATTGAATTGATGCCAGATACTATAGGGTGCCCAGGTGGATATGGGGCCACTTTATGAATTTTTGATATCGTATAGAAATACGGTGTAATCGGATTGTCCTGAATCAGAAATTCACTTTCTTTTTTAGAGATCCAGTCAAAAGCTGTTGCTTCCTCGATCATTATCTGGATGCAGATTCTAACCTCTTCAGTTGGGTCATCTCTCAGTACTTCATAGTTGCGTCTGTCCTCCAACAGTTTTCTACACTCCCTATCGTAGTTCTCATAGGTTTGTATAACTGTGGCCCCGCCTTTATCGGCTGGTTTGATCACAATTTCCTGATTGTTGGCCAGCTCATGTAGTGCCATTCTCTCTAGTCTGGAGATGTTCTGAAAATTGTTGCCTGTGTCAGTGGGCAGTCTCTCTAGATCCTCCATGACAGCTTTCTCAAATGTTAAGAGTTCGACCGGTATGGTGGAGTCCGGTGGGGTAAACGTGGACTTTTTCTTAAGTCCCGTGTCAGATTGATCACTAGACGTATTATCAGAGTTCTGGAAGAACGCCCGTAGTTTAAATTTTCGCATGAACTCTTTCATCTCTTGGCAGATTTTAAATTTGTCCATTTTGTTCGTTGGGACAAAGCCCAATCCCTTGGACAGGACTTTTTCCTGGGCTTCTGTTAGTTGTAACCCAGAGAGGTTTACCACTAGGTTCCTCGACTGGTTGATGCTGTCTGGCTCCGGGTTGATACTCCTGGGGGTACTGTTGGTTGTTGATTCCAATGTACCTGAGTGCCCTTTCTGTTTCTTCCCTTTCGGGGGACTTGGCGCTGGCCTAAAAAAGGCGGTGGGCCATAGTAGTTAAATGGGGGTGCCTGTTGGTTGCAAGGTTGGAACTGGTTGTCCATATAGGGTTGCATTGGAGGGTATTGCATGTTGCCAGGGTGCCCTTGGTAGGGAGTTCATCCTCCCCCGCCTTGTGGATATGGTCTTCTATAGGATCGCCCACCACCTCTGGCGCCCTGATTGCTGTTCCTACTTGAACCTGAACTGTTGGAGCTTGTGTCAGAATTGTCTGTCTCATGATCACTGCTTTGATCCTTGGACACATAGTCTTTTTTGATATACGGATATATGCCTTCATGTGTGAATGCCTCTGTGTCTTTTTTGTGTTTTTTATATTTGCTTTTCTTTAGGGTGAGTTCAAATTCTGTCATTTCTTGATTAAGTTCCTCAAGTCTTTTTTTGAGGGCGGCAGGAGAGAGGTAACTCTTAATCTTCACCTCAAGTTTGGTTATCTCAATCTTTAATTCTTGTGTAAGTTTGGTGGCGGTTTTTATAATCAAGACTAGCCAGTCTCTGGTGCATCTCCAACTTATCAATGACCAATCCTTCTTGAATTCCAGGTCATGTGTAAAAATGAATGGTTCGTTTTTTACTATTAGGCCTGAAGGGGCAGTTTTAGTTTTTAGGTATTCTGACATCAGTAGTCCGTGTAAGGCTGTCTTTATCTGTGTTATCCTCAGAACAGCCATTTCATCCCAATCGCTGTCATTGGTGCCTGGTTCTGAATTGCTAAGTCCTTCAAAAGGGCGAAGGTTAGCCAGTAATCTATCCACTTCTTCGTCATCGAAGGTGAGGCCTGCTGCGTCCTCCATGGTGAGAAACTAACTTAATGTGTGATGTAACTATGCGTGTAGACTAACTGTGATGTGCACAAACATATAGAGTGTACGTAAAAGTGACACAGAGACCGACAATTCGGTGGTCCTGTGAGAATCCAGAAATACTGGGAGTCCCAATCCAGGGATTGAGAGAGAGTGCTCCCACAGCTGCACGCTGCCTAAAGAGTAGGGAGATCAAAAGGAGGGAGGAAGAAGTAGTGCCGCGTGGCACAGAGGTGGGCACGTCCTCCTCATGCACATGTAACTATAATCAAAAGGGTCCACCTCAAAGGGGTTTATTTGTATGTATCCTGATGTTTTTGGAATACACACATTTGTTTAAAATACCCCTCACACACCAAAAGGGCCCTTGGTGTCATGCTTCATCATCGGGGTCTGCCCGCCCGGCTGCCGGACGGGGCAGTGCTGCGACAAGCGACTACGCTGGAGCACCTTTTTAATGTGGGTGCTATGTGAGTGAATTGGAGTGAGTGTCAGTGAGGTCAGAAGTGATAAAAAGGTGATGTTAAAAAATACCTGGCCTAGTGATACAAAAACTATTTAATAAACACTGGCTGGTATTGTTAAAAACGTGAAGTCGGAAAGGATAAGCGGGGTTATGAGCTTACTTTCCTATGTGGGTCGACATGTTTCGAGGCGCCATGCCCCTTCGTCAGGACCGGGGTTAAATATCCCCCTGTCACTCACTAGAGAGTCGCCACAATGGGTGTATTTACAAAAAAAGTGAAGATAAAGGGGACTATGTGTATGGATATAAATTAATATTCTAATACACATCCCTTACTAACAAGATACTCATGTAGTATGCCTAAAAAGACAAGAGCACGGTATTATTAATGCGCGGATCCCAAAGCGCTATTAACTAAGTACCTGTAAAAAAAGGAACAAACAAACATATAGCTGTTGTCCATCCCTAGGAAGAAACCCAGGGAGGGATCTGTACTTTTTCGATGATAGTCATACACACAAACAGAAATCACACATTCCATACATGTATAGTGCAGAGAGGATGGCTATACATACTTATTATGATGAGGAACAGGTCCTCATGGGCCAACAGTAGATGGAAGGGTATTAGGGGGTCCAGCTGCAGGTGGGATTAAAAGTAAAACAGAGATGCATATGTAGAAGGTTCCTAAGAGTTATAACAATGGCACCCCATACGCCTCTATTTTCTAGTCCTTCAATTCGGCTATGCCGTACTTACTCAACTTCCAGCCTCGTTGTGCTTCCTCCTCCGTCCGTGGCCTCCGTGGTAATGAGGATGGAGGTGGGGGCGGGAGTTTAAGTAGCTGTGGTAATTGGTTAAGTGGGGTGGGTCTGATTGCCGATGTCCGACACCTGTAATAGAACAGATGGAGTGTCGGGATCTGGTTATTGTGGTGGCCATTTTTAAGCTCTTCGCCTCCAGAGGGTTTATATGGAGTGAAGGTCTGGGTTGAAAGATCCCCCGTAGTTTTAGTGTCGTAAGGCATTGTTTCTAAAATAGATAATATCGGAAAAAGGCTGGGGAGCTTTATTTTCTAGATGGGTGCGGCCGCCGTGGTGGACGGTGCAGAGTTCCCGCACCGCGCATGCGCCGCGACACACGGCGTTAGCCGCGCATGCGCGAACAAGCACGGCATAGACTGAGCATGCGCGGAGAAGCGCATTCCGACTCCGCGCATGCCCAGTGTGCCCCGCATTGCAGGAGCTCACCGGTGATGCACCCGGTCCCCCGATGACAATGTTGTTCAGAGTCAACTGGTCTATAAAAGATTATTTAAAAAAATGATCATTTTAGCCAGACTGGTGATACAGCAAAAAAATGATCATTTAAGCTGGGTTGGTGATACAGCGGATATGGAAGAAATAGTGACAAAATGTTAATATGATTCTTCAAGTTGCAAAACTTGTTACCAGACACATAGAAGGCAGCAGGTTGGGTAAAAGTCATGAGGTTATTAGAAAACATTATTCAACAGCAACTCTTAAGGTAAACACAGACAGCGACAGCTGGTTGTGCAGCCATAATCTCTTAATACTGAACAGGGATTTAGACTAGACCAGGGTATATCATCATTCAGTCTGGTACGATGTGTACATAGACGATGCACCCAGCGTTGTTCCTTTTCTAGTAAGTTTCTATCATTTTTGAAGACTTCAATGACTGTCCATTTCAGGTCATGGATGCTAAGGCCCTCAGTGACATAGTGTGTTGCCATTTTTGTCGTGGTTTTTTTGCAGCGCACATTGCTGCGGTGTTCGTTCATACGAACTTTTACTGGTCTGCTTGTCATCCCTACGTATTCTTTACCACAGGGACACGTGATTAGATACACCACGTTGCGACTGTTACAGTTTGTGAAGGCGCGTTGTTCCCAAGAGGTTTGGTTAGAGAACCTGATGGTGCGGCTCTTTTGTGTGTACTGACAAGATGTGCATGAACCGCACGGGTGGTGGCCTCCTATCTCCGAAAGTCTGGCAGTGGCATTACACTCCGTGGTTCTAGGCCTCGTGTGGACCAATATAGCTTTCAGATTTTTGCCTCTCCTGTGCGAGAACATTGGTTTTGGAAAATCTAGTTTGCCGCAATTTAGCATTCTCCAATGTTTGTTGATGATTTTCGTGATTTGGTTTGAGTTGGTGTTATATGTTGTAACACAGATGGGTCTAGGGTCAGGTTCTTTTTCCTCTGTTTCTTCTAGCAGGGCCTCTCTGTTATTGTTGCGGGCTTGCTTCTGGCCCTTTTTGATGATAGCCTTAGGATAGTTTCTATTGAGTAATTTGCACTCCAGGTCTGCTGCTTGGGTTTTAAAATCATTGATGTCACTACAATTGCGTCGCAAACGGAGAAATTGCCCATATGGTAGATTCTCGCGTAGGTGTCGAGGGTGGAAGCTGTCAAAAAGTAACTAGCTATTCTTAGCTGTGGGTTTAAAATGTGTGCTGGTTTTTAGTCTCCCATCACTCGGGTAGATGTTCAGATCAAGGAACACCAGGTTATCTTTAGAAACTGTGTGACAAAATTTTAGGAACTGATCTTGTTGATTGAGCAAGACCATGAATAGATTGACTGAGTCTTGATCACCCTTCCAGATTACCAGAACATCGTCGATGTACCTCTTCCACATTACTACATGGTCTCTGTAGGTATTCTGGTTACTCAGGATCTTGGACGTCTCAAGGTGGTGTACGTACAAGCCTGCCAGACTAGGCGCACAAGTGCTGCCCATGCTCGTGCCATGTTTCTGTAGGTAGTAAGTGTTCTCGTACTGAAAGAAGTTCTTCATCAGTGTGAGAGAAATACACTCAAGTACCACCTGTCTGGGAGTGTGATATTGCCAGGCGGTGGAGAAGAGAACCTCCTCTATTATTTCCAAGGTTTCTTTGTGGAGGAGGCTCGTGTAGAGACTCTCTACATCCTAACCTACTAAGAGGTGTTGTTCTGGGTCGAACTGTATCTCTTTCACCAGTTGCAAGACGGCTTTGGTGTCTTTTAAGTAGGTACTGGTAGTTTGTACGATAGGTCTAAGGAAAGCATCTGCGAACTTAGATAATGGTTCTAAGATTGAATTGATGCCAGATACTATAGGGCGCCCAGGTGGATATGGGGCCACTTTATGAATTTTTGGTATCGTATAGAAATACGGTGTAATCGGATTGTCCTGAATCAGAAATTCACTTTCTTTTTTAGAGATCCAGTCAAAAGCGGTCGCTTCCTCGATCATTATCTGGATGCAGATTCTAACCTCTTCAGTTGGGTCATCTCTCAGTACTTCATAGTTGCGTCTGTCCTCCAACAGTTTTCTACACTCCCTATCGTAGTTCTCATAGGTTTGTATAACTGTGGCCTCGCCTTTATCGGCTGGTTTGATCACAATTTCCTGATTGTTGGCCAGCTCATGTAGTGCCATTCTCTCTAGTCTGGAGATGTTCTGAAAATTGTTGCCTGTGTCAGTGGGCAGTCTCTCTAGATCCTCCATGACAGCTTTCTCAAATGTTAAGAGTTCGACCGGTATGGTGGAGTCCGGTGGGGTAAACGTGGACTTTTTCTTAAGCCCCGTGTCAGATTGATCACTAGACGTATTATCAGAGATCTGGAAGAACGCCCGTAGTTTAAGTTTTCGCATGAACTCTTTCATCTCTTGGCAGATTTTAAATTTGTCCATTTTGTTCGTTGGGACAAAGCCCAATCCCTTGGACAGGACTTTTTCCTGGGCTTCTGTTAGTTGTAACCCAGAGAGGTTTACCACTAGGTTCCTCGACTGGTTGATGCTGTCTGGCTCCGGGTTGATACTCCTGGGGGTACTGTTGGTTGTTGATTCCAATGTACCTGAGTGCCCTTTCTGTTTCTTCCCTTTCGGGGGCCTTGGCGCTGGCCTAAAAAAGGCTGTGGGCCATAGTAGTTAAATGGGGGTGCCTGTTGGTTCCAAGGTTGGAACTGGTTGTCCATATAGGGTTGCATTGGAGGGTATTGCATGTAGCCAGGGTGCCCTTGGTAGGGAGTCCATCCTCTCCCGCCTTGTGGATATGGTCTTCTATAGGATCGCCCACCACCTCTGGCGCCCTGATTACTGTTCCTACTTGAACCTGAGCTGTTGGAGTTTGTGTCAGAATTGTCTGTCTCATGATCACTGCTTTGATCCTTGGACACATAGTCTTTTTTGATATACGGATATATGAGTTCATGTGTGAATGCCTCTGTGTCTTTTTTGTGTTTTTTATATTTGCTTTTCTTTAGGGTGAGTTCAAATTCTGTCATTTCCTGATTAAGTTCCTCAAGTCTTTTTTTGAGGGCGGCAGGAGAGAGGTAACTCTTAATCTTCACCTCAAGTTTGAGGCGCATGCGCGGTGCGGGAACACTGCACCGTCCACCACGGCGGCCGCACCATCTAGAAAATAAAGCTCCCCAGCCTTTTTCCGATTTTATCTATGTTAGAAACAATGCCTTACGACACTAAAACTAGGGGGGATCTTTCAACCCAGACCTTCACTCCATATAAACCCTCTGGAGGCGAAGAGCTTAAAAATGGCCACCACAAAAACCAGATCCCGGCACTCCATCTGTTCTATTACAGGTGTCGGACATCGGCAATCAGACCCACCCCACTTAACCAATTACCACATCTACTTAAACTCCCGCCCCCACCTCCATCCTCATTACCACGGAGGCCACGGACGGAGGAGGAAGCACAACGAGGCTGGGAGTTGAGTAAGTACGGCATAGCCGAATTGAAGGACTAGAAAATAGAGGCATATGGGGTGCCATTGTTATAACTCTTAGGAACCTTCTACATATGCATCTCTGTTTTACTTTTTATCCCACCTGCAGCTGGACCCCCTAATACCCTTCCATCTACTGTTGGCCCATGAGGCACTGTTCCTCATCATAATAAGTATGTACAGCCATCCTCTCTGCACTATACATGTATGGAATGTGTGATTTCTGTTTGTGTGTATGACTATCATTGAAAAAGTACAGATCCCTCCCTGGGTTTCTTCCTAGGGATGGACAACAGCTATATGTTTGTTTGGTCCTTTTTTACAGGTACTTAGTTAATAGCACTTTGGGATCAGCGCATTAATAATACAGTGCTCTTGTCTTTTAGGCATACTACATGAGTATCTTGTTAGTAAGGGATGTGTATTAGAATATTAATTTTATATCCATACACATAGTCCCCTTTATCTTCACTTTTTTTGTAAATACACCCATTGTGGCGACTCTCTAGTGAGTGACAGGGGGATCTTTAACCCCGGTCCTGACGAAGGGGCATGGCGCCCCGAAACATGTCGACCCACATAGGAAAGTAAGCTCATAACCCCGCTTATCCTTTCCGACTTCACGTTTTTAACAATACCAGCCAGTGTTTATTAAATAGTTTTTGTATCACTAGGCCAGTTATTTTTTAACATCACCTTCTTATCACTCCTGACCTCACTGACACTCACTCCAATTCACTCACATAGCACCCACATTAAAAAGGTGCTCCAGCGTAGTCGCTTGTCGCAGCACTGCCCCGCCCGGCAGTCGGGCGGGAAGACCCCGATGATGAAGCATGACACCAAGGGCCCTTTTGGTGTGTGATGGGGTATTTTAAACAAATGTGTGTATTCCAGAAACATCAGGATACATACAAATAAACCCATTTTGTGTTTGTAGCCACTGTGTTTTTGCCATAGGCCTCCAAGCTTGTGGCCTACTGTGCCAGTAGGTAGGCCCAAGGGTACAACTAGAGTCCTCATCATGGCTGCATGAAAGTTGTTCAACTGTTATAGGGGTGTTTAAGTTGTAAGTGTAACATCATGTAGGTCATGGATGGCTTTGGATTAATTAGCAAAATGTGTTTTTGGTGTTGAATTGCAGGTTTTGGGTGTGTGTTGAATAATATGGCTTTTTCATTCGCACTAGGTAACCCTAGAATGCAGCTCGCGTATTTTTAGTAAACTTGCACAGTGCTACAACGCGACCTTACAGTTTTTGTCTTCTTCGCGCGCTCAATGTGCGTGCTCGGCGCGCGATCACGACGTTTTGTACAGTTGGCACTGTCGAACACGCCGAATTTGCATTCTCGCGCGCAATATCTCTCGAGTTGCCTAAAACGTTCCTGAAAATGTAGATGCTGTTCATTTTGCTAAAAGAAACTCCTCAGGTTGTCATTTGCTTGTACTTTTTGGAGCAGGGACCACTTTCTGTTTCTGTCCTCTATGTACTTTGTTGTTTGGGGGTGGCCTGACCATGTGGGCGGCTTGGCGGCCATTTTGTCAAGCCAAGCATTGTCCTTTTGCCATAGGAATGTATTGTCTGTCTTCTCTTTCTGTTCATGTTTTTGGGGGTGGCCAGGCCATGTGGGGGTGGCTATTTTAATTCCTGGTACTAGTAGTAGCCTCTGTGTTTTTGCCATAGGTCTCCAAGCTTGCGGCCTACTGTGCCAGTAGGTAGGTCCAAGGGTACTACTAGAGTCCTCATCATGGGTGCATGAAAGTTGTTCAACTGTTATAGGGGTGTTTAAGTTGTAAGTGTAACATAATGTAGGTCATGGATGGCTTTGGATTAATTAGTAAAATGTGTTTTTGGTGTTGAATTGCAGGTTTTGGGTGTGTGTTGATTAATATGGCTTTTTTTATGTGCACTAGGTAACCCTAGAATGCAGCTCGCGTAGTTTTGGTAACTTTGCACAGTGCTACAACGTGACCTTACAGTTTTTGTCTTCTTCGCGCGCTCAATGTGCGTGCTCGGGCGCGCGATCACGACGTTTTGTACAGTTGGCAATGCCGAACACGCCGAATTTGCATTCTCGCGCGCAATATCTCTCAAGTTGCCTAAAACGTTCTCGAAAATGAGGATGCTGTTCATTTTGCTAAAAGAAACTCCTCAGTTTGTCATTTGCTTGACCTTTTTGGAGCATGGACCACTTTCTGTTTCTGTCCTCTATGTACTTTGTTGTTTGGGGGTGGCCTGACAATGTGGGCGGCTTGGCGGCCATTTTGTCAAGCCAAGCATTGTCCTTTTGCCATAGGAATGTATTGTCTGTCTTCTCTTTCTGTTCATGTTTTTGGGGGTGGCCAGGCCATGTGGGGGCGGCCATTTTAAATACTGGTACTAGTAGTAGCCTCTGTGTTTTTGCCATAGGCCTCCAAGCTTGTGGCCTACTGTGCAGTAGGTAGGCCCAAGGGTACTACTAGAGTCCTCAACATGGGTGCATGAAAGTTGTTCAACTGTTATAGGGGTGTTTAAGTTATAAGTGTAACATAATGTAGGTCATGGATGGCTTTGGATTAATTAGCAAAATGTGTTTTTGGTGTTGAATTGCAGGTTTTGGGTGTGTGTTGAATAATATGGCTTTTTCATGCGCACTAGATAACCCTAGAATGCAGCTTGCGTAGTTTTGGTAACTTTGCACAGTGCTACAACGCGACCTTACAGTTTTTGTCTTCTTCGCGCGCTCAATGTGCGTGCTCGGGCGCGCGATCACGACGTTTTGTACAGTTCGCACTGCCGAACACGCCGAATTTGCATTCTTGCGCGCAATATCTCTCGAGTTGCCTAAAACATTCCCGAAAATGTAGATGCTGTTCATTTTGCTAAAAGAAACTCCTCAGGTTGTCATTTGCTTGTACTTTTTGGAGCATGGACCACTTTCTGTTTCTGTCCTCTATGTACTTTGTGGTTTGGGGGTGGCCTGACCTTGTGGGCGGCTTGGCAGCCATTTTGTCAAGCCAAGCATTGTCCTTTTGCCATAGGAATGTATTGTCTGTCTTCTCTTTCTGTTCATGTTTTTGGGGGTTGCACTGGCCAGGCCATGTGGGGGCGGCCATTATGTGTGACCTTCCATCCTGGTTTAGTTTTTTTGCCGCAGGCCTACAAAGTTGTGCGATTTTTTTCTGCCAGTAGGCCTAAAGTCCCAGAGATAGTCAGCGGGGATGCTTGATGTAGCGGTTTCCATTTTGTCTGTTGAATTCAATTTAACATCATTTAGGGCATGGGTGGCAAATGCATTGAATTTTTAAATGTGGTGTTTGGGGTGTAGTTAACTGTTTGGGGCAAAACTCCAAATGCCTTTGTTGTTTGTGTTGTTGTGTAACTTTCAAACCTTGTAGCCATGGGGATTTTCTTTTTTGCATTAAGCTGTGATGTAGGCATCCTCCTTTTTCTGGCCATATAGGGAGGGATATAGGCCTGCTTGAGTTTATTTTTTTCTGGACTTTACCCATGTACCTTTGATGAGAGTGCCCATGTGGAGCTGTGGTGGTAGTAGTAGTGTGCTGTTTTGTTTTTGACAAATTGGCCTGTGTCTTGCCATTGTTCCTGTTGGCTTACAACTGTTCACATCCCCATTGCTATCTGCTGCAGGTCACTGATGCTGCATCTATCCAAAATGATGCACAAATTAAGGATAAACAAGTTCCACTACATTTGCATTTTAATTCTTTGCTATTCTTACTCTTACTGGATGTACTAATACTTCTAGTAGTAATTAAAGCTAAAAAGAATCCATATTCGACTGATGTTGTTCTGCCTTATTTGCTTGTAGGTGCACAAAAGACTGAAGAGGAGGTGTCTGTCATCATTCATCGCCTGTTCTACTGCCAGACGAACGTCCTTCTGTACTACGCCACGTGTGCTGTGAGTGACTAACCTGACCAGACATCATTCTCAGCAACTTGTGCGAGTGCTGCTGCTGACATCTGAAGAAGATGGGCCCAAAGAAAGCAGGTACCAGGTCCTCCAAGACCAAGAAAATTGCTGAGAAGAAGGAAGAACAGAAGAAGGAAGTGACACTTAAGTCTGGTGTTGACCCGAAAACCTTTTTTGGGAAAAAAAAGTACGCCTGCAGCAGCAGTGACCGGGGTCCAATCTGGGGCCAGCACCTCCGCATCAGTGGGCCCAAGCCACCACCTCAGGCCCAAGCAGATGAGTGGGCAAGAGGTAGCCAGCTGTATAGACAGGCTTTTTGGCCCTATTTGGGAGTGATATAGACTTTAATCTTGCTCACATCTAGGATATGTATTCCTAGCTTGTGTTGGCCCTTTTAAGCCCTTTCTTCCAGACCTAGAAGAGGCCATCTATTGCCTATTGGCTTTGGCCTGTCATTATTGCTTATAGTAGAGGTTGGATCCTGTGGTCCTGACTTTATATTACACATTGGTATGGTTTATGTAGGTACTCTGACAGAGCTAAGGGTTATTTCATCCTTCTCAGGCGTACAAGGCCCAGAACTATAGGGACTCCATTTTGATGGAGCTGAGAGGCTTCAAGGGAAAAGGTAATGTTTATAGTTAAAGCTGTTGTTCACTTGGAGAGAACCGGTCTGGGCCAGCCCTTATCGGTAGGCTGTATTATTCTCTGTGTGGAAGACACAACAAAAGGCCGGCCGGCTGGGTGTGTGTCCTTGACGCAGAGTGGTGCAGGGATCTGATGGGCGGCGGGCTGATGGCTGGAACTTTCCATGAGGAAACAGCATTCTATATTAGTGAAGTGCAGAGGCGGAGTCAGTTAGTTGTTGGAGTTGCAGAAAGAGTTCGAGCTAGAGAGAGCTGAGCTGAAGTTAGTTGTTAGTTGAGTTGGAGGAGCAGAGAGAGTGAGTTGAGTTGGAGGAGCAGAGAGAGTGAGTTGAGTTGGAGGAGCAGAGAGAGTGAGTTGAGTTGGAGAAGCAGAGAGAGTGAGTTGAGTTGGAGGAGCGGAGTCGAGTTGAGCTGGAGTGGTAGAAGCAGTGGAGTTGAATTGGAGGAGCAGAGAGTGTTGGTAGAGTTGGAGGAATGGAATTACAGGAGGAGAAGAGACAGAAAGTGCTTGGAACAGAGAGAAGACAAACAGACAGTCAGTGAGCTGGAACTTAAGGAAGCAGTCAGAAGCAGTTACTTATCAGGAGGAGTTGTGAATAGCTGGAGTCTGAAGTAATGCCTTTTAGAAGAGACTGAAGTTATATCGTGGATTAACCTGTGGGAGCAGCTGGAGTTAATTGGACATTGGCACAGAGACATTGAAACAGAGTGAACAAGCTAGTGGAATGAACAGTTATCAGAGCGGCAGAAACCATTAGATTGAAGTTGGAAGGTGGAGAGAGTCCGTGGGGGAGAGAAATCCAGTGCAAAGTGATCAGCGCAGATGTGTATCCAAGAGTGCAGGAGAGAGAGTCTGAGATGAGCCAAGACACAGACGAGAGAGGAGCCCAGATGACAGCTAGAGCAAGACTTCATACTCCCAAGGTGACCTCGTTCTTTACACTTACCCCTTTAATCTTGTCCTTATTCCCTAGGCTATTGTATGTCTAATCCTTTTCTTTCAGCAGTGTGTTAAAAGTTCCTGTTACCCCGCAGATAACCTTGTACTGTATGTCTAATCCTTTTCTTTCAGCGGTGTGTTAAAGTTCCTGTTAGTTATAGAGACCCCGCAGATTTGTGTATGTGTATTTCATCATTGTTAAAATAAAGAGACCCCAGTTCTTAGTGAACTAGTGTGTATATCTTTTGTCCCCATACAGTGGAGGTAACCTTGTCTCCTAGTCAGGTATTACTGTTTGAACAGATGTTACCCCTGATCAGGAAAGTGATAGTTGAATAATTAGGGAGATAGGAGACCTGCAACTAAGGGATAAAGTTTATACCAGGTAATTTGGCCATCCCATAATATTATTGTAGTAGCGAACCCTTAGTGAATAGTGAGAGAGACTTCCCAACATAGAGACAGAGAGCTGAAGGTATTCATAGGAAAGTGGTCGTCATTGGTAAGTGGCGTTAGTGAGAACACTGATTGTGGTCAGTGTTTAGATCTGCCGGATTGTAGATCGTGTGTAAATGAGAGCACTGGGAAGGAGACCAGTATTTAGATCTGCCGGATTGTAGATCGTGTGTAAATGAGAGCACTGGGAAGGAGACCAGTGTTTAGATCTGCCGGATTGTAGATCGTGTGAAAGAGAGTGAGCACTGAGGCTGCAGCTCAGTGTGTATGGCACGCCAGATTGCGTGTCGAGTGAGCACTGAGGGTAATCAGTGTGTAATGGTAGATAATCAGAACTGCCCCAGGGTAGATTAGTCTGGACCCATGTGGTCGCGAGACTATGAGGTATGAGTGTGGTGTAGGGCATGGAAGTCCTTAGTAATCAGTGAGTATTCTTAGTATCCCTATAGATTTAGTGATGTTTCTGATGATATGAGCTTGTATATTGCGAGTTCCCCATCCTCAGGTAGGTACCCAGGTGCCTGGATAGATGGTCCTGAGGAGGGAGGTGGTTACGTTTTGGCCAGGTTGGTGTTGCTCAGTGAGCTGGTTCTATCTGGTCTGAAAATCTGGTCGTTACATCTGGCGTCGACGAACAGTTTACGAAGCCTGTGTGCGCTGTATTGATTTTTATCTTGATGGTTTGCACTTGGCACGAAAATTGGCCTATGGGCTTGAACAGTTGCAGTGTAAGGAGATTGCAGTACATCATGGCATTTGACTTATGCAGGGTGGAAGAAATGCTTTTCATCTTGGTGTTTGAACTGTCAGGCTTGAAGGGTGACATTACATGAGGGAGCCAATTACATCTTTGTGATGGTCCAATTGTACAAATGTGTATGAAAAATGCTTTTAAATTGCCCATTAAATTGCTTGCTGCGTCTGCTTATGCTGTGCAATGTGAAATGTGTTCAATGTAATATGACTTGTGGAGTTCCTTGTAAATAGCGCCATGTTAATGTGGCTTGTGAGGAGCATGTTCTCATTTTGACTTGCTGTGTTCCTTGTGAATTGCGCCTTGAATATATTCCTTGTGAGGAGCATGTCATTTTTTTGAACTTGTTGACTTTCTTGTAAATATGGCTTGTGAATAGCGCCATGTGGATATGGCTTGGACAGAGCATGTTATTGTTGCGTTAGGTAGGAGAGAGCTGGATCTCTTTCAAATGCTTGGGGGATTTGTTTTGTAGATGTGCGTACATGTTATTTGAAAACGTGGAGTGATAAGTTCTTGAATTTCCCATGTACTGCAGACATTGGGGAATGATTGTGTTTCAGCTGCCAAAGGGTTAATATCTTGAATTGAGATGGCAGTATTTATTTTAACATGCTGTTTAACATGCATCGTTATTTGAGCTGACACTAAAAGTCAGTGAGTGTTTAGATGAATGATGGTTTGATTTGACTTTCATTGGTTGCTGGGTTCTGCCTATGTGCTTTGTCAGCGTGGGTTTGCCTTGGAACTGATGTTTCATGTGTCTGACTCTTAGAGGTCGGTAAGTTATAAATCAACCAGTCGGATTGAGATAAGGGTTTGCACGGAGGGAGCAGTGTTCTTTTAAATGTGCTACTTAATATGCATCCACAGACGTGTGGAGAATTATTTTTGACTGCATGATTTAAAATGAGTGAAATATTAAAAAAAAATGGCCCAGTTAGAGTGCACGCTACAGCCTGTTTTCATTAATTATTTCGTAGAGGGTTTTCCAACTAGAAAGGAATTTGCAAACCAGTGTTTTAGAATGATCACAGATTGTGAATAATTACTCTTGCCCAACAGTGCACGGTAACATGTGCTTTTAATTAGTGAAATGCAACCGTGTGTTTTTAAAACAAATGTGTTCTCATTATTATTTTTCCAATGCAAGCTGTACCTTTTTCAAATGCAAATGTTTCTGATATGTAGCAGACCATTGTGTGAGTGTATCCACTCAGTTAGAAAAATGACTATTTGAAAAAACTGATGAATCTGGCCTGCAGTGTAAAATTATGGTGTTTCACATGTTATTTTCCAAAACTACGATGTAATGTGTCTGCTAATATTTTTTCCTTTGCAGCTAGTAGCAGTACTGTATTATTTTTACAATGCTAGCATGTCACTTAGTTACAAAAAATATATGCCCTTATTACTTATTAATAATAGGATGCTTTTCGTCAAGTTTTCAATTTGGTTTAGTTAGTTTGAGAACAGTGGTTCTGTCTGGGAATAGAGTTGTTTTGACTTCCAGGGAATGTGTTTTTTGACCTTGAATTCGCCTGGCTCTCGGAGAAAAGCTGTTTTGTGAAGGGAGGGCCTTTTCCCTCTTGGAGAGCCGAGCAGTGCCTGTCTTGTTATCATTGGCCAACCTCCAATTTTGTTCCGCAAAAGAAATGTTTATGTAAGGGAGGGGTCAAGTCGCACTTCCTTGCTGTCGGCGCAGACAGCTTCATTGCCTTCAGATAAGGGATCCTTGTACATGCAGAATAGTTGGCAGACGCTTGGCCCTGGGAGTTAGATAGATACAGAAGGCCTGGGTGAGCTTCCCTGATTAGAGATTAGAGATGCTTGGACCGAGTGCTTGGCAGCGCCTTGCTCCTGCAATGAGATCAGCACTTGGCAGTGATTCAAATTACATCACACTGTAGCCTGGCTTCTGCGTATTTTTTGGAGCGGATTCAAAACTCTGAGCACAAACATCTTTCTGAAGGGAGGGGCTGTCTCACAGAGGATTAGGGTGTTGCTTAGCCCCAGCCCTTCTGGCTGTGTATGAAAAAATTCGATTTTGCCCAAACAAATTTAAAAGTCTATGATTTTAATTATTTCTTGACTTCAGAATAATGTTTTTTATTAATTAGGATGTTTCTTTCGACAATGAAAAGCACTTGGGGTGCTTTTTAAATGGAAAATGTATTCTTGCTAGATTAATGATACTGGTTTTCTCGTTCTAGGTTATTGGGTTGTGGTGTTTGGTGTGTGCGTCGGCCCACCCCCTCCCACTCCCTTTATTATTTTACTTTTTTGTTTTCATTTTTTATGTTAGTTTGTTATTTTTGGAAGATGGAACAAGACCAGACCGGATTGGTGGTGGATGAACGGCGACAGCTGATGACTGTATCGGAGGAAGTGCTTCCTTGGTACCAGATACAGATGAAGATGCAGGGTGGTGACCTACACTGATGTACCCACAATTGACTGCCTTGAACACTAAATTATAATAATATTGCACGAGTCATGTGCTATAATCCCTAATTATGGATTGCGGAACAGTATTTCCTTGGCTGCATAACTGGGCCTTGCATTTTTCCCATACTTTTTTTCCCAGATGGACATTATCACAAACAGGCCCCAATTTCGTGATTTTAATGTTTATGCAGTGCCACATGACTGAACTGTTTTATATATATTTTACTCTTACTCTGCTATGCTATTTTACACTGGTTTATCTTTCACCTATTATAGTTTTCCTGTTTTCTGCAAAACAGTCTTGCCAATGGAGGAACGAAAAAAAAATGGTGGTGCACACATGTGTTCCACAGTGTGATACAGTGGAAAACTAGGTGCTAACTGTTTTGTGCTTTTATATATGCACCACATTTAGATAAATTTCTTTGATTCATTACCTAATAGGCATAGTGCTACACCAGCTATTTTGTAGGAATGGGGTTATCTTTATTTTCCTGTTATTACACTTTCACTTTTATTGATCCAAGGGTGGTTACCCTAGACTTTCAGTTGTCCTGGGAGGTGTGTCTTTTAGTATGGTTATGTCCTACATTTATTATTAATGTTTGCCCAGACCTTGAGAACCGTTTGTCATGTTTATTTCTCAGATTTCACCAAATTTTTTCTTAAGTTGACCAATGTAGGTAGGCCTCATTTAGGCCCATTGTTATTTTTATTCCACAAACATGGCCCTACACCAATAGATTTCATGAGTTATCATTAGCTTAAGTTGTCCAAAGTAGGTAGGCCTCATTTAGGCCCTTTGTTGTTTTATCATTAGAAGTTGAAGCACATTTAGTTCTTAAGTTGACCGAGGTAGGTAGGCCTCATTTAGGCCCTTTGCTGTTTTCATTCAACAAATAAGTCCCTATATCAATAGATTTCATCAGTTATCACTAGAAGTTGAGGCACATTTAGTTTGAGGATGCTTTGGTTAGTTTCTGTTGTCATCAGATCGAATATTAGATATGTTTCTGCATTCAAGTCAAGGGTGCTTTGATTTGTTTTCAGTTGGTTGTTAGATTTCTATTCCCTACATTAAGTTTCAGGTGGAATTTCCTTAAGTTGTCATTCATTTTAAAGAGTTTTTTTTGGTTTTTGGTTTTGTTGATAGACTATGTTGATGTTTGTTTATTTGGATGTTGTTGTTTATAGATGTTCGCAAAATAAAGTCTAAGGGTGGAATGTATAGACAGGCTTTTTGGCCCTATTTGGGAGTGATATAGACTTTAATCTTGCTCACATCTAGGATATGTATTCCTAGCTTGTGTTGGCCCTTTTAAGCCCTTTCTTCCAGACCTAGAAGAGGCCATCTATTGCCTATTGGCTTTGGCCTGTCATTATTGCTTATAGTAGAGGTTGGATCCTGTGGTCCTGACTTTATATTACACATTGGTATGGTTTATGTAGGTACTCTGACAGAGCTAAGGGTTATTTCATCCTTCTCAGGCGTACAAGGCCCAGAACTAGAGGGACTCCATTTTGATGAAGCTGAGAGGCTTCAAGGGAAAAGGTGATGTTTATAGTTAAAGCTGTTGTTCACTTGGAGAGAACCGGTCTGGGCCAGCCCTTATCGGTAGGCTGTATTATTCTCTGTGTGGAAGACACAACAAAAGGCCGTCCGGCTGGGTGTGTGTCCTTGACACGGAGTGGTGCAGGGATCTGATGGGCGGCGGGCTGATGGCTGGAACTTTCCATGAGGAAACAGCATTCTATATTAGTGAAGTGCAGAGGCGGAGTCAGTTAGTTGTTGGAGTTGCAGAAAGAGTTCGAGCTAGAGAGAGCTGAGCTGAAGTTAGTTGTTAGTTGAGTTGGAGGAGCAGAGAGAGTGAGTTGAGTTGGAGGAGCAGAGAGAGTGAGTTGAGTTGGAGGAGCAGAGAGAGTGAGTTGAGTTGGAGAAGCAGAGCGAGTGAGTTGAGTTGGAGGAGCGGAGTCGAGTTGAGCTGGAGTGGTAGAAGCAGTGGAGTTGAATTGGAGGAGCAGAGAGTGTTGGTAGAGTTGGAGGAATGGAATTGCAGGAGGTGAAGAGACAGAAAATGCTTGGAACAGAGAGAAGACAAACAGACAGTCAGTGAGCTGGAACTGAAGGAAGCAGTCAGAATCAGTTACTTATCAGGAGGAGTTGTGAATAGCTGGAGTCTGAAGTAATGCCTTTTAGAAGAGACTGAAGTTATATTGTGGATTAACCTGTGGGAGCAGCTGGAGTTAATTGGACATTGGCACAGAGACATTGAAACAGAGTGAACAAGCTAGTGGAATGAACAGTTATCAGAGCGGCAGAAACCATTAGATTGAAGTTGGAAGGTGGAGAGAGTCCGTGGGAGAGAGAAATCCAGTGCAAAGTGATCAGCGCAGATGTGTATCCAAGAGTGCAGGAGAGAGAGTCTGAGATGAGCCAAGACACAGACGAGAGAGGAGCCCAGATGACAGCTAGAGCAAGACTTCATACTCCAAAGGTGACCTCATTCTTTACACTTACCCCTTTAATCTTGTCCTTATTCCCTAGGCTATTGTATGTCTAATCCTTTTCTTTCAGCAGTGTGTTAAAAGTTCCTGTTACCCCGCAGATAACCTTGTACTGTATGTCTAATCCTTTTCTTTCAGCGGTGTGTTAAAGTTCCTGTTAGTTATAGAGACCCCGCAGATTTGTGTATGTGTATTTCATCATTGTTAAAATAAAGAGACCCCAGTTCTTAGTGAACTAGTGTGTATATCTTTTGTCCCCATACAGTGGAGGTAACCTTGTCTCCTAGTCAGGTATTACTGTTTGAACAGATGTTACCCCTGATCAGGTAAGTGATAGTTGAATAATTAGGGAGATAGGAGACCTGCAACTGAGGGATAAAGTTCATACCAGGTAATTTGGCCATCCCATAATATTATTGTAGTAGCGAACCCTTAGTGAATAGTGAGAGAGACTTCCCAACATAGAGACAGAGAGCTGAAGGTATTCATAGGAAAGTGGTCGTCATTGGTAAGTGGCGTTAGTGAGAACACTGATTGTGGTCAGTATTTAGATCTGCCGGATTGTAGATCGTGTGTAAATGAGAGCACTGGGAAGGAGACCAGTGTTTAGATCTGCCGGATTGTAGATCGTGTGTAAATGAGAGCACTGGGAAGGAGACCAGTGTTTAGATCTGCCGGATTGTAGATCGTGTGAAAGAGAGTGAGCACTGAGGCTGCAGCTCAGTGTGTATGGCACGCCAGATTGCGTGTTGAGTGAGCACTGAGGGTAATCAGTGTGTAATGGTAGATAATCAGAACTGCCCCAGGGTAGATTAGTCTGGACCCATGTGGTCGCGAGACTATGAGGTATGAGTGCGGTGTAGGGCATGGATGTCCTTAGTAATCAGTGAGTATTCTTAGTATCCCTATAGATTTAGTGATGTTTCTGATGATATGAGCTTGTATATTGTGAGTTCCCCATCCTCAGGTAGGTACCCAGGTGCCTGGATAGATGGTCCTGAGGAGGGAGGTGGTTACGTTTTGGCCAGGTTGGTGTTGCTCAGTGAGCTGGTTCTATCTGGTCTGAAAATCTGGTCATTACACCAGCCTAATGGTGGAAAGCAGTGATACTGAGCCTGACCTGAACTTATCTCAAACTCAAAGTAGTACACATTTCACGCAAGAGGGAACACAGCAGAAAAGTGGTGAACAACAACCAGCGCCCGCAATAGTAGATGTTCAACAACCACCGCCCGCAATAGTAGATGCTCAACGAAAAGAACAACCACAACCACCTCCTGTAATAGTAGTTGTTCCACAACCACCACCCGCAATAGTAGATGTTCAACGAAAACAACTACCACAACCACCGCCTGCAATAGTTATTCAAGAACCATCACCGGCAATAGTAGTTGTTGTTCCTCCCGAAGTCGGGGCAGTTCAGGAAATTGAGCCTGATGCAGAGCAAGAAGAGGCAGTACCTCCTGCAGGAGATCTATTGTTTTCCAAATCCCCACCAAGGAAAAGGAGGGTTATTCCATCGAGTTCTTCGCCAAGCATCCCTTCTGATGATCTTGACTTCAATTGGGAGCCAGAACAATCTGAGCATGAGAGGGAGAGACATCCCAAGAAGACCATGCTAGGGAAAAGGAAGGTTCCAGGAAGCCTACCACTTATGGAGTGCAATGTTCAGCAGCCGGATAATGATGATGGTGATGATGAGTCAGACCCAGTCATCACAAGCATTACTCCTGGCCCTGAGGACATGGAGACCAACATTTTAACCCTATCAGGAATGGCTGTGACTAGGGATGTAGTAGCACGCATACCACCAACACAGGCCACACCAAAACTACCTCCAGCTTCCATTTTTACATTTGCACAAAGCCGGCAGCATCCTACATCCAGCACAAGTTCCACCTTATCAGAAGTAGGTAGTGGTACTACTGCGCAGCCACATAGTGAATTTCACCACACAACCTCCAGTCCATCCGGCATTGGAAGTGGCACCTCTAGCAGGAGACAAAAGTTAAGCTCCCCAGTGTGGGACTTCTTTACAGTTAGCGCAAATGAGGAGAACATTGCTATTTGCTCCATTTGTCATTCCTCTGTTAGTCGTGGTAAGCCTGGTACAAACTATGGTACCGGAGGCCAAATGACCCATTTGAAAAAACACTACGCAATCAAGTGGGAGACCACCTACGTATCATAAAAGCAGGAACCATTAATGTTGGTGGGGAAGCAGTAGAAGGTCCACGGAACACACAGGAAGAAGAGGGAGACTTTCTATCTGGTAGTGGTACACAAAGTACCCCTGTCCCACTCCCCAGCACTGCAGTGATAGAACCCACATCCTCCACATCAGCAACATCTGTGTGGCACCAGGGTAAGAGTAGTAACCCGGAGACACCAAGGAGCACAGGTGCGAAGTCTGCGACAGGAAGTACTGCATCGAGCATATCTGAAAGAAATACCAAGCAGCGTACCATTCTTAGCATGTTAAGGCAGGAGGGAAAGTACGAGCGCAACCACCCAATAGCACATTTGTACAATGCTAAGCTTGCTAAAATGTTAGCCCTGGACCTTCTCCCTTTTTCTTTTGTTGGAGGGATGGGTTTCCTGGAATTTGTGACAACCCTCTGCCCAAAATGGAATGTTCCCAGCCGCTACTATTTTGCCAGAGTTGCTCTTCCAGCACTACACCATGACGTGCTGGGATTGATTGGAAAAGCCTTGCAGCAGAGTGCTGTGCATAGTATCCACCTGACAACAGACATGTGGAGCAGTTGCCAAGCCACAGATTACATGTACATCACTGCACACTGGATCACTTTTTCAGGTGTTAGAGACAAGATATCTACAGGCATTGACACTACTGAGATTTTTAATTGTACTCGCAAACATGATACTGTAGCCATGTTTGCTATGGAGAAATCGCATACTGCTGCAAACATTTTGGTTGAGTTCAACAGCAAGGTCTTTGAATGGCTGCGACCAAGAGGCCTCAATATTGGTTTTGTTGCCACCGACAATGGCCGTAATGTAGTTAAGGCCATGGAAGATGGTTGATATTTCAGGGTCCCGTGTTTGGCACACTGCATTAACATTGTGGTTCAAGACTTTCTGAAAAATGAAAGCAAAGTCAGTAACTTACTGACCATTTGCAGAAGAATCTGCACGCATTTCAATCATTCTTTTAAAGCCCGGAAGCAGCTACGGGTCATTCAACGTGAGTGTAACATGCCAGTCAAAGCACTCATCCAGGAGGTACCAACACGTTGGAACTCTACGTATTACATGCTCGAACGGCTGTTTGAGCAGTACATACCACTTAATGCTTATGTCATGACAAGAAGATCAGGGGATCCTACTGTTAAAGCCTTGACCATTGAGATGTGGCAATGGGACCTCATTAAATGCCTAACTGAGATGCTACTTCCTTTTGAGGTCTTCACACGTGCAGTCAGAAGAGAGGACAGTACTATGAGCCAAGCAATCCCATTGTTGTACATGCTTGAGCAAGAGCTGAAGGAGGTGTCTGAAACATACGAAGGTGTGGAAGGAAAACGTGAAGCATGTAATTTTGTGAAGTCCTTAGCCGGCCGCTTATCTGAGAATACAAGGATTCAAAATAAGATTTTGTCACATCAACATTACATTGCTGCCACAATTTTGGATCCACGGTACAAAATATTTGTGAACAGTAATGCAGTAATTCCTTTTTCAGAAGCGGATGTTTCCAAGTACAAAACTGTAATAGCCAAGGAAGCCACTGATTTAGAAAACGAACAGCTCTGAATTAGAGGCCTGCCAGTGCCAGCCCAGGACAGTGCAAGTACTACTGAGCATCCTACAGAGTCAAGTTCTTCTTCACAGCATGCGAGCAGTGCGTTTGCTTCCCAGCAGTCACCAACACAAACAATACCAACAACCGCACCAACAGGATCTGATTCATCAGACACAAGCAAAAAAATAGCTGCTTGGTTTCTACAGAAAGGGATGGGGAAATCTGTTGCTGTCACAAAGCAAAAAGAGGACGAGCAAATCAGAGCACCAATGAATACTGAGCGGATGGTCCAGGCCTATCTGGATGACACAACAGAGGTGTTCATGGAGCAAAGCCCATTGGTCTATTGGTATAGGACAAGAAGCCAATGGCCAGTGCTCATCAGGCTGGCGATAAAGTATCTAGCTTTCCCTGTTGCAAGTGTCTCTTCTGAGCGTGTGTTCAGTGCTGCTGGTGCCATTGTGACTGTGAGAAGGACCAGTCTCTCGCCCAAAAGCATGGAGAGGTTAACTATGATAAAAATGAACCAGCACTTCATACCACCAGACTACAAAGTCTGTGAATCAGAGCTAGTAGAGGAGAGCGAGTCAGAAGAAATAAGTAGTGGGTTACAGGACCTAATACTGTCAGAAGAACCACCAGGGTTTGAGGACGAGCTCCTCTTCCCTGACAACTAGGCTTGGAAATTGTTACATTCTCCCTTCCTTTATTTCTCCCTTCTTTAGTTATTTGTGTGTATATCTGACTTTCTGACTCAAACTTGAAAACTAACACCATCTTCCTTTCTCTTTTAATTACCTATTGGAGTTGCACATCTGAGCATTTACTGTGCACTCCACTCATCAGAGCCCTGCTCCATCTTCCTGACTCACCCTAAATACATTTCCATCTTGCCATACTTTGGATGTAGATGGACAATAGTGCAATAATGTAGCCTCTAACAGTCCCTCCATAACAAGTGAAACGTACGTGACTACAGCCATCTTCTGTTTTGTTTCCAATCTGAAATTCATCACTGTCTTAAGGCTACACCTCTGTCTGCAGGCATACACACCTCTTCAATGTCAGAACTTGAGCAGGGCTCCAAAATTAAATTAAACTCGTCATCACTTTCAGAAGGCTCTGCTGCATCTGTGATCTGACAGTCACAAAGAAGAGAAAGACAGGTATATGAAATAAATGATGCCATACATTGCATTGGCTGCTTGCTGACTCAGAGCAAATGTGCAAGAAGTAGAAGTATACTAGTGCTTGTGTCTCAAGCGATGGTCAATGTTTCCATGTTGTTTAATAATATGTATCCAATTGTACTCCTACTACTGCAGGTGCAGTCTGGACTTAATCGTAGTCACTCACTACATACTTAGTTGCTGTTTTTGGTCAGTTGGAGAACACGTACACGTGCCACCCCGGATGATGATGATGATGACCACCATACCATCTTTGCACGCTGTCAGTCAGTTTGATCAGAGATGATTGATGGAATATGTTCAGGAAGTGGAATACAAGGTAAACACACAACCAATCAACAAGAAGCACAGCAGACCTAGGCTACATGTGTGTGCAGTGGTGGAATGGAATAGTGGTATGATTGACATTGGCGCATTGATTTACCTTAATCACTTGTTTTGGAAATACTAGGTTGATGTATTGTATATGCCTTTTGTCTGGAACTCTGAAAAATGTAGGTAGATGGAGTTTGGGCCACAGACTCACGTCCCGGTGTTGTGGTGTGGCCCTGTAACTGTTCTGTGCTGGCTCCTATCTTGTTGTTCTTGTCGATGACTGCTGTGCAACTAGAAGAGTAGAGTTAATCAATGTATCCAAGCAGCCTCAGTCTGAAAATCTTCTCGCTCACGAGTCTTGTCTTTTTCGCACTACACCGTAATTGATTTTTATGTTTTCATTCTGTTAACTTATTTTGTAATACCCCATTTCTTCTTTCATCAACACTTACCGGCCGGCCTTTCACCCAGCGCTACTATTATACGTGGAGCAACAACTCACACTTACCTTACCAATCCTCCTCATCATCATCATTCTGCCAGAGGCGCCCAAGAATGATATAATCAATCAATCAGTCACAACAGTGTCCATGGAAGGGAGGAAAAAATGAATGACGAGATACAACTACACATTTGGCCCTGGATAATACATTAACTTTAGTATCATTTTCATATTTTTCTTTGATTCCTTTTTCCTCTTCAGTTATTTCACGCTTGTGTTTGGTAATTGATTGTTCACTTAAAGTATCTCAATTGTGTTGGCTAGCTTTCAGCCCGCTACAACAGGTATTACGGTTTCTCAGAGGGCATGCAGCCTAGGCAAAAGTCATATCATATCATAAGAAGTACTTCCTTTGAATTGTGTAGTAGTAGTTAAGTAATTACCACTTATTATTAACCATCCAGTTAATAATAAACCTTCATCGTGCATCCATTTCGTTGTTCTTAATTGACTTTACATTTATTGGGGAATTGTGGATCACCAATCATCGTCTTCATTGTTTTGCTTTTGTTGTCTCCATGCGTACTGTTTTTCTTTGTCAAACCTTTCCCCAAACCCCCGTTCCCATCCCTTCATCAAACCCTAACCCTCTTACCCCGGGCTTTGTGGTTTTATATTGAGGTGTGATGTTACTACATTAAATATACACCAACAATTGATCACACGCTTGCTGGGGCAGATGTTGTGAAACCAACGCTAATGGAATTAAATGTCAACGAGGCAGGGTGAGGATCTTCTTCTGCTTGCCCACCCAAGCTCACTTTATGTAATAGTGTACAAGGCAATTCATTTCCTAAAGTGACCCAACGAATAAATGTAAATCATTGCTGGCATTGTTTGAATTTAATTTTAGAGCATTTAAATTTACGATTTGTAATGTGTTTTAATGACTCCAACGCAACTACAGTTATCTTCTTCTACTTTTTCAGTCCCCGACATCATTGATTTCTTTGAGTTTGTTTAGCAGTTGCAATATTGTTTGTATTTTTTGTCCGTATTATGTACTACTTCTCTCACATTCTTTCTCAGGCAAATGACTGTCTCTTTGTTTTTGTTTTCCAATGCCAGTGCCAGTGTCTAGGAGTCTAGTCTACTACTATCACACAACCACTGCATATTCTCCGTTGTCTTGGGAAACCATGCAGCCCTTGCGGTGCCAAACGTAATCATCATCAATCACAGGTAAGAAGAGAAGTTTGCCGGGAGGTATAATGGAGGAGAGGCTGGTAGTACTAATAGGACAAATATAACTGAGTGAGGGGCACAGCATCTATCTGTTTGCATGTTACACATGTGGTCAGTTAATAAAGTATTTCAATCAAACACTGGCCGCTGGCCTGCATCTAGAGTAAACCTTGTGACGTTCAACAGTAACCCCACCACAAAACAACATCATATCATATCTGTGTAAGTTGAAAATAAATAACATTTATTCAAGTATAAAAATATCCTCCTATCCCACCCCTATCCCCACCCTAACCCCAACCAATGTCCAAGTCCAAAGAATGTAACACAAAAATAACCCCAACACCCAATTCCCACCCACCAACAGAAGTATTAAAAAAGGGGCAAATCAACAGGGTCCCGGTCCATTGCAGTTGGCGGGCTTTAAGGTGTTTGTCCACAATGATCTTTACGCGCTCCTCTAATTGGTCCTCCAGCTTGGCCATCCGGAGGAGAAGTTTTTGCCGAAATGCACGGCACTACATTTGCATCCATTGTGTGTGGGGGTGGCAGATGTTAAATGCCGGCGGTGAGTGGCTGCCTGGCCGCGGCGCCGTACTCCTGCAGGTGGAGCCTTGCTGGGGGAGACGCATTGGAAGAGGCAGCAGCTGCTGCCGCCGCCTCTTCCTCCTCCTCCTCAGCCTCAGCCACCAGCTTGCGGTACTCTTCCACAATGGGCTGCAGTTTCCTTTGCCGGGCCCTGGCTGCCAACTCCTTCCGCAATGGTTTTGAGGAAGGAGTATGAGTATCTATAAAAAAAGAAACAGAATTGTAACTGAAACTCTTCATAATTAATTCAACAGTACATTGTGGCATAGTAGCACTACCAAGCGCAGTACATACAATTGGTGTCAACTTTTAGTATCTATCTAATCTGTCCTCCTGCTTCCCCTGCCTGTAGCATTTGTTGAAGTTTTTTCCGGCATTATACTTGCCCTAGTATTGGGTGGCCTTGAGTACACATAAGAAGAACAAAAGTCTTTTTTGTATCTCCTTTTATTTTTTCAAAGTAAGACTCTGCTTCCAATGACAGTCTTCACCTATGATGAATATACAAATACATTTAGGGGACATCCACCCATTAAAAGTAAATGTCTATCATTCTTTATTATCGGCTTAGCTGGTTTCACTTTCACCAGCAACCACCCATGCGTCCACTCCTCCCTTGCCTTGGGTTTCATTGACACAAACTCCGCTCATGATTCTTGCTATCCACTGTATCCATGCACCCATTTTCTTTTGCCCAACCAGGCCTGCATTTTCTTTGACCTTACAGTTCTACCCATCCTTTAACAACCCATGCATCCGATTCATATCAGCCATGTGAATTAACCTTCCAAAGTATCCTTCTATGGTAGTTAGTCTTATTATTACATCTCTTTAGTCCTTCCTCCTTCCACCCTAGTTCACTTCTTTCCCTTTTTGTTCAACACATCCCTCAAGGTCATCTGATCTGACTTTTAGTCTTCTCCAAAAGTTTCACAGCTGAGTTGGAGTCTGATGGAAGAGGCCTCGTTTACTCAACTCAAACTGGTAATGCTACCAAGGGTGTCTTCTTCAACCATTGTATATTGTCCAGTACAAATTCAAATTCATACTTTCTTAGTAAGTCTCATAGCACAGTGAGGGAAATGTTCCCCTTCTACCTAGTAATGCAAATAAGTAATGAATATAACTTACCACCGCCCACCGCTGATGTTTCCTCCCCCACTGGTGCTCCAGCAGGTGCCGCAGCCACTGTCCCCTCCTGGATGGCTTTAGCATCGCCGCTGGCCCCATCTACACTGGTGGTTGGTAGTGATTATGCACCTATAAAAGCAAGTACACCTTTTTAGATGCCTGCACACCATCCCCTATTTTACTAGTTGTACTTTTTTCACCAGGAAGGAAGATTGAAAAACCAGTTACGTACAACATGAATCGTTGTGACAGTGTAACTAGTCCAAATTGCGTCCAATGTACAGCAGTCACATTAGACAGAGTTTAGTTTTAATTTATTAGATGGTCCCTAGGGTCATCTAATCTACTCCTACTCTAGTCTTTGGAAAGTTAGCCTGAGCCATATAACCATTTTTAGATCCGTGTCTACTGCTTTGCTGTGGTGTGGTAAATAATTTACCGTGTGGTAAATAATTTACCGTATAATTTTTGATTACATGAAATAACAATAAGGATAGCTCAATCAAATGAGAGGCAGAGTCCGTGGTATCTGAGTCATACAGGCTTTAATGGGATGCCTCGAGGCATGGGACATCGGGTTCCATCACCACTAAGGTTCAGGAAGGGACATTCAACATTTTATTAACATCACACATTATATATAGTAAAACAGGATAATGGAAATGAATACAGTAGGCGTAACAGGTGAAAAGAGAGAGATAAGAACACATGTGCGTAACAGGAGGCGTGTAAGAAGGCGTATACATGGGCGTGTACTTAACATGTCAGAGAAACGTCACATGTGGGTGGATGCTTTAGAGAAAGTTTGCAGAATCAGCAGAAACTTTTGGTCTACATGCGCGCGCAACTGAGCATGACGTGTAACTGGGGAGAGCTGGGGGCTTTGACTTTAGCACTAGTAGAGGAGACTAATGTCTGGGATGTCAGAACGACCTGCACTTAAAACATATCTGATATCTTATGTTTGGAGGATGTAGTGTCTGAAGTAAAAGGTCTCTCGGGCAAAGGCCGTTCATCACTGAATACTAGTGCGCGCATATGGATCTTCATGTGAAGTGCGGGGGCCATGGGCCTACCATGGTAACGGGAGCAGTAAATTACTTGCATGGAGACAGGAAGGCAGGGCCCTTTGCTCTGCAGCCGGGAATATGTTTACCTATTTCACTAGACTGGAATGTGTTTTCGAGGAGGCTGAGCAGATAACTTGTAGGTAAAACATCGTCTTGGCAAGCAGACCAGGCCGAGCCGGGCACCGCTCGTCTGAGCAGGAAGTAAGGCAGAGGTCAGGGATGCATACCTAAACTGTAGCTTTCAGAGGCAGAAAAGAACTCGGAGCCTTGATTGAGGGTCTGGCTCGACTAGGCCAGAAAACATGGAGAAAACGTGTGCTTTTCTCAAAAGTGTACCATGTAAAGACGTTGGCACCATAGGCCTAGAAGCCTAATTAACGTGATTTTCTTGGAGAACTGTATAACTGATATGTTAACGTTGGACGCAAATGCATATGCGTCTTTCTAGCAGGCACGGAAAAGGAATTACATGACATACAGGGGACACGTGTGTTTGGATAGGGTGCGAGTGGGGGACACATTTGTTACCTAAAAATTTCTATTTCCTCATTCCCTCCTTGGCCCCTACTACACCCATTAGGATATATCTATTTTCATGAGACCATCTATCTGTTCATATAACATCATTTGTTCATCTTTTATCATTCGGGAACGGGAACTTGGACTTGGAATACAAGCTGTGGCGCACAAGCCGCAAATCGCTGGCCCACATTGCAAACAGAGACAACAACTGAATAGGATGAGTAGTATCAATCCTAGGAATGATAGCAATTTCCATCCCCAGGCGGACATTACACTCCAGAGCCAACCGGACCAAGTCCAGGTGCCTGGATTCTGGTGTATCAGGTGAGCAATTTCATGGAGCCGTGTTATGGCCTTATACACGGATGGCGCGTTATTAGGAATAAACACGCAGCAACTGGATCCGATCACTCTACAAGCCCCGCCCCTATCGGCCAGGATGACGTCAAGGACAAGACGATTTTGAAGAACAACAAGTCTCATAGCAGATTGCTCTTCGGTCAGGTTACCTAAAGCAGACGTAGTTTCATTCACTACCGCTTCCAGTGTTCTAGTTAATTTGCGTATCAGTTTACTGTTTTGAACAGGACCTACAAAGAAAAAGAATCCTTTATTGAAATCTGTATATTGTTCCCACGTTGTCTCAGTCTGATCGACTATTGGGGACTTGATCTCCCTTCTGTGTCTTACATGCACAAGGCGTGAATTTCGATGATAATCAGGTGGGGCTAGGAAAACAGGTGGTAATAGGAATGCAATATAGCACGTCCCATCCCAATCAGGGGGCAGATGTACATAAGCGGTGTGACCACAAATGAAATAAGAATGGCGAGAGGCTTTGAAAGTAGACTTTCCTTTATCGCTGAATTCGACCACAGTATTACAATCACTGTGTCCTAGATGTACTGAACCATTCTTTCTAACGCATAGTTCGCCTTTCACTGGCAAAACTGTTATAAACGGCAAGTTCGAATTAGTCTCGGACTGGACGTTCAGGATCATGAGATTGAGGGAAAAATTACCTAATTCATACACTTCATTTTCTAGGTCGGTCCCTCTCCTTTGGGGAAGACCGTCTGCGTCTGGGAAACATGCTTTATTCATGACTGTATTCAGGTTCCCCCATATCCAATTGCCTTGGGAAACTTTGGACTTACTGTCTAAGGAAGACATTAGAGCAAACCATGCTCCACATGAACCATTATGTGTAAACGGGTAGGGAAAGAGAGGCAGAGCTCCCTTGTATTTCTGATAAGGTGGGAGTCGGCCACATACCCAGCAATTGGTGGCATTGCTGGTCTGGTGAGTATGGTGTAACATACGAATGAATGTATTGTTGCGCATTGCTAATCGATAGGATAATTCATGAGGGGGCAGGTCACTGAAAGTGTGCTCTACAGAGTCATTAGAGGAATTATGTGTATGTGAACCAAAAGAAGGAAAGAAATCATGTAACATGAGGCTTATACATATAATCGAAATGCTCAGAATAAACATGAAAGTTAACGTTATGATACATCGGCTGTGCAAGTTTTTGCAATATTGTTCTCTTTTATCGATTCGCCTATCTCTCTGACTACTTGGGTCTATCTTATTCATGTCAGAAACCTGTCTAACCGCTTCACCCGAGGGGGACTTAAACAATTAAACGCTGTCTGACTTACTAGACCTCAACTTTGCTCGATACTCCTGTTGGGGAGTTTTCTCTAGCAGGGGGAGTTTAGAGTCAGTGTCTGAAAGGGGGCAGTCCTTCGTTTCAGTTTCTGGACACAGTCCGTAGAACCGTTTCACGTGGCTAGAGTGTAGCCACCCCTTGCGACCTTTAAGCTTTACTGCGGTCCTCGTCGTCATCAACACCAGCTTTGGCTGCTTCCACCTCGGCTCCAGAGGGCTTGTGCGGTCGAAGTTGCGGACGTAAACATAATTCCCAGGAACGATTTCATGCGGTTTTACTTGGGTGTTGTCCGGGAAGGCAGCCGCGACCTGTGAACGACAAGATAGTAGTGCAGACATCAAGGAAGCTAGGTAATCTGTCAGCATATTACTGTCGACATCGGTTATTCTACGAGGCATAGGCGTTCCCCACATATTGGGAGGTCGGCCAAAAACTACCTCATAAGGAGATAGTCCGGTTCTAGAATGAGCTACCATGCGCATATAGAAGAGGGCAACTGGCAAGGCTACTATCCAATCTACACCTTTTTCTGCACAGACCTTTGCTAATCGTGTTTTCAGAGTTTGGTTGTGACGTTCGACTAGATCTGCTGCTTCGGGATGTCGGACACAGTGAAATTTCCACTGGTAACCTAACAGGAGTGATACCTGTTTCATAAGCTCGGACGAGAATGGCTGTCCATTACCTGAGTACACAACACGGGGCAAACCGTATCGCGGGAAGAATTCACGAACCAACTGCTTGGCAGTGGTCACAGCAGTGTAATCTGGGACTGGATATGCTTCGGTCCATCTGGAAAGGGCGCATACAACTACGAGGACATATTTAAATCCTCTACATCGGTCCATCTGGATATAATCCATCTGGAGGACTTCAAAAGGATGGTCAGGAGGATGGAATCCACCTTATTCCACGGGAATGCCTTTGCCTGGATTGAACTGACAACAGATCATGCAGGTACGCACTTTCTGTTTTGCTGCTGCACGTAAATGCTTGTTGAACCAGAGGTTTTGAATGCTGTCTAACATGGCTTTTTCACCTAAATGTGCTGGACTATGTGTTGTATTAATGATAATTTGAACCATAGAGTCGGGGAGGAACCATGTGGCTCTACCCTTCGTCTTCCATCCCTGATCTGTCTGGATCCCTCCTTGTTCAGTCCATTTCTTGATTTCGTCTGGAGTGGCATGTGTCTGTATGTCGAGTACATCTAGAGTGGGATCCTTCACTGTCATACAATGTGTCTGTGATGATATTTCAGTCTTTGTCGTGTCCGTTGGAATGTCTGTTTGAGTCTGAGCTGTGAGTTTAGCTGTTCGATCTGCCAGGTCGTTACCCTGGGAAATGGTGTCAGTGACTTTGGTATGTGCCTTGCACTTCATGATAGCAATGGATGCAGGTAAGTGTATCGCTTCTAATAGAGCTTGAATGAGGGGACCATGCTGTATCTTGGCGCCATGAGAAGTTAAAAAACCTCTCTCTTGCCAGAGGACACCGAAGTCGTGAACGACTCCGAATGCGTACTGTGAATCTGTATATATGTTTACTTTCAGGTTCTTGGCTCGGATGCAGGCTTGAGTCAGAGCAATGAGTTCTGCTGCTTGAGCAGACAATGTGTCAATACGATGTGTTTCTATGACTTCAGTCTCAGTGGTCACTGCATAGGCGGCCACTAACTCTCCTGTACTTGCTCTCATACATGAACCATCCACATAAAGTGTCAGGTGTGGGTCGGGTAATGCACTGTCTGTCAAGTCTTGTCTGGGCTTCGTTACAGTATTGATGACTTCCACGCAGTCATGTGGTGTCGGGTCAATTGTGCTCGAGGGTAACGATGTGGCAGGATTTAATGTATTGCAACGTCTGATCTCTATGTGTGGCTGAAACAATGTCAATTCATATCCTGTCAGTCTTGCTATAGTCAAGTGTTGTGTCTGGGTTCGGTTCAAAAGAACTTCCACGGAGTGTGGAACTTGTACTGTCAGGGGATGTCCTAACACTATTGAGTCGCTTTGTCTGATTGCTAGAGCTGTTGCTGCAACTGATTTGAGGCACCCAGGCAGAGCCTGGGCCACTGGATCTAATGTACTAGAAAAATAAGCACAAGGCTTATTGTGTCCTGCTTGATCTTGTGTGAGTACAGATAATGCTGTGCCATCGCGTTCAGTAACAAAAAGTGTAAAAGGTTTGCTGTAACATGGTGTCGCTAAAACAGGTGCTTGACATAAGGCTTTCTTCAATTCTTCAAAAGCTTGTGTGTGTTCCTGAGTCCAAGGAAGGACAGTCGAAGTCACTGCCTCCTGTATTGTCAACTGTATGAGTGGTTTAGCTAGATATGCGTACTGAGGGATCCATTGTCTACAGTAAGAAGTGAGGCCAATGAAGGCCCGTACCTCCTTTTGTGTCTTGGGTTGTGGCAAATGTGCAATTAACTGGATGCGTTCTGGTGTCAACTGTCTCCCCCACTTGGACAGCAAGTGCCCAAGGTATACCACTTGCTGGGCACAGAATTGTAGCTTCGAAAGGGACACTTTATGCCCCTTTTCGGCCAAGAAATACAAGACAGTCAGTGATGCGCGCTCGCAGTCACGTTCGGTCCGTGCTGTTACTAACAAGTCATCAACGTATTGCAGCAGAGCAGTGTCAGTAGGCATGTGAATATCATCTAGTTGTCGTTTCAGGGCTTGACTGTAAATACTAGGACTTTCCGTGAACCCTTGAGGTGCACGTGCAAATTTGAAGCTTCGGCCATTTAAAGAGAATCCGAAAAGATACTGGCTTTCCGGATGAATGGGGACACTAAAAAGGCGTTCTTGAGGTCAATTACAGTAAAGAACGCAGCTTCGGAATCAATGCCAGTCAATAAGGAAGAAATGTCTGGCACTACTGGGTACTGAGGAATGATGCATTTATTTAATTCGCGAAGGTCAATCACCAATCTGTAGACTGGTGGTGCATTTGGGTCAGTTCGTTTAAGAATTGGAATGATTGCAGAATTACATACATTGGAGTCAGTTTCTATAACTACTCCTTGGGCAATCAGTTCGTCAATAATTTTCAGTAAGGCTGTTACAGCCTCGGGTGGCAATTTATATTGTCGGATTCTGGGTAGTACAACTCCTTGCTTGAGTGTAACACGATAAGGTGTAATGTGCATACAACCTACATCAGTCGGACCTTGTGCCCATAAATGCTGTGGTACATTTTGCAATCTTGGATCAAAATCTCTCAACACATAATGGCCTTTGAAATCACGTAAAAACAATCTCACTCCTTCCGGAGAACAACATATTACTGCTCCTAGAGCTTTCAATGTTTTAATACCAAGCAGATTTTCAGGACATGCTTTTGTAAGTAACAAGTCTGTAGTACGGGACAATGGACCAACTTCTAGGGAAACTGGCTTTGACACTTCGTTAACAATAGGCTTTCCTGAAAAACCCAGGGAAACATTCGGTGAGCCTGAGAGGGGTGCCCCTGGAACCTCGTCATGACTGATGGTAGTTCTGCTCGCCCCTGTGTCAATCAAAAAATTTCTGTCTTTCCCTAATACCTGACTATGTACATAGGGACCCTCTTGATCTACAGGAACCTCGATAAGAGGCAAGCCAACCTCCCTCTCTAGGCTGTTTCATGAGTACTGTTGATAATCAGGGTAATCTGACTGTGCATACTGGTACATTTGCTGTGTGACATGTTGCGTGGCAGCAATAGGTTGGGGTTGGGGCACAGCCACTGTCTGTTGTGTGTTCTGTGGAGGTTGTGTATTCTGTGGAATATTCTGTGGAACATGTTCTTGTCTGGGAGGACGCGGTCTTTCTTTCGTCCTGCCTGTAGCAATATTATATTTCAGAACAG
Organism: Lissotriton vulgaris; assembly: GCF_964263255.1. Lineage (NCBI taxonomy): Eukaryota > Metazoa > Chordata > Amphibia > Caudata > Salamandridae > Lissotriton > Lissotriton vulgaris. The sequence goes on from NC_141697.1 coordinate 795,961,922, forward strand.
TACATTCGTTGATATAGTGACCTGGCTGTTTACAATAGTTGCAATTCCCTTTAACAGGAGCTGCAGAATGACCTGGCAGTGCTGTACCCTTTTTCTGACCGTCAGCTGGAACAGACTGAGCAACTAGTACTTTCATTTTCGTGTCTTTCATACGTCTCTGTTCGTGATCATGTTCCTCTCTAATTCGGTTCTGGTGGTACTGTAGCATTTGTAACATTTGAGAAGGGGTATTTGCTTGCCATGTGCTCTCGACTTTCAGTACTCTATTTTTAACTTGTGTTAAGGAATTCTCAACTAATTTGGTTACAAAAAGATGTGGATATGATTCACTACTTGTTTTCAAGCCGCTATTGATAATAAAACATTTCTCGAATCTGGAATAAAAATCACTAGTGTCTTCATCTTGTTTCTGTTTGCAGGCTGAGATTGCATCCCAGTCTTCCTTTTTAATTGCCAATAACCTCGGCAAGACCTGAACTAATAATCCTGGTAATGCTTTAGCTTTGTCCCCGAGACCGGTACCTGGGATTCGTGTATTTTCTTCGTTTTCTAATTCAGTCCAAATAATCTTTTTATCTCCCACCTCCCATTCCTTTTCTTTAAGTTTTTCGTAAATACCGGCTGGCAACAGTACTTTTAACATTTTAATAATATCGGGATATGTGTAATCTCCCATGAGTAACATGTCTTTTAATTCACGGTGAAACCCTGCTGGATCTTTATCATGACAAGGCACTAATTTCTTCATTTCCAATAGTTCCATTTTAGTCAAGGGTGTGTATACGAATACTCGACGAAGTTCACCCCCTGGGTTCTGGACGGGATGAACTTCTCGTAAGGGATTCTGTCTGTCTATGTAAAATGGTTGTCTTACTGGAGGTGGAACAGGAACGAAATGTGGAGTCAGGAAAGTTCTGTATTTATGGCGTTGTTCTAGAATGATGTTAATTAAATCGGTACCTAGGCCTCTCCATCTTTTTAGCAATAATTCTTCCAATATATTATATAGGGGACCTGGATCAGAATGCTGACTCTCATATAATGTAATGAGATGCTGGATCATGTACATACCAGCTAGTCGCTGTTTGTCTGGGGAAAGAGTCAAAAATGTTTGCGCTACTGAATCATCTTTATATACACTGTTATTTCCAGCCCATTGTACTGCTGATCGGGCTAATTCTTGTTCACGCATGGTGCTAAGTTCACTGTAACCTATTTGTTGTTTCAGTACTTTATCAGTGTCTTGAAATAAATGTTCAAGAGAACATTGTTCTGGTATGGGAGAAAGAAAACGTTTCTTGCTTTCTAGGCAAATGGGTCTGTCAAAAGGTCTTGCTCTACCTACATATGCTATTGTTTCTCGGTTTTCCTCTGTATCCAATAAATCGTCCTCTTCCTCTGTGGTGTAATCTTTCTCAGCTCCCCTAGCTTCATTTTCCCTTTCGTGTATCATTACAATTTCTTTACGGATTTTTCTGTACATGGCTTCTATGCAACCTTGTGTATTATGTTTACCGTCAGCTATATTGTTACTCCACTTAATCAGGATATCCATTTCTTCTTTGCTTTTACCTGGCCGATCTCGTTCCCTTATCAAACAATTTATCAAAAACTGTAAAATAATGCTCTGTGTCTCGACCTTATTGTGTGCCATGGCCTCTTGAATGCATTCTGGTCTCTCCCCTGATCTAATGAAATTATATATGTTATCTAGATGTGTTTTCATATGTGGCAGAAGAACCAAATAGTTTGTGACTCGCCGTAAACGTCGTGAGTATAGTACCATCCCGTCTTCGCCAGGTACTGGGTCATATCTGCAGTCTGTAATGTACTCTTTAAGGGCTGCAAATGTCGCTGCTCTGGGTGTACGTTGTAATGCTAGTTCTCTAAGTGTCACTCGTTTTACTTGAGGCGGGGTGACAGGGAGACCTCCTGTTGCGCCTCCTGAAGCGGAAGCAAAAGCATGAACTGGCTGTGTCATCGGTGGTAATGATGGAACTGGTCGGGTAGGTGAAGTAGGAATAGGTGCAGGTAATGTTTGTGACAATGTAAGTTGGCCAAAAGGATTGCTAGGACCAGTGGCAGGAGGAACAGTAGCAGGTGGAACAGTGGGAGGGGTCGTGTCATCCTGAACAGACTGTTGTGGAACAGTATTGGCAGGAACATTATTAGGAACATTATTAGCAGGTGGTACAGGTACACGTACATTGGTATACCCAGGAGCTACATCATCTAAATAGGAAGAAAGGAAAATGTCCGCTGCGGTCTGTTTATGACGTAATTTAGTTGGAACCAATGGTGGTGGCAAGTTACGGGGTACTTCCGGGGTCGCCTTGGGCAGGCCTTCGGCGAGAACAGGATACATGCCTATAATAAGGGCATTTCTTTGTCTGTCTTGTTGTTCTATTCTTACTCGTTCTCCTTCTTCTAGTAACTCTTTTTCTCTAGCTTTTTCAGATTCTTCTCTACTTCTCTCAGCTTTCCTGATTTCTTTCTCTGTTCTTCTATGCGCTTCTTTACGCCATAATTCTATGGCATCTTTCTGTGATTGTCTGGCTTTCTTTCTCCATAATGCTTCTTCTACTCTCATGATGCAATCAGCATCCCATGTCCCTGAGACAGGCCATCTATACTTCTCTTCCAGATCTTTAGTATACTCTACCCACAAATCTAGATACAGTATGGCATCTAAGCCATGCTTGTGGTACATAAAATGTCCTGGAGTGTCCCTAGGCGGGACGGGAACTGCTTCTTTGAGTATCCCTTTCCTAGTTCCTATCTGGCGTAATTTCGAGAACAGCGGCATTTTCGGACTGATTTAAACGTGAACACAATAAACACAGTAATGAATAGCAAACAATCATTCATACCACGACATTAAACCACATTAAAACATTTCAGACTGATATTACCTGGTACATAGAAAACATGAATACTGTAATCTCGAGATACAATACTAGAATACTGAATCACTAGATGCACTGCTAAACAGTACAGACAATACCGGTCCCATTAAGAGACACGTCATACACGTCTGGACCAGGTCTGTGTACCCAGACCTGTCTTGACCGGGCACACATTAATGAACCCGTCTAGATGCGTTTCCAACAACGGTACTCACCGGGAAGCAAAAACTGAAGGCCTCGGAAACTGGACTGGACTGGACTACGACGTCTGGCTGCTACTACTACTACGCATGCGCCTCGGAACAGGTGGGCCTCCGGATACCTCGGACCTTGCTCTCTCGACTTGGGGCTCTGGTCGGGATCCTCCGCATTCCTCACCGCCTCGTCTGGATGCCAGACCGCAGTCTCCGTCTCCTCCGTGGGCCAGAGGGAGATAGCAGGAAAACCCGCAGGAGTGCACTGGTTCCGTCGCAGCTGTAGAAGGGGTCAGGGGCCTGCTTTACATCGCCGGCGAGTGGGGAAGGGGGGTCCCTATTCGGGCGCCAGAATTATGTGGTAAATAATTTACCGTACAATTTTTGATTACATGAAATACCAATAAGGATAGCTCAATCAAATAAGAGGCAGAGTCTGTGGTATCTGAGTCATACAGGCTTTAATGGGATGCCTCGAGGCATGGGACATCGGGTTCCATCACCACTAAGGTTCAGGAAGGGACATTCAACATTTTATTAACATCACACATTATATATAGTAAAACAGGATAATGGAAATGAATACAGTAGGCGTAACAGGTGAAAAGAGAGAGATAAGAACACATGTGCGTAACAGGAGGCGTGTAAGAAGGCGTATACATGGGCGTGTACTTAACATGTCAGAGAAACGTCACATGTGGGTGGATGCTTTAGAGAAAGTTTGCAGAATCAGCAGAAACTTTTGGTCTACATGCGCGTGCAACTGAGCATGACGTGTAACTGGGGAGAGCTGGGGGCTTTGACTTTAGCACTAGTAGAGGAGACTAATGTCTGGGATGTCAGAACGACCTGCACTTAAAACATATCTGATATCTTATGTTTGGAGGATGTAGTGTCTGAAGTAAAAGGTCTCTCGGGCAGAGGCCGTTCATCACTGAATGCTAGTGCGTGCATATGGATCTTCATGTGAAGTGCGGGGGCCATGGGCCTACCATGGTAACGGGAGCAGTAAATTACTTGCATGGAGACAGGAAGGCAGGGCCCTTTGCTCTGCAGCCGGGAATATGTTTACCTATTTCACTAGACTGGAATGTGTTTTCGAGGAGGCTGAGCAGATAACTTGTAGATAAAACATCGTCTTGGCAAGCAGACCAGGCCGAGCCGGGCACCGCTCGTCTGAGCAGGAAGTAAGGCAGAGGTCAGGGATGCATACCTAAACTGCAGCTTTCAGAGGCAGAAAAGAACTCGGAGCCTCGATTGAGGGTCTGGCTCGACTAGGCCAGAAAACATGGAGAAAACGTGTGCTTTTCTCAAAAGTGTACCATGTAAAGACGTTGGCACCATAGGCCTAGAAGCCTAATTAACGTGATTTTCTTGGAGAACTGTATAACTGATATGTTAACGTTGGACGCAAATGCATATGCGTCTTTCTAGCAGGCACGGAAAAGGAATTACATGACATACAGGGGACACGTGTGTTTGGATAGGGTGCGAGTGGGGGACACATTTGTTACCTAAAAATTTCTATTTCCTCACCATGTTACCTCGCAGCTTGTTGCACAGTAAGAAAGACACCATTGAGGCCACATGAGTGTTGCATACAATTGACAAACCAGTATTGTTAGTCCCTTTTGCTTATCCATAATGTTGCACTTTTTGCCATGTGATGACTGCTAAAAACTGGCATTGTTGTATTCACTGTCTAACGTGCAACATTTTTCTCATAGGCAGATGAGAAGAGAAGATTGCCTTCTACGAAACAAGGGATTTGCAGAGCTTTCAAAAGATGCATGTGTAACCACTAACAGTATACGTTCAACGGTGAGAGGTCTCCCACAATTCACACATTTCTCTATTGTGCACTAGATGTACAAAATGTATAGTATTTAATCTTCTTCATTTTGCATGGTGGAGCAGGATGTTTTTCATGGAAATACTTACAAGTTACAACAATACAAATCTTGTTATTAAAAAAATAAAGTTTTTGACCTTGCACGTAGATTCTGTGGTATATTTTCAGTGTCTGGGGTGCTGTGGACTGAAACGAGTGAGTGAGCGAAAGGGTCTTCTTCTTCTTCTGTTCTGGCGTGGGTTGTGTATTAAAATCATTGGGTATATATCTAACTATCTTCGTGTGGGGGTCGGGAGTGGGACAAATGACTATGACCGAGACACTTAGGTAGGTAGACTAGACGGTCATTGGATTATGGGTTCTTCTGACTGAGTTTTGTGACCAGGGTGTAAGGTCCAACCTCCCTAACACCAACATCAACAACATCCTATTTTCTTGTGCATAGTTCTGTATGTGTATGTGCAGAGAGAGAATAATAACCACAACAGTAGTAGAAGTATACTAACTGAACAAAAATTAGTAGGCAAACATCTGGTTGTGCATTTTTGTTGGTGGGAATTGACAAAGACTGGAGATAACAGAGGATACCGCAAAAGACAGGAGTGGACCCAGTGGCTACAGCTATTCTATCACAGCTTTATTCAAAAGAATACCTTAACTAAAGAGTGGCCAACAGGGCAAGCTTAGCTACACACAGTCTAATAGTAGTAGCACAGAGAGTCTTGGGACAGAGGGAGTTTGAAGGAACTGAAAGTCAGGGATGGCATTGGATAGTTACGCAAACTTTGGAAAACAAATTTAAGACCAAAGAAGGTTTTGCTAACATTGAATTACGAAGGAGGATTAATAGATTGGAAAAAATAAGGTGCGTTAAAAAGTTAGGGAAATATAATTGTTAATAATATAAGCACTGTAGGACTTACTGGGGCCAGCAGCAGGATCCGCGGTAGAGGAGCGCTCCTCCTGTGGTTGTCCCGCCAACTCGGACCCCGTCTTCTTGCCCTTGGGTGGTGCTGATCATGTAAGAAAGAGAAACATTAAGTGCTGTGAAACAAAGACCTCATTCAAAAATCCTCTCAAACATTTTAGGGAACAACAATTCCAATAAAATTGACTTCGAAGTATAAATGACTACTGGCTTGCAAGGTCCACAGACCGTCTACTTATAGAACACTAATCAAATGTGCCATAAACATTCTGATTGCAGAATACTAACGAAGCCAGTACCACCTGACCTACACCACCTATTCAAGAATCCAGACGGGCCAATTGTTCAGTAAGTCGGCATTTCAATGTTATTTTTGCCCGCAAACATGCATAGATGATGAGATGGAGGACACATTCATAAATTTGTACATACACATAATTGTTGGTTGCTTGCGTCAGAACTGCTACTTTCTCACCTGACCATGCTATTGCTGTGCTAAGCCTACCACTCAGTAAACCAACTCAAACCGGTTCTATGGAGGGGTGGGGTAAATAAGAACTAACTAAGCATTCAGTGACAGAGGAGGCGTCATGCAGACTGTTAAAAAATATGAAGTAATACTATCCATCCACCACTATTTCACTAAAGGACAATGGGACTAGACTCTAGCAATAGCATCAACTAACTTCAGTTCTCTAAAAACTCTAACATCAATAATCAGCAGCCCAAGCTAGCACTAAGTTACAAACCAGTAAGAGAAGTGGCGAGCAGCACCTGTGTCATACAATAACAGAGGAATTTGAGACGGAATTGATCTGCAATGTAACTAAGCGCACCAGTAACCGTGTTACTTATTCATCCAAGAATTATACACAATACTTATACTACTATAATATATATTAAATTATTAATATTACTAGCTACTCACCAAGCCCCACGACTTCAACACCTATCAGGTCCAACAGGTCCTGCTCCCTGTCCAGAATGTCTGCCCACCGGTGGGCCAGCTGCTAGTGAGTGCGCCGGATTTCTGAGCGACGGTAGACTGCCCGGCGCACCTTCGCCCACCGGCGGTGACGCTCCTCTGGCAGGTAACCGGACCCTGGCCTGCCGTCTGCTGCCAAGGTCAAGGGAAGGTGGCGCTGGATGAAAAAAACCAGGGCGGCCACCTCCGCCTCCCCAAAAAGATTCCGGGCCTGCACCGCTGCAGGTCGCATTCTGCTGCAAGGCAGCCGGCTCTTGGGCGCAGGCGCCTTGCCCTTCGAGCCGGTTCTGCTGCTCCCCTTTGCCATGGTTCTGGGGTGGAGGTGGAGGTGGAAAAGAAAAGTTAGAACAAAAGGAAAAAAAGTTAGGGGGAAGAAGTAGGAGCTTAAATAAAGAAGTAAAATAAAACAGTAGAAAGCTAAAAAAAAGGTGGAAAAGTAGAAATAAAATGCAAAATATAAACTTAGGGACAGAGAGAGATAGATGAGAAGTGAACAAAAGTAAGAACAACTGTGAAAATAGGTAAGGATTGAAGAGATATAAGGTGGATAGAAAACTAGGCCCAGAACCATAGCATAAAGTGTGAAAATAAAGATGGCCGCGCACATCGCGACCATGTGGGTAAGTTCGCGCGAGATTTCACGCGAACACGCACTTTGTCAGTGTGAACAAGTAGTTGTGTTCCCGAACAAGACGTGCACCGCGCGAACGCGTTATTCGCGACCCGGAAGAGGAAGTAGGGGATGCGGGTGGGCGGGACAATTGAAAAAACAAGATGGCCGCGCCCATAGCCCACCACATGGGTAAGGTCGCACGCTACAATCCCCCGAACACACAGACAGCGCCCCGAACACGCACTACGTGCTCCGGAGCAAGAAAAACGGCTCGCGAACGGAACCAGCAAGCTACTACGCAAGCTCGCAAAGCTTGCGTAGTGCGAAAATGGCTTCGCGTAGCTTCACGGAGTGCAGCTACGTGAACTACACCCACCCTTACACATAACACTACATACATAGGACCACACACATAACACCACACACACACCACACACTTAACACCACACACATACCACCACACACACACAAAACATGACACACACACCACACACACACCACACACACACACACACACTCACCACCACACACTCACCAGGCACACACACACACCACCAGCCGTCGGTGCACACTTTCAACAGGCACACACAACACCAGCCGTCCCTGCACGCTTTCACCAAGAACACACAGCACCAGCCGTCTGTGCATGCTTTCACCAGGCACACACACCACCAGTCGTCTTTGCACGTTTTCACCAGGCACACACACCACCATTTGTCAGTGCACGCTTCCACCAGGCACACACAACTCCAGCCGGCAGTGCACGCTTCCACCAGGCACACACACCACCAGCCATCAGTGCACAGTTTCTACAGGCACACACACCACCAGCCATTAGTACACACATCAATTGTTAGCACATCCACAATTAACTATAGCAATCACAGTATGGCACACTTTACTTTTAAACATATTCACCTAAAACGCAGCATGACACCATTGCTACAATTCAAAACCAACCCACCTAATTCCACTACACACCACATGCATACACTCCATAACACATGGGGAAAAGACATTGCCATTTACAATGCCATTAGCTCAAACTCAAATAAATCCAAGACCTATTGCATTTCCAATGCTTGTTTTGCTTTGTAGCCTTTACACTTTCTCTTCTTAGGGTTTTCCTCCTCAGACATCTTGAAGCTTGCAGAAGACAAACTTTTGGACATGCTGAAAAAAGCTATTTTGCTCATCGACGGGACCTGTCTCTACCGTTCTCTCAGGCTCTTCACTCACTGTTCAGCAAGTATGGACTTCATTCACCACTGTGGTTGATTTTTGGTCACTCACTATGTATCTTCGTGACTCATTCATGTTTCTTCATAGAGCTCCTAAATCATGAAACTACGGCTCGGAACCATGACACAAAAAGGTTTGTGGTTAGGATCACCAATATAGGCAGGGATACAGGATTTATATGGCGGGAAGGGTGCGGCAGGGTGGGGGTAATTATGTGGCACGGTTGACTAAATTATGCGACAGGTAAAAGCAAATTCTGCAGCATAATGGAACACGTTGCATGATAAGATTATTTCATTATTTTGTAATTTTTACACTTGTTAACCCTGTCTGGGCATAGGTTGCACCTCATTGGTACCAGTTTAACAGCTAAATATAGCAATAGGCAACAGAGAGGTGATCAGTCAACCGTTGCAAAGATCTGTGCGGCAACACGTGTCTCTGCATTTTTAGTAACTTTTGAACCTTTTGACCTAATAACATTTTTATTTTTTGTTAAATCTGCAAATCCATAATTATGCAAAAAAAACATGCACCCACACAATCATATCATTCCTGTGGCCTTGAGTACAGGATCAGTTCTGGCAATTTTAAATAAATGTAACACCTGTCCCAGGTTTCAGAAAGGGGTGACTGAATGCAGCAGGGGGCAAGCTTTCATGTATTCCCTTGCAATATTAGTTAGAAGCTTATGGTAAAAACCAAGTGGCTTTTTCTTTTTAACCTCGATAGCAGCCTCAGTGCTACGCATTCTGAAAATCATGCATATCTTTGGAAAATCCTCTGGACTTTACCTAAACATCTCCAAGGTCTTTGTGCTCTCTCAGGGCAAGTATCCACAAGACCTTAGCTGGGGTTCCGGACTTTGGGTTGCCACAGATGGTCTCATTTGGCGGTATTCGCACCACCCACACAACATCAGCCTGGGCTCATAATCTATGGTTGGTCTGCCCCCTCTCCCTCATGGGTAGGTAGTCCATTTTCAAAATGGTATTAGTACCCAGGCTGCTATACCAACTGCAGAACAGCATGACAGCTGTGAGCAACTTATAGAGCTCGGAGAGTAAGACCATCCTCGGATTGGTAACGTGGGTACGCGTGCAATGCCTGAGGGACGGGTGCCCGAATCCCAGCAGTGGCCTGTTTTGTTGAGCAGCCTGAGGGGGCGATTTGGGCGGTTTATGCGTTGTTTGATGCCGCCAGCGGCCCAGTGGTTGCCTGAGTTGCCTTTCTGGAGGTAGATGGGCGTCCATTACCTCCCATTTTTCAAAAGCAGAGGTGTCACTCCCTTTCTCTCAATGGCCCGGCCCTTTAATATATGCATATTGAGGGGGGGCAGGGGACCTGAGCAAAAGTGTCCTCACTTGTTTTCAGGTGTGTTTCACCAGTGTAAACTAATCCGTGCATTTTTTTACCCCCCTTTAATAAAATTTCTCCAAAGAAGTTTTGCAGAAAGGCAATATGCATATGTTGGCCACCTTTTTTAGTGTGCCTGGGACGATTTTTAATCCCAATCCAACCCTGCCCATGTCTATGGCAATTGTCTTTAGAGTGCCTAATTTGAAAACAAAACAAGCACTGGTAAAGTCTAGGTTGGGCCTTGAAAACACTGTGGTTTCTATAGTTATTGATTTATTTTGCAGAATTTTGCAATACAAATTGAAAGTTTAAAAGTAATTTACAACAAAAAAAAGACCATGGTTATTGTTGGAGAGGCAGCGGGTGAGGCGGCTCATGAAGAGCTCACCCAGCACATGTAAAAGGGAACCACTTCCACAGCACGGAGGCAAAGCGTGTCCCCCCTTTTTGAAACAGTGTGGCTGTCATCCGTCCTTTTCGCAGCACGCAGAAAGGCACAAGGCAGACTGCACCACATATCGCGCCGTAGGGTGTGATTGCTTCCACTGTCCTTTGTGCCCTGATCAGCGTTTTTAGAAATACAGATTAGAGATGACGTGGCTTGCCTGCACTATACAACAAGCATTAGGAATGCATTAGGGCTCTGGTTTGTTTTAAGTTAGAGATAATGGCATTGTAAATGGAAATGTGTTTTAGGCACTCTGCACTACCACTCTGCACTCTGCACTCTCAATCTGCACTCTGCACTCTCAATCTGCACTCTGCACACTCAATCTGCACTCTGCACTACCACTCTGCACTACCAATCTGCACTCTGCACTACCACTCTGCACTCTGCACTACCACTCTGCACTACCACTCTGCACTCTGCACTACCACTCTGCACTACTACTCTGCACTACCACTCTGCACTACCACTCTGCACTACTACTCTGCACTACCACTCTGCACTCGGCGCTACCAATCTGCACTCTGCACTACCAATCTGCACTCTGCACTACCAATCTGCACTCTGCACTACCAATCTGCACTCTGCACTCTCAATCTGCACTCTGCACTACCAATCTGCACTCTGTACTACCAATCTGCGCTCTGCACTCTCAATCTGCACTCTGCACTACCAATCTGCACTCTGCACTACCAATCTGCACTCTGCACTACCACTCTGCACTACCACTCTGCACTACCACTCTGCACTCTGCACTACCACTCTGCACTCTGCACTACCACTCTGCACTACCACTCTGCACTACCACTCTGCACTACCACTCTGCACTCTGCACTACCACTCTGCACTACCACTCTGCACGCTGCACTACCACTCTGCACTCTGCACTACCACTCTGCACTACCACTCTGAACTCTGCACTACCACTCTGCACTACCACTCTGCACTTTGCACTCTGCAATACCACTCTGCACTCTGCACTACCACTCTGCACTCTGCACTACCACTCTGCACTCTGCACTACCACTCTGCACTCTGCACTACCAATCTGCACACAGCACTCTCAAACTGCACTACCACTCTGCACTCTGCACTACCACTCTGCACTGCCACTCTGCACTACCACTCTGCACTCTGCACTCTCAATCTGCACTCTGCACTCTCAATCTGCACTCTGCACTCTCAATCTGCACTCTGCACACTCAATCTGCACTCTGCACTACCACTCTGCACTCTGCACTACCAATCTGCACTCTGCACTACCACTCTGCACTCTGCACTACCACTCTGCACTCTGCACTACCACTCTGCACTCTGCACTACCACTCTGCACTACTACTCTGCACTACCACTCTGCACTCTGCGCTACCAATCTGCACTCTGCACTACCAATCTGCGCTCTGCACTACCAATCTGCACTCTGCACTACCAATCTGCACTCTGCACTATCACTCTGCACTCTGCACTCTCAATCTGCACTCTGCACTACCAATCTGCACTCTGCACTACCAACCTGCACTCTGCACTACCACTCTGCACTACCACTCTGCACTCTGCACTACCACTCTACACTACCACTCAGCACTCTGCACTACCACTCTGCACTACCACTCTGCACTACCACTCTGCACTACCACTATGCACTCTGCACTACCACTCTGCACTACCACTCTGCACTCTGCACTACCACTCTGCACTACCACTCTGAACTCTGCACTACCACTCTGCACTACCACTCTGCACTCTGCAATACCACTCTGCACTCTGCACTACCACTCTGCACTCTGCACTACCACTCTGCACTCTGCACTACCACTCTGCACTACCAATCTGCACTCTGCACTACCAATCTGTACTCTGCACTCTCAATCTGCACTCTGCACTACCACTCTGCACTACCAATCTGCACTCTGCACTACCACTCTGCACTCTGCACTCTCAATCTGCACACAGCACTCTCAAACTGCACTACCACTCTGCACTCCGCCCTACCACTCTGCACTCTGCACTACCACTCTGCACTCTGCACTACCACTCTGCACTCTGCACTGCCACTCTGCACTACCACTCTGCACTCTGCACTACCACTCTGCACTCTGCACTACCACTCTGCACTACCAATCTGCACTCTGCACTACCAATCTGCACTCTGCACTACCACTCATACTCTCAATCTGCACTCTCACTCTGCACTCTACACTACCACTCTACACTACCACTCTGCACTACCACTCTGAACTACCACTCTGCACCTCCACTCTGCACTCTGCACTACCACTCTGCGCTACCACTCTGCACTACCACTCTGCACTCTGCACTACCACTCTGCACTCTGCACTACCACTCTGCACTACCACTCTGCACTCTCAATCTGCACTCTGCACTACCACTCTGCACTACCAATCTGCACTCTGCACTACCACTTTGCACTACCACTCACACTCTCAATCTGCACTCTGCACTCTGCTCTACCACTCTGCACTCTGCACTACCACTCTGCACTCTGCACTACCACTCTACACTCTGCACTACTACTCTGCACTCTGCACTACCACTCTGCACTCTGCACTACCAATCTGCACTCTGCACTCTCAAACTGCACTCTGCACTTCCACTCTGCATTACCACTCTGCACTACCACTCTGCACTCTGCACTACCAATCTGTACTCTGCACTACCAATCTGCACTCTGCACTACCAATCTTCACTCCGCACTCTCAATCTGCACTCTGCACTACCACTCTGCACTACCACTCTGCACTACCACTCTGCACTCTGCACTACCACTCTGCACTCTGCACTCTCAATCTGCACTCAGCACTCTCAAACTGCACTACCACTCTGCACTCTGCACTACCACTCTGCACTCTGCACTACCACTCTGCACTCTGCACTACCACTCTGTACTCTGCACTACCACTCTGCACTACCACTCTGCACTCTACACTACTACTCTGCACTCTGCACTACCACTCTGCACTCTGCACTACCACTCTGCACTCTGCACTACCAATCTGCCCTCTGCACTACCAATCTGCACTCTGCACTACCAATCTGCACTCTGCACTCTCAATCTGCACTCTGGACTACCACTCTGCACTACCACTCTGCACTCTGCACTACCACTCTGCACTCTGCACTCTCAATCTGCACTCTGCACTACCACTCTGCACTACCACTCTGCACTCTGCACTACCACTCTGCACTCTGCACTCTCAATCTGCACTCTCAAACTGCACTACCACTCTGCACTCTGCACTACCACTCTGCACTACCACTCTGCACTCTGCACTACCACTCTGCACTACTACTCTGCACTACCACTCTGCACTACCACTCTGCACTACTACTCTGCACTACCACTCTGCACTCTGCGCTACCAATCTGCACTCTGCACTACCAATCTGCACTCTGCACTACCAATCTGCACTCTGCACTCTCAATCTGCACTCTGCACTACCAATCTGCACTCTGCACTACCAATCTGCGCTCTGCACTCTCAATCTGCACTCTGCACTACCAATCTGCACTCTGCACTACCAATCTGCACTCTGCACTACCACTCTGCACTACCACTCTGCACTACCACTCTGCACTCTGCACTACCACTCTGCACTACCACTCTGCACCACCACTCTGCACTCTGCACTACCACTCTGCACTACCACTCTGCACTCTGCACTACCACTCTGCACTACCACTCTGCACGCTGCACTACCACTCTGCTCTCTGCACTACCACTCTGCACTACCACTATGAACTCTGCACTACCACTCTGCACTACCACTCTGCACTCTGCACTCTGCAATACCACTCTGCACTCTGCACTACCACTCTGCACTCTGCACTACCACTCTGCACTCTGCACTACCACTCTGCCCTCTGCACTACCAATCTGCACACAGCACTCTCAAACTGCACTACCACTCTGCACTCTGCACTACCACTCTGCACTGCCACTCTGCACTACCACTCTGCACTCTGCACTCTCAATCTGCACTCTGCACTCTCAATCTGCACTCTGCACTCTCAATCTGCACTCTGCACACTCAATCTGCACTCTGCACTACCACTCTGCACTCTGCACTACCAATCTGCACTCTGCACTACCACTCTGCACTCTGCACTACCACTCTGCACTCTGCACTACCACTCTGCACTACCACTCTGCACTACTACTCTGCACTACCACTCTGCACTCTGCGCTACCAATCTGCACTCTGCACTACCAATCTGCGCTCTGCACTACCAATCTGCACTCTGCACTACCAATCTGCACTCTGCACTACCACTCTCAATCTGCACTCTGCACTACCAATCTGCACTCTGCACTACCAACCTGCACTCTGCACTACCACTCTGCACTACCACTCTGCACTCTGCACTACCACTCTGCACTACCACTCTGCACTCTGCACTACCACTCTGCACTACCACTCTGCACTACCACTCTGCACTACCACTATGCACTACCACTCTGCACTACCACTCTGCACTACCACTCTGCACTCTGCACTACCACTCTGCACTACCACTCTGAACTCTGCACTACCACTCTGCACTACCACTCTGCACTCTGCAATACCACTCTGCACTCTGCACTACCACTCTGCACTCTGCACTACCACTCTGCACTCTGCACTACCACTCTGCACTCTGCACTACCAATCTGCACTCTGCACTACCAATCTGTACTCTGCACTCTCAATCTGCACTCTGCACTACCACTCTGCACTCTGCACTACCACTCTGCACTCTGCACTCTCAATCTGCACTACCACTCTGCACTCTGCCCTACCACTCTGCACTCTGCACTACCACTCTGCACTCTGCACTACCACTCTGCACTCTGCACTGCCACTCTGCACTACCACTCTGCACTCTGCACTACCACTCTGCACTCTGCACTACCACTCTGCACTACCACTCTGCACTACCAATCTGCACTCTGCACTACCAATCTGCACTCTGCACTACCACTCATACTCTCAATCTGCACTCTCACTCTGCACTCTACACTACCACTCTACACTACCACTCTGCACTACCACTCTGAACTACCACTCTGCACCTCCACTCTGCACTCTGCACTACCACTCTGCACGACCACTCTGCACTACCACTCTGCACTCTGCACTACCACTCTGCACTCTGCACTACCACTCTGCACTACCACTCTGCACTCTCAATCTGCACTCTGCACTACCACTCTGCACTACCAATCTGCACTCTGCACTACCACTTTGCACTACCACTCACACTCTCAATCTGCACTCTGCACTCTGCTCTACCACTCTGCACTCTGCACTACCACTCTGCACTCTGCACTACCACTCTACACACTGCACTACTACTCTGCACTCTGCACTACCACTCTGCACTCTGCACTACCAATCTGCACTCTGCACTACCAATCTGCACTCTGCACTCTCAATCTGCACTCTGCACTACCACTCTGCATTACCACTCTGCACTACCACTCTGCACTACCAATCTGTACTCTGCTCTACCAATCTGCACTCTGCACTACCAATCTGCACTCCGCACTCTCAATCTGCACTCTGCACTACCACTCTGCACTACCACTCTGCACTACCACTCTGCACTCTGCACTACCACTCTGCACTCTGCACTCTCAATCTGCACTCAGCACTCTCAAACTGCACTACCACTCTGCACTCTGCACTACCACTCTGTACTCTGCACTACCACTCTGCACTACCACTCTGCACTTTACACTACCACTCTGCACTCTGCACTACCACTCTGCACTCTGCACTACCACTCTGCACTCTGCACTACCAATCTGCCCTCTGCACTACCAATCTGCACTCTGCACTACCAATCTGCACTCTGCACTCTCAATCTGCACTCTGCACTACCACTCTGCACTCTGCACTACCACTCTGCACTCTGCACTCTCAATCTGCACTCTGCACTACCACTCTGCACTACCACTCTGCACTCTGCACTACCACTCTGCACTCTGCACTCTCAATCTGCACTCTCAAACTGCACTACCACTCTGCACTCTGCACTACCACTCTGCACTCTGCACTACCACTCTGCAATCTGCACTACCACTCTGCACTCTGCACTACCACTCTGCACTACCACTCTGCACTACCACTCTGCACTCTGCACTACCACTCAGCACTACCATTCTGCACTCTGCACTACCACTCTGCACTCTGCACTACCACTCTGCACTCTGCACTACCACTCTGCACTACCACTCTGCACTACCACTCTGCACTCTGCACTACCAATCTGCACTCTGCACTACCACTCTGCAATACCACTCTGCACTACCATTCTGCACTCTGCACTACCACTCTGAACTCTGCACTACCACTCTGCACTACCAAACTGCACTCTGCACATAACGTCGTCACCCCGAAGGCCATCTCCTGCTCCCAATCATCGTTGTTCACAATGTCCCTATCCTTCACCACAGCACAGAGCAGAACGGCGCCTTCCCTCATAGACTGACATACAGCATGGTGCCCAGTAGGACTGCGCCAGATTCATATTTAGCTGGTGTCGCAGCCGCCCAAACTCACACTGTGAACCCGAAGTAGGGCATGAAAAGCGCACTCTTTACCTCTTACTGAACTCGCCACTCGTAACCCTCAAATGTTCACAATAAGCCTGAAAGTTAAAATCTTTTTAAATGCATAATTGTTGGAATGAGTGAATGTTCAATATCATCCGAAATTGCACTTTCCCACTTATTTTTATCGCAGCTAAGAGTGACAGTCAAATATACAGCTGGTACCGTGTTCTTCCCTCGTTATTCCACTTACCATGTCAGCCGCTTAAATAAACAAACTGGCAAGCCAGCCCGAAGCACCCACCACGTCGACCCTGAAGTATCACCTCACAGGGCTATCAGTGCTCTAAAACAAACTCGCTTTACATTCCGTGTTCAAACAAGGAGGTGCAAGCTGGCTGAAAACTGTAAACCTTTTATTCCAAACAAACATTTTAAATTTCGGTAAAAGCATTTCAGCTATTCAAACATTTAAATTAGCCGTGTAAACCTGAGATGAAAGGAGCAACAAAATAATGCATGGCGCGCGCCCACCAAAACGCACTGCAGAATGGTGAACGCGCCCACAGCATCTGGATTCCATTACAGCACCTCCCTGACAGCTCCTAATTGATATTTATGGACGCCCGTGCTCGTAACCACACAGAAAATGCCACAAATGGCGGACGAAAATTACATATAGCCTATCGTGTCAAGGCCACTAAAAGGACAGCACAGCGAAGACGAATCACTAAGCAGATGCCATATCAAAAGCACGCACACTAAGGAATCTATCTGGCCTGAGCCCTAAAGAAACCTTTTTTTTTTCTTTAACATAAGAGCTCGAAGCTCCGCCCCACTTCGTGGTGACGTAGGCCGAGCCCTAAAAACAGAGCTTTTGTGAGCCCAATGAGGATGTGACTTTACGGCTAGAGTGGCCAAGTATGAAGCTGGGGAACCAGGTTGGAGTCTGGCTGGATACTCAAACACTCTGTGATTATGGGCAAATCATTAAATATCCCCGTGCCAAAACAAAATAAACACTTTCAATGCCATAAGTCCGTATTTGTGAGTTAGGGCTAATGGCATTGTTAAAGACAATGTCTTTTACCTATTTGTGTTTCGGTTTGGAGTGTAGTGGATGTATGAATAACACACAGGGGCATATTACCAAGCCCCTATCGCCACCACAACGTCACTTTTTGTGATGTTGTGGTGGCGATAGGGTCAGCGCCCTATTACCAAGGCAGCGTTAAACCACATAACGTGGCTAAAAGCCACATTAAGTGACCTAACGCTGCCTTGGTAATAGTAAGGTCAGAGGGATGCTACAAGGGACTTGATTCTAAAAACAGAATATACTTAGTTGGGAGTCGTCTTCAGATTATCGCACTCCAGTGTATCAACAAGATATCACGTAAAAAGAAAAATCAGACAAATAGAATAAATCACTGGAAGGAGGAGAATGAAAGAGACACGGAAAGAATAAAAATGTATTAATAGGAAATTTTATAAGTTTAGAAATGTAATTCACAAATAAATGTATGGGGAGACATTTGAAAAAATGAATTTAAGCAAAAAAGTTATGAACAGAGGTATGAGCAACTTAAACACATCAGTTCAAAACTTAACATCAACTCCTGATAATTACGACAAACAACCAGAATAATTAATTAACAATGGTTGTAGGCTTGTTCCAACGAAACGTTGATGGAGATGAAGGGAGTATCGGCGTTTCGGTCTATAATGCTGTCGTCATGAAGACCATCATCAGGACCAAACAATTCATTGCTGGTAAAAACCCCCTGGAAATTCACACTTGAACCCTTCTCTTGGAAGTGAGAGGTAGCTACCGCTGGAAGCGGGAAGGGGATCTTAGCTATGGCTTTTTAATGACAAACCCTACCCGTCTCCGGCTGATTTACAACGAATCGCTGAATCTCACGAAATCTAATTTCATTCGGCATCCTACCTAAGACGACTGTCTAATAGCGGTGTACACCACAGCGTCCATTAAAAAGCCATAGCTAAGATCCCTTTCCCGCTTCCAGCGGTCGCTACCTCTCACTTCCAGGAGAAGGGTTCAAGTGTGAATTTCCAGGGGATTTTTACCAGCAATGAATTGTTTGGTCCTGATGATGGTATTCATGACGACAGCATTATAGACCGAAACGTCGACACTCCCATCATCTCCATCAACGTTTCGTTGAAACAAGCCTACAACCATTGTTAATTAATTATTCTGGTTGTTTGTCGTAATTATCAGGAGTTGATGTTAAGTTTTGAACTGATGTGTTTAAGTTGCTCATACCTCTGTTCATAACTTTTTTGCTAAAATTCATTTTTTCAAATGTCTCCCCATACATTTATTTGTGAATTACATTTCTAAACTTATAAAATTTCCTATGAATACGTTTTTATTCTTTCCGTGTCTCTTTCATTCTCCTCCTTCCAGTGATTTATTCTATTTGTCTGATTTTTCTTTTTACGTGATTTCTTGTTGATACACTGGAGTGCGATAATCTGAAGACGACTCCCAACTAAGAATATTCTGTTTTTAGAATCAAGTCCCTTGTAGCACCCCTCTGACCTTAATGATTAAGTGCCCAAGCCTACAAGGGTAAATTGGGTTTCCCCTGCCTGTATTACGCCTTGGTAATAGGGCCCCTTTCCAACTAAAATTAGCGTGAAAGGGGCGTGCAGTGGGTGTTCCGGTGGGCGTTCCACCGCAACACCCATTTACTTTGACGATGCCACCTATTATCAAGAGAGGCGATGATAGGTGGCAGCGCCGAACTCAAGATCAGGAAAAATCCTGATCTTAAGGTGTCGAAACGAGGAGAAATGAAGCAGCGCACATGGAAAAAGCAAAATGCCAAGGTTTGTTTATGTATGCCATTGCATGAAGCAGCACACATGTAAGTTACAAAATGGCATTTAAAAGAAAGGTTTGTTTATGTACAGGAAGGGACACCTTCCTATACATAAACACACCTCCCTGCACGCAGACACCCTTGCACTCTGGTGCAAGGTTGTCTGCGTTGGCGTTAAGTCATAAGACTTAGTGCCATCGCAAGGGGGAAACGCCAGGCTGCACCATATCCTTGGTAATATGGTGCAGCCTGGCGCTTCCGAGAAGGCGATGAGAGGCGTTAAGCCAAGGAGGCTAACGCCTCTCACCGCCACTTTCTAGATAATATGTCCTACAGCCTGTAATTAACATTACAGTAGCAATGACCCTCAAAGCTGGAACCACTTGAGAGAATATTGAAACATTCAACACAGGGCTTTAATTGTGAAACTGAAATGTTATTGAGCATTTTCGACCCACTCACGCTCAGAAGTCAAACATCTGCTAGATATATATCAGAAATGAAAAACCCTAATTCAATCAAATCTGTCAGGTAGAAAGAAAATGACAACCGCGGTGGGTACATCGCAATACCCCTGCCTTGTAATTTCATTTTTGTCTTCAAAACGTTGCTTGAAATCAAGTCACAGATGCTCACACCCACAATCTAGAAAACGATCCTCTCTTTAGAAAGTCTGTGCTTACGTTTTGGCTGGTTACTTTTGTAATACTAAACTCTATTGTGTGCAAGAACAAAAGGAACAACTCGTTCAGGGCAGCCGTGGCCACAACTAATCACCGCAGTGCGGTGCTGGCGCGTGCCAGCCAGTGTCGAGGGACACAACAGATCCATGTATGTGAATCAGTGAGCAGTCGAGCACAGAGGTCGCGCATAAGAGTCTACACAGCATGTAACCTACAGACAAGTGACTGGGCTGTACTCTCATGTATCACAACTCGCTAAACGTTGTCGTCATTCAAAGCAATAACTTTAGATCCGGTCAGAAGCACAAATGAATCACGTGGACAGGGTCAAAGGTCATCTGACCCGGTCCAAAAACAAACTTAACAAGAAACAAGAGAGAGGCTCACCCCAAACACACACACGGTCTCTCACATACAGGAAACAATACGCAACAGACACACACGTGGAGACACAAAAAACACACGCACACACAGAAACCAATAAGCATCAGACACATAAAAACCCACACACAGAACCCCCTTAAAATTAGACACAAACATGCACACACAAAGACACACTATACAAAAATACAACCATTTAAACTCACATATTAAAGACGAAACACACACTCTAGTGCAGTGAAGATGTGCAAAACTACAGAAAGGTGACGCCTGTTTCATGCCTGGGTGATACCGCCAAGCATAATCCACTACTTAAAGCCATCTCTCATGGGCTTGGAGCACGCCTTGGCGTGCAAAACTAAAGGAAGGTGGTACCCATGTTATGCCCGAGTGATACCGCCAAGCATAAGCCACACCCAAGAGCCATCTCTCTCATGGGCTTGTGGCACACCACGACGTGCAAAAGAAAATAAAGGCTGCACACAATTTATACCCGAATGATACCACCAAGTATAAGCCACACCCAAAAGCCATTGCTCTCATGGGCTTCGTTCTGATATGGAGAGAGACACCGTAGGAAGAGAGAAGAAAGTTGTGCAAGCTGATCTGAAGAGAAAAAAAGTGGCTGTCATTGTTATTAATTAGGAGGACTGCCGCGGTGCTTTAAAAAAGCAGGCGCTTGGGGGCGTGGCTTGGATGGCGAGGAGGATAGACGCCTAAGTCCGGAGCCTCCGCCACCCCGAGCAAACTAACGGCGATCACAGTGGCAATACAGCCCGTAGCCTGGCACTAAGCACAAGGGAAGGTGTCGGAAGCCGCAAGGCACACAAGGGAAGTGCCGCACCACACCAAGGAGACCGCGCAAGCAAAGAAAACGAGGAAAGCGGAACGGGTGAGGTGCTGTGAAGACAAGCGCAAGATGGCGATGCACGATGCGAGAGGGAGCAGCCCACCAGCAGCCCAGTAAGGAAAGAGAGGTGGAATAAACGGAACGCCAGAGTCACACGGCCAGCGCTGTGAACAAGAGCTGGTAAGCGAAGCGGGAATAAACGCCGTCGGGGGAGGAAAATTAACACCGCTAAGAACGCGAGAACGAAACCGAAACCCACTGGGCGCGGCCATTTCCAGACGAGCGACCAGAGGCAAGGCGGCGACTCCAGATAAGGGAGAGACAAGCGAGCAGAGACCTAAGGCTAACACCAACAAAGCCCACCGCGAATCACGGCGGAATATACACACACCTAAGCATCCGCGAAGCAGCAGTCGGAGCGTATATTTTAGCCTGCGACAACCGACAACCGGAGGCAGCGAGCGGAGAAAACAGGAAGCAACAAAGGGCGTGGCCATTTTCAGTTTAAGACACAAAACCAGCAGGAACCGGAGAACACGGAGCGGATCCACAGTGCTGGAAACCCAAGCGCCTCCAACAAACCAGGCAGGTACTCGCAACAAAAGCAAGAAGGGGACAGTATCGGTGATCTTCCGACCAACCACCCAAGCATACCGGGAGAATAACGAAACCGAAACCAGCTGAGGAGGCGGCCATCTTGGGTTGGGCACTGCGAGCCGAGCCGATCCGAGACGGCCAACACGGGCTGCAGTCTAGGCACAGCTGGGCAAATAAGAAGGCGATTGTAGTATCGGAGCCTACGAGAGCGCCAAGCTAGGGGACACTGGACGGGGCAAACAGGAAAACGGATAACTGTACCAAAGGAGATGCAAGCAGAGAGGTAACACACGAACGCACGAGCACACGCAGCCAGGCACAAACCGATCATAGTCGCAACCGAACACGTCCCAAGCCAGCTAGGCAAGGAAAAGGAAGTCGTCTGAGCTGGCGGGGGCGAAGACAAGAACCAGAACAGTCAAGTGGCCAAGTAGGTTCCGCGAAGAACTCACACCCACGCAGAGAGGCACCACTGCAAAAGCAGCGAAGGAAGATCCTGCCAAACAACAAAAGGATGGCAGACTGCACACATACCTGGTCAGAAGATGTTTCGCCACAATGACGGGGCGTGACGAGAAGAATGCCAAAGACACCAAAAAGGTCAGGAAAGACAATCTAGACTCACCAACTAAACTAAAAAGTGACCAAAAAAACGAAATAACACTGGACACACTCCTAAGGAAAATCAATGAGGGAAACGACCTAGCCAAGGCCACGAAAATGTCAATAGATAATATGCAACTCGAGCTGGCGGCCATAAGGGCCGACCTGTGCAAAACAAATGGCAGACTTGACGTGGCAGAAAGAAGGATCGGCGACCTAGAGGACACAATCAATATAGCCCACAAAGACCTGGGGCTAGTGCCAAAAACAACAAACAATCTACAGAAGCTGCTAGCGGAACAAGACGACAAGAGCAGAAAAGGGAACATAAGGCTCCTGGGGATACCAGAGGGAGAAGAAGCCCCCTTAGGCTCATGCGCAGCCCTCCTAGAGGACCTCCTGCCAAAGATGACAGGTCTGAATTTCGACAGACCTTTTAAAGTAGACAAAGCCTACAGGATCCCAGCAACAAAACCCTTGCAAGGCAGAGGCCCAAGACCAATCATATGCAAGCCACTCCGGGCCCACCACACGGAAGCAATCTTCGCCTTTGCCAGGAAAGGGCAGAACCTCAAAGTGAACGGACAGAAGATCATCATCACGCAAGACTTCTCTAAGCTCACAGTTGAAACCAGGAAAGGCTTCCTAGCCATGAGAGATAGACTGCGGAAAGATAATATCACCTTTAGCTTCGCAGGACCGGCAAGAATGAAGTTAACTGATACACGTGGCACCCTAATTTTCGATGAACCCAGCGAACTGAGGAGGTACCTGAGGGGTCCAGTACCAGAGGACATGGAAGCACAGAGTCCAGGTGCCCCCAAAATAAGAGCCCCATCAGACGCAGCGGAAGGAGGAGAGGAGGAATGCTGATCCCACAAAAGGAAGGCCCATGGGCCAACAATGACTGACACTGCGTCCAAAGACAATAACCCAACCTACCTCAGGCCTGCACACATAAGGCCACTTGCACATGCAAGAGACACTAAAATCCCACGCGTGAACAACAGCTACCTCATTGGACCGACAACACTTAAGAAGATGCAAGACAATGAACCCATATCATTTTCCCTTGAACTTTTTGTATACTATGACCGCTGCAGTCAATAATAACAAGTACATAGTAGCAACATGCAGCGCAATCAAGACAATGGACATATAAGCTTAGAACTCAGGGGCGAGGGGGGAGGGCCCTTGCTGTCGCACGCTCAGAGATCAAGATACAGGGAGGGGGAGGGAGAGGAGGGGGGGAGGGGAGGGGAGGGAGCGTTCACCAGTTCCAGTACAGAAGCATGCATTTCTTTCTTTCCATGCTTTTACTATTTCTATGTTCCCACTAGAACCCATCTACTACCCAGGGGGGGTCAGCTCAGCCAGTACACACAAGTCCAAACCCTTCAGCAGACATAGCAGAGCGGTAACCAAGAAGAACACAGGTCATTCACAGAACGCGAAGGTAGCGCACCTAGCACAAGCCAAAAGAGAAAGCGAAAACAAGTCTCCACCATGACCACACCAGCACAAAGCAATCAGTGCACAGACCTTAAGGTAGTATCCCTCAACGTGAAAGGCCTAAAACCACCCTGTAAAGCGTAGAAAAACTCTAGAGTACTTAGCGAAACTAAAAGGAGATGTGTACGTCCTTCAGGAAACTAGACTGTCGCAAGAGGATGCAAATCGCCTCAAAGCTAGGTGGATAGGCGAAACAGAAGAAATAAGGGGTAATCACCATAGTAAGCAAAAAAGCCAACCTAACTTTAGAGAGCAGCCACGCAGACAATGAAGGGAGGCTACTTGTTACGAGCTTGAAGAGAGGGGAGGAGACCATACACGTGGCCAACGTGTAGGGCCAAACATGGACGACAAAGATTTCTGGCACACTGTAGAATCAAGACTAGCAGATCTCCCACAAAGAGACCTTCTCCTGCTAGCAGGAGACATGAACCAGGTCCTAGACCAGCCCACAGACAGACACCCATATAGACCGAGTCATGACTCCAAAACCTAAACATCCTCAAGAACATATGCACCAAGCTCCAACTCAGAGATCCGTGGAGGCTACAACACCCAGAAGCAAGGGAATACACTTTCTACTCACACCCACACAACTCATACAGTAGAATTGACTACATATTAATGTCAGACACACACACACACCTGATCGACCAAACAGACATAGCCCCAATCACCATCTCAGACCACGCTCACATATCCCTCTCCATAAGTGGCAGACACAACGACACACCAAGTCGCAGATGGAGACTCAACAGTGACATCATGCAACACCCGGGCAACATAACAGAAATTGAGGAGGCCTTAAAGGACTACCTAGAGCTCAACGACACCACTGAGGTGGACAAAGGCATCATCTGGGACGCCCTAAAAGCCACAGTACGGGGCTAGCTATTAAACATCAAAGCTAGGATGAACAAAGGGAGAAACAAGAAAATAGCCGAACTAGAAGAACAGATCAGCGACTTAGAAAAAGGGCAATGCGCAAACCTTACAGACAAAAACACACTAACTGCCCTGACAAAGAAAAAATACGAGCTCAATAAGATCTTAAGTGAAAGAGCAGGCACATGGATAAATAACTACAAAGCCATAAACCTCTGCTCCGTCAATAAAGCAGGGAAAGCGTTAGCGTCATACCTGAAAGCGAAACAGAGACAACATTCAATCGTGGCGATAACTGATAAGGCAAACAAATCACAAACAACCAACAAAGGGATCCTAGACGTTTTCAAACAGTTCTACCAAGAGCTGTACAGCGTAGACAAGAACCTAGCAGCCGACGGTGGGGCAGAACTACTGAGCAAGATCGCACTACCAACACTGACTGAGCAACAGAGAGTAGCACTAGAAAGCGATATCACAGAGGCAGAGATAGACACAGCAATAACAGAACTCAAAGCAAACAAAGCACCGGGACCCGATGGATACACGGCGGCGTTCTACAAGATATTCCGGGAGCAGCTAAAACCCACCATGGCTGCAGTCTTCACCCACTGCATCCACAAGGGACGAATTACAGAATCCATGGCCGAAGCAAGCATTATCGTTATCCCCAAAGAGGGCAAAGACCCCCAATACCCGCAGAGCTATCGCCCAATATCGCTCATCAACGTAGACTGCAAAATGTAGGCAAAGATCTTAGCAAACAGACTAAAGGGAGCCCTGCCACACCTCATTCACAACTCACAAGTAGACTACCTCAAAAACAGACTATCCCAGGACAAAACCAGACTCCTCTGCCACCTCATTAACCAAACAACACACAGCACGGACCAGGTGGTAATGATAGCTCTAGATGCAGAGAAAGACTTCGCCAGAGTCTCTTGGCCATTCTTCAACCTGTGCATGGAGAAATTTGGCCTAGGGACCAAATACAGGGGCATGGTCATGGCACTGTATAATAGTCCTAGAGCCAGGGTTGTCGTGAACGGGGGCTCATCGGAGCTACTAACGCTGGAGAGAGGGACGAGGCAAGGCTGCCCACTGTCCCCGGCCCTGTTCCTGCTGGCGTTGGAGCCACTGCTGGTAATGATTAGGGATAACCCAGCCATTACGGGTGTACAAATCAAAGACAAGACGGTGAAACTCGCAGCGTATGCGGACGATGTGCTAATAACAACAAAATAACCGTCCACCTCTATTGCCGCACTGATGCAAACCATAGAAGAATACGCAAAGGCTTCAGGTTACAAACTGAACAGGGACAAATCAGAGTGCAAACCCATGAATATTCACACAACAAAAGCGGTACTTGGCAACTCGGGCCTAACATGGCAAACAAAACCTCTGAAATACCTGGGGCTCCTCTTCGGCAAAGACCTCAGAACTACCCTAGACCACAATGAGGAAGCCACCCTGAAGAAGGTAAAGGAGAGACTAGACCTGTGGTCCCCCTAGTACATAAGTTGGTGGGGTAGAGTGGAAACAATTAAGATGATGGTGACACCAGTCATCATCTACACACTAAGCATGCTGCCTCTGACAACAACAGAAGATTTCCACAAAAAACTCGACAAACTGATAAACAGATTCATATGGAAAGACAAGAAACCCAGGATTAGTCTTCAGAAACTAAACATCATGAATTTCAAAACGTTCCAAACCGCCTGCCTAGCTAAACAAGGAATCTTCTGCATCACCAACACACAAGACTACGATGTATGGCTAGAACTTGAAATGAACATTCTAGACGGGCTGAACGCCATAGCTATGCTAACAGCAAACAAAAGCCCTGCGCTGCAAAACCCCATCATCAAACACACTAAGACAGCCCTACTAAAAGTGGACAAGCAGATGGGACAATGTATCAGTGGTACCAAATGGGAATCAATATGGTTTAACACAAGAATACAATACAAAGGGAAAATGATGAATAGCGAAGCCTGGATCAAGAGAGGAGTCACCACCCCATCACAACTAGAAAAGAACAACACCCCACTTACCTTCCATACCCTCAAACAAGCACACAACCTACCGGACATAGAGCTCTACACTTTCCTCAAAATCAAAACAGCCATAACTAAGGCGAACCTAAACAATGAAACACCGACTATCATACAATACATGAACAACCTCAACATGATAGGTCACCAGACATCGCAGATCTACAAACTCCTGAGTCCCAAAACAACAAAACTAAATGCAAAAGCAACAAACTTTTAGGAAACACTGTACAACAGACACTTTAGTGAGGATGAAAAGGGTCGATTGTGGAAGTCAGCCACATCCAACAAAATTACG
Source organism: Lissotriton vulgaris (assembly GCF_964263255.1). Classification (NCBI taxonomy): domain Eukaryota; kingdom Metazoa; phylum Chordata; class Amphibia; order Caudata; family Salamandridae; genus Lissotriton; species Lissotriton vulgaris. The sequence goes on from NC_141697.1 coordinate 795,989,723, forward strand.
CCACAACTCGCAAAGACAAAATACTGGCTCCTACATAAGGCCTTCTTGACTCCAGCCAGACTAGCAGAAGTAGGTGTAAGGGATAGCGACATCTGCTGGAACTGCCACAAGAAGAAAGGGGACCTACAACACCTCGTCTTCGAATGCCCTAAAGTGAGAACCTTCTGGAGGAAAGTGAGTGACTTTATCAACACTGTCATAGGGAAAAACATACAACCAGGGTTCATTGGTCCAGCCACAGCATTCATGGCGCCAGACTTAGTAAGTAAGGAAGCCAGAGATCTAACTGACCTCCTACTTACCGCAGCAGTCAAAACCATACTAGCGAACTGGAAAAACACAGCCAAAGCATCATTCAAAGGCTGGTTTAACTGGGTCACTTTCCTCAGAGGAGCAGACAACATCACTGGGAAACTCTCAACTAGCCACAAGGCCAAGAACGAGATGTGGGCGGCGCTCGACGCGCACCTGGGGTCACACAAACCCCCATGAACGAACTTCCCATCAACGCCTACCGCAAGCACGCAGCTAGAGCAAAGAGGGGAATTGTATCGACGGACTCCGCAGACCCCCCCTCCTCCTTTCTCTTCCTCTTTTCTTCTCCTTTCACGCTTGCCGGGGGTCTCACAGAACTTACAGTCAAAGCCAACCTATACAGAGAATGCAAGCAGACCTTATGTAACCAAGAACGCGCCAAGAATCCCCCCGCCTGCATCACTACTGTACTGTATTTGGAATTTTCTTAATAAAATAGAAAAAAAATTGAAATAAAAAAAAAGAGCAGGCGCTTGTTAAAATATTAGGGGGTATATTCTCAAGAGCATACGATAATCATCACCAAAATAGGTTAATGCAATCTCATATATCGCCGTCTATTGCGGTAAAATAACTCAACTGTGTCAACGTCACATTCTCAACACAGCGGTAACATGTGATAGTTTCCCCATAACCCGTCAAATGTCCGGGATAAAATTACCGGGACGGCGATACAAATCCAAACCCGAACGAGAAAAAAGTTGCGTTGGTCCCAACTGCGATAAAAAAGTCAGCAATAAGTAGCGCCAGGCCTGCAAGTCCCACAAGTCAGGCTATAAAAAAGCATAAAAGCGGCAACAAAAAACACAAACAACTGCGACGCACCATGGAGGTAGCCGGAGCAAGTACAGAGGACAACGAGAACCCCACAAGCCCCACGGAGGACCAGCCTGGGACCTCGGGGTCAGGGAAGGACAAGGAGAAGAAGAAGAGGAAGAGGTGGTTCAGTCCGTAGGAAAACAGGATCCCGATAACGGAGAAGACACTGCCACCATCTAATTGCCATTGGTGAAATTGTCAGCACTAAATGTTGCATTTACACTTGTCAGAGTGATGTGCTAATGGAGTGACATGCACACAGGGAATGTGTCTTGGAATTAATTTATTTCCACATGCTGTGTGGTCATTTTGTTCAGTTCCATTATTGCTAAGGACAGTCCCAATGTGACGTACTCATGTGAAGAAATTGTTAATGAAAGCGTACCTTTGTGCTATTCCTGCTGCTGCTGCACTGGGGTGTGGTCCACCTGCCTCATCCTCATCATCATCGTCCGGTGCATCTGGTACATGGATCCATGGGGCATTGGTGCATACACATATGTTGTGCAACACACAACATGCAATGATCATCTTGCACACTATTTGCTGGCTGTACAGGAGTCTTCCACCTGTGATGTTCAAGCACCTGAAACGTGACTTCAACACACCAAATGAGCACTCCACAATGCCCCTGGTGCGTTTGTGGGCGCCATTATACTGCCCCTGGGCCTAGGTGTTCGGGGCTCAGAGGGGTGTCATCATCCACAGGCAGAGTGCACATCCTTGATCACCTGTGACAGGGGAGAGAGATGTGTCAATCTGTGGTTCTGAATTCTGTGTTGGCAGGCTTAATAGTGTATTGGTGTGTGATGTGTGTGACTTTGGGATTCATGTTTGACATGTCTTGCATGTGGCAAATGAGCAGCATCCATGTGTATTACGTTGCCTCACAGCTGCTCCTCACTCCCCCGAGCCTATTTACTTGTGTGCGCTGCGCGGATGCATCACTTGCACTCCTAAGGCACCATTGTCATGACTGTCTGCGCATGTCCACAAGCCTGACAACAACACTGTAATATTGGCCGTTGAAGGTGGTCGGCCACGTGCGTGTGTAGGCCTATGGTCAGGATATGGCGGACACAGAGACACAAGCAGTAGTTTCTTTGGTGGCCTCCCCGGAAGTGATCCACGCCCTGAGCCCGGGGCTATTAATTTCCACTCCTACGCTGGCCTAACCCACTCCTCTTACGCTTGCAGGGGGGACGACATAGCTACATGTCCAAGGTCTACCCTGCTGCCTGAGGTAACATGGTTGCGCCCACTGTCTACGACACTACATACACCAGCAGTATATGTCCACATGGACATGTCTGTTCTCTACATACTGGAGTCTGTCCAGCACATCATCGCCTCACTCGGCATTGTGTTCATTCTGATTCATGGGTCACTTGCTTCCTTCTCACATACTTGGTTCCCAACTCTCACCACATCCTGCTATTGTGTGGTAGAGGTGCCATGACGTGGTTGGTTTATTTACATGGCTGGCCCCTGTTACCACAGTTCTTTGTGTTGTCGTGTCTGGTAGGTAGGCATGTTTGGCATGCTATATGTGATGTTGTAACGTGTGCATTCCCACAGTTGTGAGTTGCATGATTGTGGAGTTGAGGTGTGTACTATGTTCATTTGGTTCTTACTAACGAGCAGTGCATTTCCGTGGGTGCCATCCTTGAAGCGCTGGTTGATGATGGACTATCGGAAGATGTATCAATCATGCACACTGCCTGAGTAGTTGGCAAAAACATTGGTGAAGAGTTCCCGGTCGTCCACTATTGCCTGGACATTGATGGAATGAGTGTGCTTTCTGTTGTGGAAATTGTGTGCAGTGTCAGCAGGGGGCACAAGTAGGACATGTGTGTAGTCAATCGCCCCCAACAGGTGCGGGAAGCCAGCTATGGTGTGGAAGCCTTGTTTGGACTCCAGCTGTTCCTGAGCAGTGTGGGGGAAGTGAAGGTGCTGGGGTACGAAGCTGATGATGGCATCCAAGACAGTTGTGATGAACTTTGATAGGGCTGGCTGTGAGACTCCTCCGACTCTGGCGGTTGTTGGTTGGAAGCTACCAGAAGCCAACAGGTGCAGCACAGCCAGCAGCTTTGTCTGCGGAGGGATGTTGGTTGTCCTCTGTGTTGGTACCGACAGCCTGTGGGCAATATGGGTCAGGATGCGGAGGATGGTTGTCCTTTTGAGCCTGTAGTAGGTAATGACTTCCTTAAGTCTGTGAGGCTGGTGCGTTTTCGGATGGACCGCTGTCTTATTCTGCGCTGCCTCAGTTGTTGTCCGGGGGGGAGGGGTCACGTTTAAGCCTAGGTAGAGCGGGGATTGCACGAAAGAACGCCCACAGAGGGAATGAGGCACTTTGGGAAGTGTGTAAGCCTTACACACTTACACACTTACACTGTAAGGCTTGTGACTACATCTCCCATAATGCCAAGTGAGACTGTGCTTGTCCTATCTCTATTCTTCTTACTTAGGCTCCATTCACGCATAACATGGGTCTTATCACTATGAATACTATCGTTGTTGCATTCCGCATCGTCTGTCGGATTAGCAGCTGCCAGAGGTATCATTAGCCTACGTCATCCAAGGTCAATGGGGGCCTCTCCAGCAACGTGAAGAGAATGCCATCAGATCGCATTCGCGCTGGAGCGCGCCTGCCTTCTTCTCTACGGAAATCAGACTCAGACCATTACAGACGCGCTGAATCATGAAAACCCTTGATTATTGACTCACGTTCACACTGGTGCGCAACCGCGTTTGCACCTCTTATCAGCAGAATCAGATCTGAGCACTCACGCTGTAGCGCATTCCTTTGTGCATTCCCTGGGGCCAAGTGGAGTCCCGGTACACACACTGGAGTGTGATTAGGAGGCAAAATAGGCTCAGTCACTTGCATGAGCTGTTGAGAGGCTCAGAGTGCGCTTTCCTTTATACTTTGGTTTTCTCTTTTTATGTTCTTTTGGCTAAAAGCCCACACACGCTGGAATTGTAGGTTATGAGAGAAACCCCTCCCTGAGATCCAAACAGGAATATTCACCACCCCCAGAAGGCTCTGGTTAAGATTAGTACTCATACAGTGGCTTCTTGATGAACCTATGCTACAGTGTGTACCTACCTGCTAAAAACAGTGGTGAAGAACTGTCTTGATTTCTTTTCTTTTTTTGTCCTTTTGTGCCTTTTTGTGATGAGATGAGTGCGGCAGTAATAACTGTAAGTGTAATTACATCACATAGCGTAACTTGATATACCAGGTTGTATTGTAGTGGAGCCTTTTCATGTGTGTCGTGTTGTGTTTCATCTGCAGGTAACGTAACAAAGGGCGACGATAGGAGTGAGGTCTACAGCTCCAGAACATCTCCCCATCTGGTGTTTCTCGCTGCTGCACCTTTATTGTTTCGTTTGTCCCTTTTTTCCCCTTCCCCTACTGTGGTGTGACCTGCGGAGTGTGCATCTACATACTTGCAGGTGGTTCCATACAGGAGGAAAGGGTTATTTGGCATCTTCCATTGCTCCCGCTGTATCTGGCTTTCAAGATTAGTGTTAACCTAATTCTGTCACGACAGGGGGTGGTATGGTGGTGGGTGTTGTGGGCCTCTTGGGTCTCCAAGCTGCATGATCAGTGAGAGAAGTTAGCCCGGCATATGATGTTGACTAGTTCTAATGGGCACCTTGCACCAGTCTAATCGACCCTTATTGATGGTGGTTGTAAAGTCAACCTTATAGAAAGCTATCCTAGTGGTAGCATGGATCAGCAGTCATCAGGCTAAGACTTCAGAGAGCGTATTAGGCAATTATAATCCCTTAAGTACCAAATGAAAGCACACAACACAAGGTATATATCAACTATATATGTATTTATTCTAAAGACAACCCCTCTGCACTCTTTATGAGGTCAGAGGTAAAAGTACAATACAAGTTACTCAATTAGCATACAACAAGTTGCACAGTATACTTTATGCCCTAGGGGCCTCACAAACCATATACTAAAATAGTGGTATAAGAACCACGTGAGAATTATAAAGCAGGCCTGGGGCCTGTGGAATCGCTGGAGCTACTCTAAACAACCAAAGGTTAGGAAGTAGGAGGCCCTCGGGAGACGCGTGCATTTCTAAACACACCCGCGGGTTACCATTGACTTTCTATGGGAAACAAACAAGTTAAAAATGTACAGTTTAAGGACACTACCGGATGGACGACGATGGAACCCTTTTAACCTACGACACTTCGAGAGTCAAGACCCACGGGAGCACCGGAGTACTCGTGTGACCTTACCAAGGGAAGCCGGGTGCATAGGTGTCTTTTCGTGTCGGGTTTCGTTGTCATTTTCAATGGAGAGCTGCAAAGAAGTGCTGCAGGCGACCAGAGAAAAAGTGTCCGGGTGGATCCAAGGGTGGATCGAAGTTCTGTAGAACCTGAATGCAGAAGGGACAAAGTCTGGGTCACTTGCCAGTGGCCAGGGCGGCGATAGAAAGATGCCACCAGTTGTCGGGTGATTTCAGGTGGAGATGTGAAGTTTGTCTCTTCAGCCACGAGGACCAGGAGGTGTCGATGATGACCAGGAGCAGGATTCATGATGTGCCAAAAAGGATCTGGTTGACTGCGGTGTTGGTATCCGGACTTAACCCAACAAGCCTTGGCAAATGCAACCCAAGCAGGATGTCAAGATTGGCTTCGGTGCTGACCAGCAAAGTCTGAGAAACTTCACCTTTGCAGGAAATTGAAGCAAGCTTGGAGCAACAAGGAAAGTAAGTTAGATTCAAAAGGATGTTTTCGGGGGTTCACTAGCCAACGGACTAGGAACTGCAAAGATGCGTCAAGCTGAAATGCAAAAGCGGGGCCCATGGGTCACTTGTGCTGTGGGGGCCTCTGAGCTTCAGAACAATTGGTGCTCGGGACTGAGGCTTCAAGCACCCCAATGCACAACTTTGAGTTACCTTGTGAAGTAGGTGCAGCTTGTAAAATGCAGGATGTCCAGGAGTTCCGGTCCCACATCTCTCGTGTCCACCACGGGTCTCAGCTTTGCTGTGAGCGAGGATCGGGGTCAGAGAAGTCTGGAAGTCCATGTCCTATATCACAGATTCTTCGGGATCCAGCAGGAGCCTCAAAAATGCAGACCGGCAAAGTTGCTGTTGGTGCCTGTTTGAGCAGGGTGGTCACTCGTTGACCACAAGGGAGATGTCTTCCGTCTTCCAGTCGAAATAGAATGTCGAAGGTCCAGGATATATGTTTCAGAGTCTCGTCTAGGGTAATCTAAAGTCCTAGGGACTGGGTTCCTATGCTTATACTAAGCTTAGGGGCTGGACTACTTTTGGGTGGACCTGGGAAGGGGTGGTTACACCCCTTTCCCTTTGTCCAGTTTCATCCCAGAGCTGGGGCAGAGTGCCCCAGCAACCAGTTTGAACTGGGAAATGCATGGAGCACCTTGTGAGCCCCAGGCAGTGTCTGGAAAGCATTCACTGAATGCAGCCCTCCCTGCCCCAATACACAAAAGCCTATCTGGGGAGGTGCCAGCACCTCCTTGGACAGGAAACCTATTGTCCAGGCCTCCCATGTTGGAGTTTCATCCAGCAACAGGAGGGCAGACTCATATCAATCAATCAATCAATCAATCATTGCATTTATATAGCGCACTACTTACCCAGAGGGTCTCAAGGCGCTGGGGGGGGGGGGGGGGGTCTGCTACTGCTCAAACAACCAGGTCTTGAGTTGCTTCCTGAAGGCGAGGTGGTCCTGGGTCAGGCGGAGGTGGGTGGGGAGGGAGTTCCATGTCTTGGCGGCGAGGTAGGAGAAGGACCGTCCCCCTTTGGTGGCTCTACCGATGCGGGGGACGGCGGCGAGGGCGTGGCTGGTCGATCGAAGCTGGCGTTTGGGAGCGTAGAAGTTGAGGCGGCTGTTGAGGTATCCTGGGCCTTGGCTGTGTAGGGCTTTGTGTGCGTGGGTGAGGAGACGGAAGGTGATTCTCTTGTTGACCGGGAGCCAATGCAGATCTCTCAGGTGCCCGGAGATGTGGCTGCGACGGGGGATGTCCAGGATGAGTCATGCTGAGGCGTTCTGGATCCGCTGGAGTCTCTTCTGGAGTTTGGCGGTGGTTCCGGCGTAGAGGGTGTTGCCGTAGTCCAGACGGCTGGTGACGAGGGCCTGGGTGACCGTCTTCCTGGTCTCGGTGGGGATCCACCGGAAGATTTTACGTAGCATGCGCAGGATGTTGAAGCACGACGAGGAGACGGCGTTGACTTGTCTGGTCATGGAGAGGGAGGAGTCCAGAAGGAAGCCCAGGTTGCGTGCGTGGTCTGTTGGTTTGGGTGCGCTGCCTAGGGCGGGGGGCCACCAGGAGTCGTCCCAAGCGGCGGGTGAGGATCCCAGGATGTGGACTTCCGTCTTATCTGAGTTCAGTTTCAGGCGGCTGTTCTTCATCCATTCGGCTACCTCTTTCATCCCTTCGTGAAGGTTGGCTCTGGCGGTGGCGGGGTCGTTGGTAAGGGAGAGGATCAGCTGGGTGTCGTTGGCGTAGGAGATGATGTTGAGGTTGTGCTGGCGTGCGATGTCTGCGAGGGGTCTCATGTAGATGTTGAAGAGGGTTGGACTGAGCGAGGAGCCTTGAGGGACGCCGCAGATGACTTTGTTGGCTTCAGATCTGAACGGAGGGAGGCGGACTCTCTGTGTCCTTCCGGCGAGGAAGGAGATGATCCACTCCAGTGCCTTCTCCTGGACTCCGACGTTGCTGAGGCGTTGTACTAGGGTACGATGGCAGACAGTGTCGAAGGCCGCGGAGAGGTCGAGGAGGATGAGGGCCGCTGTTTCTCCATTGTCGAGCAGCGCTCGGATGTCATCGGTGGCTGCGATCAGGGCGGTCTCGGTGCTGTGGTTGGCCCGGAAGCCAGACTGCGAGGGGTCGAGGGATCCGTTCGTCTCGAGGAAGGCGGCCAGCTGCTTGTTGACGGTCTTCTCGATGACTTTTGCAGGAAACGGGAGCAACGAGATGGGGCGGTAGTTTTTGAGGTCGCTGGGGTCAGCCGATGGCTTCTTGAGTAGATCGCTGAGTTTGGCGTGCTTCCAGCTCTCCGGGAAGGTAGCGGTGTCGAAGGAGGTGTTGAGGATGTCCCGCAGGTGGGGTGCGATGATAGCGTCGGCCTTGTTGAAGACGTGGTGAGGGCAGGGGTCGGTCGGAGATCCGGAGTGGATGGAGTTCATTGTGCGGACGGTGTCTTCGGTGCTGATCGGAGTCCAGGCGCGGAGGGTGGTGGTGGGGGGCGGTGGTTCGGTCGTGGTGTTCGTCGGTTGAGTGCTGAAGCTGTTGTGCATGTCCGCGATCTTGTTGTGGAAGTAGGAGGCGAGGGAGTTGCAGAGGTCTTGCGAAGGGGTGATGTTGTTGATTCCGGCGTTGGGGTTGGAGAGCTCTTTGACGATGTTGAAGAGTTCTTTGCTGTTGTGTGCGTTGTTGTCCAGTCGTTCCTTGAATGCAGTTTTCTTGGTGGCGCGGATGAGTTGGTGGTGTTTTCGGGTGGCGAGCTTGAGGGCAGTCATGTTGTCCGGTGTTGGGTCTCTGCACCAGGTTCTCTCGAGGGCTCGGCAGTTCTTCTTGGAGCTCTTGAGTTCGTCGGTGAACCATGGGGCTTTCTTGCTGCCGGGTCTGCTGGGCGGGGTCCTCAGGGGGGTGAGCTCGTCTGCGCAGTCGCTGATCCACTTCGTGAGGTTGGTGGCCGCCTGGCTAGGGTTCGTTGTGCTGGTGGGAGGGTTCATGCTCAGGGAGGACGCGAGCTGGTCGGCTGTGATCTTGTTCCAGTTCCTGCGTGCAGCCTGTTGCTGGTGGTGGTGGATCATGGTCCTTGCGAAGCTGAAGTGGACGCAGCTGTGGTCTGTCCAGTGGAGTCCGGTGGCGTGGCTGAAGGCGATGTCCTTGCTGGATGAGAAGACGGGGTCAAGTGTGTGTCCGGCGTAGTGGGTGGGGGTGGTCACCAGTTGCTTGAGTCCCAGGTTGGCGAGGTTGTCCAGCAGGGTGGTGGTGTTGCGGTCATTGTTGTTCTCCAGGTGGAAGTTGAGGTCCCCTAGGAGGATGTAATCAGCGGAGCAGAGGGCGTGTGGGCTGATGGAGTCGGCGATGTCTTCGCTGAATTATGTACGTTGTCCAGGGGGTCTGTAGATTAGGGTGCCTCTGAGGGTGGTCTTGGGGTTGATGTGGACTTGGAAGTGCAGGTGCTCGGCGGTTGCGAGGGTGTCATCGGTGTTGGTCGTGATGCGGATGGTGTTCCTGTGGACGATGGCGATGCCTCCTCCGGTGTGGTTAATGCGGTCCCTTCGGATGATCTTGTAGCCGTCTGCGATGGCGATGGCAATGTCAGGCGCTGAGGAGGCGTTCATCCAGGTTTCCGTGAAGAAGGCGACGTCTGGGGCTGTGGTGTCGAGCAGGTTCCAGACCTCGATGGCGTGCCTGTGGATGGAGCGGGTGTTGAGCAGGATGCATTTCAGGTGGCTGCTGCTGTTGCTCGTCTTGGTTGGTGTAGTTGTAGTGCAGGTCCGGATGCAGGTGAACTTGCAGGAGTTGCAGCAGAAGGGTCAGTGAGTGCGTCTCGGGGTGGCTCGGTAGCAGCCCGGGACTCGGCAGCAGCAGCATCCATTTTGTGATGAGGAGGCTCTGTTTAACTTTAACCGGGTAAACCAGTAACCACATGTCTTCTCCCTCTAGAAGGGTGGAATGCTACCCCTGCTGCCAGAACTGGCGGGGGGTAGTATTCCAAAGTGTGTGACACCTTACACAACATGTTTTGATAAAGCCAAACCAAAGTTAGCATTATCCGCGAGGATTATAATGCACTTAAGAGTATATGGTATGGCTATATCATAGAACAGCTATAAGGAGATCGTTACAAAAGCTGCAGAGGGACTCAGCTCATGCTAGGGCACCCTCTCACATAAAACCAAGCACTCTGCCTCAGGATTGTCGAGGCCTAAAATAGGAGTGGCTTACAGGTGTATATGTGTCTATACGTAAAGGTAGATGGAGGTATACTATATCTAAGTAAGGGGTGATTACACCACCTTACCCAGGCTGTGTGAACAGACCTGTGGTGTCACTTTGGAAGGCAAACCAGGGGTGGCACAATACATGCTGAAGCCCCTGGTAGGCCTAGGGTACACCTATGCCCTGGATACCTATGGTACACTATACAGGGGCTCACAAGAGTGACCCAGTAACCAATCTGGTATGTACCTAAAGTACATGGTATCAATTTAGAGAGAGAACAGCTGGGCTGTGGGTCTGATTAGCAGGCCCACAGCCACACTAAAGTCGAAAAAACAGAGAATCACAGCAAACATGGGGGTGTCATAGGAAGCAGACCCTACTCTCCTACACATGGAAGCAGTGCATTTTAAGCCTCTGATCAGTTTCCAGCTAGGGAAACCTACCAATACTCACATTTCTGAAAACTAGACAAAATGAGAGTCCATTGCAGCATGGCTTGCGTGGCTCTTGTAATGTTTTATAATCCAGAAGCCATTGCAAATTTCACATTTTGGGTATAAACACACATTTTCCTCACATTTCTGTGAGGGGAAGTGCCACAATCTGGTGGGATCCACACATTTTCTACCAATCAGCATTTCCCAAAATCTCCTGATAACTAGGGTACCCCACTTCTGTGTGTAGGCTAAGAGACTGCAACAGAAAAGACTGCGATGAATGCCCCTGAACCCCATGCTTCACAAACCTGTTATCATTGTGCCTGCTACACATCCAGATTGTAGCTTGCCCTGCTGATGACTCAATGACAACCACTTTTTCTCCATAAAAGCTTCTAAGTCCAAATATAAACTTTCCTGGAGGATTTACCTGATCCCAGTTTCCTACTCATGCTCCATCACCATTGGCCTTAACTTTTGGCTTTGACCCGGTCTATTGCGACCAGGCATAAAAGCCCCTTACCACCCCTTTCCTTTGCACCAATGAGTGTGGCTTGGTGATACACTGGTGAACTCCTCATTTGCTGCATTTCAGTACCTGATGCAATCATCAAGACTAGCCTACCAGTAAGAGCGGACCCTCTGGCAAGTTCCAGAGGCTATGAAATGGAGTGCAGACAATATTTTGACATAAGCAGGGAGAGCCTGAGAGTGGACTGTAGAAGAATCAAGCTCCTGCTCCCAGTCTGCAACCATACCAAGGATCATTTCAGTGAGCAGTGGTATCTGGCAATGACTGATTTCCTAGACATCCAAATGATGTTAACCATTTGCCAGTAAAGCCTCTCTCTCCTCCTCAAAAAACAGTTACACAAGATGAGGTGGAAAGCAACAATCGCATTTACTGACCATAATGAAGTCAGAAAAGTGTCTGAGTGAGTGAGTTCAATTATTATTTGCCCAGGGTCAGACTGGGACGCAAAATAGGCACAGGGACCAAAATAAAAGTGGCCCTCATTATTAAAGCAAATAGCAAAAAAAGTGGCAGTATCATATAAACCAACAGTAAAACCGCCACCCCTGGCCATAAAACTGGCCCACAACTGCTAAAAACAACAGTGTCCATACTTATCTGTTAAAACAGTGCTTTGGGCACCGCCTGATTGACATATAGGCCAGACCAACTGTGGGTCTGCCTGTATCTGATTATTTGGGATTGCAATATATTTCACATGTAGATAGGAGGACAGACTCAAGAGCCATCACTCCTTGCATTACCAGGTGGGGTTTAACAAAATAGAAAAATAGAAATTATTGGATGAAATTATACAAAAAGTAAAAAAGGAGTCATATTAGTTATCCATATAGTATCATTGTTATTTGGTGCTACAATTTTCTCTATGGGGGTATTTTGTTGTACCTGTGAGCAACCACATATGGTGATTTATTTACTCCAGGACTTGTCTGGAGTACACTAACTACTGTTTCTAAACTTTTTGGCCATAGTCAGTTTAGAAGTGTAGCCTGTGAATAGAAACGGTTTGTTTTGTTGTTGGGTGTTTGTGTTTGTATGTCCCCCCCTCAAGACCTCCTTAACCCTCTCTAAACCTCTTCTTGTTCCTCCCATTTTGTAATTAGGTATTCCCAATCATTTTCCAGCCATTCCTTCAAGTTTCCCCCACATTTAAAACTAATATGTCTACCTACGTGTGTGGAGAGCTCTGTATCTGGAGCGGTAACATCTGCAGAAAAAAGAAAGGAAAAATAGAGGTCTCCGCACTAAGGGCGAGATGTACGACCATTTCATTTTGCGAGTCTATTATTGCGATTTTGTTTGTGACTAGCAAGTAGAGACCTACAAAATGAAATGTACTAATGATCTCAGACACATTACCGATTCCCAGAGGGGTTGCAATTGATCTGCCTCATCAATATTCATGTGGCAGGTTGCAATTTTTGACCCATTGGGAATGGACAATAACACAGGATGGTGGCCTGCTGAGGACAGCAGGCCACCATGTCTGTGTTTGTTTTTAAAGAAAGCATTTTTTTTAGATTCATTCCATTTTCCTTAAAGGAAAATGGGATGCATTTCAAAAAGAAAAAATGAAACGTTTCTGTCTCATTTTTAAAGGTTAGGCCGTGGCCCATGGGACTACTGTCTGCTCTTAAACAAGCATTTTCAAGGCAATAGGGCTTGCATTTGTGAGTGTTTAAGCTTTTGACATTGTTAATAATAATGCCTTTTATTTAGGTGTTTTTTTAAAGCAACACATTTATAAAAGGCATTGTCATTTTCAATGCCAATACCTCAAACTCTCGCAAATGTGAGACCACTCTAATAGTGGCCGCGCTCCTTTCTTTAGACGCTGTTTGCCTTATGCAGGTTACAGCGAGCAGTGTCTAAAGAAAGGGGCATGAGCAACATTAAAGTGAAAGCACGTATGGTGCGCTTTTAGAGAAAGCAAAAAAATAATGTATTTAAAACGTTCTGTAGCACGGCAGCTAAAGTGAAAGTGGCACGCGCTTTTAATGAAATAAATAAAAATGCATGGCAGCTAATGTGAAAGAAGCCCACGCTGTAAATTAAATAATTAAATAAGCACGGCTGCTAAACTGAAAGTGGCCTGAGCTGTAAATTAAATAATTAAATAAGTGCAGCCGCTATAGTTAAAGCCGACCACACTATAATTTAACCGCATGCGCGCTAGCGGTTTTCCCGCTGCACGCTGAAAATTTTAAAAACCCGCGTTACGTGACAAAGCCAGCTCGTCATGCGCGTAGCGCAGGTAACGCCCATGACGAGCTGGCTTTGTCATCAGCACTGAAGGGGTTAAAAACAAATAATATAAAAGCAGGTGGCCTGCTACAATGTCGTGGCTGGAATGGGGGACAATCAAACCCTTTACAAACCAGGGAGGGTGCTTAGATCTGCTGATTCCATCTATCTGGTTCAGCCACGCTGTAGACTGACCACTGTGGGTGGGCGTGCTTTCTCACATACTTTGCCAGCTATGTGGAATAAACTACCGCTGGAACTCCGCAATGAAAAGAAACTAATGCCCTTTCGCAAGAAATTAAAAACTGTGCTTTTCCAGCAAGCGTGGGGTGGCCGCCAATTGTAATCTGATGCATCTTTTTATTGTCTAGCTGATCCTAACAAAGCGCTTAGAGACCCCTGGGTTATAGTGCGCTATACAAGTCACAATAAATAAATAAATAAATAAATAAGATAGTGTTTTCCGTCTTATAAAGCAGATCAGGTAAAAATACAAGTAAAAAGTCCAGTTCTTATGGAAGGTTACAAATGCAGACCAGGCGGTACCAAGTAGGGACTACTGAGCCTATTCCCAAATGAAAAGCAGTGATTTCACAAGAAGAGTAACAGGAGCCAATTGAAAAGATGGGCGGGAAATGGACAGAGCGCCTATGTCGTACGTCAATGCACCATGCCTCACAGAGCAGCGCATGCGCTGCCCAGATGTGACCTAAAAACGTTTTTGCAACCATTCACAAAGGGAAAGGGGTTCTCCCGGGGACCCCTTCCCATTTGCGACTGACTTACCACTTACTTGAAGTAGGTGGTAAACTGCGTTGGAGGAGATGGATGGCTGAGTGATAGTTGCGCTGGGTTGTGAAAAATCTAATTCACAATCTATAAAGCTCCAAGGATAAGGTGACGGCCATCCACTGTCAACCAAATGGATAATGTAAAACACACAACCACATAAACTTCAAAAAGCAATGTATATCCTGAGCTAATAGTAAGTTAATAAAGTTTTCTAAATAAGTCACTTGAAAAAAGAAGAAGGTCTTCTTGTCTTCATTTTATTGCGATGACCTTCTTCTTAATGGAATGGTGTGGCTCACTGGTTAGAGGCGGCAGACCCGGAAGCAGATAACTGCCCGGGACCAGGGTTCAATTCCTGACGCGGCAGGGTCGTGGACCAGGGTCAGCAGACTCGATAATCCTCGCCTCGGTGCCTACTCTAACCCGGGATCACACTCGGCAACTCTGGGCATTAGCTTGCCTCATCTCTACAACGGCCCCCCACATTCGCCGGGGATGCCTGGTTTCACCTTGGAGATACCCAGTAGGGACCATCTCACAGGGATAGCCAGGACGGGTTCCCCAGCGGTCTACAGCACCATGACGCCTTAGGGCAGCAGTGCGCTTTACAAGACTTACACATAATACAATCTAGTCACCAACACGTGTTTCGTCTTGGTAGTATAGACCATAGTCTATGGTCTATACTACCAAGACGAAACACGTTTTGGCGGCTAGATTGTATTAAGAAGAACGTCATCGCAATAAAATGAAGACAAGAATACCTTCTTCTTTTTTTCTGTGACTTATTTAGAAAACTTTATTGACTTTTACTATTAGCTCAGGATATACATTGTTTTTGTAGGTGGTAAACTGCAATTGTTTTGCGACCGCGTTTCAGTCGCAAAACAATCATACATCCCCTGCGACTTCCTATTAGGAAGGGACATACCTTGGCATGCCCCTTCCTAATAGCGACTTGCAAACCCTATTATGCGAGTTGGTAATAGGTTACTGACTTACAACATAGGGTTTTATACATAGAAAAATGCCTTTTAAAAGTCGCAGACGGCCGTCTGCAACCGGTAAAATGCTTCGTACATCTGGCCCCAAGTTTTGTGAATAGAATTTTGTAGTATGTGTGTAGTACTATTGTCGTGTGTGAGACTCTTGTTTCCAAAATAGTGATTTTGTTTAGTCTTTTATGGCACTGATGTTATGATTCAGGGTGGAAAAGCTGCTGCAAAGTTCTTTGTTCTGGTACTGAGCCGCCAGACATGTGTTTTTTCGCCTCCATGTGTGTTGGTTCCCTTAGCAGTAGTTAGTACATTGTGCTTTTGGCAGGCACCGGCAGTGTGGACGGCAGCCAGAGCCTGATATCAGAACTCTTGGTTCTTCGCCAGTGGAAAGGCAAACACGAGCTCTCTGTGCTGTTTTTTTATTGTTGGCTACTTTTCTAGTTGTTCTGTTTTAGCGGTTATCTCGGCCCCCATCTCGGTGAATGGTGAAAACATGCACCCCAGAAGGAGGGAGTTACATACTAGAGAGGGGGCCCTTGCGGTTATAATGGTTGTGGAGTCGGAGTCCTGGGCGTTTTAATTCTTGCTTTTCCCGCCTGCTTAACCAAACTGTGTGATCCTGGACAACCGAATATATCTCTTTTCTATTTCCTGAGGTATCAGTTCTGGGAGATCTTGTATGCTGACTGTTCTTCAACATCTTATGAGACCCCAAGAGTTATACCTGGAAATCACCCCCCCCCCCCGCCCCCCCACCCCCGAATTTACAGAAGGCATGGGAAACTCCGGGTATGCGAAGTTACCAGCCAAATAAGGATTACCAGGGACCTCGTTGTGAGGCCTAGGGAGTGAATCTTAAACTCAGGGGCAGATTTACAAGCCCCTTGCGCCACTTTTGCATCATTTTTACATGGGAAAAATGACGCACGAGTGGCGCACAGGCTTGTAAATCTGCCCCTCAGTGTTTTCATTCCATCTCCATCATTGTGAGCTTTTATTCAGGAATTATAATCGATAATTTCCTCCCTTCTAAAGGGCCCTCACAAGAGGGTAAAGTGAAGAATCTGTGTAAAGCGGACCATGTATGTCACACCTCTTCCAGGCGCTGTGGAGGAACAAGGCAAAATGAAGGGGGCTGACACAGACACTTCTATGCGAGACACAACCAAATTCTAGAATGCATCTTATTTACCAAAAAGAACAATTGATGGACAGAATGTAGAACAATGTCGTACATTCACCCCTGTGCAGAGATATGGGCCTAAAGCCATCGTTTCTTTTGCTCCCCATGCATTTCCAGTTTGAACTCAGCCATATGCAAATCAGTCTTGACCCTGCTCGCAATGGGAAAAGTCCAGCCTGGACTGGAAACAAGCATCCTAGGACTGGTTTGGGGGTTTCTCCCCTCATCAGCTCACTACACCAATGGATTCAAGCTAGCCTGGCTGATGAAGGGTGACCTGGCTTGGCAGTTCTGGCTGGACTGTTCCCATAAGCAACAGAGTCAAGACTGATTTGCCTATGGCTGAGTCCAAACTGGGGTGGTGTGGTGAGTAAAAGAATGATGGATTAAACCCAGATCCTTGTGACTGGGGATGAATGTTCGCTTTGTCCAGCATTACGTCCATCAATTGTTTCTTTTGCATCTTATTTACCGGCACTTCCTGTCTCCAACAACCGAGGCAACCTCTTCCACTACACTACTACCACATCCTGTAGCTATGACTCCGAAACCTAACAGAACAACATGACACAATATAATAAAACACACATGAGTTGTATTTCCAGAAGCTCACGATCACCCTTTTCGGCATCTTGGCGCTAAATAACAGATTGTTAACCAGTTGAACAGCCCTCATGTTATCAACCCCAGAAGGATGAAAGGCTGAGTTGACCCATTAGGATTCAAACATGTGACCATGACGTCAAACAGAGATTCCTGGAATCAATGCATCACTCTACCGAGTCACTGGAACCATACTGTGAGATTCACAGATCTGGACTTTAGAAGACAGATGTTAGGTTTTAAGTTGGAGTAGGCAGCATTGGTCCTCTCCTGACTCAGCAACTGCTGTGGTCAGGTAACCCCGCTCCTCCCTTCCTCTTCCAGCTTACCCTCCTGCTCAGGGGAGGCCAACTTCTTGCTGACTCTGGTCTCTCTTCTAACCACACAGCATGCTGTTCTCCGGGAAATGGAATGCGTAACCTGCCCCTTCTAAGAACAGTCTGACCTCTTCATTATGGACTGTGTCATGTGATAAATCTACTTCTTCTCCCCTACCCCTTCCCACATTAAATTGTGACTTGTATAGTTTATTTATTTGCTTGATTTAGTTTTGTAACCTTATGTGGTGTGGACATGGCCCGAAGGCATCAGAGCGCTTTACAACAAGCAGGAGATAAGGGTTACATTAATAGGAATTAAACTTGGGCGGTTCATTCGAAGAGTTACAACAATTTGGCAGAGTTAAGAGGCAAAATGGAGATGTTGATGAGGTAAAGTCGTGGGCTCACACATCAGGGCCAGTGGTTGTAGGTGGTGGGCAGAGGCATTTATTTTAGGGACTGGGACCTTTTTCTAAATCATCACACTTTGACCCAGAGATAAAAGAAACTGAAAGGCAGAAAAGACAAAAAGAAGAGAGAGACAGGAAAACAGGAAGATACGCAAAAAACAGGTAGGAAACTCAAACTGCAAGAGTGTGATAAAAAGACAGATAGTGTGGGGTGATGGAAGAAAGAGGCATGAGGTGGAATCAAGACGAGGCAGCCTTGTTACTCGGCATCCCCTGCATTGGGCAGGGCATACTAGGTCCTCATGGTAAGTCTGCGGATCCACTTTAGTGCTGGGCCCTTGATGGTCACCAGTGGCGGCAGCATTATTCGCAGGTAGTGCTGCAGGTGCAGGCCAGCGGGCTTTGGGAGGTCACAAAGGGGGGAAACGGTTTAAAAAAAAGGCAAAACGTATCTTGCTGCGCCCATCCCGGATCTCTGCCCCTGCTGTCCTTGTCAGACCGAGGCACAGGAAGCCTAGAAAAGGCTCCCCTGAGCAATCAGAATGCTGCAATGCAGCGTTGTGATTGGTAAGTGTACTTACGGAGCAACCCGGCCCGTCCATACTCGCAGTCACGCACACACGTACACACGCACGCACGCATTCCTACACCCCGAGGGCGGGCTAGCCCAGGGGTATAAATAAATGGGCGCAAGACCACTCGTGGTCTTCGGCCCGTAGCCATAGCCAGTGTCCGGTGTGTGCCATTTGTCACCGTATAGTTTAGGCCCCACTCTGCGGCCTAGGTACTCCCTCCCCGTGCCCTCAGCACTACATTGGCGACGAGGCGGGTCTGCCCACGCCTCGCGATCGCCCATCACCACTCACCTCCTACGGTGCTCACGCCTCGGCGTTCGAGCCTGGCGATAAAGGCGCCCGAGAAGTGCCGCTACACTGACCTAATTTGGCTGGCCATTGCACCCACAGGCCCCGGCGAGGACCGTGCCGCCCTGTGCCTGTCGTCGCGCCCCGTGCGGCGCTCAGGTAAGCCCTCCCCCCCGCCGGGAGGCACAGACATCCAGTTTGCCCTGCGAGCGCTCCTGCTGCACATCGGCGCTCCCGACGGCGCAGCCCGCCCGCCATCCGCTGGAGTCATGCAAAGCGAGAGGGCCTGTCCCGCAAGCCGCAGAGCCGCATCTCTCTCTCACCCCCCCTCGCTGGCCAAAACGCGACGGACGCCCTGAGGGGGGAGAACGTGCGACGCCCAAGCGTCGGCATGGCCCACCACGTGGCGCTGGTAGCCTGGTACTGGCAAGAGTGAGCTCCTTACAGCAGGCCTACGCACAGAGCATAATCTCTCACCCAGGAGCCAAAGAGGGGCCGCAACCACGCGTGACGCCCGCAGGTGGCCTCCACACACGCTACAGCATCAACAATGAATCAAGCTGCCGCCGCCGATGGCGCCGGGGCCCCCGCCGCTCAGGCCCCACAGGTCGCAGTGCCCCAGAATGCAGCAGCACCTCCAGTCAACGTTGGCGGCCAAGGAACTGCCGCGGCTGCACCGCCAGCCCACGTCGGCCATGGCGTAGCCGCCCCCCTGCCACCATTCAGTGAGCTCTCCGATCCTTTTACTGCAGCAGCACGATGGCGACTATGGATTGGTCGACTGGACCACTATTTTGTCGGCGTAAGGGAAACGGACGGCAGAGTCAAGCGGTCCCTGCTCATGTGTTATGGCGGTGACGAACTTTACAAGCTATTTGAGACTTTTCCAGACAGGGGCGAAGCTCATGATTATGACGCCCCCATCACCGCACTGAACCGGTACTTTGATCCGCCTGTTAACCCAGACTACGAATGGTTCAAACTGCGCGAAGCGCGCCAGGGCGAAACAGAGTCTATTGATTCTTACCATGCACGCCTCCCCAAACTTGCTACGGCCTGTGAACTACCGGACCAAAGGGCAGAACTTCGGGCGCAACTGATACAAGGGTGCAGATCCGTCCAGCTTCGACGCCTCATCCTCCGGCAACCGCAAATCTCACTTGACGAGATACTTCTGTTAGCCCGTTCCCACGAACTGTCCAACACCTGAGCTGATGAGATGGAAGCCGCGCTACACCGGCCTGGTGCGACATCTTGGATGCCGGCGATCAAGGAGGAACACCTCGACGTGATCCACAGACGCCCACAATCAGGGAAAGGGAGTGTAAGGGCCATGCCCCAGTCATCCTGTGGAAATTGCGGGATGGCATGGAACACCACGCCAGTGGAAAATGCTTCGCAGAGGGCAAGACATGCTCGAACTGTGGGAAACAGAACCACTTCGTGAAGGTGTGCCAAAGTGGTGCCAATCGTCGATCAAGCAATTACGGCGCCAAAGGAGTGGCTCGAGGAATACATCAACTATCGCTCGAAGATCCCGGGCCTTGCAGCGACCCATCCCGCGCAGCGTTTAGCCTGGAAGACGATGATGAGGTGTACTTAGTATCCTTCGTTGGCAGGCATGGTGCCAAACGACGACCGCCACCAATGTGCGACGTACAGATTGCAGGATCCCCAGTGCATGCCCTGATTGACACCGGGGCGTCATTAAATGTCATGGACAGCATTCAATATGACCGCCTCTCCCCTCGTCCGCCTCTCTCCCCGTCCAACACCAAGATTTACACCTACGACAGCGACGATCCGCTGCCCCAGCGTGGAGTGATCGACGTGGTAGTCACCAGCAATGGTCACCAGGTGAAAACAAAATTCCACGTCACCCGAGGAAAACGTGGCACGCTGCTCAGCTGCCATACAGCCGAAGACCTTCAATTGGTATTCTTCACCAATCAGATGCACAAGCTGCATGTTGACATGATGCTCAAAGACTTTCCCGCCCTTTTCCGAGGTCTGGGCTGCCTCAAAGACAAGACATTCAAGTTACACATAGATAAAACCATTCGACCAACGGCATTGAGGCACCGGTGGGTGCCATTCCACCTGCAGCCGCAGGTGGAACAAGAGCTACGGAAGCTCGAAGAGCTGGGCGTGATTGAGAAGGTATCTGGCCCAACACCCTGGGTATCACCTCTGGTGGTCGCACCGAAGCCCAAACAACCTGGCGCCATCCGCCTATGTGTAGACATGTGCCTCCCAAACAAGGCCGTCAAACGAGAAAGGCATCTCACTCCCACGATGGACGACATAATTGCGAACCTGAATGGGGCAAGGTGGTTTTCGAAGTTGGATCTCAACGCAGGGTACCACCAGCTGGAACTCCACCCAGACAGCTGCAACATAACCACCTTCTCGACGCACGTAGGATTACGGCGTTACAAACGGCTTAGCTTCGGTGTCTCCTCAGAAGCTGAGGTTTTTCAGAATGCGATCAAAGAGACACTCTCTGGCCTAACGGGAGTTATTAATCTTAGTGATGATATCCTTGTATTTTCAAAGACACTTGAAGAGCATCATGCTCACCTCATGGCTACCCTGCAATGTTTGACAGACCACGGCCTTACTCTACACCGAGCCAAGTGCTCCTTCTACCAGTAGTCGGTAGAGTTCTTTGGATACATATTCTCGCGTGACGGACTGCGCGTCGACCCGAAGAAAGCGGAAGCCATTCGCTCAGCACCAAGACCTACATCGGCCACTGAAGTCAGGAGTTTCCTGGGGATGGCGACGTATTGTGGACGCTTCATCCCCAACCTCGCCTCACTCGCTGAGCCCCTGCGATCGCTGACCAAAGCCGGCCAGCCATGGACATGGTCGGCGAAGGAGGACAGTGCTTTCTCTGCAGTCAAGGATGCCCTTATCGACGACAAAGTCATGGCGTACTTCCGCCCGCATCGTCGCACAGAAGTCGTGGTCGACGCCAGCCCCGTCGGGTTAGGGGCAGTACTCATGCAAGAGACAGAAGCTCATGAGTGGGTTCCCACCGCATATGCTAGCCGTGCCCTAACAGCCACAGAAATGCGCTACGCGTAAGCATAGGCGAATTTTGCGAATCTGGCGTTCGCGAATTTTGCGAATTTGCGAACTTGCAATCCGCAAAGTCCGCGAATTCTCGCGATTTTTTTTTTTTTTGTGTGTTCGCAAGGATTTCTGCCAGTTCGCAAGGATTTCTGACAGTTCGCGAGGGTTTTGTAACAGTTGGCAATCGCAAACTTACATGTTGGCTCGCAACGGTCACGATTATGTTGTTTCTACGTCTGGTTAATCATCATAGGTTCCCAGCACCCTCTGTTTCACCCATGCCACCCTCTGGTACATCAATGCCTTATGCCACCCTCTGGTTCATCATCACTGTAGATTATGGGGGGAAAAAGCAAGCACACCTGCCTGCTTCAACTGACATGAATTAATTTGGGGTTGATTTATTAATGTGTCACTGTTTTAAAATTCCAGTCTGGCACCAGCATCCTTATCTGTAATTTGCTTTCTGTTGCAGTGCAATTTTTTTTCCCAGGACCTTTGTGGCCTACTTGTAGCTATTCTATGAGCCTGCTGTGAGGGTCAGAGCAGGGTCATACAATTGTTGCAACTAGCAACTGAACAATTGTTGCAACTAGCAACTGAACTTTGGAGGGGCCCTTGTCAGGAAGCACTACAGGGAACGGTTACTAATGATGAGTTTGAACTTTTGAACCTGCTTTCACTTTTGCAAAACTCGTTTTTCTGCAGAGCAGCATTACAGCAACTTTAATGCCCCACCAAGCTTATATGAGAAAGTTGATTTCTAATCAAAAAGTTATCCAAAGAAAATCAAAAGGCCTCAAATCTAAAAAAGTGCAGGCAAATGTCAACCTGAGGAGTTATTCTGATAAAAATAATCATTTTCAGAAGGTCTATGCTGCTTGCTAGTAGATTTCTTGTGCGGAATTGCAATTTTTGTAATTTCGCGAGTGCGAGATTGTTGCTGCCCGCCGCACCTACATATTCGCAATTGCGAACTTACACCGCAAAGAAAAAAAATCCGCTGCATGCGAATTTGCGGATTTTGCGGGAAATTCGTTAATCTCGCGGATTGCGAATTTACCGAAAATCCGCTAAATCCGCGAGCGTAACGGATTTTCCGCCCATGCTTAGCTACGCGCAGATTGAACGGAAAGCTCAAGCGATTAAATGGGCCTGCCGCTATTTTCACTTGTACCTGTACGATCACGAGTTCAAGGTCGTCACGGACCACAAGCCATTGGTGCCCCTGTTCGCAGGAACAAACCGGCTCCCCCCCCCCCCCCCCCCCCCCCCCCCCCGGGAATAGAGCGGTGGGCTGTCCGGCTACAAACATATCGATTTGAAGTCATCTTCCGGCCAGGGGCAGACAACACCGTGGATTTTCTGTCTCGACGCCCAAAGGCCACCACCCTCACGATGGATCAAGAAGACACAGAAGAGGTGGAAGAGTTTGTAGGCATGCTGACGCAGGATGCCTGTCCAGAAGCCCTCACGCTTGGTGACATTGGGAAAGCCACGGAAGAGGATGAAAGCCTGCGCCGAGTGAAAGCGACGCTAGCGGACCGCAGCTGGAAGCACTTTCTGGATGGGGCTAGCACCCTCACGGCCGTGGAGAAGACCTTTCGTCTGCAGATCTGGAAAGCGCAAAGCGAACTCAGCGAAGGACCCCATGGGGTAATCTTGCGCGGCGCCGCCATCGTGATGCCCTCAAGTTTGCAGAACGAAGTGGTGCGACTCGCACATCAGGACCACCAAGGAGTGTCCAAGACAAAAGCGCGTCTGCACAACAAGATGTGGTTCCCTGGCATGGACCTGGCTGTCGAGGAGGAGGTGCGTAATTGCCATTCATGCAACATTACAGGCCAGGACATTGCCCCTCACCCAGTCATCATGGAGGAGCCCTGCACAGAGCCATGGACGAAGCTGAGCATTGATTTTGGTTCATTCCCAGACGGAAGGCATACTTTAGTACTAATAGACTCACACTTCCGCTTTCCAGTAGTCGAAATAGTGCCGTCCACGGCATTTTCCCACGTCAAAGCAGCGCTGGACCGAACATTTGCCATGATGGGCCTGCCCTCAGAGATACGTTCGGACAACGGCCCACCATTTCAAGGTAAAGAATTCCAAACCTACCTGGAGACAAGAGGCATTCGCCACAGGAAGATCATGCCTCAGTGGCCGCAGGAAAATGGCGAGGTTGTGAGGTTCATGCGCATGCTGAACCGAGCCTTTCAAATCGGAGTGGAAAGAGGAGAATCGGCGGAGGAATGTCTGTCGCAATTTCTGAGTGCATACCACCAAACGCCACATTGCACCACGAAATGCGCACCAGCACACCTAATGTTCAGGAAGGCCTCAAGAGACTGTGTACCGGCAGTTCCCTTCTGGCGCCCACCGAACTTGGACCAGAACGCAACACAGATGCGAAGACAACGGACAAACGAAAGAGCAAGCCAGTCAAGGAGAGCAAGACCTAGGTCCCTGGTGGTTGGAGACAGAGTGGTCCTGAAGCACCGACACCACAACTGGAAGTATCTTACCGCATACAAACCTGAAGTGTGGGAAGTCGTCAATGTTCGGGGCACCATGGTGTCCGCAGCCAGAGGCAACAGAGCTGTGACCCGGAATGTGTCCTGGTTCAAACGTGCCACAAGAAATTGAGAACACGAGGAATCCGCATAGGTGGACGGAGACAACATGGCAGGAGGACAGACCTCTCGCGAGACACCACCGAGTCAGCGGAGTGAGGATACCCCTCGCACAAGATCAGAGCAAGAAGCAGCGGAGGGCAGTGAAAGCGCGACAAGCCCACCCCAGGATCCAACAGAAGACGCTGGAGAGAGTGGAGAGAGTCAGTGGAGTCTGAGATACAATCTCAGACCGAATCCCACCCCGAGCCAGTGACTGAAGGACTATGCCTGGACAGTGGGCCCAATACAAATGCCCCCCATGAGATGAACTATATATCTGTGCGTTTGGAGGGATGTACTGACGGAGCCACCTGGCCCATCCATACTCGCAGTCACGCACACACGTACACACGCACGCACGCATTCCTACACCCGGAGGTCGGGCTAGCCCAAGGGTATAAATAAATGGGCGCGAGACCGCTCGTGGACATCGGCCCGTAGCCATAGCCAGTGTCCGGTGTGTGTCATTTGTCACCGTATAGTTTAGGCCCCACTCTGCGGCCTAGGTACTCCCTCCCCATGCCCCCAGCACTACAGTAAGCACCCAGGCTCCTGCAGCGCTGTGATTGGTTTTTGAACATCCTGGTTTGACACTCAACCAGGGAATGGGGGCCTGGGCTTGTACTCCATGCAGGCTGTAATGCAGCCTGTATGGAGAACGGAGAAAGTGTGCATGAGTGACTTGGGCGGCCCGAGAGGGCCGACCAAACAGTCATTGCGCAGATAGGAGTGGGCAAACCACTTCTCCGCTGCCCTGCTCCGAGAGCAAAGCAGCCCCGCCCACCCGCCTGCAAAGGAAACATAAAATGATAATCACTTAAAGTTATTATCATTTTATGTTTCCTTTACTTCACTGCTCAACAGCAGTGGGGCGACGCTCCTCCCCCATAGCAGAGGAGCCGCCCCTGATGTTCACTTAGCAAATCTCTGTCCATGAACAAGCGACAGCGATAGCAGACGATACAAGGAACAGCTAGACAGTGTGGTCCACCCTATAGATGCTCCAGGCGCTTCTCATGTGTCTATTGGTTCTTCTCTTGAATTGTTGTATGTATTTTGCATTTCTTTATGCATATTCCTTTAATGTTTCCCCCAGAGCCTTAGAGTGCTTTGAATTTTTGGACCGATGACTTGCACACAATATTCATTTCATCAAGTCCTACACTTCCTCCTCGCCAGTGACTGAAAGAGAAAAGATTTACTCTGGGGACCCAGAAATTGTGAGTAGATGGAGTGACAAACAGATGGTGGTGTTGGGAACGATGAAGTCAGAGGGAGAGCCAATGACCATCAGTCTGAGGTCTGTCACTATATCTACTTTTCTATTTTTTATAAAATAAAACCTTTTTTATAAAATAAGAGAAACTGAGAAGGAAATATGTCATAGTGAATCTGTACTGACCATAAAAAATACATTTTGGAATAGCTCATGGGCTACGGGACCTTCTTTAGACTTCTCCCTGTATCCAGCACGTCTCGGGGTATCATGATGATGGTGCAACCCAGGTGGTTAATGTGTGTGCTCCAGAGTTCTGTATGTAAATTCTGTTGTGCTTGATGAACAGCATTGTATTGTATTGTGTTGTAATTGCATTTATTTAGCGCGTACTATCCCAGACGAGGTGTTGAAGCACTTTTCGCGAGTAGCATGCTACTCAGGAACCAATAAAGGATTAGTGGTGAATTAATATGGTGAAATATGAAAGTGTAGTGTAGTTCCTAGTTTCCCACTAGGCCCTGCGCATTGGAATAACATAAACAGTAGTATCGACGTAGAAGTGCGGATCTTCCAGGCCTCTACTGACTATGCTAAACTTAATTGGGTTTGTTACCAACTAGCTCAGAGGTCACTGGAAACTTTCTTGACTGAATAGGAAGTGATCAGCTTCCCTGGCACAGACAAGAAGGGATTCAGTTTTCCAACAACCGTGCAACATGACAACTTTGCTCCTCAGATTAAGAGTCAATCTCTAGGGTCGTGTGAAACAATAGACAGTTATTTTACTCAGTCAGGTTAGTGCAGTTTACTTTCACGATATGTAGAGAATAGAGAGACGGGCGTTTGTCAATAAAGGGTTAACATTTATTGAACAGTCTTTCTTCTCATACAAGAGAAATGTATTGCCACAATTGCAAGACTTGTTATGATAAAAAGTACGTACAGTAAGATAAGTACTGCGAAATAATACTGTAAAAGCATTGATATGGTTTCTTAGCCATACAATGGTTTAAAAGTAATAAAACATATATACATTCATATATACATTAGGCTAAAATACTCAACTGGTGCTTCTAACTACGCCTACCCCAGTGTACCTGACCTAAGCGTAATACTTGGGAGGGGAGTAAGTAAGTAGCTTCAGTTTAAGTTGGTTTTGCCAAGGTTTGCTTCAAGAATTCTCACTAAGGGTTTAGTCAACACCATACCTCTGAATAGAATGATGGAGGTCTGGTATCTCCTTCAGAGGGAACTCGGTATCCCAGTCACCCGCGAGGGCAGACCAGAAACGCTGGAGCTGGATTTCTCGGCAGGAGAAAGACAGCATCTCTCTTCAGCGCGTCGAGGAGAAGGAGGGGGGACAGCGTCCGCGGGCAGCTGGCATCTGCTGGGCTTCTTCGCAGAGGGACGGCTGTTCAGCTCCTAGTTACACCACACCATCGTTCGCGCTTTAGCAGCGATAATGGTATCAGCAGCTTCAGGCGACGGGCAGCAGGCTGCAGCAACAGGGGGGCTCCTGCAGACAGCTAGCAACAGGCCTGCTTCACCAACAGCAACGAGACAGCGTTTGCTTAAGGCAACGTTGGTAATATTTATACCTGACAGGTGCCTGGTTTGACGTAAGTTTGCTGGACATAAGACGTCAATTAAAGATGTCACTAGGAAGTGATAGCTATCAGTTGCTCATTAGAGATCCATTACTAATCAAAACACAGCAAGCGGGGATTTCCAGGTTTGCTGAGTTTTTATCTTGTTGAAGAACTCGGAGTGTTAATCTAGGAATCTCAGATAGTGACTTCTGCTCTGTCATTGCTCTAATTGGTTGCAAAGGAAGTGGCAGAGAAAACTATTCTGGAATGTGGCTCTGTTCGTGTGAGGCCAGAGATGACTTTCTGAATATCGCACTTGAACGGTTATGCCAATATAGGGAATAAATGGATTTATAGCCGAATAGGGGCATAAGGTTACAGTATCGATCAGGATCCTAGATAAGCACGCAACACCCACTCCACGGGTTCATGTCCATCAAATTACTAAAACTAGAGCAATAAGATGCATGTGTAACATTGCCCACCCCAAAATACATATATGCATTCGAAATAGGCGTATATTGTAATACGTGAAATTTAGGTACTGTACGTTTTTTGAAGCATAGAAATCATTCAAAAATTATTGCATGTGAAATCAATGAACGATTATGCAAAAAGAATTACACATGAAATATCTCTGAAACAGAAGAAGGGCGAGATAAATCATCACATATAAATGCATTGCAATAAATGTGCTAGAGGCTGGTGTAAGGTTTTTATGTCTCTAGATGTGTGTAGAAATAGAAGTTGAAGCTTCTGTTCTCTAAGAATAGTTTTTACCTTAAGCAAAGAATTGTTCGTGCCAAAAAAAGGGTCAATATTAAAAAATGTCCAATTCAAAAGAATTAATGCTTGAACGGGGAAATAGAGTTCCAACGCTTTTAGCAGTTTTTGTTGATCAAAACTGAAGGCCGAATTCAGAGTTCATGGGAACGCTGTGTGTCGAAAAGCTTCTCCAAAGTTATTATTTCTGTTCGGGTGAGAACATCATATCAGACAGGCTCTCAAAGAATTGGTCTACAAAATCAGGTGACAGTTCAACCAAACTCGATAGTGCTGTAACTTGGCAGGTGTGAGAATGATTGCTGTCATCATAGTCGGGATCAGCAATGCTCACAGAAGGTCGTACCTGGGTGATGCTGCTTTTGTCACTCGCTCCACTGTTACCACCTAGTCGTAGCACAGGAGTATCAACGAATGCCGTCATCAGGATTGGTAGCCGCTGGGGACAACACAATGCGTGAGCCGTTATCGGACTGAGCAAAGTATCGACGTCCATTGGTACTGCTGATGGAAGTGAAAGACAGATGTCCAACACGCACTCATCTCCGCATAGCATACATCGGAGTACCGGTAAGATACAGTTCTGCCATATAGGTCTGAATGAAAGGAACCAGGTCATGTTTAGATCTCTCAGCCTGGCCACTCCTAGGACGTTAGTTATCCTGTCCCGGTAGCGCATTGCTAGGATTGTCTCTTCCATTCCCATGGGAGCTATGTCTGAGCTTTGGCTTGCCATAACGAAGCAGGACAGTCAAAAATAAAATGCCTGCTACAAGTCCCAAAAATAAGGACATGCCGCCAAAAACAGAGTGGACAAAATTAGGAACGATCAGCAAAATTGCTTGAAAAGGTGTTAGCAGTCCCGTAAAAATCGTCTTAAATATGCCTGGGATGCCTGTGGCACTAGACATGTTAAGGAGTTGGCTAAGCATTTCTACGAAATGTACGGGGCAATTTGTTGATAAAAGTTCATGAACTTCAGTAGCTGTCCTTGCAACTAGAAGATCATATGTCTCTTTTGATGACGTTATGGGCACTGTTGTCTGTAAAAGAACAGACTTCATTTTGCTTGAAGTATCAATTCGTATAGAATAGAGATTCAGACGAGGCCAGATGGGAGTCACTGTGTCTGCAGGCCCACTCGGGAACAATGCATGCATACAGCATTTGACCATGGATGTTACTCTTACTAGATAACTTTTCCCTGGCACTAGGCCACAACATCTGTGATCTGTTCTAAGAATGTAACTCCCGTTTGCAAGTTGCATAAAGAAGGGCTCTATCTGAGTTGCAGGTGTGACTAGCTGGTGGCATGAAAGGTTGCTAGAATTTCCATCACATGCTCCGTGTAAATTAATACCTTGACACAAAAGTATACCGCTTAGTGAATGTTTACAATTTTCACCACTAAGAAATACTTTTTTGTCGCTGTCACTGTAGCAAGAATGTGTGTATGGTAATTTCCATTCTGATTTTACATATCCTTTACCCAATCGTTCATACTGGCCAGCAGGTATGTACTCAAGGCACTTTTTAAATCGGAAAGTTGTTATCGGAATAGTGATAATTCTGTGTATTATCCATTCAATGACAGGACTTTCTGACATTGTCAATGGTAATCTCTCAAGTTTTTCGATGCTCAGGATTGTATAGTCTGCTCCTTTCTGTGCCAAACTGATTTGTTTTTTCAGTAAGGTTAAAAATGGAAAATAATGACGTTGTGTTGATTAAACGCCAAGGCACATAGCCTGAACGAAGATTTTGCAGCGTCCAGCCTAATTGTATAATAGAACGTAATTGAGATTGGCCATGTTGTAACATTAGCAAGTCTCTGTCTATCACATCAAAGGCAGAGGATACAATATTGTCCAACGAATATATTCTGGAAGACAGAGTCATTAACCCATTGTCCACTACAGAAAGTGATTTTTCCAAATTAATACGATCAATTTCTCGTATTTTTTCAGCTGTTTCAATTTGTTTGACTTTCCAAGCCTCGTTGTAAGCAGCATAGATACTGGTCGCTATGAAACGCTTTTGACGCTGTTTGCGTGGTCCAAGAATGAAATCGCGCGAATCAGCACCATCTTTTAGTAAAGACAAGTGTTGCTTAATTTCAGCCAGTGTGGATGACGTTAGCCATTCAAGGCAGAGTTTCCCTACACTGTATGTTGTTATTATCCCTGGATGTTGTCTCTGGGAATATCTAGGGTCTAGTCTCGTCATTTTTAACCCCTGTGTTTTATTCAGGAATCTATCTTGACAGCTGTTTGTGTCAGTAGGCCAGATTAACCACTTTTTCCAATCAGGATGTGTTCTGTTAAAATGTAAAATTTGTGAGTCGTCTAACTCAATATCTGCAGTTGTATTTTCAGGTATTGGCTTTGGTATAGACGGTTTGTTTAGGTCTTTGATCTTAGCTAGGCCAAGACAGGATGTTTGGTGTATTGTGTCATTTAAAAACATCATTTGTTCTGGTATCATGCAGGTTCTGAATAGTGCTTCAAGGCCTTGTACCTGCCAATCTTTTGTACCCCAAATTGTTTTCGTTTCAATGTTATTTTTCCAATAATCAAAACCAAATGTCATCATTTTTTCATAAAATGCTTCTGAATATATCAATTTAGAATTTGTCAGCATTATTTTCATTCCTGTTTTATCTAACAGTTTGTAATAAAACGTTTCTGCATCACTGGTGTTAAACCCTGAGAAGTATTTGAATTTCTCAAAAAATACTTTAGAATTGCTTTTAGGTGGTGTAGCACAATGTTCCCATTGATTATACATAAAAACCTTTCTAGGCTGTGCAGATTTATGCAAATAATCATCACCATAATGTGTGTAGCAGAATAATTGCTCATAACTAGATGAACCTTGTAAATAATCATGTTCTTTGAATAATCTAGCTGACATTACTAAATCAGACATCATGTCATTAATACTGTTAAAGTCCCAATCATCAGAGAATGTACTAGGTTTTACAAAGTCACTTAAGGAAACCTTCAGTTGATGAGGATACTTCAGGATTTCGACCGGACCATAGATCTCATAGTCAGTTTTCTCCCATACTACCCCACCAGGTATTGGAATTGCTGTGACATTTACTGTTGACAGTTCTCTTTTCTTCACGTGTGATGATCTGTGTGGTTTCAGGACTAGGTTGATGTTCTGACTTGCTGTGTCCATTCAATTGTAATAAACTTTCCTAAAATTAAAACTAAAATTAGGCATAGTAGGAGTATGAATACCCCTGAGATAATCCAATGCTCAATCAACGGTGAATCCAGACATAATTCTTTGATTTGTTGAAGGAGTCCTGTTGTATTTTCTTTAGAATACTTTTTTGTTTCTGGCATCACTTCGGGGTCGTTTTGATCTTCAGAGAAGTTGTCGAAGTTGATGAAATAACCAGAGGCAGTTCTGTCAATTGTTGGGATTGTTCTTTCAATCTGTCTTTCGGTAGCATTTTCTGATGCCACATTATTGTAGACTGGTGTTGTTTCTTGACAAACCGTTTCAATCTGTGTCTCAAGAGGCACAAGTTCCATGGCATTATTGCATAGTCCTTCTCTGTGCACTGCAGGCTGATCGAATGTGATGAGTCTTTCAGTTTGAACCTCTTGGATTGTTGCAAGTTTGGGTATTCTGTTGTTTCTCGGGAGTCCACTGGGCCTACTGTTGATTATAGGCCACATGCTTGTGGTTTTACCAGGTCAATAGACACGACTCTGTTCTCCTTTTTACCAGCAAGGGGCGGTAGTACTACTGATCTTGTTCCGGTGACTGCCAAGACAGGTACTGATTTTCTGTAAGAAGGCCCAAATTCCTTCTTCACCGCGATCTTTTCTCTGACTAGATCCCCAATCTTTGGAATCCAGACAGGCCTTGCTGGGGCTGTTGCTTGTGGTGCCTCGTCAGTGGTAGATGGCTGTTGCTTTAACTTTATGTTGCTTAAGGATTTTCTTGTTTCATTCAGTTCCTGTAAAACAGCCAAACGATCTTTGATGTCAAAGTCTGTTGTTTTTTCTTGTACCACTGACATCTGACTATCGAGGTCCTGAATGTTCATTCTAATTCCGAACAATAGTTTGTATGGGCTGAAACCTTTTAGAGAATTTCTTGGCAAGTTATTAAGACTAGTCTGGACACTTATTAGATGTTTGACCCATCCAGCGCCTGAACCTAGTACCTTCGCTATTATAGATCGCTTTATGTCCCAGTTTTTTCTTTCAACCACACTATTCCCTTCGGGGTGCGACGGACAAGAATACCGCAACCCAATTCCCATGCTGGCCATGGCCTCCTTATAAGCTCGAGAACTGAAAGCAGGACCCTGGTCAGAATGGAACGTGGTAATTGCGTATATGCCGATATGGACTCGCAGATCCCTCTTACAACAGTTCTAGGCGTCAGCCGAGCGCTGGAGGCCACATTTTTAAGTGTGTTTAGCCTTAACTGTGTACAATGGGACGCGCTTCTCTTCTTTGATTGCGCAGATAGACCTCCTTATGCTGTCTAGCAGGGATCCTGAAACTACACTGGCCTGTTCATTACTGCGATCTCTGTTGCAGTCTTCACAATTTTGAGCAAAACATTGAATATCTATGCTCATTCCTGGCCACCAGTACTCTGATTATAATTCTTTCAGAGAATCTTTAATTGTTTGATGTCTCAGACCCAACCCCATGTGTGCTTCCAGTAAGAGGAAGCCCCTCCTGCTCCTGTTTGGAATTACTCTGTCCCCCACTCCAGGGATTCGAGCAAAAGGAACGGAGTTTGCATCGATTACGTATGCATAATTGAGTGGATAGTTCACGGGTAGTGCTGCACAGTCGCCTTTTACAGTCGTTTTTACTGCCAGCATGGTTTCCCCGTCTATGTATTTTTCTGTACGCTTTTTTGTGGCTACGGAAACCGGGTTAGTTGCTTCCGCTGTGGCTGTATTAGCCAATGAATTCCCTGCAACGTGAACGCCATCACGTTGAAGACTCTGTGCTTGTATCACGTGAGTCTTTTGTAGTTCTTTGTGTAAAAGAGCTACCTGTTTCCAGAGCATTTTATGCTTTATGGTGGCACCTGTGTCATCTTTGTAATCATTTTCAATCCAACTCTGCAATTTATTGTTGTAAGAGTTGACGCAAAAATGAGAATCGCACACAATAAGTGTGGGGAATTCACGTTCTGCATTTTCGAGCGCCATCTTTAAACATCTGATTTCAGTTCTCGGAGCCGAACAGTTTCTTAATGATTCAGTTTTTGTTACTTTCGGTCTGAATTTACCGCACAGCCAACAACCTTTAATAATCGCAAAAGCTGCATCGTAGGATTTGCTCTCTACGTTGAAATGCTGTACAAATCTATCTGTATAGATTATACAGGCGTATTGTGGGAGAGGCAGAAGTTCGATTGGCAGAGGATATTCTTCTTCATATTCTAAATCATTCAGTTCTTCGAATTGCGGGGCGAAATAGTATTTCACATCTTCCGCTCCTAGAGAATCTACACACTGTATCCATTTCGGATCCAGTGAGGCTGTAGGCAGGTTTACTGGGCTGAATACCGCCTCGAAGGCGGATTCCGCTGTGAGGATATTAATCCGTTTGCCGTGTGCTTAGTTCTCGTTCATTTGCTAATGCGACTTGCACAGCTTTCACAGTTCTTTCTGTGAGACTGAATGTTTTTTCTGCTTGTGTGTACAAGTGATATTTAATTGAAATTGGTACCTTTTCTCCCTCATTAGAGGTTAGGTACGTGAATCCGCATCTTCCTGGGATGACTCGGATTACAAGATCGCGTGTGTCTAATTTTGTTTTAGCTAACATGTCTGTTTGCAGTGATCTCAAAATTTCTGTGTGTTTTTGAGTCCAATTGATTTGTTTAAAATCAGGTTTAATTAGTTCGTAGAGAGGTTTAACCCTCTCTGCGTAATTTAGAATGTAAGTTCTTCCGAAATTCAGAAAACCTAGTATGGATTGTAAATTCTTCAGCGTTTTTGGAGCTTGGAGTACAGCGCACTTCTCTAAGAAGTTGTCCGCTAGGCTTTTCCCTTCACTTGATAGTTCGTACCCTAAGAATAGTACTGTCAGATGGGCAATTCGGGACTTTTTAAAGTTGAATTCATAACCCTCTGCTGCGAACCCAAGTATAATGGTGTTCACTCTTTTCAAGTGAGTATCCAAGTCGTCGTCTGTGAGATAGATATCATCTACGTAAGATAATGCCTCATCATCATATATTTTTAGTAACTCTGTTACCCTAGCTGAGAATAGTCCTGGGCTGTTCTTGAACCTCTGTGGGAGTCGACATAATTTTTTCTGCGACCCAAAAGCTGAGAAAGCGGTCAAATATCTGCTTTCCGGTGCAATGTTTTGACAAAAGAAACCATTAGATATGTCTAATGTCGTTTTGTATTTTTTCCTAACTATGTTATTCATTAGGGCTGCACTATGCGAGTTTTGTACTGCAAATGTTTTACAACATGCATTAAGGTGTCTGTAGTCCAAAACTAGACAATATGAATTGTC
This sequence comes from Lissotriton vulgaris, assembly GCF_964263255.1. Taxonomy (NCBI): domain Eukaryota; kingdom Metazoa; phylum Chordata; class Amphibia; order Caudata; family Salamandridae; genus Lissotriton; species Lissotriton vulgaris. Next base: position 796,024,066 of record NC_141697.1, read on the forward strand.
TGGCTTGGAGACAGGAAACAAAGGATTGTTCATTTGAGAGGTGCATGTTTCAATCACCCCCTGGTATTCAAGTTGATCTAAGATCTCCCTGACCTGTTTTTTAGCTTCTTGCTTAATGGCAGGGCTCGACAAATCCACTCGCCCGCTCGCATTTGCGAGGGAGAATGGATCAGGGAGATGGATTCCGTTTTTGTTACTTTCGGTCTGAATTTACCGCACAGCCAACAACCTTTAATAATCGCACAAGCTGCATCGTAGGATTTGCTCTCTACGTTGAAATGCTGTACAAATCTATCTGTATAGATTATACAGGCGTATTGTGGGAGAGGCAGAAGTTCGATTGGCAGAGGATATTCTTCTTCATATTCTAAATCATTCAGTTCTTCGAATTGCGGGGCGAAATAGTATTTCACATCTTCCGCTCCTAGAGAATCTACACACTGTATCCATTTCGGATCCAGTGACACTGTAGGCAGGTTTACTGGACTGAATACCGCCTCGAAGGCGGATTCCGCTGTGAGGATATTAATCCGTTTGCCGTGTGCTAGTTCTCGTTCATTTGCTAATGCGACTTGCACTGCTTTCACAGTTCTTTCTGTGAGACTGAATGTTTTTTCTGCTTGTGTGTACAAGTGAGATTTAATTGAAATTGGTACCTTTTCTCCCTCATTAGAGGTTAGGTACGTGAATCCGCATCTTCCTGGGATGACTCGGATTACAAGATCGCGTGTGTCTAATTTTGTTTTAGCTAACATGTCTGTTTGCAGTGATCTCAAAATTTCTGTGTGTTTTTGAGTCCAATTGATTTGTTTAAAATCAGGTTTAATTAGTTCGTAGAGAGGTTTAACCCTCTCTGCGTAATTTAGAATGTAAGTTCTTCCGAAATTCAGAAAACCTAGTATGGATTGTAAATTCTTCAGCGTTTTTGGAGCTTGGAGTACAGCGCACTTCTCTAAGAAGTTGTCCGCTAGGCTTTTCCCTTCACTTGATAGTTCGTACCCTAAGAATAGTACTGTCAGATGGGCAATTCGGGACTTTTTAAAGTTGAATTCATAACCCTCTGCTGCGAACCCAAGTATAATGGTGTTCACTCTTTTCAAGTGAGTATCCAAGTCGTCGTCTGTGAGATAGATATCATCTACGTAAGATAATGCCTCATCATCATATATTTGTAGTAACTCTGTTACCCTAGCTGAGAATAGTCCTGGGCTGTTCTTGAACCTCTGTGGGAGTCGACATAATTTTTTCTGCGACCCAAAAGCTGAGAAAGCGGTCAAATATCTGCTTTCCGGTGCAATGTTTTGACAAAAGAAACCATTAGATATGTCTAATGTCGTTTTGTATTTTTTCCTAACTATGTTATTCATTAGGGCTGCACTATGCGAGTTTTGTACTGCAAATGTTTTACAACATGCATTAAGGTGTCTGTAGTCCAAAACTAGACGATATGAATTGTCTGGCTTGGAGACAGGAAACAAAGGATTGTTCATTTGAGAGGTGCATGTTTCAATCACCCCCTGGTATTCAAGTTGATCTAAGATCTCCCTGACCTGTTTTTTAGCTTCTTGCTTAATGGCAGGGCTCGACAAATCCACTCGCCCGCTCGCATTTGCGAGGGAGAATGGATCAGGGAGATGGATTCAGTTTTTGTTACTTTCGGTCTGAATTTACCGCACAGCCAACAACCTTTAATAATCGCACAAGCTGCATCGTAGGATTTGCTCTCTACGTTGAAATGCTGTACAAATCTATCTGTATAGATTATACAGGCGTATTGTGGGAGAGGCAGAAGTTCGATTGGCAGAGGATATTCTTCTTCATATTCTAAATCATTCAGTTCTTCGAATTGCGGGGCGAAATAGTATTTCACATCTTCCGCTCCTAGAGAATCTACACACTGTATCCATTTCGGATCCAGTGACACTGTAGGCAGGTTTACTGGGCTGAATACCGCCTCGAAGGCGGATTCCGCTGTGAGGATATTAATCCGTTTGCCGTGTGCTAGTTCTCGTTCATTTGCTAATGCGACTTGCACTGCTTTCACAGTTCTTTCTGTGAGACTGAATGTTTTTTCTGCTTGTGTGTACAAGTGAGATTTAATTGAAATTGGTACCTTTTCTCCCTCATTAGAGGTTTGGTACGTGAATCCGCATCTTCCTGGGATGACTCGGATTACAAGATTGCGTGTGTCTAATTTTCTTTTAGCTAACATGTCTGTTTGCAGTGATCTCAAAATTTCTGTGCGTTTTTGAGTCCAATTGATTTGTTTAAAATCAGGTTTGATTAGTTCGTAGAGAGGTTTAACCCTCTCTGTGTAATTTAGAATGTAAGTTCTTCCGAAATTCAGAAAACCTAGTATGGATTGTAAATTCTTCAGCGTTTTTGGAGCTTGGAGTACAGCGCACTTCTCTAAGAAGTTGTCCGCTAGGCTTTTCCCTTCACTTGATAGTTCGTACCCTAAGAATAGTACTGTCAGATGGGCAATTCGGGACTTTTTAAAGTTGAATTCATAACCCTCTGCTGCGAACCCAAGTATAATGGTGTTCACTCTTTTCAAGTGAGTATCCAAGCCGTCGTCTGTGAGATAGATATCATCTACGTAAGATAATGCCTCATCATCATATATTTGTAGTAACTCTGTTACCCTAGCTGAGAATAGTCCTGGGCTGTTCTTGAACCTCTGTGGGAGTCGACATAATTTTTTCTGCGACCCAAAAGCTGAGAAAGCGGTCAAATATCTGCTTTCCGGTGCAATGTTTTGACAAAAGAAACCATTAGATATGTCTAATGTCGTTTTGTATTTTTTCCTAACTATGTTATTCATTAGGGCTGCACTATGCGAGTTTTGTACTGCAAATGTTTTACAACATGCATTAAGGTGTCTGTAGTCCAAAACTAGACGATATGAATTGTCTGGCTTGGAGACAGGAAACAAAGGATTGTTCATTTGAGAGGTGCATGTTTCAATCACCCCCTGGTATTCAAGTTGATCTAAGATCTCCCTGACCTGTTTTTTAGCTTCTTGCTTAATGGCAGGGCTCGACAAATCCACTCGCCCGCTCGCATTTGCGAGGGAGAATAGATCAGGACGAGCTATTTTTAGGTCCTACTCGCCCTTTCTGGCGAGTAGGAAGTCAAACTAACTTTTGTCCTCTGTCTTTGAAAACAGAGCAAAAGTGACAAGATAACATGATTTAAAGGCACTTTTATTGCTCCTAAAGGGAATGAGCAATAAAGATGCCTTTAAATCTTGTTATCTCGTCACTTTTGCTCCGTTTTCAGAGACGGAGGTCAAGTGGGTTGCAGTCAGGTCGAGGGGATTTTCCATGGTACTAGACCTGCAGGACTAGTACCATTTTTCGGATTTGTCGAGCCCTGTAATGGGATACTGCCGTTGGGCAGTTGGTTCATTTTTTAACTGGATTTTGTGGGGAGGTGAGTCCTCATCCCATCCTACATGATTTTTATATAATGCCGGTGCCTGGGCTACTGCCCATTTCCTTGCATATGTATATTTTTTGTGAATCGGAATGTGATTCGAGAAGGCAGGCATAATCATTTCTTCGCCACGAGGGCACTCCCTGACAAACTCTGGGGGACAATCTTTTTCAGCTAACAGAATATCATAGCCTTTTGAGAGCTTATCCCAAAATAGACCTCTTATTTTCCTAGTCTTATCACCCTCTATACGCAATGTTATTTCATATATTTTATGGGGCTCGCTAAGTCTGGTGTCGGCAGTTTCAACCTGAATGTATTCATTCGTGTCCACTGTCTCCAGATGACTCATCAAGATCTTGCGCGCTATACTGATTTCTGCTGCACTGTCCAACATTGTCAATGCCCACTCCCCGTTTTTCAACTGTGTCCTCAGTATTCTCGGCATGGTTGATTACTCTAATACTGGCTACCTTTTTTTTCTGAAATTGAGATTTTTTACTCTGAGCAGGTTCCTTGTCTTTGGACTTGGTGTGCTCTCCTGGGTCTGACCGTCCTCTTCTTTCCGATTTCTGTGGAAAAGATCGAGAGGGACGTGTATCAATACTTTGATATCTATCAGGTTTTTTCTGATTATCCCTATTTCTAAGGTTATATCTTTTCTCAGAGGGCTCCCTCTGGGGAGACTGGTGTTCTCGAGTCGGAGTTCTTTCCCTCCGTCGAGGAGACCTTCCTCTGGACTGGGAAACTTTTTCCTTGGGAGTGGATTGTTTATTTCCATCCCAGCTCTTTTTAGGAGTGTTTAAATTATTTGTAATAAATAATTTTTCAGGATTTTCGAGCAGTTGGGGCTTTACCGGTTTTCCACCCAAGCTGTCTCTACCTAATTCTTCATAGGATTTTTCTATGATTTTGGCAAGCTCAATTGGATCTTTTATATCTGTTTCCTTCAACTTCTGGCGGATCGCCACAGATGCTGCTTCTCCTTTAATGTTGGCTAATAATATAGCCGAGACCTGCTTGAAGTCTTTCAGTAATTTCATACCTAGATGTAAAGCGGGCTCTGGACCGTATTCATTTTGAATCTGTTTTAGCACTTCTGGTATTACCGCCATAGACGGAACACCGTGTGTTTTTGTGTAAATGGAAGCAAAGACTGTACCCCAAGTGTCGCAGTCCTCCACGTGTGGTGCGATTCCCATAGGAAGGCAGATGGTCAAGACTCTGTGTTTCTCTATAGGGGTAGTATCAGGAAATACTGCCTCTATTTGAGTGATTTTCTGTGCTAACCAGAAAGGAATTTGTTTCCGTTTTACGGGTGTTTTACCAAGACATGACTGTATGTTCTGTGGTGTAATTTTATTAGTGTTCCCCTGATGAGGGGTCAGCTGTGGTACATTAACAGCTGGCTGGACTGTTGCAGTCCGCATTACATATTGGACTAATTGCCTATGTATTTTTATTAGTGTTTTTAGCTGTACTAACAGCTCTTCTCTAGACATTTTTGCAATGTCCGGATGTGGTGTGTAGCTGGCTAGAACCGGCCACGTTGCTCCTGGTCTACCTAGTGGACTGAGCCTGGTAATATGATCATTATGTTTTAGGGCACCATTAAACCAGAGCAGGTGCTCTTGGAATTTTAGTGGGATTTCAGTCTCCTCGAAAGGAGCGTACTCTTCCGGAGGTTCCTCTATTTTGTAATAGTGAAACTCTTTTGTTGTAGCGTTTGCCGCTGGAAAATTTATCCATGAATAGAATACCTCTGTCTGCCGATATTCGTGAGCCTCTATCACGAAAATTACTGTACCACCTTGTGGTGTCAGTCCGTTCTCTATAAGTTTTAAAGTTATAGATTTTCTTAAGTGGACCGGGATGATAATTGCATCCGGGTCTGTGTGTTCGGGACCCTGCTGAGTCGCATCTGCTGCGGCCCCAGTGGTTCCGTTTTCTCCTGGCATTGTATAAATGCAAGATTTGCAGAGTAGGTCTCCAAGGAGACAAAGATTAGGTGCACAATATTTTGGAACACTGTATCCTTCAACGTTGAATAAACCAGAGCATTACATAGGAATCTCTTCCTACTGAGTTCGGGCGGATTTTAACCTTTCACCCACTCCAGACGTCTATTGGAGTATTTACGGGAGAAAGGGGTCTGTGTGAAAAATGCACGACTGAGTTACTCTAACGTCTTGCGTTAGTTTATCGCCTTACCAAACGTTGGGCGCCATGTAGTGTAGTTCCTAGTTTCCCACTAGGCCCTGCGCATTGGAATAACATAAACAGTAGTATCGACGTAGAAGTGCGGATCTTCCAGGCCTCTACTGACTATGCTAAACTTAATTGGGTTTGTTACCAACTAGCTCAGAGGTCACTGGAAACTTTCTTGACTGAATAGGAAGTGATCAGCTTCCCTGGCACAGACAAGAAGGGATTCAGTTTTCCAACAACCGTGCAACATGACAACTTTGTTCCTCATATTAAGAGTCAATCTCTAGGGTCGTGTGAAACAATAGACAGTTATTTTACTCAGTCAGGTTAGTGCAGTTTACTTTCACGATATGTAGAGAATAGAGAGACGGGCATTTGTCAATAAAGGGTTAACATTTATTGAACAGTCTTTCTTCTCATACAAGAGAAATGTATTGCCACAATTGCAAGACTTGTTATGATAAAAAGTACGTACAGTAAGATAAGTATTGCGAAATGATACTGTAAAAGCATTGATATGGTTTCTTAGCCATACAATGGTTTAAAAGTAATAAAACATATATACATTCATATATACATTAGGCTAAAATACTCAACTGGTGCTTCTAACTACGCCTACCCCAGTGTACCTGACCTAAGCCTAATACTTGGGAGGGGAGTAAGTAAGTAGCTTCAGTTTAAGTTGGTTTTGCCAAGGTTTGCTTCAAGAATTCTCACTAAGGGTTTAGTCAACACCATACCTCTGAATAGAATGATGGAGGTCTGGTATCTCCTTCAGGGGGAACTCGGTATCCCAGTCACCCGCGAGGGCAGACCAGAAACGCTGGAGCTGGATTTCTCGGCAGGAAAAAGACAGTGTCTCTCTTCAGCGCATCGAGGAGAAGGAGGGGGGACAGCGTCCGCGGGCAGCTGGCATCTGCTGGGCTTCTTCGCAGAGGGACGGCTGTTCAGCTCCTAGTTACACCACACCATTGTTCGCGCTTTAGCAGCGATAATGGTATCAGCAGCTCAGGCGACGGGCAGCAGGCTGCAGCAACAGGGGGGCTCCTGCAGACAGCTAGCAACAGGCCTGCTTCACCAACAGCAACGAGACAGCGTTTGCTTAAGGCAACGTTGGTAATATTTATACCTGACAGGTGCCTGGTTTGACGTAAGTTTGCTGGACATAAGACGTCAATTAAAGATGTCACTAGGAAGTGATAGCTATCAGTTGCTCATTAGAGTTCCATTACTAATCAAAACACAGCAAGCGGGGATTTCCAGGTTTGCTGAGTTTTTATCTTGTTGAAGAACTCAGAGTGTTAATCTAGGAATCTCAGATAGTGACTTCTGCTCTGTCATTGCACTAATTGGTTGCAAAGGAAGTGGCAGAGAAAACTATTCTGGAATGTGGCTCTGTTCGTGTGAGGCCAGAGATGACTTTCTGAATATCGCACTTGAACGGTTATGCCAATATAGGGAATAAATGGATTTATAGCCGAATAGGGGCATAAGGTTACAGTATCGATCAGGATCCTAGATAAGCACGCAACAAAAGTAATTTGAGTGGTGGATATATTAGTCAGTTATTTAGATTGAGAAGGATAGTGGACGGATAGAAGAGGGAAAAAGATTTTCATTTATATAGCGTTGCAACCCCTGATAGTGGACGGATAGAAGAGGGAAAAAGGTTTGCATTTATTTACCGCTTGCTACACCTGATGTGGTGTTGAAGCGCTTTTTCGGCGAGTAGCATGTTACTCAGCAAACAATAAATGATTAGTGATAAATTAGTATAGTGAAATATGAAAGTAATTTGAGTGGTGGATATGTTAGTCAGTTATTTGGATTGAGAATGATAGTGGAGGGATAGAAGTTGGAAAAAGGTTTTCATTTATATAGCGTTGCAACCCCTGATGGGCTGTTGAAGCGCTTTTTCGGCAAGTAGCACGCTACTCCGAAACCCATAAAGGATTAGTGGTGAATTCATATAGTGAAATTGGTGCTTTAACAAACATGTCATGAAATACGGACTCTTTTGGTCGCTGGCGAACTCAGGGTGGCACACAGAGGAGAACTGGAACCTTAAGTCAGCCCAGGCAAAAAATTTGAAACCAGACCCACGCTAGAGGAAACATAGAATAGAGCAATGGAGATTTCATGGTTGGGTCACTGCAACCTATAGTGCTCTGAAAGCAGCCCCCAGGAAAATGTTAGAGTTGAAGAATAATTATTCTAGACCTGGTGCAGGAAAAATGCAGGATGTCCTTGATTGTTTTCTTCTTACAGGAGTTAAAGTGCAACACACTTTCCCTACAATGAACAGAACTGAGGCACACAAACAGTGAGACAACATTGGCATATGTACAGAGTGTGATGAACTCATATGATATGGACAATCTGTGGACCTGAGGCACAAGGATGGACAATGCAAGAAGCCTGTGGCACATGGACAGAGTGTAGTGAACTAATTCTGAGGACATGAGGTACATGGACGAACTGTGTGGGAAGCTCATGGCTCAAGGACAGAGTATGATGAGCTTAAAGCACAGAGGGGCATATTCTCAAGGAGCTGTCCCCGAGTTAGTGGGACTTTATCACAGCCAAAGTCTCGATAAAATTTTCACCCCATTCACAAGCTGGTGCCAACAGCCCGTAGCACCAGTTTACCTGTGATAGCAGCCGCAAAAGACATTGCCCAAGATAACCTCCGCAACTATCGCTAATGAGATGCAGAGTAGGCGTACCCGTGCCTAAAGCCGCGACAACACCACTCCGCAATATTCTCAACGGCCAGCCAGATAGGCGAAAAACCACAAAACATTAGATAAGGCCCGTTAGCAGCAGGAAAGTAACACCTACTCTGGCCTGGTGTACAGTCGGACTACAACCTGCACCAGAAAAAGGAGCCAAGGCTAGAGCCACACCTGAAGAGCAACAGATGCCATGGAGCCACTGAACATGCAGGCCGGATACCCAAGAGGGCCACAACATCCACCGCCACCACCCTCAGGACCACCCCCCGGACCCCCATCGCCCCCTCCCCCAGACCTCACAGACCCAACACCATAGAATGGCACTTCCCACTACAGGCACAAAAGGACAACCATCCTCCGCATCCTGACCACCATTGTACACAGGCTGACGGTAACAACACATCGGACAACCAACATCCCACCTCAGCCCAGGGCTGCTGGCTGTGATGCACCTGTTGGCCACTGGAACCCTTCAACCAACATCCGCATGAGTTGGAGGAGTCACACAGCCAGCCCAATCCAAGTCCCTCCCAACGGACATGGATGACACCATCAGCTTGTTACCCCACTATCTATACATCCGACACACTGCGCAGGAACAGCTGGAGACCACGCAAGGCATCTATGCCACAGCTGGCTTCCTGCACGTGTCAGGGTGTAATTGACCGCACACATGTCCTACTTGTGCCCCCTGGCAACACTGCACACAATAAGCACAACAGAAAGTGCATGTATCCCACCAATGTCCAGGAAATATTGGACCACCGAGGAATCTCCGCCAATGTCGTCGCCAACACCCCGGCAGTGTGTATGATTCCTACACCTCCGGCAGTCCATCATCAACCTGCGCTACCAGGATTGCACCCACGGAAATGCACTGCTTGTTGGCCAATACCAAAATGAACACACCACACACCTCAACTCCACAATCATGCAACTCACAACACAGGAAATGCACACATTACAAGCACACATAGAACATGCAAACCCACCAGACAAGACAGAAGAACTTACTGTGGGAACCTGGGCTAGCCATGTACATTAACCATCAATGGCATGGCACCTCAGCCACACAATAGCAGAATGTGGGAAGAGGTGGGGTCCAGGCATGTGACCCATGAATGAGAAGGTACACAATGCCAAGTGTGGGGTGGATGTGCTGGATGGACTGCAGTATGCAGACCACACACATATCCATGTCGACACACACCGCTGGTGTTTGGAGTGTAGTGGACAGTGGACGCAACCATGTCACCCCAGCCAGTGGGGAGGAATGCAGAAATGAAGCTTGTTACGTCCCCCGGTAAGCGTGAGCGGAGTGGGCTGGCCCGGCGTACGCCAGCCCAGTGTAGGGGTGTGAATTAAAGGCACGTAACTCTGGGCGTGGTCCCCTTCTGGAACACCCAACGTCTCTGCCAAGGCAGCACCTCTCACCCTGCTGCAAGGATGACGCCGTGAGCTGAGTTGCCAGTGATCCTGTGCACCTGCTGCTCTCCGGGAGGCTGGTCCCCGAACCAGTCTTGCCCGCCCCTGCGCACCCAGGCCTCAATGTCCACCTGCCGACACCGGTGTGTGTCAAAGAGGACCCACCAGTGCTGGTGCAATCTCCAAGCCTGAGGCCTGTGACCTTGGCAGTCACCTCCAACCATCATGGTCTCAGCAACACAGGCCCACAGTACTCCTTACTTGTTGATGTACTCCACCGGCATGCACAGCGGACAAGTAGGTCACACATTTGGAACTGAGTCTTGATTACACCATGACAGAGCACATTAATTATGGCTGAGTGTATGTCACTATACACAATTCGACGTGGTGCCACCAGGCCTTAGTAGTACATCACAAACCAAAAGATTCTGTGGGCCCACGTGGACTACTGCTCTCGGCCTACGCCACGCTCAAGTAGGACACAGAATTGGAACTAAATATCAATTATGCAAAGGCAGAGTACATATCATTGCACGCAAGGAAAGGCATAAGAGGATGACGCGTTGCATTTTGGCGGAAAAAAAGATCATTGTTACGGAGGCGAACGAACACTACCAACAACTGCCCTGGTGTCACTAGCTCTGTGCATTGCGGGCCTACGACACGTGGCTGCATGCCACTGCTGACCGCTGCCTCCGGCCTACACTGTTGTGCAGTAGGTCAAAGAGTCTTGATTTAGCAATGGCGGAGTTAATATCAGTGTACCGGCATCATCGCAGAATACATCCCCTCTCAGCCCCGGTGCCATTAAGTCTGTTACCCGACATTCTTGAACATTCTCTGGTCGTACATTGGTGGTGTCTGAGTCTATGGACTAGGGGGTAGTTTTCATCCTCATGTAGCTGATGTCGAATTGGTTGTAGCAACGAGGCTGTCGCTTTCCACTCCACCATTTGCTGCTTCCGGATAACATCAGACCTTCCGCATCATGCCCTGGAGGACACCTTCCACGGTCCCCCGCAACCCTCCACCACATCCACCTTCGACATTGATGAGAACCATCCCAGTCCGTGTCGCCCTACCTCAGTGCACCGCAAGTCACCGTCCCGTGGCAGGGTGCCTGTGGCGGCCGCTGTACATCTGGGGCCACTAACTCTGTGCTGGGCAGGTCCGAGACCCCTTCTTCTGAGATATTGGATGGCCTCTGAGGCGATGGCCTTGGGGTCATCAACCTCATGTGTCTATGGCACTGTGCTGTCCGCTGCCTCCGGCCTCAACTGCGGCCCACCAGGGCTCACACATTAAATTGAGTCCTGACCGGCCTGGACATCGCATCACCGCAGGAGGCACACACGGCCATTGCCAGGGCCACCTCCAACCGCCATCTGCCAGAGTCGAAACAGTGGTACTGGCAGACTGACAGAGTTGCTAACACCTGTTGTGGATGCCATCATCTGCCTGATCGCATGCTCAGCACTCCAGGTGCCACTAACTCAGTGTACCACAACCCATGGACCGTTACTGATTGAGTTTTGTGTTGCTGAGAGATTGCGCAGCAATGTCACCTTAAGCAGTGTGGGAGACCTGGGACGTTGATGAGGAAGATGATGCAGGTCAAACACACCCCACTGCATCTGCATCAGGAATATTTTGAAGGGACACAACCCTAGACATTTTCTTCACATGAGCGCGCTCAGCTCTAGTGCCCCAACCTCAGAGCACTGCAACTCACTGACACTTCTGTTTGAATGTTTGGTGACCTCTGTACTTGCTCCGGCTCCCTCCATGTTGCTCAGCAGTTGACTCTGCTGTGCTGGTGTTTTCAATTTACGTTGCACTGGTGTCCACTGTTCAAGTGGTTGCCAGCACCAAGCACTCCGTGTGGGCTGGCTTACACTCACCTCACACACATCCAGCAATGGCGTTACTGTACATGTGGCCCTGCCAATAAATGTTCATTAAACCTATATCTCCCTTAAAACCCTACATACCCTTTACACCTCCTGCAATGACAAATGCCCACAATGTGGGACCACTGAGACAAATTTTATACATATGAGCCGGTTTTGCCCCTCCCTGACTCCTTATTGGGAAACAATAGTGAAGGACGTCAACGAGCCAACCGGTGGAGCATTCCTCTTATAATGAAGCAAATACAATTAGGCTTGATTCCATCCCCCTCCCGGAAGAAACATTGCAGGCGGTTTATGCTGCTATGTCTAGTCATTTCTGAGAACCAGATTGCTATCCGATGGCTGAGCTCAGATCCCCCTAAACAGGTAGACAATGTTTAACACAAAACTTTTTCCCCGCAGGAAAATACAACGCAGTCGTTACAACAACCGCTTTGTCATTCCGCATACCATTACTCCGCAAGTTCGAAAAACGACTTGCAGAGGAGGGAGAAAGTGTTGGATTTACAATCCAACACCTTCCCTACTGCTCGCACAGACTGGAGTTGGAATAGTAAATTATACTATTCCAACATCCTGCGCCCGCCCCCCCTCCGCAAGTCGTTGTTACATGCGTTGTAAAGGCATGCATTGTAATGGATCCTGCGTTGTAAAAGTTGCGATGTAATGGTAGTGCGTTGTAAAAGTTGCGTTATTACGGGTGTTTCCCCCCACAGCAACACCAATGGAGCACCCCTTTCACAGAGTAATGCCTGAAAGGGGGCTATATTCACAAGGCCATGAAAAGCCTCGCAGGGTGGCTTTGCGTGGCCTTATAAATATGGGCCAGCACACTGCGCCACCGGAGCATTAAAAAATTGTGACGCTCCGGTGGCGCAAGGTGTTTGTAAATATATCCCGAAGTATTTTGACTCTCTATGGAGATTACTGTTTGTATATGATCCCCTTAGCCAAGTCACAGCCTGGTTGGATTTTGGGCAGCATGCATGCCATAAGCTATATGCAAGGCAACTGGAATTATGCAGAAGTTAAGCATGGGCGAATTTTGCGAATCTCGCGTTCGCGAATTTTGCGGATTTGCAAACTCGCAATCCGCAAAATCCGCGAATTCTCGCGAATTTGCGGATTTTTTTTTTGTGTTCGTGTGGGTTTCTGCCAGTTCGCGAGTGTTTCGTACAATTTCGCAAACGCGAACTTACCTGTCGGGTCGCAAGTTTTGCGAACTTGTTGTTTCTAAGTGTCCAGCCTGTTTGGGACACTCTTCTTCATCACTGCCACCCTCTGTCACCACTGCCACTCTCTGACTACTCATGCCACCCTCTGGCCCACCCATGCCACCCTCTGTTTCATCACAGCACCCTCTGGTTGTCCAGTGTACATTATTGTGGCAAAGCAAAGCACACCTTCCCTGCCTCAAGTGACCTGAATTAATTTGGGGCTGATTAATGTGTCACAGAATATTTTTTTAACTGGCACCTGCTTCCTTAGTGCTTCCTGATTAGTGATCTTTTGCACTTGCTAAGTGCTTTCATTGTTGCAAAATTAGTTACAACACCTGCCCTGCCCCAACTGACAATAATGAATTAGGGGCTGATTAATGTGTCACTGGATTTGAACTTCCAGCCTGGCTCCTGCTTGTCTCCCTTAGCTGTAATTCAGGACCTTTGTGGCATATGTGTAACTATTCTGAGGGTCAGAGCAGGGTCACATAATAGTTGCAAGTAGGCAACTGAACTCTGGAGGGGCCCCTCAGGAAGCACTACAGGAAATGGCTACTAATGATGAGCTTGAACTTTTGAACCTGGTAAGTAGTTTCAGTTTTGCTAAGATCGTATTTCTGCAATTTAGCGCTTATTCGCGGGGCGCGAAGTTGAACTGGGAAGCCGCGAACTCACGCGAACAGTGCGAGCAAGCCATAAAATCCGCTGCTCGCGGATTTGCGGATTTTGCGGGAAATTCGCAAATCTCGCGGATTGCGAATTTACCGAAAATCCGCAAAGTCCGCGAGCGGAACGGATTTTCCGCCCATTCTTAGCAGAAGTGGAGGACCAAATTATGCGGCAGGGTTGACTAAATATGTGGCAGGAAAAGACAAATTACGTGGTCTGATGTGGCACATTATGTGATAGTGTTGAGCACTATTTTGTCATTTTTACACAAGGTAACAGTGTCTGATTAAAAATGTCAACAAAAAACTATGGTAAGGGGGACCTGGGGGAAGTTAAAGACCAAGCTCTGGATACTCTCCCCAACGAAACATGTAAACAACAATGGTACCAGAGGGTCTCAAGAAGTGTGCCCAGAGGAAAAGAAAAGCCAACCCATCCCTGACCTCTACAGAGATGCGTCACAGAGGGCTCTCAACAGGATGAGGAAAATACCCATCAGTCACCAAACGGATCCGCCCTTCATCATTTGGGATTTTATCCGTACCACCCGTCTGAGAAGATCGGTGCCACATTCAGAGGTCAACCCGGTGGTAAGGGGGTTCCTCAACAAATACCGGCAATGTCAGTGTGGTAATAACACCTGGAAAACAAATAGCAAGTGCATATGGGCACCCGGAGCAATCAGGTGACCATATGCACTTGCTATTTGTTTTCCAGGTGTTATTTTTCACTTCACTCATTCCACATGGTGCAGTAGTTTTATTCATATTCTTGGTCCTGATGATTGCAAGGACGCAGTAGTCCCTTATTTGCAGAAACTAGTCGACCACGCTCACCTAAGGCGGTCCACATAACCAGACAGCCCTGGGTAACATTTTTAATATTGGTATGACAGGCACACAGAGAATAAAGTTTGTTTTGTGCTCTTTCTGAACCAATTTTAATACACCCCTTCCTTGGTTTCTTCACTTCCACACACTTTCCAACACTGCACACCCCAGTCCCATTTTTGGCCACTCATAACATCGAGAGGCATACCACACTGACATTGCCGGTATTTGTTGAGGAACCCCCTTACCACCAGGTTGACCTCTGAATGTGGCACCGATCTTCTCAGACGGGTGGTACGGATAAAATCCCAAATGATGAAGGGCGGATCCGTTTGGTGACTGATGGGTATTTTCCTCATCCTGTTGAGAGCCCTCTGTGACGCATCTCTGTAGAGGTCAGGGATGGGTTGGCTTTTCTTTTCCTCTGGGCACACTTCTTGAGACCCTCTGGTACCATTGTTGTTTACATGATTAAAAATGTCACCTCAATAGTACCAGTTAAATAGATAAATACAGCAATAAGCTGCTGAAAGATGACCAATCAACTCTTTGATGGGCCTTTCACTGCACAGGAACATGTGTTGCTAATTTTTTGTAACTTTTGGTGAGTTTGAGCTAGAAACATTATTTGGGGTAAAAGCTGCGGCATATGCAGTAGATTATAGTATATGTGGCAAATTCAGCAGATCCCCAATAATGTGAAAAAGTTGCCGCCGTAGAATCGTACAGTTCCAGTGGCTCTGGCTGTAAAGCATTTTCAGTTAAATTCCTTCGAGACAGAGAACGTGACATTTGCCAAACCTGGGGAACCTATTTTATTTCAGCAGCCCCATCGTTAGCACAATGCAGTCATCTGAAGCAGCGAAGTTCTTAATATGGCAAAACATATCTTGGAATAGGGCTGTAGAGTGGGTTCGGTTTCCAATTGCTTTGTGAATTTTCCAGAAAAAATATTCTGGAATGATTAAATCCATTTTTCGTCTAAGTTTTCAGAAGCAATCAGATTCTGGGCAGTGGCAAGTTAGTGGTACAAATTCTAGAGTCAAGCAGAACGTTTTGAATTGGTCAACCCAGAACCTTTACCCATAGGTCAGCACCCACCATTGAAGTGAGGCACCAGAGTGTGTTGTGAAGTCAACCATTTTTTAAAGAAATCCATCGTGTTCCTGAAATAAGTCTTATTTGGGGGATAAAGTACATATTGGTTATCAACACACAGGTTAAAATTGCCCATGAGAATGAATGTAGAAGCCCGTAAAGGTCACTTTCAGGCCACCATCTAGAAAGGCTTCCAAAATGGTATGTTTGTGGAAGAAAGTGATACTCTGCAATGTCAAGGCAGGTGACAGTGTCAACACATCAATAACTTACAGTAAACTGAATATGTTCTATCTCACTCCTCTTTCCTCCATTACACGGTTAGACACAGAGGCCTTTGGCAAGGTCAGAATACCACTCTTGTCAATTGCGTTAGACACCAAAACACCTCCACATAGGCCACGCTAGACAGAGTGGTACCAATGCTTATTTGTAAGAAAATAAGCACAAGGTCCTAACGCTTTTCTTTGGAGTTTGAGGTTGCTATAGACCAAGGCTGCTTAGTTTTGATTCCACCTCATGCCTCTTTCTTCTGCCACTCTGCACTTCCTTACCTCACTCTTGCAAGTTATTTTCCCGCCCTTCTTCCCTCTCTATGTCTCTATTTTTGTATATTTCTCTTCTTTCTCAATGTTCTCTCATTCTCTCCCTTGCTCTGCGTCAATCCTGATGATGAAAAATAAGTCCTGTCATGAACACTGAGTGCCCGACACGGCTAACACACTCACATTAACCACTGTAAGCTAAGCATCTGCTAACCTGATTCAGTGCTTTCTCGGTGGCATAAACTGCAGTGTAACTGCAACTACAAGTTAACTCCAGTGATGTCCTTTGCTTCATACACTTAAAGGTTGGTGTAGTTTGATAAGGTTGATTGGACGGTCATGCCCCTTGATCAACATGTAGTGCATGTGGTCCGTGAATATGGAGGCAATACCAGCGTCTTGCCGGAAGGCCTTGCAAGAGGTGCTTTAACCCCTTTGCTGTGGGGGTAATCCCCCCACGGTGTGGGGAGGGGGGGGCGCAGAGCTGCAGTGCTCGTAACAAGCCCAGCTAGTCATGAGTCATAGTGGAGCTGGGCTCATCACAACTCCGCCCACTGATTAATTCGCCCGCACAGAGGAATCAATCGCGTGTGGGCGGACCGTGGACGTTATGACGAGCCCAGATTGTCATGAGCACAGCTCCTCTGTGACTCATGACGAGCTGGGCTCGTCATGAGCACGGAAGAGGTCAAATAAATGGGCCGTTACTCAGAGGTACTGAGTACAGGCACTTTTGGCTTTTAACAAGCGGAGTACAGGCACTTTTCCAGTGCCAAGGGGAGTACCAGTACTCGGATTCATAAGGTGGGTACTGGGTCGGTGCCTGAGGGACAGCGTGGGCCTGTTTATTTGGCAGCATGCTGGCCGTTTTGGCATCTGTCTGTATCATTCATCTGAACGGCCTGCTGGAGGCCGGCCACAGGGGCAAGTGGGCCTCTGCTCCCGAAGCTCTCATTGTCCTCAACCGCCCCCTGCTGGGCCTCCACGTTGGGTCGTCTTGTTAGTGTATTGGAAATCGGCTGCCAGGGGCACAGTGATGAGTGCAGCCTGAATGGGTGGGAGGGAAAAGAGCCTGCATAAGTGACTGTGCCGTTTTAAGCGCTTGGCCGCCCACTGAGGCCTGACTCACTTGCTTCTGCAAATCCACCCGCTCTACCTGCTCGGACATTGGCTGGGATAGGGTGGTGGAGATGGCCTATGCGGCCTGCCTGGAGCCCAGGTGAGGTGGGAGGAGGTGTACTGACCTGCCTATCAGAGGCCAGTATTGTTCTTCCTCTACCCTGCTGGACTCTGCATGCTCATGACCCTGCAGTGCGCACTGTCTGCCACTGCCAGCTCTCCTGCCGTGTGGGCTTCTGCTGAGGGAAGAGGAAGGAGAATGGGCTGAAAGAAGCTGAAGAGTGAGGGGGCAGAGATAGAATGAGCAGAGGAGAGTTTAAAGGGGGAAAATAGAGACAGAAGAGATAAGTGAAGATAGAGATGGGGAAGACATTGACACAGCAATGGAAAGAGTAAGAGAGGCGGAGATGGCAGATTAAAAATAGAAAGAGTGATGGTAGAGTATTATCGGATACCTTTGGGTAAATAGAGTGGGCAGCGAGAGAAATGGATATAAATGGGAGAGAATTGAGTGGGGAGGGATCGAGAGATTAGAGATGTGAAGATTGACAGATGGTATTTGTCTGCTTGTTTGTGTGAGTTTGCCTGGTTGTGTGTATGTTGGTGTGTGAGAGAGAAACTAAATCAGAGAGTAAGAGAATCAGGACACCCAGGAGGTATTTGAAAAGAAATGCGTTGAATGCTTGTTATTAATGATGCTATGCCAGTCGCTCGTCCTGGGGCACATTGATTCTTAGCCTGAAAGTACTGATAGCACTGCTGTTGATGGCTTGGCTGCATTCAGGGTTTAGAAGCTCCTTGCATTGTTCCCAGAAGTACTTCACACCGCCCTTAGCATATGTACCTCTTAATCTGCACATATGGAAAGTTTGAGACAACTGTCAAGGGCAATGCAGGGGCAAAATTAATACTCAATAGAAGTGTTTTCGATCATCATGTCTCACCCCGCCTCTGACCCCGCCCACTAGCCACGCGCCTAACTCAATCTTATGAGTACCTGCACTTATTTTTTTTCCATTTAAAGCACTGCTTGCAAGGAATCTTACAGCGTTGGGGCAGGATCTCTGGAAATTGACCTGGAGCCCGCTCTTAGGGATGGGGAGGGAATCAACAGCCTTATTCATGAAGCCGAAATCGGCTCGCAAAGGGCCAGATTCTGAGAATCTGGCCCTTTGCGAGTGCGATTTTTGCATTTGGGATTCATCATCCCAAATGCAAAAATCGCTAATTGCGATCTCGCAATTTTGCGAGGAATTACATTTAAGGAATCTCTATTTGAGATTCCTTAAATGCAATTCCTCATCCAATTTTGTTTTGCGAATTCGCAATTTCTGGCCGCAATTTACCGCGAGGTCAGACCTCGTGGTAAATTGCGAAAACTCAGAAAAATGCTTTTAAATGCATTTTTCTGAGTTGCATGTTACACACACGTGTAAACAACAAGGAGATTTTCAATTATAACCAGGGAAATTGGGCGCACACCAGTGTGTCCGCACGGTAGAGAGCACTATCAAGTGATGGGTATAGGCAAAAGGGCGAGCGGTAATCTCTCAAGACCGCCCAAAGTTGGACCCAGGGGATCCACACAAACAATAGAACAGCAATGCCCCTGCACTATACAATAGTGTAACACTTTATAGTAATGACATTAATGGCGAAAGATGATCAGTGAATACACATCCACATTTTCAAAGTGACTGTAGAGGATCAGTTACTCCAGGTTCAGATACAAGAGTTCCGTAAAAGAAAGAAAATGTTCAGTTCTTGGTGTAAAATAATAGGTTTATTGTTCCTTTGTTAATGCCAACACGTGTTTCATCGCAGGGAACCTACTGCGAATCTTCAGGGCTTCAAAGGAAAGTATGCCAATTTAAATCAGAGCGGTGCGCAACGTCCGTGTCAGGACGAAATTTTAAATAGTAGAACCATGTAGAGAAGAAGAATGTAGCACGCTGCCCGCGTGTTCGCGGAATCTTGTTCGGTTTTATGTGTGTCTATAGCCGGGAGGAGTAGACGATAATACGCAAGGTCTCTTGAATCAGGACATGCGTTCAATGCAGGCGAGTACACCTTCTTGGTCTTGGACTCTCTCTTGTGTTTCCCGGTGCCGTTTTCCGAGGACGGTGTACCTGCATATATTGTTTTAAGGTCCTAGCATCCCACCATCGAGAGTTCTCTTGTTTTTTTAGTTTTTCTAGTCTTTTGAATTTGTCTTTAAGTCCCTCTGTTCTAGGGGAACCAGAGTTGGCCGTGGCCGTATGTGTTGGTACGCCTTTGGCAAGATTCTCAAAAAGGTCCGTAGCTACCTTGTCTCTATCCATGTTAGTGGTAGAGAACGTGTGGGTGTATAAATACAGGTGGATGTTTATAGAGTTATTACGGAAGGGAAAAGGAAAAAGTGGTCTTAAGCGGGGGGCAGCCTTCTCTGGAATACAGTATATGTAAACAACAAGGAGATTTTCAATTATAACCAGGGAAATTGGGCGCACACCAGTGTGTCCGCACGGTAGAGAGCACTATCAAGTGATGGGTATAGGCAAAAGGGCGAGCGGTAATCTCTCAAGACCGCCCAAAGTTGGACCCAGGGGATCCACACAAACAATAGAACAGCAATGCCCCTGCACTATACAATAGTGTAACACTTTATAGTAATGACATTAATGGCGAAAGATGATCAGTGAATACACATCCACATTTTCAAAGTGACTGTAGAGGATCAGTTACTCCAGGTTCAGATACAAGAGTTCCGTAAAAGAAAGAAAATGTTCAGTTCTTGGTGTAAAATAATAGGTTTATTGTTCCTTTGTTAATGCCAACACGTGTTTCATCGCAGGGAACCTACTGCGAATCTTCAGGGCTTCAAAGGAAAGTATGCCAATTTAAATCAGAGCGGTGCGCAACGTCCGTGTCAGGACGAAATTTTAAATAGTAGAACCATGTAGAGAAGAAGAATGTAGCACGCTGCCCGCGTGTTCGCGGAATCTTGTTCGGTTTTATGTGTGTCTATAGCCGGGAGGAGTAGACGATAATACGCAAGGTCTCTTGAATCAGGACATGCGTTCAATGCAGGCGAGAACACCTTCTTGGTCTTGGACTCCCTCTTGTGTTTCCCGGTGCCGTTTTCCGAGGACGGTGTACCTGCATATATTGTTTTAAGGTCCTAGCATCCCAGCATCGAGAGTTCTCTTGTTTTTTTAGTTTTTCTAGTCTTTTGAATTTGTCTTTAAGTCCCTCTGTTCTAGGGGGACCAGAGTTGGCCGTGGCCGTATGTGTTGGTACGCCTTTGGCAAGATTCTCAAAAAGGTCCGTAGCTACCTTGTCTCTATCCATGTTAGTGGTAGAGAACGTGTGGGTGTATAAATACAGGTGGATGTTTATAGAGTTATTACGGAAGGGAAAAGGAAAAAGTGGTCTTAAGCGGGGGGCAGCCTTCTCTGGAATACAGTATATGTAAACAACAAGGAGATTTTCAATTATAACCAGGGAAATTGGGCGCACACCAGTGTGTCCGCACGGTAGAGAGCACTATCAAGTGATGGGTATAGGCAAAAGGGCGAGCTGTAATCTCTCAAGACCGCCCAAAGTTGGACCCAGGGGATCCACACAAACAATAGAACAGCAATGCCCCTGCACTATACAATAGTGTAACACTTTATAGTAATGACATTAATGGCGAAAGATGATCAGTGAATACACATCCACATTTTCAAAGTGACTGTAGAGGATCAGTTACTCCAGGTTCAGATACAAGAGTTCCGTAAAAGAAAGAAAATGTTCAGTTCTTGGTGTAAAATAATAGGTTTATTGTTCCTTTGTTAATGCCAACACGTGTTTCATCGCAGGGAACCTACTGCAAATCTTCAGGGCTTCAAAGGAAAGTATGCCAATTTAAATCAGAGCGGTGCGCAACGTCCGTGTCAGGACGAAATTTTAAATAGTAGAACCATGTAGAGAAGAAGAATGTAGCACGCTGCCCGCGTGTTCGCGGAATCTTGTTCGGTTTTATGTGTGTCTATAGCCGGGAGGAGTAGACGATAATACGCAAGGTCTCTTGAATCAGGACATGCGTTCAATGCAGGCGAGTACACCTTCTTGGTCTTGGACTCCCTCTTGTGTTTCCCGGTGCCGTCCTCGGAAAACGGCACCGGGAAACACAAGAGGGAGTCCAAGACCAAGAAGGTGTACTCGCCTGCATTGAACGCATGTCCTGATTCAAGAGACCTTGCGTATTATCGTCTACTCCTCCCGGCTATAGACACACATAAAACCGAACAAGATTCCGCGAACACGCGGGCAGCGTGCTACATTCTTCTTCTCTACATGGTTCTACTATTTAAAATTTCGTCCTGACACGGACGTTGCGCACCGCTCTGATTTAAATTGGCATACTTTCCTTTGAAGCCCTGAAGATTCGCAGTAGGTTCCCTGCGATGAAACACGTGTTGGCATTAACAAAGGAACAATAAACCTATTATTTTACACCAAGAACTGAACATTTTCTTTCTTTTACGGAACTCTTGTATCTGAACCTGGAGTAACTGATCCTCTACAGTCACTTTGAAAATGTGGATGTGTATTCACTGATCATCTTTCGCCATTAATGTCATTACTATAAAGTGTTACACTATTGTATAGTGCAGGGGCATTGCTGTTCTATTGCATGTTACACACACACATGTCCTTTGGACATGTGTGTGTGCAACACCTGTGTAAAATTTCATTTGAGGGGTGCTACAGGGTGTCCTTTGGACACCCCTGGCACCCTTCAAATCGCTATCTTATTTGCGATTAGCTAATTGCTAATCGCAAATAAGGAATACTCCCCATTCATTCCTATGGGTCTTTTGGCCCATAGGAATGAATGGCGAGTTATTCCTTATTTGCGATTAGCAATTTGCTAATCGCAAATAAGGATTATGTAGGAATATACAATTTCTACATGAATCCCGTTTTGCGAGTCCTTAATAGCGATTCGCTATGAATCGCTATTAGGGGCTCGCAAAACGGGAGAATGATGAATCAGGCTGCATGTTCACTGTCTATCAGCTTGGCGATCACAGAGGAATGTTTCACAGCTGAGCAAGCATTCAGCAGGGGGCCATTTTGCAGATTAGCCTTTTCCTGAGCCCCAGGAACCTTTATTTAATAGCTGGTTATTAGCTCAGAACCAAGGGATTCTCAGGTGGAAGCTTTAAACGAGCATTTAATGGGTTATTGGCCTAAATTCGCTGCAAGATCACACATGGTGTAAACGTGTCTGCCTTCCTGGTGTTGACCTGACAGGGCTGTTCCGCTTTGTGTCATTAGTGGAAGGTCTGCTCTTAGACCCCTGCCTGCTGAGTGAGAGTCTAAGCTTCTGGCCTGCTGCTCTCTGTGTTTTGTGCTTTATTGCTCTGCAGCGCCTGTATAGTGTTTTGTACCCCTGATGAGACTACAAAGCGCTCCAATTGTGTTCTGCTCCTAGGCGCTCTTTCAGAGTGCATGGCTGGATGTAGTATGTGCTATGAGCAGGGCCACTGGAAGTATGTGGCAGGAGGGGGATAAACTATGCGTCAGGGTTGAGTAAGTTATGAGTCAAGAAAAGGCGCATTATGTGGCATAATGTGCCACATTTTGTAATAGTATTACTTCATTATTTCATCTTTTTTAAACTTGGTAGCACTATCTGGGCATTGGTAGCACCTCATTAGCACCATTTTAATACCCACATTTTGAAAGAGGCAACACAAAGCTTATCAGTCCAGCTTTGTGAAGGACCTTTCAGTGCACTGCAACTTGTGTTGCTACATTTTAGTAACTTTTGAACTTTTTGAGTTAGAAACATTTTTTTTGTTGTTGAAATCTGCAGATTATGTGGCAGATGATGGATTGTGTGGCAAATGCGCCACATATATATTTCTGTGAAAATGGCAGCAGCCGCACAATCGCATAATTACAGCGGCCCTGGCTATTGTGTGTGTGGGGGGGGGGGGGGGGCTGCTGGTTTAGGTGCACAAGGCTCAAAGGCATGCCCCAAAGATGGTGCGATATTTGCCGCTGCACATAGCCATGAAATGTTGCAGAGTGTGAACATGGGTGAATATACCAATATTAGTGCAGCCTTATCTGATTATTGTGAATATAGTGATAGGAAGAGCTATATTTTCTATGGGATTCAGCTTTACGGATCTTTTTCAGTTCTCTTTGTACAAGCAGACATTGAATTCCAGAGTTGGGTGGCATTTTTGCCTAAAGTCTTTTGGCTGCCCCCTTGTAGAATGCAGGGGTTTTATGAGGCGCTTTGTTTGCTCATACCATCTCTGAGATTCAAGGCTGTTTCTCTTTTTACTCCTTCAGTTATGGCTTGTGAACAGGATGTCATCACCTTCGTGCCATCTGCTCATATGGGGAGAGTGTGCAATTTCTATAAGGCTGGAGAGGAAAAAAAAACTAAGGATGCTTGGAGATGATCAGGGCTGGGTTGGCCATTGGGGCTGGAGGGGCATGGAGCCATTGGAGGCTTGTCTTTCAAGAATGACCGCCGCCTCTGCTACCTCTGTCCTGGGGGGGAGGGGGGGAGAGAGAGAGAGAGAGAGAGAGAGAGAGAGAGAGAGAGAGAGAGAGAGAGAGAGCGAGAGAGTGAGAGAGAGAGAGAGAGAGAGAGAGGGAGGGAGAGAGAGAGAGAGAGAGAGAGAGAGAAAGAGTGAGAGAGAGAGAAAGAGAGAGAGAGAGAGAGAGAGAGAGAGAGTGAGAGAGAGACAGAGAGAGAGAGAGAGAGAGAGAGAGAGAGACTCATGTCTTTTTTATACCATATTTATCCCTTTCTCTGTTTTCCTATCATCAGCTCCCTGCTTCATTTTCACTTTTCCATCTTTCTCTCTTTTGCTCTCCGTGAGGTTCTAATTACGAAAAATAAATCCTGGGCCTCAAAAATGAATGCTGGTGCCCAGCGGTGACCGGCACAGGTAAACGCAGTGATAGGGGGGGCTCAAGTTGTGTTACGCCAGTGCCTGCTGTGTCACACCACACTTACCTGTGCCGGCCGCCACTGCTTGTGCCCATCACCTGCAGCCACCCGAGCAAATTACAAACTGTGGGCCTCACGCACTATAAACGTGGTCACCAAAAGCAATCACAATCTCGCACTGATTCTTGGCGACCACTGAATTATTTTAGTTCATCGACCTATCTACAAAGAGGTCACTTCACAAAAGAAGGAATTCGAGTGGGTCACAATCTGACCTACCTCATGACTATTACTGCAACGGCCACATAATACACCAAAGGCCCGATGTAGGTAGGGCTTTACCGATCGGTATCGGCCGAAAATACCGATTTTTGGCCCTTACCGATCGGTAAACAGCCATCGAGATGTAGGGAACCAAAAACAGAACGAATCGGATAGAAAACCGATTCGGAATGTGTACCGAACGTGAATGAATCCGATACGTACATACCGAAAATCGGATATGTAACGAATCGGAAAAACACCGATTCGGTTACAAAGACCGAATCGGTCCATGTACCGATTCGTTAGTGACACCGATTCGGAAAATCACCGATTCGGTCCCACTACCGATTCGTTAGTGACACCGATTCGGAAAATCACCGATTCGGTCCCACTACCGATTCGTTAGTGACACCGAATCGGAAAATCACCGATTCGGTCCCACTACCGATTCGTTAGTGACACCGATTCGGGAAATCACCGATTCGGTCCATGTACCGAATCGGAAAAAATACCGATTCGGACATGATCCGAATCGGAAAACATGCCGATTCGTATGAATCTCCGATCGGGAAATACCCCGATTCCGACAGTTGGGGAGATGTAGGGAGGCACAGAAACACCGAAATCGGCTCAAAATCGGTAGAATTCACTCGGTATTTACCATGGATTGCAATCAGGTGGTAACCAACTCCAACCCATATAAACAGTCCCAAAATGCATTGCAACTTGCAGGATGGCAGCTTTCTATGTCATTGCGAGGCGGCTACGGCTACAGCAGGAAGGACAGAGGGAATGGCTAAGAAATGAACAGGTCTACAGACAGAGGATAACCCTGTTCATGCTCACTGAGGCTGAGATCCTACAGAGATACAGGCTGGACTCTGACACCATACTTGAGCTCATCAGGGACCTTAAGCCATACTTGGACCACCACACCCCAAGGGCACACGCCATCCCTGCGCACGTCCAGGTGCTATGCAGCCTACACCTGGTAGCGTCTGGCAGCTATCAAAGTGGAGCAGCAGCAGCAGGAGGGGTGAGCCAGAGCAGCCTGTCAAGGTTCTTCCACATATTCCTTGACGCCATGATAGACAGGATGGACCAATACATCTCTTTCCCTGCAACCCACGCAGAACTGCTACAAACCAAAGCGGACTTCTACCAGATGGCACACTTTCCCCAAGTCATCGGTTGCATAGATGGCACGCATATTCCGATTTGCCCACCAGCGGACACCGAATACATATACCGCAATCGGAAATCGACACACACCATCAACGTGCAGGTGATCTGCAATGCCAAGTGCACCATCACAGACCTGGTAGCAAAATTTCCAGGGAGTACCCATGACTCCTATATATTCCAACAGAGCGGCATATATGCACGGCTGATGGCTGGCGATTTTGGAGAAGGATACCTCCTAGGTGAGCCACATCATCAGACCCCCATAACACATAGTAGGTAGGTGTAATACATGTATGCATGTGTCTAATGTGACCCCTTTCTCTTCCAGGCGACAGTGCATATGCCCTCCGCTCATTCATACTCACCCCCTACCTCAACCCCTCCACACCCAGCCAAAGGAGGTATAACCGGGCCCACATACGCACCAGGAATGTTGTTGAACGGACCTTTGGCATCTGGAAAAGTAGATTCAGATGCCTGCACAAGAGTGGAGGTGCAAGGCAGTATACCCCCATCACCTGCTGCAAGATCATAGCTGTATGTGCAATGTTACACAACCTTGCGGTCAAGAAGGGCACTGAGGTGGAGTTGTCTGACTACGAGGACTATGACGACGACGAAGCTGTGCCACTGACACAGCCAGCTGGGGTGTGTACGCCATGTGATGGCAGATACAGACGTGAGGAGATCACTGAGAACTATTTCTGACTGAGTACAGATGCAAAGACAGCTAAATGTTGCTTGGAAAATAAAATTTTTAATAGTGATGCACCACAGTTACATCACTGAAGTGCATCAAAAAATGGAGTCTGTCAAAACAAATAAAGTCCAGGGTCCTGGTATGATCATCCCCCCTTGCCAGCCTATTTTTTGGCCCGCTTTCCAGACCCACTGGGGTGTCCCCCGGCCCCCTCCGAATGGCCTGCAGCATCAGCGGATCGCCTGGTGCTCCTCCTTGGCTCTGATGCAGCGCTGGCCGGGCTGCTGCGGCTGCTGCTGTCTCCAGCATCACCCAGGTCCAGGGCAGGATTGGAGGCGGCGTTTGAAATTAACATGGCCTCCATGGCCGTGGTGATCCTGGCCATCCCCCTGGTCAGCTCAGCCGTTTGCTGACTCTGCACCGACTCCTGATTTGCGCTTCGAATGCACAGCTGGGCGGTCGCCGCTGCAAGGCGGGCCATGGCCCGGTTGAGCACCCGGGCATCCCTCCTGCGCGCAACCTCATGCTCCTCCTGCCTGGCAGAGGAGTGGGTGATGGCAGTGGTCAGCCTGCCCAACCCTGCTGCCACCTCCTTGTTGCTGTCCACAACAGCCTGGAACCCCTTCACCAACTCCCCCATCTGCAGGTTGTGCTGCAGGAGCTGGCGTTGGCAGGCCATGGTGGATCTGGCCTGTTGGCGCTGGATTTTGACCATCTGGCCCTCCAGGCCCAGGAACACACTGCCCTCCCGTGCTGGTGCAGCAGTGGTGGTGGTGGTGGTGGTGGCACGGCGTCTGGCACTGCTGCCTCCGGCCTGCTGAGTGGGCTGGGGTGCCACTGGTGGTGGTGTGGTGCTGGCCGGTCCCGGAGCCCCTGCTCCCAGGACAGGTGGAACGGGTGGCAAGGCCACGGTTGTGGCAGGAGCTGTTGTCGGCGGAATGGTCTGCCTTGTTGGGGAGTTGTATGGTGAAAATTGCAAGGGGGGTGAGCTGGGCAGTACTGGGGAGTGCACTGCCTGGAAATCAATCACCAGGACTCCCTCCATTCCAAGCCCTGGGGTGTCTCCTTCCTCATCCTCTTCCTCCTCCTCCTGGCCAGGCTGGCTGGTGCTCGGCCCTGCCACTGCAGTATGTGATGTCGAAGCTCCCTCTGCTGCCACAGTGGTGCCGCCTGATGGTGCCCCTAGGTACAAAGAAGCATTTGTAAACTGAGTGCCGATGTATTACAGTCAGTACAATTATGGCATTCCACATGTCCTTGCATCTCCTTACACCGTGTCACACTGTTTCCTGTCTTGTGATTCTGCACTGACATATTTGGCTAACTTCTGCTGACTACATGTACCATGATGCTTGTCTCTTGTATGTTGGTGACAGTACAGTGCTGGTGTTTGCCTATGCATTGTGTCTAATGGGGAGGTGTCTGGTAGGGTGTGTCATGATGCGCATGCTTCTTACCTGTAGCTGTGGCCATCGCAGTGCTGTCCAGGGTCCCGATCCCTACAATGCTCTCCCTCTCGATGGTGCTGGAGACAATTTCCTCCAGCTCGGTGAGGGGTGGCGCCGGGTTCTTGCCTCCTCCGGTGAGTCCAGCCTGCCTTTGGAGGTCGGCCAGCTTCCTCTTGGTGAGGCTGCGGAGGTCATAGAACCTTTTCTTAAGTTCCTCAATGGACCTGGGGGTGACTCCAGCAGCATTGACCTTCTGGGCGATGTCTGCCCACAATCGCCTCTTGGTGCTGTCTGGCACGTTGAGGGACAGCTTGCCAAAGAGCTGCCGGTGCACCCTCACCACCTCCTCAACCAGCACCTGTAGTTCTGTGGTGGTGAATTTGGGCTTCCTCTTTTGGGAGGACTTCTGGCTTCCTGCCTGATCTGCCATATTCTCTTGCTCCTGCTCAGTCTGCAACCTCCTTCTCCCACTGCTGCTAAC
The DNA here is from genome assembly GCF_964263255.1 of Lissotriton vulgaris. Taxonomy (NCBI): domain Eukaryota; kingdom Metazoa; phylum Chordata; class Amphibia; order Caudata; family Salamandridae; genus Lissotriton; species Lissotriton vulgaris. The sequence continues at coordinate 796,052,293 of NC_141697.1, forward strand.
TGTGTGTTGGGCTCAGGCAGGCTTTCCAGAAACTTCTAGAAACTTCTTAATTGGCTGCACCTGCCAGGGTTGCCACTCCCTGTTTGGGTGGGGGAGGGGGAGCCACCTCATTGGCTGAATCGCCTATTGCCGAGTCTGCTTTTACCGATTCGGTAAAATCCGAATCGGTAAAATCCGATTCGGTATTATCCGATTCGGTAAAAGCCGAATCGGGTCATGCAATGCATTCCTATGGGCTTTTTCGCCATGGGTCTATGATTGCCGATTCGGTTTTTACCGAATCGGCTTTTACCGATTCGGTATTCGCCGAATCGGAAATATCCGATTCGGTGGTAGCCGATTCGGTATTTTCCGATTCGTTGTTGGCCGATTCGGTAATTTCCGATTCGGACCGAGCTGAATCGGAACGTACCGAATCTCATTACCGATGCCGACCGAATCGGTTTTCAGTCGGTATTTTTTTCCTACATCTCGTTTTCCGATTTCAGAATACCGATTCGGCCCGCCTCGGTATTTTGAAATCGGAAAATCCCGTTTACCTACATCGGGCCCTAACTGTCATATCATTTGCAAATTGGAACAGAAAAAATGCATCTGACTGCAACCAACAGATCTAAACTTAATTTATGAAAACGCCCCATATGGTGCAACACAGTGGAAGAGATGCTTTTCAAATGATAACTGGCCACCTTTCAGTTTCTGGTTGCTGTATTCGGGTGATAAATTAGTAGCAATGAAGCGCAACTGTAGCACAGGCAACAATATAGTGAGTTACAATGAAAAAATAACAACATAATAGTGTCACAGATTGTGGCAGATAATGCCACATAATTTCCCTTTTTAGACACCTAATTTAGTTAAACTGGCTCCATGCACTGATCCCCAATGCCGCATAATTCCAGTGCCCTGTGCGTGGCTGAAGTGAGTTTCACTGAAAGAGCCATGTGTGCATCTTTGTAACATAATGGTACAGAGGATGTGGCATAAGGCTCCAGCAGTCGCCTTGGAAGTTGAGAAACCGGTTCGAGCCTGGGCAGGGCCTCTCAACATCATATGATCCTGAGCAAATCACTTATCCTACCCTTGCCTCACAAAATGAATGTATCCCTCTGTAACAGCAACTGATACTCAAGTGAAGCGCTGTGATACCCTTTGGGTCGAGTTCGCGCTATATAAAACTCCGGGAAGAATAAAAGGCAAACAATAGCATGAAGGAGGGGTGTGCAGGTTTGGAACGAGGTGCATTGACGGAAGCACGTGGGGGCCTGTAAACCGAATAACCGGCTGCAAGGGAGCGCTGTGAGGGGCCGGAGCTCTGGGTTTCTCATAAAGTGGCCACGGATTGGAAAACCTGCTCTCTGCGCGAAGCCTCCCTTCTTTAGGACTGTGGAACCTGAGAGCTGTGTCTGCAGGAATGGGGCCTGCCTCCTCGTAGCAGCCAAGTCTGCTATCAATTAGGCACTGAGCAGGGCAGAAACTCAAGTGCAATTCCCCAGAGGGGAGAGGGGCAGCACTCCCCCGCAGACGGCGTTTCCTCTGAAGGAGATTCTTTTGGGCTGTCTCTGCGTCCATGAAAAGAGTTCTTTGTACTCGTCAGCAATGGACGCGCCTCGAACCGCGTGGGCACCCCCTCTCTTCTCTGCCACCCCTCCAGCCTGCTGACCTTTCAGGTAGCGGGGCTGTCACAATCATTAATGAAACCTCACCTCGCTTTTCACTTTCCTTCTCTACTCATCTTTGGGGTGAGATGCAGTGCCCTGGACAAATCCCCCCCGACCACCTCTCCCTTACCCCCGAGCCCAGAGGCGGTCAAGCAGTAAATTCATAGAGCCTTAGAACCAAGGCAGGAGTCTGGATTGTACCAAGAGTCATCAAAAGAGGGGGCATGTAAATCATTCAGAAAGCCGTACTTTAAAGACACTTAAAATTCTGCAAAATTAAAAACCTTTTGTTTCTTTAACATGTGTGCTTCAGTTAGGGTGACCAGGTATCCCAGATTTGTCGGGACAGTCACAGTTTTCACCATCTGATGATTCTGATCTGACCCTGCAGATTTCGTCAAGTTGAGTTCATATCACAGTTTTCACAGAGATCGAGTCCACTGTGGGGGGTACTTTTTTGCGTGTCTCGATGTAGGACTAGTTAACAGTTTTTATCAGAAAGCAATTTGAATACTGGGTGTGGTACTCACTCTGTGTTTTTTCTATGTTGATGAATACTGTCATTCTGTTCCCTTGGGTTGATCTAAAATTGTAGTCCTTCTTTTATTTTTGCGAACTATCCCAGTTTTTCGGTTTTCCAATCTGACAGATCCTCCAAATAGCATACCTGGAACGAAAATACCAGGTAAGCAAGAAAAGTAGAAACATAGCAGTGTAGTGCCGCTCTTCATGTTAACTTCACAGAGTGGGCCTGCTTCCTCCATGAAGGTAGTAGACAGAGGTATGCTTATATTGTTGGAAAGTTAACCACTCAGAAGGTGTCGGGTGAAGGAGCCCACATTGGTGTCTAGTGTTGAAAAGTGACTCAGCTGTTGTGTTTCTTCTCTTAGCTGTTATGTTTATTTAAGGTCTTGGGAATCAAGTATAACAACATTTTCAGAGTGAAACTCAGCTTCTTCAGATGAAGGCTGCTGGAGCTGCATACGGACCACATTTATGGTATACAACGTTTACAACGAAGTTTGTACAACGCACTACCATTACAACGCAGGCATTACCACGCATACCATTACAACGCATTGCGCTGGGGGGCGCTCTAGGATAGGGAATACGTTTAATTTTCTATCCAACACCTTCCCTAGTGTCCACGGGGACTGGAGTTGGAACAGAAAATTATACTTACCACTATCCAGCACCTCTAAGCGCTATGCGTTGTAACGGTATTCGTTGTAAATACCGCGTTGTAAAGGTATGCGTGGTAAAAGTATGCGTTGTAACGTCATACATCCCAAATTTATATTCTGGTGCAAGAATTGGATTTTCTGCCATCACCTGTGATTAGTTTTGTAGAGTTGCGGAAATTCCCATCTCTGTACATCTTCACTACAATGTATTTTATTTAAAAGGTTTTATATAGCGCTGGCTAGACCCAAGGGTATCAGAGCGCTTTACGATAGTTAGGTGATGACAAAAAAATTGCAATATAACATTTGTGCAACAAGGTAAAAAGCAGGACAATTAGAGCAACGTACAAAGTTCAGTATTACCATGGGATTATAGATAAGAAATGACAATTGGACCATAGGCAGTATTGAATAGTAAGATTACAATGGATGTTAGAGGATGAGGGGGGTGGGAGTACCAAGTAGGGGGGTACTGAGGGGGGAGATGGGGAGGGCGATAGCATGCAGGAGTAGGTGGTAGTTCAAGAGAACTTGAGGGGGGTAGGGTAGAAGTAAATACAGGAGTGGAAAACCCAGAAATTAGTTTGCACTCATCAACAAAGTGGAACCCTAAAATTAGTAATTTGTTCTCAACGCGTCCCTATATGTGGACCAAAAGTAGGCCTGGGTGATATTTTTACTAGGCAAGCGTAATATTGTGTAATCACCCTTTTTGGATTATGAGTATCTCGCATAACTTTTGTTCGCAATCAAGGACACTTTTTCGAGGAAGACTGGTGTGACCATAACATCTCTTGGGCCAACTTTAAAACTGATGTGTACCATAGCTTAAAGGCATTTTCTCTCACTCCAAGGTCCTCTCTGTATCTTGTCTGACTTATGTGCTCAAGATATACCATCCAATACAATTCTCACACAGATATAACCGGAAGATGAATTAAAGATAATGAGTATAATTTTCATAAAAAGGATGCAGCGGTCGCTTTGAAAACAACTCACAAATTCATGCACCTCTACTTGAAAGGAAAGTAGCCTTTTGTTGGCTTGCCGTATAGTAAATCCTAGCGGTATTCTGTCTGTAATTACTGGACTTACTCATTGATCATGGAACAGGTTTATCGATTACTTTCCCAGAGCTGATACTCAAGGCTTTTGGTTTAAGCTCCTTCCAGAAAAAAAAGAATTATGTTACGGAAATTTATAGACTATTTATCTGCAAATTCTCTGGCAAGATTGCCCCAAACTATTCTGTTTCATCCAAAAAAAACTGATGCGGAAAACCTTCACAGTTTTCCAGGCTACATTTACTTTGGCACCGATCCCGGGACGTTCTGCTCTGGGGTCATTTCCCCCCCTCTTTGACAAAAGCCGGCTTGCTGAGAAAAAGGTAACCTTGGTGAGCAGCAGTGTATCAAGAGACATCAGTTTTCAGAATACTTCCCACAGATCATTAAAATCTTACTTTTTCTGTGATCAACAAAGAGCCAGATTCAGAAATACATGTACATATATCTTTACCGTTTATAGTTTTGACAGTGAAACCACTAAGTGTTCCTGGAGGAAAAATGGAAAAGCTGACAAGGCTTTCCGGCATTTAGGTCTTACCATCAGAAGCAACTATCTCACATTGTTTCCACACCACAGAAGAATTCTGGTAGACAACATACAAGGATTAGTGCACTATCTCAAAAAAGGAAAAAATTCAAGCCTGTGCGGGTGTGGGCTTATTTTCAAAAACCACGCACAAGAAGAGATGTGTTGTATTACGTTGTAATTATATTTATGTAGGACGTCATCATATCCCGGCAGAGACGTCAAAGGGCATTTGAGGACAGGTAAGAGACCAGGGGGCCGAATACGATGCGGCCCAGAAACGCTCTGACCGTTGGTCGGAGAATTTAGGGCTGCATCTTGGTTTTTTTTTCGACCGCCGCATTACAATGCTGGCGGTCAGAAATTAAACCAGACGGTCATTCTGACTGGCTTCCGACAGGCTCAAGGAGCCCTTTGGCCAGATGTGAGCCAGCCCGTAATACCAAAAGGTGGCCTTTTCCCTGTTGGAATTATGATACTCGGTCTCCAGTAGGCTTTCCATGTCGGGCTATCTGACATGGAAAGCCTGTCGGAGAGTGAGTATGGGGGCCCTGGGGGCCCCCTTGGACCAGCGGCCTACGTTTGAGGACGAAGGGTTTATCTATGCACCGTGTGGCATGCACCCTGAGGTGCCTGCCAGATGGTGCAGGGATGAACACAGACTCCCATTCCTCAATTAGAGCTTGTTTTATGGCTGGTTTACCGCTGTAACACGAGCTCCCATAGAGGAATGGGAGTATGCAACCAAACAGTGCTTGGTCACATCATTACGAGGCATTCAGGTCGGTCGGCCCCGTTTCCGAGACGGTGTTGGGTGGACGAAGTCCACCCGACATCGTAATAGGCACCACAATGTTGTCATCATGATCTATTATCACGTTTTTGTCACTTCGCTTTAGTGTGAAGTGAAAAAGGGCACCAACTAGGTAACTTTTGCTTCTACATGTACGGATTGTATCGATTGAGAGACATGCATTAAGAGTGGCTTATGTGGGAATTGCCTTGGTGTTGTGGGTACAAGGTAGGTGGTGCTCATACTGTCTCACTAGAAACACTTAGTTGTGCTTAAGTACAGAGTGGAGCAGTGGAGGGTGAGCGATAGGTACGCACGTGGTTGTACCTACCATCAATGTGCTGAACTGTTCCCATTTTCTCAGATATCATCTTGAGTTCTGTATGTTATGTTAATTGTAGCTTATATAGAGCATAATCACCTGCAGGTCTCTTAGCGCTTGTAGAGAAAGCTCAGGTAGCCACCAGAATCCCAGGAGCATGCAGGCCAGCAAATTATACTTGTAGGAGAGTAGGGTCTGCTTTCCTATGGTCACCCCAATTTTTGCTTTTGCCTCACTGGTTTTCGACTTAATGTGTCTGTGGGCCTGCTAATCAGACCCACAGCCTGCTGTTCTCTCTCTAAATCCACATCCATGTACTTTATGTACATAACCAATTGGACATTGGGTCACCTTATCAGCCCCTGTACAGTGTACTATAGGTACCCAGGGCATAGGTGCATCCAAGGCCTACCAGGGGCTGCAGCATATCTTTTGCCACCCCTGGCTGGCTATCCAAACTGACACAACTGGCTGACCACTCAGCTGGGGCAAGGTGGTGTAATCACCCCTTGCTTAGATTTAGTATACCTTTATCTGGACACATATGCACCTATAAGTCACTCCTATGGCAGGCCTTATCAATCCTGGAGGCAGAGTGCTTGGTTTTATGTGAGATGGTGCTCTAGCATGAGCTGAGCCTGTCTGCAGCTTTCGGGACCAACTCCCTTAGCTGTTCTGGGATATTGCCACACCATATACTCTTAAGTGCACTATAATCCTCGCGGTTATTCGCTAACTTTGGTTTGGCTTTATCAAAACATGTCGTGTAAGGTGTCATACGCTTTGGAATACTACCCCCTCGCCAGTTCTGGCGACCGGGGTAGCATTCCACCCTTCTAGAGGGAGAAGACATGTTACTTTGCAGGCCGACCGACACGTCCCCGCAGGGGACACTAATAAGAGGGCGGCCACCGTAGTGCCACAGGATGGCACACGGGGCAGCCCAGCTCTTTAGCTCTTTGGGACCCTGGAGGGTCCTCCCGCGCGTCACTTCCTTCTGGGGGTGGGCGGGGGAGAGTATATATTCCTCCCCCGCCCACCGAGCGGCCTCTTTGTCCGCTGTCCCCTCACCCTGACGCCGTTTCCCTCCCTTCCGCATACCCGGCGTTTTCAGGGTGGTGGGGGGGGAAATGTTTCTAATCTTTTCTTATTTGTGTTGCAGGCGGAGTTACAGGGCGATCCAGAGGCGGAAAGGTACCCGGGAGTACCCTCTTCAGGAGCACAAAGGATGCTGAGGCCTATTATCCCCAGGAAGTCTGTGCGGTGGACCCTGGGGGTACGACGGCGCCCCACTATCCTACGGGCGGTTGGAAACCTGTACAACCGGGGGTTGCTTGAACGCTTCGCCCCTCGTAGGGGGGGGGCGTGAGCAAGAGGGTGGACCAATGGTTCACCGGAATTGGGAGGGGCTATCTCCTCCCATTACCGCTTAGCAACGATTGGCTAAGGCCATGTTGCAAATTGGCCCATCAGGTGGTAGGTCGCGAGGGGCGGCTTGCCTTTTGGATCGCCTGTAAGATAACCCACCATGTTGGCATGTGTATATGCTAATAAACCTGCAGCTACTTTTCTCCAACAAAAAAGTTGTCTTGTCTGATTATTTCTGCGACATGCATGTTACGGGGAGCGGGCTGGTGAGTGGGCCGATATTGGCACTATGCTTAAACGCGGTTAAATCTAACCAGAGCCCCAGCATCACAAAATGGATGCTGCTGCCACAGACACAAGCCTGGCCTCCTGCTGCTGACCGAAACTCCGGCAGGGGAGGGCTGGACAAATGGTATCCTGTCACGGGGAGGTGTTACACCACCCCAGACAGGAGATGGTGGATTGTAGCAGGGAGGGTTGAATGAAACTAGACACTGCCTGGGGCGCACAAGGCGTCCCATGCATAGCCCAGTTCAAACCGGTGCTGGGGCACGCCAGCCCCAGCTCTGGCACGAAACTGGACAAAGGGAAAGGGGTGTAACCACCCCCTTCCTGGGTCCCACCCATAGGAGGGACCTAGCAGGTGATCCAGCCCCTTGATTTGGAATAAAGGTAGGAGCTGTGCCAATGCAATTTAGATCATCCTGACTGAAACTTTGAAATGAAACTCTGGACCCTTCGACATCCTACTCAACGTAGAAGAGTGAAGAATCTCCCTCGTGGTCAAGGAGTGGACACCCTATGCAAGCAGTCACCATCAGCGTGACAATACTTTCTTTGCCGTTGCTCCCGCCGGAGCTCGAACGACAGAGACCAACAAGTTCTGGACTCCCAGACTTCCAACAGCCCGATCCACAGTCCTAGCAAAGCTTAGACCCGTGGAGGCGACGAGAGACGTGGGACCGGCCATCTTGAAAATTCAACAAAGTGCTTCCTGTGCAGCTCCCGAGGTTCCCTCGATGCTGTGCTTTGGGGTTTGAGAAGCCCCAGCCCGAGAGGCCTGTGCTCTAAAGATCACTTCTCCTGCTCGACGCGTTGGCCGGTCGCTTGCCTGTTGGCTAGTGGCCTCTGTGACAATGAAACACCAAACCTACACTGCAGGTCTGGTTGCTCCAGACTGGCCCCAACTCCCCTGAAAAGGAGCCATCGATCTGACCTTCCCGGTCTGATCAAGAAGACATCTTTGAGGCCTGCGTGGGTTGCCTTTCCAAGGCTTGGTGACTCCGAATCGAGTACCGACACCGCCGACAGCAAGAACCTTTGTGGGACAGCTCGTGTTCAGCAGCTGGTCATCCTCGATCCTTCCTGGTCCACGTGGCAGTGGAGACAAACACCTTGACATCACCTGATTGCAACCCGACATCGCCTGGTTCCTGCCTGGTTCCTCGCTGGTTACTGGCTAGTGACCTGAACATTGTCCCCTCTGCTTTCAGGTACTCTACATCTTCGATCCGCCCTTGGATCCAACCGGACTTTTCTCTCCTGGCCGCCTGCAGCATCTTCATCTCCAGGCTCCATAGAACTTCACGACGAAACCCGACACACTTTGGCACCTATGCACCCGCTTCCTGTGGGTGAGGTAACGATCTAACTCCAGTACTCCTATAGTGGATTACACCTCTAGTGTCCTAGTTTTGAGTGGCTAAGTTCTAGTCCAGTCGGAAGTCTCCGAAACCTATAACTTTCTGATTTTTATGCACCATTGACTTGTATGGTAAACGAGATTGCCTATAGACTCTGCACCCGTATCCTGTGGGCCTCCCCCGACCTAACCTTCGTTAGTCCAGTGTAGGCCCAGCGATTCCCAAGGCCCTAGACCTGTTCATTGTTCGTGACGTGGTACTTATACCACTTTCTTAAAATATGGTTTGAGTGGCCACCCGGCCTATCCATAATTGTGTAGCTTATTGTATGTTATACTGTGTTCTTTGTTTAACGCTTGTGCTCCTGTGCTCATAAAGAGTTAAGGGGATTATTGTAGAAATAAATACATATATTTTGTAATATATAACTTGTGTGGTGTCCTTTCTTTTGATATAAAATGGATTGCATATGGTAAAACAGCTAGCTTCACATGCCCTCTTGAGTTTAGCCTAAGACTGCTTTGTCCACGCTACCATTAGGATAGCTGGTCTATAAGGTTGACTTACAACCGATCACCATAAGGGTCGTTTGGACTGGTGCAAGGTGCTCACTAGAATAGTGAACAACATATACCAGGCCAACTTCTCACAATACTGTAACCAGGGCTTCCCTAAACACAAATTATACTGTAACTAGGGCTTCCCTAAACAATAGGTCTTATCATTCCCCCCCTTCTTACTGTTGGCAGGTGATTTGCCTTCTAGTAATAGTGTCATCTAGGGAAGATGACCAGAATCCTGAATTTCTTGTCGTCTTGGATGTTTCTTATCTTTGATGGAAGCTATTCCGCATTATTTTTGGTTGTATGGAGAAGTAGGTTCCACTGACGCACTTCTGCTTGTGAGGCGGGAGAGCTCTGTAGAACAGAGGATTCTCTTCAGTGAATATCTTTGCTTGCAGCTGCATAAGGATGGAAATTATTCGAAAATAAATGGTAGCATCTTTATATCTACATAATCTGATGGCATGTATGTAAGTATGTTCATTCTGTTCTATTACTTCTACTGTACTCCAACTTTTAAGGCATAGATACCCTCTCTCAGGATGTTAGTAGTAAATGAGTACTATGAGCCAGTGAACCTTTTTTAAATATTGTCACTCATTCAGTCGGACATGGGTATCTGGAACTGAGAAACAGGGAAGAACACACCCTAAACTAAGAAAACAAATGTTGGTGCCATAACAGTTTGGTCGTTTAAGATAAAGGACAATAAATTCGTATTTTGATTCAAGTATGATTCTGGAATACAAAAAACTATTGCACATGCTGTAGAAAGTTAACAGCATAAAGTTGAGGGGGAGTCAATACTATTGATAGACTCACCTGCCTGTGTGCCGTAACCCTGATTTTCACAATTTTGCTGGTGTGTAAGCTCTTATGCCCATTCTGGGCGCTATATTTACTGATCACACAGTCTATGGATTCTTCGAGCTTTGGTATTTATGAGATACCCATGGGAGAGGAAGCTGCTTATCTGGGGAAGTTGTGATTTTTTTTCATTAAGTTTAGGGCAAAGAATGAGAACTCTCTGCCTGTTACACTAAGTAATATATGTTGCTGTTAAATATACTTTTCTAAAATGTTGCTTTCCTGCTCTACCCATAATTCAGATACATCATCATCTTAAATCAAAATGTGAGCACACCTTGTGAAGTATCAACAGTCTAGATAGTCCACCACGTCTCACAGTTGCAAATGGAAACAGACTTTTGGAAATGCAGGTGTGTGCTGGAAACTCACCTGCCGCCTTTCTACCTGAAGATAACGCCAATTTAACCGAAGAATCCCTTTGCATCAGATCCGTTTACTCTACAGTCACTTATGTTAACCATATGTGTTAGCTGTACTGTAGCAGAGCCCTGAGGTGCCCATGATGTGATGAGTAATTTTTTTTTCAACCATATTTTTATTGACATTTTGCGTTTACAGTGACATTTTGCATCAAATCACGATTCTTCAGAACACACTTACTTATCTTATCTTAAGGGGAATTTATAGAGCGCACTGACACCATAAGTTTCCTGGCGCTGAGAGAGAGGGTGCAGAGATAGCGAGGGGTGGACTAGCCGATTAAGGTAAAGAGACGAGTTTTCAGGAGTTTTCTAAAATTCAATAGAGAGCAGCTTGACTTAACTGATAGGGGAAAAAGGTTCCATAGTTTACGGGCCAGGTAAGAAAACCTGCGGCCGCCAAACTTTTTGAGTTCTACTATAGGGGCGACCAGCAGCAGGTGAAGATGAGCTGAACGGAGATTGCGCACCGGACGGTGATGCGTGATCAGTGTTTTAAGGAAATCGGGGCTGGAGCAATGAAGAGCCTTGAAAGTCAGACAGCCGATCTTAAAGGCCACCCTTTGCTCAACTGGCAACCAGTGTAGTTTTTGCAATAGTGGTTTTGCTGATTCCCACTTTGGGGTTTTATGGATGAGTCTGGCCGCCTGATTTTTTACGATTTGGAGATGGCGGAGCAGTGACTGAGGGAGTCCATAATATAGGGAGTTCGAAAAAAGTCAAGGCGAGATAATACCAAGGAGATCACAACCTGGACCTTGCCGCATGCGGTAGTAGATGGGCTATTTTGCTAATTTTACGCAGTTGAAACATGCTGGAGGAGATCACAGCACCTACTTGAGCCTTGAGGGAGAGCTCCGCATCGATAATAACCCCCAGGCTCTTTACCGCACTTGCCGAGGCGGGAGGGGAGCCCAACTCACTGGGCCAGAATTGAGGGCCCCTGTATGCTGGGCTATTACCAGGAAGGATGAGCTCCGTTTTCCCTGGATTTAATTTCAGTTGGTTGTGGTTCATCCACGACTGTGTATGGATCATCGCTGCTTGAAAACTTTTGGCGGCATCAGGGGAACCGAGGGGGAAGATGATCTGCAAATCATCAGTGTAATTGAACACTGTGATATCCCACCTCTTGAGTGAATGAATCAATGGCAGGAGGTATGAATTAAATAAAAGGGGGGAGAGAGAGGAGCCCTGAGGGACTCCGCAGGTCGTGGGTGCCCTGGCTGCCGTAAAAGGGCCCAGACGAACGGCTTGTGCTCTGCCAATGAGGAAAGATTCAATCCAATTGAAGGCAGGGCCCTGGATGCTGGCCTGTCCGACACGGTGGAGAAGGATGTTGTGGTCCACCGTGTCGAAAGCGGCCGACAAATCCAGTAGCACGAGGGCCTGAGGTGACCCTTTGTCAGCGTTCCCCCTCAAGGCATCCAATACTGCCAGGATAACTGCCTCGTGGAATGGGCCGGCCTAAAGCCAGCTTGATTAGGTTCAAGTTAGCCGGAACTCTCGATGAAGTGTGAGAGGCTTCGGGTGACATGAGCCTCGAGTAGTTTGGACAGATAGGGCAAGAGGGAGATGGGACGATAATTAGAGGGGTCGGCAGGGTCCAGACCTGGTTTCTTCAGCAGGGGCACTAAGATGGCCTCTTTGAAGCAGCTGGGGACCGTGCCGGTGCAGAGAGAAGAGTTCAACAAGGGCAGTATACAGTCCGGTAATGTGAGAGAGAGGTCCCGGAGGACAGAGGGAGGGCAACAATCGTTAGGGGACCCTGATTTAACACGGACCGCCAACTCAGCGAGGGAGTTGGAGTCGAGAGTAGGAAACTGGTTGAAAGACAACTGGTTGGTGGGGGAAGTATCTGATAGCCTCACAGGGGTGAGAGGAGGGATGGAATTCTTGATGTTGACTATTTTCTAATTGAAAAAAGAGTTCAGAGCATCACAGGTATCTCGAGATGGGACCTGAGTAGGAAGGATTCTGTCATCCGTGGTGAGCTCATTCATAATTTTAAAAATGTCTCTAGATTTGTTGTCAGCCAATAGAATTCTGTCAGAAATGTGTGTGGATTTAGCTAGGTAAATAGCACCTTTATAATCTTTACGGGCCGCCACAAAGAGCGATCTGTCAGAGTCCGAGTAATTGCGTCTCCAGATCCGTTCAAGCTGACGGACCTTCAATTTCTGTTCTTTGAGGGCACTAGAGAACCCTCTATGTGAGTTACTGTGTCTGGTGCGTGGAAATTTGATAAGAGGGGCGAATTGGTCACTGGCCACCTTTAGCCAGTTGCAAATGTCCCCTTCCATTACCTCAAAATTGGCATCGATGTTGACGGTAGGTCGAGTCTTGGCCAAGGCAGCGAGAAAGCCCTGGGAGTCGTAAGAACTCCATTTGCGTGGTGACCCGCCTGCCAGTATAGGGGCCTTGACCCTGCCACTGACGGTGATGGTGGTGTCGATTAGATGGTGATCTGACCAGATGCAGGGAGAAATAGCTGGGCGGGATAATACTAACTCATGAGTCCAGATGTGACCCTTAATATGAGTGGGCATGGAGATTTGTTGGACAAGGTCAAGGCTAGTTAAAGCTTCGAATAATTCCGTAACTAAACACTACTGGGTATGGCCTCCCAAGCAGCAAGGCCAAACCCTGCCTATTATGTATCACCAAAGAAAATGCCAGTGCTGCCAATGTCAATCCATAAACTATTTCTCTAGTTCACACACAAATGAAACACTATGTGAGAATTGTTTGATTCTATGATTCAATCTGTCAGTTTATTATTTTGTTTAGGGTATTCTTTTTTATATTTAATATTTTCACATTATGGATATTTCAACAAAACATTTCAAAAACATATCACATAAACAAACATTAAATCATTTGTTGTTAAACCTCCCCTTTTGTTTCATTCATACATACTCACATTCAAGATCTTTTTCCAAACATACTTCACATACATTCATACTCCTAACACACCTGTATCAAAAAACTGTATTATGTACAATTATGTATACATTTTTTCAAATGGAAACCATAGATTTGACTTTTAAGAATTAAACAATATTATCCGAGTATTATTTGGATTTTCTTATGGTTTCGACATAACAAGATAATATGTCAAGGTCTACGCGTTTCGAACTCTCTTTAGTGCGGAGTTCGGATCAGGACCATAGACTCTCTAAATGTCAGACAAGTTTGTACTCCTTCTTTCGTCAGAAACACCGCGAAGCGTGACCACAGTTGTGTGCTTGCACGCTTCTCTCAGAATTGGTTTGTTTGTCCTTCAATGGTTCTCCGGTCGGGCAGGGGCCAGGGGCGTAACACAGGCCCCTGCAGCCCCTGCAGTGCGGGGGGGCCCCGACGCTCCAGGGGCCCCCCTCACTTCCGGCAAAGGAAGATGGCTGCAAGCAAGGCAGCAAGCATAAATTATACAGTGCGCAACAGCCTGAACCTCTATTTAAACATGAATTTAAATTATAGGGGTGTATTAACACAGGCCCCACCCCCAGCAGGTGGCCCCCATGCTCCAGGGGCCCCCTCACTCTCTGCAGAGAAAGAGTGGAAGACGACCGCAACACTGCAAGCAAGCCCAGGCCTATAAACAGTCAGTGCGAGCACACGCACACCACGGACTGTGACGTCTCTATTTAACCATTAATTATGGCATATGAACACAGGCCCCCTCCTGCAGGGGGCCCCACGCTCCAGAGGCCCCCTCACTAGTCTGAGCAGAGGCTAGGAAGCATATAAACAGTGCACTGCGCAGCACACGGCGGATGGTGCCTCGGCCTCTATTTAATAAAAGTAATTATGGTGCCATGCGCTCTGCACACGCCCTGCAGGTGTACCGTAGTTATGATCTCCCGATCGGGATAAGCCCTGTAGGGGAGTGCAAAACAGCAATGCACGTTATAGCTGGGGGCGACCAAACCGACAGGGGAGCTCAGCTAGTTAGCTTCAAGCTGTATTTCTAATCTCTCCTTTGACGTAGGGGGAGACCAAACCAATGGGGAAGATCAGCCTGCCTGAGGCTTTTTTACATGAATTAAATAGTTGGTGCCCACTGCGCAGTGTAGGGCTTTCTTCATGATTAAAATGGTCCGTGGGCGCGGCGGCGCGCAGTGGTTGTCTATGAGTCTGCGTGCCGCGGTGCCGCGGTCTTCAGGGTAGGGCGGGGCTAGTGACAGACTTAGAAGAAGGGTGCGGCCGCCGTGGTCCCGTACTAAAAGAGTACTACTAGCCCCTGCTTGGCTAGCCTCGCCCAGACCCCAGTCGCCCTGTCTTCTGCTGCCCGCCCCGGCGCTCTCCTTCAAAGCTGTATGCCAGCCAGGCCTAAGGTGAGCAACGAGTATGTGTGAGAATTTAGGAAGCCTGGCGGCTATGCATTCTCAGGGTGGCATTGGTGGTATGGCAGGAGAGGCGCAGAAGGGAGATGGCGGGAACCGTTAAGGAAATATCCCTTAGCACTGTCTGGCAGGGGGGAGAACGAGTACCGGTACTAGTGCTGAGCGGGAGCCTGAAAGCAGTAGAGTAGGTGGACCTGGAGGGGCCAGCAAAGCTTCAATGTTAAGTTCCCCCTCAAGTGCATGCCAAAGAAATGAGAGGCCCCCAGCGCGAGGCCGCGATCGTGGGTAGGAAACAGGGTGGCAACCAGATAGCTGAGGGCTAGTGCTGTCAGCTGCAATGGGTTGGGATCACAGTGGTGGGCGGGGGGGGGGGCATGTCGGAGCCCATAAATCAGATTCCAAAGGATTGGGTGTACTTCTTGCAGATCCACCAGTATTACAATAAGGACATATGCCTCTATCAGCCACTTCTTCTTGCACACTGCACTTTATCAAATAGCTGGTTACTAATTCAGCACATGTCACCTGTCTCTGATAAGACATGGAATTGGCCCAGGAGGAAATGTATTATGGCTTAAAGTTTTTCAGAATCACGCATTTATTTTGTTACGAGTTTTATGAGGCACATGGGAGGCTGAATTGGAGAGAACACTCCATGACCAGGAATGGGACAAAGCGCTTGAATATCCACACACAGTGACAGTCTCCAGGAATACTTGATTCAAATCAATACAATTCTACGGTCTATATAGAGCTTTCTTTCTCCCTAAAAAATAAACAGTCTTCCCTGATGCCAATACCTCATGGCCAGATTGTGCTGCCCCAGGAGCAGACTTTTATAACATGAAGTTGAATTGTCCATCCTTTGCGGCATTTTGGCAAGCAGTCAAGGAAACTCAGTAACAGAGAGTGTGGGGGTGCCCTTCCTGGGCACCTGGGATTCCTGCGCTCTAGACCTATTGAGATGAGCGAAGAATACAAAGTAGTGTCTCAGTTCTTAGACCTAGCCCTATTGCTCGCTTGTGATGGAAATCCTCCTACCTTCTCTTAATCGTGGCCTGATAGCAGACCATATACAAATGTAAAGTCTTGCATAGAGAGATAGCTAGAGACTTGCGGAAGCACGCTCTGCCATGGGAGAGGGACACGATTTAGATTGACAAAGGACATACACCTAGAGACAATAATCTAAATCCAGACATTGTTCAGTATTGCATTGCCACGTCAAGCGCTACACGGAGGGAACTAGCGCCAGCAACACGCCAGAGCGACTCACCAAGTCTTTTCCTGTCATCCACCCACCTCTCGGCGCACCCGCTGCGCGGGTGCCCCTTCGCCCGTTTGTGGAGGGAAGCAAACCAGCTGCTGCGAGTAAGGAGCACAGAGGCAGTAAGGAGGTAAGCGGTTTGGGCGTGTGGCTGCAGCGGGGCTGCGAGCGTGCAGGGACTTCATTTCCCAGAAGTCCCTGCTAGACCGACGGAGAGCTTCCGGTCCGCTCTCCCTGCTGGCCCGCCCCCCGCCCTCCTGAGGCCTCAAAACACCTGCCCACAGTAAAAGCGAGTGGGACATTGTTCAGTATTGCATTGCCACGTCAAGCGCTACACGGAGGGAACTAGCGCCAGCAACACGCCAGAGCGACTCACCAAGTCTTTTCCTGTCATCCACCCACCTCTCGGCGCACCCGCTGCGCGGGTGCCCCTTCGCCCGTTTGTGGAGGGAAGCAAACCAGCTGCTGCGAGTAAGGAGCACAGAGGCAGTAAGGAGGTAAGCGGTTTGGGCGTGTGGCTGCAGCGGGGCTGCGAGCGTGCAGGGACTTCATTTCCCAGAAGTCCCTGCTAGACCGACGGAGAGCTTCCGGTCCGCTCTCCCTGCTGGCCCGCCCCCCGCCCTCCTGAGGCCTCAAAACACCTGCCCACAGTAAAAGCGAGTGGGACATTGTTCAGTATTGCATTGCCACGTCAAGCGCTACACGGAGGGAACTAGCGCCAGCAACACGCCAGAGCGACTCACCAAGTCTTTTCCTGTCATCCACCCACCTCTCGGCGCACCCGCTGCGCGGGTGCCCCTTCGCCCGTTTGTGGAGGGAAGCAAACCAGCTGCTGCGAGTAAGGAGCACAGAGGCAGTAAGGAGGTAAGCGGTTTGGGCGTGTGGCTGCAGCGGGGCTGCGAGCGTGCAGGGACTTCATTTCCCAGAAGTCCCTGCTAGACCGACGGAGAGCTTCCGGTCCGCTCTCCCTGCTGGCCCGCCCCCCGCCCTCCTGAGGCCTCAAAACACCTGCCCACTCCCGTAGCGCGGGACGCAGCCCGGGCTAAGACTGGGCAAAGACAGGGCCGTTCTAGGCCGTTAGAGACCGACTGAGACCGGACCGGGCCACCTCCCTTGGTTCTATTGTCTGGAGTCATAGTACCATACTTGAATTATTTTATACATTGATTATAACTTTTCTTCGCTATAATGTCCGCACGTGAAACTAGGAGTAAGGCTACAAAGATCCCCAAAAAAGCCACAGGCACCCTAGATGACTTTATCACCAGGACTAGCCTCTCTATTGACAATGAAATTACCAAACTTCAGCACAGAGTATCAAGCGAACTCGAATGTGCTAGGAGGCTTTCAACTGAACTTGCGCTTAGGAAAAAATCTTCCCTAGGCAGTATTGCCACATCTAAAACTCCTGAGCGGTTTGCTGGCCCAAAACCACTCATAGCCGTAGCTGAGGTACACTCGATAGTAGAAGAACTAATTCCTTCTATTACTCAGATATCCCAGGAGCTGCCAGCTGGGGCCGAGTCAGGAGGCTCAGCTCAGTTGATACCTCCAAAGGAGAAAGTCGAAGTCCTTCCAGATGGGGTGTCCTGTGATTCATTAGCAGGGACGATACTAATTACATGTCCTGTACCTACTAGTCAGTTGCTAGTTGAAACAGAGCGCTCCACAAAATCTCCAGGCAAAGTTCCATCAAAGCATAAAAGGAAGCGTAAACATCTTACCGCCTTTGCTAGAAAAAAAGCAAAAATCAACCTTAGTCATAACATTAAGGGTGGGACTTCTAATATGCCTGCTGTAACACCCGAGAGCCCTGTACATGATTTAGTAAATACTGACAACACCAACATTAGTATAGATGAGCACATTTCCCTAGATAAGTCTGACTCCTTAGGTAGTGAAGGAAAGAGAGTTTCTTGTGCTATGGTAGAACTAGATGGTGGAAGAGAGGAATTTTTAAAAATAGTATGGGAGACGCTTAAGACATTACTTAAACCATTAGAAACCAGGTTAACTGGAATTGAGAACCAACTTCTGGAAGTTGAGAAAAGTGTTATCACTCTTTCCAGTATAAGTCTTAATTGTATCGATGTGCCTAGAGTCACCCAGCAAGTTCCGGTTCTTGTCCCGACCACATCAAAAGAACTATATACTAAACCTTTAGATGTGCAGCAAAAAAAGGTAGGGACAGCTAATAACACCAATACTACTCAAACAAGTAGCACCAAAATCCAACCAAATTCAATCCCTTCAACATCCACGGCTACAGTTGTAAATACTACCAATAAACCGATGCAGAAAAACCAAACACATATCAATTCTCCCTTACCACAAATTCCCCCATCTTCCCATTCTTCCATTCAGAATACATCAATTTTAAATAAACCTCAACTTAATATTCCCATCTATCCCTACATTGGTGCGGCAGGCATTCAATCCATGCCTGACAAAATTATTACCAATGCCTCCCATAACTCAAACTACCAGTCCACCCATACTCGCAACAATTTTAGAGGTGGGTACATAGACTTGCCCCCAGACGCTAGTACATTTGTAGCTGTTCTCACAGGGGTGCCAGAATTGGACAGTCAATACGAGGAAAACTTCCAATCGCTAAAAAATAAAGTGATTTTTTGGTTAAATAAATATAAACCTATTCCCAACCACCTGAAAAGTAAGATTCTCATGGTTAGGAGGGTACCATGGGTAGGGCCAACTCCAAAATCAATCGCGGGCGATTGTATTGTCATATCCTTTGAGGAACCCCAGAGTGCTGAGCAAATCTGCAATTGGAAATCGTATGGTATGAATCCCCCTATTGAAGCCAGACCCCTATCATTTTTTTATCCTCCACCAAGACCTATCCATCACGGCCAAAATTGGAATCCTGTTAAGCAGTATTCAGATAATGCCCCAAACTTGGTTAGGTATGGAAATTATAATAAGTGGTCTGGTGTTCCAAATTTGGGTGGACATGGTGATTACAACATGTGGTCTGGGATTTCTACCTTCAACAGATTTAGCTGTTTAGAGGCTGTGGATTGACTTATCACAATGCCTAACTGCATTCATGAATTATATGATGATTTTTGTAGATTGGGCAAAGGTTACCTTAAACCAAAAAATGTTGCACACTTTAATGATGATAAACAGTCTAATAGGATTAGGATGCAGAAAAAGGGACCACTTTATAGAGCTGGAAAGATACGCTGTTATACAGCTGAGGGTGGTCGGGATAGGAGTCCAACTACTGCAGTTGGGGAAAAGATAAAGGCTGCAGAGAAAGACATAATATCACTGCAAGTAGGCACTAGGTGCAACCAGTGCGTAGTCATTCCCCCCCCCCGCCACCCAGAGTACTGACTCTTGTTTACTGATCTTATCGTGGAACATTGCAGGTGTTTATAAGAACTTAAAAGACCCTGAGTGGGCAAATTACATTGACACCTGTGATATTTGTCTACTACAAGAAACTTGGGCCTTAGAAGTTCCCCATCGGGTAGGTTACAAAACTTTTGGCACAAAGGCAGTTCAGTCTGACCGAGGAAGACCATCAGGGGGTCTATTAATCTGGCTAAAAATCACCTTAGCCATGCAGGTCGAAATTGTGGATACAGGTTCCCCGGATATTTTAGCTCTAAGGGCAACCCCATCGTGTGGCAATGAATGGTACATTGTGAATATTTATAATAGACCAAGCAGCCACTCGAAAGTATCAACAACAATCGAGGCCCTGGAACTTTTGCTTAAAAACGTAATTGTAGACACCCCGGTCATTCTAGGAGGAGACCTAAACTGCAATTTTGAACCTGTTCTGGGCATTTCTGAAGTGTTTGAGGATGAGGACTCAGCTTATAACATCCCCCAGCTTGAGACCACTAAATTTGTTAAATATTCGACATTGGCCAGCCAACTTTTAAGACTTTCTGCAGATCACGGCCTCAGAGCAGGTAATGGTCGACTTCCATCTGACCTCCAAAAACAACCAACCTTTTCCAAAGCCAATAGCAACTTAGACTTTGTACTTGTTTCTCTTAGTTTATGGCATTTTATGATAGACTTGAAAGTAGTAAGTAGGGGGGAAAGTGATCACTACCCTTTGGAACTTTACATCAACAAGAGCATGGTTAGTGATATCACTTTATCTACAAATGAATCTACCGAAGTCACCACATGTGAGGACGTCTATATAAGCAATAATAGACGTGCGGTGAGATGGCCACGTGTTTTGGCAGATGGCAAAGCCTTATCACTGGTTTATTCTCTTTTTGAACAAACTTTTGAACATGTAGTTGACTATGCCTTCCTACCGGAACACTTTGAACATTTTATTGATCTACACAAAATCTTCTTTTCGGAAATAAAAATGCTCTTATCAAAAATGCCGAAAAAGAAGCAGCAAAACCAAAGGGTGGCAAACCACGGAAAGTTATGGTACGGCCACGCGTGTAGAACTGCCAAATCAAACCTACTGTTTGCTATTAAAAACAAGTCCAAAGAAGAAGTAAAAGTTGCAAGGGTGGAGTATAAACGTGCGTTGGAGATATCTAAAAAACTTTGGGAGGAATCGATCTGGGCCGACATGTTATCTGCCGCAAAAACTAACGACAATGTTGGCTTTTGGAGACTAGTGGCCAATGGTGGTCATGCTGGGAGAGTTGTGAAAGATGTATTCTTGGATGAAATGACCTGGGTATCTCATTTTACAAACCTTTATAAACAATATGACAGTGATAGCCAATGGAGCCTAAGGTCCCCGCGGCCGGTTGAACCGCTTAACTTTACACTGGACGAGACAGTAAGGGCGATTAACGATCTTAAAATCTCTAAAGCCCCTGGCCCGGATAGAATACCGGGGGATCTCTATAAACATGAGGTTGAAGTCTGGGCCCCCTATCTGAACCGCCTGTTTAATGCCCTATCCTTAAATTGCAACTTTCCTGACAGCTGGCGGGCAGCAGAGGTCGTGCTAATATTTAAAAAGGGGGATAGAATGATACCCTCTAACTACAGGCCAATCAGTTTGATGGACACACTTCAAAAACTGTATGCTAAACATCTTCTGTTTAGAATCAACGATTGGCTTGAAGCTACGAACATAATTTCCAAATTCCAGGCTGGTTTTCGTAGCAAGACAAGCACAACGGATCAAATTTTTCGCTTCTGCTGTTTGATTTGGAAATATGTCCAGCTGAAAAGAGGTCACCTGTATGTAGCCTTTATTGACCTGAGGGCTGCTTTTGATTTAGTCCCACGCAGATTACTTTGGAAAACACTGCAAGACCTTGGGTTGCCGGGATGCCTCCTAGCACAAATAGTAGAGTTACATGCAGATAATTTTGCAAATGTCAGGTGGGGTCCTAATGGTGAGCTGACCCGCAATATTCCCATTGAACGTGGGGTTCGCCAGGGGTGTGTTCTGGCCCCTACTTTATTTTCCCTGTTTATTAATGATGTCCCTGACTATTTAAATGCTTGTGTTAATGATTCACCGCAGCTCAATGGTGTAAGGGTGCCCGCGCTGCTTTTTGCAGACGACACTATACTTATATCCCAAACAAAAAAGGGTCTTCAGGCACTCCTTAACTCATTCAGCTGCTATTGTCAGACAAAGGGCTTGGAAATAAATGCAAATAAAACGAAATGCATGTCACTAAATCCCAGTATGCCAGATAGAGGGTTTTTGACCCTAAACAGCCAAAAACTAGATACTGTGGATAACTTTTCTTATTTGGGTGTTGTACTCGATTCCAAACAAAGCTGGAAACCCCAAATTGAGAAAAGTAAAATAACCTATGCCCAAAATGTCAAACCAATCCTAAATAAAATGAATTCTAGTACAAGCAAGAGTGTTACCCCGGTTTTAGAACTTTTTAAATTTAAAATACAATCTGCTGTACTATATGGAGCAGAAATATGGGGCCCATGGGCAAAGAATAGTTTCCATGTTATGGACAACAAATTTATGCGTGCTTCTGTTAGGGTTCCTAATAGTACACCACTCTTACCACTCCAACTTGATTTAAACTTTAGGAGAACAGATCATCTAACTATATTGAGGCCATTACTATTTTGGGTTAGGCTTTGGACTACACCCGAATTGATAGACTATAGATATGGCCTGCAAGAACTGATGAGGCTTGATTCTTTTAACTCCCTGCACTGGCTAGTGCACATTAAAAAATGGCTTATACTTTTGGACCTACATTCTATGTGGGAGACCCCAGATAAAATGCCTACGTTTTCTAAAATGGTAGTTAAGCGAGCATTCTGGAACCATATAAGTGGGAAGCTAGTGGATGGAGTTAATGTTGGTTCCGCAGTCCAGGCTTTTTTATCATTTAAAGACGAATCTTATTTTGAACAATTCCTGGACGAGATAGAGCCACCTATTGCAAAAACTCTTTTCCTAAAGTTTAGATATGGGACACTTATGCTAAATTACAATACTGAAAGATGGGCACAAAAAAGATTGGGGGCTTTGTCTGATAAAATAAATAGCTGCCCTATGTGCTCAACTGTTTGTTCCGAGGATGAGGCTCACATGTTCTTTGTTTGTAGCGCTTATGCGAAACCGAGAAAGAAATGGCTGAAACCCATGTGTAACCTCCTGGGGACTAGGTCCTGTTCAATAGCTTTTAGGATCATGAAAAGTAACACAACCCAGTTTATTGTATTCAGCATAAGCAAATTCTTACATTCTGTTTTTATAATCCGGAAAAAACAAGGACATTGTCTCTGAGTTGGAAAAGTGTACATGTTTAACCAATCCCTGCATTTGTGATATTTTAAAAAAAAATCAATTTTCTTTTAAACCCTCGAAATGAAATATAACGCATTGCTTTCCTTTAAAAACATGAATGAACTGTGAAAACTATTCTATGTCCGTATAACACTTGTTCTCTTTTTTATATTGCTATATTAATGATGATTTTATGTATGTATATGACTTTTATGGCCAAAAACGGCCGAAATAAAGTTACAAATAAAAATAAATAAATCCATAGTACCCCATGACCCAACGAGGACCGAGATTAATACTCTCATGATACCTCAAAGGGCCCACAGGGATGTCGTTTATATTCTTTGCTTGATCATTTGTTTAATTAGAAGCTAGACTGATCTACATAACCGAGGCTATGAACAAGTCCACTGGACTTATGAGGCAAGGGAGGACCAAGTTATGCAGCATGATTCTGTTATGCAATAGAAAAGACTAATAATGCAACATACCGTGGCACATTTTCTGGCAGTAGTACTTTACTGTTTTGCCATTTTCATACTTAAATACTGCTTGGGAAAAGGATGCACCTCTTTGGCATCAGTTTAATACCTAAATACAGCAATCAGCAACTGAAAGGTGACCAGTTGACCTGAGGAAAGGTGCTGCCAATTCTTGGCTACGCGTGTGGCAGCATTTTCAATCAATTAATCAATCAGGAGGATTTGTAAAGCGCACTACTTACCCGTGAGGGTCTCAAGGCGCTGAGGGAGGGGGGTGGCAATGCTACTGTTCGAAGAGCCAGGTCTTGAGGAGTTTTCTGAAGGCGAGTAGGTCTTCGGTCTGATGTAGGAGGGTAGGAAGGGTGTTCCAGGTTTGGCGGTGAGGTAGGAGAAGGATCTGCCACCGGAGGTAGTTCGTTGGATGCGGGGGCGGTGGCGAGGGTGAGGCTGGCGGAGCGTAGCTGGCGGGTGGGGGTGTGGAAGTTGAGTCAGCTATTCAAGTAGGCTGGTCCGGAGTTGTGGAGTGCTTTGTGTGCGTGGGTGAGGAGTTTGAAGATGATCCTCTTGTCGATGGGGAGCCAGTGAAGGTTCCTCAGGTGGGGGGTGATGTGGCAGCGGCGGGGTGCGTTGACGATCAGTCGGGCGGAAGCATTTTGGATGCGCTGGAGTCGTTGTAGGTGTTTGGCTGGGATTCCGGCGTAGAGTGCGTTGCCGTAGTCCATCCTGCTGCTGATGAGGGCCTGTGTCACTGTTCTTCTTGTTTCGCCGGGATCCATTTGTAGATCCTGCGAAGGGTGCGGAGGGTGTTGTAGCAGGAGGAGGAGATGGCGTTGACCTGTTTGGACATGGAGAGGGTGGAGTCGAGGATGAATCCCAGGTTGCGTGCGTGGTCGGTGGGTGTCGGTGCTGTCCCCAGAGTGGTAGGCCACCAGGAATCGTCCCAGGCTAAATATGCGGAAAAGCTTCAGCCACCGATTCACATAATTCCAGTGACCAGCCTATAGGTGAGAGAGACAGTGCAAGAGGGAGGAGAGAAGAAGAGATAATGGCAGGAGGGGAAATTTCATAATGAAACAGAACTAGCTGCCACTGCCCACTTGTGTTAGTATCGCACTGCTGAGGGTTTCATGTGAGTGTATTATTTTATCTTACTTCGGCACTTAGCGCACCGACACCCAGCGGACGCCGCAGTACAATTGTGCTTACCAGGTTTGGAAATGTGGAGATATGCAAGTTGCACATTTCTTTTTCACAGATCAAAAAATAAAGATGGATAAATGTTAGTAAGATGAGAAACATGTGAAAATGTACAGTTATAAATGTCAAAATAATAAATACCCAAAAATTTGAAGGCCTGAGAAGCAAAACAAGCATTTGATGCAGACATCTCGTAATTCGAGTGACTGCATGGTTCCTTGTTAAATGTTTGTATCCATTATATTTTAATGTTATTTGTTTGTGTGTACAATATCCTCGCTCTGGGAGCATTGCTTAGAATGAAACCCCGTCTGGAACATAGCACATGTGAAATAAACACATCTAATGAAACATAATCTGAATTTTAGAGGCTTGAGTGGATGCCAGGCCCTGTCCGGCCGATAGTGGAGTCCGCAAGGGGGAGAGAACGAGTACCAGTAGTAGTGCTGAGTGGGAGCCTGAAAGCAGTAGAGTAGGTGGACCTGGAGGGGCCAGCAAAGCTTCAATGTTCCCCCTCAAGCACCAAAGAGATGAGAGGCCCCCAGCGTGAGGCCGCGAGCGTGGGAAGGAAACGGGGTGGGACCCAGATAGCTGAGGGCTGGTGCTGTCAGCTGAAATGGGTTGTGATCAGTTGAGACAGCCTTAGACCAGCAGGGGCATCGGGAGACACCCACGCCATTAGGGAGCAGCCTTATATTACGTTGGGTCAGGGTGCCAGAAGGTAATACTATTGTATTATTAAACTCTTTACAATTGTATAAAAAAAGAACACTGGTGAGCATAAGACCGATAAAAACCCATTATACATAAAACCAATAATAACATAATTCATTAAAGATTTAAAAATACTTAACTGAGGTGATAAGCCAGGAGAGCAGGGAATGTAGAGATAGCTTTGGATCATGGAACACAACAAAAAAGGGCAGGGTCACCATCAAACTCATCATTAAAGTAAATTATCCCAGACGGGTATCAGGAGTGCCATGGTGCTGTCCTAACAAATCTGTGCCATGCTGCTAGCCTAGTCGAAACAGTAAACGCCGGGTAACCTCTTTCTTACCCTGAAATGTCCTTTGTTACTAATAATGAAAGTAGGAGTTGTTCTGGGAGGACATTCCAAAAGGCCAGGAGGATGCTAGAAAGAGCGGGGGTATCTGGGATCTATGAAATGTTTTGTGTGGCATGGAGGGGTGAGGATGGAAGGGTGAGATGAGGCAAGCCGATTCGCTTTTGCGTTGTCAGGCAGGAACCTACTAAGGCTTTGTCTCTCCCGCTGTCATGTGCAGGGTACCAGTCTGGGTCAAATCTGAGCAACGAGCTGGTGGGCCGCGCCGCCGGGGCCCCCTCCATGTGCTTTGCAGGGGGGCCCCCTCAAGTTTCGTTACGCCACTGGCAGGGGCTGTTTACGGACGGTGTATACCAAGCACCTCTCACTCGTTTTTTGTTCGATGTACCGATTCAGTCCATAGTTTGTCTCACAAACATAATACTAACTCATGAGTCCAGATGTGACCCTTAATATGAGTGGGCATGGAGATTTGTTGAACAAGGTCAAGGCTAGTTAAAGCTTCGAATAATTCCGTGGCATGAGAGCCAGCTTTCTCATCATTGAAGCAGTAATTGAAGTCGCCAAAGAGAGCAATTCTTGCATGATGTGTCATTAAGTTGGCTATCTGTTCAGCAAGGGAAATAGGGAACGAGGGCATAGGATGGGGGGGCAGATACAGAAGTATGATTGTGAAGGCGCCAACCTCTGTTTCTAGACTGATGACAAGATTATCCACCTCTGGGAGAGCTAAAGAAGCAGAGGAGACAAATCTAAATTGTTTCGATATGATGGCTGCCACCCCGCCCCCAATACGACCGGAAGGGCAGTCAGCATGAAGGATGTAGTAATCTGAGGGAAGGGCCGCAAGGATGTCGGGATGGGAACTGGTGGTAAGCCAGGTCTCTGTAAGTAGTAGAATATAAGGTTTTTCCATAGTGAGGAGGATAAAAATGTCTGAATGGTGCTTTACCAGAGAGAGTATGTTCAAATACAGCACACGAGCAGATGTCACACTCCTTGCAAGCCCCACACCTTACTTGCAACTCTCAGGAGTGCTAGATACCCTGCGAGCAATGCCGGCGGAATTAATCCGCCGCACTACACCGGGGAGAGCAGCTGAAGCATGGTTTGAAGCTGTTTGAGGAATTTTGCCGAATAGGTAAAAAATTGACCAGCGCCAATGGCCCCAGGCCCGACCTGGCATGGACGGGCGCAGACGGGCTTGCCTTTGGCGCGCCTTTGGCGCGCCGCTGAGCCCGTCCGCTGCGCTCCCTGTAAGGGGGGACCATTATATTGTTGCTGGGGCGGGAGGGGCTGAGCACTAGATCGCTCGCCCGATTCACACCCATGATGGCGGACGCCAAGTAATCGAACCCCAGGCAGTGTCTAATCGGCTGCAGTGGGGCGAAGAAGCAAGGACTGGGTAAGCGCTGGAGTGACTGAGAGCCTAATGAATGCCACAAGTTTTAAAACCGAATTTACGTGCAAGACGAAATCAAAGTGCAGTTTTTAAAATGTGCAGGCAAGAAATACACTGCGAGCATACAGGTCCCGGCTTCCGCCTCAGGACAATCACACACACACACACTATCAATCAGTGCAGGTGTGGAGAGAGGGCTTTTGTAGTTGCTGGGGCGGGAGGGGCCGTGCACTAGACCCTGTATTGATATTATAATGCTTTGTGTTTCGTGAGGTGTATAGTGAAATGTTTTGTCACTATTAAAATCTTTCTACGGAGAAGTGCTAAATTTAACTGGGGTGGGGAAGAAAACTGTGGGGGTTGCTCATGGGATTTTGGATATGAACGTCGGATGAGGACTTAGGGATGCATGTGTTTCCGCGAACGGTGGTTCCATAAATTGCCAGAGGTGGAGAGAGGGAATCTGTGGACAGTCTATTCCTGGGGGACCGGCTTACTCTTAAGGCATAGAGCCTGGCACCAGTACCTGGGGACTTTAGACCACGGTGTGATGAGTTATATGTGAAAATAACAAATTGAAATAAAACAGCGAATACAATGAATTATTTTTCTGGCGTGAATTGCATCATTCTTTTCTCTCTTGGATCAACGTTTGTTCGTGAGTCTGCCAGGTTTCAATGAGTCTCCCACCAGATGGGTGGGTCCTCCTCGTCTTACCCAGCATCTCTCCCAGGGCAGGGAAGGTTGGTATACTGGCTTTGTGTACAGAAGGTCAAGATGAACTCTAGACGGTCACTCTCCACTTCTTTACACCACAACATTGTTCCTCGTTGGAATTGGTTGACTGGAACTATGCTGGAAGGTTGGCCGATATCGCCTTTTTGTTTTCCGTCACGTCCAATTGAGTGATTGGGGGATGATTGATTATAATATAAGCAGTGTTTAATTTGTAGAAATATAAGTACCAAAGCTGAGACATTTCTCGGGAGCCTACCCTGTTTGGCACTACACACTGTCCTTGCCAGCACTGCCGAATAATCAATCAATACATCAGAGTTCTTATAGAGCGCGGCTAATCACCTGTGAGAGTTCGAACCTTCACACAACACAAGTGGGACATTTTTAATATTCCAGGTCACCTCTCCTGAATGGAAGGCCTGGACCCACTAGTTTTATTCTTTTTTAAAGTATATGGAACACTTTGCTAATGTCTTCTGGTCAAAAAAGACAGACAGCAACACTATGTCTAATCGGCCACAATTAAGTGCCAGTATTTTGAAATGCGACAATGCAAAACACATGCAGAAATTAAGCATTGAATGTAAGGAAGCCTTGGCATGAGTCTACTTTGGAGAGACGATTTGACCATGATCTCGGACCCCTTGCCTTTGTTTGAGAGCTAATGTGGACAGATCAGTTAGTTTGTACCATATGGGACCTAGTTTTCCTGCACTAAGGTGGACCATCCAGTTTTGTGTGGGGAGAGATAAGCAGAGTTAATCCAAGTGGTGCTCATTGCCTTAAGTGAATGGTGTTATCCTAAGCCTCATATGGCTGATTTGGCCGATTGTGTCTGTCAAGGTAGGCTGAGACAAGAGAGCTAAGTGTAGTATCTTGGTATTCTCTATGCTATCCCTCTCTACCTCTATTGGAATGTTCATGTGATGCATCTATCAGAATGTTGGTGATCTGCCTGACAGATTACAGTTGGCTGGGCTGAGCACCATGTTGGATGCTCCTGGTGGGGTCTCTCTGTACATCTTGGATTAAAGCATCACTAAATACTACTCAACGTGTGGACTTCTCATCATTACACTAAGCTTCTTGACAACTAGGAATTACAGCTAGAGTTTTGTTAGCTCTCTGAGCTGAGACCAGCTAGCCCACTCACACAGGGGTTGGCTACCATTGTTGCAGCAGGTGCAGCGCATGAGCCCAGAGCCCTGAGGGGCCCATTGAACCCTAACGTTTGTGGTATTTTACTACCACAACAGCAGTCAAAGGTGCCAATGACCTTGCTTGCACCAGGGCCACTGGTATCCAAGCTACACTACTGCTATCACAAAGGGTTGAGTAATAAATAGTCCCTGCCTAGGTACGGAGAGCACACACCAGTTCATCAGATGGCATTCACCCAAACTGGTAAAGATGGCCACTTACCCACATCAAACCACACTAGTCATTACGACACGTTTGCAACCAAACATAAGCATGAAATAATAACTGAACACACACCACTAATACTACAACTCAAACACAAAACGGACTTGCCTGCCTGTAATGGCATCCACAGGACTGGGGCAGGAAGGTACCTGAACCTAACTGCACTGTGAGGATATACTAACAGGAAAAGAGTGGTGTATAAATCATGTTTAGCGTAACGTAACAGCTGACTTCCAAAGTGTTTCTGGATCCTGTTATGCATATTTACAAATTGTGCTAATTTAGAGCAGGGCTGTTTGGATTACAGTGGATTACTCGACTGAACCCTTGTAAATGTGTGAAAGACTCGGTGGTGGGCCTGTTTCGGCCTACTTCTTTATTTGTAGAGCACCAAGACAACCTATCCATAGATGACTGGACCCCATATAAATGTGTCAAAATGTAACATTAATATATATTAACCGCCAGAAAACACACATTCATCATTTTCAAAAGTGTCATTAAATGATTTGAAATTGACCATCAGTTTGACTTGGAGCTGAAGTCCGCCAATACAAATAGTACAAATGCAGAGTAAAGGTTTCAACTAAGCCCATCCTACTGACTTGGGCCAAGGGTCCTCCTTGTAGCCTTCCATGGAGCATTCAGCTGGTTGCCAGCATTGTTTTTTATTTTTTATTTTGCTGTTCTAAAGGACTGAGAGGTTAACACTGGCACCGGATTCATAAATATATGATGTATGGCACTGTGGAAGGTTATGGCCGAAACGCTTGTGATGTTGTGATGCACCTGGTGTAATTTTGTACAATAAAAGAATTGGATTGACCAAAAGCAGGGATGTGCCGCGCTCTGTTTGGGAGCCATATTGATTGATTCAAAAAGATGGTACTGACCTAGCTCATGAGAATACTAAAAGACTAATCCGGTTAAAATCAAACAGATGCCTGAACCGTGCACATACCCCTGGCACTGAGGAAGGCGAATTCAACGCCAAAATGCATTCGCCACTGTGGGTGTTTTCTGCTGAATAAAGAAACCTTCACTATTTCCCCATGTGTGGCCTCTCTTCTTTCTACAGAGGAGTTCTTGGTTATATTTCAGCGCGTGTACCAGAAGTCGCGCTTTGAGAGGTCCCCGCAGCACAAAGTTGGCCCTGGAAACGCTGGTCTTCGCCTCGGCGAAATTCTCATTGTCCCTGGTAAGGGAAGGATCAGGGTCCACCTCCGAACCTGGGAGGAGAACGGGCGGTGTTGCAATCGAGTAGATTGCACGTTGGGCGTTGAGGACTTCCTACTTTGCCCCCGCCGATATTTCATCCCGTGTTTTGGGGGTTGCTGCGGTCTGGGGAGCGGAGGAGGCAGCTGATGTTCGGCGGACCCCTGGGGGCACAACAATTGGCTGGCACAAGACTCACCCCCGCAAGACACCGAGAACTGCTAAGAATGGCGCATTCTAGGTCCTGTAGGCATCGCACCACAAGCAGCCTGCAGGCAGTGTTCTGTGATTGGTACTTACCTGGAGGGGCGGAGGCATGTGTCCAGCAGCAGGAGGAGGCAGGACATTTAAAATCAAACAGATGCCTGAACCGTGCACATACCACTGGCGCTGAGGAAGGCGAATTCAACGCCGAAATGCATTTCGCCACTGTGGGTGTTTTCTGCTGAATAAAGAAGCCTTCACTATTTCCCCTGGTGTGGCCTCTCTTCATTCTACGGAGGAGTTCTTGGTTATATTTCAGCGCGTGTACCAGAAGTCGCGCTTTGAGAGGTCCCCGCAGCACAAAGTTGGCCCTGGCAATGCTGGTCTTCGCCTCGGCGAAATTCTCATTGTCCCTGGTAAGGGAAGGATCAGGGTCCACCTCCGAACCTGATAGGAGAACGGGCGGTGTTGCAATCGAGTAGATTGCACGTTGGGCGTGGAGGACTTCCTACTTTGCCCCCGCTGATATTTCATTCCGTGTTTTGGGGGTTGCTGCGGTCTGGGGAGCGGAGGAGGCAGCTGATGTTCGGCGGACCCCTGGGGGCACAACAATTGGCTGGCACAAGACTCAGCCCCGCAAGACACCGAGAACTGCTAAGAATGGTGCATTCTGGGTCCTGTAGGCATCGCACCACAAGCAGCCTGCAGGCAGTGTTCCGTGATTGGTACTTACCTGGAGGGGCGGAGGAACGTGTCCAGCAGCAGGAGGAGGCAGGACATTTAAAATCAAACAGATGCCTGAACCGTGCACATACCCCTGGCGATGAGGAAGGCGAATTTAACGCCGAAATGCATTCACCACTGTGGGTGTTTTCTGCTGAATAAAGAAGCCTTCACTATTTCCCCTAGTTCTTGGATATATATATATATATATATTCACTGAAAAAACCATAGGTTATAGTCGATATATAGTTAGGAATTTGCATTTACAAAACCTTGAAAATTCAATGAAAAAACCATTGGTTTTAGGCCATATATAGTTAGGGATTTGCATTTACAAAACCTTATTTTACTCGCATAAAACCATTGAAATTCCATATATAGTTAGATGCGCTAACTATATATCGCGCACCCGCAATCCACTGCTGATGATGTCACATATTACATCATTCATGACATGGTCAGTGACATCACTGATGACATCACTGATGACAACTCAAATGACATCACTGATGACAACATCCAGTGACTGTATGTTTCTGTAAAGTTAAAATATGTCTTACATATTGAAGAATGAGTGGATGTATAAATGTCTGGATGAAGGATTTAGTAGGTGCATGACTGATTGTATGAGGGAGTGATTAAATGTGTCTCACTGAGTGCATGGGTTAGTGATTAAACTGTATTAATTTGTGCATCATTATATCTGTTGTTCTGTAAACTGCTGCATGTGTTGATCAGTAGCTATATGAATAACTATATGGGTTATTGATTGGTTGCTCAAGTATTTGTATGGGAGACTGAGTATGTGTGTGGGTGGCTGAGAGGTGTGTGACTCTGTGCATAGATGTGTAAGCAGTTGATTCACTAGGTGTATGAGTTCAAGAGTGCATGTGGAAACAGCTATATGGGCGGTTGACTGTGTGCATGAGTGTATTGGTGAGTGAATGGATATCTCAGTGCTACATGTCAAAGTAAGTACATATGTAAAACACAGTACATGTGAGAGTTAACATATATAAATAACTGTGCATAAGAGCCAGTGAATGTGTGAGTGGCTGTATGGATCATTGTGAACATGTATCAAGGATTGTATAAGAGAGTAAATATGTGTTAGAATATGTTTCAATAAGTAAGGTGTGTATAACTGTATAGTTGAGGAATTGGAGGTGTGTTTGATTCTTTGCATGACTGTCTAGGTGTATGAGTAACTCCATGGATGAGTGACAGTCTGTGAGTGTCTGTTTTCACTGAGTGTATCTAAGGATATATCAGAGTCTGTAGAGGTTCATCGTATTAACACATGAATGATGTCATCTATGATGTTGTCAGTGATGTCATTTGAGTTGTCATCAGTGATGTCATTTGAGATGTCATCAGTGATGTCATTTGAGTTGTCATCAGTGATGTCATCAGTGATGTCACTGACCATGTCATGACTGATGTAATATGTGACATCATCAGCAGTGGATTGCGGGTGCGCGATATATAGTTAGCGCATCTAACTATATATGGAATTTCAATGGTTTTATGCGAGTAAAATAAGGTTTTGTAAATGCAAATCCCTAACTATATATGGCCTAAAACCAATGGTTTTTTCATTGAATTTTCAAGGTTTTGTAAATGCAAATTCCTAACTATATATCGACTATAACCTATGGTCTTTTCAGTGAATTTCAATGGTTTTTTAATAGCAAATATGAAAAGCTTTAAAATGTCAAGTACGTGATAGATAAAAACATTTTCGTATTTATGCACGCTGATGTGCTTTGAACGCTGCACCCCCCCCTCCCCTCTTTTCTCTTAGTAGTACTCTCTCTTTGCAGATAGTGAACGGTAGTTAACGCAGACCTTTACCCCCGTTGTAATCCGTCGTACCTGCTTGTCTCTCCATTTGATTGATTGTTATCCAAGCATTTACTGTTTTAGAATTGGTTCTCTTTGGATCATTCTCTATTTACAAACAAGCACAAAGTCGCAATACTCTGTTTAGTCTTTGCAGATAGTGAAAAATCGTGTAAAAAAATAAAAGTAATCGAGCAAAATCAGTAGGCCACTAATTGGATCTCTTTTTGACCTCGCTAAAATAGAAATATTAGGAACAACCCTTCATGAGAAATACGAAAATAGTGAGATGAACTGAGCTCCACACCATGAGAGCTGCAAGACAGCTCGACTCCGTCACCCACCCCGCCCAAAATAACGACAAACCCTAAGCAAATATTAAAAATATAGACAACACACCAGCAAAGAAACAGGGTAAAACATTTTATTAAATAACTATTTACATAACTATTTTATACTTTTTATTGCCCGATCCGGCTAGCTCAATCGATCGAGCATGAAACTCATGCACTCTGATAGCAAGCGTTGCTACTGATGCTATGCAGACCAAAACTGGTTTTTAGTTTGTACATTTTTCTAGATTTTTCAATCCAAGGTTGGTTGACTTTGTAGAACAATGGCTTCAGATTTTCAACATACGGTGTGGTGGCGCGGACTGGGAGGGGGCGCTTCGCTCCTGCCCCCTCCCCAAGTAAGATTTTCATACGTGAAAGTACGTTAATGGTTTTGGTCCCTGAGTTGCTTCAATGTCACTGCCATTCTCAAATGGCATAAGTTCTGGATGTTGGGTGCCATAGTTCAGAGTTCTGAGCAGCGCTTGTAACACTGTCTGAAGCTTATTTCCACCTACTGCAGCTTCACTATTCTCAAAGTAAGTGAGTGTCGTTTGTGGACCTGACTGCATTTGAAAACAATGTGATATGAAACCTTCCTAAACAGCTTGACGGAGGCCCCCGAGGGGCGGTGTGATGGCCATGGACTCGGAGAAGACACTTGGCTCCGACCCCCTCCCCAAGTCTTATAGCACCGGTGTAGCCTGAGATCGCCCCCGACATAGGCGGCCGGCTCTCGGGGTCCGGCGGAACTTTTTGCCTTTTGATGACTCTTCTATTCTGGACCTTGTCCCACAATCCGTTTGACCTGAAGACACGCTGTAGTGGGGCGCCCCTTTACCGTTTCAGTTGCCATTCCGCCCGCTTTTGCTACACTGTGCCTCTTCCGCCATTCAGCTGTTTACCGCCCGCTCTTGCGACTACAGCGTCTCGCTCACCATGTAGTTGAGTTGCTCCCGCTCTTGCGGTGCAGCGATAGGCGGCTGCCACAGGACTCTCAAAATGGCGGCCGGCTCTTCGGTTTTGGGCCTGGTCCACTAAAATGGCCCTGGGACACCTTTGAACTCGGACGCTTCCCTGATAGGGCTTGGGTCCCATTCTCGAAAGCGTCCCCTCAGCCGTGAAGATTCTACAAAAGTCTTGGGGGCCCCCGACTCCCGCAAGCTTCTGGTGGGGAGCGGCTGCCATGTCTGCTCGTGGAATGGCCACGACGGAGCTACGAGATGGTAGTGCTCTCATGCTGACGCCAGCTTTAGTCTGAAACATCCAGAAACACTGTAGACTACCAATTCGATCAGTTCCGGTAGCGCCCCAACATGACCCGGAAGAGAAGAACTTGCCCTCCCCTCTTTGACTTGACTTTGACTTTTTGGACTGCTGAAAGGGGTTGTGTTCCGAACGCTGGTTGGTGGAGACATTTTGACTATATTCTTGACCTACGTTGTCGCGTAATGCGTTATATGACACGCCGCGTAAGCGCACCCGGAAGTGATCCGAGGCGCGGCGTGCAGCGCGTAACGTAAGCATAACAGGTCATGTGACTTGTTAATAAAACTTTTCATTGGTTCATTTTACTTTTGTTATTTTAATGATGAAAAGCTTGGTCATATGACCTAAAAATTACGCTTTTTATTGTTTTCGAACATTATTTTTTTTTAAACATATGTTATAATATTCCAGGCTAATGTACTTTCCCGGAAAATTTACAACTGTCCTGCAAGTAAAATATATTCCTTTTTCGAGAAAAAGGGCGTTTCTTCGTTCCATGGCGAAGCCGTTGAGTAAAAGAGACTCGGCCTGCTGTCTTAGTCGCCGATACGCCTGATTATCAGATTCTTATCGATCACTTTATGTTGCAGAAATGAAAAACACAACTGCCCTTGACCATTTATCTTTACTGCGTTCCTACATATTATACCTTTTATCCGTCATGTAATTGGACTGCTTTATTTCACTTGCCTTTTACTGATTCGAAAACAGTGACTAAAAGTAAAAACTTTACCAATGTAAATACTACTACCATGTTTTGTTTTAAAAACCTTTATTGTGAAAATGTCAGTATACAAATACGGGCCTATAACCACGTGGGCCGGCCACGGAGCAAACTGGAATCGTATATGATGAGGAGACATTTACATTATGGAGGAACGTAACGAACGAGCCATTAGGTTGCAAGAACTAAGGTGTCTAACAGTTGCGGAATCGGTGGACGTACATTTTGTAATTAAAATACGACAGGGCCACTTACAAAAAAGTTATCTAGATATACATTTGCGTGCAAGTACCATGGGTGACGTTAATTCGAACTTTCAATAGTACAGTAATCAATAACACATCAGAACTTAATATCAATGTGTAAATGTAAATGTAAATGTATGTAAATGTATTGGCATTTATATAGCGCACTACTTACCCGTAGGGTCCCAAGGCGCTTCGACCGCTGCGAAACCCTTCCTGGCTTCCCTGAGAGATGGTCCCTTAATGGGTATCTCCAGGGTGAGACCAGGCATCCCCGGCGGTCTGGTGGGGCCGTTAGTGAAGATGAGGCAAGCTAATGCCCAGAGTTGCCGAGTGTGATCGCTGATCAGAGTGGGCACCGAGGCGAGAGAATTATCGAGTCCGCTGACCCTGGTCCAGAAACCTGCCGCGCCGGGAATCGAACCCTGGTCCCGGGCCGTCCTCTGCTCTCGGGTCTGCCGCCTCTAACCAGTGAGCCACACTACTTCACTAGGGATGTCGA
The DNA here is from genome assembly GCF_964263255.1 of Lissotriton vulgaris. NCBI lineage: Eukaryota > Metazoa > Chordata > Amphibia > Caudata > Salamandridae > Lissotriton > Lissotriton vulgaris. The sequence continues at coordinate 796,088,430 of NC_141697.1, forward strand.
AATATTCAATCAATTCTCGTCCCCGCCCGCCATGAGCATCAAAACTGCATTCATATCTCGTGATATCAAGGTTGTTCAACCAGTACACAACAAGGAGTTACGAGTCCCATTTATACCGGCGCCATTTTGGGCGAGGCCGGGCAGGTCCAAGATATAGTCAAAATGTCTCCACCAACCATCGGCCAGACCAGAACCCCTTTCGGCCCTTTATGCTACAAGATGGTGTCTTCCATTCAGAAAATATTATTGGCAGCATTTTGAAAGGAAACATAAACAGCCGTTCTCCTAGTGAGTTTCACATTGTTACATTTAGGAAGAATGTTGAAGAGTAGTATGTGGAAAATCTGAAGCCATTTTTCCACAAACTCTCAATCAGCCTTGGATGGAAAAAAAATCCTGAAGAATGTACAAACTGAAAACCAATTTTTGTCTGTATAGCATCAACAGCAACGCGTGAGTCAGCTTTGTGTCAAGCCGCCATTTTCATTCACTCAATAGCGTCCCCCTGCACACATTCAGGGACCTGGTCGTGTTTTCAGATGAAACGGATTGTAGGACAAGAAGCAGAAAAGAAAAGGAAAAAAGTTCCGCCGGACCTCGGGAGCCGGCCGCCTATGTCATGTGCGACCTTTGGCCACACCAGGGCAATAGTGAAGCTGCAGCAGGTGCAAATAAGCTTCAGACAGTCTTACAAGCACTGCTCAGAACTCTCAACTATGGCACTCAACATCCAGGACTTGCCATTCGGATCTTGGCGCCTTGTGCTGGTTCCGACCTATTCATACATCGGTCCACTACTGACATCACCTCATAAGCCAACGGGGCACCCCACGCCGACTTTCGGCGCAGCATTGTAGGATGGCCACACCAGTGCGGCAACTTGCTGGACACCACCTCGGTGCCATCCGGATCTCGGCACGTTCGAGTCACTGTACCGCAAGAGTGACCGCAACTCAGCTGGACACGCCGTCTTTCGGCGCAGCATTGTAGGATGGCCACACCAGTGCGGCAATTTGCTGGACACCACCTCGGTGCCATCCGGATCTCGGTGCGTTGTGCTGCCTTCGGCCTACTGTAGCCGCAAGTGCGGACGCAACTCAGTTGGACGGCGAGTGAAACGCTAAGGGGCGCCGCACTGCAGCCGAGGAGCCTCCATCTTGGGGGAGACGCACAGCCCCCACTGACTGACGCGACCTCACAGGCCAACGGGGCGCCCCACGCCGACTTTCGGCGCAGCATTGTAGGATGGCCACACCAGTGCGGCAACTTGCTGGACACCACCTCGTTGCCATCCGGATCTCAGCGCGTTGTGCTGCCTTCGGCCTATTCGCACATCGGTCCGCTACTGACGCCGCCTCACGTGCCAACGGATTTTCTACGCTTTTTGTAGCCCTATGCCGCATAACAGGTCATGTGACTTGTTTATAAAACTTTTCATTGGTTCATTTTACTTTTGGTTTCCTAAAGATGGAAGGCTTGGTCATATGACCTAAAAATAACACTTTTCATTGGTTTAGAACATTTTTTTTCCCCAAACGATGAAAGCCCCACCTTGTTTCTGGATGTTTCAGACTGAAGCTGGCGTCAGCATGAGAGCACCACCATCTCGTGGCTCCGTCGTGGTCATTCCGCGAGCAATCATGGCAGCCGCTCCCCACCGGAAGCCTGCGGGAGTCGAGGGCCCCCAAGACTTTTGTAGAATCTTCACGGCTGAGGGGACGCTTTTCGAGAATGGAGCCCAAGCCCTAGCAGGCAAGCGTCTGAGTTCCAAGGTGTCCCAGGGCCATTTTAGTGGACCAGGCCCAAAACCGAAGAGCCGTCCGCCATTTTAAGAGTCATGTGGCAGCCGCCTATCGCTGCACTGCAAGAGTGGGAGCAACTCAACAACATGGTGAGCGAGACGCTGTAGCCGCAAGAGCGGGCGCAACTCAGCTGGATGGCCGCCACCTGGGGAGGCCCGTTCACGCCGCCTCCCCCACCCCCCCCCCCCCCGGGCCGCCCCACGCCAATTTTCGGAGCAGCATTGTAGGATACCAAAACCAGTGCGGCAGTTTACTGGATGCCATCAACATCTCAGCGCGTTCTGCTGCCCTGCCTTGGGACTATTCGCACAACAGACCGCTACTGACGAGGCCTCCCCCCGCACCACCCGGGACGCCCCACGCCAATTTTCGGAGCAGCATTGTAGGATACCAAAACCAGTGCGGCACCCAGGCGACATCACCTGGGTGCCGTCCAGAACTCAGCACGTTGTGCTGCCTTGGGACTATTCGCACAAAAGACAGCTTCTGACAATTGTTGCTTTTTTTGGTGAAAAATGTTTAAATGTTTTTACAGTTTTTGTTCCGTTCATTATATTTAAAAGTTAATAAAGTTTTATAATGTTACTTTGTTGGAGTGTTATATATTTTTTTTTAAACGGGTGAATGGGGCCTTGAATCGGGTTATTGTCATGTGTGGGCTTTGCAAGTGTACTGCTACAGGATCGGACATTTCAAACTCAAATGCACGTTCTTTTTCTTACCTTTCCGAAGCATGGAGCGCAATAGCAGGCAGAGAAAGGGTGATGCAAGTGTTGAACACTGCCTAGCCTGGAAGTTGCTGGCATTCCCCCCCCCCCCGCCCGCTCCTGAAAGAGGATTCCTAAAGATGGAAGGCTTGGTCATATGACCTAAAAATAACACTTTTCATTGGTTTAGAACATTTTTTTTCCCCAAACGATGAAAGCCCCACCTTGTTTCTGGATGTTTCAGACTGAAGCTGGCGTCAGCATGAGAGCACCACCATCTCGTGGCTCCGTCGTGGTCATTCCGCGAGCAATCATGGCAGCCGCTCCCCACCGGAAGCCTGCGGGAGTCGAGGGCCCCCAAGACTTTTGTAGAATCTTCACGGCTGAGGGGACGCTTTTCGAGAATGGAGCCCAAGCCCTAGCAGGCAAGCGTCTGAGTTCCAAGGTGTCCCAGGGCCATTTTAGTGGACCAGGCCCAAAACCGAAGAGCCGTCCGCCATTTTAAGAGTCATGTGGCAGCCGCCTATCGCTGCACTGCAAGAGTGGGAGCAACTCAACAACATGGTGAGCGAGACGCTGTAGCCGCAAGAGCGGGCGCAACTCAGCTGGATGGCCGCCACCTGGGGAGGCCCGTTCACGCCGCCTCCCCCCCCCCCCCCCCCCCCCCCCGGGCCGCCCCACGCCAATTTTCGGAGCAGCATTGTAGGATACCAAAACCAGTGCGGCAGTTTACTGGATGCCATCAACATCTCAGCGCGTTCTGCTGCCCTGCCTTGGGACTATTCGCACAACAGACCGCTACTGACGAGGCCTCCCCCCGCACCACCCGGGACGCCCCACGCCAATTTTCGGAGCAGCATTGTAGGATACCAAAACCAGTGCGGCACCCAGGCGACATCACCTGGGTGCCGTCCAGAACTCAGCACGTTGTGCTGCCTTGGGACTATTCGCACAAAAGACAGCTTCTGACAATTGTTGCTTTTTTTGGTGAAAAATGTTTAAATGTTTTTACAGTTTTTGTTCCGTTCATTATATTTAAAAGTTAATAAAGTTTTATAATGTTACTTTGTTGGAGTGTTATATATTTTTTTTTAAACGGGTGAATGGGGCCTTGAATCGGGTTATTGTCATGTGTGGGCTTTGCAAGTGTACTGCTACAGGATCGGACATTTCAAACTCAAATGCACGTTCTTTTTCTTACCTTTCCGAAGCATGGAGCGCAATAGCAGGCAGAGAAAGGGTGATGCAAGTGTTGAACACTGCCTAGCCTGGAAGTTGCTGGCATTCCCCCCCCCCCCCGCCCGCTCCTGAAAGAGGACACACACACAACGCCGCCCCGAGTACTTCACAGATCTTTAAAAGACCATGCGCTTGTTTATGAGGCTTAAATGGTTTATCACCCCTTCTAGAACCCCTGCATCGACCCTCTGACGTTTCCTGGAAGAATTACCACGTAACACAATACCAAGCCCTGTCAGCTGAAACCCCCGAGGAATCATGGGGCATATTATCAAGGGGGTTTATCTCCGCTTTTTTGGCTTTAAAAGCCAAGAAAGCGGAGATAAAATTATCTCCCTATTACCAAGCTGTCGCTAACACCAGTTAGTGACAGCTAAAAGGAGATAGCGACCATCGTGGGCCCCGCTTTGCATGTCAGTGATAGTGCCCTGAGCAGTTCTTAGCCATGTTATCCAATGGGAGGTGGATAACATGGCTAAGAGCATTTGCTCGATAATACATGAATATCGCTGACTTTTCAGCGATATTCATGCATTGCGGCCGTTTTTTATCGCATTTGCGATAAACCTTGCTAATAGCAAGGTTTATCTGCGATAAAAATCGCCGATGTGCGGCGATAATTTTTGTCTCTAAACAAGTTAGAGACAAAAATTATCGCTAGTTGTTGGTAATATGCCCCCGGGTTTTTGCTTGCAGAAATCGGGAGGCGGGAGACTAGCACTGAAATCAGTAGTCTCACGCCTGAATCGGGAGGGTTGGCATGTCTGGATTCTCTACAGCTGGGGCCATAAACTACATCCGCAGGGGTAGGTGATAGCCTGGGACCAGCCTGGCATCTAAAATGGCTGCCGTGCACGACAAAATTGTGGCATTGGAAAAAAGGCAAGATGGCGCAGACATTGTTTATCAATAAGGATTCATTTATAACAAAATATTTTATCGCAGTGACAAATTGGCGGTCAACACTTCCTGATTTCCATCGAATCGAACGTTAACAGACGTCACGCAGCAAAAAAAATAAAAAGCTCACGCACAGCCGCTGGAAGAGATGTATCAACATATATGAGCCTCCTCAGCCACCCTCATGAAACATAGGGGATTAGGATACGTCTCCCGCACCCCCTTATACCTAGTAATTTCATTAAAACGAAGCACAAAATGGCGAATTCCCGTTTCGCTACCAGTTTGCGGCCCAGTTCGCGGCCCGTGAAGCGCTTCTACCGTGAAAAATCATTTTTTTTTTATTTTCCTCACGGGACCCTTTAATAACCCCAACAACATTCCTAGGGGGTCAAGAGGGGTATACCTTGCCCCCTTTCATTAAATTCCCCCTTCGTTTTTCACCTCTTCTTCTCTCTCGATCCTACTGAGAGATAAGATGGCAGCCGCTCCGGACTGTTTAGAATGTTGACAGACACCGGAGAGCCAATCAGCTTTCTGCGCTCAAAGTTCCGTTTCGCGAAAAGTAAGCGAACCGGAGCGCAGCCTGGAGCGCTGTTACAGATATATATCTTGTTTTAAACGTTAATTTCTCAAAAACTACTGGAGCACATATATTGAGACCTAGCAAAGGCACATCGGGCTAACAGTCCCTACAATTTTGCCAAGTTTCGTGCAAATCCATTCAGCCGTTCGAGCTAAAAGTGAGTCCAACCGCCCTATGGAAATTAACATGGGAAAAACGCGTTTTGGGACCCCCCTTTTTTCTCGGCCCCCCCCTCGACAAAACCCCCCCAAATTTTCAAGGGCTGCTCAGAAACAAAATGTGCCATTTTCCTGAAAATTTCAGCCGATTCCGTCCACAAACGCCAAAGTTATTAGACATAGAATTTTCAAAAATCCCATAGGGAATAAATCCTAACTATATATGGTAATATATACATATATATATATATATATATATATTCAACACGAAATGCGCACAGCAGAAGCAGCGCAATCACCGACCACACCAGCATGTTTGGAGGATCTTTATTTCCAGGCAAGTAGGTATTTTGCAAGCAGAACAGCATGACGCGTTTCGAGGTCAGTTACCTCTTAATCATATGCATGGATTCTGGGGTGGGTTCGTTAGTCTTTTTAAACGTGGCTGGAACACTGAAGAGGGACAACTGTCCTTTAATTTTAAAGAGGCAGTCTTTTTTTTGCATGATTTTCCAAGTATTTGGGCGAATTAAGGTAACAGTGTTCATTAATTGATTTTCCAATTTGTTAGTCGGGTTCAGGGTGAAAATACCCATTTCCATTCCTTGATCATGTTTAACACAATAATCACTCCCAATGATGTTCAGTTTACCTTAATTCTTGTATCTCCCAATGTCTTTTTTGTTCAGACTGCAAGGTCCACAATGCCTCTTTCTGCATACACAGCGTTACTTTATTTCTTCAGTGAATATATATACATATATATATATATATTCACTGAAAAAACCATAGGTTTGACGCCAGTTATAGTTAGCTGGAAATTTTACTGACATAAAACCATTGAAATTCCCACGTTATAGTTAGTTGGACTCACTATAACTTGCGCGCCTGCAATGCACTGCTGATGACGTCACATATTACATCACTCATGACATGGTCAGTGACATCACTCATGAGGTCAGTAAAATTTCCAGCTAACTATAACTGGTGTCAAACCTATGTTTTTTTCAGTGATTTTAATAGGTTTTTTAAATGCTAATTCCTAACTATAACTGGTGTGAAACCTATGGTTTTTTCAGTGAATTTCATAGATTTTTTAAATGCTAATTCCTAACTATATAAGGCCTGAAACCTATGTTTTTTTTCAGTGAATTTCAAATGTTTTTTTAATGCTAATTCCTAACTATATAAGACCTGAAAGCCCACCAGGAATCTCCAGTATGCGCCAGGGGACTGCATTGCAGAGAGGTGTAATGAAGCCACGCCCCTTTTTACACCTCTCTGCAACGCAGCCCCCGTGCATGTTTGAAGAGGGGGAACTAATTCCCCTTGCATACTGGGGGCCCCTGGGGGCCAACTAGCCCACCTGGAACCTCCAGTATGCGCCAAGGGGCTGCATTGCAGAGAGGTGTAATGAGGCCACACCCTTTTTTACACCTCTCTGCAACGCAGCCCCGTGCATGTTTGAAGAGGGGTAACTAATTCCCCTTGCATACTAGGGATCCCTGGGGCCAACTAGCCCACCTGGATCCTCCAGTATGCGCCAGGGGGCTGCATTGCACAGAGGTGTAATGAGGCTATGCCTCTTTTTACACCTCTCTGCAACGCAGGCCACTGGAGCATTTGCAGAGGGGGGACTAATTCCCCTTGCATACTGGGGGTCCCTGGGTCATATCTGCCCAAACACCGACATTCCGAACGATTGAAAATGACTTTTCTTGAGAAACATTTGGATTTAGATTATCATATCCTATACTTTGGAATTTTTGAAAGACTGACTTTGAGGATGCTATAAATTACTCAAGTCTGCCCGAATTGTGTGGGTAAAATTGATACCTAGTCACTTTGAAAAGAATGTACTTACGTCTCGTCTAACATTTGGAAGAAATATCTAGTTATATGACAACAGGATACCGACATAACTTGAAGGAAATAAGAACGCCCTGAAGATGTTCTGTTGTACAGAATGAAACGTTTCGGCTGGCTGTGGTACATAAACTTAAGGAAAATAAAAGCATTTGAATATACACCAAGATTCAGCGCTTCAATAAGGACTCTAAGTGATATGATTTGATTGGACTTATTGTGCAAGTGGTGCTGTGCCAAACTTTGGAATATTCTCCACTACTCTCTACTACTTACTCTCTCCTACTCCACTACTCTCAAATACTCACTCTCTACTACTCATTCTCTACTACTCTACTACTCTCTACTACTCTCTCTCTACTACTCACTCCCTACTACTCACTATCTACTACTCTCTACTACTCACTCTCTACTACTCTCTCTCTACTACTCACTCTTTACTACTCACTCTCTACTACTCTCTACTACTCACTCTCTACCTCTCACTCTCTACTACTCTCTACTACTCACTTTCTACTACTCTCTCTCTACTCTCACTCTCTACTACTCACTCTACTACTCACTCTATACTACTCTCTACTACTCACTCTCTACTACTCTCTCTCTCTACTAGTCTCTGCTACTACTACTCACTCTCTACTACTCTCTACTATTCTCTCTCTCTGCTACCCACTCTCTACTACTCTCTACTACTCACTCTCTACTACTCACTCTCTACTACTCTCTACTACTCACTCTTTACTACTCTCTACTTCTCACTCTCTACTGCTCTCTACTACTCACTCTACTATTCCCTCTACTACTCTCTACTACTCACTCTCTGCTACTCTCTCTACTGCTCTCTACTACTCTCTACTACTCACTCTCTATTACTCACTCTCTACTCTCTACCTCTCTACCTCTCTCTACTTCTCTCTCTACTAGTCTCTACCTCTCTACCACTACCTCTCTACCTCTACCTCTCTACCTCTACACCTCTACCTCTCTACCTCTCTCTACACGCACACATATACACATATATATATGCATATATATGCATATGCATTTATATATATGTATGTGTATGTATATATATATATATATATATATATATATATATATATATATATATACATACATATATAAACATATATAATCTGTATATCTATATAAATACAAATATAAATGCATGCATACATATACATATGTGCATACAGATGCATGTTATTTACATGAAAGTTTAAAAAACACTAATAAAAGCAAAGCTAAAAGGCCACCTCATTACAAACAGAATGGCTTTAACTTAAACGAGGGCGAGATCTATTGCATTTTCAATGCTTGTTTACTTTGGTTCCATCAAGAAGGCATTCAAATGTGTCACACATTTGTCATAAATTCTGAATGTTAGCACTCTAGTTGCTCATTAGATCACTGTAGTAAAGCTACTGCTCACCAGGGAAGTCTGCTGCTGGTATTCAAAGTGCATGTTTCAGTCTGCATGTCAGAATCTTTTTAATGAAATAGAAGAGGATTTGAGAAGGGTTCAGCGTTGAGCCCCTCCCTCTTCAACCTGTATGTCCAGCCGCTTGCGGATGTGGCCAAAAAGTGGGGGCTCACGCTGGTGTCGTACGCCGACAACACCCAGCTGGTCGTCACCCTCACGGAAAGCCCGTCCACCGCGGCATCCAAATTCAGAGAGGGCATGGCAGCAGTGGCACAATGGATGACGGATAACTTCCTCCAACTCAACGCCGGAAAAACCGAGGTGCTCCTCCTTGGCAGAAACACCAGCCTATGGAACGAGCACTGGTGGCCGTCATCCCTTGGCACCACCCCACTCCCCAAAAACTGTGTAAAAAACTTGAGAGTCTGGATGGATGCCAGCCTCAGCTTTCAATCACACACGAAAAAGGTGGCTGCCACCTGTATAGGTCTCCTAAGAAACCTTAGGCCTATACTCGGATTCTTTGATCCTAAGGCGCGACAGCTAATTGTCCAGGCAACCATCTTGTCACGCCTTGACTATGCGAACGTCCTCCTCCTGGGAGCAAACAAGGCAGAAACGGCTAGGTTCCAACGAATCCAGAATGCGGCAGCTAGAACACTAGTCGGTCTCCCACGCAGATGTTCAGCCAGAGCCACCATCCACAAACTCCACTGGCTGCCTGTGGAACACCGAGTCAAATGTAAAGCTCTCATTACGATCTTTAAAATTGCCAAACAAGGAAACCCCCCTCTGCTACGAAATCTGGCCTGCCCCTATTTCCCTGGCCGTGAACTACGCTCCTCCAACCAACTTCTCCTGAAAGTACCCAGAACAAAGCGCTGCCGTACTGGAGGCCGTTCCTTCGGCGTCCTCGGTCCCAAACTTTGGAACGATCTTCCTCTCAGCATACGCTCCATAGATTCTCTCTCTGTCTTTCGTAAGGCAATTAAGACCCTTCTCTTCCCCGCCCCATAGGCTATCTCCCAGCCTGTCCAATAAGGTGTGTGTTTGTCTCTCAGCGCCGGGACGCCCCATTGCTGGGGTAGCTGTTGCGCTTTACCAAATTTAGAATAGAATAGAATAGAAGTCACTCAAAATGATCCCTAATTTTTCTTTCTGGAGCACTAATCATACTTTCTGTGGCAAAATAAACACCCTCATTTTATTCCTTTTTAAATTAAATGTTTTCAGACTTACCACTTCATTCCAATCAAGATGGCTTCTGGTGTGCCATACTTTTGTCATAAGTTAGACTGTTAGCGCTCTAGTTGTTCTTTAGAACACTCTGGGACATTCTGTCATTGGGCTATACTTGGGCTACATCTGGGTGATATTTGGGCTACATTTAGGCTCTTTTGTCTCTGGTGGCCATCTTGGGAGACTGTATGTCAGAATTTTTTTTATCAAATTGAAGAGGATTTGAGAAGTCACTCAAAATGTGCCCTAATTTTTCTTTCTGCAGCACTAATCATACTTTCTATGGCAAAATATACCCCATCATTTTGTTCCTTTTTAAATTAAATGTTTTAAGAGTTACCACTTTATTCCAATCAAGATGGCTTCAGGTGTGCCATACCTTTGTAATAAGTAGGACTGTTAGCGCTCTAGTTGTTCTTTAGAACACTCTGGGACATTCTGTCATTGGGCTATACTTGGGCTACATCTGGGTGATATTTGGGCTACATTTGGGCTCTTTTGTCTCTGGTGGCCATCTTGGGAGACTGCATGTCAGAATTTTTTAATGAAATAGAAGAGGATTTGAGAAGTCTCTCAAAATGTACCCTAATTTTTCTTTCTGCAGCACTAATAATACTTTCTATGGCATAATATACCCCCTCATTTTGTTCCTTTTTAAATTAAATGTTTTAAGAGTTACCACTTTATTCCCATCACAATGGCTTCAGGTGAGCTATACCTTTGTAATAAGTAGGACTGTTAGCGCTCTAGTTGTTCTTTAGAACACTCTAGGAGGCTGCAGTAGAACACAAAGGAATCAACTGACAGTCTCTGTCCTTGTTGGATGTACATGTTTTACTGAGAATGTCAGACTTCATTCTCACATGACTGAGAAAGATAATGTGAATTTACAGAAAATATGCTTTCAGTTTAGCTTATAGATCCCCTTCCAAACCACTGTGGGAAAATCATGAGATATTAGTTTTCTTTCAAACATGATTCATGATATCACAGCAGAAGGCTTTTTCACATGGTAAAATCACCTTAGAACACATCACAATGCCTAAAATGAGTATGGTACCATCAACAAATGATTTATAATGTAACTACTATGCTTTTTAATGAGGTGCTATCATGTATATTGGTCCCAAGATGGCTGCCAACACTTCTTGGATGAAGTGCTGACAGCCAATCAGATCAGATGTGTGGTTAGGCTCCGCCCAGATATATATTTTTTTTGAACCTAAATGACTCAAAATACACTGGAGCACATATCTTGAGACATAGCAAAGGCACATCGGGCTACCAGTCCCTACAATTTTGCCAAGTTTTGTGGAAATCCATTCAGCCGTTCGGGCTAAAAGTGAGTCCAACCGCCCTGTGGAAATTAACATGGGGAAAACACGTTTTGGGACCCCCCTTTTATCTCGGCCCCCGCTTGACGAATCCCCCCCAAACTTTCAGGGAAGGAGCGGGGCGCAGCGAGGCAAATTTAAGGAAAATGACAGGCAGATTCCTCAACCGTCGGCAAAGTTATTCCCAATAGAATGTTGCAGATTTCCTATAGAAAACAATCCTAACTATAACTACCTACTGGCGACCGCCAGTAGGTAATATATCTATATATAGCTTGAATCCCGAAACGCGTTGATGACATTGCTGTAATTTAATAAAGAAGCCTGAATGAACGATATTCATGAGTGCCAGATGATTTCCATTTGAAACGAAACTGGAGTTGAAATCCTATTATATATATATATATATATATATATATATATATATATATATATATATATATATATATATATATATATATATATATATATATATATATATATATATATATATATATATATTCACTGAAAAAACCATAGCTTTCACACATGTTATAGTTAGCTGGACATTTCACTCATACAAACCATTGAAATTTCCCTGTTATAGTTAGTTCAGCTAACTATAACTCGCGCACCCGCATTGCACTGCTGATGACGTCACATATTACATCACTCATGATATGGTCAGTGACATCACTCATGACATCACTCATGATATCTCAAATGACACAAGTCACTCACAAAATGTTTTGTTTTCCATCTCCTGCTCCCAGTCTGGTAAACATCCTTGACTCCGTGATCAGGTTATCTGGACAATGGTCTAACTGCTGTGCCTTGTTCAGGGTGATTAAACAATGACCTGAAAAACCGGGCTTTGATCAAGCTGAGTGGACAATGACCTGAAAGACCGAGCTTTCATCAAACTGAGTGAACAATGATTTGTGTACCAAGCCTTGACCAGGTCACCATCTACAAACATCATCTGGATCTGGTTATCAACTGCAAACACTGCCCTGATTGAACAATGAACTAACAGCCAAAAGATCAGAATGAAAAAGTATAAAAGGCTTGTAAACTGCGGATTAAAGCAGCAGCCTCCTCTGTCTTGTTTCTGACAAGCTTGGGACTCTGTTCCATAGCCCGGGCTATTTGAATAAATCTGGGTTCCTCCTGCAGACGAAGGCTCCTGTGTCTCCTTTTACTACGTATGAAGGGTATGGAAGGCTTGGGCAGTTCCCCCGCCGCCGAGACCCAGTAAGTGGGTTAATCCGGTTCTTCACTCCGCAGGCCAATTATTGAATTGAAATTAGATTTATAAAGTGCAGCTAATGCCTAAAGGTGTCTTGGTGCTATAAGCAAGCTGAGGACAGAGGGGACATTAGTGCAGGTGGCAATCAAAGTTAGTTCCTTCAGGTGGTCTGTGTGAAGAGCCACGTTTTCAGACCTTTCCTGAAACTCATCAAGGATGGTGCTGTTTTTAGGGTAATAGGTAATTTATTCCACAGCATTGCTGCTGATCTGAAGAGGCTCCTGCCTCCCCAGGTGGCATTCTTTTTTTATGTTTGAAAGCTTTATTAGAGAAAAATGAGTATTACAATAAGGTGACATCAGCAAATATGAGAAAAAAAGGCATAAGATGGGACAAAGAAAATGTAAGCAGCTAATATCACAATGAAAAACAAAGCATTTTAAGTTATGGGGAGGGAAGGAGGGGGGGGAAGGGAGGAGAGAAGAAAACAAAAACATGGTATTTATCGTAGAAGATGGATAAGCAATAATAGGAAATACAGTAAATGGTAATCAAAAAGTACAGTAAAAAAAAAACCATCATATGAGTAATTGTATGTATGAAAAAGAAGTATGAAAAAGGTCAATATAAAGCTAAATAATTACAATATTGAGACTGAAAAATATCATGAAAGACTGCAGGCAAGAGTACATGTGTTCAGGGGGGCTTGAAATTACCCGAAGATAGTGGAGAGTAACTCTTTTTGGCGGATTGATCAAGGTATAGAGTAAGAGGTAGCCAGTAAAATTCAACATTTCGGGAGGGTTTACAGGAGGAAGCAAAGGCTACATCAAGTCTGTGTGAGTGACATACAAGATTCCACCAACAATTGAGAGACAATTTGTTCAGAGATTTCCAATTAGAGACAATATGCTGTAATGCCAGAGCCAGCATAAGGTCAAAAAGACCGCGAGAATGTGGGGGGAGGTCTAAATCTTCTGAAAGGCTACCAAGAAATACCAAAGAAGGAGAAAATTGAATAGAGAGGTTGAAAATGCGAGAAAGGCGAGAGAATAGCTGAGACCAGAAAAGACGAGTTGAAGGACAGAAGAAGAAGAGGTGGAAAAGATCCGCAGAAGGGGCATTACAGGTCCAACAATTAGATACAGCATCAGGTTGAAAGCGAGAGATAGAAAGAGGAGAAAGGTATAGTCTGTGGTAAAAGAAAAATAGGGATTGAGTGAGAGAGGCAGTACGGGAAGTCTTCAAGGATCGAGCCCATATTTTGTCCCAGAGAGAAGTCGGCCATGAAGAATGTAAGTCTGTCTCCCAGGACAGTTCTAATTTTGATTTGAGACGATCTGGATTGGGGGCTGAAAAGTACCGGTAAATGATGGAGCTTTAGGAGTTGTAGAAAGGACAGTGAGTAAAGAGGAAGATGAGGTGGGTAGTTCTTCAGAGGGGAGAGAGTAATAACGATCTAGAATGGTTTCCATAAGGATAGGGAATTTCTTTGCAAAAGATGGAGGGCAGTGGAATTGAGACCGAAATGCAGGAAATGAGCAAGGAGAGGACCCATCAAAAAGATGACGTATCCAAATGATACCTTTCGCTCTCCATGAGGGCCATGCAATAGGTCGGTTGTTAATTAATAGAAGGGAATTGTACCATATAGGCAATAGTAGGAAGGATTCCTGCGTTACTGAGGAAGGTGAAACTAAAGGGCGCAGAAGAGAAGAAGTATGCTTGAATAAAAGGGGATTAAGGCATGGGGCTTTAGAGGTAAAACGAATTACTTCTTGGAAAGAGTACGGAAGCAGTAGTTCCTGTTCAACAGAAAGCCAGAGGGGAGAAAAAGGGGAGGGTTCCTGAGATAACCAGCGGGAAGCCTGTCGAAGGGAAAAGGACTTATGATAGAGGCGAAAGTCTGGAAAGTTGGTACCACCATTAAGTTTAGATTTACGTAAGTTGAAGAGCGATATGCGGGCTTTTTTCTGCTTCCAAAGAAATTTGGACAACGCAGAATCAATGCGACGGAAATAAGAGTTTGGAATACGAAGTGGGAGCATGGATAATAAGTAAATTAAAATAGGGGCAATCATCATTCTGATGGAGTCAAGACGGCCCCACCAGGAAAGAAATAGTGGATTCCAAGAGGTGAGTAATGAGTCTATCCTAGATATGACTGCATTCATGTTGAGTTGAATGGAGGAGGATATAGAGCTAGAAAAAAGAACACCGAGATATTTAATTTTTGTAGAATTCCAAGCAAAGCCAGTGGCCGTGAAAAAGTGGGGGAGACAAAATTTGGTTAAAGGAAGAATCTCTGTTTTGTCCGAGTTTATTTTGTAACCGGAGACCAAGGAGAATTTCTGAAATTCGTCTAGTAATGCGGGGACTGAGGTAGGTGGGTCAGAAATAAATAAAAGAATATCATCAGCATATGCAGACAATTTAAGATGACGTTCACCGTACGGGAAGCCAGAAATGGACGGATTATTGCGTATGGAGGTAAGGAAAGGTTCAAGCGCTAAAATAAATAAAAGAGGTGATAAAGGACAGCCCTGACGAACACCACGTTGGAGTGTGAATGGGGAAGTGAGTTGACCGTTAACGAGAACAGATGCTTTGGGCATAGAATATATCAAAGAAATATAAGATATGAATTTGGGGTTAAAGCCGTGCCATTTTAAGGAGGCCAGAAGAAAAGACCAGTCGACTCGGTCAAAGGCTTTCTCAGCATCTACTGAAATGGCTGCAAGGGGAATCGATAGTGAAGGGGCTTTACTTAAAACATTAAGGAAGAGTCTAGAATTATCCGAGGTCAAGCGGCCTTTAACAAAGCCGCATTGTTCTTTCCCTATAAGATGTGGTAGGAGCGGGTCAAGGCGAAGGGCTAATAGTTTCGCAAAAATTTTATAGTCAACAATAACTAGAGATATAGGTCGATAATTTTTACAGAACTTAGGGTCTCTACCCTCTTTAGGGATAAGGCATATGGTAGCATCTTGAAAAGAGCCTTGGGCTGATCCAGTAGAACAAAAAGACTGAAATAGAGATAGAAGGTGAGGTAAAAGAAGGTCTGAGAAATGTAGGTAAAATTCAACTGGGAAGCCGTCAGGTCCTGGGGTTTTCCCCTTAGTGAGGGAGGATAGAGCAGAGGACAGTTCCGAAATCGTAAGATCAGAGTCAACGGCCGAAATATTAAGGTGGGAAGTATCTGGTTGAGGTATGTTGTCAAAGTAGGATTGAATAAGCTCTGGGGTGGGAGGGTTTTCGGGAGTATATAAAGTCTCATAAAAAGAGTGGAATTGTTCCAAAATTTCTGCATTGGTATGAAGAAGTACATTAGAGGGGGAATAGATAGAATCAATATTAGTACGTTCTTTACGAGATTTTAAATAGTTAGCTAACAGTTTACCTGATTTATTTCGACCTCCATAAAATCGCGCGCTGGTCCGGAGAAGAAAAGAGGAGGCAGAGTCTGTGGTAAGTTTGTTAAAGGCAATCTTAGCCTTAAGCAATTCAGGAGACATAATCTTATCAGAGGAAGTATAGAATTGATGTTCCAGAGATTTAATATGTGCAAGGGTGATTTTACGTTTTTGAAGGAATTTTTTCTTCTTTTTAGAGACAAAATCAATAATAAAACCTCGGGCTGTGGCCTTGAAGGAATCCCAAAGAATATGAGGTGGGGTATCAGGTGTAGAGTTAAGATGAAAAAATTCAGCAGCAAAAGAACGAAAAGAGGAGGAAAAAAGAGGATCAGTAAGAAGAGAAGGGTTGAAGCGCCAGCGAGAAGATTTAGGGGTAGGAGGAAGAAGGTCAAAAACAGTAATAACAGGAGCATGGTCAGAGATAACAATCGGTTCTATAGAAGAAGAAATAAGGTGTTGAGAAAGAGATGAAGAGAGAAAGATATAGTCTAAGCGGGAGAAGGAAGCATGAGGAGGAGAGAAGAAGGAGAAATCCATGACGTCTGGGTGAGTGAGTCTCCATGAGTCTACAAGATGAGTTTGGGTAATAGTGTCAAGGAATTGTTTATGTGGTTTATGAGGGGAAAAACGAACAGAGGATCTTCGGTCTAAAAAAGGGTCAATGATCTGGTTACAATCTCCACCCAATAGAAAAGCATCATCTTTATGTTGAATACATTTTGCTGTAATGGAGGGCCAAAAAGAGGAGTCAAAACATGTAGGACCATAAACATTGAATATCGTAAGTGGGATATTGTTAATTAGTAGTTTAGCTAAGACCCAGCGTCCCTCGTCATCTTTTTCTTCTAGAACTACTTTACACTGGAGTCGCTTATGAATCAAAATGGCTACTCCATTCTTTTTTTGGGAAGCAGGAGAAAATAAAACAGTTCCAACCCATAGTCGCTTTAGCTTTAAAGATTCGATGTCAGATAGGTGAGTTTCTTGGATAAGGACGATATCTGGATTGTAAGAGGAAAGGTGGGAGAGTACTCTTTGCCTTTTGATAGGGTGATTAAATCCTTTCACATTCCATGAAACAACTTTGAAGGTGAAAACTTACTAAACTGATCTAAATCAAGAATTGCAAAAACATACTGTACATGTAATAATTCAAGCTGTATAGAAGTATTAACCATAAAACTCTTCAAAAAGGAAGAAGGAAGAACAGGTAGAAAAGGAAGATGAAAAAGGAAAAGGGAAGAGGAGAGGGATGGGAAAAGGGAAGGGAGATCAGTGGGGAAGGAAGAAGGAAGAAAAGAGAGAATGCATAGAAGACAGTACAAATCCAAAAGGATGACTGCATTAAACATACCTGAAAGAGAAAAAATACACATAGGGAAGGTGGGGAGGTGGTGATGCTTTACAAGACGTACGGACCAGGATCAGGAGGAGAACCACATCGAGACCGCACAAAAGGAACATGGAATGGGACAAGGTGTTGAGAGGAATCCGATACATATCCGTCTGGGGAGGAAAAAAAAGGGAAAAAAGGTGTTAACATACATAACATGTAGACGTAAAAGCAGAAGTCCAGAAAGTAGAGAAAGAAAATAGAGGGATATAAAGGAGATGCCAGAAATAGATAAAGGGAAGAAAGATACGAAAAGAGAGTGTAAGAACTGAGATGAGAAGTGAGGAGAATACATGAAGTCAAAGACAAGCCATTAGGACGACAAACAAGTTAAACAATAAAAGTCCAATTTCAGCCACTGGTCGAAGCAGAAGAGGAGGCGTCCATCCCTTCTTCACTGTGTAGAAGAAGAAAGTTCCTTAATTCTCCAGGTTCCTGAAATGACCAAGACTTATCTCGATAGGTGACTCGGAGAGTACAAGGATGAAACAAGCCATATCTTGCTCCCAAGGCTCGCAAAGAGGGACGCATAGCCAGAAATTCTTTACGTCTGGAGGCTGTGACGCTAGAGACATCCTGAGATAGATATACACGTTGACCTTGCCAAGACACTTGTTTTTTACTCCTCGCAGCTGAGAGAATCAATAAAAGATCTGTATATTTCAGAAATAAAATGATGACTCCACGAGGTTTTGAGGAGGAGCCCGTTCTGGCACCTAGTCTATGGGCTCTTTGTATACTAATGGAGGTGGAAGGTGGTAGGTCCAGAAGTTTCGGCAAGAAAGTGGTGAAGAAAGTCACTGGATTATCCCCCTCAAGATTTTCCGGCAAATTGTAAATACGGAGGTTATTCCTCCTATTTCGATTTTCCAAATCCTCTGTATGCTTTTGGAGTGAGAGGACCGTTTTTTCTAAAGAGTCTATACGTTGTGTGTTGGACTGAACTTCAGGAAGTTGCTGTTCAACAGTAGAAAGACGGGCATCCATATTTTCCCATTTATCCTTTAAAAGCTGCATATCTGTACTCGTTTTTTCAATAAATGGGCGCAGCGCACGCAGTTCCTCTAGAATTTGGTCAGTAGAAGAATGTGAAGGATTGTCTTCTGGCGTAGGAGAATTTTGCTTGAGGCGCTTGCCCGCCGGAGCGGGTGGGGAAGACTTACTGGTATTAGTATGAGCCAATGATGATTTTGGAGTCGTCATGTTCGCAGATGCAGTGGCTCTATTTGTACCAGATGAAGATGCTCCTGAAGTACTCCCCGATGATGTGAAGACAAATTTAGGTTTGCGTAAGTTGACCATAGAAAGAAATGAACGTGCGACAATATATTCTCAATTCCCTGTGAGACGACTAAAGGTGCATGTGAAATGTTCCAGAAATATCTCCAAAGAGAGGGTGAAGCACCCAGACGTAACTCAGTGGAAAAGGCGACAGGGAATTAGAGTGTGATAAATAACGAGTACAAAAAAGAGGAGGATGACTAAAATGGAAGCACAGGAAGGAGCATCCTGAAGTAGCTGAGGCGCAGGAGAAACGGACAGAAAGTCTCAGAAAATGTTGTTGTCATAGCGCCATGAGGAAGAAATTTAGGATAAAAAGTATTTCAGAGTTGTGAGCATGTTAGGGCGGGAAACATGCAGTTGTCAGGGGTGAAGCGCCGTAAAACTGCGTATTTGGACGTGTCCTCTAATGTGGAAGAGGAGAGAAAAAATGCAGTAAAGGCGTCATGCACAATATATATAAATCTCACCCCTGAAGTGAAGTCAGTGCCTGAAAGTTCGTTGGTGTCCAGTGACACGTCGTGTAGTGACAGCTCCTGTCAGCCGAGGCTCCGATGTTCGGAAGAGCTTCAAAATGGCGGCTCCGTGAGGGGCAGGGATTTCATCGCGGAGAGGGGTGAAAACGGCTCCACAAGCGGTGAAAAGCTGCTCCGCTGATTCCGTTAATGTTCCGCCAGCCAAATCCAGCGACGGTGCTCAGTAACGGTCCCGTTTACATCGGGAAAAATACGCCGTGAGGTGATCGATGCGGCGGAGCTCCGTACCTAGCCGGCCATCTTGCGCGGCATCCAAGCCACGCCCCCCCAGGTGGCATTCTTGAAGGGGATAATTGCCATGTTCCTGGCCGTTCCTGACCGTAAGGTTCTGTTAGGAACATACCACTTTAGTTTGTTCCTAAATTGTGTTGGTCCTTGGTTGTGTACTGATTTAAAAGCCAGGCATAGGACTTTACACTTGCATCTCTGCCTGACTGGTAGCCAGTGTAATTTTTTCATGGCTTCGCTCGCTGATACATTTTTGAGGATTTTTAGGATGAGACATGCTGCTGCGTTTTGTACTTTCTGAAGCCTGTTAATCAGGCCTGAGTTAATGGTGAGATAGAGACTGTTACAGTAATCTAAATTAGAGAGGACCAAAGCCAGAGTCACGGTTTTCAAGAGTTCCTCTGATATATATTTCTTAATTTTGTAGATAAGTCTTATAGCACAGAAGGAAATGGATGTGACTTTACTGACTTGGTCCTTAAATTTGAGTTTTTTATCAATGATGATGCCCAGATCCTTTGTTTTGGTGGAGGGTGTAGGCAGCACATCAAGTACGGGTGGCCACCAGTCGAGCGTCCAGAGGGAGGGTTTATTACCAAAAATGATAACTTCAGTCTTAGACGCATTCAACTTAAGACACTTGACATTCATCCAGTCACTCACATTCTTCATACATGCCTTAAAGGCCTCACCCGGGTACATTTCTCCATTAGTTAAAGACACCACAATCTGTGTGTCTTCAGCATAGGAAGCTAGGGCTAATCCTGCTTCTTTTATTATCAAGGCTAGCTGCCCTACATATAGGTTAAAAAATGTGGGGCTCAGGGCTGAGCCCTGGGGGACTCCACATGGTAGGGAGAACTGTTTGGAGGTTGATGACCCCATCGCTACGTTTCGTTGCCGACTGGTTAAAAATTATTTTAAAAGTTCCAATACAGGGCCTTTTATTCCTGCTTCCTGCAGACGGTCAGCCAAGATCTCAAGGCTGACAATATAGAAGGCCGCCGAGGGGTCAAGCAGCACCGGTGTGGCTGTTCCTCCTCCGTCTAGGATTGCACAGATATCTTCTATGGCTGTGATCAGGGCAGATTCAGTGCTATGATGCTTCCTGAAGCCTTGTTGTGTGTCATCTAGCAGCGAGTTTGATTCGATGTGTTCTGTAATTTTGTTTGTTCATTGATTTTGCAATGCATTTGGCGGCAAGAGGGAGTCTTGCGATAGGGCGATAATTGCCGGGTTCTGAACTATCAAGATTGTCTTTTTTTAAGAGGGAGAATAGAGGTGCGTTTCCATTGAGCGGGGAAAATTCCGCTAGCAAATACTGTGTAAACGATAGAGCCCAAATATACTGCCAGTTGGGTGGGTATCAAGTGCATTATATGAGGCGGGCATGAGTCGTATGGGGAGCCAGACTTAATTGATAGAATGAGATCTTATAGTTGGTCTTCAAAAGGATTCCTAAATTCGAGAAGGCTAATTATATCTTTATTAAGATAGGGAGTGTGATTGGTCTGGATGTTAATACTTGCGAATTTGTTGTAGATGTTAAGCACTTTCTTTTGAAAGGAGTTTGCTAGTAGAACGCAGAAGTCCTGGTTTGCTTCCGTCTAACTAGCCTTATTGGGTTTGACCAAGTTGTTGATAACTGAGAATAAGGTTATATTGGTGTCACAAGCATATTGTATGTGTTCAGTGAAGTAATCTGTTTTGGCTTTTATGATGTCTTTTTTTTATGTTTTGCAAGTTTGACTTTATATGCGATTTTCTCCTCTGCCATATAATTTCTTCTCCATCTTTGTTACTGTCTACGACATTCCTGTCTAGATAGTCTCAGATTCTCATTGTACCAGGGTTGGGACAGTTTCCTTTTTATTGATATACTAGAGATGGGGTTATCTTGTCCAACACAGTTTTGAGCCAGTGGGAGAGAATTTCAATGTTGAGATCTACGTCCTGCTCCAATCGACAAGGTGTTGTAGCAATTGCCTCAGCAAATTCATCTGGCTGGATTTTATGCCAGGCTCTACTGGTGGTGTGTTGTATAGTTGGTCTGTGCTGGGCTAATGTTGTAGCTCTCTTAGACTAGTTGACCACCCAGTGATCTCACCAGGTTAATGGGAGAGATGGAGATATCACAAGATTCTCCCAGTTGAAGAATATTCCATCCAGCATATGGTCGACTTTGTGTGTTGGACCCTTGCTAACTAGAGGCAGTCCAAATTAATCCATTAAGTCAATAAGTCTTAGTGAGTTAGGGTCTTCTAGGTTTTACAAGTGGAAATTAAAACCTCCCCCCAGCACCGTGACGTTCTAATTGATGATTAGAACTTCCATTACGGAGCAGATTTTATCTATGAAGCTATTCCTGTCTCCAGGAGGGTGATACACTAGAATTCCTTTAAGGACTAATGAGTCTGGCAGTTCGATAGAGAAGGTCATAGCTTCGAAGTCTACTGTATTTAGCGGTTCAAATCTGGTCTTCTAGTTGCCTTGATATAGGATCGCCACACCTCCACCTCTTTTAAATTGCCTGTCTGATCTAAAAATGGCGTAGCCAGGGGGTGTGGCTGCAACTATGTCAGGGTCAGAACTGTCATCTGCCCATGACTCTGTTAAAAATGCTACATCTATGTTTAATGGTTGAGCAAGATCATGGAACTCTAGTTGGTGTTTTACCAGAGATCTAGTATTTAGGAGTAGGCAGTGGGTGCTGTTTTTGCTTGTTGGGGGAAATGAGTTGAATCAATGAGCTCTGGTGTTGTTATACCTATAGATGGCAGTTAATCTGGTGAGCATCTGACTATATTGGAGGTCTTACATTGTCTTAGTGCCAGTAGTTCTTCACAGGAGTATCTGATGGTGTCGTTGGATACTATGGCTCCAGAGACAGGAGTTCTGGTGCTAGGCACTGACGGGCTTGCCTTTGGCGCACCTTCGGCGCGCCCGCTGCTGGCTCACGCTATTTCCTCCTCTTATAGTGCCTGGCTTGGTTAGTAGCGTAAAGACTAGACCGCTTCTCTATCCAAGATGGCGGTTCTGCATGGCCCTGCCAGGAAGTGAGTCACCTCTTAGTAAAGACTGTTGCCCGGGATCTCCCTCCACAACAAACAACCCGCTAATGACTGCGGTGGACCGATGGGATCACAGGGCACAAAGGTGCTGTCCCACTTATTTTAGGTTAGTGCTACAAGCGCTAGTCAAGTGCAAGGTAACAGAGTGCAGTAGTTTAAATTTTAAAAAAGTTAGGGATTCGCCGCAATTAAAAACAAAGTCACGTTTCTAAAAAAGGCTTCCGCTAGTTCTCTTACTGACTGAAGGTAATGGTAGAGTTGATTGTTTAGCCTGTGCTAAAAGGTGTTCTGTCTTCAGGTCATCTGCACGCTCGCACCATTTCCTCCTCTTATAGTGCCCAGCTTGGTTAGTAGCGAAATTATGGCCCTGGGGACCACATCCCCCGGGGCCGGCCTTTTTGCATTTTTTTAATGATTATTTCTGATTTCCACAGGGGAGCGGGGCTGCGTGGCCCATCTCCCGGGCAAATTCGGGCCCCTGGTACCCCATCCCCCGGGGCCTAGCCTCACTGTTGGGGACCATGGGGGGAGCCTCAATGCCCCCACGGTCCCTGCCAGCTCCTCGTTTCCTGCGGGAGCTGGCATTGCTTTTCCATAAGGGGAGCTGCTGACATGCGAAGATTCGTCAAGTGGCGCCAAAGTTATTGGAAAAAGACAAAACGCTTTACCTATGGAAACTAGGTCCTAAATATAACTACCTACTGGCAACTGCCAGTAGGGATAGTGTGTGTGTGTGTGTGTGTGTGTGTGCGTGTGTGTGTGTGTGATTTTTCATTATTAGACTTTGACCCCGCACAAGAGAGATAACAGCAGAAAAGGAAGAAACAATGAGGAAGAGAAAGATAGGAAAATGGTAGCAAATGGGAGAAGCAAGGATTAAAAAGATCCTATAAGGGTGAGATAAAGAGAACCAAATTGGGGGGTGGAAGAAGACAAGAGCATAATGTGGAATTGAAACCAGTCAGCCCTGGTATTCAGCAGCCCCAGCAATTGGAAGTGGGCTCCATGGAAAACACATTGGATATCCACTGTTCTTTAGCTTTAGTAAAACTCTTCATATCCATTGATGTTTGTGCCAGGGGACATTTGGCACAACCAGTGCTTCAAATGGGTCGGTACTGTCCGGTACCGAGTACTGGCACTTTTTTAATTCGAGAGGGAGAGTACCGGCAGGTTCACGACAGATGTAATACTTTCAATTGGAGGGTAGCGGCACTTCTCAGAAACAAGCAGGTACTCTGGTACGGAGTATCTGTACTTCTATTCTCCCATTTCAGTATTTGCAAGATAAATGCATTTTTTTGCAACATCTGCAAAGAGCTAAAGGTAGACAAAATAGTCAAGCTCTGCTCCGGTTTATGAGAGACATTTTAACAGTGACATAGAGTTCCGCAGTTATAGTTTTATGAGTGACCATACCTAGTGTGATTTATGCACCTAGTTTTGTGTATCGCATTGGAAATGGGAAAAATGGTGCATTCCAGGGTGCAAAATTGTTCTTACCAGTGGGTAAAACCCAGGTTTGCCCTCTGCACTGTTTTCTAAACTGAATCAATCCAATATTTATGCTGCCTGTGAAATCACGTGGTGCCACCGCAGTTGGCGCTCGACTCCTGTTGTGCAATCTGCTCAATCACTGTGTGCACCTAATTTCACAGTTTTTAATATTTATTTATTTATTACTCATGTAACGTGCACACTGCTGACCATGGGTTTTGTTAAACGTGGGCAGAGTAATGTCCATCAAGACAAAGAAGTAATTGACTCTATCTCTCTGAGGTACATCCCATTCTGGAAATCTAAAGCTGTCCACCAGCCCCGTGGACAACTCTCAATATTGGTATGGACAACCGTTAAGATGGTTCCTGGCAATTTTATAAAAGATTTACAGATGGCTCAGTCAAACAGGGCTACCATCCATCAAACATTCCCAAAGTGTTTATTTTTCAGAAACAAACTCCTAAAGTTTCCTCCCATGGTGTGGGGGGGGGCATTATTTTTTTTACAGTCCCTCACAGCTGGATTTTACCTGGTTGTGACAGACTGCAAAATAAAAACATATGATTTCCTACTGTAAACTGGGCAGGCATTGGGTGGCTAACCTCAGAAACCCTGTACTCCTTCAAGCCATTGTAGGAGCATGTCGGCAATGGAATTGAAGCAGGCTCTTCCGTCCACATACTTAAGGTCCGCACACATCTCAATTAGGCTGGTGGACCTTGGGTTTGGGGATTAGGGTACTCCGTCTCCCTTTTAACTGAGTACCATCTCTGCCAAACTCTAAATCACAGTGTCAAAAAAATTGGTCTTGGCAGTAGAACAATTATTCTAAACAAAGCTCATAGCAGCACAGATCAAGACAAACAACACAAGTGAGTATGCGGTTGATATTCACTATTCAAAATTCATTTTATATTGACCATGTAATATCTGGAATAAAACAAATTCTAGTATTCCACAGATATGAGCTTTGTATCTGCACAGTTGTACAAAAGTGTAATAATATTCACAGTGCTCTCGGTGATAAAAGAATAGAAAGATGAAAATAGAGTGTATTAGTGTGGGAAAGGGAACATGGAAAGAAGTGACATAAATACATCAAGATAAATTCCTATTGTACATTTCCATACATGATAGAACTGTTCCCAAAACAGTACATGACTACAACGGAACCAAATTTTAGTCATATGTTGTGTCCCTAGAGTCTGTACTAGGATTGTAGTCAACATTTCGACCCCTAGATTTCAGGATAGTTATGGACCTTGAGCTGGGGTCTTCATCAGGACTGTACGAGCACCTGTGGATGACAAGCGATATGTGATGGAAATATTTACAAATATGTGTGTGCTGCCAAAGGCTGAGGTAAAGATACCTACGTATGTAGAGGTAACGGAGGACCAATCCGCCGTATTCAATAAGAGATTGGGGCTTCAATAACGCTCCTGTGGAGAAGGAAAAAGATCCTAAATGTCGGTGGTGGACTGGGAGACTTACAGTCGTAATTAACACCAAAGGATATATAACTTACTCCTTTTTGGTTGACACACTCGAAGAGCGATCAACAGCAGGGGACTCGAAGCAATCAGAGTCACATTTGTGGAAGAGTAACTGCAGCTTGTTCTGCTTACAGTCAGAGTGATCCAATCAACAGCACCTTTAAAAAAAGGGAAAAGATGCCCGATATTCATAAAATAAATAACCTGGATGGTCATGTAGTACAGGAGATACATCATGAGGTAACACACAGGTGTTGTGTATTTACAATGTGACCGCAGTTACAGGTAACATTAACGTGCTAAGACTGTAAGGACAAACTGGGAAGGTGGTAAAGGGTTAATCGTAGTTGCGTGGGCAATTCCAACACAAGATTCAGAAGGCCATCACAAATTACTAAAAGGCTTAGGTGAATGTAAATGTATACGGGCTCAAGCGGACACCGTTTAGAAAACAATGGTAGGCTCTAATAGCATGACTTCAAAGGGGTGTTACGATGAAAAACTTTAGAAAATCGCATTACTTCCTAATATGCGTAATGCCGTAAGAGTCAATATCAACTGGAATTACCAGGAAATGGTTTAAACTATTAGCGACAAAACAGGAGGAGCGCTCCCCTTAGGTAATCGTATCACTTCAAGATCGGGAAACCGAATCAGTGCCAGAATACTCCATTAAGAAGAAGACGTCCGCGAGGACGCCAAGGCATGTAAACACATGATTGGAGCGGGAGGCAGGGACAGCACATGTTAGTTTACCGCAAGTGATCGAGGGACTACAAGTAACCCGAGATCTAAATTCCATATTCAACTATAAACTCGAATCTGGGATGATCACATTGGTTATAATAATATTGGTGCATACATAATAATAACCATATTTTATGATGGTGTCAGTTACAAGCCTGTCTCGAAAGACCCTACGAGTGAGATTAGGAAACTTATACATACTATTACGACGGAAGGGTGAGATGCAGGCTTCTTATCTGAACACGAGGACAACTACCTCAATAATACACAATCACGTACCCCGACAATTTATACACTACCTAAGGTACATAAAAACATGGAGAAACCACCGGGGAGACCCATTATCTCTGGGTGTGGCTCCTTACTTGAGCCATTGTGCAAGTATGTGGATGTCTTCTTAAACCCTTTGGCAGAAGGTACTACAACTTATATTCGGGACACAATGGAAGTGATCAACATGGTAGAACATGGTAGAAGGTTTGGAATTTAATCCAGAAACACACATATTGGCAACCCTTGATATCCAATTGTTATATACGAGTATACCAAAAAGACATGCCCTTGAGATCATCAGAGAAACCTTGGAGAGAAGACCACAACCCTCCTATGTAGCTACAGACTTTCTGTTGAAATTAATTGAGCTAGCCATGATGTACAATTTGTTTACCTTCCAAAATAACTACCATATTCAAACGAAGGGCGTAGCAATGGGGGCGGCCTTCGCCCCAGATCTGGCAATTCTCTATATGAGCAGTTTTGAAGATGAACATGTCTTGTCAGACAGGAACCCTTACAAACTCAACATCATTAAATGGCGCAGGTACATTGATGATATCCTGCTCATCTGGGCAGGTGATGAAGGAGGATTAAAGGACTTCTTTGAGTGGTTGAATACCTGCTCAGAGGACATTAAGTTCACAATGACCTGGAACAGAAACACCATTGACTTCCTTGATATCTCAATAAAGACACTTGGGAGACAATTTACCATTCGGGCAATTCCTTCGAATTCGAAGGAATTGTACATTAAAAGAGGACTATTTTAGGGAGTCTGACGATCTGATTACCCGCCTACTCGAAAGAGGATACCCCAAAAGGCTCGTCACCCGAGCCAGGGAGAGAGCATGGCACCAAAACCGCGATACATTATTATCACCTAAAACGCCACGCCAGAATAGCAAAAGAATGATTTGTGTGACCACTTTCTGCACGCACAGTAATATTTTTAAGAAAATAATCAATGGACACTGGAAACTCATATCGAATGAACTAGGAATCCCGGAACTACCAATGCATGCCTTTAAGAAGGTAAAGAACATACGTGATCATGTTGTACACTCTTTCCTCGAGTGCCCACCCAATCCCACGATACAATCTATGTGGAACCTTCCAGATATAACAGGACACTTTAAGTGCTCACACTGTAAGGCTTGCAAAATGACGATAGAGACAAAGAAATTCTCATACTGAAACCATGATATTGAAATGAGGAACCACAGCAACTGTAACAGTAAACACGTCATTTACGCCATTATATGTCCATGTAATCTACTCTATGTGGGCCAGACTCAGCAGATGGTCAAAACAAGAATCCTGCAACATTGCAGTCGTATTCGATGTAACACTCCGGGAGCTCCACTGGTAGAACATTTTGCACAACATTCTCATACTCCTGAATCCTTAAAATGGGTGGTCTTAGAGAAAGTTACACTGGGACCCAGGGGTGGTGACATAGGTTCACTTCTCAATGTCAGGGAATGTAAAATGATGTATCTACTTGACACTGTTAAGAATGGACTCAATGAGTTGGAAGGCACTATCACACAAATGGCTAGTCTGTTAATAGAGTGAGCATGTAGATCCTGTTTTTTCCGATGCATTGAGGTCTACACTCATGGTTGCTGGGCCATATTCACGTAACATATTAGAGCTATATGAATGTTCAGCAACATTTAATTGTGAAGTAGGGCAAATAACAATCTGTAAACATGCCTATATGTACTGTGATTAGCAATCGGTTTTGACCGGGGTGAAGTCTGTCTTTCATTTTTTTCATAAATTTTTTCCACCTTTTTTAGGGGTTCTGCAAATGGTACATGTAAAATATGGTTATTATTATGTATGCACCATTATTATTATAACCAATGTGATCATCCCAGATTCGAGTTTATGTTGAATATGGAATTTAGATCTCGGGTTACTTGTAGTCCCTCGATCGCTTGCGATAAACTAACATGTGCTGTCCCTGCCTCCCGCTCCAATCACGTGTTTACGTGCCTTGGCGTCCTTGCGGACGTCTTCTTCTTAATGGAGTATTCTGGCACTGATTTGGTTTCCCTATCTTGAAGTGATACGATTACCTAAGGTGAGCGCTCCTCCTGTTTTGCCGCTATTAGTTTAAACCATTTCCTGGTAATTCCAGTCGATATTGACTCGTACGGCATTACGCATATTAGGAAGTAATGCGATTTTCTAAAGTTTTTCACCATAACACCCCTTTGAAATCATGCTGTTAGAGCCTACCATTGTTTACTAAACGGTGTCCACTTGAGCCCGTATACATTTACATTCACCTAGGCCTTTAAGTAATTTGTGATGGCCTTCTGAATATTGTGTTGGAATTGCCCACGCAACTACGATTAACCCTTTACCACCTTCCCAGTTTGTCCTTACAGTCTTAGCACGTTAATGTTACCTGTAACTGCGGTCACATTGTAAATACACAACACCTGTGTGTTACCGCATGATGTATCTCCTGTACTACATGACCATCCAGGTTATTTATTTTATGAATATTGGGCATCTTTTCCCTTTTTTTAAAGGTGCTGTTGATTGGATCACTCTGACTGTAAGCAGAACAAGCTGCAGTTACTCTTCCACAAATGTGACTCTGATTGCTTCGAGTCCCCTGCTGTTGATCGCTCTTCGAGTGTGTCAACCAAAAAGGAGTAAGTTATATATCCTTTGGTGTTAATTACGACTGTAAGTCTCCCAGTCCACCACCGATATTTAGGATCTTTTTCCTTCTCCACAGGAGCGTTATTGAAGCCCCAATCTCTTATTGAATACAGCCGATTGGTCCTCCGTTACCTCTACATACGTAGGTATCTTTACCTCAGCCTTTGGCAGCACACACATATTTGTAAATATTTCCATCACATATCACTTGTCCTCCACAGGTGCTCGTACAGTCCTGATGAAGACCCCAGCTCAAGGTCCATAACTATCCTGAAATCTAGGGGTTGAAACGTCGACTACAATCCTAGTACAGACTCTAGAGACACAACATACGACTAAAATTTGGTTCCTTTGTAGTCATGTACTGTTTTGGGAACAGTTCTATCATGTATGGAAATGTACATAGGAAATTATATTGATGTATTTATGTCACTTCTTTCCATGTCCCCTTTCCCAAACTAATACACTCTATTTCCATCTTTCTATTCTTTTTATCACCGAGAGCACTGTGAATATTATTACACTTTTGTACAACTGTGCAGATACAAAGCTCATATCTGTGGAATACTAGAATTTGTTTTATTCCAGATATTACATGGTCAATATAAAATGAATTTTGAATAGTGAATATCAACCGCATACTCACTTGTGTTGTTTGTCTTGATCTGTGATGCTATGATATTTCTTTAGATTAATTGTTCTACTGCCAAGACCAATTTTTTTGATACTGTAATTTACTGACCCTGGTCAGGTAGTATATATGGGTCAAACCCCTTTGTATACAACAAACTCTAAATCAGCCCCTACAGAGCTGATGAGTTTGGCAGACAAGTATCTCCTTCACAACATGATCCTGTCTGCCTTATTACAAGTGCCATAATGCTCATATAATCAGGGCCGGCTCTAGGGCGGTGCAATCGGTGCCACTGCACCGGGCGCTGACCTGGGTTGGGGTAACTCCGGTGATTAAGGTTCTTGAGCAGTGAGCTATTAACAGCCATGAAAGAGCTGTATGCAAACTGCAAGGAAACTATTAGAGCTATATATTTTTTGCCCAGTCTTTCATTGTCCTAATATTGCAGAAGGGGTTCATATGGGTAGAAATCAATTCTTATTATTAAAGAAAACCTCTCACAATGGTGTTACATTTTAAATTCTGAATTTGTGCTTTTCCTGTCCAAGGAGTCAAACTATACTGCCCACCAGTATGGATGAAATGTGACTCCTACTCCTGGCAGGCATGTGTCTTATGTAACATTTCCTATACATTGAGTTACACATGCAATGCATGTGTGATGTAAAGTGTTCTGACCTCTTAAGCTGGTATGAGTGCCGCTATAAACAGGATGACCAGGTGTCCCAGCTCAGTGGTCTCCTCTTGTTTTTTGTCCCTCTGGATTATCCGGAAAGTTTCCCGTTTTTTTTCCCCTGATGCCCTTAAAATCATTGTGCTAGCCATGATTCTTTCCCGCGTAGATTACAGGAACAGCCTCTATGTGGGAATTCCGGCCTTTGAACTTCGCCGTTTACAGGCTATTCAAAATCAAGCAGCCCGCCTCATACATCACCTCCCTAAGTTTCAGCACATCACTCCATACCTGAAATCCCTTCATTGGTCCCCATCTGTCAGAGGTCCTTCTTCAAGATGGGCTGCCTTGCCTTTATGGCTCGTGCCCGCACTGCCCCTTGGTTCATTAATTCTCTCATCAGCCCCTACACCCCCAGCCGCTCCCTCCGCTCTTCTAACCAATCCCTTCTCAATACTCCCCGATTTCGAAAGTCCAGAACTGGTGGCACCAGATTTTCAGTACTCGCTCCTCGTTTCTGGAACAGCCTTCCGATATCTATCAGGTCTATCTCAGTTTACTCACAATTTCGCAAGGCACTTAAAACTTTCCTTTTCTCCCAAGCGTACTCCTGCTAACCCCCTCATGGCTATCTTCTGAGCTCCTTAGTTCTAACCTCAGCGCCAGGAAGCCACTTGGTCACAGTGCGCTCTACTAAGAACTTTTAAACTTCAAACTTCCCGAATTGCCCGGACAGTCCAGGTTTTTCACCAGCTGTCCTGGTAGATTTAATGAAATGAGGCTCATGTCCCTAGCTATGAAACTAAAAGAATCTCAGAGACAGTGGTTAGCGAGACTTGAGGGGCACTGTCAAAAGGTGGTAGTGAGGGAATCCGTGGTGGAGGTGGTCACTGGGGTGGTGGCGCCAACAAACATTGTCTCACAGGGCGCCACCAGTGCTAAAGCCGGCCCTACATATATGGGTGACAGGATATCCGTTGTTAGGTTGTGGCAAGTAACCCGCCCTCCTAGCTTTAAATCGGGCCCTCAGTCGCATGAGTAGAGTGTGCTAACAGCGCAGGATTCTTAACGAAACATCGGACACACTCTCACGACACGAGGAAGTATTAAGGTCTATTCCTAGCCGGATCCAGCATTGAAAGGGTGCGTCCGGCCGATGGTGCCTGTTGCGGAGCCACGCGTGGGTGCCGTGACGTCTGGCGGGTTCACGGGGCTAGTTTTTCCGCATTGAGCTGGGTTGGCCCCTTTTGCCCCTACGGCTGCCTCTGTGTTCACAGCCACTTTCCCACACTGCGGAATTTGCTTCATTTCCTCTGTGCATATCTAACTTGGGGGTCTGTTTTTTCCAGGCTGGCTTCGCATTCCACCCCCTCCCCCGACACACTCCCCCCCTGCTAAGGCCACCTTCCTCTTCTGTGTCTGCATGTGTTTTTGAGTTCTCTGCTCGAACGCCTGCGCTGATCTCAGGCTGGCGAGGTCATGACCTCACGTCCTTCAAGGTCACGGCAGGCGTATGCTCTGAGGTTTAATGTACCCATCACTCTTCCGTAATCACCTCCGTAGCTAAAAGAAGCCCAAGAACTGGAGGTGCATTAGCGTACTAATGGCACTACATAAATGCCTGTAGCATAATATATAACATCAAATAACAACATACATAGCACGCTAAAAGGGAGACGCATAGTTGTCTTCATCCGCGGAATGGGGAGGGGACCACCCCAAGAATTCATTTCCTTGGTATCCCTGTGTTTGAGCTGTATGGCAGTCATTGCTTAGTTTGAGCTGGTGGTGGTAGCCAGTGGGGCCACGTACACTCATTTTTGGGGACTGGCAATTATTTTTCCTCATCAGACCTTTACCGAGAGTAAGAGAGGGGAACACACCAAGTGGAAAGCAGAAGGAAGAGACAGAGGAATAAAACATCACAAAGGTCGAAAGCATGCACCCAAGAGCGAGATAAAGGGGCAGAGGGTGACTGGCATGGATTAAAGAGGTGTAAGGTGGAGAAGTGTGACTCAATGCTTAGAGCGGCAGACCTTGATGCAGAACGCTGGCCAGGGACCAGGGTTCGATTCCCGCCTTGGCAGGTTTCGGGCTTAAATTCCTCTGACCAGATATTCTCGCCTCAGTGCCGATTCTAAGCATGGGTCCCACGCTGCAACTCTGGGCAATAGCTTGCTTAGTCTCCACAAAGGCCCCCTGATACACAAGGGATGGCTGGTTTCACCATGGGATGCCCAGGAGTGGACACCCCACAAGGAAAAGCCAGGAGGGGTTCCCTTGTGATAGGAGTACAAGCGCCGGGATGCCTCCGGGTCACTGTTCGCGCTATACAAATACGCCACATTTACATTTACATTCAGCCTTGGTATTCGGAGTGCTGACATTTCATCATAACTGCTGCAGCTTCTGAGCAGAGCTTTAGGCACCAGCACTTATTCTCTTACAAATTAAGTACTGACTGTGGTAGCGCCTCTTCCCAATAAATGCAGAATAAATCCATAAGACTTTCCATTTCATGAACAGACGATAGCAAGCTTCCCGGCTAGGCCTTCTTATTCAGGGGGTTTCATGTTTATTCCTGAGCTCAGTCTGTTCTACTGAGAGAATCTTTCAGGGCAAGTTTCGAATATTTTCTTGCGCAAACTTTAGGTAATTCTCACGAACACTAAGGCTCACCGCCTACCCTTAGGTTACAGGACTTGCGCGCCCTCATTAAGCTGTTGTGAGGAACATTCCCAACATTCATTGTTGTGAGATAAACGGTTTTAATGAGAACTCGCGAGAAAGTGGGTCATCCATTTTCATTGTCAAAAAAGCACTTGAGAGGAAATATTTCTAGTTTATATGGATAAACCAGGGTGTGATATTGACAAGGGAAGAAGGAGATAAGTTGCAAACTATAGACCGGACAATTCAGGACCTATGCAAGGCTTCGCCGATGAAATAATAACTTTACCACCCGCCTCCTTAGGCTTATTCAGTCATGTGTGAGTGCATCTTGGTGCCCTCTCCAGCTTTGAAGTCAGTGGGGCAGATTTACAAGAAAGTGACACGTTTGTAGAGGTGCGTCACCTTCTCTGTGCCACCCTGGGAAACCCTTGCGCCACCATGGATGCGCTGTATTTATAACATGGCGCACCATGGCGCAAGGATTGACTGATGGGTCAGACATTCTAAAGCATCTGTTGGGGCAAAAGTCATGCATTGCTGGAGTCGTGTCGTAAGCACAACACAACTCCAGCAATGCATTTTGAGGCATATTCCCACTACACTGTGTCACTCCTTATGCCTGCTTCAAGCAGGCGTAATGTTTTGAAGCAGTGGCGTCCTAGAAGTGATGCATTGAAATCTTGCAGATTTCACTGCGTCACTCTGAACGAGGCTTTGCTGCGTGAGAACCCCCATCCTCCATACATTATACCTGACGCAGATGTAATGTTACGCAGGGCTTTACAACGTGATGCATCTCCCTAGATGCGTCATGTTGTAAATTGTCAGCATTTTTTACACTGCTGCTGCGTCACAAAAGTGATGCAACGGTGGCGTAAAAGTGTCGCAAGGGCCTTGTAAATCCGCCCCAGTGTAATTACTCATCTCTCACCTCCTCAGAAAAAGACCCTTGTTGTTGACGGGTCCCTAAAGTCGTCAGGATGATGGGGCTTATTAGATGGCTAAACCACCCTGTGCTGTACTGTGGGATATCAATTGGTCTAAAAGAAATGGTTTTCTTTTGATGACTTTTCATATGTCAGATGGCCCTTTGGTGCTTGCGTGATAGAAACAATCAGTCAAAGCAAGAAATCCCCTTTGGATAGACTTACACTAGCATTCTTAGCTTATAGACACAGCCTTAAAGCATTAATGTTAACCAACACAACATTCAATTCAACACTGGAGCAGACAGCAAACGTGCAGAGATTGTACTAAGGAAAAGTCAATTAAAAAAGTATACAATTTATTTCATATTAAAAACATAATACATTGCTAAACAGAAACCGCTGGGGACGTCTGTCCCGGATTCCCGTGTTTTGCGATAACAGCAGACTGCGGGCGGTCGTGCTGCAGCTGGGATTTGGGTTGAATACACTACCCTTGCCATTATTATATACGTGTGACAAATTACTGTCGGCATTTGGAGTTTACCATTGCTCCCTAACAGAGGCGCGACTAGAGCCGAATTTCGGGGGGGGGGGGGGCTAAGAAAAAATTTCGGGGGGGGGGCTGAACCTTTAATCAGTAGGCAGAGTGGAGCTGCAGGGGCTCCTAGAAGGGGTGAAACAACTGAAAGGCCTAATTAACATTCAAATGGTCTTTTAAAGACCTGTGAAACGTTCGGGTGCGGCTCTGTGTGTGCCCGGGATCTGTCTCATCCTGGGCTGCCAGACAGGACGGGGGAGGCTGAAGCCCAGTGAGTCCAATGGGTGTTGCGCGCCTGCTCCCTAAGCAACTGCATTGTCAGACATCAACAACCGATTGAATTGATTTTCGACAAGCTGGGATTGCTTTGAACAGGGCATATGACTAACAAGCCTGTCAAAGATAACCATTATTATGGTACCGTGACTTATTAGTGGGGTAATTGAAGGACCCTTCGGCGAATTTTATAAGATATGATATTTCTGTATGGGATTCTTAAATTTTAATCCTGAAGAAGGTGCTGGCTTCTTATTTTCACGCCCACCGAAACGCGTCGATACAATCTTTGAGTCATACTGCATTAAGTTTCTGTAATAACCACTCCAATTATGATACTTTACGAATTGTGTAGTGTGATTTTGTTCTATACTATTGCAGTTCTCTCTAAGTTATAGGAACTATTTTCCTTGTTTTAATTGTCTCCCACTGTATGTTTGTAATATATAATTGTTGATTATTGTATCAAACAAAATATTTGTTTAGCAATGTATTATGTTTTTAATATGAAATAAATTGTATACTTTTTTAATTGACATTTCATTAGTACTATCTCTGCACGTTTGCTGTCTGCTCCAGTGTTGAATTGAATGTTATGTTGGTTAACATTAATGCTTTAAGGCTGTATCTATAAGCTAAGAATGCTAGTGTAAGTCTATCCAAAGGGGTTTTCTTGCTTTGACTAATAGTCTTTTGGTACCCCACCCCTTTGGTTTGTGGGTCCCTCTCTTTTACTAGAGTGATAGAAACAATCACACATCTCCAGACCATTGTGGATTGCACCCACCCCTTGCTAACAGCAGGGCAAACAACCCTGCATGAATTGAGTCCTCTTTAATGTAAATGGTGTCGGTCCATCAGACTACAGATCAGGTTTGCTGTTGTCCTTTTTCGGTCGAACCTAGCGTATCGCTCATGCACCGCTCTATGGGAGGCTTCATGTAATCACTCCAAACTTCTCTGTGTGGGTCAGACTCCTCCCACACATCTGATTGGCCTTTGCATGTGTCTTTCATGAATGAAAGCACACAAATGGCCAGAGGTGTGTGCATGTCCCACCTCTTCTTCAAATGTTCACTACCACAGCGTTTTGCTCTCAGGAGCAAGAAGTGGCAAGCAGGCTGGCAGCTGCATTCCTGTGCCTGCCCCCACCATTTCTCTTGAGCTGCTGTTTTTTTTTGTCTTCTTCATCGCTTTGTTGTAATTGAAAGGAGAGACGCACTTCTCTGTGACAGTTCAATATCAGTAGATATCTGAGCTCGCAGATCTTTCGTCTCAAGTAGGCTGGCATGCATAGCTCTGTTTCTTACATTCGAGGGGACAGGTTTTTAATTTTTATGTTGTTTTAAAGGTACGTGGAGATTAACTGATTTACCCTTATTCGAGGGATGGTGGCTCACGCCGGACTCGCACCTTGTTCCTCTGTTGCAAAGTCAGCATTACCACATTGAGTCAGGCTTACATGAAAATAGAATGGCTGGGGCAATGACGGTCATGATTTCCACATAGGCCAGTTTCCCACTGCTCCAGACAGACATCCATGCCTGGCATCGCGGCCACTGTTTCACACGGAACCTTCCAGTTGGCTATAAGAATCCCGACTTGTCAGCTCTTAAAACACTTCCAAATGGTAGCTATCTGAGCTTGCAGATCTTTCGCCTCAAGTACACAGGCATGCATAGCTCCGTTTCTTACATTTGAGTGGACAGATTTTTATATTGTTTTAAAGGCAGGCGGAGATTAATTGATTTACCCATACTCACAAGATGGTGACTGATACTCACTCTCTCACTCACTCTCTCACTGACTGACTCTCTCACTCTTTTACTGACTGACTCTCTCACTCTGTCTCACTGACTGACTAACTGACTGACTCCCTCACTGACTGACTGACTCCCTCACTCTTTTTCTCACTGACTGACTGATTGACTCCACTCTCAATCTCTCTCTCACTGACTGACTGGATCTCTCACTCTCTCACTGACTTACTGACTCTCATTGACTCTCTGAGTGACTGACTGACACTCTCACTCACTGACTGACTGACTAACTCTCACCGACTGACTGACTTACTGACTGAATGACTGACTCTCTCACTGACTGACTCTCTCACTCTCTCTCTCACTGACTGACTCTCATTCTCTCTCTCACTGACTGACTGAATCTCTCACTGACTGACTGACTGACTCTCTCTCACTGACTGACTGACTCTCTCTCTCTCTCACTGACTGACTCTCTGACTCTCTCTCTCACTGACTGACTCTCTGAATCTCTCTCTCACCCTCTCTCTCTCTCTCTCTGGCTGACTGACTCTCTCACTCACTCTCTCTCACTGACTGACTCTCTCACTGACTGACTCTCTTATTCTGTTTCACTGACTGACTAACTAACTGACTCTCTCACTGACTGACTGACTCTCTCACTCTTTCTCTCACTGACTGACTGACTCACTCTCTTAGTCTCTCTCTCTCATTGATTGACTGACTGACTCTTTCACTCTCTCACTGACTGACTCACTCTCTGACTGACTCTCTCTCTCTCTCTCTCTGACTGACTGACTGACTGACTGACTCCCTCACTGACTTACTGAATAACTGGCTGACTTTTCTGACTGACTGACTCTCTCGCTCTCTCTCTCTCTCTCTCTCTCTCTCTCTCTCTCTCTCTCTGACTCTCTCTCTCTCACTGACACTGACTGATTCTCTCACTCTCTCACTGACTGACTAACTGGCTGACTCTCTGACTGACTGACTGACTCTCTGACTCACTCTCTCTCTCTCACTGACACCGACTGACTCTCTCAATGTCTCTTACTGACTGACTGACTGATTCTCTCATTCCCTCTCTCACTGACTGACTTACTCTCTCACTGACTCTCTAAGTGACTGACTGACACTCTCACTGACTGACTGACTCTCTCTCTCACTGACTGACTGACTGACTCTCTCTCTCTCTCACTGACTGACTGACTGAATCTCTCACTGACTGACTCTCTGATGCTCTATCTTACTGACTGACTCTCTCACTTTCTCTCTCTCACTGCCTGACTCTCTCACTCTGTTTCACTGACTGATTAACTGACTGACTCTCTCACTGACTGACTGACTCAATCACCCTCTCAATCTTTCTCTCACTGACTGACTCACTCTCAATCTCTCTCTCACTGACTGACTGACTGACTTTCACTCACTCTCTCACTGACTGACTCTCTGACATACTGATTGACTGACTGACTGACTCACTCTCTCTCTGACTGACTGACTGACTCTCTCACTGAATTACTGACTCACTGACTGACTCTCTGACTAACTGACTCTGTCACTCTCTCTCTCTCTAACTCTCTCACTGACACTGACTGACTCTCTCAATCTCTCTCACTGACTGATTCTCTCACTCTCTCTCTGACTGACTGACTCTCCCAATCTCTCTCTCACTGGCTGACTGACTCTCTCACTGACTGACTGACTAACTCTCACTGACTCACTGACTGACTGACTCTCACTCTCTCTCACTGGCTGACTGACTCTCTCACTCTCTCTCTCTCACTGACTGACTGACTGACTCTCTCTCACGCTCTCTCTCTCTCTCTCACTGACTGATTGACTCTCTCACTGACCGACCCACTGACTCTCTCCCTCTCCTGCTCACTGACCGACTGACTGGCTCTCTCACTGACTAACTGACTGACTCTCTCACTGACTGACTGACTAACTGACTGACTATATCACTGACTGACTGACTCTCTCACTCTCTCACTGACTGACTGACTCTCTGGCTGACTGACTCTCTCTCACTCTCTCACTGACTGACTGACCAACTGACTCTCACTGACTGACTCTCTCACTGACTGACTGATTTATTCTGTCACTCTCTCTCTTTTGCTGACTGACTGCCTGACTCTCTCACTGACTGGCTGATTCTCTCACTGACTGACTGATTGACTCGCTGACTGACTCTCTCAGTCTCTCTCTCTCTCTCTCTCTCTCACTGACTGACTGACTCTCTCACTGGCTGACTGACTCTCTGAATCTCTCTCTCTCACTGACTGTCTCTCTCTCACTGACTGACTCTCTCACTGACTGGCTCTTTCCCTCTGTCTCATTGATTGACTAACTGACTCCCTGCCTCACTGACTGACTAGCTCTCTCACTGACTGCCTGATTCTCTCACTCTCTCTCTCACTGACTGACTCACTCTCTCAATCTCGCTCTCACTGACTGACTAACTGAGTCTCTCACTCACTCTCTCACTGACTGAATGACTGGATCTCTGACTGACTCTCTCTCTCTCTCTCTCTCTCTCTTTCTCTCTCTCTCTCTCTCACTGA
The DNA here is from genome assembly GCF_964263255.1 of Lissotriton vulgaris. Lineage (NCBI taxonomy): Eukaryota > Metazoa > Chordata > Amphibia > Caudata > Salamandridae > Lissotriton > Lissotriton vulgaris. Next base: position 796,127,588 of record NC_141697.1, read on the forward strand.
CTGACTGACTCTCTCACTGACTCACTGACTCTCTCACTATCCCTCTCGTTGACTGACTGTCTGACTCTCTCTTCCACTGACTGACTCACTCTCTTAATCTCTCTCTCACTGACTGACTAACTGACTCTCTCATTCACTCACTCTCTCACTGACTGACTGGCTGACTTTCTGACTGACTCTTACTCTCTCTCTCACTGGCTGACTGACTGACTCTCACTGACTGACTGACTCTCTCTCTCTTACTGACTGACTGACTCTCACTCTCTCTCTCACTGACTGACTGACTCTCTCACTCTCTCGCACTGACTTACTGACGGACTCTCTGACTCTCTCTCCCACTGACTGACTGACTGGCTCTCTCAATCTCTCTCTCACTGACTGTCGCTCTTCTTGACATAGAAGCGAAGGCCTACGCCCGCCTCATACTGAAGGACCTGGAGACATGGGCCGAAGGAAAAAGCATCATACCCTGCTATGAGGCTGGCTTCAGACCATAGGCATCGACAATGGATAATATCCTGACGTTAGCGCACCTAGCATCTGAAGCAATAAAGAAGAAAAACACTCCCCTCTTTTGTTGCTTCAATGATTACAGCACAGCATTCGATAAAGTGGTAGGAAATAGGCTATGGTGGAAACTAGACAATTGGGGCGTTCCGCCAAACCTACTGAAGGCAATCAGATCACTTTATGATGGGACCTTGGTGACGGTTAAAACCAGCGCTGGTACAGTGTCCCCTAAAATAATAACAAACAACGGGCTGAAACAAGGATGCGTGCTGGCGCCCATCCTTTTTAACATGTACATGGCAGATTTGGGGGATGCCTTGAAAGGCGCCAGCTTAGTAGCACCGAGATTAGGCAGCATGAGGCTGGCAGTCCTACAATATGCCGACAACACAGCTGTAATGGACCACACGAGGGTAGGCCTACAGAGAGCCCTAAATGCATTGAATCAATTCAACAAAGATAACAACCTTCTAGAAAACCAATGGAAAACTAAGGTTGTCATTTTTGGGAGCTATCATCTGAAAAAGAAAGCACAGTGGCGAATGTGAGAGCTGCATATTAGTACAGTGGCAGAGTATAACTACCTAGGGGTTTGGTTTACGGAACGGGCCAAAGCAAATGTCCATCTGATACAGCAGTCGTCCAAGGCCAATAAGGTGATATTCCTTTTAAAGCAACTGAGCTTACATCTGATAAGCCCCACGGCCTGACCAATATTAACTGCCTTAAAAGCGAAATTGCTGGCAGCCATCAGCTATGGCCACCAGGCCTTTCCAGGAACGCAGGATGCCCTTCTCACCGCAATCCAAGCCAAAGCATATAAATCAGTCTTTTCTATCCCAAGGTCGGCAAGGAAGTCAAGACTAAGCTTGGAGCTAGGCCTGGTTAGGCCAGACTTGATGTGCCATGGGGAGATTATAAAATCATACTTAAGGAATATAAGGGCCACAACAAACTCCCTCAGATACCAATTGAGAGCCATCTTCGAAGGGCCAAGATCAGCATGGCACACCAGTCTTGGCAAAGCACTCAAGATTTTAAAGATCGAGGAAAAGAGCATACCACTGCCAGAAATCCCACTAAATGCATGGAAAAAAGCCATAAACAGACAAGTTCAGAAAATCTCATTCGAACTGGACCTTAAATCCCTTCGCTATAGCCCCCACCTAGACCCGCTGAACAGTTCCTACATGGTAGGCAAGGCACAACCCTACCTGAATGAGGCCATGACACCACAAGCCAGAACTAAAATCCTCTCTATGAGACTCTGTACTCTAGGAATCACTGCATTTAACCCCACATGGGTTCATAATGGGGAAAATACAAGCTGCAGACTGTGCCCCTACACAAGAGAATCCTGGCTTCACCTTTTATGCTGCTGCCCCTTCCTTACGAATGTATACCGTCGACTTCTCCGCCCAGTCTGCATCATCAAGGGAATCAAAACATGCCGCGAAGCATCAGCCTTGTGCTTTTCTAGAATAACCACGATGACCTTGGCGAGTCTTGGGAAATTCATTCATCTGATTAAAATGGCTTTAAAGGCAGCAAACGATCACAAATAAACCAGTGCCACCAGCGTGGTACAATAAGGGGATTAAGGCAGCCTCCCCTCAAATGAGCCATGATTCTATCCATCCGCCTTAAAGAAATCGCACCACATCAATGGCTTGAAATGGAAGGGACAAGGAGAACTATTCACAGACTGCTGTTGGAGAAAACCACCAAGGCCTACGAAGCTGTCTAAGAAACTTGGTGCAAGGACTTATGATAAAGACCCGGGGCTGACGGTCTGAGTGGGTGCAGCGGAGAGGGGATATATTACTTGAACAAAAAACTTTTTAACCAGCAGTCTTTATAGTTTTAATGTGATCATTGTTTTACTCACCAGTTTTATTCTTTCTTACTGTAATGATTTTATTTAATTAAATAGTTAATAAATTAATTCATAGTGACTGTCTGACTCTCACTGACTCTGACTGGCTGACTCTCTCATTCTCTCTCACAGACTGACTCTCTCACTGACTGCCTGACTGACTCTTTCACTGACTGACTCACTGACTGACTGACTGACTAACTCTCTCACTGACTCTCTCATTCTCTCTCTCACTGACTGAAAGAATGACTCTCACTGACTCTCTGACTGACTGACTGACTCTCTCACACTCTGTATGACTGACTGACTGACTGACTCTTCCACTGACTGACTGACTAACTCTCACTCTCTCACTAACTGACTGACTGATTAACTGTCTGACTCTCTCATTCTCTTTCACTGACTGACTGACTGACTGGCTCTCTCACTGACTGACTGACTGACTGACACCCTCACTGACTGACTGACTGACTCACTCTCTTTCTCACTGACTGACTCTCTCACTGTCTGACTCTCTCTCACTGACTGACTCTCTCACTCTCTCACTGACTGACTCACACTCACTCACTGACTCTCTCACTCTCACTGGCTGACTCTCTCTGACTAACTCTCTCACTCTCTCTCTCACTGACTGACTGACTGACTCTCTCAATGACTGACTGACTGACTCTCCCACTCTCTCTCTCACCGACTCTTTCACTGACTGACTGACTCTCTCACTGACTCTCTGACTGACTGACTCTCTCACTCTATCTCACTAACTGACTAACTGACTCTCTCACTTACTGACCGACTAACCTTCTCCCTCCTGTTATGTATGCCCACATCACAAGAAAACCATAACAAGCAACCATTGGGACAGGCAGATAGACTTTGCCAGCATTGAAAGGACAAAAAAACAACACAAGGCATTAGTTATTGTTAATACTTTTTTAATATGGTCGTTCAGTTGTACATAATGCTTCCTTTGTCACATATAAGGTAACAAAAATGCTTCTGACACTTCTTTATTATAACCTTTCAGCATGCTGCAGACTTCTGTACAGCACAGCTTAAAGACATAGGCAAAGTCAATATCTCCGGCTAAACACTTATAATGTCCCAAAGGCGAGACCTATTGGCTATGCCAATGCTTGTTAGACCTTGTTTACAAGTGGACAGTAAATTCTGGAATTCTGAGTAACGTAGTAAACACTCCACAGCCCCTACAACTATCCCCAGGTAAATTCTGACTTGTCAAATCTGCTGAAATATATGCATTCCATTCCAATTCGAGTGTAATTTAGTTCAGGGAGTATTCATTGCACATGTAATTCATTCTTTTCCAGAGGAAACCTCAGAATAGGTGGTTTTTACTGCATCAAATAAATATTGAACCCTGTGTTGATGAATTTTGCTGGATGCAGTAAATACGTCACCTTTCTCCAGCACACTTGTAATCAAGGCCTTAGTGTACTGAAGTGCATTAAACATGATGCCATTGTCAGTGCTTTGTATACCCCATTTCTGAGCAGCGCAGTCTGTTCAACGCGAAGGTGGATGCGTCTGTCAAAGTGCAGGGCACTTCTTTGCTGCACGTTCCTACACTGGGTCTATGGAATGGTCAAGAATTGAAGGCCTCTGCTCTGCATTAAAAGGGGTGTATGGATTTTGAATGCTTTACATCTTACAGTTGCATCGGTGTATGAGATCATATGGTAGTGCTTGACGCTAGCACCTGAAATATATTGCTATGTGTAAGCCAACAGAAATGCCCTACCAATGATATTTACCGCATTCTCCATACAATGTATTGAAGTTGGAGTCTTTTTCTGGCCTTTGGGGTGTACCATTTCCTCACCACTTTAAGATGAATATAAGACCATCTGAGGGGCTTTTGTGGGCACTATTGCAAGACAAGAGTGTTTCAGTCTCCTGCAATAAGTAAAGGGTTCCACATTTTAACCAAACCCAGGTATCCTGCCTTTTAAGCTAAAAAAATGTTCTCCATAGTCAGCCCTTGCCATAGTCTGCATAATCAGAGACCTATCTGCAGTGCTACTTTTGATTTCCAGTTGAGAGGGATCAGCATCTTTGTAGCACCTGTAGTGGGTGTGCACCACTAGCTCTGCTCATGACCTCCAGATGCAATGATCTAGCACCCAACAGGACCAAGACCAAACCTTCCAGTATTAGGAATCTGAAACCCCGATAATATGTCCTAGTACTTCATCCCAAAAAATTTTGATATGCAATGATTCCCACCAAATATGCAAAAGAAGCCCATCTCAGTGTCATACCACCAGCACTTATTGGAAATGAATAGGATTATCCTATGTAAGCATTGTGGGGTCTGGTATCATTGATTGATGACTTCATAGGCTGATTCCCTTTATAGTATGCATTTGAGCAAGCTGGCAATAGTGTCCAAAAAATCGACCCAAGCTTTATTCCCTGATAAGGAAGACACCCCATCGCTCCTGATGTACCAAGTGTCCACGAGCTGACTACACCAAATTCAGCTTTGCTCACCCCAAAGGACCTGATTTAGCCTTAACTGAAAAGATTCAAAAGCATTGTATGTTCTTCTTTTCCCAATTTTTTAAGGTTGATTGTTGAGTTCTGTGTTTTTGCCCCCATCCTACCTCTTTTGTAGGCAGAGCCATAGTAGAACATGCCACAGGACACCAGAGACAAATGACCACCGCCACCACAGTTGGGACCAAGCAGCCTCCGTCTGCCCTATGGCCTGCCCTATTCAGCTATCTCCCGAGAAGAAATGCAGACAGTACTTGATTTTGTCACTCAAGGCAGGGGCTGCTTTCAGGGATTTAATAAACACTGAGTAAGTGTTACTCCTTTAAGAACCAGTACCTACACAGGTGATCTTTTGAGAGGGGTAAAAACCTGGATGAGTGCAGAGATAAAACAACAAGCATTTACCATGCAATAGGTCTTGCAATTGGGAGAGTTTGAGCTATTGGCATTATAAATGAAGGGTATTCCCAGACGTGGGTCCCGTGTTCACCGCACCACTGGATTCAAGCTAGCCTGGCTGATGAAGGGTGATGCCCTGAAACCGGTCCCAGGATGCTTGTTTCCAGTACAAGAAGGACCTGGCTTGGCAGTTTGGGCTGGACTTTTCCCACAAAGAACTGGGTCAAGACTGATTTGCATATGGCTGGGTCCAAACTGGGGTGGTGTGGTGAGCAAAAGAATGATGGATTTAACTCAGATCCTTGTGATTGGGGGTGAATATTTGCATTGTCCAGCATCCATCCATCAACTGCTTCTTTTGCATATGTTGCCCTTAGTGGGCAGGGTCTGTCCAGACGTGGGTCCCATGCTTACCACACCACTGGATTCTAGCTAGCCTGGCTGATGAAGGTGGATGCCCTGAAACCAGTCCCAGGATACTTGTTTCCGGTCCATGGAGGACCTGGTTTGGCAGTTCGGGCTGGACCGTTCCCATAAGGAACAGGGTCAAGGCTGATTTGGATATGGCTGGGTCCAAACTGGGGTGTGTGGTGAGCAAAGGAATGATGGATTTAACCCAGATCCTTGTGACTGAGGGTGAATGTTTGCATTATCCAGAATTCCGTCCATCAATTGTTTCTTTTGATTATAAATGACAATGCCTTTAATTTATGTGTTTTGAAAACCTGCAAATGGTGAGTAAACTCCTATCATCCTTGCTTATGAGAAGCGAGGCTAGCAGTAAAAGAGGCTCAGTTAATGCCAGCCCTTCATCTCATAAGTAACAACTATAAGTTGAAAGAGCTTATTTATGCACCGCTTCCAGGTTTTCAAAACGCATAGATAAAAGGCATTGGCATTTAAAATTCCAATAGCTCAAACTCTAGCAAATGCCAGACTATTGCATTGCAAATGCTTGATGAGCTCTAACACAGAGGCAGCAGCAGCCATAGGAAGGCAGAGACTGTGAAGCCAGTCCATGCGTTTTAAAAGCAGGAGGGAGGAGGAGGCAGCTGCAGCCAAAACAGACCTCGGTGGTTGAATGCACAGCAAATATGACAAGATAAGAGCATGATTTACAGCTGTTTACAACAGACCTCTGTAAACCAGGAGCACTGGTCTCGACTGCTCCAAATTAAAGAAAGAAATAGTGCTCACAAGCTCTGAAAACAACACATGTAGTAGGGACAGTCCTTGAAAATGGGCAGAGATTTTACAGCCTTTATATCGTGGGGTGAATGTATGACATTGTTCGGCATTCTGTCCATCAACTGTTGTTTTTGCATTTGTCACCCCGAGTGGGACGGGTATGCCCAGACATGAGTCCTGTGCTCTCCATGCCACTGGAATCAAGCTATCCAGGCTGATGAGGGCTGAAAGCCCGAAACCGGGACTTGGATGCTTTTTTCCAGTACAGGGAGGACCTGGCTTGGCAGTTCGAGCTGGACTGTTCCCATGGGGCACAGGGTCAAGACTGATTTGCATATGGCTGGTTTCAAACTGGAATGGCATGGTGAGCAAAAAAACGATGGATTTAGGCCCAGATCTCTGTACTGGGGTGAATCTATGACATTGTTCTGCATTCTGTCCATCCACTGTTGTTTTTGCAAATACTGACTACAGCATGTCTCACAGAGGTGCATGTTTTTCACCATGAGGGCGTTATTGCTGTCTCCAACTCCAACTACTTTGGCTTATTGGAGATATAGGGCCCGATGTAGGTAAAACTCATTTACCGAATTCAAAATACCGATTTTTACCGAATCGGTATTTTGAATTCGGAAAATGATATGTAGCTAAAAAAAATCGGTAAAATACCGATTCGGAAACAATCGGTATCGTGTTTCGATACATACCGAATCGGTATTCACCGATTCGGTAAATACCGATTCGGCGAATACCGAATCGGCAAATACCGAATCGGTAAAGGCAATACAACCCTATGAGCCAAAAGGCCCATAGGAATGCATTGTAAATACCGATTCGGTATTTACCAAATCGGTATTAGCCGAATCGATAAATACCGAATCGGTGAATACGGAATCGGTAAATACGGAATCGGCGAGCAACTAAAAGTGAAACTAATGACAACAGCCAATGAGGTGGAACCACCCTCCCCCACCCTAGCAGGGAGTGGCTACCCAGGCAGGTGCAATTCATTAGAACTTTCTGGAGAGGCAGCCTGAGCAGAGCATTCAGAGTGAGCAGCAGAGAGAGTGGTAGCACAATCCTGGTCAGTGTGGAAATGGCAAGCAGCTCTGAGAGCCAGAAGGCTGAGCGCAAGCGCAAGGCCAAGTTCAGCAGCATGGAGCTGCAAGTATTGGTGGAGGAGGTGGTGAGGGTCCACAGGCAGCTGTTTGGGAGGCTGTCCCTCACAGTCCCAGAGAGCACCAAGAGGAAGCTGTGGAGTGCAATCGGTGAGAGGGTGAACGCAGTTGGTGTCACCCCCAGGAGCCTGGACGACCTCAAGAAGAGGTTTTATGACATACGCAGCCTCACCAAGAGGAAATTGGCCGAGCTGCACAAGCAGGCAGGACTAACAGGTGGAGGCAGGAACCTGGCGCCACCCCTCACTGACCTGGAGGAACTTGTGTCCACGACAATTGAGACCGAGAGTGTGGTGGGAGTTGGGGACCTGGACAGCTCATCCAGAGCTACATCAAAAGGTAAGAAGCATGCGCAGCATGACACACCCTACCAGACACCTCCCCTTTAGCCCAAATGCACAGCCAAACCCCAGCCCAATACTGCTAGCAACATACATGAGCAATGCATCATGGTAAATATAGTCAGCTATTGTAGTAACAAATGCCAGTGCACATTCAACTGAAATGCACCTAAAAACTGAATCAGAGTATTGAAAATGAGATATGCAATGCTTTTATTGTAGTGACTGTAAGACATTTGCACTCAGTTCACAAATGCTTCTTTATACCTAGGGGCACCATCAGGCAGTGGAGCAGCAGCTACACAAGCTCCAGCTCCAGCACCATCAGACAGTGCGGTGGCAGGGCCAAGCAGCATTGTTCCATCACAGGAGGAGGAGGAGGAGGACAGCAGTTCCATGGGCAATGAGGATGACACAGGACATACCCTCTCATTTCCCCACTCCCCCCTACTGTCACTAACGCCCCCATTGCAGTTCTCACCGGAGAACTCACCCACACAGACCCACCAGCACCTGCCACATCTCCTGCCAGGAGGATCATCATTGCACCATTGAACATCATGGAGGAAGCAGCGGGTCAGGCTCCAGCACCCACCCCTGCAACACCTGTGGCACACCAGCCCACACAGCAGGGCAGCAGCAATCGGCGCCGGCCACGCACATCCAGCAGTGCTTTACCAGCAAGGGAGGGCAGCGTATTCCAAGGGCTGGAGGGGAGCATGGTCCGGATCCAACGGATGCAGGCCAAGTCAATCCTGGCTTGCCAGCGCCAATTGCGGGAGCACAACCTGCAGATGGGGGGAGATGACAAAGGGATTTAAGAGTTTCGTTGACAGTAACAAGGAAATAGCAACTGGACTGGGGCGCATGACTACTGCCATAACCCAGCTGTGTGGTAAGATGGAGGAGCATGAGCACAGTAGGCACAGGGATGCCCGCGTGCAAAACCGGGCAATCAACCGCCTTGCCGCAGCAACCGCCCAGCTATGCCGCCGAGGGGCTAACATGGAGGACTGCCTCACCCAGAACACTGCAGAGGTGACCAGGGGCATGACCCGCATCACCACTGCCATGGAGGCACTAATTATCTCAAACACGGTGGTGAATCCTGCCCTGGACATGGGCGAGGCTGGGGACAGCAGCAGCCGCAGCAGCCCGGCCAGCGCTGTATCTGAGCCGCGCCGGAGCACCAGGCGCTCCGCTGAGGCAGCCGGACACGCAGAAGGGGGTGAGCCACATCCAAGTGGGTCAGCTAAGCGCAGCAAGAAGTGAGACTGCCAGGGTGGGTGAGGCAACCCGGACCATTTACATTCCCCACCTATACTGTACTTATTTAATTTGTTGCACATCAGTGCAGTAACGTTGTGCCAACATTATTAAATTTATTTTTTCCACATCCATTGACCTGTCTGTGCATCTGTACTCACTCAGAAATAGTTTTCTGTTATCTCCTCACGTCTGTATCTGCCATCACTTGGCGTAGAGACCCCAGCAGGTTGTGTTTGTGGCACAGCAACGTCGTCGTCATGGTCCTCGTAGTCTGACAACTCCACCTCAGTGCCCTTCTTCACCGCAAGGTTGTGCAACATTGCACAGACAGCTATGATCTTGCAGCAGGTGATGGGGGTATACTGCCTTGCACCTCCACTCTTGTGCAAGCATCTGAACCTGCTTTTCCAGATGCCAAAGGGTCGTTCTACTACATTCCTTGTGCTTTTGTGGGCCCGGTTATACCTCCTTTGGCTGGGTGTAGAGGGGTTGAGGTAGGGGGTGAGTATGAATGAGCGGAGGGCATATGCACTGTCGCCTAGAAGGAAAAGGGGTAACATTACTCACATGCATACATGCACTTTACTGTGCTACTTTGTGTTATGGGGGTCTGATGATGTGTCTCACCTAGGAGGTATCCTTCACCAAATTCCCCAGCCGTCAGCCATGCATAGATGCCGCTGTTTTGAAAAATGTACGAGTCGTGGGTACTCCCTGGGAATTTTGCTACCAGGTCTGTGATGGTGCACTTAGCATTGCAGATCACCTACACATTGATGGTGTGCGTAGACTTCCTATTGCGGTATATGTATTCTGTGTCAGCAGGAGGGTGAATCGGAATGTGCGTGCCATCAATGCAGCCGATGGTTTGGGGGAATCGTGCCATCTGGTAAAAGTCTGCTTTTGTTTGTACCAGTTCCGCATGGGTTGCAGGGAAAGATATGTATTGGTCCATCCTCTGTATCATGGCGTCAAGGAATTTGTTGAAAAACCTTGACAGGCTGCTCTGGGTCACCCCTCCTACCGCAGCGACTCTACTGTGATAGCTGCCAGACGCAAGCAGGTGTAGGCTGCATAGCACCTGCACGTGCGTTGGGATGGCGTGTGCCCTTGGGGTGGGGTGGTCCAACAGTGGTTTGAGGTCCCTGATGAGCTCCAGAATGGTGTCTGAGTCCAGCCTGTACCTCTGTAGGATCTCTGCCTCTGTGAGCATGAACAGGGTGATCCTCTGTCTGTAGACCTGTTCCTCTCTTTACCATTCCCTCTCTCCTTCCTGCTGTAGCCGTAGCCGCCTTGCAATGACATAAAATGCCACCATCCTGCAAGTTGCATTGCATTTTGGGTCTCTTTTTATAGGTTGCAGTTGGTTACCACCTGATTGGAATCCATGGTAAATACCGAATTTGAAATACCGATTTTGAGGCAAAATCGGTATTTCTGTGCTTCCCTACATCTCAATCAGAGTTTTGGAATGTCCGATCCGGTAATTTACCGAATCGGTAACTCTACCGATTCGGTAGATAGTCCGATTCGGAATATTTACAGAGTCGGTATATTTACCGAATCGGTATGTTACCGATTCGTTCTTTTACCGATTCGGTGTATTTCCGAATCGGTTTATTTCCGAATCGGTAACTATACCGATTCGGTATAAATACCGAATCGGACTGTTTTCAGCGTCCTACATCACGATGGCTGGATACCGATCGGTAAGGGCCGAAAATCGGTATTTTCGGCCGTTACCGATCGGTATTGGGCCACCTACATCGGGCCCATAGTGAACTATGAGAAGTTGGCCTCGTATATGGTGTCCACTAATTAAAGTGGGCACTTTGCACCAGTCCAAACAACCCTTATGGTGATTTAAGAGGTCAAAGATAACCTTAGAAGCTATCCGAGTGGTAGCTGTGGAGAGCAGCCTTCAGGATTAGTCTCGAAGGAATGTTAGGCAGCTTGTTTTACCAGAATGCAACCTTAATGTAATGATTACATGAAAGGAGAACCACACAGTAGTTATGAAAATATGTATTTATTATTAGAACACACCTTAAATACCTCACCGTATCTGCTACCTGCAGATAAACACAAATCACATAATACTGTAGCACAGAAACAAACGTAAGTAGCACTAATACACAGTGGACTCCAGGGAGAGTCCAAACCATATACTAAAATATTGGTATAAGAACCACAACTCGAGTCGAGACAGTGTCTAGAGGGTGTGGAATGGCTGGGACCCCATGGAACCACCCAAGGTGAGTAGGTAGGGACCCCATCGAGGACTGGTGCAGTGTGAGAACACAACCAAGTGCTAAGTACAATTCAATCAAAGAGTTGCGGTTGTAGTGTTTAAGAACCTTCCCAGTGGATTAGGAAGAAACCCTTTAGAACATAGAAGGTTGGAGAGCCACCCCACCCGTGGATACTGAAGTACCAGAGTTGCCTATCCCAAGGAAGCCGGGTGCATAGGGTCGAAGTAGCGTCAGAAACCACAGTCATTCTCAATGGGAGTCCTCAAAGTAATACCACTGCTGGAAAGAAGAAAAGTGTCTGGTGGAACCCACAGATGGATTCTTGAAGGAAGGAACCTGAAAATAGAGGGGACAGAGTCTTGGTCACTCAGGAGTGACCAGGTGCTCGGTTGATGAATGCCCACCGATGTCAGGTGCTTCAGGTACGAAGATGGAGACCTTGACTCTGCAGCCATGGGGACCAGGAGATGTCAAAGGTAACCAGTAGCCAGACATGAGCTTTCCCACAAAGTATGTTGAGTGCTGAGGGGTCAGTATCAAGCAGGTGCACCAGCAAGCCATGACAGCGGCAACCAACGAAAAAGGTCAAAGAAGGTCACGGTCTGGCCCAGCAAGGACCAGGAGACTCAGCACAGCAAGGGGAGTCTAGGCAGGCCTGGAGAAACCAGGGGAGCCCAAGAAAACCAGTGTTGTCCCTCAAATGTACACACAGGCCAAATGCACAGGAGTCCCAAGGGGACCTCTAGCAGTTTCACAAAGTCACAGCTTGCAGGGCACAGAGTCTGAGGAGGCCAAAGTCCTTTGTACAAAATGTGTGCAGAGGTTGGGGCTATCAATAGCCCAATGCACTTAGTAGGGAAACGCCAACAAGCATATGCAGTTGCAAAAGTATGCGGTGCACAGGGGTTCAGGTTATGCAGTGTCCACGATGGATACTGGCCTCAAACTTTGTGAGAGGGCAGCTCAAACTCAAGGAACATAGGAACCTACCTCATGTGTTGCTGGAGCCTTCAGAGTCTGCAGGAGCTAAGGATCAGTAGACTGGTCAGTTGCATTATAGAGCCTGCGAATTCAGTGGAGTGACTCCTTCACCCCAAGGGACACACTTTGGATGTCCTTGATGCTCCACAGGTCCTGCACAGAGCCTGTATGGTTAATAGGCACAGACAATGCTTTGGACAGAGGGGGAGATGAAGTCAGGCCCAGTCGAAGTCCAGCAAAATCCAGAGTGTCCAGACGGTTGAAGTTCAGTGGTTTCTTGATTAGAATCTTGTCCACGTCAAATCTAGGGTCCTACAGCCAGGTAAACCCTTTTGTACCCACGGGAGAGGGTTGGACAGATTCAGGGGACCCTCCCAGGGGAGGGTCAGGACAGTGGGGAGGATACTCCCATGTCCTTTGTCCAATCCTTAGGTGGTTTCAAAACTTCCAGCTAAACTTCATGCACTGATAGTTGTAAATATCTAAGGCGTTCTTTACCCCCCCCCCCTCTTTTGGTTGTCACACAGAGGCCTTTCAGCATGTGATATCGTGGGGGTGTAAGACAGCTCAGTACTTGATGACTTCTATGTTGTGAGAAGAAACATGATTTGAATCTGCTTGACATGCTATAGGATATCACTCCAACTGGAGTCTTTCATTTCATTTTCTGTATGTTATCTGTACCTTTGCTCATCTTTGCTGAACCACACACACAAACAGCCTTTCTCTTCTTTTTCTGGCACTCATGCCTCTCTCCCCTTTCTTTACTCCCTCATTTCACCTCCACTCTCCTATTCTCACCCAGTGCATTGATTGGATTTTCTGTTTTTCTCTGTATTTCCTGCTATAGTAGCAACTTTTCATTCTGACTCCCTTCCTTAGCCTTGCTCTAATCCATTTTACTCTCTCCCTTCATCACTCTCCCACCGACTCTTCCCTCTCCCTCATTTTCAATCTTTTTTCTTGTCTTTCTCCCCTTCTTCTTTCCGTTCCCCATTTTCCTCACCCCGATCTCGTCCCATCTTTCTTCTTCTGTCCATAAATCTACCCTTCTCTCACGCCTCTGCTTGCCATGTACACCTTCTTTCATTCTTTTTCTAACTCAAATGTCTTTATTTCCCACCTCTCAGTATCTGTCTCCACTCTAAGTTTTATTTCAGTTCTATTTTCTATTTTGCAAATTCCCCCTTTCTTCTGCTGTGCTGTTCTGTTTCACTTACACCCATTTTCATTCATACCTTGAACTCCAATGTGTCCTGCATTACACCTCATGCCATTGCCTGTTGTGTTGTATTTATTGGATTGTTGCTGTCAGTAGCTACCTGTTTTAGCAAACCTCATTATTTGCAGTGCACCACCATTCTCCTTAGAAATACAATTGATTTTGGTTCTTGTAAGTACTTTGAGTTCTGCAGTCTTCCGAAGGTGATTCGGGAAGCGGAGGGACCTTGTGATAAACTCTGGTAGTAGATAGACCCAGAGCCAGATTTCGAGTTGGGTGGTAATGGAAAGGCCATCTATTTCTGGAGGAGCATTAAAACCAGAGGAGAATCAACTGATGTTTCCATTACCATACCATATTTTTTGAGGAAACACCATTGATGGGTTCTGCAGAAGATTCAGTACTTCCTATAGGTGTCCGCCAGATTCTAAATCAAGCCATAGACTACTGAACCATTGGAGAAATAAGGAGTGTATGAGGAACCAATCCACTCCCTTATCACAGTTCCTTATTCTCACTGACCAGGACATTTCTGACACAATCTCAATCCACGCTTTGTTTCATCATCCACTGTTCACTCTTTCTCTCCCTTTGCCATCTACTTTTTTTTCTTCACTTTTGTTTGCCATCCTTCGCTCTCTCTCTATACTAGGCTATCATTCAACCCTGCTTTCCACCCAGTCTTTCCTCTCCCCCTCTGTTTGTCGATCTGTCCCTCTTCCTGTCTCTCATTTCCATTTGCCTCTTTCTCTCATCCTATCCATTCCTTTTTCCTCATTCCATCTCCCTCTCCCTTCCCTTTTCTTCTCTACTTTCCCCTTTTACCCCAGGATGGAGGGGGAATGAGATGTTATATTTTTACGACGACCCTGGCGAAAAAGGTGATATCTTCTTATTTGTTTCTATTCTGAATATTATTTTTTACATTGCAAAGTTATTTAAAACTTTTGTGATTGTTAGTGTTTCTTTCTCTCATTCTAGCCCAGTATTTGAATGAAACTCCCATACTCAGTCAGAGAAAACTGGCAGCAGGCACCTGCAGCTTCTCTGTCTGATTGGCGTAACCTGCTGTGGGGGACAAATGCCTCGTCCCAACACAGACGACTTGTTAATTGCACTTCACAAAGACGCACTTCCCTCAAAGGCTCTGAAGCCCAGGATTGAGGAAGGTGCATCACATGATGTGCCTCCTCTGGCTTTTCAATTGTCATTCTGCAAATAACAATTAATGGGCATAATATGTTGCTTGCTCAGACTACCTCTAACATGAAGCTACAGCTTTATTGGAAAAATACGCCCAGGTATATAGAGTTTCTTGACCTACAGATGAAAAAATCGGCCCACAAGCTGGCTTCGGCCACAGGCCCCTCAGGCACCAACCGACTGCCCGCCCTACCAATCCTACCCCGTCAAAGGGGGTTCAGTTATTTCCCTATATCGACAACTGGCTGATTTATGGTTTTTCTTTTTTTTGGAGGTGAATTCCAATGTGAGGATGGTGTCCTCCTGTCTGAAAGATCTGGGATTTATTGTGAACTATCAAAAGTCCAGTCTCCTTCCGTAACAAGTGAAAACTTTTATAGGGGCACTGAATGATATGCAGAAGGATCAGGTGTTCATGCCAGAGAAGAGGGCGCATCTCTCCAGAGCAAGCTGTTTTAGTTAATCTCACTACCTGATGTGACAGCCAGACACTGGGGGGTGGTTCAGGCACTACAACAGTGGTGCCTTGTGCTTGGCATCCTTTGACACCAGTCATCCATCATCTTCTGGACAACTGGATGCCAGTCTTTAAGCAGTTCAAGACTTTTATTCCAATGTCACTTGCAATGGTGGCTGAACACAAGAAACCTAGAAAAAGGATTGCATATTCCAGACCGAAACGTATTTTCTTCTTAGATACAAACATGTGGATTTGGGTTGGTACCTTCGAAGGGCTCGTAGTAAAGATACAATGGTCAGATGCAGAGAAGTTAAGGAGTTAAGGTCCTCAACTGGAAAGAGAGAAACACAGTTTGGTGAAGTCTGCAAAGCTTTGCCCCTTGGTTGGAGAAGTCTGCTGTGTTGGTGCGGCTAGACAAGCAGATAGAAAAAGCTTATCTCAACAGGCAGCTGGCACAAAGAACAGTGATTTGGTGAGAGTGTCCATGAATATTTGATCCTGAGCAGATAGTCACCTCCTAGACCTATGGGCAGTGGATCCTCTGGGGAGAGAGAATGGGTGGGTGGACAGGTTGAGCCGCAATATCCCTTTTTAGGTCTCGGCTAGCATAGGCTGCGCTTGCGCAGTCTCGCTGGCAAGACATTACGTTTTCTAGTAGTGGGGCTTTAACCCGCCCCTTTTCTCCATTCGCTGGCTTCCTAAAGGGTGGCCAGCCATTGGAGAAGAGGTTTGTCAATGGGAAGAGGAGAGAAAGAAAAACACTCCCCCCAGTCTGAAAATGACGGGGCGTTTCTCTGATCCATTTCTGCTTGACCTCGGAGAAACATGGTGGTGTTCATGGCGTGGTCCACTGCGTATGTGATTGTTTTTATTTATTGCGCGGGTCGCATTATATTTTTAATTCCTAAGCGGGTGCCCACCCCGCTGTTTATTTTCAATTCGGAGGGAGCCTACCCCTCCTCTGCCCTGTTTTCACTGCCGCAGCCCGGGACTGCAGGGAATCACCGACACGACTGTGTGCCCAGCCGACGGGGCCCTGTATTGGGCCGGGCGGCCCGTTCTTCCTGTCTCGCATGCGGGTGGGGGGCAGGCTGAGGCCTGTCTTGCGCCCAGCACTCGCCTACGGCTGCGGTATTGGGCGCGCCCGGTTCCTTGGCTATGTCCGTCTGTCTGTCTGTCGGTCCTGGGGTGTCCCACCAAGGCCTGTGTTGAGTGAGACGGAGCCCCCATTACCCTCTGCAGTGACACATCTCCCGAAGGGGTTTACATAGTGTTAGGTCCTACAGCCCCACTTCCCTCTCCTCTGGCATCCCCCCATCTGTACCCATGAACATCTGCCCATTCTTTCCCCCTTTGGGTATTTTTAGCCTGTAAACAACTGCTGCTACCTAAAAATAGTGAGTCCTTGAGCCGGGGCGGGCCCTGTGTGTGGCCGGGGGCTATGTATGGTATGGGGACCGGGCTGGGCCGGGCTGGGCTCGGCCTCTTCTTGTGCTGGCATTGTGTGCGGCTCGGGGGTCCCTGAGACTCATCCCTGGCCTCCCTCACAGCCAGGAGCGCAGAGACGTGCAGGGTGGCCGTCACTCAATCTGTTGGGTTTGTCTCATGAGTGTCAGAGACAGTGAGGGACTGCTGCAGCCTGGTGAGTGACTGTACCCAGGAGCCAGGGAGTGAGACTGTCACATGCACCTGTGTGCCTGTTCCTTCAGTGCATTGAGTGCCTGTCACATGCACCTGTTTGTCTGTTCCTGCAGCGCATTGAGTGCCTGTCACATGCACCTGTGTGCCTGTTCCTGCAGCACACTGAGTGCCTGTCACATGACATTGTGTGGGTGTGTTTCCTGCACCTCAGTGAGTATGTCTTATACAGCTCAGTGAGTGCATGTCACATGACACCAAGTGTTGTGTGTTTCCTGCACCTCAGTGAGTGCCTGTTACTACAGCTCACTGAATGTTTTTAACATGTAGCTAAGTGTGCACCTGTTACTACAGCTCAGTGAGTGCCTGTCACATTACACCGTGTGGGTGTGTTTCCTGCACCTCAGTGAGTGCCTGTTACTACAGCTCACTGAATGTTTGTAACATGTAGCTAAGTGTGCACCTGTTACTACAGCTCAGTGAGTGCCTGTCACATGACACCGTGTGGGTGTGTTTCCTGCACCTCAGTGAGTACCTGTTACTACAGCTCACTGAATGTTTGTAACATGTAGCTAAGTGTGCACCTGTTACTACAGCTCAGTGAGTGCCTGTAACGTGTAGCTAAGTGTGTGCCTTTTACTACAGTGAGGGGCCGATTCACAGAACTAACTTAAGACAAAATCCTAAACTTACTACTTTTGGTATTCACAGAAGTTAGGATTTTGTCTTAAGTTTGTCTTAAGTGAGACTTAAGACAGACGTAAGAGAGACTTAAGACAAAATCCTAACTTAAGTCTGTCCAAATGTCGGTCTTAAGAGAAACTTAAGACAAAATCCTAAGTTCTGTGAATACCAAAAGTAGTAAGTTTAGGATTTTGTCTTAAGTTAGTTCTGTGAATCGGGCCCTGAGTGTCCATCTCCTGAAGTCACCCAAATGTGTCTCTTGCACCCTTCACTTCCCCTTGACTGTCTGTATGCTGAGAATTTGTAGCCCCTGAGTGTCTGTCCCCTGAGTGTCTTCCCCCTGAGTGTCTGCCCCATGAGTACCCGCCGCCTGAGTGTCTGCCCCCGAGTGTCTTCCCCCTAAGTTTCCAATCCCTGAGTGCCTGTTCCCTGAGTGTCTGTCTCTGCCCGTCAGACCCCTGAGAGTTGGTCACTTGATTATCTGCCCTAAGTGCCTGTACCCTGAGGGTCAGTCCCTTGATTGTCAGTGTCTGAACTCCCGAGTGTCAGTCACTCATGTGTCATTGATGCTATGAGAGAGGGCGCTCTCTGCCCGCCCTTGACTGTCAGTCCCTTGATGTCCGGCGAGGCTGTCACCTTCGACTCCCTTGAGTATCTGCCCACTGAGTGTTAGCAGAGTGCCTGTCCCCTGAATGCCCACTCCTTGAGTGCCTGTCCCTTGAGTGTTTACTCTCTGAATGTCTGCCCCTGTGTGTCCACTCCCAGAGTGTCTGTCTGTCCACTCCTTGAGTGTCTATCTGTCCATTCCCTGAGTGCCTATCCCTTGAGTACCCACTCCCTGAGTGTCTGTCCCTTGAGTGTCTACTCTCAGAGTGTCTGTCCCCTGCATGTCCACTCCCTGAGTGCCTGTCCCCTGCGTGTCCACTCCCTGAGTGCCTGTCTGTTCTCTCCCTGAGTGTCTGCCTGTCCACTTCCTGAGTACCTGTCCCCTGAGTGCCCACTCTGAGTTTCTGCCCCTTGAGGTCCCGCTCCCTGAGTGTGGGTCCCTACATTGGGTGCCATGCTGTGCCCGGGGCGCCTCCTGATGGCACTGCTCCTCCTGCCCGCGCTCTGCCGGGCAGAGGAGGGTCTGGACTTCCCAACCTACAACGGCAAGGACCAGGTGCTGGAGCTGATGGAGCGCAGCTTGAAGCCGGCCTTGAAGCGCTATGAGGTGCTGTGCGTCTACTACCACCAGCCCGTCAGGCCCGACAGGCTCTCACACAAGCGCTTTCAGCTGACAGAGATGGTGCTGGAGGTGAGTGCAAGCCCCCCACAATGCTCCCCAACTGTCGTGAGCTGTGTCTCATGACGTTTTCTCAATACCAGGAGCTGTGTCTTATGACGTGTTCTGAATATCACTCTCTTAAGCGCTGTCCTCGGTTGTGTTGTATGCTACACCCCTGTCATGTTTTATCTCTTATTTGCTTATGTTACATAGTACGTGTTGCTATGTTGTGTTACGTTTTTGTCATTCCTATAGTGCCCATTCTGAGAGTAGGGGCTCCATGCGCTTTACCTTGGAAGGTTTCGTGCTGTGCATCCGTCTGGTTACTGTTCCCTTGCAATAGGCCTGGCTGGTGTTTGGCGTGGTGCTTCTGGTGTGGCTCTCGGTTTCCCACCGGTGGCTTGTTCACGGAGCTGCAGTGTGTGATGTTGGTGTTGGGAATGTGTGGCCCTGGGCTTTGCTGGTTGTGTAGACACACCACACACCAGTGAGATGTCCGTCCCTTGCAGGTGGAGGTACTCTAGGTGCACTGCCGGTGTCTGCGTGCGGTGGATGAGGTGTGTTACACGTGTGTGTGTGTGTGTGTGTGTGTGGTTCTGTGTCTTTGAGATGGATGTGTGTCGTGTTGTACCTAATGAGTTGTTTGTGTTTGTGAGTCACTTGCCTCCACAGCGGTTGCTGAGGTGGGCGTGCCTTAATGATGTGTTGAATTTATATTGAATAAGATTCAGAATGTTCCTTCAAGAATTGTTCTCTGGCTTTAAGTTATAGAGAGAAAGAGTGTGGCACATTGTGTTTCTGTGTTGCTTAATTTAGTGAAGGACTTTACAACTGTTCCTATAGAGTTGTGCTTGGTATGCGGCGTGCTGGCAAGTGTGTGTGTGTGACTCTGTATGTGTGTGTGTGTGGCTCTGTGTGTGTGTGTGTGTGGCTCTGTCTGTGTGTGTGTGTGTCTCTGTCTGTGTGTGTGTGGCTCTGTCTGTGTGTGTGTGTCTCTGTCTGTGTGTGACTCTGTCTGTGTGTGTGTGTGGCTCTGTCTGTGTGTGTGTGTCTCTGTCAGTGTGTGTGTGGCTCTGTCTGTGTGTGTGTGTGGCTCTGTCTGTGTGGCTCTGTGGCTCTGTCTGTGTTTGTGTGGCACTTTCTGTGTGTGTGTGGCTCTGTGTGTGTGTGGCTCTGTGTGTGTGTGTGTGTGTTGTGTGGCTCTGTGTGTGTATGTCTCTTTGTGTGTATGGCTCTGTGTGTGTGGTTCTGTGTGTGTATGTTTGGGTGTGTGTGTGGCTCCGTGTGTGTGTGGCTCTGTGTGTGTGTGTGTGGCTGTGTGTGTGTGTGGCTGTGTGTGTGTGTGGCTCTGTGTGTGGCTGTGTGTGTGTGTGTGGCTCTGTGTGTATGTGTGGGTGCGTGTGTGTATGTGTGGGTGCGTGTGTCTCTGTGTGTGTGTGTGGGTGCAAATGCAATAGGTCTCGTATTTGTGAGAGATTAAGCTATTGGCATTGTAAATGACAATGCCATTTATTTATATGTTTTAAAAACAAAAATAATGTTATGAGCAATGCCGATTGCTCTAACTTTATCAAAGACGAGACCTTTGCATTGTAAATGCTTGTTCCATCTCTTACCTCTTGAGTGTGGAGGCTTTTCAGATGATAACCAAGAGCTTCGTGAAACAGTGGTTGGATCTGTTTGCCTCCCGAAACTATACTTTTCTCCCTAGGCTTTGCTCAGATAGTTGGCATTCGGGGTATGGGAAGTGAATGCAATATTGGTGAGGTGGTCCGAGAACCTTTTGTTTGCATTTCCTCTGATTCAGTTGTTGACAAGAGTGTTGAAGAAGTTCGCAACAAACAAGTTCAATTGCTTCTAATAGCACCATATTCTCCAAGAAAGACTTGGCTAACATTATTGAATCGGTTGGTTACGGGTAAGTACTTTCATCTTCCCCTTCAACCCCTACTGTAGCAGTCACTAATGGTATCTTGGGCACAGTTGTTGAGGGAAATTCTCATGGTTTGGAAGTTGAACAGTAGGTGGTACAAGTTTAACCTGTTCGAAGGAAGTAACGGCTGGCATTCAGTGTAGGAAGTCAACTACATTCGCCCTCTATGCAAGGCTGTTAGAAATTGGGTCTCTAGTTGGCAGAGATATGTACCCTGTCCAAGTAGTTACTGCAATTCTAGTCAGGGTAAGTCAGTCACACACTTAAATCAGTCCGTGCTCACTCTCTGGTAGCTTGGCACAGAGAAGTCAGGCTTAACATAAGAGGCAATGTGTAAAGCAGTTGTGCATACATGGATACTGTAACACAGTGAAACCACCACACAAAAGACTCCGCAATGAGGTATGAAAATAGTATCTCTTTTACTCTTCAGAACAAGATAAAAACAATAAGAATCCAATTAAAGCATTCCCAGTACAAATACTTCAAGAATGTACAATTCTGGAAGAGCCTTTGCAATTGCACTAGGTTCTTTACGGTTACGCTGGGGAAATGACAGAGATCCTTTGCAGTAGATTGGTAACAGACTTTCTCCTTGGTTCAGTGCTCAACAATTCTACCAAAGTGATTACATTTAAAATGCAATGTCATGTTTGCGGGAGACTGATCTACTCTCTCCATTTGGGCCGCCTGTGAGAGCACTGAAGGGCAGCAGGGACCCCGTAAGTCCCAGAGTACCTTTCATGGGGCTTTGCAGCTGTGCCGTCGGCCTTGTGATCAGTGCCTGTACTGCTGGAGTCCCCCCTTGCGGGATTAGATGCTGTTATTGGAGTCACAGAGGGCAGACACCCATCTTTCCTTGATGTGTGCAGAGTGCCTTGGGTTACACTGGACTGCCTTCCCGCACTGTAGCCTCAGCATAGCTGACAAACACCATGGTCTGCGCTCAAACAGGCAAACATGGCAGTTCTTTATCGGTGCACGGCGCTGAAGCATGTGGATGCCCAAAAGCGGCTGCCAACACTCTGCAAGACATAGGACTGGTTGAGGGCAGGTCAGGCACAGTCAGATTCTGGATTAGCAGAGCTCAGCAGCGTTCTTTTGTGCTAATGAAATCTTTGATGCCCTGGGAATTCCTTAACAGGGGGCAAGTCAACAAGCCCATGGAGTTACTTAAGTTTCAAAAGGTTGTAGAGAACAGGTCTGGTCCTTCTCACTGCCCAGGTCGGAGGCAGTGGACCAACAGCAGAGCAGGTAGGAAAGTGGCAGTCCCTCCCTTAGTCCAGCAATAAGAAGGCAGCAGGTCAACACAGCAAAGCAGTTAGCAACGTGGCAGTCCCTCCTGCAGCACAGCTCCTCTTCTTGGCAGAGTCTCCTTAATACCCCAAAGTGAACTAGTGAGAGGGGGATCATCGACCCAATACTTTTACCCAAATGTGTCCTTGAAGTGGAGGTGAATGCAAAGCAAAGCCTTTGTGGTTCACAAGTCTCCTTTCAGCCCAGCTCTGTCTGCCAATCTATATGTGGGGGATGAAACTGTGTTTTGTGTGAGTCCAGTCCACTACCTATTCAGGTGTACATTTCAACTATTCCTCTTTCTCTCCCTCTTTCACAGGAGACCCATAAGTATGCAGATGCAGGTGAGTGTCATGTACTTGTGGCTGTCTTGAGAGAATGGACAAAGTGTAGCTGTCACCCCACCCCAGACGTATATTAGAGACAGGCTGCAAGGCACACAAGAGAGCTAAGAGGAGTGAAATGTTCTCTTTCTAAAAGTGGCATTTCTAGAATAGTAATTCCAGATCCAACTTTACCACTAAAGAGGATTTGTCATTATCAATACAATTATATCAAATATAAATCAGCTACTCCTCTGCAATCAGGAATTACTCTACAAAAGGGTATATATTGAATTCTCAGTGTTATCCTATGCCAGGAGCAGACATCACAAGTAGTGAAAATGAACTTGGGTGGTTGTCACTACCAGCACATGTAAAACAGAAAGGAACATATCCTATCTTTTACTCGTACAGTACCCTGCCCTAAGGCCATCTAGGGCCTACCTAAGGGAGTGACTGATATATAATAAAAGGGGAGTTTAAAGCTTAGCAAGTAGTTGGGAATGCCAAGTTGAGGTGGCAGTAAACAGAACCCACAGGCCCTGCAGTGGAAGGCCAGAGGCAGCTTTGAAAGGATACTTCTGTGGGTGGCACAACCAGTGCTTCAGGCCCACTGGTAGCATTTGGTTTACACCCTGGGTATACAGTCTACGAGTTAACTAGGGACTTATAAGTGAACAAAAGAGTGTCCCGGAGCTAAGACAGGAGAGACGGGAGACCTATAAAACTCAGTGTCCGGAGGGGGCCTGTTCATTAACGTAATTGTAGGAACATCCAGGTTTTCAGCTGTTTCCTAAAGGCCAGCAGGGCCGTGGCCTGCCTGAGTGGTAATGGCAGGAAGTTCCACGCACAGGCAACTTGCACTTGAAATGAGCGACCACCACAACGGGCTCTACAAAATGTAGGTGTCACAATCAGATGTTGTTGTGCTGATCTAAGTGATCTGTGCGGAGTATATTGTAGGACTCTTTTGCAGATGTTGTAGGCCCCCAGCCCATGTAGTGCCTTAAAAGCAAGAACTAGGGCTTTAAAGAGAATTCTGGACCAAACAGGCAGCCAGTGTAGTTTCTTCAGATGGTGAGAAATCCGTTCTCTCGGCCCTAGCTTAAGGACTCTCTTGTGGCGGAATTCTGAACAATTTGAAGTTTGTTCAGTAAGAACTCTGGCAGGCCCAGATAAAGGACATTTACATAATCCAGTCTGGAAGTAACAAGGGCCTGTACCACCGTCTTCCTGTGCAGAGTCAGGTAGAGAATTTTCCTGAGCATTTTCAGAAGTCCAAAACACGTGCCAGCCACTGTCTGAATTTGAGTTTTCATGGATAACATATCATACATCTTTACTCCTAAGTTTTTAACAGTATTAACCGCCGTCTGGGTGGGCGACATTTTGTCTGGCCACCATTGTTTCCAGACATTCAGAGGAGGGGTACCAAAGAAGACAATTTCTGACTTCTCGGTGTTGCATTTAAATTGGTTAAGTTGAAACCAAGCGAACACTTCTGTCAGACAATTTCTGATCTTCTTTCCGTTATAATCCTCAACTTCCTACAAGTAAACAACAACTGAGTGTCCTCCGCATAGGATATAATCATCGCCACGCCAGCTTCAGCTAGATTGACCAGGGGGGACATGTACAGATTAAATAGTACTGGGCTCAAGATGGAGCCCTGAGGAACCCCCACATTCAAGGGAGGGGTACTCGCTGTGAAAGGAGGGGACCAGACCTCTTATTTCACTTCCTTTCAAAAGGAAGAAAACCATTTCAACACCGTGCAGCCTAGGCCGCGCTCCTGCAATCTCTGCAGTAGGCAATTGTGGGGCACGGTGTCAAAAGCTGCAGAGAGGTCAAAAGGATCAATACAGCTTTTCCTCCATTATCAAGGGTCTCTGTGATGGTTTCAGAGACCTCAAGCAGGGCAGTCTCTATACTAAAGTTAGGACGAAAACCTGACTGGCTTGAATGAAGGAGGTTATTTACTTCAGCAAAGTTGGTGATCACCATGTGTACATATTTTTCTATCGTTGTTGCAAAAAACAGGAGAAGAGAAATAGGTCTTTAGTTGGATGGGATTGTTTGATCGGCAGAAGGCTTTTTCAGCAAAGGAATCACTCTCACACTCTTCCAATTCGCGGGAAACTGGCCATTGCAGAGAGACAGGTTCAGGATACTATTGACTGTAGGATTAAGTATCTCTGTCATTGAGTTCAGAAATTTTGCGGGCAAGGGTCCGAGGGGGGCCCAACCTCAGGCCCTTCATTATTATTAATGAAGTTTCTAAGGAAATAGGGGAAAAAAGAGAGGGAGGCATTTAGTGTCTGAATTTGACAGCAGAGCAGGGGGGAATCCTTGGTCTCTACCCCACCAGGTGAACTAAAGGAGGATTGGATGGATATTATTTTTGTATAGAAAAAGTTTGCTAACTCTTTAATCCGATCTGAAGAGAAAGAAGGATGGTTAGACACAGCATTAGGTGAAGAGAAGCTTTTCGTAATACTGAAAAGTTCTATACTTTTATTCCCAAAGGATTAAATTTTGCGTGCAAAGAATATTGTCTTTTCCTCATAAATCCTCTTGTGGTAGGCTCTTATGGACTTTTTATACTTTCCTTTGTTTTTCTCACTAAAATCTTTCCTCCAAGCTCTTTCCAAATGTTTACAGTCCTTTAGAGGTGATGACTTGCTTAACCCAATTTCCGAGAGAATCTGCATCCCTCTCTATGTTTCCGCACAGCAAAATTAGGTGCCTGGCCAGTTCATTTTTAAAAGCTTCTGACGTGATTCTATGCAAAGGCCTAGGTGTAAAAGGTGCCTGCCTCATCTGGGTCTCCCAGGATTTAAATAATTTTGATAGCTTAAAACCAATTAAAAAATGGTAAGACCAAGGTAATGGCAAGGGTGCATCAGTTTGAATAGAAATATTACCAAGGATTTGATTGAGGGTATGGCCCTTGTTGTGCGTATGGGCAAGGATATATGGGAAAAGATTAAGGGCTTCCATGGATTCCAATAAAGAGATCGTATTGGCCATCTCCTGATTGTCCATGTGGATGTTAACCCTTTCCATGCTCATGACGAGCTGAGCTCGTCATGAGGCACAGTGGAGCTGTGCTGATGACGAGCTGAGCTCGTCATGAAACGATGTAAATCTGAAGTTTTCAGCACTGGAGGGGAAAATGTGCAGCAGCGATGTGGTTAAAGTCCCCCAAAACAAGAAAATGTTTGAATCTGGGGGCCAGTGATGTGATGGCATCACTGAAAGATTTCAAAAATGCCCTGCATAGCCCGGGGGTCTATAAATCAGAACTCCAGCTAAGCATTGATGGGGGGAGAGTGTACACCGGAAGCTGAGACAGTCCACCCCCTCAATATCTTCCATGAGAATGGAGGAAATAGGGAGGTCCATCTTACTGATAAATGCAATTCCACCCTCTTTGCCACCCACACAGTCTTTCCTCAAAACAGAGTAACCTGGGGTAATGGCCACAGCTGTTTTTGAGTTAGAATTTTCGGTGAGGCACATTTCGGTCAGAAACAACAAATCTGGCTCTTTCTCCAGTAACAAGTCATGGATATGTAAATTATGTTTGTTCAAGGAACGACAATTTAGCAGGAGGGCACTAACATTATCTTCTCTTTTTGTTGCTACATCCGGACTATAAGGAAGACTAGTAACTAATTCACTCTCTGAGCGACCATTAGAAGCACACCAGTTACAATATTTACAACTTGGAATAAAAACATTTTTAAGTTGAACAATGGGATACCTGCAGTTTATCGTGTTCCTAATTTCCATGAGGCCTCTCTGCTGTAAGATAAAGTCTTCCTGAATGAACATGTAATACCGCCAGAGTGGCCTGCTCCTGGCTCCTCCGGGATGCTGACGGACGCAGACGGTGTTGCCTTTGGCGCACCATTGGTGCACCGCCAGCGCACCAGCCGCGCGCGCCCCCTGCATGGATGTCGCATCCGGTGCTTTGTAGAGGCAGGCCCAAAAAGACTAGAACGCTGACCAGAGAAGGCAGGACCGCTCTAACATGCGGGCACCGCGGCCATGCGTTACAAGTATTAACAATTAGTTAAAAAGCACAATACATTATTAAAAACTAAAGCACACTAATTAAAAACGAAAATTAAACAACTCTTTTCTGAGGATAAAGTGCAGGTGCAAAGTACTCAAAATTGCCAGCACACACGATCCCGGCAGAGAGCTAGATATATAAACCAATTGTCATCACATTTTAGATAAGAGCACATAAACTTTTGCACTGGTCAGCAGTGGAAAAGTGCACAGAGTCCTAAAGCCAGCAAAAACAAAGTCAAAAACAGGAGGCCAGAAAGCAAAAAGTCAAGGAAAACTACACCAAAAGATGCCAGGCCTAACAGAGCCATTGGAGGAATTTGGTAACTGATATCAGAAAAATAGACTTGATCCTAAATCTTTTTGTTTGAATATCTTTTATTACTTTTTCTGGTATGTTGCTCACAATACATAACATCCGAAATGACATTGTATCATTACATCACATAACCATATTAGAACATTCGTATGGACGACAGTTAGCCACAGCGCACATCTGCATGCTTTCTATTGCATCCAGCAGATGCTTATCCGAGGGCGCAGTCTCTGAGAAGTCACTCATAATAAAAGTGACCTGCCCCTCCGGGAAAGGGGAAGAAAAGGAAAATAGCAAATAAAAAGTAAAAGTGTGAAAGACCTGTCCAGTATCAATGCAGTATAGGAAAGTCCAAGGTGCAGTGCCCATAAAGAGCTATATGAAGCAATATAAACTGTAGTGGCTATATGTTAATGTGTCTAATCCTTCTATCCACCGCAGCGTTGGGTGGTACGACATCAAAGGAATTATCCTGCTTACGTGTCTTCAGCAAACTACATCATTATACAGGTTTAATTCGGAATATTTATAATATGCAGCAGCAACAGCCAAGTAAAGGCAAGAGATAAGATATGCACATCTCGATATTCAGAACATTGTAACCAATTTCCCAACGAAACAACAGTGGGACACTAAAAAAGAAAGAAAATCAAAACATAAAGTAAAAAGTGGGTCTATACTTGAAAATTCAATCATGTGCCATTGTTAGTGCAAGGCATCGCTCGTGTGGTATGTACCGTGTGGGGGCTAGGGGGTGTGTAAACATCACAAAAGCAGGACTAGCATGGGAGGTGGAAGGGACAACAGCTCATGCAACGACTATGTCTCACCTGCGGTATTTCAGGAGCAGAGCGTCTGGCACTCGGAACAGCAGCCCTCTGGCATGACCTAATAGAGGTGGCTCGCATATGGATGCGGGACATGCAGTGGTCAGTCATGGGGCACCGCCACCAGCACCGCCACTCTTTACGGTAGGATCGGCTATGGTGTGTCTATGGAATGCTGAGTCTATGACATGCATGGTGAAAGGCCTTTTGAGTGTCATCCCAGGACTGTGCTATGTGGTATTTCCTCAATCCTGCTGTTTCTTCCCTGTGCAGTGTTGTGCTCTCCCCTCTCGCCCAGTTGTCAAAGGAGCTGCGTCACTGTTCCACACGGGGGGGGGGGGCGGGGGGCAAAGGGGGTTCACTATTTTTCCAGCGCTTGGTGATTACTCTTTTTGCCGTAATGAGCCCAAGATCTCAAAACCTGGCAGAGACTTTCTCGTCTGTTTCGTCCTTCTCTATACGCCCAATATGCATACCTCCCAGGCGTATGGCAATACCTCCCAAACACTCTCCGCCAGAGAAGTCGTTACTTTGCGCCAGTATGTTTGCAGCAAGGGGCATGACCATAGCATGTGTAAAAGGTCGGCAGCTACAAGCGTACATCGTGGGCATGCAGATGTTGTAAGTTGGAAATAACGATTAATCTTATCGGGTGACAAATACGCGCGGTGAATGATATAGTACTGTATAAGCATGAAGCGGGAGTTGAACGAAACATTCGTGGCACGGCCAACACCACCGCCCATTCCTTATCCATCCACGCTCGCCCCCTGTCCTCCGCCCATTTGTCCCGCAGCTTCTGGGAAGAAAACTGTGTATGAGTGAGGAGCGCCTGTACGAGCCAGTGAACTACATGAGAGCCATTTCCCATAACATGTAAATATTGCACTAATTGGTGTGTCGGCAATTCCCCGGAGAGGTCAACCCAAGCCCGTGTTAGCCTGCGTACGAGTGCTGCGTGTAGAAGAAATTGCCCCGCTGGAAGGCCCATGTCAGCGACCAGTGTTGCAAAGGGAACCAGCGATCCTTCCGCATAAAAATCTCCTATAGTGTCTACCCCTGCCTGTGTCCACTGTTCCAGCACCACCTCTGTGACTATTTCCCGCTCTTTGGGCGTACATAGCAACGGGAGTACCGGGGCATATGGCAGCACTTCTTTGGTGAGTTTCAGGCTTCGCACATAGCAGCGACGCGCAACTGCTAAATGTAGCTGCATAGGACAAGGAGTCTTAGTTAGCCCTTGGAACAGGGTGTGCACCTGTGTTAGCGTCAATACCGTGGTGTCCGTAGCAGTATCTCCCAAATTTTTTCCGTTTAGCCAGCCAGCCACCCCTTGCAACTGTGCCACCAAGTAGTAGAGTTCCTGATTGGGAACTGCTAGGCCCCCTGCATCCGTTGATGCCTATAGCGTCGTCAGCGCTACTCGGGGTCGTCCTTTATTCCAGATAAGGCTCCTAATGGAAGTTTCCAGCTCGCGGAAAATGCGTGTGGGGACGTAGACTGGGAGAGTGGCATAATAATACAATAGCCTTGGTAACACTATCATTTTCGCTAGCGTGTTCCTACTGGGCACATTCAGGGGTAGGGTCTTCCAAAAGGCCATTTGTGCTAGCAAGGAGGTGATCGCCCGCACTAGATTGCCCTCCAATACATCCGTGGGGGTTCTATAGATATATATTCCCAGATATCGGAACATAGTAGGGTGCCAAGTCAGGCGCCCGCCATTAACTGTGATGGCACATTCGGGCGTATCTACGTTGAAGGAATACACTCCAGATTTGGACCAGTTGACTGTAAGTCCTGACATTGACTCAAAGGTGCGGAATATATCAGACATGACTAATGGGAAACGGGTCAGTTCCCTGACATATAGTAGTAGGTCGTCGGCATACAAGGACACAGTATGCAGACTGTCTGCTAGGGGGAATCCCCCAATCCATACCGTGTTCACGTAGGATGGCCGCTAGCGGCTCCATCACTAAGGAAAAGAGCAGGGGGGATAAAGGACACCCATGCCTGGTCCCCCTCCGAACACGAATGGTATCCGACAGCAGCCTACCTGTGCGAACCCGCACTGTGGGCCTCCGATACAGTAGTTCCACCATTTGGATATAGTCGTCTCCAAGATCATACTTCTGCAGCACTGCTACAAGGTAGGGCCACTCTACAGAGTCGAAAGCTTTCTCTAGATCGATCACCAAGCATCCCGAGTGAGGCCATTGTTTTGTGGCGAAACTCTGCACCCTAAATAAGTGCCGGATATTAAGGGAAGGGCTACGAGTTGGAACAAAGCCTTTCTGGTCGCCATGGACAAGGTTAGGTACCAGAGGGGCCAATCGCTGGGCCAGTGCAGAGGCTAGGATTTTGTAATCCGTGTTTAGGAGGGCCAGTGGGCGATAGGAGCCCAGGCACGTGCTGTCTCTACCAGGCTTCGGGAGGGATATTAGGGTGGCTTCATTAAGCGTAGACGGAAGGGAAGAATCAGCAATAGATGCTGCATACACCCTGAGGAATTCCGGAATCAGGATTACAGAATAGGCCTACAGAACTCTGCAGGCAGTCCATCCGGGCCCGGGGACTTACCATTAGAGAGGGAGAATATGACTGTGCGCAATTCGTCTGGTGCAAATGGGGTCTCTAATTCATGCACTGCTCATCTGTCAATGTGGGCAGGGTAATATTAGAGAGGTACTCAATTATGCTAGCAGCAGGAACCTGTAGCTTAGAGCGGTACAGAGCCTCATAATGCTCCACAAAGGCCCCATGTATGTCTCGCTGCGTGTACACTACGGCACCCTGCATGGTATTTATTGACGTCACTGGTGATGTCATAGCGTCCTGCTTGATCAACCACATCAGTAGCTTTCCTAGTTTGTCTCTTAGATGATGAGTGCGTGTTGAGTGGGCAGCATAGTTTAAATGTTTCAGCCTGTCTAATATATGCTCGTGTTCCCCGCGGGCTTCTAACAGTGACTCATCGTCGCCCCCCTCCGCTTCTTGTTCCTTCCCAAGTAAGTCGGCTTCAATGTGCGCTAGTGTCCTATCCAACTGCCTCTGCATGCCCGCCTGCGTGCCCAAACAGTGACCCCTAGTGACAACTTTAAAAGCGTCCCATTCAATTTGGGGGGTAGACGCCGTGTGGGTGTTTTCCTCCAGATAGTGTACAATGCTGGACGACAGCGAGTCGCGAAACGGGGCATCCAACAATAAAGCAGGTTGGAGCCTCCAGGTGGGTATAAGCGGGTGTGGGCACTCCCAAGCTAAGTCCAGGATATGAGGGTTGTGGTCAGAATGTGTCCGGCCCATGTAGTAAGTGTCCGCAACGTGAGGGAGCAGGTCACCCGTCAACATGTATCTGTCCAACCTAACATGCAGTGTATGCGCACCTGAGTAATAAGAGTATACTTTAGTTTGCGGATTACGACTCCGCCAGGCATCATGTAGGTCCCATTGTGCGGCCCAGGCCTTTAGCGCTTTCATGGCCCCATGTACCGGTGCCCTAGCAAGGGGTGGAAAGGAGCGATCTAGGTCAGTGTCTAGGATGGAGTTGTAATCACCCCCTAGTACTAAAGGGACACCGTGCCAGGGCACTAGGATCATAGACAGGTGTGTGAAGTAGTTCCCCTGGTCAGTATTTGGGGCATACAGTGATGCAAGAACAATCAGCTGGCCATCCAGCTTACCATGCGCTACAACATATCTGCCGTCGGGGTCCACCTGGGAGTGCGTGACCGCGAATGGGGTTCCCGGGCGCACCCATATTAGTGCCCCGCGGGCATATGCCGAATATCCAGTAGCAAACAATTGCCCCCGCCACCTATGGTGCAGCCTCTGAGGTTCTGCGCCCGCCAAATGTGTTTCCTTTAATAAAGCTATTTGAATGTGATGTCGTCTAAGGTAAGAGTAGATCTGATGCCTACGCGCTGGTGTGTGCATACCGCGTACATTCCATGTACAAATTTTAATCGTGACATTATGCTTCCGATGGATCATCCTACCTCTACCCTCCCTTCCACCCGCAACAATCAGCCAGCCCAGCTCCCCCACAGGCCACACTTTCAATGTCATATGAAATAATTTAGCGAGTATTCTCAAGAGTTGCACAAAAGAAAGAGAATTGAAGCACAGTTCACCCAACGCATAAGGCAAAAAGGAAAACGAATACATAATACCAAAATGGCGTTAGCGTAACATGCCATCGTCCAAACACTGTAGTGAGGCAATGAACATCTAGTTCCAGGGGGTTGCCATGCACTTGGCGCGACCGTCGCCTGTACGTCCGTCACCAAGCTGACGGAGCATCTCCTCGCTCAGGCAGTTCTAGGCAGCCAAGGGGAAGTGTACACATCGTGGCCAGCCGATGAACTCATGTTTCGTAATGCGCAAGTCTCAATGTCCAGGTCTCGCTGGAAGGCGAGGCTCCCCCCATTTCACCTCTCGCATCAAGGGAGGGACCGGGCCCGTCACTGTCGCCCAGCAACAGGACAAGTCCACTGCTCTGCAATCCCCCCCAACGACCATATCAGTACTTACTGCTCAACACAACTTCATCGAGAGCATAGTCCACAGCTAGTCTCCGAGTGTCGCCATTGAGGAGAGTCCCTCAGCCATCCGGGTCAGCAGGGGAGCCTATAAATTCTCCGCAACCAGAAGCCACTTGATAATAGTCCGCTACACAATCAGTGAATCAGATCAGCCGTTTGTGGAGTGACCTCTGGGGGCTCCGTGGACATTTGCGAGTCCAGAAGTCCATAAATGTTCTTGTCTTCGCTAGGAAGCGCCTGCGGACTGGCTTCCAGTGCGGCATCTGTGTCCGGGGAGCCACTGAGTTCCGCCACCATCCGGAGGGCATCTTGCTGTTCAATATGTATCAGATCCGCTGGGGGGCTAATCTCTGCCGCTGTGCGCACCTGTTGCGCCGGTGTCAGCCTGTTCCTGCGGCGTCGCCGGGGCCCTCTGATTCTCGGTAGAGGGGACAATGACTGCGTCGTTTGGGAGTCCGCAGCCATCCCAGCGTCTAGCCAGGTCTCGACTTCTTCCGGAGTGGCAAAGAAGTGGGTTCTGTCCTGTGCCACCACCCTCAAACGCGCGGGGAAGAGAAGGGAATATTTCAAGGCCAGTTGACGGAGCCGTTGTTTAACAGCGAGGAAGGAGTGTCTTTGGCTTTGTACTTGAATCGTATAATTGGGGAAGAACATGATTTTAGTATTTTCAATTCGGATCTCCGGTTGCTTCCGTACTTCCCGCAAAATGGAGTTGCGGTCCCTATAGTTCAGGATTCTGAGGAGCATTGGGCGGGGGTTAGAGCCCGCCGGAGGTGGCCTGGTCGGCACTCAGTGCGCACGCTCCATGACAAAGTGCGGTGATAATGTGCCAGGTCGTAGGAGGTTTCGCAACCAAGCTTCCATGTGTGTCGCAGGATCCCTGCCCTCCCAGCGCTCCGGTACACCTACGAGTCGCGCGTTGTTTCTACGCGCCCTCCCTTCTGCATCCTCAGAGCGGTCTTCTAAAAATTCTACTCTGGTGAGGATGTCCTGTACTTGCTTATCCGCCTGCATGACTCGGGAGTAAGATCAACTATAGCATTCTCCAGGATGGTGGTGCGTTCCGCCAGCTTCTTATGATCAGCCCCCAGGTAAGTGAGATCAATGGCAACGCCATCGATTTTAGTTTCGAGGGAGGCGCGGGTGAGTTGTACCGACTCTTCTAGGCGCTCCATAGCCGCCAGCATCGTGTCCAATTTGGACGCCGTCTGGTCCAAATCCGCCGATTTCGTTAACTTGTCCATCTTCCCCTTTGTCTGGAGACAAGCTGCGTGCAGGCCGCGCGTGTGAAAAATGCCAGTGGCCTACTCCGATCCGGACTGTCTCAGAGATGAGCGGCAGCAACAGGCGCCAGGAAGGGAGGAGGCGCGGGGCTTCACTGCCACAAAGCGGGGCCCACAAGCGCAAGGAGGCTGCAGTCGAATAGTCCTCAAGGAGATGTTATATCAGCGGGGGGCGAAGAGTTAGCAATCGCTGCCCTCCAGCGCAGCAAGGGTTCCGATCAGCACTCAGCATGAGTCTTCGTCCGGGACCTGGCAGGTATCTCCAGGAGACAGAGGCCAGCAGCCCCTCACAGATGCCGCACTAGCAAGTACTGTAGTATAGGCCCCCCCCCGTTGTCTGCGCAGGCAAGTCTCTGGGGTGCGTAAGCCTTTTGGCGATGTCAAGGCCGCACGGCGGTGGCAGTGCTGCGCAATGCCCAAGTGTCCCTATCAACAAGGTGGCCTCTAAGACCAGGGGAGGCATGCCTGCTAGGCGCCCGCTTTGCTCCTGTCCCAGCCTCAATATGCCACCTCTACCACAGCGCCAGGCGTCCCCTGCCGGCGACAGCCACCGTGAGCTCCCGCCTCCTCTCCGCCGCAGAGGCCACAGTATCAGGGCCTTGTGGGTGGAGTCGATCTCCAGCACCACGTAGATTCGCAGGCCGATCCATGTACCACGAGGGCATTGGAAATCTGTGCGCCAATTGCAGCACGGCCAGCAACATCCAAGCGCCTCCAAATTGCACAGGGCACTAACTCATCACTGCCTCCCCGGAATGGTAGGCTGGGACATACATCATGTGGTGACCGCAGCGCGCTCTCCGGTGCAACCTTCAGCGAAGGCGTTGTACCGGCCAGTGGAGGGGCACTCTCACTGGGTGTCCTCACAGGGGAGAAATTTGGCTCCAATTCGCCATCCCCCCTTCAGCGCCGGACTCATGCTTCAGTGACAGTGTCTCCCTGCTACCACTCCGTTCCGTGTTCCGCGGTATCAGGGTCTTGTGGGCGGAGCCAATCTCCGGCTCCTCGTAGACTGCCACGCCGGGCTGGGCACCACCTGTTCGGCAGCAACACTCGTGGCGGCCCCGGTGCGGCCAGCAACAGCCGATCGGCACCAAACTTCCCAGGGCAGCTGCTGGAACCCCAATGTCGCTCCGCCAGTAGTTTAGGCCGGATTTAGGATAAGTGTGGCGGAGATATGGCCTGAGCAAGGGGAGCTCAGATCGAAGCTCTACCCAAAGACGGCTGTCGCCATTGCGTGCTTAGCCACGCCCCCAACTTGATCCTGTATGTTGTGATCAATTACTTATTTTGGATTTTTGACGAGGTGGTTTTGTTTTGTGGGTATCTCCATCAACATTAGCTGCTTAATGGGCAGCAGGTACTGTTGCTCAGATTTTGCCTTTGGGGGGCAAGTTGTTGAAGAAGTTTAGATTATAAAAGCCGGTGGTTTATTCTCCCTCAGAGACATTTGGAGGCAGCAAATAAGCTATCAGCTGAGGTAGCTTTTTTACTAGCGATTCCTTCAGCCTGGAGGCTGGGGGAGCTGGGAGCATTAGTGATTGATTATCCATACTTAAAGTTCTTGGGTGATAGGACAGAGTTAAGGCCTGATTCAAAGTTTAGACCTATGGTCCAGACACAAATTCATTACACTCAGGAAATTGTGTTACCAGTGGTGACGGAGGTGTGCAGATCCAGTCTTCTCAGAATCCTTGACCCTGTCTCCAAGCAGGTCGCTCCCCACGCTGCGCAGCTCTACCTGACTGCGCCCGTGTCTCTGCCCAGCTGCTGTTGCGGCTGAGGGAGTCCAAGGCCCGCCTCCACCCGCGGGCTACCACCTGTGTCTCATCCCTTGTGGCCAGTGGTAGGCCGTAGGTTTGCTTTTGTGGCATTTTGTATTGTGCTCTATTTTGCTCTGTGACCGTTTTGATTGTATTGTATTTGCTTCAGTGACCGTTTTTTTTTGTATTGTATCTTGCCATTCTTTTTTCTGTTTCCTCCTTCCTGCTATTTACTGCCCTATTGCCCTCTCTCCCCTTCGCCATCCCTTCCTCCTGCTTTTCCCGCCGCTGTGTCCCCGCCCCGACTCGCCCATTCGTCGTTCCCCCCTACCACCACCCCTTCTTATGGCGGCTGCTGTGCGACCGCACAGCAGACCCGCCGCTGGTGCACCGAAGTCGCGCCTAAGTCAAGCCTGCGCCCGTCTGCAACCGTCCGCACTGGTGCGTGCCCGTCCGCACCAGGACCCGCCCAGCGCCAGAACCCCTGGCCTCCGTGAACACCACAACGCCCGACTCCGCTACAATGCAAGCACCCTCCATGCACTCAACCCCGGACGAGAACACACCTGCTACCGGGCCACCCCGAAGGACCCTTCACCTGCCGGAACTGCAGCTTCACCAGCACTCGGCCCGCCAAACCGCCAACCAAAGAACCCAACTACCTCAGATTCGCCCACAAATACGCCATCGAACTCTGGGACCTCTCTACTCCACCTCTCCAGACTTCCTGACGGAAACCTGGCTGAACCCCACCTCCGCTCCCAACATCGCCATAGCCATCTTGGAAGGCTACATGATCACCAGCAGGGACCGTAACAACAGTGCAGGAGGAGGAATCGCCATCATCCACAGGAACACCCTCAGAATCTCGACAAACACCGACGACACCCTCAGCACCGCTGAACACAGGCACTTCCAGATCCACACCGATCCCAACACCACCCTCAGAGGAACCCTCGTCTACAGACCACCCCCCGGACCCTGACCACAGTTCAGCGGCTCCATCGTCGACTTCATCAGCACACACACCCTCGCCTCCACGGACTACATCCTCCTCGGGGACCTGAACTTCCACCTCGAGAACAACAACAGCACCAACTCCACCACCCTGATCGACAACCTCGGACTCAGACAGCTCGTGACAACACCCACGCCGCCGTCCACACACTCGACCCTATCTTCACCGCAAGCCCCCACGTCTCCTTCAACCACACCACCGAACCCCACTGGACTGACCACCACTGCTTCCACTTCACCTTCAGGAAGCCCACCACTCATCACCGCACCCAACAGATGCCTCGATGCTGCTGGAGAAAAGTCACCGAAGACCAGCTAACCACCAACCTCGCCCAGAGCCAACCCGCCGACTCCACCAACCCTGACACTGCCGCTCGCAACCTCAGACAATGGATCGACAACTACACCAACACCCTCGCCCCACTCAAGACACCCTCCAATAGCCACACCAGCAAGAAAGTCACCTGGTTCACCGAAGACCTCCAGGCCTCCAAACGAACATGCCGAAAACTGAAGAAGAACTGGCTCCGCGAACGAACACCGGACAACTACGCAGCCCACATGAACTCCACCCGCAGACACTATCAACTCATCAGAGCCGCCAAGAGGGCCTCATTCAAAGACCGGCTAAATAACAACGCACACAACAGCATAGAGCTCTTCAACATCGTGAAGGAACTCTCCAACCCCAGCTCTAACACCAACGACATCCCGCCCTCGCAAGAACTGTACGACCTGCTGGCCACCTTCTTCCACCGCAAGATCGCTGACATGCACGACAGCTTCAACGCCACGACCGTCCCTGACAACCACCGCCCACCACGACCAACCACCTGCTATCCTTGTCCAGCATCAATGACGAGGACACCAGCGAGATCATGAACACCATCCACTCCGGATCTCTGTTAGACCCATGCCCTCACCACATCTTCAACAAAGCCTGCACAGCCATGACACCCCATCTCCGGAAAGTAATCAACATCTCCTTCAAGACAGCAACTTTCCCGGAAAGCTGGAAGCATGCTGAGATCAACGCCTTACTCAAGAAACCCAAGGCAGACCCCAAGGACCTCAACAACTTCAGACCCATCTCCCTGCTCCCGTTCCCGGTGAAGGTCACCGAGAAAATTCTCAACAAACAACTGACCCCTACCTCGACGAAAACAGCATCCTAGACCCGTCCCAGTCCGGGTTCCGCAGCAACCACAGCACCGAAACCGCCCTCATTGCAGCCACTGATGACATCAGGACCCTGCTTGACAACGGAGAAACAGCAGCCCTCATCCTCCTGGACCTGTCAGCCGCCTTCAACGCGGTCTGCCACCACACACTACGAACACGCCTACATGACGCCGGGATCCAAGAGAAGGCCCTGGACTGGACCACATCCTTCCTCTCCGGCAGAACTCAGAGCGTCCGACTCCCCCCCTTCCGCTCCTATGCCACTGAAATCATCTGCGGCGTACCCCAGGGCTCTTCCCTCAGCCCGACGCTGTTCAACATCTACATGGCACCCCTCTCCCACTTCGCCCGACAGGACGATCTCAATATCATCTCCTACGCCGACGACACCCAGCTGATCCTCTCCCTCACCAAAGACCTTCACACCACCAAAACCAACCTCCACGTAGGAATGAAGGCCATCGCCGAATAGATGAGGAACAGTTGACTGATGCTGAAATCGGACAAGACGGAGGTCCTCATCCTCAGCTGCACCCCTTCAGCCTGGGATGACTACTGGTGGCTGACAACACTAGGAACAGCCCCAACACCCACCGACCACTCACGCAACCTAGGGGTCATCCTCGACTCCACCCTCTCCATGACTAAGCAGATCAACGCCGTCTCCTCATCCTGCTTCAACACCCTCCGAATGCTCCGAAGGATCTTCAAGTGGATCCCCACCGAAACGAGAAGAACAGTTACCCAGGCCCTCGTCACCAGCAGGCTGGAGTACGGAAATGCCCTCTACCCAGGAACGTCAGCCAAGCTCCTGAGATGACTGTAACGCATCCAGAACACCTCGGCACATCTGATCCTTGACATTCCCTGCTGCAGCCACATCTCACCCCACCTGAGAGACCTGCACTGGCTCCCCATCAACAAGATGATAACCTTCAAGCACCTCATCCACGCACACAAAGCTCTCAAAAACACCGGCCCAGCATACCTCAACAGACGATTCAGCTTCAACACTCCCCACCCACCAGCTCAGCTCCACCAGCCTCGCCTTTGCAACAGACCCCTGCATCCGAAGAACGGCCGCCGGCAGCAGATCTTTCTCCCACCTCGCCGCCAAGACCTGGAACACCATCCCAACCAACTTACGGCAGAACCAAGACCTACAGCCTTCAGAAGACTCCTCAAGACGTGGCTCTTCGATCAGTAGCATCGCCCTCCAGGACCTTGAGACCCTCACAGGTATGTAGTGCGCTTTACAAGTGTATTGATTGATTGATGGATTGATTGAGTGTAAAAAGAGCCTTGCTGGTGTATCTGGAAAGGGTAAAGGATTTCCATTAATTGAATGCCTCTTGTGGCCCATGACACGTCAAACAGGGGTAGAAAGGTGTGAGAAGTTGGCCTGGCATATGATGTCCACTATTCTAGTGGGCACCTTGCACCAGTCCAAACTACCCTTATTGATGATAGGTTTATACAACCTTTATAGAAAGCAATCATAGTGGTAGCTGTGGAGAGCAGCCTTCAGGCTAAGTCTTGAAGGAATGTAAAGCAGCTTGTTTTACCAGTCTATAATCTCATGAATGATCAAATGAAAGGAGAACCACACCAGGTATATATATAAAGTATATGTATTTATTCTAAACACACCCCTCTAGTCTCTCTATGAGGCTAGAGGCAAAAGTACAATACAAAAACTTAAATAGGACACAGTAAATTAGCACAGTATACATTTTACCCTAGTGGCCTCACAAACCTAATATACTAAGAAAGTGGTATAAGAAGCATGAGAGAGATAGAGGTAATACTAGGACCCGTAGAACCACTGGGGCAACCAGGAACCACCGAAGGTAGGCACGCAGGAGACCCACGGGGGACTCGTGCATTGTCTAAACACAGCCGCGAATTATCATTGAGTTCTATGGCGAAAGTTAAAGTTACAAATTTAAAGAATAAGGACACTTGGGAGTGGACGACGGTACAACCCCTTCAGTACTGGACACTTCGAGACTCAAGACCCACGGGAGCACCGAAGTACTTGTGTTACCTCACCCAGGGAAGCCAGGTGCATAGGTGTCTTTTCATGTCGAATTTCGTCATTATTTCCAATGGAGAGCTGCAAAGAAGTGCTGCAGGCGACCAGGAGAAAAGTGTCCAGATGGATCCAAGGGTGGATCAGAGATCTGAAGAACCTGAAAGCAGAGGGGACAGAGTTTGTGTCACTAGCCAGTGACCAGGAAGGAGACAAGAAGCTGTTGTCGAGTGCTTTAAGGTGATGTAGGTGAAGCTTGACTCTCCAGCCACAAAGTCCAGGAGGCGTTGACGACAATCAAGAGCTGGATTCAAGCTGTGCCACCTCGGATGTTGAGTACTGCAGTGTTGGTATCTGGATTGGACCCAACAAGCCTTGGCAACAGCAAACCACGTGAATGGAAAGATTGGCTTCGGTACAGACCAGCAAGGTCTGAAGGACTCACCCTTTCGAGGGGAGTCAGGGCACTTCTGAAGCAACCAGGAAAGCCAAAGAAACAAAAGGTTTACCTTTGTGGGGACCCACCAGTCAAAGGACCAGGGATCGCGAAGGAGCTTCGAGTAGAAATACCAAAAGTGGGCCCACAGAACACTCGTGGAGTGTAGGCCCACAATCGTCAGGGCAAAAGGTGCTCAGGGCTTGGACTACAAGTAGCTCAATGCACAACTTTGGGAAAGCTTGGGAAGTCGATGCACTAGCACATGTGCTAGATGTCCAGGAGTTCCGGTCCCACATCTCTCGTGATGGCTACAGGTCTGAGCTTGGTTGGGGACTCGTGCCGGCCTCGGAGATGTCTGGAAGTCCATGTCCTGTGTTGCATATTCTGCGGGATCCGGCAGGAGCCTTGAAAATGCAGACCGGCAAGATGCTTTTTTGGTGCCTGTTTGAACAGGGGAGTCACTCCTTGACCCCGAGGGAGATTTCTTCCGTCTTCCAGTCGAAATGGAATGTCGAAGGCCCAAGTTTTATGTTTCAGAGTTTCGTCCAGGGTAATCTAAAGTCCAGGGAACTGAGGGGCATATTACCAAGCAATAGCGATAATTATCGCTATTGCTTGGTTAGCGAGAAAAAATTATCGCCGAGTTGCGGCGATTTTTATCGCAGATAAACCTTGGTATTACCAAGGTTTATCGCAAATGCAATAAAAATCGGCAATAATGCATGAATATCGCTGAAAAGTCAGCGATATTCAGGCATTACCGAGCTAATGCTCTTAGCCATGTTATCCACCTACCATTGGATAACATGGCTAAGAACTGCTCAGGGCAGGTGTTAGCTTTTGGAGATATTCGCGCTTAGCACGCATATCTCCAAAAGTTGGTAATAGGAGATAGCGATGTTAGCGACTGTTTTCAGTCGCTAACATCTTGGCACGCCCACTTTGCATGTCATTAGTGATAAATTTCACTGACATGCAAAGCGGGGCCCAAGATGGTCGCTATCTCCTACTAGCTGTCGCTAACTGGTCTTAGCGACAGCTAGGTAATAGGGAGATAATTTTATCTCTGCTTGCTTGGCTTTTAAAGCCAAAAAAGCGGAGATAAACCCCCTTGATAATATGCCCCTGAGTTTCTATACCTATACTAAGTTTAGGGGTTGGACTAACTCTAGGGTCCCACCTATGGGAGTACCTGGGGAGGGGGTGGTTACACCCCTTCCCCTTGTCCAGTTTCACACCAGAGCTGGGGCTCGGAGCCCCAGGAACCGGTTTGAACTGGGATATGAACCGGGACACCTTGTGTACCCCAGGCACTGTCTGCAACCCACCCTGCCCCAATACACTAAAGCCTGTCTGGGGAGGTGCTGTCACCTCCCTGGACAGGAAACCTATTGTTCAAGCCTCCCCTACCGGAGTTTCATCCAACAGCAGGAGGTCAGACTCGTGCCTGTGGCAGCAGCATCCATTTTGTGATGCTGGAGCTCTATAAAACTATTACCCGGTAAGTAAGTGTGTACATGTCTTCTCCCTCTAGAAGGGTGTAACTCTACCCCCGCCCACCGCCAGGACTGGTGGGGGGGGGGGGGTAGGATTCCAAAGTGTTTGACACCAGACACGACATGTTTTGATGCAGCCATTCCAAAGTTAGCATTTACCGCGAGGTTATAATGCACTTAAGAGTGTATGGTCTGGCTGTATCATAGAACAGCTATAAGAAAGGGATTCCGAAAGCTGCAGAGCGGCTCAACTCATGCTTGGGCACCCTCTCACACAAAACCAAGCACTCTGCCTTCAGTATTGTCAAGCCTGCCATAGGAGTGACTTATTATATGTGTCTATATATATAGGTAGATATAGGTATACTATATCTAAGTAAGGGGTACAAGTACCACCTTACCCAGGCTGCAGTAGCAGACCTGTGGTGCCATTTTGGAAGGCTTCCCAGGGGTGGCATAATACATGCTTCAGCCCCTGGTAGGCCTCTGGGACACCTATGCCCTTGGTACCTAAGGTACCATATACTAGGGACTCACAAGGGTAACCCAGTAACCAATCTGGAGAGTGCCTAATGTACATGCAATCAATTTAGAGAGAGAACAGCTAGGCTGGGGTCCTGGTTAGCAGGGCCACAGCCAGACTAAAGTTGATAAATCAGTAAAACACAGCAAAAAGTGGGGGTAACCATAGTAAGCAGATCCTACTTTCATACAAAAGGTTGCTGCTGACACTTTAAGTAGATGGGTAAAGCAAGCTAATATTATTAGGATATTTCTGCTTAGTGTGACGTTCCTGAGGGCCTGCAAGGACTGTCTGCAAAGGTGGTGTCTACATCCTAGGCGGCCGAACAGGCTGAAGTGTCATTACAGGAACTATGCAGGGAGCTACATGTGCTACACCTAATGCTTTTGTCACAATTGGGACAAGGAGCTCCTGATTCAGAGTTATGAAGACTACTGGAGGACATGTGTTCAGTACTTCGTGCAGAGCAAATTTACGATACAATTGGAGTTTGGTTTGCGTTGCCTCATTTTTTTGGGAGAGCTGACACTACCCAACTCCACAAACTCACCACCATGAAACTGCAGTGCTGGTCCTGAAAAAAACTGGGCATATCACATCCACATTTCTCCTTGTCTAAAAAAAAGAAATCAAGACAGATTCTGGTGATCAATTTGTAAAAAAAAAAAAAGTGCAATTGCTCAACATCTTTCTTATGAGCTGTTTTTTGTCTTACACTTGCAGGTTCTCTTTCATCCCTTTGTTCTCCCCTTTCTTTGTTAGGTCGAGGCATGCAGTAGTCGAGTATGCTGTGGAGGACTTGCCTTCTCTCCACCCATATTTCTGATTGGATGGTGTCATTGTCCTTGGTAAATGCTGGCTTCCGATTGATACTGAGGCGTGTTGGTCCCTCCTTGTTACCGCCCTATTGCATTACCTTGCATGAGGACTGGATCTTTTACTTGAGGCGTTACACAGCCTCCTTCATAAGTCGGTAAGCATTATTTTTTTTTATTCGCAGCGCGGTCACTTTAGCAGCCTCGCTTGTGTATTTAATTAATTTGCTGCGATACACTAACCTAACAAGCATTTGCAATGCAATAGGTCTTGCATTTACACACGTTTGAGCTATTGATATTGCAAATAACAATGCCTTTTATTTTTGTTTTCGTTTTTAAAACATAAATAAAAGGCATTGTCATTTACAAAGCCAATAGCTTAAACTCGCGTAAATGCGAGACCTATTGCATTGCAAATGCTTGTTTTACTGCCTTTCTCTTCCTCCTTTGTTCTCCATGTTCTGCTTTTATGTGTCTGGGATAAATGTGAGAATCCAGCTGGTTTTCGTACTGAGCTTGATAATTGTATTGTTGTCCGTGTGAGGTGGTCGCTGTTTCGGCTCCAGCTGTCATGTGTTCGACACAGGGGGTTGTTTCAAGTGATCGAACCTCCGTCTGGCGGGAGGCACATGCGGGGGGGGAGGGGGGTGACGTCAAAGATTCTGTTACTTTTTTAACAGCACTTCGGAAATTTCATTAGTCCTGCACGCACAAATATATAAATGCAATCGACTCCCAAAGCCAATCTATTTACAAAAACCGCATTTTCCAAAGAAGGACGATCATACAGGCCGATTAATGAGCAGGAGTTGAAGGTCCCAGGCCCTGCAGATGATGGGCATGGGAAGTTCAAGATGGCTGCTGCCAGAGGAGCCGTCCCGGCGGCGATGGAGAGTCGTGATAACGGAGGAATGTTAATAACTGGAGCCTTCGCACAGAGGTCGAGATCCAGATGTGCAGCCAGCTCTGTGCCCTACTAATGTAGCTAACGCTAGGTTCACCATGTGGTTCTACTACTCGCAAAAAGGCCTGAGCCCCCATCATGGTCAGAGGGGGCAACACTGAACTGAAGATAACCCGGATACAGCTTTGCCCAAAGGAAGCACACTGGACTGGAGTCAAGTTCAGACTGGTACAAAATATAGCCCCAGGCACCAAAATAAAAGAGCCCCCATTCGTGAATTAGATAGCTAGAA
Organism: Lissotriton vulgaris; assembly: GCF_964263255.1. Lineage (NCBI taxonomy): Eukaryota > Metazoa > Chordata > Amphibia > Caudata > Salamandridae > Lissotriton > Lissotriton vulgaris. Next base: position 796,171,641 of record NC_141697.1, read on the forward strand.
AATAGCCCATGTTTGCAAAGGTCAATTGAACTCGTAAAGATACTCTGTATATGTATTTTACAAGGTGGAAGAATGCGTGGATTTTACCTTGCTGAAAGCAAGATCTGTTTTAATACCAGTGGAATCAAGAGTGTAAAACTGCCCCAGCGTTTGTTAACCCCATGCGCGCTACGCGTTTTCCGCTGGGCGCTGAGTTTTTTAAAAACCCGCCGTTCATGACGAGCTCAGCTCGTCATGAGCGTACGACAGGCGTAACTCATGACGAGCTCAGCTCGTCATGAGCGTCGAAGGGGTTAAGCCAGGCCCACAGGTATGCTGAAAATCCGACCCACACACTAACCCGTCACCGCCAGATCAGCCGTGTGGGCACTGCGTGATTGCCATATAGCCTAGCCCAACACTAACTGGAGGTAAGTTGTCTAAGTGACTTAATTTCATGCCTTGCCATAAAAGTAGAACATTATGTGCAGCGATGTGGATCAAATTGTGCGGCCAAAAAAGGCTATTTAGGCGGCAAATTCTGTGGCAGTATTATTTCACTATTTGGTCCTTTTAACTAACATTAATACTGTCCCTGGGAAAAAAATAACCTCCTTAGTACCAGTTTAACATGAGTGATACAACAATCCTCAACTAAAACCTACCTATGGTGCTTTTTTTAAGCAACTTTTAATCCATTTGAGCTTACATACATTTTTTCCTCGAAACTTGCAAATTGTGCATGGTTTCAATGGTAAGTGCGGTAAACATACAGTTATGTGGGAAACCCTGCACTGTGAAATCGTATGAATTTGGTGGACTTGTCTATATCATACTGCTCATACATTCTGATATGGGAGGCGCCATCCTCATTGCACTAATCTTCACACTCCAGACAAGCCAAGTGCCTGTCAGTAAGATCATCGGCCCTGAAGACCTTTCTCACTCTCCAAAACAATGGTCATCATCTTCAATGATTTCCTTATGTTCACACTCCAAAACCTCGTCATACCCCGCTCCTCTAAGACTCAAAATGTTCATAGGCATTTACAATCCTATGGTATAAACTTCCTTAGGATGAAAGGAATCCATATGGGGCGTGGCAATAGGTTTCTAGCAACTACATTTCACCCCGAGACTTTTGCTCATAAACTCTCACATCTGGGTCCCTATTACACAAAGTGCCCTGGAGCGCAACAGGCGTTTGCACCCGCTTTGCGCGCCTGCAGCACTTCAGTATTACAGAAGGGCAGCAGATGCTTGTGCTGCCCATTCTGTAATACCGATAGCGCAGGCACAAATGGAGGGCCAGCGCTATCTTCAGAGGGCATTCCCTCATTTGCATGGGGGTGTGAATCCCTTTACCTCTGCGCCTGCGTCCTATATAATTTTCTACACTAAACCTAGAGCTCAATGGAGGAAAGCCTTTTTAGCCTTATTCGCGATTTCCTCCACTAAGAAATCTGCACATGGTCTAATGATCTATACTGCACCATCACAATTCTTCCAAGCAATAGCAACCATCACCATTTATAACAACAGAACTATTCTCATTCAGTCCACAGACCGTAGTCTATACCTATTTGATAACATCTTCCCGATTATTAAAGAGCATGTATCTAATCCTCCTACCTCCACCCAACTGACCCTCACACCAAGCATCCCAGACACCACATCTCCTACCCCCTATGCCACCCTCCCACCCCTTACCCTCCTGCCACAAAAGAGTTCTGAGCCTTACACCTCCCTCAACCAGTCTACCCTACCCTCCAATACATGTCTCCTCTCTTCACCTAACCCTCACATACTTATAACTTGCCGGACCATAACAACTAACTCACCCCTCACTCTATCTGTTAGACCCCCCGCAAAGACCATAGCCCCCCCACCTCAAGTCCCTCCTCCTCCATCACCATCCTTCCCCCTACCTCCTCCCTGCCTCACAACAACACCTTCTCCCTCCGCCAAGCCAATACTCAACCCACTCATTCACAAACTATACAAGTTGCTCCCCCACCTTGAACTCTGGACCCTCCCATCCCAATCTACACCCTTGTGTTCACTAGGTGGTGTATAAAAGCTCTCCCCACCTCGACCACTCAATGATCGTCCCACCACCCTCTAACCCTCCTCTAGAACATATCCCACCCCCTTTTACTCCTCCCACACCCCTCCCCCTACCAAATGCATCCACTACCCAGTTAGCTGCAACTACAACTCTCCAAATCACACACGCTACACCCTCTCATTCGTTTCCACCAACTCATACATCAGACCATATTACACTCCTAGACACATCTACCACACCCATTCTTCCACCACCAACGATATGCCCAACCCCCTACTCATCACCCCCTCCTTATTCTCCCTCGCCTTCATCAGATCTCACACCGAACCGAGCTAAACCCCCTCAACTCACACCTTGGTCCAACTCCACTACCGTTCCAAACACCACTTTGGACAAGATTATGTCCACTCTTCTCCAAATTAAAGACGAAATGCACATTTTCAAAGAGTTGTTCTCGAATCAATCCAGGCACCCCACACCCCCCAAAACCCTCCCACCCACCAAGCCCACCACCCTTCCTATACCTCCACACAAACTTAATCCTCCTTACTGGACCTCAATTCCCTCCCATAATTTTAACACTCGTCCTCTGCGAAGCATCAATCCACTCTCGGCGTACGACATACGCTCCCTCCTGCTCTCTTATGATCCCGCTCTCACGCCACACATAGCCCCCACACACCTTCCCATCCCTACTATCCACCCCAACCCTCACAGGTCCTCCACACAAAATGACAGAGGTATCGTTGCCAATAATCTTTAAAAAGTCACACTCACTCTAGACCCCTCCTCCTCCCTTGTCACTCCCCGGCTTAAATGCACTCTCCTGAACTGTAGATCGGCCCCAAGACATGCTTTAGACATTGCGGACCTGATTATCGCACACGACCTAGACTTGACCATACTCACCGAAAAATGGTTAACAAAATCTTCCTCGCCACTCATTGACATTCTAGTACCCTCTAATTACCACATCATGAGACTAGATAGGAGTGGAAAGGCAGGGGGTGGAATTGCATGTATTCACCGGAGCAGCCTCTCAATAATTAGAGCCATATCCCCCATAGTCTCCTCCTGTGAACACTTCTGCCTCAACATCAACAGCGATGGCAATCATGTATGCTCCTTACATATTATCTACCACCCACCAGGGAACAACCTCACCTTTACTGAACACCTCATAGACATGATCACAACGAATTCTGGACGGCAACACACATACATATTCCTTGGCGATTTCAACCTCCACTGGAACGATCACAACGACTCTGTGGTCACTAGTCTCAAAAACTTCCTCAGCGCTCTAGACCTCACCCAAATCTGCAACAGCCCTACTCACGATGAAGGCTCTATCCTGGATCTAATCATTTCCAAAGACGACTCCATTCAACTTGAGTCAATCCAACCCTGTGCCTGGTCTGACCACGACATTATCACATTCTTCATCAATGAAAACGTTAAATCTAACCCGGTTCAACCCACCAAACCAAAGATTTGGAAGAGAGACCTGAAGAAACTCAATCCCAACTCATTACCTTCTCCCAGCTACAATCTTCTCCTACCCCCTACCGGTGCCTCTGACGTACAGGTCTTCACTGACCACTGCCTCAAGTCGATGTCCTCCATTATCAACGAGGTTGCCTCCCTTCAATTAAAGAGAGTTTCCTCTAAAAACTCTAAACCTTGGTACGATGGGCTGCTTAACGAAGACAGAGGAGCTATGAGATTGGCAGTACGCAATTGGAGATCAGTCCCTTCGGCTATGCACCTCAAAACACCAAAGAAAAAAAGAAACGCTTACTTTAGAAAAATCAAACGCTCGAAAGCAGATTTCTTTAGCCACCAGCTTGACCAAGCGAGAAACCGACCAAAAAAACTGTTCGAGCTTATCAAAACTCAATCCAAGGATGAACCTCAATGACTACAAAACAATTCTAGCACACTACCGACCTGTGAAGAATTCTCCACTTTCTTTAATCTAAAGACAGACAACATCAAGAAAGACCTCCTCACTGATCTGAGCCTATACTCTAGCACCCACAGCAAAACGCCCCTCGTTCTAAAAAACAATGCTACGTGGTCTTCCTTCTAAACTTACTCGAAAGAATCTATAGGCAAGATTCTTAGCACATTGAAGCTCTCCAATCACCTAACTGATCCTCTACCCGCAAATGCCGTAAAGACTTCATCCCACTGCTCCTCCCGCTCTGGACCAATATAATTAATAGCTCCCTTCAACAAGGATGCATCCCGGACTCCCTCAAAGTGGGACAAGTATTGTTGGACCCGGCCCTTTTGGCAGGTTCACCCCGAAACTTTTTGCTTTATCCTAGCCTGTTTCTGTGACCTGGTGTTGGTGATTTTAGGCCTCTGCGCACTTTTTCACTGTGGTACAGTGTAAAGTGTGTGAGCTCTCTGTGTATGTGTGGTGAGTGACCTGCCCTCCCATAGGAATGAATGGGGAATATGTATACCCATGGTAGTTCCTGATGTGTGGGGAGTGCAGGGTCGAGTTTGGTATGTGCAAACTCGTGAGATTGAATGCTGCGCAATGGTATATGCGGCATGACTGTGTCTAGTGTAGAAGTGCCACTTCTAGAAGTTGGCATATTTGTGTAATTTGTGTCTGGCGTGTGATTGGCTGAGGCTGGCTGGTGAGCATGGCTCCAAGAGTCTGGGAGGGTATGCTTCGGTGGTGAATGGAGTGTTTAGCATGCTGATGTGAGGGGAGGAGTGAGCCTGGGCCTGCTTGTGGATTGACCGTCTGGTATGAGGGTCCTGAATGAGGCTGGGTTTTCCCCACACAATGCTGGCTCCACCCCCTGGGGTGCGTCTGATGTCCCTAGCCTGGCCAGTAAAAGGAATTCCCTATAACCAGTTCTAGCTGGTTCTCACACTGCCTGCACCCTGCTAGACAAAGGATTTCTCTGTATAAAAAGGGGCTGTGTCCCCTTACAAAATGTTCTTGTTTCTGACTTGAATCCTGCCAGGGGCGTGCTGCTGCTTGGGCTCAGGGGAAGGCTTGCCTCCCTGAGCCCTGCCCTGCCCAGCCCCTGGATGCCTGATGGACTTGTCCTGGACCCCTGAAGGACTTTGTGGAAGACTTTTGGGGCACTAGCGCCTGAGGGGCGCTTTACTTGCACTTTTACTGGACTGGTGACCTTTGGTTGCCTATAGCGCTGGGAGCGCTTTATTTTCCCCTTCTAGCGCTTGGGAGCGCTTTGTTTTACTTCTAGCGCTTGAGGGCGCTTTTTCTGGACCTTCAGCCCTGGGGAGCGCTGTGAATTGCCTTTAGTGCTTGGGAGCGCTTTATTTTGACTTATTACGCTTTTCTCTGCCGCTGGCCGGGGCCTACAATCATCAGAGCCCTTGGCCGGGGATCGCGGAGAAAGATCGAAGCATCTGCGCTCCCATTGGCGGAGAGCCCCCTCAGTGACGCCGCGCTGGGATTGGCCCCAGCCCCCCTGCCTCATCGGCAGAGCCGCGCAGCGATTGGCTGAGGCGTCAGCATCGTCGGAGGCTCGTCCCGGGAGCCGCACTGCCATTGGCTGGCTCCCGGGTGTCTGGAGGAGCCGCCATGAGAGCCACGACCGGAGATATACTGAGAGCCCCACCGCCCAAGAAAGAGAGCCGAGTTTGTGTGTGGAGAACGGCCCGTCTTCCCCGAGAAGCCCGGTGAGTCAGCGCTGGGCTGGGGGGACGCGGGGGCAGTTCTGGTTCTGTTTCACGAGGGAGCAGAGGCACTGTAGCAGTGCCGGTGCGTGACACGGTATCAGAGCGGCCCGTGTGATAGTGGGCCGCTCCAACGTAGGGAGAAGTGTTCCCTGGGCTAGAAGGCCCGTGATGGCCCAGTAATGGGGCATATTTAACTGTGGTGCATTAAGGGCGGCCCCGGTTGGCAGTGGGTCGCCTCAACGTTGTCTAGAGCCCCGAGAGGCTCCGTGGGGAAGCTGGTCGGTGCCGGTGTAGGCACAGCGACCACGGGGGCATTGTGATTCAAAGAGCCTGTGTTGCTCCCCTGGTCCCCACCATTATTTTCAGAGCCTAGAGAGCTCTAATGTGCGCAGTATGTAGGTGCAGAGGCTGTGTGGCTCCAACAGAAGGTGCGGTTTTATTTCTAGGGCCGGTGAAGGCCCTAGCGCAGTTTTGAGTCTCCAGCTGCCCAGCAATTAGTGGGCAGCTGCCCCGTTTAGGCGCAAGATGGAGAGTGAGTCCCTGAGAGGGACAGAGATGGCACAGAGGTGCCAGGCCGGTCACAGCTGCGCAGCACTTAGTGCCAGCTGCAGCGTTTAGGCCCTTTTGAGTGTCCTCAGCTGCCCAGCAATTAGTGGGCAGCTGCAACGTTTAGGTTTTGCGACGGTGGCGCACCCCTGACTGGCGCCGCATGGCAGTGCGCCCTGACATTCTGGACACAGGGCTCTTTAGTCCGTTTATTAGATGGGGGCTGGTATGTGATTATCTATGTGATGGTAATTGCCTTATTTAGGTTTTGCGCGATGTGATGTGGTGCTAGGAAATGTAATGCATTTAATATGATTACACACCTTGATCTTACACCTCTGAATGTTTTTAGGCATCATGTGTTTTTGCGCTATTGAGTTGTGGTCTGGCACCTCTGAATGTTTTTATGCATCATGTGTCTTCCTTGATTTTACACCTCTGAATGTGTTGGTTTATGCATCATGTGCCTTGTTATTACACCACTGAATGCATGTTTTATGCATCATGTGTTTTCCTTCCTCACACCTCTGAATGTTTTAGGCATCATGTTTTTTTCTCCGGTACCTCTGAATGTGTGATTGATGCATCATATGCCTTGTTATTACACCGCTGAATGTATGTTTTATGCATCATGTGTTTTTCCTTCCCTACACCTCTGAATGTTGGTTTTGCATCATGTGTAATGTGTTTTTACCTATATCCCTAAATGTATTTTATTCTTAGGTGGTTGTTCTTTCTAGTACAGGTCCTGTGAGGTCCTGTTCCCTGCGTGACATTTCTCCTAAGGTGTTTAGGGTTGCGTAGGTGGTACTTACCTGTTCCCAGTAGTTACTGGATGTGATCTATAACTGTTATTTTGTGCTATACTTATTCTAAGTTCTAGAAGTGCTATTTCGAAAAATGTTGATTCTGACAGTGGCCCATGTGGCCCTGTCCTGTAAATAATCCCTTGTGAATATTGCCCGTGCCAGTTGGCACAATGTACATGTGTGATTCTATCTGACGTGTTTTACAATACAGAAGTTATTTTTATATAACCTTGTGTGGAGTTCCTTTTGTGGTGTGCCTAGGATGTTGTTGCTGTTGTGTGCTGGCGCAAATGCTTTACACATTGCCTCCAGGATAAGCCTGTCTGCTCGTGCCAAGCTACCAAGGGGGTGAGCAGGGGTTATCTTGGCGTGTGACTCCCTTGCCCTGACTAGAATGGTGGTTTCTGCCTAGCTTTGGTGTCAGCCTTAGCCAACCAGAAATAACCAGTTCTAACATTGTTTGGACAGTGGTGAGGATTAGGACTTGTGTTTGCGCAGTACCACAGCGACAGCTGGCTACATTACAAAACTCTGCATTTTTTAGATAGTCACATGTTTGTGATTATTGTTTGTGATTTTGTTTTTCCTTAAGAGTGTCATTTTCAGATGGTGTTCCTGCGCTTTATGTTTAGTGGCATATGAAAGAAAATGACAGGGCGGGACGCCAGTAGAGGGGGAGGTTCCCATAGATTAGGAATCCCTTGCTGGGTCCAGTGCCCAATCCCTGTTCCTGTCCCTGTGTGGGTAGATGGAAGAGAGGGAGTGTGGAGGAGAAATGACTAGCTCAGGAGGGTGGTTATCCCCTGAGTGTAGTGTGTGTGTCTGGATTCTCCAGTATGGTAGGATCCAGTGGTGGCAGCTTAAATATGTCCAGTGCGTGAAGTCCCATTCCCAGTTCCCAGAGTATGGTGCCTGGCCCTGGTGCTCAGTAAGAGGGGTACAGGTTGAGAGTCAGAGGCAGTGAGGAACTGTCTCACCAGTCTAGAGAGGGAGTGTGTGGATGAGTGGTGTGTTGAACTGGAGGAGCTGGTGTGAGTTTTTTTTAAGGAGCTTGCATGTGAGGTGTACCTCTGGTGGTGTGCAGGAGGTCCTGCAGAAGCACTGGATAAGAAGGTGGACATCTGGCGGTGTGCTAGATGTCTTGCAGAGGCATTAGAGAGTGAATCGAATAGTAGTGGCTTGTGTATCTGATGATCCTATGTAGGGGTAGAGGTTCATGTGTAGCCCAGCTAGGTCCCAGTAGGATGGTAGGGGTGTAGGGGCTCACGTCCTGTCTCAGTGGAGGCGGAGTGAGTGTGGGACGGTGTGTCCCATGTTGGCCTGAAACCCTATCTCAGGGCCTGGAGGGTTCCCCAAGGGAGCGCCAGGTCAGGGGCCTAGGCTGTACTTACAGGTCATTTGAGGAGGATCTTCCTGTGTCTAGAGGACGGAGAGTGTCTGTAACCAGAACTCCGGCGGTCCTGGTGTTGGGCAGCACCACTCCTAATGGAGGGTGCAGAAGTCCTGGTTCGCTGGGCATTTGACCATCTAGAGTGCTTGACCATTTGTGAGGCCTCTGGAGGTCGTTCCCCGAGGAGGGGGGAGGGCAGGTTCAGGTTCAGCCTGACCTGGAGGGAAGGGCATCTGTAATCAGTGTCCTGACCGGTTTGGCTTCCAGGGGTACCGCTCCATGGTGGGAGGGTGCAGAACTCTGGAAGGGGGTCAGAGGGATGGTGTCCTTACCTCTGACCCCGGTGCAACCTGAGGGTTTAGATCCTAGGTTGGGAGATTAGGAAGCTTCCAGGTCAAGAGGAATCTCTACCAAAGTAGATCAGCTGAAGAGACTGAGGGGGCTGCCCTTGCTGTGTGATCTGGGGCTCACCTGCAGTTTGTTGTTTCCACTAAGGTATAGGAAAGGGGACTTTGCTGTGTGCTGTGTCCCCCCACCTGCTTGAAGAGGAACTGTGCTGTGTGCTTTGTACCTCAGAAGTGAAATAGTTTCCAGGTGGTAGACCAGTGATGGAGTGGGGTCCTGATCTGGTAGGAGAATTGTGTTCTGGTGAGTGCTTCCCTGTGAGGGTGCGGAAACCCAGAAGTATAGATAGGGTGGGGCATTCTTTCCCGTGACCTCTGGTCAGCCTGAGGGTGTGGACCCTAGGTTGTTGGATCAGTGGTAGATGTAGCTACACTGAGAGGGAGAGAGGTGAATGGCTATTGTGTGCCAGGGGTTACTGCCCCCACTCTGTGGGATTGGTTAGGACCTGTGATATTTGGATGGCCTAGGGCTTGGTCCTGGCCGTGGACCGCTAGAGAGTACCAGTGGGGTATCCTAGTTGGGTCAGAGAGTTCTAGTTTGGAGGAAACCATGTTGGTTCAGAGTGGCGAAAAACCGGAGGGTGTCCCTGCCGTGCGGGTCCGTGTTCGTGTTTTGTCGCCCAAATCAAGGAAGCCCATCAGTGGAGTGATTGGTCTACCCTGCGTTTTGGCTGGAAGGGGGTTGTGTTGGACCTGGCCCTTTTGGCAGGTTCACCCCGAAACTTTTTGCTTTTTCCTAGCCTGTTTCTGTGACCTGGTGTTGGTGATTTTAGGCCTCTGCACACTTTTTCACTGTGGTACAGTGTAAAGTGCGTGAGCTCTCTGTGTATGTTTGGTGAGTGACCTGCCCTCCCATAGGAATGAATAAGGAATATGTATGCCCATGGTAGTTCCTGATGTGTGGGGAGTGCAGGGTCGAGTTTGGTATGTGCGAACTTGTGAGATTGAATGCTGCGCAATGGTATATGAGGCATGACTGTGTCTAGTGTAGAAGTGCCACTTCTAGAAGTTGGCATATTTGTGTAATTTGTGTCTGGCGTGTGATTGGCTGAGGCTGGCTGGTAAGCATGGCTCCAAGAGTCTGGGAGGGTATGCCCCGGTGGTGAATGGAGTGTTTAGCATGCTGATGTGAGGGGAGGAGGGAGCCTGGGCCTGTTTGTGGATTGACCGTCTGGTATGAGGGTCCTGAATGTGGCTGGGTTTTCCCCACACAATGCTGGCTCCACCCCCTGGGGTGCGTCTGATGTCCCTAGCCTGGCCAGTGAAAGAAATTCCCTATAACCAGTTCTAGCTGGTTCTCACACTGCCTGCACCCTGCTAGACAAAGGATTTCTCTGTATAAAAAGGGGCTGTGTCCCCTTACAAAATGTTCTTGTTTCTGACTTGAATCCTGCCAGGGGCGTGCTGCTGCTTGGGCTCAGGGGAAGGCTTGCCTCCCTGAGCCCTGCCCTGCCCAGCCCCTGGATGCCTGATGGACTTGTCCTGGACCCCTGAAGGACTTTGTGGAAGACTTTTGGGGCACTAGCGCCTGAGGGGCGCTTTACTTGCACTTTTACTGGACTGGTGACCTTTGGTTGCCTATAGCGCTGGGAGCGCTTTATTTTCCCCTTCTAGCGCTTGGGAGCGCTTTGTTTTACTTCTAGCGCTTGAGGGCGCTTTTTCTGGACCTTCAGCCCTGGGGAGCGCTGTGAATTGCCTTTAGTGCTTGGGAGCGCTTTATTTTGACTTATTACGCTTTTCTCTGCCGCTGGCCGGGGCCTACAATCATCAGAGCCCTTGGCCGGGGATCGCGGAGAAAGATCGAAGCATCTGCGCTCCCATTGGCGGAGAGCCCCCTCAGTGACGCCGCGCTGGGATTGGCCCCAGCCCCCCTGCCTCGTCGGCAGAGCCGCGCAGCGATTGGCTGAGGCGTCAGCATCGTCGGAGGCTCGTCCCGGGAGCCGCACTGCCATTGGCTGGCTCCCGGGTGTCTGGAGGAGCCGCCATGAGTGCCGCGACCGGAGATATGCTGAGAGCCCCACCGCCCAAGAAAGAGAGCCGAGTTTGTGTGTGGAGAACGGCCCGTCTTCCCCGAGAAGCCCGGTGAGTCAGCGCTGGGCTGGGGGGACGCGGGGGCAGTTCTGGTTCTGTTTCACGAGGGAGCAGAGGCACTGTAGCAGTGCCGGTGCGTGACACGGTATCAGAGCGGCCCGTGTGATAGTGGGCCGCTCCAACGTAGGGAGAAGTGTTCCCTGGGCTAGAAGGCCCGTGATGGCCCAGTAATGGGGCATATTTAACTGTGGTGCATTAAGGGCGGCCCCGGTTGGCAGTGGGTCGCCTCAACGTTGTCTAGAGCCCCGAGAGGCTCCGTGGGGAAGCTGGTCGGTGCCGGTGTAGGCACAGCGACCACGGGGGCATTGTGATTCAAAGAGCCTGTGTTGCTCCCCTGGTCCCCACCATTATTTTCAGAGCCTAGAGAGCTCTAATGTGCGCAGTATGTAGGTGCAGAGGCTGTGTGGCTCCAACAGAAGGTGCGGTTTTATTTCTAGGGCCGGTGATGGCCCTAGCGCAGTTTTGAGTCTCCAGCTGCCCAGCAATTAGTGGGCAGCTGCCCCGTTTAGGCGCAAGATGGAGAGTGAGTCCCTGAGAGGGACAGAGATGGCACAGAGGTGCCAGGCCGGTCACAGCTGCGCAGCACTTAGTGCCAGCTGCAGCGTTTAGGCCCTTTTGAGTGTCCTCAGCTGCCCAGCAATTAGTGGGCAGCTGCAACGTTTAGGTTTTGCGACGGTGGCGCACCCCTGACTGGCGCCGCATGGCAGTGCGCCCTGACATTCTGGACACAGGGCTCTTTAGTCCGTTTATTAGATGGGGGCTGGTATGTGATTATCTATGTGATGGTAATTGCCTTATTTAGGTTTTGCGCGATGTGATGTGGTGCTAGGAAATGTAATGCATTTAATATGATTACACACCTTGATCTTACACCTCTGAATGTTTTTAGGCATCATGTGTTTTTGCGCTATTGAGTTGTGGTCTGGCACCTCTGAATGTTTTTATGCATCATGTGTCTTCCTTGATTTTACACCTCTGAATGTGTTGGTTTATGCATCATGTGCCTTGTTATTACACCACTGAATGCATGTTTTATGCATCATGTGTTTTCCTTCCTCACACCTCTGAATGTTTTAGGCATCATGTTTTTTTCTCCGGTACCTCTGAATGTGTGATTGATGCATCATATGCCTTGTTATTACACCGCTGAATGTATGTTTTATGCATCATGTGTTTTTCCTTCCCTACACCTCTGAATGTTGGTTTTGCATCATGTGTAATGTGTTTTTACCTATATCCCTAAATGTATTTTATTCTTAGGTGGTTGTTCTTTCTAGTACAGGTCCTGTGAGGTCCTGTTCCCTGCGTGACATTTCTCCTAAGGTGTTTAGGGTTGCGTAGGTGGTACTTACCTGTTCCCAGTAGTTACTGGATGTGATCTATAACTGTTATTTTGTGCTATACTTATTCTAAGTTCTAGAAGTGCTATTTCGAAAAATGTTGATTCTGACAGTGGCCCATGTGGCCCTGTCCTGTAAATAATCCCTTGTGAATATTGCCCGTGCCAGTTGGCACAATGTACATGTGTGATTCTATCTGACGTGTTTTACAATACAGAAGTTATTTTTATATAACCTTGTGTGGAGTTCCTTTTGTGGTGTGCCTAGGATGTTGTTGCTGTTGTGTGCTGGCGCAAATGCTTTACACATTGCCTCCAGGATAAGCCTGTCTGCTCGTGCCAAGCTACCAAGGGGGTGAGCAGGGGTTATCTTGGCGTGTGACTCCCTTGCCCTGACTAGAATGGTGGTTTCTGCCTAGCTTTGGCGTCAGCCTTAGCCAACCAGAAATAACCAGTTCTAACATTGTTTGGACAGTGGTGAGGATTAGGACTTGTGTTTGCGCAGTACCACAGCGACAGCTGGCTACATTACAAAACTCTGCATTTTTTAGATAGTCACATGTTTGTGATTATTGTTTGTGATTTTGTTTTTCCTTAAGAGTGTCATTTTCAGATGGTGTTCCTGCGCTTTATGTTTAGTGGCATATGAAAGAAAATGACAGGGCGGGACGCCAGTAGAGGGGGAGGTTCCCATAGATTAGGAATCCCTTGCTGGGTCCAGTGCCCAATCCCTGTTCCTGTCCCTGTGTGGGTAGATGGAAGAGAGGGAGTGTGGAGGAGAAATGACTAGCTCAGGAGGGTGGTTATCCCCTGAGTGTAGTGTGTGTGTCTGGATTCTCCAGTATGGTAGGATCCAGTGGTGGCAGCTTAAATATGTCCAGTGCGTGAAGTCCCATTCCCAGTTCCCAGAGTATGGTGCCTGGCCCTGGTGCTCAGTAAGAGGGGTACAGGTTGAGAGTCAGAGGCAGTGAGGAACTGTCTCACCAGTCTAGAGAGGGAGTGTGTGGATGAGTGGTGTGTTGAACTGGAGGAGCTGGTGTGAGTTTTTTTTAAGGAGCTTGCATGTGAGGTGTACCTCTGGTGGTGTGCAGGAGGTCCTGCAGAAGCACTGGATAAGAAGGTGGACATCTGGCGGTGTGCTAGATGTCTTGCAGAGGCATTAGAGAGTGAATCGAATAGTAGTGGCTTGTGTATCTGATGATCCTATGTAGGGGTAGAGGTTCATGTGTAGCCCAGCTAGGTCCCAGTAGGATGGTAGGGGTGTAGGGGCTCACGTCCTGTCTCAGTGGAGGCAGAGTGAGTGTGGGACGGTGTGTCCCATGTTGGCCTGAAACCCTATCTCAGGGCCTGGAGGGTTCCCCAAGGGAGTGCCAGGTCAGGGGCCTAGGCTGTACTTACAGGTCATTTGAGGAGGATCTTCCTGTGTCTAGAGGACGGAGAGTGTCTGTAACCAGAACTCCGGCGGTCCTGGTGTTGGGCAGCACCACTCCTAATGGAGGGTGCAGAAGTCCTGGTTCGCTGGGCATTTGACCATCTAGAGTGCTTGACCATTTGTGAGGCCTCTGGAGGTCGTTCCCCGAGGAGGGGGGAGGGCAGGTTCAGGTTCAGCCTGACCTGGAGGGAAGGGCATCTGTAATCAGTGTCCTGACCGGTTTGGCTTCCAGGGGTACCGCTCCATGGTGGGAGGGTGCAGAACTCTGGAAGGGGGTCAGAGGGATGGTGTCCTTACCTCTGACCCCGGTGCAACCTGAGGGTTTAGATCCTAGGTTGGGAGATTAGGAAGCTTCCAGGTCAAGAGGAATCTCTACCAAAGTAGATCAGCTGAAGAGACTGAGGGGGCTGCCCTTGCTGTGTGATCTGGGGCTCACCTGCAGTTTGTTGTTTCCACTAAGGTATAGGAAAGGGGACTTTGCTGTGTGCTGTGTCCCCCCACCTGCTTGAAGAGGAACTGTGCTGTGTGCTTTGTACCTCAGAAGTGAAATAGTTTCCAGGTGGTAGACCAGTGATGGAGTGGGGTCCTGATCTGGTAGGAGAATTGTGTTCTGGTGAGTGCTTCCCTGTGAGGGTGCGGAAACCCAGAAGTATAGATAGGGTGGGGCATTCTTTCCCGTGACCTCTGGTCAGCCTGAGGGTGTGGACCCAAGGTTGTTGGATCAGTGGTAGATGTAGCTACACTGAGAGGGAGAGAGGTGAATGGCTATTGTGTGCCAGGGGTTACTGCCCCCACTCTGTGGATTGGTTAGGACCTGTGATATTTGGATGGCCTAGGGCTTGGTCCTGGCCGTGGACCGCTAGAGAGTACCAGTGGGGTATCCTTTTTGGGTCAGAGAGTTCTAGTTTGGAGGAAACCATGTTGGTTCAGAGTGGCGAAAAACCGGAGGGTGTCCCTGCCGTGCGGGTCCGTGTTCGTGTTTTGTCGCCCAAATCAAGGAAGCCCATCAGTGGAGTGATTGGTCTACCCTGCGTTTTGGCTGGAAGGGGGTTGTGTTGGACCTGGCCCTTTTGGCAGGTTCACCCCGAAACTTTTTGCTTTTTCCTAGCCTGTTTCTGTGACCTGGTGTTGGTGATTTTAGGCCTCTGCACACTTTTTCACTGTGGTACAGTGTAAAGTGCGTGAGCTCTCTGTGTATGTTTGGTGAGTGACCTGCCCTCCCATAGGAATGAATAAGGAATATGTATGCCCATGGTAGTTCCTGATGTGTGGGGAGTGCAGGGTCGAGTTTGGTATGTGCGAACTTGTGAGATTGAATGCTGCGCAATGGTATATGAGGCATGACTGTGTCTAGTGTAGAAGTGCCACTTCTAGAAGTTGGCATATTTGTGTAATTTGTGTCTGGCGTGTGATTGGCTGAGGCTGGCTGGTAAGCATGGCTCCAAGAGTCTGGGAGGGTATGCCCCGGTGGTGAATGGAGTGTTTAGCATGCTGATGTGAGGGGAGGAGGGAGCCTGGGCCTGTTTGTGGATTGACCGTCTGGTATGAGGGTCCTGAATGTGGCTGGGTTTTCCCCACACAATGCTGGCTCCACCCCCTGGGGTGCGTCTGATGTCCCTAGCCTGGCCAGTGAAGGAAATTCCCTATAACCAGTTCTAGCTGGTTCTCACACTGCCTGCACCCTGCTAGACAAAGGATTTCTCTGTATAAAAAGGGGCAGTGTCCCCTTACAAAATGTTCTTGTTTCTGACTTGAATCCTGCCAGGGGCGTGCTGCTGCTTGGGCTCAGGGGAAGGCTTGCCTCCTTGAGCTCTGCCCAGCCCCTGGATGCCTGATGGACATGTCCTGGA
The DNA here is from genome assembly GCF_964263255.1 of Lissotriton vulgaris. Classification (NCBI taxonomy): domain Eukaryota; kingdom Metazoa; phylum Chordata; class Amphibia; order Caudata; family Salamandridae; genus Lissotriton; species Lissotriton vulgaris. The sequence continues at coordinate 796,187,224 of NC_141697.1, forward strand.
CCCCTGAAGGACTTTGTGGAAGAAGTTTGGGGCACTAGCGCCTGAGGGGTGCTTTACTTGTACTTTTACTGGACTGGTGACCTTTGGTTGCCTATAGCGCTGGGAGCGCTTTATTTTCCCCTTCTAGCGCTTGGGAGCGCTTTGTTTTACTTCTAGCGCTTGAGGGCGCTTTTTCTAGACCTTCTGCGCTGGGGAGCACTGTGAATTACCTTTAGCGCTTGGGAGCGCTTTATTTTGACTTATTACGCTTTTCTCTGCCGCTGCCCGGGGCCTACAATCATCAGAGCCCTTGGCCGGGGCTCGCGGAGAAAGATCAAAGCATCTGCGCTCCCATTGGCGGAGAGGGATGGGCCCCCTCAGTGTCGCCGTGCTGGGATTGGCCCCAGCCCCGCCGCATCATTGGCAGAGCCGCGCAGCGATTGGCTGAGGCGTCAGCGTCGTCGGAGGCTCGTCCCGGGAGCCGCACTGCCATTGGCTGGCTCCCGGGTGTCTGGAGGAGCCGCCATGAGAGCCACGACCGGAGATATGCTGAGAGCCCCGCCGCCCAAGAAAGAGAGCTAAGTTTGTGTGTGGAGAACGGCCCGTCTTCCCTGAGAAGCCCGGTGAGTCAGCGCTGGGCTGGGGGGACGCGGGTGCAGTTCTGGTTCTGTTCCACGAGGGAGCAGGGGAACTGTAGAGTGCCGGTGCGTGACACGGTATCAGAGCGGCCCGTGTGATAGTGGGCTGTTCCAACGTAGGGAGAAGTGTTCTCTGGGCTAGAAGGCCCGTGATGGCCCAGTAATGGGGCATATTTAACTGTAGTGCATTAAGGGCGGCCCCGGTTGGCAGCGGGTCGCCACAACGTTGTCTAGAGCCCCGAGAGGCTCCGTGGGGGCGCAGGTCGGTGCCGGTGTAGGCACAGCGACCACGGGGGCATTGTGATTCAAAGAGCCTGTGTTGCTCCCCTGGTCCCCACCATTATTTGCAGAGCCTAGAGAGCTCTATTGTGCACAGTATGTAGGTGCAGAACCTGTGTGGCTCCAACAGAAGGTGCAGTTTTATTTCTAGGGCCGGTGAAGGCCCTGGCCCAGTTTTGAGTCTCCAGCTGCCCAGCAATTAGTGGGCAGCTGCCCCGTTTAGGCACAAGATGGAGAGTGAGTCCCTGAAAGGGACAGAGATGGCACAGAGGTGCCAGGCCGGTCACAGCTGCGCAGCACTTAGCGCCAGCTGCAGCGTTTAGGCCCTTGTGAGTGTCCTCAGCTGCCCAGCAATTAGTGGGCAGCTGCAACGTTTAGATTTTGTGTCGGTGCTGACTGGCGCTGCATGGCAGCGCGCCCTGACATTCTGGACACAGGGCTCTTTAGTCCCTTTATTAGATGGGGGCTGGTATGTGATTATCTATGTGATGGTAAATGCCTTATGTAGGTTTTGCGCGATGTGATGTGGTGCTAGGAAATGTAATGCATTTAATATGATTACACACCTTGATCTTACACCTCTGAATGTTTTTAGGCATCATGTGTTTTTGCGCTATTGAGTTGTGGTCTGGCACCTCTGAATGTTTTTATGCATCATGTGTCTTCCTTGATTTTACACCTCTGAATGTGTTGGTTTATGCATCATGTGTTTTTCCTTCCCTGCACCTCTGAATGTGTTTTTGATGCATCATATGCCTTGTTATTACACCACTGAATGTATGTTTTATGCATCATGTGTTTTCCTTCCTTACGCCTCTGAATGTTTTAGGCATCATGTGTTTTTCTCCGGTACCTCTGAATGTGTGATTGATGCATCATGTGCCATGTTGTTACACTGCTGAATGTATGTTTTATGCATCATGTGTTTTTCCTTCCCTACACCTCTAAATGTTGGTTTTGCATCATGTGTAATGTGTTCTTATCTATACCCCTAAATGTATTTTATTCTTAGGTGGTTGTTCTTTCTAGTATAGGTGGTCCTAGTGAGGTCCTGGTTCCCTGAGTAACATTTCTCCTAAGGTGTTTAGGGTTGCTTAGGTGGTACTTACCTGTTCCCAATAGTTACTGGATGTGATCTATAACTGTTATTTTGTGCTATACTTATTCTAAGTTCTAGAAGTGCTATTTCTAAAAGTGCTGATTCTGACAGTGGCCCATGTGGCCCTGTCCTGTAAATATTCCCTTGTGAATATTGCCCGTGCCAGTTGGCACAATGTACATGTGTGATTCTATCTGATGTGTTTTACAATACAGAAGTTATTTTTATATAACCTTGTGTGGAGTTCCTTTTGTGGTGTGCCTAGGATGTTGTTGCTGTTGTGTGCTGGCGCAAATGCTTTACACATTACCTCCGGGATAAGCCTGTCTGCTCGTGCCAAGCTACCAAGGGGGTGAGCAGGCGTTATCTTGGCGTGTGACTCCCTTGCCCTGACTAGAATGGTGGTTTCTGCCTAGCTTTGGCGTCAGCCTTAGCCAACCAGAAATAGCCAGTTCTAACAAGTATCACCTATACTAAAGAAACCCACAGCAGACCATACTGATCTGAACAACTATCGCCCTATCTCCAATATCCCTACCCTGGCCAAACTGTTAGAAATATGTGTACACATCCAACTGACAAAACACATCGAGAACCTTGACCTCCTCAACTTACAGCAATCAGTCTTCTAATCAGGCCATAGTACGGAATCATCCCTGACACACATAATTGATGACGTGCTTCAAATTCTTCATCAGAACGGTACTTGCCTTCCATCCTACTCGACCTCTCATCGCCTTTGATAAGGTCAAAGACGAGAACTTACTCGATCTGTTGAGTCTCAGAATGGGTCTATCAGGGACAGTACTCAAGTGGTTTACCTCCTTTCTACATAATCGGACTCAGAAATTCAAGATTAACAATACTATGTCCACACCCATTCCTATATTACTAGGTGTCCCACAAGGATCCTCCCTATCCCCAACATTGTTCAACCTAGTCATGGAACCACTCACCGCACTCCTTCAAGCATCCAATGTGCAATTTCACATGTACGCAGATGATACCCAACTCTACCTTAAAATACACACCCCTGAAGACATCAAACACAACGCTTAGGAACACACAGACTTGGCTAGCAGAGAATCATCTCAAACATAACGCTCTAAAAACGGAATTCCTCCTAATAGCACCTCTCACCAAAGTCCACACCACTCAGGCTTGGCTGAATCATCTCACTGCATTCAACGTGCAACCTACCATCTTGGACTCAGTGAAATCTTTAGGCATAACCCTCGACTGCAATCTCAATATGCAGCATCACATCAGCATTGCAACAAAGGGAGCAAATTTCCAAATCAACACATTGAGAAAGCTGAAACCCTTCCTCCCAGCCAATGACTTCAGGACTGCAGTCCAAGCCCTAGCTATCCCTCGAGTAGACTATGGAAGTGTCGCCCTCTGTGGCCTCCCTAAATCGACAACCGCACCCCTAAGAGCCTCTATTAATGCTGCAGCAAGACTCATCACTGACTCAAAAAAACGCTCTCACATCACCCCCGACCTAAAATCCTTGAACTGGCTGACATACAGAGCTAGAATACACCTGAAAATCGCATGTATGACACACAAGGCTATACACCACAACTCACCCAGTTACCTCGCTTGGAAACTGACAATCTCCGTTGGCTTAAGAACCACAAGAAGCGCAGAAAATCTTTTGAAACCTCAAAGATTCCACAAGAAAAAAACATATAATTGCTCCTTCTCAGGAATGGCACCCAGGATATTAAATGCCCTCCCTCCAGAAATCAGACTCATCTCATCCACGGCATCCTTCAAAAAAGAAGTAAAATCACTCCTCTTATCTAAACTCACTTGAATATAGACTAAAGTAATCTTGTGACTTATTATCTCTCATCGCATGACTATGTCCAGCCTGACCACCTATTCACCGTTACTACCTTGCCTTGACTCTATTGTTAACCATTTGCGCATCCTTGCACTAAATGACTTGTTTAATTATTATTCCTCTTTTCTTGTATCCCATCTGTGTGTAAAGCACTCTGATATCCGCAAGGATCTTGTTCGCGCTCTATACAACTCTGCAAATAAATTACAAATGCGACGCAGAGGCAAAGAAGCTTTCAGGAGGCGCACTACAAGTGTGACCCCTGATAGCAGCCCTCTGGAGGGAGTAAAGGGGGTCCCATGAACTCCCCAAACATCCCCTTGTAGGCAGGTGCAGTCACTGCCTGCACCTGTCTGCAAGGGGATCTCTTATCCCCTTTAAAAGTGCAGGCTAAATCCCATCTGCACTGTGAAAACACGAAACGGCTTTAAAGCAGCTGCCCCATTTTTCACATCAATGCGCTGCCACCAGGGCTGAGTATTCATCATAATTTGGGGCATTTTCTTGGATTGCGCTGTGCACACCTTTTGAAATGTGCACCCAGCACAATCCAGGGAAATGTGCCTTATCTGTAATATGGTCCCAGATATACAGCACAGTGCTCCACAGCGATCCCTACAGGTAAATGGTAGGCGGTCCGGTCAGAGGTGTACTGCTATGCTAAATAAATAGACACTAGGGCAGAGGTCTTCAATCTGTGGGGCGCGACCCCTAGGATGGCCCTGGAGGCCTGGGAAGGGGGTCGCACAATTCCTAGCTTCACGTGTAACACTCTAGATTCTAGGGTGTTATAAATGCTTAAATAAATACATTGGGTCGTGATTTTTATAGCTGGTTAAAGCTTACGGTAATTTATTCATTGATGAATCTCTGATCTGCCCCTCTGTAAAATTCATCCAGTATGCACAGAGGTCATCTAGCCTCCCACTTCCTGTACGTGGCGCATGCCCACCTGTGGTACTCACATAGATCACACGCACTTGTACACTCAGAAACAAATGGGCACCCATACACGGAGACCAACACACACATGCATACAGGCAGTCAAATATACCAGTACCCTTGCGCATTAACCAGCATACATACAGACTCCATTGCACACAAGACAATGGGCATTTAGGCACACACATGCACAGGTAAATAAGCGACTAATATGAATGCAGGCACTCAGAGAAATAAACACAGAAATGCTCATATACACAGTCCACATGCAGACACCCATGAAACACCAGGCATGGAGATCAGTAGGCATACAGAAACCCTTGCACACACACTACCATACACACACACTCCATTGAACATAGGCCTAGAGACACACATGTTCCAACGCACACAGACTAACAGACACCAATGCACATGGATCGTGGTTACCCAAAGGCCTCCCAGCGCTAGAACACTATTATATCAACATTTCACCTCTTACACATACAGTCACCAAGCATAGAGAATAATAGACATACAAACTGTAATCCAAGGAGACCACCACACAGGTATCCAAGCACAGAGAACAATATACACACAGGCTTCAATGCACACAGACAAACACACAGGCATCCAAGCAGAGAGGACAATAGACATAGAGGTACCAATGCACACATCCTAACACACAGGCATCCAAGCACAGAGAACAATAGACATACAGACACTGATGCACACAGGCATCCAAGCACAGAGAACAATAGACATGCAGACACCGATGCACACAGGCATCCAAGCACAGAGATCAATAGACATACAGACACCGATGCACACAGACTAACACACAGGAATCCAAACAGAGAGGACAATAGACATACAGACACTGATGCACACAGGCATCAAAGCATAGACATACAGACACTGATGCACACAGACTAACACACAGGGATCCAAGCAGAGAGGACAGTAGACATAGAGGTACCAATGCACACATCCTAACACACAGGCATCCAAGCACAGAGAACAATAGACCTACAGACACAGATGCACACAGGCATCCGAGCACAGAGAACAATAGACATGCAGACACCGATGCACACAGACTAACACACAGGGATCCAAGCACTGAGAACAGTAGACATACAGTCACCGAGGCACACAGGCATCCAAGCAAAGAGAACAATAGACATACAGACACCGATGCACACAGACTAACAAACAGGCATCCAAGCACTGAGAACAATAGACATACAGACACCGATGCACACAGGCATCCAAGCAGAGAGGACAATAGACATACAGACTTCGATGCGCACAGACTAACACACAGGCATCCATGCAGAGAGGACAATAGACATACAGACACCGATGCGCACAGACTTACACACAGTAGTAAATGTATAGAGGGATCCCCGTGGGAGGAAAATTATTTCTGCACAAACAATAGAAATTCAAAGAGAACTAAGATGGTACTCAAAGGAAAAAATGTTGTCATTTATTCAACAACACAGAATAACAATTTAAAGCAATGTTTGCAATCATTTAGAAGTGAAAGCGAGAAATCGAAAGATTGAAAGGGCCCCAAGAGGGGGAGGGGGGAAGGGGGTATGCTCAAAGGCTGTGTGAAAGATTATAAAGATAGTACACAGACTTAAACATAATGTACATATGCACAATCAACAAGGAAATGCAAGTTATTCCAAAAAACCAAAACGGCCTACATCAATTAAGGCAAGTATTGGGCAAGTGTTTCAAAAGCGGTGGGGCATTCCACGGTCACATGTACAAATCAATCAAGTACTGGGAATGTGCCGGATGTCCCAAAGTGAAGAGGTGTCGACGTTTCGACCCCTATTTGTAGGATCAATTTAATCCTTTGCCGGGGTCTTCATCAGGACCGTTGTAGTAGGGGAAGGGACGAAGAGGGGCCGTCCTATCTGAAAAATGAAAACCCATGTCAGGGGATGGAGTATAAATTGTTAAAAACCAAACAGTCTTAGTACTGTACACCAGGGAGGTGACTTAGTCGAAAACAAGCTAAAGCCATGGAGTCCGGGTCGTAGGACCTCTGGACAGAGGGACAAGAAGCTGAATATGTAATTAATCCATACACATGCTTGTAAATTAATTATATAATACAATACATCAGGGGCACATTAGCCAAGGATTAATGATGTCCGCTCAGAATGGGGGACACATTAGCGGTGCGTGTAGTGATACGGGACTCAGATGAGCTCTGGATCACATGAAGGCCTTGAAGCCAGAGGGGGGTCTAAATGTGTTATTTTAGTGCAAGGGCACGGTAAACAAATAAGGAAAACTATGGGCGATTACCTGAGGTGGAATAAAACACACTCTGAAAAATTCAACTGTGAGGGCTGCCAGTTTCAAACAATTATACTGCTGGGCAAGTCTAAATAAAACCATGGAGTTCACGTTAGTCAGGGTTGCCTCAGAGGGAACTGATTTTTAATTAAGACGATTCAAAAGAAGGGATTACCTCAGTATATTTGGCTGCAATGTTGCAGGAAGGCTTAAGCGCTGTGCTGATTCAATTAGCTGTGAATTTAGAATATAGACACATTGATTAAAACACAGGCGCAACGCGAAAGTCTGACAGGCAGACTCCACATTCGCGTATGTCCGTACCTTAATGGGGTCCGTACAGTGCTTAACGGACTGGAGAGCTGAGTGCCCTCTCTCTCGCCCTGATCTCTGAGTAAGTGGAGAACCTTTAGGTCCCGCTTGTCATGGTTTTTTGAGGACTCAGTACCCAGTTACTTACGATCCTTCATGATTATTTTAGGATCCGATTGTGACCACACGGAGCCGATCGGTTGCTCAGCACTCAGCTCTCCAGTCCGTTAAGCACTGTACGGACCCCATTAAGGTACGGACATACGCGAATGTGGAGTCTGCCTGTCAGACTTTCGCGTTGCGCCTGTGTTTTAATCAATGTGTCTATATTCTAAATTCACAGCTAATTGAATCAGCACAGCGCTTAAGCCTTCCTGCAACATTGCAGCCAAATATACTGAGGTAATCCCTTCTTTTGAATCGTCTTAATTAAAAATCAGTTCCCTCTGAGGCAACCCTGACTAACGTGAACTCCATGGTTTTATTTAGACTTGCCCAGCAGTATAATTGTTTGAAACTGGCAGCCCTCACAGTTGAATTTTTCAGAGTGTGTTTTATTCCACCTCAGGTAATCGCCCATAGTTTTCCTTATTTGTTTACCGTGCCCTTGCACTAAAATAACACATTTAGACCCCCCTCTGGCTTCAAGGCCTTCATGTGATCCAGAGCTCATCTGAGTCCCGTATCACTACACGCACCGCTAATGTGTCCCCCATTCTGAGCGGACATCATTAATCCTTGGCTAATGTGCCCCTGATGTATTGTATTATATAATTAATTTACAAGCATGTGTATGGATTAATTACATATTCAGCTTCTTGTCCCTCTGTCCAGAGGTCCTACGACCCGGACTCCATGGCTTTAGCTTGTTTTCGACTAAGTCACCTCCCTGGTGTACAGTACTAAGACTGTTTGGTTTTTAACAATTTATACTCCATCCCCTGACATGGGTTTTCATTTTTCAGATAGGACGGCCCCTCTTCGTCCCTTCCCCTACTACAACGGTCCTGATGAAGACCCCGGCAAAGGATTAAATTGATCCTACAAATAGGGGTCGAAACGTCGACACCTCTTCACTTTGGGACATCCGGCACATTCCCAGTACTTGATTGATTTGTACATGTGACCGTGGAATGCCCCACCGCTTTTGAAACACTTGCCCAATACTTGCCTTAATTGATGTAGGCCGTTTTGGTTTTTTGGAATAACTTGCATTTCCTTGTTGATTGTGTATATGTACATTATGTTTAAGTCTGTGTACTATCTTTATAATCTTTCACACAGCCTTTGAGCACACCCCCTTCCCCCCTCCCCCTCTTGGGGCCCTTTCAATCTTTCGATTTCTCGCTTTCACTTCTAAATGATTGCAAACATTGCTTTAAATTGTTATTCTGTGTTGTTGAATAAATGACAACATTTTTTCCTTTGAGTACCATCTTAGTTCTCTTTGAATTTCTATTGTTTGTGCAGAAATAATTTTCCTCCCACGGGGATCCCTCTATACATTTACTACGTGACGCCCAGGTCCCCGCGATTGCATGGGTTCTACCCCCCTTTATAATGCAGACTTACACACAGGCATACAAGCACAGAGAACAATAAACATACAGACACCGATACATACAGACTTAGACACAGGCATCCAAGCACACAGAACAATATACACACAGGCTTCAAATTCCAGTAGCATAATGAAAGCAATAAAACAAAGAGGCCATGGAGGCCGCACAGGGCGTGCTTCCACTTTACAGGCTAAGCTCGTAGATAAAAATGCACTTGTCTCATTTAAAGTGCCTTCCCAGTGTAGGAAATCTATGAATAAACACAGGTTTTTGGACTAGAGTTAAGTACACTATCCAGCTGCACCTCTCAGGATGTAGGGAAGAGAGAGATAAGAGGACATGCATGCCGGCCTGACTCTCATAGGCTCACCAGTGGCATTTAAACTGTAGGCCAGGTGAGCCACACTACTCTTCGATCTCTTATGATAAGTGGTTGTTGTGGTCATTAGAATGGCTGGTCCACGTAGGCCTGGTGAGGCATGCTACTCTTCGATCTCTTACGATAAGCGGTTGTGGCAATTTGAATGACTGGTCCAGGTAGGCCTGGTGGAGCATGCTACTCTCCGATCTCATACGATAAGCAGTTGTTGTGGTCATTAGGATGGCTGGTCTACGCAGGCCCGGTGGGGCACAATACTCTCATTCAGACTAGGCCTTCTATAAATTTCCCTTTAATTTCTCGTCGTTTTATCCTCTTTCCATGAATGCTGCATTCAGCAGCTCACATCGAAAGTGGAAAACGCCTCTCTGGATGAAAGTTTTTAAGGAAGGTGCTCCTTCCTGTACAAAAACAATCCTGTCTATGTTGGTGCTAAGCAGCAATTTCTGCGCCAACGCAAAGGAAAAAGACAGGAATGCACTGTATTTCATAAATACTGTGCATTTCTGCCCTGTCACATTGGCATAGGGCCGCGCAGCAAGAAGACTTGCGGCGCTGCTCTACGCCAATTCCTCATAAATGAGGCCCTTTGTTTTTTGCTACACCTTTGACTACTCCCCCATGCTCACTGACCTTTGATTTGCTAAACACTGTTTAATATTATTTCCCTACCGTAAAAATTATTTACTGTGGGAATTGGGGGTATGTATGGTTGTCAATAGTTGTCTATGATGAGGAGTACCGGGTTCTACACATTTTCGTCAGAAGGGGGTCCTTACGCCTAAAAACGTTTCACAAGGGGGTCTCAGCATCAAAAAGTTTGAAGACCTCTGCACTAGGGGATCTATTAGGATGGCGGTATGAAAATCTCCCGACCGCCATGGTAGCGGGAAAAGACTACCCGCAAGGACCGCAGCATAACTGCCAGTCCAAGTCGGATGCTCCGCAGTCGAAATCACACCGCGGCGGTCGGATTCTGGCAATTAACATTGCAGCACTCGCTGCTGCCTGCAGCACCGCCGCAATGTTAAAAGGAGCATGTCCTGCATCTCCCTGCACTGCATGGTAGGGACTGCACAGTGCCTGCCACCTGGCACAGGGCAATGTATGGACCCACCCCCCCAACACATTGGGGTCCAACAATGGGCCCCCAGAACATGTTTCCGACACCCTTTCCATGGCGGTTCCACTGCAGCGGAAAGGCTGGCTACTGCCAGCATCATAATCATGCCGGCGGTGCTTGGCCCTGATCCGCCAGAATTGTAGCGGTCCAGCTCTGCCCGCTAGGCGCATGGGCGGATTGCGACCGGCAGATAAGTGGTAGGTGCAAAATCACACTGTCTTGGTCACGACCGTGATGCTAATCGGACCAGCGGTTTTCCGGGTTTCGATCGCGGGCGGATTGCTGCCATCCTAATAGACCCTTAGGAGTCACTGTTGTACTAGTCGTCTATACTGTGTCAGCTCAAACACGAAGCCAAGAAAGTTTTGTCTACCGCTGAAAGGGGAACCAGATATCCTGCCTTTCCTCTTCTCTTCCCACTATCCATTTTTGTGTGCTGGGAGACAGCAAGCTGAGTTAATCAGTAAGCACTCACCAGGAGTATTCTTTGAACAAATTGGGGCTGAGTGTGGGTGAAATCAGGCTGCCTCACAAAGAATAAACAGCCCTCCCCCTGCCCCAAGGCACAATTGCACCTGGGCAGGTGGGAATAATAGTTATTTATGAGGTGTACACCCCAGAAGGCCTGACATGCCCCAAGGGTGGGCTACCTGGTCTGTATAGCTGAGGAACACTGCTACCATTTTTTAAAGTAGTAGAATAGTGGTTTCTGGGTAGAGAAGATGACCTACAGCCCTTGATGGGGTAACCTTCATGGGCGGATTATTCACTGGGGCTAGTAGCTCATTGGCCACTTGTGCCTAAACTCCTAATGCCCCTAAAAATATGATTTAAGGGTTACCCATGACTCCAGAACCTCAGTTCTGTACCAACCTACATTAAAGAGGAGACCCGAGTTTGCGACAACAGGACTTACACAAACCAAAAGAGGGATACTCTGCACCTATGGCAACACGACTGAGACAGTAAGGCAGAGGCTCATCTTAGGTTAAATATTGGTTCTCCCCAACAGAGGAAGCTCTGTGAGAGCTAGAAGCAATCTCAGACCCCCCTGGGCTAGTGGCACTTGTCCACTGTAAACTGAAGGTAAAGCAAAGCTTTGGATCCAAAGATTTGTTGGCCATCTGGTCTTCCAAGAGATTGCCCAAATCCAGATGGTCCATTGCATTGAAGGAACAGTAGTCCTGCCCTTCACAAAGTTTCTTATCTGCTGTGCTTACTGCTGCCAAGGCTTGTTGGTCGCCAGTCCGACATATGACCCCATCACTCCAAGTTGCATTGAGAGGGAACTGTGGTACTGAAAATTCTGGACCCGTGTCAGACACATGGTCGCATCATGACGATTTTGGTATCAGCAGACCGGTAATGGTTCGTATACTATGCACAAGCATTTCCATCATGTTCGAGTGACGGAATCACCCTGAAATCGGATTTCTCGTCCGGAACCCACGGGTTCCATTTTGTGATCGGCAGCCATTTTGTGATTGCCCTCACATAAGGCAATGACTAAAGGCCGAAACCGACCTGAAGGACACGTACACCTTAGCTGGCTCTTCTGTGACCTGGGCAAGCTGACTCCTCCGCCCAAAGCCAAACCTGTTCGGCCAGGTCCTCTCCCAGCGGCCGAGCTAGATTCGTATCAAGGCACAACATATCATAAACCTTTAATCGCACACAAACCATGCCTAATCTTGCACACACCTGTCCCTGTTTCTTGCTTTATGACTTGCTTTACGAGGAGGAGGTGCCCGATTTTATTGGGGGTCCGTCGATATCTGATGGAAATACTGGACCTCGCCGGGTAATCAATTATGAGCTGGACGAACAGAAATGTGGGCTTGTCATCATGACTTTGCTTTTCCTTTGTAGTAAAAATATTTGTATGGTCAACTGTAAAATAAGGAATGTTTGCCTAAAGCACATTTTTTGGTATAAAAGAAGAAGGCTGGCTTCGTAAAAGAGAGCAGTCTCCCGAGAACATACATGCGCTTCATGCTGTTGTACTTCTAGGATATCTGTTACTGGCTGCAGCCAATAAATTCGCTCTTTGACTTCACCTAGAAGACTCTGTGTTTCTGTAGTCTGACACAGGAAGGACTCAGGAGTTTTCAGGTGTACTCCCTGGCACCGCCGGGTCCATAAAAACCCGGTACTCCAGTTGGCGCCCGGTCTAAGCCAGAGGTTCGTGAGTAGCTTCGTGTGAAAATTCCGGAGGATGGCCAACCACTTCAGCGTCCCATGCATGTCGACGTGGTCCGAAGGTCTTTGCTGCGAGGTTCCCGCATCCCGACGGCTACGAAGGACTGCTGCCATGACTATCGCCCTGTTTTGGACCCTTGATGATTTGTAGAGCGAAACAATAAACGAGTCTTCTGGTGACGTCATCAATACCTCAGTTAAGTATAAGTGGAACGTCTCCCAGACCTTAGTTTGGTTCTTAGTTTTTGGGTATCCTTCGGGACGGTTTTGTTTGGAACTTGCAAGTGCCAAAACCTAAGGACTTGTGTATTCACAAGGCTATCGTATTCGATAATCCTTCGAAGTTTGAAGCTAGACTAGAGAGCGAAGATGCCTGGTCTTAGCAGACTTGGAAATTTGTTTTGCCTTGGTTGTAATAGGGATTCCCGGTTGGAGGATTCGTGTCCGGTTCCTCCGATTGGAACTCCAACATATGAGCTCTATGTGAAACACGGCGTAGGCCCCATCACATATAATGAAGTATGGATCCGATACACCAGAAACGATGGTGTTCTAAAATGGCCCCAATATGGTAATTTTGACACAGAGGTTTTAGATAATCTAGAGGTAAAACTTTTTAAGAAGAAAGCCCGGCCGGCAATGTTTGACTCTTTTCGCCTATGGCGCAAAGAGGCAAAGCAGAAAGAAATGAAATTAGCGAAGAAAAATAAGCGAGGTATGTCAATGGTACAAGCTGCCGTTGCGTTCCGAGATAATGAGGAAGAGCGAGAGAGTGAACAAATTCTTAGAAGTAGGAAGTTAGCGGTAGATAAGTGCTACCCAGTTTCGCCACGCAAAAGAGAAGAATCCGAGGAAAGACTTGATAAAGAGCCTTTAATGTCTCATTTACTGAGTTCACCACCTCCTTATGCGCAAAATGCTACAGCACCTCAGCAACCTTTGGTTGTGCAACCCCCCATCGTTGGATCACAGGTTCTGCCGCAATCACCAGCTCCTCTTCAGCTGGTTCCTACTCCTCCGGCGCAGCCCCCTCAAGGGCCGCCGCCTTTGCTACCTACTCCATCTATGTTCCCTACGACCTCGCCTACTGTTCCGACTACTTATCCTAATACTACCTCTGCTACTGCTTTCACCTCTGCTTCACCTCAACACGTCTCTCCTGGCGTTTCTGTCCTTCCGTCAGTTTCTCCTTCTGTTCGACAGAGAATGGCCAACACTGTTGCTGGTCTTTTCTCACCTTTCTTTGGGTCTCCTAGTACGACCCCTAGCATAGAACGAAGACAGTTGCGGACTATCAAGAGAGAGAATTATTGAATCGGTTAGCACGTAAATGGGTTATGGATACTGTGAGATATGATGTACAGTCTGTCGTGGAAGTCTTCCGTCAATGGGAAGCATCGAAGCAAAGATATGTTTTTGAGCAAATGTGTGTATTTCTCTGTGAAGATTTGGAGGGAAATGATCCGGAACACGATATGCCTGAATTATACCGTGTGCAGTTCGAGTTCTCGGAGGGCATGATCGTAGGCGCCGATGTTGAAAGAGCGGTTGCGACATTGTTGTCGTATCGGAGTAAAGGGGGCACTTCTCGATCCCTGTCTGAGTGTGACACACCCGGTAGGAAAAAGGCGCGACAATATCCCATGAGAGAGGTTCCGCCGGTTTGGAGGGAAGGGGATGCAAATGCCAACCCAGCCATTCCGCCGCATTTTCAGCGTGTATGAGTACATGTTCCTTGGAAGAGATCTGAAGTTTTGGCTCTCAAACAGACATTACCTGACCCCCGTAAAAATCCTGCAGGGTATTATAAGGAGTTATCACAGACTGTAAGCTCATGCATTATGAACTTAGCCAATATAGACATGTTGTTTGGGAACGTGGTTCCACAGCCTTTATGGGGAAAGATTCGCCACGCCGATCACGATCAAGAGTTAGGTGACACATAGGTCAATATTGCTGCTATAGATAGCAGACAAATTGGTGGTGCTAAACCCGAACCTTTAATTGCGGATCTCCCTGGTAGAATAATAACCTATATGAAGACTCTAATGCCTGAATTACGTATAAACTGGGACAAGTTGTCTGCGTGTAAGCAGAAGACGGATGAGACTGTGTCTGACTTTTTCACGCGATTCGAAGAGAATTTTGTAGATCATAGCAGTCAGGATATGGCTACCAAAGGTGGCCAGAGATTGTTCGTCGACAAATTTGTGCATAACTTACTTCCGGAGTTGTGTGCTAAGTTGAAGGATTCCGAGAGTGCTTGGGCTGTCTCCACGTCAGCGCAGATCTTAGCCACAGCCCAGTACTATGAAAATAGGCGTAAAGATGAGTTAGAGAAAGCGGATAAAAAGACTAAGGAGTTAAAAACTAAAATTCTGATGCAACAGGCGTATCCACCCCGCACTAATAATCAGCGCGATTATCAGCAACCTCAGCAATATTCGAGAAACTCGCCAAGAAACGAGTCTTCTCAACAGCGTTTACCATATGGACCAAATCAGTGTGCATATTGTAAAGAAGAGGGTCATTTTAAGAGTAGCTGTCCGATTTTGTTACAGCGCACGAATGGTACTTCTGGTGCGAGAGGTCGAGGCGTTCAACAAGCCCCTAGAGGAGGGGGACGTGGACATATTCCTCAGAACGCACGTTCCTTCCCGCCTCAGAATTCAATGAATAGTTTTGACCAGCAGAATAACGCGTCTGGTAGAACAGCTCAGTACTATGCCGATGACTACTATGCAGAAGATGAGAATATGGTAGGTAACGGTTGCTAGGACAGCCATGGACAGAGAGAGGGAGTTGTTTCAGTTCCAGTAGATCAGAATGGACCTTACGTTGAGGTGAGTACATCAGGTGTGTCAGAGCCTTTTCTGTTGGATACTGGTGCTACAAAAAGTTCTATTATGCACTCAAAACTCCCTGGTGCACCTTTGTCTGGCGAAATGAATGTTTCTGTAGGTTTTTCTGGCGCCCCGGTTAGGAACCCGATTTCTAGTCCTATGTCACTTTCTATTGGACCTTGTGAATTGGAAGCACCGCTCATTCTGACGACAGGTTGTGGTGAAAATTTGTTGGGATTGGACCTGTTGAAAAGATTGTATGAGACTTTGTACTGTTCTCCTTCGGGAGTACAACTTACACTGGGTAAGAAAGTGGTTTCCACTATGTATTTGTCGAAGGATAAACTCCCAGCAGAATTGTCTTCTCTCCCGGATATTCTTTGGGCTACTGGTCCTAACGATGTGGGTCTTTTGGAAATATCACCATACGTTGTGACATTGAAAGCCAATGTTAGAATTCTGCGCATTCCCCAGTACAAAATCTCTAGCGAAGGTGAAAAGGCATTGTTAGCAATAATATATGACTTGATTGATAAAGACGTAATTGAAGAGACGAAAGGCAATGTTTGTAATAGTCCTGTTCTGCCTGTTCTAAAATGCACTGATCCTTCCCAGCCACCTGTTTACAGGTTCGTGATTGATCTTAGAGAGGTTAATAAGATCATTGTGCAACAGTTTCCGGTTGTCCCTGATATAACTGCCCTATTGACTATGATTCCAGCTTAATCGGCTTGGTTCTCAGTGATTGACTTGAAGAACGCTTTCTTCAGCATCCCAATTGCCGAGGAGAGCAGGGATATCTTTGGCTTCAGTTTAGGAGGCCGAAGCTTCCGCTTCAAGCGCGCTCCTCAAGGCTACTGTGAAAGCCCGTCAGTATACAGCCAGGCTTTGAAAGCACAACTCAATACGATTGCTTTACCTGATGGTGCTACCCTTAATCAGTACGTCAATGATTTATTAATTGCCGCAGATACTGAGGAGAGTTGCAAAGAAGCCACATTGTCGTTGGTGCGTCATTTGTCTGATTTGCATCACAAAGTGTCTCTCTCGAAGCTGCAATATTGCCGACAAGAAGTGACCTACCTAGGTTACCTCTTATCGAAGGAGGGAAGGAAACCGACCCCAGAAAGAATTGAGGCAATTGCAAAGTTGAGTGTGCCAAGAACACAGAGAGAAGTGCGTGCTTTCTTAGGTATTACATCCTATTGTAGGCAATGGATACCAAATTTTTCCTTATTGGCCAAACCTTTGGTGGCATTAACTTGTAAAGATACACCGAATCCCATCCCATGGTCAAAAGAGTGTCAGAAAAGTTTTTCAGAATTGCGGGATGCATTGTGTTCGGCTCCTGTATTGGGTACCCCCGACTACAGTAAGCCTTTTACATTGTACTTCCAGGAGAAGGAAGGTTGTGCATTGTTAGTGTTGACACAGTCTTTTGGGGACAAGCAACGTCCATGCACGTATTTCTCGTCGACTTTGGATCCGTTAGCTAAAGCGCTGCCAAGTTGTTTAAGGGCCACAGCCACAGCAGCCGTTTCTATTCGACAGTCTGCTGGGTTAGTAATGAATAACATGTTAATAGTGATGGCCCCGCATGCAGTGCACACTTTGTTAAACAGAACCAAGACACAGCACTTAACTAGTGCTCGATTGTCAGGTTATGAATTGACACTCCTAGCGAGTCATGTGCACATCAAAAGGTGTAATACATTAAACCCAGCTACGTTGTTGCTGATCCCAGTCGAGACAGAGAATGTTGAAGAGTCACATGATTGTTTCCTCAGAACTGAGGAAGAAACGAAAGGGAGGATAGACCTTAGGGACACTCCCCTAGCAGAATGTGATGGCACTTTGTGGGTTGATGGTTCATGTTTCAAGTTGCCGAATGGCGATACGACTGCGGCATATGCTGTTACGACCTTACATACGATTGTTGAAACTGCGCGCATCCCACATAGCTCAGCGCAAGCAGCAGAGTTGATTGCATTAACAAGAGCGTGTGTGTTGGCTAAAGGAAAACGAGTGAATGTGTACACTGACAGTCAGTATGCCTTTGGTGTTGCCCATAGTTTTGGACGTTTGTGGCGTGAACGAGGTTTCTTGACTTCGCATGGGGCTAAGATCCAGCACGGTCAGTTGGTGAATGAGCTTCTCGAGTCACTGACCCTGCCGTTGCAAGTGGCAATTGTGAAATGCAGTGCACACAAAAAGATTACAGATGATGTTGGTCGAGGAAATGCGTTTGCGGATGAGGTTGCGAAAGAAACCGCAAGGAATATAATGAGTCGAATGTATGTTGCAGGCCCTGCACAACGGGGTGGGTGACGTTGGTATGTGTGAAGATACGATTGAGAGTGTGAAATCCATCCAAGCTGAAGCTACAGAGAAAGAACTGAAGGTATGAAAAGAAAGCATCTCCAAAGAGTGCAACAGTAGGGAATGTGTTGGATAGCAAAGGGGTACAAATCACTATTCTCACTCCACTTAATACAACAGTAGAATAAGTGTTGGATAGCTGAGGGGTGAAAATGTTATTCCCACTCCAGTGAGTGCAACAGTAGAGAAAGTGTTGGGTAGCGGAGGGGTAAAAATTACTATTCCCACTCCGGTGAGTGCAAGAGTAGGGAAAGTGCTAGATAGCGGAAGGGTAAAAATTACTATTCTCACTCCAGTGAATGCAACACAATGGAAAGTGCTGGATAGCGGAGAGATAAAAATTACTATTCCCACTCCAGTGAGTGCAACAGTAGGGTAAGTGCTGGATAGCGGAGTGGTAAAAATGACTATTCCTACTCCAGTGAATGCAACAGTAGGGTAAGTGCTGGATAGCGGAGTGGTAAAAATTACTATTCCCACTCCAGTGAATGCAACAGTAGGGAAAGTGATGGGTAGCGGAGAGGTAAAAATTACTATTCCCACTCTAGTGAGTGCAACATTAGGGAAAGTGCTGGATAGCAGAGGGGTAATAATTATTATTTTAACTCCAGTTAGTGCAACAGTAGGGAAAGTGTTGGGTAGCGGAGGGGTAAAATGTACTATCCAACTCCAGTGAGTGCAACAGTAGGGAAAGTGCTGGATAGCGGAGAGGTAAAAATTACTATTTCCACTCCATTGAGTGCAACAGTAGGGAAAGTGCTGGATAGCAGAGGGGTAATAATTATTATTTCAACTCTACTTAGTGCAACAGTAGGGAAAGTGTTGGATAGCGGAGGGGTAAAATGTACTATTCCCATTCCAAAGAGTGCAACAGTAGGGAATGTGTTGGATAGCAAAGGGGTACAAATTACTATTCTCATTCCACTGAATACAACAGTAGAATATTTGTTGGATAGCTGAGGGGTGAAAAATGTTATTCCAACTCCAATGAGTGCAACAGTAGAGGAAGTGTTGGGTAGCGGAGGGGTAAAAATTACTATTCCCACTCAGGTGAGTGCAACAGTAGGGAAAGTGCTAGATGGCGGAAGGGTAAACATTACTATTCTCACTCCAGTGAATGCAACAGAATGGAAAGTGCTGGATAGCGGAGAGATAAAAATTACTATTCCCACTCCAGTGAGTGCAACAGTAGGATAAGTGCTGGATAGCGGAGTGGTAAAAATGACTATTCCCACTCCAGTAAATGCAACAGTAGGGTAAGTGCTGAATAGCGGAGTGGTAAAAATTACTATTCCCACTACAGTGAATGCAACGTAGGGAAAGTGCTGGGTAGCGGAGAGGTAAAAATGACTATTCCCACTCCAGTGAGTGCAACATTAGGCAAAGTGTTGGATAGCGGAGAAACAAAAATTACTACTCACACTCAAACAGTAAAAAAGAATGTATGTTTATACATTAAAACAAATCTAAATCATACAAATAAATAAACAATATTTAAAACATAAAAATATTAGACATATTAAAAGAATACATATATTAAGTTCAAATAAAAAACGCAAATATTATATAAAATAAAATAATGCATAAATTAAAAAAAATATTTATTTTAAACTAGAAAATATTTACAAACATAAACAAGCATTTGCAATGCAATAGGTCTCGCATTAGGAAAGTGTGAGCTACGGGTATTGTAAATGACAATTTTTTTAAATATGTTTTGGCTTTGAAAATATATAAATTAATAGCATTGTTATTGACAAAGCCAATAGCTTACACTTTCCTAATGCGAGTCCTATTGGCTATGGCAATGCTTACTGGTAGCAAGCAAGGACAGTGCTGAGTGATGATGTGGGTGGGCTGAGTGTGGTGGTGATGTATTAGAGTGATGTGGTGGTGTATTAGAGTGATGTGGTGGTGTCCCTGAGTGATGTGGTGGTGTCCCCGAGGGATGTGGTGGTGTCCCTGAGTGATGTGGTAGTGTCCCCGAGTGATGTGGTGGTGTCCCCGAGTGATGTGGTGGTGTCCCTGAGTGATGTGGTGGTGTCCCTGAGTGATGTGGTGGTGTCCCTGAGTGATGTGGTGGTGGCCGTGAGTGATGTGGTGGTGTCCCTGTGTGATGTGGTGGTGTCCCTGAGTGATGTGGTGGTGTCCCTGAGTGATGTGGTGGTGTCCCTGAGTGATGTGATGGTGCCCCTGAGTGATGTTGTGGTGCCCCTGAGTGATGTGGTGGTGTCCCTGAGTGATGTGGTGGTGTCCCTGAGTGATGTGGTGGTGTCTGTGAGTGATGTGGTGGTGTCCCTGAGTGATGGTGCCCTTGAGTGATGTGGTGGTGTTCCTGAGTGATGTGGTGGTGTCCCTGAGTCATGTGGTGGTGTCCCTTAGTCATGTGGTGGTGCCCGTGAGTGGTGCCCCTGAGTGATGTCGTGATGCCCCTGAGTAATGTGGTGGTGTCCCTGAGTGATGTGGTGCAGCAGCACAGAGACTGAAGCTAAGAACACACAGGGTTGAGTGCCACAAAGCGCGTTCAGTTTATCAAAGCACAGAATGATGGAGCAGGGAAAAAGCAAGGGGAAACCGGAAAACACATGGCGAGTGTATAATGATAGAGGCAGGGAGGGCTGGGGCTTGGACATCAATCAAGTACGGGGTCGAGAAGGCACTGAATGGGAGAACACGGAAAACACCCAGGGCCAAGGAAGAAA
Source organism: Lissotriton vulgaris (assembly GCF_964263255.1). Taxonomy (NCBI): domain Eukaryota; kingdom Metazoa; phylum Chordata; class Amphibia; order Caudata; family Salamandridae; genus Lissotriton; species Lissotriton vulgaris. Next base: position 796,207,813 of record NC_141697.1, read on the forward strand.
GCTGCAAGTACACGGGAAAGCAGGCGGAGACCAGAGGGAAAGGAGTAGCAAGCAAAACAAGCTCTCGGCTTTGCTGTGGTGGGGGGCGGAGGAGCGGGAGGGCATTCCTTTGAAGTTTGATGCGGGGGAGCGGCAGCCTTTGAAGTATGATTGGGGGGGAGTGGCAGCCTTTGAAGTCTTATGCGAGGCACAGACAAATGGTGGTGTGTGACGTGGCTGGCGCTGTGCATGCGCATAGATCACATGAACTGTGTCTAATCCGACGTTTTGGTACACTGTTCTTTTCCCCTTTTTATAATCTCGCCGGAGCAATGCGCAAGCGCATTGGCTCAGGCGAGACCTAAAAATGAATTAAAGCATAAAAGTATGTTTATTGTATTTCTTATCTTATAATACCACACCAATAACAAAACCGTAAACAAGTTTAATTAAATGTGTTTCAAGAATTAACATAATTCATAATCACTTAAAAAAATATTATGAATAAAAAAACGAATAAACATTAATTTAATTGACTACAAACACTTTAATACTACAATATCCACAACACTCACCTAAATTGAACTATTAAATAATAATACACAATTAAAACTTATTTTTAAATGAAAAACTATTACCAATAACAACTAATAATTAGATAATTAAAATGTATTTAATACCCACCCTTTACCCCTTTAAAAGTAAAACAACACGCACAAAAATAAACAATTACCCAAAATAAATATCAAGTAATTAGCATTAATTAACAAAATATTAATTAATTAAACACAAATTGCTTCCACCCTTTACTCCTATAGACACCACAACACACACCTAAAATTAATTACACAATTACGATAATTAATTAAAATTAATTAACAACCAGTTATTAATTCTTCAATTAAAAACAAATTACTTCCCACCCTTCCTACCCTTTACAACTATAAACACAACACACAACTAAAATTAATTACACAATTACCAAAATGAATTACCAAATAATTAATTAAAATTCATTAGCAGTCAATTATTAATTCATAAATTAAAGATAAATTACTTCCCACCCTTTACAGCTATACACACCACAACAAACACCTAAAATTAATTACACAATTAGCATAATCCAATACCAATTGCTGAATTAAACTTAATTAACAACCATTTATGCATTAATTAATAGTAAATTACTTTACATATTTAAAACGATAACATCTCGATTAAACAAATATTAATAAATAAAAAATAATCAATAAATGTAATATAATTAAATTACTTCCAACCCTATTCCCCCATAAAACCACACCGTTACAGAACTAAAAACATAAAATTCTAATTAGAAACATTAATAAATGTAATAAAATAAAATTACTTCCCAACCTATTCCCCTATAAACACATAAACAGCTACAAAACTAAAAACGCAAAATTCAAATTAAACAAAATTATTAATTACTAAAAATGTAACACATATATTAAAAATACAAACAATTTTTATACAGAAAAACGTACATCACATACATATAAAATACATACTAAAATACATAACATTCATTTAAAAAACTAATTTTTTAACAACTGTATTTTTGCAAACGATATTAAACACTTCGATATTTTAAAAATCAATATTACTTAACTTAAGTCAATATTCTTGACCACGATATTCTTGCTGTTCATATTTCTGACCCACTATATTAATGACCCAATATTTGTGCAACTCAATATTTTTACTCAATATTCTGTCTCTGCACCCTCTTAAACCACGTCCCTATTACCCGCTGTTACCAGCCACTCATGAAAATGCCTGCAGACAATTGCTTCAGAAACTCAACTTCAACACAGAGGGATTTATATCGGGAGGACCCCTTTACATCCCAAGCTGATTTTTTCAGTGATAAGCCGACAACCCCATTCGATATTTTTGTCTACATTAGACTATGTTTCAATGTCAAAGCGGCCACCTTGGACGTCCCTAAAGAACCTCCCAGCTACGAAACTCTACATACTCCACTTCAAGTGGATATTCCACGTCATCTAGCCTCCCTCTTATATTGCACAGTATAGGCTGAGGCTCCCTGCACTTGGGGCAGGTGTGTACACAGTGTGAAGTAAACCAAGGGCTACCCTTAAAGACGACCACAGGAGATACTGCTGCACAAAAACTGGGCGGATCACCCCTATCATTTAGCTCTGTATTATCCTTTGAAAGTTTCTTCAAGGGATCTACTAATCACCTATCAGACTTAATCACTATTATATCCGCACAGAAGACAGGTGCGCCAGATGTGGATTGGTTGGGGCAGATTTTTCCATCTTGTTTGAGGCATTTGGGTCAATACAGGCTTTCTAGGGTGAGGTATTCACAGCGCGTACAGGCCTTGATAATTACCCCTCTTCTGGCACTTTTGGGGGACACAGGGGAGATTGAAGCTGGCTTCTGGAAATTTATGGCTCTGGTCTTCGCTTTTGGAAGCGTAGAGCCACCTGCAGATGGGGGCGTGGGAGAGCACTGGAATTCAAGGACTGACTTTCCAATTTTATTTATTGTAATGAAAAATAATCTGTATGTGCTGAACAGTTGCCTCCTTGGTCTAGAACTCGAGACATTTGGCACTGCATAATCCAACAAATGAATCTGAGGCGGAGTTAGCAGATTGAGAATTGATCTGAACATACACCCAGCGAAGACTGTTAATTTGTCTCCCCTATTGCCTTCCTGTTCACCTGAATATAGCAAATGCACTCCAGATACCAAATGATTTGATCTGAAACTATGTGATGCTCCTGGACTTTTATATTGCCAATTACTTTGATCCTGCAGTGATACATTGTGTAGAGGGTTTTTCTTTCCTGTTATGTATTTAAATTGTTTTTTACTCAGGCTGGACGAGCTTGTGTGGAGGGTTGGGTGAGATGTTTACACTGTACATGCAATTAATTTTCAGCACAAAGGATGATGCTATTTGTATCTAACTGTTATTGTTGATTAATTTAAATCTATAAAGAAATTTTCAAAAAAGCAAATGAGAAAAAGGTAACTTCAAAAAACTAAAAGCCACTGGAATTTACTAGTTACAGTTTACTAAGCTCACTATAACTTGGGTCCCCGCCGTGTACTGCTTATCACCTCACATATCGCTCAGTAGTTTTTATCTCATTTCAGCACCTAACTATAATATCTCTTTAAATAGTTCAGTGAATTTCGGGGGGGGGGGGGGTTAAAAGTAAGCTAAAATCGTATTACCATACCAAACTATCCTGTCACTGTAACCTTTATTCTTTTCAGTGAATTTATATAGGGTGTTTGGTTAGCCCTCTTCATCAATTGGTTTGTTCCAGTGTCACTCACATTATGTTTCTGCACAACACAGCACAGAGCAGGTGGAGACTGGAGGACCATCGCTGCTTTAATATTGATTTTTTTAATTGTTTTATTTTGCGATGGGTCATTCTTTTGGCTTTTGTTTTGCAAACATATGTATGCCTACTGTACACAAGAATGTTACTTTTTTACTGCGAAACTTTGAATGTCTATTTCAAATACTTCCCAAAATAATCACAATCTTGCCAAGGCCACACCCATTGGCTTTGGCAGGGTTTGATCTGAAATGTTGATTTTTTTTTAAAGGTTTTAGATGGTTATAAACCCATTTTTCTTACAAATGTATTGTCAGGTAGCCACAGCCTCTGGAATTACACAATTCATCAGTTTTATGAATTGCAGCACTTATTTCAAGTGCACCATCTGCTAAAACTTTGTGAAATTAAACAAAAAAACATATGGATCAAATATCAAAAACCCAGCACATTGAGTTCAACATGGGGGAGCCTCTTTACTATATGCTGACGCACTGCAGCACAGCAAGCCTTCCTGCTGTGCTCCCATGCGTCACAATAAAAGTGCAGGAATGCGCCATATTTACAAGGTATGGCTCATTCATGTCCTTCTCCCCTGGGCCAACGCACAAACAGCAGCCGTGGCTCAATGCAGACACCCTTGAGTCATGGTGCAAGGGTGCCTGCATTGTGGAGATGATTGTTTTTGTGCAGGAAGGGAAACGTTTGTGCACAAAAACAATCATTGATGACATGTTCCTCTTTTTCTGCAAACTGCATAATGCAGCATGCATAGAAAGAGGAAAAATGAGGAGAAATAAAAGTATTTTGCCTCGTTGCACCACAAGATTCTGATGCCTTCCCAGCTTTGCAAAACATGGTAAATCTTGAAATGTGTGAGGTTCCATGGATGTTGCTTGGGAACACCCACAGCAACATCTATGGAACCCCCCCATTTCCCGCAGAGTAATGTTTGGAAGGGGCCCATAATTACAAGGCCTTGAAAAGTCAGGCAGGGTGACTTTACGTGGCCTTGTAAATGTGGGCAAGCCCATTGAAGTATTGGTGCATCAAAAACAAGCATTGGCATAGCCAGTAGGTCTCGCCTTTTGGACCTTATAAGTGCTTAGCCATGTAACAGCTGATGTTGTTGTTTTTTAAAGGACAAGAAGTACTATCAGGCTCTGGCTGACACTTAGACCACCACATCCCACAGATATATGAGAGAGAGAAGAGAGAAAGGTGTAGATAGAGGTAGAGGGGCAGGGGGAGAGAGAGGTAGAGGGATAGGGGTAGAGTGAGGTAGAGGGGTAGAGGTAGTGAGAGGTAGAGATGTAGAGGTAGAGGGGTAGAGAGAAGTAGAGGTAGAGGGGTAGAGAGAGGTAGAGGTGTAGATAGAGGCAGAGGTGTAGATAGAGGTAGAGGGGTAGGGGTAGAGACAGGGGTAGGGGTAGAGAGAGGTAGAGGGGTATGGGTAGAGAGAGGTAGAGGTAGAGGGGTAGGGGTAGAGAGAGGTAGAGGTGTAGAGGTAGAGGTAGAAGCGTAGAGGTAGGGAGAGGGGTATGGGTAGAAAGAGGTAGAGGGAGAGGGGTATGGGTAGAGAGGTAGAGGAGGAGGTGTAGAGGTAGAGGTAGAAGTGTAGAGGTAGGGGCAGAGGTGGCGGGGTAGGGGTAGGGGTAGAGAGAGGTAGTGGTAGAGGGGTGGGGTGGCGTAGAGAGAGGTAGAGGGGTAAGGGTAGAGAGAGATAGAGGTAGGGGTAGGTAGAGGTAGAGGGGTAGGGGTAGAGAGAGGTAGAGGGGTAGAGGAGAGGGGTAGGGGTAGAGAGAGGCAGAGGGGTGGTGTAGAGAGAGGTAGAGATAAAGGGGTAAGGGTAGAGAGAGGAATAGGTAGAGGGGTAGGGGTAGAGAGAGGTAGAGGGATAGTGATAGAGAGAGATAAAGGTAGAGGGGTAGGGGTAGAGAGAGAGGTAGAGGTAGAGGGATAGGTTTAGAGAGAGGTATAGGGGTAGGGCTAGGTAGAGGGGTAGAGGGGTAGCTGTAGGGGTAGAGGGGTAGAGAGAGGTAGAGGGGTAGAGAGAGGTAGAGGTAGGGGGTAGGGGTAGAGAGAGGTAGAGGTAGAGGGGTAGGGGTAGAGAGAGGCAGAGGTAGAGAGAGGTTGAGGGGGTAGGGGTAGAGAAAGGTAGAGGGGTAGTAGTAGAGAGAGGTAGAGGAGTAGGGGTAGAGAGAGGGAGAGGTGTAGGGGTGTAGGGGTAGAGAGAGGTGGAGGTAGAGCTAGAGGTGGAGGGGTAGGGGTAGAGAGAGGTAGAGGTAGAGGGGTAGGGGTAGAGAAAGGAAGAGGTAGAGGTAGAGGCAGAGGTAGAGGCGTATGGGTAAAGAGAGGTAGAGGTAGTTGGATAGGGGTAGAGAGGGGTCGAGGTAGAGGGGTAGGAGTAGAGAGAGGTAGAGGTAGAGGGGTAGGGGTAGGTAGAGGGGTAGAGGTAGAGGTAGAGGGGTAGGGGTAGAGAGAAGTAGAGGTAGAGGGGTAGGGGTAGAGAGAGGCAGAGGGGTAGGGGTAGAGAGAGGTAAAGGTAGAGGGGTAGGGTAGAGCGAGGTAGATGGGTAGTGGTTGAGAGACACAGAGATTGGTAGAGGTAGAGGGTAGGGGTAGAGAGAGGGAGAGGGAGAGGGGTAGTGGTAGAGAGAGGTAGGGGTAGAGGTGTAAGGGTAGAGAGAGGTAGATGGAGAGGTGTAGGGGTAGAGTGAGGTAGAGGTAGAGCTAAAGGTGATGGGGTAGGGTTAGGGAGAGGTAGAGGGGTAGGGGTAGGGGTAGAGAAAGGTAGAGGGATATGGGTAGAGAGAGGTAGAGGTAGTGGTAGAGGGGTAGGGGTAGAGAGAGGAAGAGGTAGAGGTGGTAGGGTAGAGAGAGGTAGAGGGGTAGTGGCAGAGAGATGTAGAGGGGTAGGGGTAGAGAGAGGTAGAGGGGTAGCGAGAGGTAGAGGTAGAGGGGTAGGGTTAGAGAGAGGTAGAGGGGTAGAGAGAGGTTAGAGGGAAAGGGGTAGAGAGAGGTAGAGGTAGATGGGTGGAGAGAGGTAGAGGGGTAGGGGTAGAGAGAAGTAGAGGTAGAGGGGTAGGAGTAGAGAGAGGTAGAGGTAGAGAGAGGTAGAGGGGCGGGTAGAGAGAGGCAGAGGTAGAGATAGAGGTAGAGATGGAGGGGTAGGGGTAGAGAGAGAGGGTTAGGGGTAGAGAGAGATAGAGGAGTAGGGGTAGAGAGAGGTAGGAGTAGAGAGAGGTAGAGGTAGAGGTAGAGGGGTAGGGGTAGAGAGAGGTAGAGGGGTAGAGAGAGGTAGAGGTAGAGGGATATGGGTAGAGAGAGGTAGAGGGGTAGGGGTAGAGAGAGGTAGAGGGATAGGGATAGAGAGAGGTAAAGGTAGAGGGGTAGGGGTAGAGAGAGGTAGAGGTAGAGGGATAGGTTTAGAGAGAGGTAGAGGGGTAGGGCTAGGTAGAGGGGTAGCTGTAGGGGTAGAGGGGTAGAGAGAGGTAGAGGGGTAGAGAGAGGTAGAGGAAGGGGGTAGGGGTAGAGAGAGGTAGAGGTAGAGGGGTAGGGGTAGAGAGAGGCAGAGGTAGAGAGAGGTTGAGGGGGTAGGGGTAGAGAAAGGTAGAGGGGTAGTAGTAGAGAGAGGTAGAGGAGTAGGGGTAGAGAGAGGGAGAGGTGTAGGGGTGTAGGGGTAGAGAGAGGTGGAGGTAGAGCTAGAGGTGGAGGGGTAGGGGTAGAGAGAGGTAGAGGTAGAGGGGTAGGGGTAGAGAAAGGAAGAGGTAGAGGTAGAGGCAGAGGTAGAGGCGTATGGGTAAAGAGAGGTAGAGGTAGTTGGATAGGGGTAGAGAGGGGTCGAGGTAGAGGGGTAGGAGTAGAGAGAGGTAGAGGTAGAGGGGTAGGGGTAGGTAGAGGGGTAGAGGTAGAGGTAGAGGGGTAGGGGTAGAGAGAAGTAGAGGTAGAGGGGTAGGGGTAGAGAGAGGCAGAGGGGTATGGGAAGAGAGAGGAATAGGTAGAGGGGTAGGGGTAGAGAGAGGTAGAGGGATAGGGATAGAGAGAGGTAAAGGTAGAGGGGTAGGGGTAGAGAGAGGTAGAGGTAGAGGGATAGGTTTAGAGAGAGGTAGAGGGGTAGGGCTAGGTAAAGGGGTAGAGGGGTAGCTGTAGGGGTAGAGGGGTAGAGAGAGGTAGAGGGGTAGAGAGAGGTAGAGGTGGGGTAGGGGTAGAGAGAGGTAGAGGTAGAGGGGTAGGGGTAGAGAGAGGCAGAGGTAGAGAGAGGTTGAGGGGGTAGGGGTAGAGAAAGGTAGAGGGGTAGTAGTAGAGAGAGGTAGAGGAGTAGGGGTAGAGAGAGGGAGGGAGAGGTGTAGGGGTGTAGGGGTAGAGAGAGGTGGAGGTAGAGCTAGAGGTGGAGGGGTAGGGGTAGAGAGAGGTAGAGGTAGAGGGGTAGGGGTAGAGAAAGGAAGAGGTAGAGGTAGAGGCAGAGGTAGAGGCGTATGGGTAAAGAGAGGTAGAGGTAGTTGGATAGGGGTAGAGAGGGGTCGAGGTAGAGGGGTTGGAGTAGAGAGAGGTAGAGGTAGAGGGGTAGGTAGAGGGGTAGAGGTAGAGGTAGAGGGGTAGGGGTAGAGAGAAGTAGAGGTAGAGGGGTAGGGGTAGAGAGAGGCAGAGGGGTAGGGGTAGAGAGAGGTAAAGGTAGAGGGGTAGGGTAGAGAGAGGTAGATGGGTAGTGGTTGAGAGACACAGAGATTGAGAGAGGTAGAGGTAGAGGGGTAGGGGTAGAGAGAGGGAGAGGGGTAGTGGTAGAGAGAGGTAGGGGTAGAGGTGTAAGGGTAGAGAGAGGTAGATGGAGAGGTGTAGGGGTAGAGTGAGGTAGAGGTAGAGCTAAAGGTGATGGGGTAGGGTTAGGGAGAGGTAGAGGGGTAGGGGTAGAGAAAGGTAGAGGGATATGGGTAGAGAGAGGTAGAGGTAGTGGTAGAGGGGTAGGGGTAGAGAGAGGAAGAGGTAGAGGTGGTAGGGTAGAGAGAGGTAGAGGGGTAGTGGCAGAGAGATGTAGAGGGGTAGGGGTAGAGAGAGGTAGAGGGGTAGCGAGAGGTAGAGGTAGAGGGGTAGGGGTAGAGAGAGGCAGAGGGGTAGAGAGAGGTTAGAGGGAAAGGGGTAGAGAGAGGTAGAGGTAGATGGGTGGAGAGAGGTAGAGGGGTAGGGTAGAGAGAAGTAGAGGTAGAGGGGTAGGGGTAGAGAGAGGTAGAGGTAGAGAGAGGTAGAGGGGCGGGTAGAGAGAGGCAGAGGTAGAGATAGAGGTAGAGATGGAGGGGTAGGGGTAGAGAGAGAGGGTTAGGGGTAGAGAGAGATAGAGGAGTAGGGGTAGAGAGAGGTAGGAGTAGAGAGACGTAGAGGTAGAGGTAGAGGGGCAGGGGTAGAGAGAGGTAGAGGGGTAGAGAGAGGTAGAGGTAGAGGGATATGGGTAGAGAGAGGTAGAGGGGTAGGGGTAGAGAGAGGTAGAGGGATAGGGATAGAGAGAGGTAAAGGTAGAGGGGTAGGGGTAGAGAGAGGTAGAGGTAGAGGGATAGGTTTAGAGAGAGGTAGAGGGGTAGGGCTAGGTAGAGGGGTAGCTGTAGGGGTAGAGGGGTAGAGAGAGGTAGAGGGGTAGAGAGAGGTAGAGGTAGGGGGTAGGGGTAGAGAGAGGTAGAGGTAGAGGGGTAGGGGTAGAGAGAGGCAGAGGTAGAGAGAGGTTGAGGGGGTAGGGGTAGAGAAAGGTAGAGGGGTAGTAGTAGAGAGAGGTAGAGGAGTAGGGGTAGAGAGAGGGAGAGGTGTAGGGGTGTAGGGGTAGAGAGAGGTGGAGGTAGAGCTAGAGGTGGAGGGGTAGGGGTAGAGAGAGGTAGAGGTAGAGGGGTAGGGGTAGAGAAAGGAAGAGGTAGAGGTAGAGGTAGAGGCGTATGGGTAAAGAGAGGTAGAGGTAGTTGGATAGGGGTAGAGAGGGGTCGAGGTAGAGGGGTAGGAGTAGAGAGAGGTAGAGGTAGAGGTAGAGGGGTAGGGGTAGGTAGAGGGGTAGAGGTAGAGGTAGAGGGGTAGGGGTAGAGAGAAGTAGAGGTAGAGGGGTAGGGGTAGAGAGAGGCAGAGGGGTAAGGGTAGAGAGAGGTAAAGGTAGAGGGGTAGGGCCGAGAGAGGTAGAGGGGTAGTGGTTGAGAGACACAGAGATTGAGAGAGGTAGAGGTAGAGGGGTAGGGGTAGAGAGAGGGAGAGGGGTAGTGGTAGAGAGAGGTAGGGGTAGAGGTGTAAGGGTAGAGAGAGGTAGATGGAGAGGTGTAGGGGTAGAGTGAGGTAGAGGTAGAGCTAAAGGTGATGGGGTAGGGTTAGGGAGAGGTAGAGGGGTGGGGGTAGAGAAAGGTAGAGGGATATGGGTAGAGAGAGTTAGAGGTAGTGGTAGAGGGGTACGGGTAGAGAGAGGAAGAGGTAGAGGTGGTAGGGTAGAGAGAGGTAGAGGGGTAGTGGCAGAGAGATGTAGAGGGGTAGGGGTAGAGAGAGGTAGAGGGGTAGCGAGAGGTAGAGGTAGAGGGGTAGGGGTAGGGGTAGAGAGAGGTAGAGGTGTAGAGAGAGGTTAGAGGGAAAGGGGTAGAGAGAGGTAGAGGTAGATGGGTGGAGAGAGGTAGAGGGGTAGGGGTAGAGAGAAGTAGAGGTAGTGGGGTAGGGGTAGAGAGAGGTAGAGGTAGAGAGAGGTAGAGGGGCGGGTAGAGAGAGGCAGAGGTAGAGATAGACGTAGAGATGGAGGGGCAGGGGTAGAGAGAGAGGGTTAGGGGTAGAGAGAGATAGAGGAGTAGGGGTAGAGAGAGGTAGGAGTAGAGAGACGTAGAGGTAGAGGTAGAGGGGTAGGGGTAGAGAGAGGTAGAGGGGTAGAGAGAGGTAGAGGGATATGGGTAGAGAGAGGTAGAGGGGTAGGGGTAGAGAGACGTAGAGGGATAGGGATAGAGAGAGGTAAAGGTAGAGGGGTAGGGGTAGAGAGAGGTAGAGGTAGAGGGATAGGTTTACAGAGAGGTAGAGGGGTAGGGCTAGGTAGAGGGGTAGCTGTAGGGGTAGAGAGAGGTAGAGGGGTAGAGAGAGGTAGAGGTAGAGGTAGGGGGTAGGGGTAGAGAGAGGTAGAGGTAGAGGGGTAGGGGTAGAGAGAGGCAGAGGTAGAGAGAGGTTGAGGGGGTAGGGGTAGAGAAAGGTAGAGGGGTAGTAGTAGAGAGAGGTAGAGGAGTAGGGGTATAGAGAGGGAGAGGTGTAGGGGTGTAGGGGTAGAGAGAGGTGGAGGTAGAGCTAGAGGTGGAGGGGTAGGGGTAGAGAGAGGTAGAGGTAGAGGGGTAGGGGTAGAGAAAGGAAGAGGTAGAGGTAGAGGTAGAGGTAGAGGCGTATGGGTAAAGAGAGGTAGAGGTAGTTGGATAGGGGTAGAGAGGGGTCGAGGTAGAGGGGTAGGAGTAGAGAGAGGTAGAGGTAGAGGTAGAGGGGTAGGGGTAGGTAGAGGGGTAGAGGTAGAGGTAGAGAGGTAGGGGTAGAGAGAAGTAGAGGTAGAGGGGTAGGGGTAGAGAGAGGCAGAGGGGTAGGGGTAGAGAGAGGTAAAGGTAGAGGGGTAGGGTAGAGAGAGGTAGAGGGGTAGTGGTTGAGAGACACAGAGATTGAGAGAGGTAGAGGTAGAGGGGTAGGGGTAGAGAGAGGGAGAGGGGTAGTGGTAGAGAGAGGTAGGGGTAGAGGTGTAAAGGTAGAGAGAGGTAGATGGAGAGGTGTAGGGGTAGAGTGAGGTAGAGGTAGAGCTAAAGGTGATGGGGTAGGGTTACGGAGAGGTAGAGGGGTAGAGGGTAGGGGTAGAGAAAGGTAGAGGGATATGGGTAGAGAGAGGTAGAGGTAGTGGTAGAGGGGTAGGGGTAGAGAGAGGAAGAGGTAGAGGTGGTAGGGTAGAGAGAGGTAGAGGGGTAGTGGCAGAGAGATGTAGAGGGGTAGGGGTAGAGAGAGGTAGAGGGGTAGCGAGAGGTAGAGGTAGAGGGGTAGGGGTAGAGAGAGGTAGAGGGGTAGAGAGAGGTTAGAGGGAAAGGGGTATAGAGAGGTAGAGGGTAGAGAGAGGTAGAGGTAGAGGGATTTGGGTAGAGAGAGGTAGAGGGGTAGGGGTAGAGAGAGGTAGAGGTAGAGGGATATGGGTAGAGAGAGGTAGAGGGGAAGGGCTAGGTAGAGGTAGAGTGGTAGAGGGGTAGTTGTAGGGGTAGAGGTAGAGGGGTAGGGGTAGAGAGGGGTATAGAGAGGTAGAGGTAGAGGTAGAGGGGTAGGGGTAGAGAGAGGTAGAGGGGTAGGGGTAGAGAGATGCACAGGTAGAGAGAGGTAGAGGGGTAGGGTAGAGAGAGGCAGACGTAGAGATAGAGGTAGAGGTGGAGGGGTAAGGGTAGAGAGAGATAGAGGGTTAGGGGTAGAGAGAGGCAGAAGAGTAGGGATAGAGAGAGGTAGAGGGGTAGGAGTAGAGAGCAGTAGAGGTAGAGGTAGAGGGGTAGGGGTAGAGAGAGGTAGAGGAGTAGAGAGAGGTAGAGGTAGAGAGATGGGGTAGAGAGAGGTAGAGGTAGAGGGGTGGGGTAGAGAGAGGTAGAGGTAGAGGGATAGGGGTGGAGAGAGGTAGAGGGTTAGGGCTAGGCAGAGGTAAAGAGGTAGAGCGGTAGGTGTAGGGGTAGAGGTAGAGGGGTAGGGGCGGAGAGGGGTATGGAGAGGTAGAGGTAGAGAGGTAGGGGTGAAGAGAGGTAGAGGTAGAGGGGTAGGGGTAGAGAGATGCAGAGGTAGAGAGAGGTAGAGGGGGTAGGGGTAGAGAAAGCTAGAGGGGTGGTAGTAGAGAGAGGTAGAGGTGTAAGGGTAGAGAGAGGTAGAGTGAGAGGTGTAGGGGTAGAGATAGCTGAAGGCAGTGCATGTTTCTCTCAGTGAGGCAGAAATGTTTTCAGGGGGGAGAGGATGTGGCACTGTGGCCAGAGCTACCAAATTTGGAACTGGGGAACCAGGATCAGGCACCATGACAAGTCACCCAGACCACTATTCTGAGGGAGCACATTTCCCTTCTGGACCGTAGAAGGCCCCCTCTAGACCATAGAAGCCCTGGTCTCTTAGCACCAGCAGGTGGACCCTGCTAGTGGCCAGTGTGGGCTAACCTTTAAGCCCTGTCCACTACAATCCATACAGAGGTTCACCTTTAGTCTTGCAGGCAGTCATACAAAGCAGATCACCCTAGATCAACAGAGTCGTTGTCATTGAGGTTACAGGACCCTTGAGGCCAGTCTGCCCCACCCATTGGTGCCTATATTGGCCTTGTTCCAGTAGTAGTAGCACACCTGACCAGTGATCGGAAATGCATGATTTGCATGCCCACCAAACTAATGGGCATATTTACGAGGGTCTTGCATCAAGCTTGCACCACGGCACGTCATATTTATGAAACCATGCAAAGCCACTTTGCATGGCATTGAATGGCTTCATAAATATGGAGTAATACAACACAGCGCAAATCGCTGCTTAGCCTTACTCTGCACAGGGAAGGCATTGCAGTGGGTATTCCCACTCAACTTCCATGGTTTTTGACGCATTCCCATATTTACAAAGACTTGTAAACCTGGGAATGCATCAAAATCTTACGCCTCCCCAAGGGGGGCAGAACAAGGAGAAATATCTTTCTTTTTCCCTGTTTTTTCCTTTCTATATGTGCTTCACACATAGAAAGATTAAAAAAACTTTCAGGATTGTTTTAATGCAGAAAGGTACACCGATGCCAGCGTGGGATTTATTCTAGATTACAGTCAGAGGGCATCTCTGCGATGCCACCTGAAAAACAACCGGCCTCTGGTGGGTTCCCCGACTGGTAGACACCCGCTTGCTACCCTGAGACAAGTTTCTGGTTCCCTGGGGTGGGAGCCTTCGCTCTCTGAGGCCAGAAACAAAGCCATTCCTGGGTGGATGTGTTCACAAGAGCCATTTGTGGCAGGGGAGCTTCAAAGGCCTTGCCGACTTTGCAACGCCACCCCCAGCCGCTCCTGCTAGCAGGAGCAGGCCCCCTTCCTGCCTCACCTCCTTTTCGGCGGGAAGACAGGTGGGCAAAATTAGGACAGTCTAAAAGATGTGCCCACCTCTGCCAACACCACCCCTCAGGTGGGGAAGGTGAAGTGAAGCCCACTCTTCAGTGCCAGCCATCTTGCAGATGGCAGGCCCTCTCCAATCAGGGTTAGGGATTGTGCCCAATCCCCCACGTGGGGTGAGCACACCAAGGGTGCAGTCACTCTTAGGTCAGTAGCCTACTGGTTACTAATCCGAGCCCCCTAAAACGCCTCTAAATACTGTGATTTGGGGGCTGCCCTGGACCCAGAAGGGAGATTCCCACAACCTACGAAGAAGGATAAAAGAAGATGCACAGCAGAGGAGAACTGACTTGGCCCCAGCCCTACCAGCCCATCTGCAGTTTCCAGAGGTCCTGGACCAGAAGTCGCCTTGTCCTGTAGCCACTAGCCAGTGGCCTTCAGAACCCCTGCGAGGACTGGCTGCCTTCAACAAGGAATCTCCTGTGAACAGCAACTCTGTTCAAAAGAATCCCCAAAGAAAGACTGTGAGCCTGCTGAAAACAAAAAAAATGAAAATGCCTGGAACCACCATCCCACCCGTCGCCTACTGCCCAAGTCCAAGTGGCCCACCAGTCCCAGCGATGTCCCCCAGCGCTCCAGAGTCCAAATCCTCCATGGGTTGACCCCTCCAGGACTCCCTGACATTGCCTGCAGCCTCTGTACGGAGACCCCCCAACCTTGAGTGGCCCGGTAAGGGGAAATCTGACTTCAAAAGGCATCCCTGCATCCAGGCGCCCTGCACCCTGGAGAAGAGGACCTGGTGTGGACCTACATCTCCGAGCCCACAATTTTACCTGCCCAGCTGTTGGTTCCTTCTGGAAGACTTCTTGGAACCTAGCCTGCAGCTAAAAAATAAAACAGGCAATCGCCATAGGATTGCATTGGGCTTCTGACCGCTCCGAAGCACTCTGCACTCGGTCGTCCTGGCACCGCTTGTGTTGTGGACTTAGTGCTGACCTGGGACCCCCTTTGCCCTGACCTTAACCCTAGGAGCTTGGCAAGACAGAGTAGCCTGCCTGTAAGCAGCCACCAACCAAAGGCCTCCCTAGTCCCATAGGCTTAACATTGGGCATCAGCACTCTGCACCCAGCTGCCCAAGTGCTACTGAGGGTGCTTTTTGAGTTCATCCTTGACCCTGGGGGATTCTTTGTTCTAACCCATGAAACTCAACCCTCAAGACCGATTACATACCTGCAAACGTTTTCCTCAATAGGAGTGCATAGACTGTTTTTCTTTGAAAAAGTTCTGTGTTGAGTTGTGTTTGTATGGACACCTAAGTAATTGTGTTTTTAATGTAAAAGTGTTTTACTTACCTTTGTCTAGGAAATGTCCCAGTGTGATGTCTAGGCATATCACACTGTGATTACTTTTTAGGTTACTTTTTCTACTTAAAGTCATCCAAAAGTAAGTACAACTGTTTTTAAGCATTTTACCAGCCTGTAAAAAAGTCAAATTAATTCAGCTTGCATATTCTTATTACCCTGTCTGTGAAATTACAATTTTACTTACCATTACCACGTCCTGCTTGGTTCTAAAAGTAAAATACAATAGAAAAAGTGTTTTTATACAAACAATTGGTCTGAGTTCATTCTTTGAGTGTGTGCTATAATTATTGCCTGAGTGTATCCAATAAATGCTCACCACTGCCCTCCGATAAAGCATTACTGCTCGCTCACACTACCACAAATATAGTGTAAGGTATTATCTACTTTTACCTTTGTAAGCCTTTGGGGGTCCACTGGACTCTGTATATACTATACCAAAGTAAGGTATAGTGTACACAGAGCCAGCTTCCTACACTCATATTTCCAGAGTTGATACATTTGCAATTCTCAATGCTAACTACCTTGAGTAGTAATTACACAAACTACTACTATAATAGTTGTATCTCATTCATCTGATACTGCTTAAAGCATCTGCAAACCAACATGTCTGGGTTGTATTAGGTGTATATATTCACTTTTGAGTGCTATGTCTAGATACAATGACAGGAAATAAGAGTCATCTAATGCTGGCTTCATGACATGTTGCATGAAGCACATACAAAATGTAGGTCTACAATTTTGTATTGACCGTGGGGCCCAGAATGATATAATCAATAGTGCTCCCCAAAACCTGGGGTCTCCTGTCATGGAAATTAAACCCAAATGTTACGTTCAGAAATGGTTTGAAAAAGGGAGAAGTACTGATGAAAGAAACTGCATGGCTCGGAGACAAATGGCTTATGATTCCACTTATAAGTGTATTTGGGACATTCTGTGATTGAAAAAATATCCCACATTGTAAATGTATTTTAATGTCAATAACTCATATATTAAACCTCAAATAAACGTGTATCTATTAGTTGCATTAAATAACGTTCTATGCTATAACTGGTCAGTGAAATACCAAACATATTAAAAATTGGTATGTTTTGCTCTTTCTAGCCACACCTCTGACTCTGCTCACTGACCCAATCCTCTGGTTATTCCTGCTCCCTGATCTCTGCCCACAGTACCCCAACTTCCTTTTCCCCACTTCGACCACTGTATCTGAGTCTCTGTCTCTCCTGTTGTCCATGAAAGGTCACTGTTTTGTCTTTTATTATGGTTGCAAAGAGCGGAAAATCCGGCTTAGAAATAGCAGCCCAAATACCACCATGCCAAGCCCCTCTTGAGATCCTGATGGCTTCCAATGGCAGATGATAATCATTCTGGCAAGCCTTAGTTGGGTCATGGCTAAGACCCTAGCCAGACTGCTGCCCTACCATGTTATCGGTTCTATGTGCTGCAACCTCTCTTCCCAGGGAAAGGTGCACAGTCCGTGGTTATCCACCATAGCTCCAACAGAATGTATGGCTTCATAGGGAAGCAGAGAATACTTCTGGGAAGTATTGGAGTGGCATAATCTTTGCATAAGCACGGTCACAGATTTTGGAGTGCAGCACTGTCATGTCTGGGTAAGATGCTTTCACAAGTCAGTCGTCCAGGTGTGGACACAGGTGAATACCCTGATGATGCCAATGAGCTACTGCCACCGCCATCGCCTTTGTGAACACTCTGGGGGCAGGGTAAAAGCCAAATGGCAGTGCAACAAACTGGAAGTGTTCACCCCTTGCCACAATTCTCAGATGCTGTCCGCTACCCTGTATGGGTAAAAGCGTAGCTATGACTGCATCACGAGCTGAGACTGTTGGCACTGTTTGTGAGCCTGGTGACCATCACTGGTATAGAGATTACACTGGCACAAGTGACCGGGAGCAGCGCAATTCCCACGTTGGAACAGGACAGGGCGGCCATACCATCACCAGCACAGCAGTCCACTGGCAGACGATCCCTTGTGTGCCGGGTGGGAAGTGTGCCCTACAACAGGGACTACATTGACACAGGAGATCTCTTGCTCCAGAGGCCATGGAGATCCGCTCGCTGAAACAGGACAGCAGGCCCATACCAGCACTGGTGCTAGGAGCACACTGGCTCAGGAGATCTTTATTTATTTATTTTTAACACTTGTAAAGCGCTACTTATACCCTTGGGCGTCAAGGCGCTAAAACCATTATTGAAGAAAGTGAGGAATGAGAGAATAAACAGATTTGACGGATGAGAATGGATTACTGAGAGAAAAGCCAGGTTTTCAGGAGTTTGCGGAACTGGAACAGAGTAGCACTTTGTCTGATGTTAAGAGGCAAGGTGTTCCAGAGTCTGGGGGCCGCCACCAAAAAGCGACGGTCACCCCAGGACACTGTTTTGGTGCGAGGGACAAGCAGTTGGTTAAGGGTGGCTGAACGTAAAGCTCTTGTAGGTTTGTAGAGTTGAAGTTTGTCTCTTAGAAAATGTGGTCCTTGATTATTGACTGATTTGAAGACTATACAGAGGGCTTTGAAGTGGATTCTTTTTTGTACAGTCAGGAGCAGGGAGATCTGCCAAACTGAGTACACTGGCTCAGGGGATCTCATGTGTCAGGTTAAATGGAGTGCACTGGCACGCAGGTGAGGCTCATGTACCAGGGAGATCCACCCCCCTACCCACACACACACAAGACCTCATGGGGATGGGAGATTCCACCATCGGGAGTACACTAACCCAGGAGATCTGGTGTGCAGGAGTAGGGAGATTGCTTCACAAGTAGTAGGTTGACATTGGAAACCGGGAACCAACATAGGGCTAAGCAATGTGGGCAAATGACTGGGAGACTCCTGCACTGGGGCAGAAAAACATGCACACGGGTCATTGAGAAGGCCGACTGGATGTGGTTGGGGAAGTTGATGCACAGATAAGGAAAGCAACCATGGGACAGGAGCAGCATAGGCGCAGAATCCGAAGGGACACTGGGACAATGATGCCACTAGAGGCCTGGGAGAAACTGACTCATGCACAGTTAACAACCAACACACAAGACCCATTGAACACACCTGCATGGGGGGGAAAGGAGACAAGATCTGATCTCGCCGCTGCGCCTAGAGCGCCCCACAGAGCCCCACATCCTGGGAGAGCTTTAAACTCTCCGAGGCTTCCGCGATGTGGTTTTGTGGACATTTACACAAAAAAAAAACACAGAACTGCTGACGTCTGTTTGCACGCCCCGCCGCCATCAGTGCCCAGAGGCTAAGATTTAGCGCTCAGCCAGCTATATAAAACATGTATATCATAACATTACATTACAACTTTCTGTGACATATTCGGGAACCCTCAAACCATCACCTTATGCCGCCTTTAAACGGTGTCTTGAGGGTAAGATGCAGTAAAACAACCATAAAAGAGATTATTAGCAAAGTGCACAGGCGACTGCTGTGGTGTTCACATGACGGGTATACACACGGGACCTCGGGGCACCTCCCACTTACTTGTCATATATGTATATTGTGCCGTAAAATGTTCTGCCGTTGAGTAGATGCACCCCAGATTATCTCTGCTTGAATTCAAAGGGTAAAATGCGTTGTCCTTAATTCTTGGAAAGCGCCTACCTAGCGCGTGGGTGACGGCGGGCAGAATACACATTTTACTTTAGAGCAGTTTCATATCGGGGGAAGCTTGGCAATGGACCTCGGAGAGCTCCACAACAGTCACCTTTTAGGTTTTCTTATGACACTGGAACGTTTGCCGGGATTTAGAATATTCAGTGCAGGCACGGGGTTTAACCCGCTATCCGTGTTAAATTGTGGGTATTTGTAGCCACATCGCCTCATGTGAAAAGCTCTGCTCATTCCGGGATCGAAGCTCCATGAAGTCCTCGCACCCAGCCAGACCTAACCATTTGGCTCGAGCTTTCTATGGCTCGCCCACCTCTATTAAACAATAAACAACACAATCTGAGAACGGCTTATCCTGTAGTGAATTATGGGCTTTTTGTTACATTTTCTCCTGCAAAATAAAGATATGTCGGAGCGCACATTCAATAAAACAAACTGAAAAACATGGGTTAATCAGTACATATTAATGTAATGCTTTTAAAAACTTAAATTATGACATACAACATCCTTCAAAAGCATAATAAATAGACTTTAAACAAGCGGGCGCGCCTCGCGCTGACGAGGAGAGGAGGAGGCAGCACGGGGAGGGGAGAGAGGTGGGGGCCTGCGCCAGTTTACCTTGCAGGAGCGAGCAGGAACCATCTGTCAAAGCTTGCTCCCACAAGGGAATTGCCAAACGTGCACGTGTTGCTATTGAAGGCAATGCAAGCGTGCACGTTTTTGGCTGAAAAGGCAAATTGATTGCTAAAGGTCTCCTTCCTGTGCATGCACACTGCGTAGGCGAGACCTAAAAAGTGCAGCAAGGGCGGTGCAATGGGCTTGTAAATAAAGCCCTGGGTCTTTAAATTTTACAAAGCTTTTTTTTACTTTTCTGTTTATTTGCACCTTACAACCATTTTTGTGTACAGTAACAATTGTTAACATTCCAGTCAGCAAGACTTGCCACTTTTTACAACCCACGTCATCTATCTATCTCTCAGTGGACTTGATACCTGCATTTTGATGCATTATTATTTTTGTACAAATACTCAAATTACCGAGGTACATTTTCAATAGTCTTGTCAAGATAACAACAGTTTTTTCTTGCTCCATTTTTTTCTATATTGTTTATAGAATCGTATTAGTACTCACTTTATTGAGTCGTCCAGTTCCCAGTATTTTCTTGACAATATCTCTATATTCATGTCATTTGCATCTTGTTCCCTGTTACAAACTCCATGTGCATATCTCCAATCACTTAGAATTGTATTTCTATTATTAAACATCACCTTTCTATTTGTGAGACCTACGAAGGTCTGGTCCCAGGTGTGTCTGTGAGATTGTTTATCATGTCCGCCCACTCCATGAGATCTTCTTGTTGTCCTTCATACGCCTTGCTTCTTTCATATGAATTTCTTCCGCTACTGTCCAATCTATTGTATTGTTATCCATTTATTGTGTGGAGGAGAATGTGAGCTCGTCCAAAGACTGGAGATCTGCCTATTGGCTAGCACCTCGGCAGGGATGCAAACTTCTGCCTCATTTGCGTGTTATTCTTCTTCATATGAATCAGTCTTCATATGTATTGCTTTGGTATTACTTTAGTTTTTCCTCCGGTGTGCAGTGCTGGAAAGTGAAGACGACTGCCCACCAAACATCTTTAATTTTAGGACAGTGCCAGCACATGTGTAGGAAATCTGCTGCACTATCAAGACACCTTGGACAATTTGGCAGACGCCCCAAGAAAATGTTGTTTAACTTACTTGGCGTAAAGTGGGTCATGTCTACATTTTACAAAGCTAACTCCTCTACTTTTACCTTTTGATGGTTTTATTCAGGCATTAAACAATTTCGTTTTTTGTTACTTCCCCCGTTGCTTGCCTGAGGGAAGGACTTTTGGCCACAGCATGAAACAAAAACCCTGCATGTGTAAATGTAATTCAATAAAGGTACAAAGCAGGATCTTTTGGTTTGGCAATTTGATGGCTTCAGTAGTCATGTGAATTCACGTTTAAATCAATGTTCTCAATGCAGTTATTTCCAGAAAGAATCACACCATCTCTATTTTGAAGATTTGATATCTTGAATCCGAAAGTGTCTTCCAGGGAAACATGCACATAATCACCTGGAAATTTCTGTTACTGTTCTGCAGGATTTTCATGTTTGAAAGAGGTGTTTCAGAGGTCTTATAATTAGGCTTGGGAGGTTAAACCTTGGCCCATGAAACTAGTCAGTCAGGAAACTCCACACGTTACAAAAGTAATGGCGAAAGTGGGTACAATTTCCCTACTTTGCCCGAGAATAACTTGAGCATCACCCAGCCCCCGTAACCTACTGCTAGATGTGTCACCATAGATGGGCAAGATTTCGGGCCAAACAAATTAACTGGCCAGCAGGAGGAGCTTCTCCTGCACTAAGGGCTGCCTTTAGCCCTGAATGGCAACATGGAAGACCAGTAATTGTCCTTCCTTGGCAGTTGTGAACTTTCCATGCCCATTTGCCCTTAATCTGGCGCGCTGACAGGTCCACATGGAATGGCAATGTTTTCCTGCTGTTACACATGGCCACTATATCACTCCAATGTTTTGGGGTTTTGCATTTTGTGGAGATGGCAGAGTTAAAAAAAATATTTTTGATGTGATTTTACATACCCTTTGACCTTGTGACTTTGCATACCCCTCCGGGCCGACGCCATTGCACCTACTGCACTAATGGAAGCTACCTGCATAAAAAGACCCCACATTGACAGGAGCTCTTCTTCTGTACGTACATGTAAGCTCTGGCACACCCTCCCTAAGAAAATAAGGTAAATTAGAAATCATGTTGAATTCAATTCAATTCAATTCATAATCTTTATTCGATTGTAGATTTTACAATCATAAAAGTTCACTTTAAAAACACACAGTTAAAAACGGTTACACACAATTCATTTTCAAAGGCAATTAATGACACAGTAGACAGTACAATATATCAGACAATAAAGCATGGGCAGTATATGGTTAAAAATATAAATAACTGTAGACTTAAAAATCACCAGCACAATTTTACAGCATGGTTAGCCGTCCATGCTTTTCCTAAAGCAGATGGCTTTTTAAAAAAAATTACAAATAAACATAGTACAGTCAATATTCAGTAGTTGTAAGTGATAAAGTGCGGGTTTAATTTGTGTGAAGCTCATTTTTTTAAGACACGGTTTAAGGTATAATTTCCGTGGGGTGGAGTAGTAAGGGCAAATAAAAAGGAAGTGTGCCAGATCTTGAGGAGACTTTCCGTCGCAGCCACAAGCTGGCAACACTTCGCCCCGCTGAGCACCACTTGGGAATGCCAGTAGGAGGTGATAGAGGTCAAAGCGGAACCTTGTTAGAAGAAACCGTTCATAGCTGGACATAGGCCATGTCAGGTAAGGTTCTATTTGCAAGCATGTTTTTAACAATAGATGTTTCCTAACACTGACCTTCTGTATCTCAGCCTCTTCTCTGTCGGTACATCTTAACAAAACTATGGCATTCTTAACCAGGTTCACATCAGATTTTCTAATTGTATTTGGGGCATAAAACAAATCATATCGGCCTATTGCCGTTAGGCTGTCCTTTATGTACTTTACCCACGGTACCTTAAATCTCCCATCTAGCTGTAGAGCTTCTTTCAGTAGGGCATGTGTTAATGGAATTTCATTGTTTAACCAACATTTCAGCCAACATGTGACTGGGCTTACTGCTATTCTGTCACCTAGAAAGGGGACCCCCAGCTCCTCGTGTACTGAGTAATTCCCAATACCCCTAGGCAGTCTTAAGATCTTTTTTAGGAAGTTATTTTCTGCGACCTCTAGGTCTTTAGCCTTGCGATAGCCCCAGAGCTCGCTCCCATAACAGGCAATAGCAACGCTTTTTGCCTGGTACAATTTAAGCAATGCGGCCAACGGGCAATTGCCGATTTTTTTTGCAAAGCCGAGGATGGCCGCATTGACCCTTGTAGTTTCTCCCTTCTTTTTGGAGACTGCTGGGCCCCATGATAACTTGTGATCTATCAGGACCCCGAGGTAAGAGAAGGAGTTGGTTGATGGAATTTTTTCCCCATTTATACTGAAATGACCAGGTTTCAGAAGGCCCTTACCTGCCTTCATGACGAAGGACTTGGAGTTATTTATACTTAAACCACGTGACTCCATAAATTTGTGGAAGGAGTTTAAAAGTTTCTGGAGGCCGATTGCTGTTCTAGAAATAAGAACAGCATCGTCGGCGTAGAGTAAAACAGGTACCCCTTTGCGCTCGACTAAGGGGTAATCTGCTTCTACAAGTAAGAGAGATTCCTCCAGTTCATTAATATACAGGTTAAATAAAAAAGGGGCCAAGATACAGCCTTGTCGGACACCCCAATTTATTTTAAATTCATCCGTTACCTTGAGGTCTTGGGAGTAACGGACGTTCGCCCTTGTGTCTGTACGCAGATCAGCGAGGAAATTGACAAGGTTCCTCTCTACACCCATTCTCAGCAAAGTGGCCCATAATAGGCTTCTGTCTACGCAGTCGAAAGCGGACGACAGGTCCATGAAGGCCATATAGACAGTGCCTTGTCTCGCCAATGTATACTTGCTTAGAATAAGGTATAGGTTCAGACACTGCGTGATGGTCGAGTGATCTGGTCTAAACCCGTATTGTATGGGTGAAAGGATTTTGTTTTCTTTAGCCCAGGTAGATAACCTGTTAAGAATTACTCCCCCCACCACTTTAACTACTGAATTCAGTAAAGAAATTGGCCTGTAACATAACGGGCTACTGCGGTCACCCTTCTTAAAAATGGGGACTATAGTCGAGAGACCCCAAGTTCTTGGGCAACCAGTTGTCACTGCTGCATTTATTACAGCTGTGAGGACCGGGGCCCAAAACGGGATGCTGGACTTAAACAGGTCCGGTGGTAAACCATCCGGACCCGGGGCCTTGTTGGTGGTTAGACCCTGTATTCCCCTAACGGTCTCTTGTACTGTGAAACACAGTGGAATCGCAGTTGGAATTAAAAGGTCGGAGACTTCCCGTTGCTCATTGCTCTTAAAAATTGTACTGAAATGGGACACCCACTCCCCCTCTGGGATGTTTGTTCCAATAGCCGTGTCATTTGGGTTTTCGAACATAGGTTTATTAATTATTTGCCAAAACTTACTGCTATTCCCCAACACAGATGGGTCTAAAAGGGATTCAATAACATTTGCCTTAATTTCCTTTTTTCTAATGGCTATTATTTTCCTATAGGTCATGCGAAGGTTTTTTATCAATTCACGAGCTCTTGGTTTGGTTTTTAATGCAAGTTTCAGATCCCTGCTTGCCTTTGAGCAGTTGTGATCAAACCATTTAGAGTTATTCTCACTATGACCCTTTATTGGCGCTGTGAGCATGGAACCAATTTTAGCGACCAGCCCCTCGAACCTAAACAAAATGTTCGAAGGGATTGAATCAGATGAAAGACAAACGGACAGCTCCTCTTCACATGCGCTGGTTATGTTAGAATACAAGGTGTCTTGATTTACCATTGACCATTTAATGTGACGCCTGCCATTTACGCACCTTAACATGCCATGATCGAAACGTGACTGACGTTTAGCAATAAATGGTCCACCCAAGTTTAAAACAAGGGGATTATGATCACTGTATATACTGGTGAGAATAGAAAAATGCAAGACCCATTGAGCAGCATCTGGAGATAATAATATGTGATCAATAAAGGAACCCTGCCCATGCCCTTTAAAGGTTGGGGTGTCAAAGATTTTTGTATCGGGGACCAACGACATAGCTACAATCAGATTGTACTCGTTCATTAAGTCGTTTAGGTTCTTACCACCCCTACTATGGGAGAAGTGAAAACCTTCCTCATTATGACACCCTAAAGACCCCATTGGCGTACTAGCTGGGTTACCACATGGTTGAACATTAAAATCACCTGCTATCAACAAATGCCGTGATACATTGTAAACATTTTTGCTCAGAATGTCATTTAGAAAGGCAATATTGCAAGTTTCATTGTTACTGTTAGCATTGTAAAAATTAACCAGTGTCATCACAGTCTTCCCATTTTTTAGATCAATCTTCTGTAAATTCAGATTTACACTATGGAAGTTACTTATGTTACATTGCAGATCTTGGCTAATAAAGATGGCCAGGCCACCCTTGGCTCTACCCCTGGTCGAGGCAACTGCTGGAGTAATAAAGCTTAAGAAACCCTCCATATGAACATTATTTTCCTCTAACCAGGTCTCTTGGAGACACACAATACTAAATTTTCTGATAAATGATAGCCATACTAAATCTCGTAGCTTATTTGCCAAACCTGCAATATTCCAGGAAATTAATTTTACACTGTCATTGAGGGCAGGACAAATAACAGACTCTCTAATTGATTGTGGGGATGTTAAAGTAGGCGACATTACGCCTGCCACCACCGGGCCCACGGTACACACTGCATCTGGCTCCCGGAGCTCAGATATATCACTAGTAACTATCCTTATGTCTGAAGGGGGTGTGAAGGGCACCACATTTTCCCCTGGTAACACTGTGGGTGGTGTTTTAGGGGGGCTACTGTTTTTAACAGCGGTTGTTTGGACAATGTGTGAATTTATATCATAACAGCGACCCCCTAGCTTCTCAGATGACCTTGAATTACATGAAGCACTTACCCCACCCCCCGTAGCTTCTGCATTCCTTAACCATCAATCGCAGTCCTCTAGGCTGCTAAAGGCCGTAAACCTGTTGGAGAGCTCTAGGGGCGTAAATGGTAACAAGCTTGACATGTTCCCATTGAAACCAGTTTTGTGATTAAAAGGTATGGTGTTCCACCCGTGTATGGCTGGTGGTGGAGCCAGTTGGTGCATATATACGGGGTTTAGAGCCGACTCAATGTTAGGGAACTGAGAGGAGGAGAAGGTATTGTTGTCATAGTGTTGTGGAGGGAAGACAGTGGATCTGGGATAAAAATATGTCAGGGGGCGTGGTACAATGCAGTTCTTTTCATTTCCGTAAGGCCAGTTCAAGATATGTTGTACGGCTCTCCTGTCTCTAAAGTTTATTACCACGACATCGCCACCAATGTCCTTTGCTCTGCCCCCCAACCAGGACAGGCGCCGGACATGAACTATCTCACCGTTAATCGCAATGGGTTTGGGTCTATATAGAGAGAGCCAATGCGTTATTTTGTTTTTTAACTGTGAGTATCCCTCTCTTTTACCGTTGGGCAATTCTGGGACCCCGGTGAGTATGACCACATACGGTAATGCTTCTGGGGGAAGTTCTGTCGGTGGTGTCCTAGACGGGCCCCCTCTTCCCCAGTTATTCTCCTTCACTTCAGGTCTAGGGGATCTTCCCGGGAGAGTACTAGATTCCCTGGGTGGGATATTAGCGGAAGTAGTTGGTAATAAGGTAGTAGGTTTACCCTGTATATCAGTTGAAGCTGTTGTTAAAGAGTTTTTACCGGTGTTACCGCCAAGTGCTTTCGGTGCCACATTTAGGGAGTTAGGGGTGGCTGAAGTTGCTACAACAGCCTGGCTATTACTTGTACTAGGTTTAGGCAGTGTGGGACCCACGGTATTTTTTAAGAGGGGTTGGGTTATTGTGGTGCCTTGTTGGTGCTGTACTTTAGACTGACCTTGTAGACGTACAAAATTCCCTAACGCAGTCAAATCCCCCTCAATTTTACCTAAACGTGCCTCCATCCCCCTAAATCTGTCTGACAGAGCAAGCATGTAACTACGTATGATCAACTCAATATTGTCCAGAAGCGACTTAGGGGTGGCGGGTTGCAAATCCTCCTCCATCTGGATAAGGGTAGAATCAGAGTCTGTAGGTGCTTGAGGTAAGGATAACGGTAAAGTGGGGCTAACTGTTATAGTTTGGTTTGTATCAGAAGATCCCATTAAAGGTAGTGTAGCAGTGTTCTTCTTTTTGCCAAACTCAGTGTGACTTGTTTTGGGCTTGTTAGCTGTTATGGTTTTCCTTCTTCTTTTAGGTGGAGGTGGCCCATGCGTTTTATCTGTCACTAGCCTCGAACTTTTACCTCGTACAACTTTACCAGGCCTTATTGTAGGGGATATTAGGATCTTGGAAATGTTATTCTGTTCGGTGGTCACTGTAGGGGTGATTTCTTGAGAATGAGTGGGTGACAATGCCGGAGCTAGACATTCTTGGAGGAGCAAGGGTACGCTGCAGGTCAGTAAGGTGTTATCTGCTGGGGCGCTACTCAGATCGTCGTCTAAAGAAACAGACATTATAGGTTCAGAGAATGTTCTGTTTTTTATTCGCTCGATGGAACGACGGCGGTCTGCCCTCCTCTCGGCTAGCAAAAGCTCCTTGTTGCCATCTATGGCTGGTTCAAAGAAATAATCATCCAATGTTCGGTTGATGATATTTTTGTCCAACCCCACTAATGCAGGGCTTGTTGCCGCAGCGGCCATTCAATAGTGAGGAGTGATCACGAGGTGGGCACACAACAGAGACAGTTACTTACGTACACCTTGTACCAGGATCTCTGGCCCAGCCCAGCCTCTTCTGGCCGATGAGGGCCGTAGAGGGCCCGCCCTTTGCCCGGGCTTCGCCCCGGGCGTCCCGCTCGCGTCCCGCGTTGCGGGCGTGGGGCCGCTTTGTAGCGCCGCCTGGCGCTAGATGATGACGCGCTCCTATGCGCGAAGGCGGTGCCCCCTGGGAATGCTAGTTCCTACTACCTGCGGCGCTGTTGCTTCTCGCGTCCCGGCAGGGAGGAACCAGCGGTGTGAGGCAGTCAGGTGCGTGGGCGTCCCGGTCAGCATGCAAACGTTCTCCCTCCTTGTGCGAGCCTCCACGGACCCGTCTGTATGGATTAGCAGTTCGCCCCTCTGGTCGGGCGTGGGGCCGCTTTGTAGCGCCGCCTGGCGCTAGATGATGACGCGCTCCTATGCGCGAAGGCGGTGCCCCCTGGGAATGCTAGTTCCTACTACCTGCGGCGCTGTTGCTTCTCGCGTCCCGGCAGGGAGGAACCAGCGGTGTGAGGCAGTCAGGTGCGTGGGCGTCCCGGTCAGCATGCAAACGTTCTCCCTCCTTGTGCGAGCCTCCACGGACCCGTCTGTATGGATTAGCAGTTCGCCCCTCTGGTCGGGCGTGGGGCCGCTTTGTAGCGCCGCCTGGCGCTAGATGATGACGCGCTCCTATGCGCGAAGGCGGTGCCCCCTGGGAATGCTAGTTCCTACTACCTGCGGCGCTGTTGCTTCTCGCGTCCCGGCAGGGAGGAACCAGCGGTGTGAGGCAGTCAGGTGCGTGGGCGTCCCGGTCAGCATGCAAACGTTCTCCCTCCTTGTGCGAGCCTCCACGGACCCGTCTGTATGGATTAGCAGTTCGCCCCTCTGGTCGGGCGTGGGGCCGCTTTGTAGCGCCGCCTGGCGCTAGATGATGACGCGCTCCTATGCGCGAAGGCGGTGCCCCCTGGGAATGCTAGTTCCTACTACCTGCGGCGCTGTTGCTTCTCGCGTCCCGGCAGGGAGGAACCAGCGGTGTGAGGCAGTCAGGTGCGTGGGCGTCCCGGTCAGCATGCAAACGTTCTCCCTCCTTGTGCGAGCCTCCACGGACCCGTCTGTATGGATTAGCAGTTCGCCCCTCTGGTCGGGCGTGGGGCCGCTTTGTAGCGCCGCCTGGCGCTAGATGATGACGCGCTCCTATGCGCGAAGGCGGTGCCCCCTGGGAATGCTAGTTCCTACTACCTGCGGCGCTGTTGCTTCTCGCGTCCCGGCAGGGAGGAACCAGCGGTGTGAGGCAGTCAGGTGCGTGGGCGTCCCGGTCAGCATGCAAACGTTCTCCCTCCTTGTGCGAGCCTCCACGGACCCGTCTGTATGGATTAGCAGTATGTTGAATTCAATAACAGCTTGCTTAGTCCATAAATCATAATTCAGCTGGTCTCGGGTTTCAAAAAGCACAAGTTATTATATGCAAATTGCGGTCGAATCTCTCACACCCTCTTGCACCTCACTTAATAATGTGCTGCTATATACTTGCTGCAGTATTACTGGGGCACAGCTATTCACTTCATGGGAAGCCAAAACGTACTAGTCAACAGCTGCACCACAACCAATACTCTTCCAGCCATGGATAACCGAGAAGATACGTATTAGTTGTTTTGTTATAAGTATTTGTAACGCGTACTATCACCCATGAGGGTATCCTGAGGCTGAGCAAGTGTCTGTTCCTATACCTGGCTATGGTAGATTGATTAATTGAAAGGCAAATCACCAGCTTTTTGTAGAATTCAAGCAGAGAGGAGGAATCTCTAATGTCTAGTGTGAGGCTGTTGCATGCTTTGGGAGTGATGTAAGAGAATGCCCGTCTTTACTATCCCGAAAGCGCGTTTCACTCCTGTAGGGAGGAAACCGCTAAACAAATGCAACACAGAAAGAGAAACCTAGTTAATTTTAGTTTCCCTTTTTTTACTGCTTTTCCATTCCATGTTTTGTCTTTCCTTCCCACTCGTTAATCCCTTCCTTCCCCCTCCGTGCCTCCCTCTGTCCCTCCCATCTCTCTCCATCTTTCATCCTTTCTCTCCATTCATACTTTCGTCTTCCCTTCACTTCTTTCTTGCTATAGTATACCATGCCAACTTTTTTCTATTTTCTACCCTCCTTGCATACGTTTAGTCTATCTTTACTCATCATGTTTCCCTTATTACATTTGTTTTTCCCATATTGCAGCTGTTTAACTTCGTCTCATTGTCTTCTATTTTCTTCCAGGCATATTTTTTTACTACACGCCCAATCTCTCTCCATATTTGTCACTATTTCATAACTTTTTCTATTTCTCTTTCGTTGTTATGTCACTTGTTTGCTCACACTTCGTTCTCTTCTGCCTGCTCTTCTCTGATGCTGTTGCCCCATATCGTTAAAAGGTGCGTTGCTTTCTACTTTATTTCCTTTGTAGCTTCCTCGTTTATTTGCCTTTTTTCTTTGTTTTCCTGCATTTTCATTGATTTTCGATCCCATTCTTGTATCGATCTCTCTTCTTTCCTTTTTCTGTCATTCTTTATAACTTGATTCTTTCTGTCTGATATTTCCAGTTTTTCTTTTCTCCTCTGCTTTTGTTGTTTCTCTGTATTTGCTTTTCCTGCTCCTTTCCACATTAACTTCACTCTTTCATTCTTCAATTCATTTCTTGTTTTCCCTTTCTTTTCCTTCTTTCTTAGTCGTTCTGTCGATTTTGAGAATGTTTCTCTTTCTTTTCTCCTTTCTTTCTGTTTCTCTTTCTTCTCTTTCACGTTCTCTTTTTCTTTCATTCTTTCTTTCTGCTTTTTACCTTGCCTTCTTTAGCTAGCTACTTCCAGGCTCAGACCTTTTCTTCTTTCGTGCTTCCTTCTCAAACAGTCCCTTAAATAGCCTACACCCCTTTAACTTTATCGTTTCCTCTCACCTTTCTATTCCTTTTCCTCTCAATTTTCGTTTGTGTATTCCTTTGTCTCGGATCAATCCTTTGTTCTTTTTCACCTCGTTTTGCCTTTCTCCTTATTTCATCCACTGCCCTCCCATTCAGTCTTACCACTCCTCCCATTTCTCTTTCACTTATAATTGCCTGAATACCGAATAGCAGAAATCTCAGGGGGTGAAGGACCAGAAATATGGCAGAATAACAAAACCTTGCCTTACAAGGTCAAAGGGGGGATGAGAACCAGCCGCACATGTGGGGAGCCGAGAGAGACGGAGAGAGAGACCCGCCCTCGGCTCCCTCCCTCTCCCTGTGGAGACGCAAGCGAGGGGGAAAATAATCTGTCCAAAAAAATGTTCCCTTTTTTTAAAGAAAGGTTTCTTGCGCTGCTCGAATCAGTGGAGGCTCGGGGGCCGGGAGGGAAGGACGCACGGAAAGATGGCTCTGTGGCTGCTCTTGGTTTTGGGAGTGCTCGGAAGGGCCCAGGAGCTCCGCGAGCAGGACGCCTCGTGCAGCGCCGAGGGCTGCTACGCCATCTACTTCCAGCGCAAAACCTTCTTGGAGTCCTGGCGCAGCTGCAAGGAGCGCGGGGGCACTCTGGCCACCCTCAGGCACCACGAGGAGGCGGGCCAGGTCGAAGAGCTTTTCCACGGGCTGGGCCTGGCAGAGGAACCGGCCACCATGCGTTTCTGGATCGGCCTACAGCGGCAACCGCGCCAGTGCTCGCCAACCCGCCCTCTGCGCGGCTTCACCTGGGTCACCGGGGACCAGGACACCTCATACACCAACTGGCTCCGGCCGGAGGGGCCGCCCGGCGGCACATGCGCAATACCCCGCTGCGTGGTGATGAGTTACGGCGCCTCGCGCGCAGCCCAGGCCGAGAACTTCAAGTGGCTCGACGGCTCGTGCACGCTGCCGGTCGATGGCTTCGTCTGCAAGTTCAACTTCAAGGGTATGTGCCCTGCCATGGTGAGCGAAGGTGGCCCGGTGATGTACACCACCCCCTTCCATTTGGTCAGCAGGCTTTTGACCTACTTGCCTTTTGGCTCAGTGGCCAACGTCCCTTGTGGCGGCAGCGCTCCCGACCTCTCTGTTCTGTGCATGCTAAAAGAAGATGGCACCATTGGTTGGTCCAAGGACGGTCCTTACTGCCCTGCGGAACAGCAGCAGCACGAGCTGGGCATGCACCAGTTGGTCGGTGTGGGTTCGTGCGACATCAACAATGGTGGCTGCGAGCATATCTGTGTGGATGAGGGTGAGGACTACTTCTGCGAGTGTGATGAGGGCTTTGCCTTGATGGAGGATGGCCAGAATTGTGCACCAGCTGACCACTGTGAGAGCAATCCATGCGAATACGACTGCACAAGCCACGGGCCCAGCTACCTCTGTAGCTGCCCTGAGGGTTACGAGCTGGGGCCTGATGGCCGCAGATGCCAGGACATTGACGAGTGTGCTGAGAGCTCCTGCGACCAGCTGTGTATCAACTTTGCTCGTGGCTACGAGTGTCAGTGTCAAGTGGGCTACCAAATGGAGGACGAACAGTGCCAGGACACTGATGAGTGTGCCACTCTGGCCCCCTGTGAACATTCATGTGAGAATACAGAGGGATCCTATGCCTGTCATTGTCACTTGGGGTACAGTCCAGCGGAGGAAGACCCCCATCACTGCGTTGACACAGACGAGTGCCGGATCGCTGACATGTGCCAGCAGATGTGTGTGAACTACATCGGAGGCTTCGAATGCTATTGTAATGATGGGTATGAGCTGGATTCGGATGGTATCAGCTGCCACCCCCTGCAGGAGGCAGAGGCAGCCATGGGAGAGCACTACCCATTTCTGCACACCACCCTTGTACCACCCTCCCCTGACACCTGGCACTATGACTACTCAGAGGAGGAAACTTGGGAAGAGAGCCTGGCAGTGGCAACTACCTTAGAACCAGAAACAACCAGCCAGGAGAGGACCACAGTTCCAAGGTTGGCTACCACAACTCCAAGTACCTTTACCAGTCCAGCTGTAGTAAAGACCACGAACGGATTCAAAGAGTGGACCACCCAACTCGTTGCCACATCTGAGGCTATAACGACTGCCCCTGAGCTGATTGTGGCCATTCCA
The DNA here is from genome assembly GCF_964263255.1 of Lissotriton vulgaris. Lineage (NCBI taxonomy): Eukaryota > Metazoa > Chordata > Amphibia > Caudata > Salamandridae > Lissotriton > Lissotriton vulgaris. The sequence goes on from NC_141697.1 coordinate 796,239,689, forward strand.
AATGAACCAACGCCAGATGACCTGCTTGAGGAGGAGGTGACTGATGAGGCATTGACTGAAAGTGACTCCGCTGGCAGTGAAGACCTGGAGCTCACAGCAGCTCCCACCAGTAGTCAGGACCCAGTGGGAACGAGTGCCCCCTCATCACCAGTGCAGCCGCCGGTTCCCTCAGTGGAGTACGAGGGCCACACCACCAGCCATGTGGCTTCCCCGGTGGCCCCAGAGGTAGCCTCCAGTAGAGCTCCTCTGCCAGGCTCCGAGGGCTCCCAGAGGGCCGCTGAGAAGCGGGACAACCGGTGGCTCCTGGTGGCCCTCCTGGTTCCACTCTGCATATTCCTGGTGATTATGCTGGCCCTGGGCATCGTCTACTGCACTCGTTGTGGCGCCAAAGCCAAGCCTAAGAGTGTCACTGAATGCTACCGCTGGATTACCAACAAGAACCCTGCCCCAGCCTCTGGGAAACCCGGGGTGTAGAGAGTGCGAGCGCGGGCCACCAGGCAAGGGCACCGCTAAGGCTCGAGACAGCTGGGGGACCGACAGGCAGGACACTTGGGGTGGCAGTCTGGCCTCACAAGGGTGTCTTGGGCCCTAATGCCAGCAAGGGCCAGCACCACTTCCCCTCGGCTGGGTAGTAAAAGACAGACATAATTAGGATGCAGTGGACCCCGGTGGACTGCACCTGCTGCACTATTGGTAGCTTCTCCGCTGGGGACAGGCCAGCGAGTGGAACTCGGGTCTTCGTCCATCCCTTGGGCACCCTCTGAGATGGAGACCAACAAAAGCCAAGCCAGGCCAACACGGAGGGGGGACATGCTTTAAAATGTATGTTGTTTATGAAAATATGACATGGAACACTCAGGACTCCTCTCTCCCAGCGCTTTGTGGTTGGGATGTTCTTCAGATCGAGCAGGCCGTTGCAGCGGACTCTTGGCCGACCCTTGGACGCAGTTGGGTTACAGACTGAGCACCACTGTCTGCTGCCACCTAGCGTTGATAAAGCCTCCAAGAAACATATCTGTTGTGTGTCATTAAGCACCCTCTTTTAAAGTTGGTATAGTCTGCATTCTAGCCCTCCGCATCCTGAAAAAGACATCCGCACATCCCACTGTCTTAAAGAAACTGCCTGTCCATTTAGATCCGTCAGAGACAATTTCAGACGCGTATGGACTGATGTGGCGAAGAGCGGTTTGATCGGGGTGTGGGAGCCTCTGGTAGAGATTTGGGGGAGGGGAGGTTGACGTCAGACCGTTGATTTCTGTTTGCAGCATTGCTTCTTTGTGGCATTAAAGGAAGCTTGTATTTACACCCTAGGTTGTCTAAGACGCAGGGTCGCGCAGAGTACGTAAAGTGACGTTTGTTGAGGAGAAGGTCCATCTGGTGGGTTTAGCATTTCATGATGCTGTTCGGCCACACCCAATGTCACTTGATAAAATTATAAACTTTAATGGTGGCTGCGACTGCTCTGTGATTTCGGTATGTGTGACTTTTCTTTGACGTTTTTCTTTTTCACTGGTTGCCCTTAGATTCCCCTGCCCTAGACTCTTGTCAGAGCCTTTCCTTGCCTTGTCTGCCTTCTATTTCATTCTTCCAGTGATTTAAATTGACAGGTACTCAGTTACGGCACTTCTTTAAATTGAAAGGGAAAGTACCTCTTAATAGGAGAGTACCTGCACTTCTCAGAAGCCAACAGGTGCTCTGGGTTACGGTTACCTACACTTTTATATTCCATTTCGAGCACTGATTTCTCCGTGTGCCAGGGTGGTCTGTCTCTGCGGGGATTAATGTATGTCTGACTGTTTTGCGACCACATGCGGGTATGGCTGCTCTTTGATTTTCCTCTGGTTGACTTCTCAGTGATTGCCTTTGATTGTGTGTAAACCTTGTAACTCGATCCGTGTGTTGTTCCTCTGCAAGTGTGTGGGGCTGCTCACAGATATGCACTGTCCTTGGGCTCAATGTGTTGAAGTTTGGGGGCCCCTGAAAATCGGGGGCTACCCTGCGCCGCAGGGGCTTGAGTTACGCCCCCGTGTGTGAGAGTGCCAAATGTGTCTTGTCTGCGAATTCAATTTGTGTGGCTTTTCTGTGGCTGCCCGTGTTAGGGGCTGGTGTGTGATTGCTTGTGTGTGCACTGCATTCCCTCTGTGACTTAGGGCTGTGTATATTTTTGTCTGTGCAGCTTTTCCGTTTGCCCATGTGCGAACGTGTGTGCGTGCGTATGCGTGTGTATGAATACTCTGCGACTGTTGCAATTGTGTATCTAAGCAAATTGTTTTTGAGTAAATGTGATTTGTCTACATAAGCAGTTGTATGAACATCATTACACGAGGTCATATTCAGTGTTTTTTTAGGCTGGGGCAGATTAAGTGATTTGCCCACAATCACGGGATGTTGAGTCCACATGGGGATGCGAACCTGGTAACCAGTCCCAAAATCGTCAGCTCTAGTGGTGGGTCACACCTCCTCCCTTTTTGGGGGGCCCAGCAGCTCGGGGCAGTCCACTGTTTGTGTGTTTGTTGGTGACTGCTTGTGTTTCGATCTTATGTATCAGTTTCTACGGGGCTGGTGCACTGTGATTACTTTTGTGTGACTGTTGTGTAGCTGACCCTGTTTGCGGCAGTTCTGTGATTGCCGGTTTGTAGCTGCTCTGTGTCTGTCTGTGGATGTATTGTGAACGACTGTGCACGAGGCTACTCTAGTCTAATTTTGTGTAACTTCTCTGAGAATGCTTGTGGGGGTGGGTGTTCAGTGTCTGCGTGTGTGGATGGCTATCTAGGGCTGCTCTGTGACTGTCCCGTGTGTGTGGCTGCTCTAGAATTGCCTTAATTTATTGAGGCAGTGCTTGCCTTCCTTGTGTAGGTGACTGATCTTTGACAACTTGTGCTTGAAACTGCCGTGTGAATGCATACCCGATGGTGTGGCTTTTCTGTGTCGAACTCTTAGTTGCTTCTCTGTTGTTGTTTTTTCTGGGTGGGGCTGTTCTCTGCCTATAACTCTTCTGTGACTCGCTGTGCATGTGAGTTTGTGCAGCTGTTATACGACTGCACGTGTGTGCGACTGCTTGAGTCTCCACGTATGTGAATACTGTATGGGGCAGATATGGGTGTCCTGCTGCTCTGATTGTTTTAATGTATGAGTCTCCTCTATTACTTGTCCATTTGATTATATTACCATTTGTAGGCACATTTTTAACATATGTATGACATCGTAGAACTCTCACAATCTGTGTGGATGTACACACCCTTTTTAGATTGACCAATCACACTACTAATGGTGGCCTAAAGTGTGTGTCTTTGGTCAGAAACGATGTATTTGCTCACTTTATTGTTTACAGTGGTTCGTATTGGCTGATTGGAAACATACAGCTTGCTTGATTCAGTCAGTGATGTTTGTGTGTGTGTGGTATAAGTTCCAGGGCGTTGTACAAGGTTAAAGACAAGCATACAGTCGTGAGTGACTCAGGGCTATTTGAGTTCGGGTAGCATAAGTGCGCAGGGCTGGCTTTAGCGCTGTTACGCCCGGTGCCAGAATTTTTTGGCGCCCCACATCCTATGACCGCCTCCTTGGATTCTCCCACAACCACGGTCAAAAGTGTCCCTCATCTCTCCAGTCATAAGCTATTGCTAAACACAGCGCCCCCCCCCCCTGAGGGCAGTCCCCCCTCCACCAGCCAGCGCCCAGTGGGGCTTTACCAGTCGCACTGCCCTAAAGCCGGCCCTGAGAAGTGGGCTGCTACTTTGTTGTGACGTGGTGTCTGTGACAGAGGCGTTTCTTCAGCTCTATCCTAAATTGGCCCAGGTTTGTGCTATTCCTGACGGATATGGGACTGTTTTACCAGAATCTGGGTGCCTCGATTGATGTTTATTCGGTGTTTGTACTTAGACTCATGGTAACATGTGGTATAGACTCCTGCATTTATTTTGTTCTATACATGAAAAGATGTATCTATTATCAAGCTATTATCTGCCTTGAAGTGACTTCTATTGAGCATCACTATTCTTAATGGGCATCACTGTGAAAATCTGATCAACTGCCTCCTTTTGCAACCACTCTATGGATGCTCGTATGTGCAAATATTCTGTGACTTTTCTGTTTTTATTGTTGTACTGTGGATGCAGTTTTTCTCATCTTTATATCTGTTGGGTATATCTGCTCTATGGGTGGGGCTACTAGGCCTGGGCGAAGTTCATGGAGTTCACCATGTGGTGGAGTGCATTAGATCACGCAGTTCGCGCTGATTTTTAGCACTGTGTGTTTGTCCCGCGCCGGAAAATCAGCATGAATATCGCCATGCACAGGGAAAGAGGGTGCTGCTACTTTCTGCTGCTAGAGGAGATGTTCTACTCAAGCGGTAGCTTCCGCAACGCGAATGGAAGGTTTCTCAACGTGAGCGGTATCGGCCAACCGTGACCCCCCACATTGGGGAAACTCGCAGGAGCTGGTCCGGGTTAGGAATTTTCTTGCTCGCCAATCTAATATTGGCGAGCGCGAGCTACGAATTAACTCAGAACTCTGCGCGATATGTGGAGCCCGAAGTGGGCCAAGTGGCGACCTAGTGACTGCATCTGGGTGACTGCTATGTTATCTCCCTTTTTTGTGCCACTGCAGGTTTGAATTTTCCATGGCTGTGTGCAAAGGTACTGTCTCTGAGATTGTGAATGGATTTATGACACCACCTCTCCTTAAAAAAGTGTGGGGAAGAAACAAGTGCAGAAAAGGGGTGTAGAGCAAAAAGAAGAAGGGGTGGTGATAAAGCAATAGGTGGTGTGGGAGAGAAGTACTAGTAGAAAAACAAAAGTAGGCGAGATCGCAAATGCAAGGGAAGGTGAACATGGAGTAAGCAAGATAGAGGAGGTAGAAAAAGGCAAATAGAGGGGAGCTTGATTTGGTAGAAACAGGAGTGCAAAGTTTTTCTTAGGACCTCACTGCTGGTAATTCCAAATACCAAGGCTACCTAGACTTTATTTCACACCATGCCTCTTTTCTCCACCACCCTGCGCTCTCTTTCTCAGTCTTGCAGGTTGTTTTTCATCTCTGCTGCTTTCTCACTGTATTCCTCTCGTTTGCTTCTGCCATTTATCATTTTCTGTCTTTCTCTCTTTTGCTCTGGGTGAAAGTCCAATGATTAAAAGAAAGGGCTGATCCCCAAAACAAAACGTCTTGCATTACCCACCACCAACAACCTCCTTCACACATTAAGCAACTGGATGTGGTGACTGATGGAGCTGAGATCTGAAGCTATTCCAAGTCAGGTGGGATCAGCTCTACCAGTTCTGGATTTCCTTTGCATTCTGGTGCTTATAGATCTGTATTTCAAATTATAGATTCATAATTACTGGTGCCAGAATGCAAACGAAATCAGTACTATATGAACTACGTGGAGAATTGTGGCTCACTGGTTAGAGGAGGCAGACCTGGAAGCAGAGGTTAGCCTGGGACCAGGGTTCAATTCCCGGCTCGGCGGGGTCTTGAGTCCTAAAATGTCCATGGACTTGACAATTCTCGCTCCGGTGCCTACTCGATTCACGGGTTCACACTCTGCGACTCTGGGCAATAGCTTGCTTAATCTCCACAACGGCCCCTCGCGGCGGGATGCCTGGCTTTCGCCTTGCGGATACCCTGCAGGGGTTATCTCACAGGGGAATACCAGGACGGGTTCCCTAAGCAAGCGCTTAGAAACCGCGTGGTGATTTGCGCTATATAAATTCCTGTACATTTACATTTACCTGCACATGATATTGTGCCACTTAAAGTCTTTGATGGGTATAGAGCTTGTGAGGGTGTGATGGAAGACATGGGGACCGGGTGATGGATATTAACGGAGGAAGGGTAGAGATTTGAAAAGGAAGCAGAGAGTAATATACTAGAGTGAATGAGAGGAAGAGAAGGAAAAATGTGAAGAAAAAAAAGACAAGCGGATATAGAAGAGGGGATTGTGAGAGAGAAGGAAGAACTGAGATGGACAGAACGGAAACTGTGAAGGGCAGCCAAGATGCAAAGAGATAGGAGGGGAGAGGATGGAAGACAGTGGCAACAGCAGCGATCTGCAGTTGCTCCAAGTCTGGTGTGAGGTGCTCACCTAGGGCCCAATTTAATTGCTGGCTTGCAGAGTAATCTGCATTGGCTTGGTGGAGGAGGTAACATCCGCCAGGCCGGCACTACTCCGCCCGCCCAATTTAGAATTCACCGCCAAGCTGGTTGTCACTTTAAAGTATTGGCAGGAACTGCTCTCACTGCAGTTCCTATTAATGCTGTTTACATTTTGGTGCAGGGCTCCGTCAACATGACGGAGCCCTGCACCAAACAGTTTTTTGTTGTTTTTTTTCAAAAAGAAAATCCTGAAGAAAAATTTGAAAATAAAAAATAAAATGCTCCCCTAGCCATGGCAGTTATCTGCCACGGCGAGGGGAGCGTTTAGCGATTTTCACTGCCGCCTATTACTAGGACTTTTATGGCAGTGATGGGCAGTGAAAGCTGACCTCTAATTCCACCCAGCTAAATTAGGTGGGTGGAATTAGAGGTCTAGCTCCAACAGCCCTTACTATGTCGGGCCATCAGAGTCTCCGCCATGATTAAACCAAAGGTCCATCTGCATTATAATCAGGCATAGGGACCATTACCGTGGCGATAAGCACACTCCATCGACATTGGGATGAAGTATGATTACTGCCAAAAATTGAATTGGGCTCCCAGTCTGCTGTCTCATTTTCCCACTTTTCATTATGTTTTTCCTCTGTTTGTGATTCCCCCTCACTCCTTTATCTCTCTTATTTGTTCTTTCTCTTTGTTTCCTTCCTCACTATCTCCTCACTATCTCCTCTCTTACCTGCTTCTTTAACATCTTTTGCTCTTTTGTTTTTCTTCTTTTCTTCCTATTCTCTCGTGTTTTCCCCTTTTTAATGTTTTCTTTTATTTGCTTTCCTCTTTTTTATCCTCCTTGACTTGCCTTCTTTTGCCTTGCCGTCCTAGGCCTTGCCATAATGTGTCTTGCCATCCTATTTTTTCCTTTCCTTTCCTTTCCTTTCCTTTCCTTTCCTTTCCTTTCCTTTCCTTTCCTTTCCTTTCCTTTCCTTTCCTTTCCTTTTCTTTCCTTCACTTCCCTTCCACCCCTTCCCCTTCCATTTCTGTACCATACTCCTACCTGTCCCGTACCTTCCCTTCGCGTACCCCTACCCATACCTTTCCTTTCCTTTCCTTCCCTTACATTCCCTTGTGGGCACTTTAGATATAATGGCTCAGATGAGCCATTGATGTCTGGTGAACTGGTGTTGATAGAATCTCACAGGGACTGCGGTTAGTGCATGCTTTGAGCCATGGCTAAACTATGCAGCTATTTTGTGGTTAGATGACTCCTGGTAATGTCAACTGCTTTTAAGGCAATCCCCTTGTTCTCAGACTCTTTTTTTCTTTTACGATGTCCAGTCCTGGCAAAGAGGTATAAAGTGGAGGTTAAGACTGGGCAAAAGTTAAGAGTGTACTCCTGTGGTGCCCTCCTGTGGTGCCCTCCCTGGCAGTGCATTAGCTAAGGCTGCTTGCTGGTGTGCTTGCTTGTTACGTCTTTGTCGTCCCTGAATGTGCTCTTGAGGTCTTTTATGCTGGCAGTCTGGATCCATGGCATGCCTTGGGTTCTTTGTTGCCACTCCTGAGTGGATCCTACTGCGCGCTTAAGCTGACCTCCTGCATCCAGTGCATGCTGTAGGCTTCTCCTCTGTCACTCCTAGGTGCACTCATGGAGCAGTTATCCTGGCTCTCTGTAATCAGTGCATGCTATTGGCCGCTTCAGTCCATTTCTGCAGACTGTGCTCCTCTGTAGGTCCCACTTTCTGTAGCCAGTGCCCTTCTATAGCTCTTCACTCCTTGATGGCCTGGAGGCTGTTTACAATGGTTGGCTGTACGGGGTGCATGCTCGTGGGTGACTGTCTGTATCCAGTGCATGGCTTTGGGTGCTCTTTAGCCACTCCTGTATGGATTCTATGGAGGCTCCCTCAATCATTCACAACAATCAGTGTAAACTGCATAACGTATAAGCATTTTTGACCTTATGCCGCTTTCTACCTTTACATGCCTAAGTGTAGTGACTGAAGAAATGATAACGGGTAAAACGTAGGGGAATGATTCAGTTTCGGATTAGACAGAGGCTGGAATCCTGATGCATGTACGAAAAACAAATTACCTCTGACACCATAGATCAAACAAGCATAATTCATTCCCTAACGATTTTTAAATTATCTTTGGGATATATTAATTTGTGTTATCTTATTTTTTCCCATTTGATTTACAAAACATTCATGTCTGTCACTGGGCAAGCTAGACCAAGGCTTCCTTTCCTTCTCTTATCTGTATGTACACATGAATAAACAACAAAAAAAATTGTTTACAAAAAACAATGTGCCCAACAGTTACAGTGCAAAAAAACTTAAACAATACAGTGCATTATTCAATAGAAAATGTATCAGAACAGTGATTCTAAGGTACATATAGCAAACTGAACATTACCTCAGGTAAAGCATAGTCCTACTAAATTCTGTCACCATGGACTGTGGCAAGGGCAGGTTACTGCTTTTCCTGTCCTCAAGCTGTGGTAATTTTCTAGCCAAGGGAACCTCTCTGAGGTAGGGCCAACGCGTTTCGACCTTCTGGGTGGCACTTCTTTGTATGAAGGTCTTCGCCAGGGGTTGTCTTTTGAGAAATTAGCGATCCAGGTAGGAGAAGGAGCCCCGTAGACGTGCTAACAAAGCGACAAAGCCTCTGCATGCACCAAGACACCCTGTTCCATTCATTGAAGCACGTGAAGGATGGCGGTTCCCTGAAGGTCAAAACACACCGCAGGACTGCGTACAGGCAAAGCTTATGCCATTGCTGAGGAGCATAAGGACAATACAACCCAAACTCTTGGGTCCTCAAGAAATCCACATGGTACACAAGTCCTCTTTTGAAAATCCACCACCCCTGACAAAGACCTTCGTACAAAGAAGTGCCACCCAGAAGGTCGAAATGCGTTGGCCCTACCTGAGAGAGGTACCACACAGAACCAAGTCCAAACTAGGTCCCAAAATTGGACTAAATAGACTCTATGACGCAGGGCTCTACCCTGAGTTCTGAGCTCCCCCCGACCTCTCCCTTGGCTAGAAAAGTACCACAGCTTGAGTACAGGAAAAGCAGTAATCTGTCCTTGCCCAGTCCATAGTGACAGAATTTAGTAGGACTATTCTTTACCTGACGTAATCTTCAGTTTGCTATATGTACCTTAGAATCACTGTTTTCTGTTGAATAATGCACTGTATGTTTAAGGTTTTTTGCACTGTATATAACTGTTAGGCACATTGTTTTTTGTAAACACATTTTTGTTGTTTATTGATGTTTACATACAGATAAGAGAAGGCAAGAAAGCCTTGGTCTTGCTTGCCCAGTGACAGGGATAAATGGTTTGTAAATCAAATTGGAAAAAATAAGATTACACAAACAAATATATCCCAAAGATAATAAAAAATTATTTGGGAAATAATTATGCTTGTTTGATCTATGGTGTCAGAGGTAATTTGAAGAAATGATAACAGCCCACTCTGGGTACTCACATATGACACTAATATGCTTCCCACTTAGGCCACAATGCAAAAGGCTTCCGACCAAGCATTTCCTGAATACCATGCTACCCACCTACTAATGTGCTTCAATGCCTCATCAGCTGTATTAAGCACTATATAAGTGTAGGATCACCACAGTGTTATAAAACCAATACCCTCCTTTTACGCAGTACTCCAGACCCATCGTCTGCCAGTAACACGTACAATAGAAAACAGATGTAACAATTCTCAATTTAATGGTACTCAACGAGCTTAACTCAGAAAGACCCTCTGCTGGCTTTCAAAGTTGTGATCTAATGATCACTGCATCGATCTATCAGCTGTATGTTCACAGAGGTGTCCTCCCAGCACTACAGAGAGGGAGATGTGGAAAGAGTTATAGAAAGTGAGTGAAGGGGAAAGTGATAGGGGGCAGTATGCAAGAGAGAAAGTGAGAGAGGGAATGAAAGAGAGAGCAATGGAGTGAAAGAAAGCCCCCTTAAGTCCCATTCCACGCACAGTTTATCATTTCCGTGAAATGCTGTTCCTCCTGCCACCTTCGGTAGTACCCATCTTCTAATTCTAGATAGTGGTGTCAATCCTACCCTTCCCCCAACCGGTCTCTGATTAACACCATGCAAGCATCCATCCAACTTACAGTATTTCATTTCTAATGGGCTGATGAATTCCAGGATTGCACAACTCAGAAGCTTCTAGTCTTGATTCCACCTCATGCCTCTTTCTTCAACCACCCTGCAGTTACTTCTTTTTCCCACTCCTACAGGTTCTTTCACATCTCTTCATCCTGCCTGTGTCACAATCTGTGTATGTTTCTTTTCTTCTTCTTTCTTCCATTTGTCCCTTTTCCAGTTTTTCTCCAAGTCAAAGCCTGATAACAAAAAATAAGCCCTGTTCACCAAAAAAGAGTGCTGGTGTCACCACTTTCAACCACTTTCATAAACTGAGCACTGTCTTCCAAATCCCCACTTATTGTCGCTCGTGGCCAGCCTCAATGTCTACAACATCCTCATGCCCAGGAATCCTTTATCAGACTCACCACATCACCACCATTGTCCTCTACCGACATCTATCCATTACCCTCATTCTTCACATCCTGTGATTCCAACCTCCACAGTGCTTGTTCCTTATTACCTCAACCTCCACACCTTCCCCTGCTCATCCATGGTCAACCTCCATACATTGCTACCTCGTGATCAGCCATGTATCAAAGAGCATCCCACCTGACGTTTCGAAACCTTCATCCGCACTTTCACTTCTACCTATCCAGTGTTTTTTTCACAATGCCATGTATCATGTAATGTCACATCTTGTGATGTCACTTCCTGCGACATCAAAAGTTCAGGTCCCTTTACTGTGATATCACTTGTGGTAACCGTCAATGTGTGAAGGCTGCTCGCTTCAGGGAAATTTGGAAGTTGCCATCTCGACAGTGTTCCACGAACTACTCTTTAAAAGGCCTTTTGTCTAGCCATAACCTGCTGTATGTTTTTGATTGTCATAAACAGTCCATCCTGTGTGTCAGTGTGCGTGTAGTAGGCCTGAGTGAAATGTACATTTTTACAATTGAAATATGCAAAAGTCACAAAGTTGCACTACATGACATTTGTGAAATTTCTCAAAATTTCATGTAACATTATTTTGCATAATTTTCGCCCATGAGAAACTGGCTCTAGCAGAAATGTTTTTGCCATGAGACATTTTCTGCCCTAGCCAGACCCCTGCAGGTATCTTGCTTGACTTGCGTGAGAAAAGTACACCCGTGCTTAAAAAATTACATTGGATATAGGCAAACCACATTCTTGCTAGGTTTGTCATTTTGTTAAATTTAGTAAAATACAACACCATTTCACTAAAACAAATTTCACCATTTCGCACAGCCCAATACAGTCACCATGCCCATTCATAGTTATTATGCTTTTTTGTCTGTGCTCCAGTCTTCCTGCCTCAGACCATCTAAGTGGGATTGTCCTCTTACTGTGGCTGGGTTCAGTGCTTAATGTGTAAAAACGTAAGTGCCAGGGCTCTCGTCAGGAGGCCACTGCAACTTGCACCACACTTTGCCCCAGCTAGTCTGCCAATGATAGTAACAACACTAGTACTAACCATCACACTCCTAGATGTGTGACAATTCAGACTATTTCAGTCCCCCACAGCTAGGTAATAGCAGGGGTGGCTCTAGGCTCATGGCAGCTCTGGTCAGGGAGCGTAAGTAGGGGGCCCCGGAAGAGGGGTCCGGGCAGGCCGGAGCCCCCCGGAGCTCAGGTCTGGGGGTCAGGGTGTTTGGAAGTGGAACAGAGCCGGAGGCCTCCAAATCCCTGCCAGGGGCCGCCACGCAAATATGTATCCATCCTCAGAGGATTAATATATTAAGGATATATATTGGCATGGGGGCCCTGTGCAGGGGCACATCTTGCACATGCCTAAGGTCGCTCCTGGTAATAGTCATTTTTATGTATATCGAATGAATAACTAACTGTTGTTGTGGTCATCTCTATATTAGCCAGGCAGCGCCACCTTGTGACAGTACTTCACAAGCGTGGGTGTTTCCAATTATGTGGGTGTCTGAGCAGCGGAAACCATTGGCCAGGGCTTTAAGTGGGCCTGGTCTCACTGGGTCTGAGAACCGGCAGTTTTTCTAAGGGGGCTTCGAAACGGGTCTCTGTCGGGCTCTGTTTTGTACCCTGGCACAGGCGGTCCCTGCAGTGACCGCAGGCACATCAATGTGCGCATGCTCATACTGCTCACTTCTCACTAGTGGAGAAGTGACGGCATGACGTCGTGCCGGGTAAGCATTGTAGGGGAAGAGAATTCCTTTAAAGAGTCATTTTCTCTCTGGATTTCGCTTCTCTTTTTGAAACTCAGGAGCAGCAACATCGTTGTGGTGTCAGCAGGGCTTTAAGTCGTATAACAAGCCATTGCTGCTGCTTATTTATCTTATGCAACTAACAGCCATTGACAAAGCCAATAGTCCTGCCTTGTTGTAGGTATGATGTTACTTGTACCATATATCTAGATGTAATGACGGAAACAGCAAAATACAAGTCGGGCGGCACACTATGCTAAACACAGATTTTTAGATTATGTGTTTTAAGTCACGCCCCCAATTACATTAGCCACGTCCATTTGACAGACAGACCCCCCCACAACTTTTTTCATCCCACTTAAAACCCTGCCATCGGCTCAAATTATGCCCTGGGTTGTGTAAATCTTTCAGCGTCTGGTTTGTGTGTGGCCACATTATGTCCTGTTCCGTGTTTTTACACGGCCTCTTGCTGACGCTGTTGGCCACCTGCCAATGTTTCAAGAGTTCCTTGTGAATGCGGTTGGTCTGCCCCAGCTCTAACTGATCATCACGTGACTTTTATGACTTCCCAGTTCGCCATTGTCAAAACTAACATCTTGTTCCTCCCTGGATTTAGTCTGCAGCCCGCAGTCTATAAAGTCCGACACACCAATGGAAGCAGAGAATGGAAAGCTTCGGCACCAGACTGTCATGTTTTAGTTTCTCAGAACACTAGGCAACGACTTCTTGTAGTAAAATTCAGGTTTTCACGCATTTGTTTATTTCTAGCGCTGCATTTAGTTTTCTTGGAGCAAGAGGGCTGTGCACATCCTGGCCAAATCCTAATGTGCTCCATCTTCTCCCTGGGTGCTGTCACACACGGCTACATTTGTAAACAAAAAAAAGAGAAGAGTCTTAAAGTTTTCTGCTGAAGTACGCCACCAATGCAGCCAATTGACAGTGATGCCATGTTTGCTTAGTCTTTATTTCACCTCCTGCCTTTCTATTCCTCCGCCCTACTCTTCCTGACTCTTTACTTCATTTTTGCAGGCACTTTACATCCCAGCTTCCATTCATCACTGTTTCCTAGCTTTCTCTTCCGAATTTTTTCTCTCAGTTTTTTTTGCCTTTTTCTGCCTTGCTCAGTCAAAGTCTGAAAATAAAATGATCTCAGCAAACACAAGGAAATAAGGGACGAAGCGCTGAAGCTTTTCAGACACTCACCCCAGTCACAGATCTGGGGTGAATCCATCATTGTTCTTTAGCTCCCTTTACCACCCCTGTTCAGATCCAGCCATATGCAATTCAGTCTTGACCCTGTTCCTCAAGGGAACAGTCCACCCCGAACTGCCAAACAAGGATTTCCCTGGACTAGAATCAAGCATCCTGGGACGGATTTCAGGGTAACACCCCTAATCAGCCAGGCTAGCATGAATCCAGTAGCAAAGTGAGCAAGGGACCCACGTCTGGGCATACCCTGCCAATTTAGGCCGAACAAAGCAAACACAAGGAGCTGATGGATGGAGCACTGAAACTTTTCAGACACTCACCTCCAGAACATTGATGGATTCAACCCAGATCTGTGACGGGCGTGAGTGTCTGAAAAGTTTCAGCACTCTGTCCATCATCTCTGTGTGTGTGCTTGATAAAATTATACCCACAATCCCAAAAATTAGTGTCAGAGCCCAGCACCTGTAACTACTGTCACAAAGTAAGCTCTGCTTCCATGTCCAGTTATTCCATCTCCTGTCCAAATTCACCTTTATTGCTCCTATATCCAGTCACCCTATTTCCACCACTTCCGAGGTTTACAAATTCAACCTTCTACTATCCTCACATGTTCTGTTCTTGCATCTAATTTTATCTCATACAAACCTTCCAGCTACTTTTACTACATATACCCCTTCAATACTTCCCTGGCTCCATCACCTACTTTTTCTGAACTGTCGCTATTCTTTGTCAATAGCTCTTTGTTTGCTCAGGATATCAATGGATATGGGCTTTCTCCAATAACACGTCTTATCTCCTGCATTGTATCTTGTTTATGCTCTGTGCTAGCCAGTTTTGTGTATGATTTGTTCTAGTTCATCTCTTATATGTGCTGTTTGTTACTTTTAGGTTTTGTCTGTGCTTTGGGCTTGTTGTAAATGTTGCTTATGCTCTGTGCAGCTTCCTTTTGTTGTGTATAACATTAACTCTCTCCAGGTCTTGTGTATGCTGTGTATTAGCTCATGTCTTGTATGTATTCTGAGCTACTTCCATGTCATATATATGGTCTGTGCTAGCTCCAGCTCATGGATATGCTCTGTGCGAATTCCAGGTCATGGATATGCTCTGTGCCACTTCCAGGTCATGGTTACGCTCTGTGCTACTTCCAGGTCATTGATACACTCTGTGCTACTTCCAGGTCATGTATATGGTCTGTGCTTCCTCCAAGTCATGTACGTGCTCTGTGCTACCTCTGGGTCATGTATATATTCTGTGCAACATCTATCTTTCTTATGTTTTATGATAGCTCTATGCCTTATGTATGCTATGCCTAGGTCTCGTCTTGTAAGTGCTCTATGCTATCTCCCGGTCTTGTATGTTCTCTATGCTACCTCTAGGTCTTGTATATGATTTTTGCTACCTCCAGATCCTGTATGTGCTCTATGCCACCTCCAGGTCTTGTATGTGCTCTATGCTACTGTCAGGTCTTGTATGTGCTCTTTGCTACTTCCAGGTCTTGTATGTGCTCTGTGCTACCTACAGGGCATGCTCATGCTTCACAATAACTCATTTCTTGTGCATTCTCTTTGCTAGCTCCAACTGTCGTGAAGTCTTGTGTACACTATGTGCTAGCCTTAGGTTTCGTATGTCTTCCTGTCATTATGGATCTATGGTTTTGTGGTGTTCCCTTCTTTGCTTGTTCTATTGGTGACTGTCTAGGACTGGAGGCTCAGATGTGCCTGGGCTGAGCTGTCACTAACACCTTAGCTCCTAGTGGGACTTACTGTTTTACCTTAGAGTAGCAGGAAAGCATATAAGAGAATAAAATCTGACATAGCCGGATATTTTTGTCCAGTATGCAAATATAAACAACTAACTTATAGATCTAAAAAGTACATAGAATTTAAGCATAGGAACATCAGAAAACTTCAAACTAAAAATCTGTCCTAATTGCACATAAGCAAATACGTCTTTATTCATGCAACTTCATGAAAACCAAGTACTATATTAATATGCGGGGCAAGAGGTCTCGTCTTGTAAGTGCTCTATGCTATCTCCCGGTCTTGTATGTTCTCTATGCTACCTCTAGGTCTTGTATATGATTTTTGCTACCTCCAGATCCTGTATGTGCTCTATGCCACCTCCAGGTCTTGTATGTGCTCTATGCTACTGTCAGGTCTTGTATGTGCTCTTTGCTACTTCCAGGTCTTGTATGTGCTCTGTGCTACCTACAGGGCATGCTCATGCTTCACAATAACTCATTTCTTGTGCATTCTCTTTGCTAGCTCCAACTGTCGTGAAGTCTTGTGTACACTATGTGCTAGCCTTAGGTTTCGTATGTCTTCCTGTCATTATGGATCTATGGTTTTGTGGTGTTCCCTTCTTTGCTTGTTCTATTGGTGACTGTCTAGGACTGGAGGCTCAGATGTGCCTGGGCTGAGCTGTCACTAACACCTTAGCTCCTAGTGGGACTTACTGTTTTACCTTAGAGTAGCAGGAAAGCATATAAGAGAATAAAATCTGACATAGCCGGATATTTTTGTCCAGTATGCAAATATAAACAACTAACTTATAGATCTAAAAAGTACATAGAATTTAAGCATAGGAACATCAGAAAACTTCAAACTAAAAATCTGTCCTAATTGCACATAAGCAAATACGTCTTTATTCATGCAACTTCATGAAAACCAAGTACTATATTAATATGCGGGGCAAGAGGAAACAGCACACTACATATAGACAACTCAATACCAGACCCAGGCAACATTTAGAAAAAATAAGTTAACCATCACCGTGAAGCTTAGTGTTAATTAATATAAAAACAGATTTCTTCTTACTTTTCTTCCATGTCCAATCTATTAAAATGTATCCTCGCCTAGCTGGGGTGCTATCAAGTTTCCACTATTCAGTTTAATTAAAGCATAGTCACAAAATGTGTTTCACGATAATATTGAGGATTTACTATCATCCTGCAAGAGTATTGGGCGTGGGAGATAAACTACCACTATACTGTCATTGCAAGTTTAGATTTATCTGAACTTCACCTCTGTATAACTTAAGTATAAATATATCTTCAGGGTATGTAAGAATAGTGAATTTACACTTGCCCATATATACTGCCATTAGGATATAGTGGTATTCATACACTGCATCTGATATTATTATTGCAGGCGATAGTTTTGTCATGCAATGTCGTGACATGTATTTATCAAAAAACAGAACCTGCCTGTCAAACCAATAGTCACATACAAAACTTAATGCAATTTCCCATAGCTATATCATCCTAATATTTATTCATCATCATTCACATCAATGATGTCACTATGGAGTTTTGATTTTTACTGGAAACATGTTTACTTTTTAATAGACGAGAACGTAACTTTTTAACAGAATTTACTGAATACGTTGTTGTTGACAGAGCTGTCCTGTGCTAAGATAGCGCCCTGGGCGGACAGAACTTTGTCACCCTTGCTGATGGTAGTGACTTAAATGAGGCAGCAGGGAGGCCCTTTTGTGTTCACTGGTCAGTACCTGGAGCAGTAGGGACAGGCCCCTGAACATACACATCCCTGGACTCACCCAGCTCACCTAAATCACCTATAGCTTAGCTGCCTCAGGCAGATGATGGTTTTAGTGATGTGTGTCCCTGTTGCGTTCACTGGTCAGTACTTGGAGCCGCAGGGACAGGCCCTGAACATAAACATCTGCGGTCTCCCCCAGTGCACCCAAATCACTTAATTTAGCTGCCTCACGCAGATGATGGTTTTGGTGATGTGTGTCCTTTTTAGGTCTCGCTAGCGAACGCAGTGCAGCTGCATCGCTTAGCGATCCTCTATTGTCTTCTCTCCCCTTCGCGAAGGGAGACAAACCATGTGCGCCCACGCCGCCGGACAGGCGATGAGCATGCGCATGGTGTCTCCCACCGAGGGCCTGATTTATGATGGCTCGGCCGCTCACTCGGTCTTCAAAAGAATGAATTTTAGTGAAGTCATCAACAACCCAACATAAGTGGGTGGTTCGAGACGTCTATTGTGT
The DNA here is from genome assembly GCF_964263255.1 of Lissotriton vulgaris. NCBI lineage: Eukaryota > Metazoa > Chordata > Amphibia > Caudata > Salamandridae > Lissotriton > Lissotriton vulgaris. Next base: position 796,257,296 of record NC_141697.1, read on the forward strand.
CCATAAGCACCTCATCATCGTTGTAGATATCTGCTATCATGTTTTACTGGAACCTGTCATTATCGAGCCTGTGTGGATCGTAATCGTTTTTTAAACATGGTTTTAAAAGAATGAACTTCAGTAAATAATTGTGCTATCCTCTGAATATTTTTCTACAGTACAGAGTGAAATCGAATGCCTGATTTATTATGGCTCGGCCGCTCACTCTCTCTCTGCAGAAGGATGAACCTAGAAACGTTTTAACATGTGGATGAGCGTGAAGTCACATATTTAAGAGGGGGATCACGTCAAAGTGAATGAAGACTAAATCATTTATAGAGTTCATACAGGGGAAGATAATTCTATTGATGTCGGTGTAGCTTGTTAAATGAAAGGGGGGCCATCACTAGACAGTTAGGGTGATGCCATCTTTGGGTGAGTTGGGGGTTCCCAGAGCAAGAGGATATCTCTGAGGCCCAAGACGATACGCAACTATGGAAAGGAGTACTAAACATGCGTCTAGACTTTCCACGACCAAAGTCATTTATCAGGCATTTGTAAATATTTTAAAAAGTCCCAACTCTCAAGTGCTACACATAACCTTTTTTGGTCCTGTCCACGTGGCCTTGCGCTTTCAGATCGGCCTCTGCCTTATGTCCCCTTGTCGGTCATTTGTTCTTTCTCTTACTACCTGTCCGTTCTCTATAGCTCGTGCATCCTCCATCGCAGGGCAGAACGTCTCTGTGCAGATATCAATCACTTGTGCTTTTAATGTTGTTTCATACCTCACTTCTGCTGTTTCAAATCTTTGTAACAGTCGTTAGTTACTGCTACCCAATGTAATGGTACTCACTCTATCAACCTCGGAAGGTCGAAGCAGTGCTTGTGCTTGTGTTTCTAAGTGTGGCCACGGGTGTGTGTGTGTATTTTCTAAGAAACCAGAAGAAAAAAAGTGCTCAAGCTTCCTTTTGGCTAGGTCTGCCCTATAGGAAAACTAAATACATATATTTACATAAAATCTAAAGGGTATATGCCTGGGGTTTTAAAAACAGGTAGCTTTAGCCACCCTAGAAGGTTATGTGCTCATTTTAAGATGCAGAAGACATGGCTATTGTCTTAGTCCTATGTCAAAGGTTTGCTCTGGTGAAGTAGACGCACGCTGCACGTGATGACGTGCATGATATGTGTGGTTACATGCTTGTCACTCTACAGCAGTGCTGAAACGGACATGTGCTGTCAGGTACTGAGTACCTGCAGTTTAATTTGAAAGGGAGAGTCAGGACAGCTCTAGGGCAGTGCGACTTGTGCTACTGCACCAGGCGCTGACTTCTGGAGGCGTTGTGTTTTCTAATATATTATGGATTTAAAAGCACCTGCTACAGTGTTCCTATCCTCCGGTAATTTTGTCAAGATAACTCTGGTGATTATGAAGCTTTTGGGTTTTGTCTAGTGGAAGTCTTGACTCATAACACAGAGGGTTAATATGCCTGCTGCAAAGCATGTGTACCATGCATATCACAGAAGTGCAAATAATGTAACTAGTTCAGTAGGTTACCACTTTGCCACAGAGATATTTTTATTACGTGCAGCTTATAGGTCAGAATCCTAGTATAATACAGTGAGCTATTAACTGTCATCGTAGAACTGCATGCAAACTGCAAGCTGTAGATTAGAGCAGTATGATTTTTCCCCCAGTCCTTCATTATCCTAATGTCAAAAAAGGATTCATTTGAGTAGAAATCTATTCCTATTAGTAAAGACAACCCCAATTACCATGGCACGTTTTAATTTCTGAGTTTGTGCTTCCCCAGACCAAGCGCTCTTGAACTATACTGCCTACCAGTATGGATGACGTGACTCCTACACCTTGTAGTCCTCTGTCTTATGTAACATTTTCCATAGACTGATTTAAACACGTATGATTCATTGTCTATGTGTAGTGTGTGTGATGTAAAGTGCTGCACTAGTACGAGTGGCGCTATAAAACAAAAGAAATTCAGGTGGGAGACTTTGGGGGCAAAGGTAAAGGGTGGCAATGAGGGAATCCATCTAGGAAGAGGTCATTGGGGGAGCCAACAAGCAATGTTGCACCGTACGCTGCTGGTGCTAAAGCCGGCCCTGGGAGACTGCTTGCACTTCTTAGCACTGCTGCAATATTTTTAATAGGAGAGTGCTGGCATTTTTCAGCAGGCATCAAGTATTCTGGGATAGTGGGTACAATCACTTCTATATTTCCATTTCCAGCACTGGGACACAGAAGCACATCACAAGGCAAACATGAGCAACACATTAGCATAGTCAAGGACCCTGTCTTCCCCTTATGAAAGAGCCATCTCGCTATGATGTAACCAGCACTGTGCAACCAGTACAGATGACTCTGCCAACATGTACAATTTAGGCCTCTTTTACCACTTCCATTTTAGCCCAAGGTCCAATAATCTCTCCTTGTTACTTTTAGATCTAATCTAAAGTGGACGTGAAACACACATTTCCAAAACAGAATAAAAAACTGCAGAATATTAACATATGTATAAAACAAATGTTAAAAACAGCTGCTTAAACTTCAAAATGTGCCCCATTTATTGTTTAACCACTACAAAGTTCTCAACCTACCCCAAAATAAATGGTAAATTTGTAAGAAAAGCTTATCAATGAGAAAAGGCAAGGGTCAAATGTGTAGAGTTTCTATACGTGCTTACTCTCCCATACAGAGACAACAGTTCTCCTACACTGATTACCACTAAAGCACTACTCTACATTTTGTTTTGCAGCGTCGCCTTGTTTCACCAATCTGATTTGTGTTTAGACAGCTACACTGATGGTAAACTATAGCTTGAGCGCTGTAAGTGGCTCAGGAAACTTCCTAAACGTAGGAATTTATACTTGGCCGCAGAGACGGGTCACTATTGTAGACTGTCGGACACGGTGTCCACCTATCCCGTAGGACTCTAACACCCCCTTTCCCTCACTCACCCGTTTTTAGGTTAAGCTTGGGCAGCGCATGCTCCTCTTTGCGAGGCATGCTGTATTGAAGTATGGACATGAAGCTCCACCCACTCTCCGACCATATTTGTCATTGTCTTGTGTCATTGTCCTTCATAAATGCTGGCTTCTGATTAGTTAATAGGCTTGTTAGTCCCTCCTTAGTACTGCCTTGTTTTCATTTGTAACCTCACATGAGGATTGTCCCTTTTACTTCAGTTGTTACACGGTACATCTTATTTAGTTTGTAAGCACTGCAGGCACGAAACGCTTTCCTGCAACATACAGTACGCCATACACGCTTTCACTTTCCAAGCAGGCCGGGACAATGGCGGACGCTTGTTTGAAATGCAATAGGTCTGGCATGTACAAGAGTTTGTGATATTGGCATTGTAAATGTCAATGCCTTTTATGTATGTGTTAATTATCAAAACATAAATAAAAGGCATTGTTATTTACAATGACAAAAGCTCAAACTCTCGTAAATGCGAGACCAATTGCATTGCAAATGCTTGTTGTGTTCACTGGTCAGTACCTGGAGGAGCGGGGACTGGTACTGAACCCTGAACACAAACATCAGCGGACACCCCCAGCACACCTAAATCACTTAGGTCAGCTGCTTCACACAGATTATGGTTTTGCGGAAGTGTCAGCAGGGTTCAAAGAGTGAAAGGAGGCAAAGAAGGGGGTGTTAAAAACAAAAAACATCACCCGCTGTATAATAATGAATGGCTGAAATCACTTAAAACTTGCTACGCACACAGAAAGGAACAGACAGGAACATGGACAAGGCTGGAGCAAGATGAGAAGGGTGCTGCTGTTGGCATAACCTTAGCTGTTGGCATAACCTTAAATACCAGAGCTCAGGGTGCCCCACAGCATATTGGCGCCCTGGGCCTCGGCCACATTGAAGAGAGAAGACACTTGCCACGGGCTCATCCAATCATGAATAAGGTTACCAGATGGCTCGCTGCCATCAGGTACACATTGTTCCAGTTCGGGGTTTCCTTTCACAATTGAATAATAAATTGCTATCCAATATGTTACTTCAATTGATTCAGAAGACATGAAGCAAGTCTACAACTCACTGAATTATTTGTCTTTAAAGGAAAGTCCAGGACTTCAAAATGCTGTTACAAATGACAGAGAGTTATTCAGTATCCGTAGCCATGTTTCGGGATATGGTGGGAGAGGAATTCGATGCTCGCAGCACAGAAGAGCATCACATTTAGACAGGAGCACCTCTTGACTTGATGCTATTGTCGATCTCGGTATGACCCACAAATGACTAGCGCATGCAGGTGTGTTGAGTGAAGCTGAAGGGAAGTTATGAACATATGAATATGTTCCTGTAAACCTGACCAAGACTCTACCAGGACTTTCCCCCTTTTTTAAGGGTGTTAAAAAAGGCAAGAACTGAAGGAAACAGAGGTGATGTACTTTAAAATTAATTGGCAATAACACCTCGATGGCATGACAGAATCTAAGACCTTGTCCTGTTTGGGTCGCCACTGTCATTTCTTTTCATACACTTTATAGTATAGTACCATATTGCAAGCTTTGGAGGACCTTTCTAACGTTTTCGTTCTTTTCAGAAAGCCAAATGCCAGTATGAGTTAAATTGGCAGAGATGCTGTCTCTGTAACATATGGAAAGTATATATGTATCCAGCATCGTAAACCTCTGAATCAGTGCAGGCTGTTTGAAGACATTCGCCAGTCACTTGCCCTTGCATGATTTTAATGCAGATTTTAATTAATGTTTGTTACTCTCCCAGGTTTAGTTTCACTCCATCTCAATCCCGCTTTGAGGAAATTTGCCAATGCTGGAAGGTTTGGTATTTTTTCAGGTGTCTAGTTAAACAAACCAACTACAGGCCAACTCCTACCCCTGACCACAAACATTTTTCTGATTTCTCCAACTGGTGGGCTGTTGAAAGAAAGAATGTGACAAAGCTACTGCGTAGCCGACATCTTCCCCAGTAAGGCTTCCTACATGGCGAGTGGACGGTTTAAAACTAGAAAGCTCTAGGCTACTTGCCTTGATGCATCAAGTATAATCAGGGCCACTGGAGTTAGGCCACAAGGGAGGGGAAAATTATGGGACAGGGTTGAGTAAATTAAGTGGCAAGAAAAGGCAAATTATGTGGCACATTTTGTGATAGTATTATTACATTATTTTGACATTTTTAAGCTTAACACTCTGGGCATTAGTTGTATCTCAATAGTACTCGTTTAACACCCAAACATAGCGATAAACTACAGAAAGGTGACCAGTCAACCTTTGCAAAGGGCCTTCCGCTGCGCAGCAGCATGTATCGCTGCATTTTTACTAAGTTTTAAATTGTTTGAGGTAGAAACAGCATTTTTGTTTTTGTTAAAATCTGTAATTCAGCTTAAGGAAACAAAGTAAGGAATGCCTGGGAACACATGCAAAGTACTACTATCAAGTCTTAACAGCTACAGCCGGAAGCTTAAAGAGCATGCTTAAGTCAATTTATGGAGAGACAACCAACCCGTGGCAAGGTTATAAAGAAAAAGCGGTGGAAACATTGGGTTTGGCAATTGAAAATTGGCAGGAAGGGTCAATAAACTATCTGGCCATTAAAAATCCAATTAACAAACAATGTTTCCAATTGTCGCGCACAAATGACCTAGCTGAATATGTAACAGGAAGAGGGCCATTTAGGCTGTTAACATCATATACTGGGCATAAAACCCAGCCCTCTCTTAATCAAGCTCTGGGAAGGAAAGCACTCAGAAACATTATATGGGCCAGACTAGTGCCCCTCCAAATCAAAGAATGAAACCCTGGGTGGAAGTCCCTTGTACATAAAATCAGATGCAGACTCTGCAACTATAAACACGAATCTCTACTACACTTGATTTGTTGCTGTCCCGGTATGCTTCCACCCGTCAGATTCTTTAAAAACAAATGTGGCTGAGTAATGGGGTTCGAACAGTAAAAGAAGCTGTTTCAGTACTTTTTTCCTGTACTCTACCATCGGACTTGGCCAGGTTTGGGAAATATATGGCCAAACTTAAAATTAGGCTTATGGAAGAAGAGGGGCCAGGCAAGATGAAATACAATTTGGCTTAATAAGTAAAATGCCTCCAACTTTAGAACTTACATGAAACTTTGCAAAAATGCTGAACTGGCAGTTTCTTGCCGTTTTACCAATGTACATACTTACTTTATTTTTTATTTTATAATGCTTTAATAGTGCTGCATGTAAATCTCTTTTATAATTGTTGCTTCAATTTCCTTTTAAACTGTATGTAAGATGTATTGCAAATGGTTTTAAGTAACTGTGCAATATCCATAAAAATGACTCATCCATTCACCGTTAAAATCTGTAGATTATGAGGTCAATGATGGATTATGTGGCAAATGTGGCAAATCTCAAATTATGCAAAAATCGCAGTGGCTGGGCTAACACATAATTCCAGTTGCCTTGAATAAAATGTAAGGGCAGGCCTGTGCTTAAAATATGTTGATGGTAATCACCTGTGCTCATTTTTGCCACTGGTAGAAGCCCAGAGCATCAACATTCCATTGTTTATTCATAGATATTGCTGTGAACAAAGGCCTCGCAGAGCCTGAGGGATTGCAACCCCCTTGGGCTCCGTGAGGCCTTTATTTTAAAAATAGCCTTAGAGCTCTCAGTAGCAGCTCTTTAAGCTATTAAAGGCCTGCTTCCTTGTTAAAGGCCCTTGCCTTCGGCTCTGGCCTTTAACACTGGAGCGGGCCAATAATGGCCAGTAGAGGCTCCTAGAACGGGCTCTACGGCTATGGAAGACTTTGACATAAATACAGTGAGAGGAACAAAGAAAAAGAAGAAAAAATGAGGAAGAAAAATTACCTTGACAATCAGCAACAACAGCTGCAGGCTTGTAAGAAAAACTTGGGAAACTGCCACTACTACGCGGCCGTTTCAACGCATAACTTAAGCATGCATGCATTACAACGCATGCATGGTTACAACGAATAGCCTTTACCACGCATACCTTTACTACGAGATACGTAGAAAGGCAAAAAAGGGGTCTTGGGGGAGTCTCCCCCCCCCAAAAGCGTGCAAAGAACAGGGGGCTTAGGGGAAGCACCTGTTGAAGTTTCTATGTGGAGGCAATCGGCGTTGTTAGAGGAACCGGAAAGACACTTTAGTTTCGTCTTTAACGACGTGCGACGTCAACACGAAAGAACATTGAGAAGAGAGGATGTGGAGAGGTCAGCGGAATATTAGATTTTAGAAAAAAAAAAGCAGGGGGCCGATTTTAGTTTTAAGGGCAGGGAAGGGGTATTTGTAAGAAGGGTTTAGGGATGAGGGAATAACCTTTACCAAGAGTATGCCCTTACAATGCATGACTTTACAACAAAATTGTTGTAAAAGTATTCGTGGTAAAGGAATATTCGAGGTAAAGGTTAAGCGTGGGAAAGGCATTTGCGGTGTAACGCATGCGTGGTAAAGGAATGCGTTACAACGAAATGCATTGTAACATCATACAAACCGAAAATTTAGGGCCCCTGTATTTATTTTCTTTAAAAAAAACATTGCTGGGGTAAACTTATTTGATTCCCAACCCCAGCATTAGGTACCCTAGCGACAAAAGGACACATGAGCCATCTTATAGTCCATTCATTCTCTTTGGAGCAAGCATTGAGGAAGTCATTACTTATTAGGTCTCGCTTTAGACTGAAAGAATGTCACTGATTGCTTTTGTTGTTTTATAATACCGTAACAAGAGAGTACATGTGGCATGTGTACAAGCTATGAGTGTTATACTTGTTCCAAAAGTGGAATAGAGAACAATGGTTTGCTATTTGTTTAAAGAAGGGGAGATTTCACTTGCATTGAGAGTACTATGTTGTTGCCAACAAATGACAACAACCTTGCTGGGAGTCTGCTTTTTGTTGTTTGGTCAGGGGTTGATTGCACTTGCTGCGAGCGCTGTAACTTCATAAAACAGTAAAGCTGATTTGGCAGTGATATTTGTGAACCGGAAACGGTTTGCAGAGATGATTATGTTAACAGCTTGAGGAATTCACCTTACTTCCAAATTTTACTGCCCATCAAAAAAGTAATATTTACAGAAAAATAAATCCTGCTATATTGGTGGTGGGGGGAACCATGGAAACACAAGGAGATGATGGACAGTGCACTGAAACTTTTCAGACACTCACCCCCAGTCACAGATCTGGGATGAATCTATCATCATTCTTTAGCTCACTTTGCCACCCCAGTTCAGACCAGACCATACGCAAATAATTTTTGACCCTGTGCCTCATGGGAACAGTCCAGCACAAACTGCCAAGCCAGGACTTTCCTGAACCAGAAACAAGCATCCTGGGACCCGTCTGAGGTCTGATTGCTTCAGGGAGGTTATAAGAAGAAACACACTTGATGTTTAAAATTATGCAGGAAGTTAGCTCACCCTAAGTTGAAAAATATAATGTAGATTCTAGTGTCTGATTTATTTAAGTTTTTTATGTTACGTTGGGGTTTTGTAAAATGCTTCATAGCACTGTAAGGCAGTCTCCTAGCATTAGAAATGAGGAATTTAAAGGAGGGAGCTAGAAATAAAAGAACGACAATGCCAACAATCTAATGCCAGGACTAAGGAGATGTTCTAAGAATGGTGAACGAGAGGAATGACTCTGCTTAGCAACCATGAGTAGTAATGTTGTGCTGATTTAGGGCCAGCATTTATTTGGGGAATGAAGGTTAGTTCATTGTCAAAGAAGACTTCGGGGTACAGACTTTTTCCATGGGAGAAGGAGGAGTAACCTGACATGTGAAAGATAGAGTTGGACATTTTTCAGTCCAATGAGCAAAATCTCAAATTTTGACACCATTTACGCAAAGTCCCTTTTGAAACATCTAATGATGTGACAAGCCGTGTGCCATATTCTGAGGGTTCTCTGTTTTTTTCAATCCATCAATCAATAAAATATTTAAGTACAGCGCGGCAATTCACCCATACGCGCCTCGAGGTGCTGTACCTGCAGTCACTGCGTTGGGGTTGTTTTTTCAAATGACCAGGTCCTTAGCTCTCTTCTGAATTGTTTTAGTGACGGCGTGGTCCTAAGGTTCAAGGAGAGGTTGTTCCAAGCCTTGACTGCCAGGTGCGAAAAGGAGCGGCCTCCACTGTTGGTTCGACGGATTTTTTGGGGTGTCTGCAATGGAGAGGGAGGTGGAACAGAGGTGTCTGGATGGTTGTTGGAAGGTTAGGCGGTTGGTTGATGTATGCTGGAACTTTGTTGTGCAGGGCTATGTATGCGTGGTTCAGATTTCTGTTTTGAGACAGATCTGAGTGTCGCCCATGACCAGACTTCTGAGTGTCAGGGATGTGGACGAGCGGTGCCATGTGCCAGTTGAAGAGTGCATGATAAAGCAGACCCTTGGGCTTTCCAGCATGTAATGTTGTTCATGTTTGGGAAATGGGTGATTCAGATCTAAGCATCTGTAGATCGATGTTTATAAGGTCATCCGGCTTCATGGACAATGCAAGTCTTGTAGGATAGTGTCAGCTGAAAGTGGTGGGGCCTAAATACTCTCCTCAAATTTGAGTGTGTGAGTGAGTACAACCACCTTTAGTAGACTTTGGGGTTCTTACTTCTTTGCCCGAGAAAATGTGAAAAAAATGATGCAAATGGTGCATTCGATAGAATAATTTACACAAATATCGGATACAAATTGGAAATTTTCAAGGGGCACTAATAAAAGATTAGGATAATGTTGTGTGTACTGGACGAGGGTGTTGGGCCTTTCCGGTAAAACGTAACACATGTTGGCACTGGGCTTTTAAATGTAATGTCCACAAAGAGCTGGCTAAACTGTTCTATTTATTATCGGTAGTTAAATCTGGTTGAGCATGGCCTATTGTTTATCAATAGGTACATAGTATTTTTCTTCAGTTCATTATTACTTCCAATCCCTTCCACAATGAGTCTCTGCAATATGTTATGGCTGTGATTTTACAAGGAATCGGGAGGAAGGACAAATGACAAATCGTATGACGCACACAGTAACTAACGTTACTGCTCTAATACATGGGCCCAGTGGCAGCTCCTCCGCAATGGCGGAGGAGCGTCTCCCCACTGCTTGGCTCAGAGCCAGTAAATAAAAAATAAAAATAAAACAATGTCATTGTTTTAATTTTCATTTTCCGGCTCTGAGTCAGCTTGTGAAGGGAGTGGCAGGGCATTGGGAGGAGGAGTGTGAGGTGCACTCCACTCCCTAAGTGCGCATATGTGTTTTGGCCAGCTGGCTCAGGCAGATCAAACCACAAATGCACAGAGGTTTTCTCCAGCGAGCTGCATTGTGCAGCCGGGCTGGAGAATCCCCACAGACTCCCTGGACTGAGCAGGGCTTCCTTACTGCCTGCTCAGACAAATCTCCATGTTGCTGTCATGTGAGATCGGCGCAGGGGTTGCAGGGAATACGTGACACGGCCTCAGTGCTTGCTGGGACCAGGAAGGACTATGCTGAGTGCGATGCAGGCGGCAGCTCCAGGTAAGTTTTTATTGTAAATGTATTTTTTATTATAACACCCCGCACGTTCCCCCTCCCGCGCTTCACCGTACCCCCTCCACCCTCCCCACCACCTCTTTATTGTGGCGACTGCATGGGCCTGATTCACAAATGTAAATGCACAGTTTTGTGTTGGATTACTCCTGTTTTGGTATTCACAAACTATTAGTTAATAGTAAGTTTGTGACTGCAGGGACTCTGCAGTCAGGGCGGAGACCTCCACACATAAAAAGATAGACCTGTGTGGAGTTTTCTGCCCCGACTGAGAAGTCTCCACAGTTGCATACTTACTATTATCTTGTAGTTTGTAAGGACCAGATGTACGACCCTACCAATTTGCGAGTTGCAAATTGTGTCATTTTGAGGCTCGCAAATACGAATGTACAACAGTGTCTCAGACGCAGTTTGCAATTCCTAATGGGTTCGCAAATTGCCTGCCTCGTTAATATTCTTGAGACAGTTGCTATTTGCGACTCCATATGAATGGCTAGCACTCCCAGGGATGGTGGCCTACTGGGGTCAGCAGACCACCATGTCTGTAACTGCATTTTAAATAAAGCAGTTTTCTTTTTAGAAGAATAGCCAGCATTTGACCACAAATGCACATAAATACGTCACCAATGGCCCATAGTTATTGTCAAGAACAACCATTATGTCTGCAAGAATTCCCAGAAAACGTTCCTGATAGGCCTTCAAGTCCAATTATCCAACATGCCCCTGCAATGCCCAGAAATATATCATTGATGGACCATCACGTCAGGGCTAGCCGTCATGTAACCAGGAGCGCCCTCAATTGTCATGTACGAGCCATAGGGTTAGGGTTACCAATATGTCCCCTAGCTTGCGCATAATGATAGGTTTGCAGGGCATGTTGCCAGGACTGTCCAGAAATATGTCTCTGTTTACTGTTTTCGTCCACCACTGTGTCAGGGTTAGCCATCAGGCCCCATAATGTCACTGTTTGTAATGCATGGCCCCTGTTAAATACATATAACCTTGTTGCATCCATAAACTAGCAAACACATGCGAACCCCCTTATTCATTCTCACACATGCAAATACAGAACACACCAACAATCCTGAATTATGCAGGAGACTCCTGACTTTTAAAACACAAAAGGGCTTTATTTTAGATTGTTCCTGCTTAAAGTGTACTGGTCTTCAATTTAATTTGGAAAAGAAATGTCCCAATTTTCAAAATCTCCCTTTTGTCTATTGGCAATTGTTGGTATGTATGCATAGACATGCTCACTCATAGGCACACGCAGAACTATTGCAACATGGCTGCTGTCCACCCTCCTCCTCTCCATTGCTTACCTCCCGAATTCAGTGATCCACATGGTCTTTGGCTCTGTGACTCACATCTCAGCAGAGGCCGGCGGTGAGAGGAGCAAGGTGTGGGCCATGAATAGTCTGCAGGCTGGGCATCACGGTGTCAAGATACTGAGTGCCATGAATAGGCCTGGAGGCCAAGCTCCTTCACCCTGAGGCAGCTGCCGGCCATGAGAAAGCAATGGCGAGGCAAAGGGGGATGGGGCCTGCCCCGGGCGGCATGAGTTTTGGGGTGGCGGCTTTACCCCCCTCAATTGTGGCCACGCAGGAATCGCCAGCACCCCCGCTCTTATCTGTGGCCGTCGCGAGGCAGCAAATGCTGGAAATGGTAACACACCCCGCCCCTACATGCAGCCGCCACTGTGCAGCAAACGCAGGGGACGCCACAGGGTCTGCAAAAGGTTTAGCTACACCACTATGAGCTGCCTGGCACGGGGAGGGTGTAGACCAAGTACGTGTACAGAGTGGGCCAGCCTACGGGGTGAAGCAGGGAGTGGAAGCAGGCCCGGAAGAGGACAGGGGCTGACACGCCTGGGGTTTCAAAACATCCACACCTTGTATGAAGGGAGAAGGTAGGGGCATCACACAAGCCCCCACAGCCCTTGGAGTGCAGGTGGTGTCCTACCCCTTCAGGTGCCACAGCCCTTCTGGGCACCCCAATCATCCCAATGTCAATGAATTCTATGGGATTTTATGGAGACTCGGGCCCCCTTCACGTTCTGTGCATTGGGGCCATCATCTTCGTTTTAAACCACTGAGGGCAGTCTGAGACCAAAGCATAGGGAAGGATAGAGAAGAGAGTCCATTCCTGACTCCACCGTTCGGCACTGCCGGGAGCATAACCTTGTCTCCTGCTTTGGTCAATCCCACACAGCCACTAGAAGAAGGCTGGGAGTGAAGTACAGCTTTGGGGCTCAGGTTGACTGGCCTAAGATGTACCCGATGTGATTCCCACACGTGCACAATAGGCCTTCTCTGCATCAATGTTGAAGGGCCATGCCACTCATAAGCAGCAGGGTCGGACAGCCCATTAGTGTTGAGTAAACAATTCAACGAGTCATTGCAATGCTTACTCCCACTTATTGACTGTCAAAAAGTGGCAGTCAGAAGCTGATCTCACAGGAAAAATCCAGTCTTGTGTACTCAGGTTCAGCCTTCATGTTCTCAAGTACAGCCGTCGTATGCCAGTTGAAGCCTCCTGTGCCCAGGTACAGCCATCATATTCTCAGGTACAGCAATCATGCTCAGGTAGAGTCCTTTATATGGCAAGTTTATGCATCAGATGGTGATGTGCAACTGCACGTTCCCAGTTTAAGCCTTCATATATCAGGTGAAGCCCTATATTCCATCACATGGTCAGTTGTTGTCTTGATATGCCCTGGTACAAACTTGCCCATGTGCAGCCTCACAAGCCATGATAAAATGTCACATTTACTTGTAGAGCATTTCCATGCTTACCTGCTGCGTCTTGGGGGTCGGAGGAATGCAGGATGAAAAATCAGATGAAGAATGTGATGGTTTTGGTTTTGTGTTGGAGGGGCCTCTCTGGAGTTTATGCTACCTCTGGTATGGGATTTAATAGTGGTTGCAATCTGGCAGCCAATTCCAAGGAAAGAGGCATGGGTCCTGCTCCTTCAAGGTCATACATTCCAGCTGGGGTTCTTTCTGTTCATGTCATGATAGCCTCAGACAAAAATATCCACAAATGTTTCCCTTCACATTGGAGAAAAGCTACCTGTGTGTTTGAGATATTAGTGTTTTTGGTCACTCAAGACAGACCCTCGCTTTGGGGAAGAATGATGATGGGTCTGCAGGTCGGCCATGCTACCAATTTATGGCTGACTGATGGCTCACCAGCCATATATGTAACATGTATTTACTTCCATTGGTTTGTTATTATGTCATTTACATTATTGCTTCACCAACTACAACATACAGCCCATGTCACCCTCTGTCTAACTTCACTGTGAATTATGGCAGTATATCCTTTTCACAAGAAGCACATTCAAACACCAGTTAGCTCCTTGAAGTGCCAGGGAGTACTGTGGCAAGGTGTGTATTTTGAGACAAAGTCTTTTGTTGCATTTAGCCAATTTTTGTTAGGTTACTGAACACCTGGTAGTTTCCCCAACAATATTTTGGGAACACTATGACAAAATAAAAAAAGCAATGAGAGTGCCTAATTAGCTTGTATTGATTCCTCCTGTCTGGGGGGGACCTGTTTTGGAGGGAAAAAAGCATCAACACAGCACGCCAATCAGAGCTGGTCTGGCAGAACCTATCTAAAGAACTCCTAAACTTCGCACTCAACAACATTTACCTGTCTGTAAATAAATGGTGCATATCTTTTAGAATATAGCAGAATTAGGAAAGCATAAATTAAGCAAATATTTTTGTCATTTTGAAGTGTGGTGGAAAATATATTTAAAAAGATCAAAACAAATCAACACACTGGACAATGACGTTTCCACACATTATTTTTTATGTGCTATATACTTACACGGTACAAAGCTATGTCTCTGCAAATGTAACGGTCATTTCAATTGAAAATGCGTTGTATGTAATGGCAGTGCGCCAATACACCATGCATACTCTGCACTACGTCACTCCACTCTATGCCACGCTACTCCACTCTATGCCCCTCCACTCAACCAAAGTCTACACACCAATCCACTCTATGCCACTCTACTCCATGACACTCTCCACCACTCCACACCTCTCCACTCTACGACACATTACTCTACACCACTCTACCTCACTCTATGCCACTCTACTCTACTCCTCTAAATTGAGCCCTACATTGCTCTATTCCATTCTATGCCAGTGTACTCCACTCCATTCTATGCCACTCCACTCCACACGATTCCACTGTATGACACTCAACTCTACTCCACTTTATGATACTCCAGTCTACGACACTCTACTCCACTATACTCTATGACACTCTACTCCACATCTATCCATTCTACCCATTCTATGCCACTCTAATCCACTCTATGACACTTCACTCTGGAACATTTCACTCTACGACACTCCACTATGTTCCACTCCATGGCACTCTATGACACTGTACTCCACTTTATGCCATTTCACTCACTGCCATTCTATGCCACTCCACTCTATGTCACTCTACACCACTCTACACCACTTCGCTGTAGGCTACTGTACTAAAATCTATGCCACTCCACTCTACGCTATGCCACTCTATGCTACTTTAGGACTCTCATTGCCATTCTGTGCCACTCCACTCTACTACACTCTATGCCACTTTACTCTACTCTATGACACTCCATGCTATGCCACTCCACCACATTCCCCTCTACTCCACTCCAGTCTACTGGATTCCACTCTATGCCACTCCACTCTATGACCCTTTACTCCACTCTATGGCTCTTTACTCCACACTACGCTACACCACTTCACATCTTCCAACTCTACACCTCTCCAATCTACGCCACTCCACTACCACGCTTTAATCCACTCTGTGCCACTCTACAACATCTACACCACTCCGGTCCATGTCACTCTACTCCACTCTACACCACTTCACTCTATGCCATTCTTTCCACTTTACACCCCTCTACTCCACTCTACATCAGTCTACTCACTCTACATCTTGCAACTCTACACCTCACCAATCTAGGTCACTCTACTCTATGACTCTACTCCACTCCACAATACTCCACTCTATCACATCTACTCCACTCTGTGCTACTCTACGCCCTCCACTCTACATCTATGCCACTCCACTCCATGTCACTCTACTCTACTTTACACCACTCCACTCTACGCCACTCTATTCTACTCTGCGCCACTGTACTTCACTCTATGTCAGTCTACTCACTTCACTGTAGGCCACTCCACTTTATACAACTCCACTTTACACCACTCCACTCCTGATACTGCACTCTAATCCATTCTATACCAATTCTCTATGTGACACTCTATTACAGGCTGCTCCACTCTGTCATTCTGTGTCGCTCTAGGCCACTCTACTCCACTCTACGACACTCCACTCTGCAACACTCCACTCTACTCCACGACACTGTATGATATTCTACTCCACTCTATGATACTCAACTCTACACCACTCAATACCACTCCACTCTACAGCACTCTATTCCATAACACTCCATTCTACTCTACTCTACCACACTCCAAATCTAATTCACCCTATGCCAATTCACTTTAAGCCACTCTACTCAACATCACTCTACTCTATGTAACTCTACTCTACTCCATTCTACGACCCTCCACTCTACACCACTCTATGCCAGTTTATTCTGCGCCACTCTCCTCTATACAACTCTATGCCACTCTATACCACTCCACTCTACTACACTCCAGACCGCTTCACTCTACTCTGCAACACTCCACATTATGCTACTCCACTCTTTATGACACTCTATGCCACTCTACGCCACTCAACTTTAGTACACTCCATGGCACTTTACTCCACTCTACAAAACTCCATGCTACACCACTCCACTCTTCTTTCCCCTACTCAGTCCCATACGTCCACACTCCACTAAATGCCATTCTACCCCCTCTACACCCTTCTGCTCCACTTCACTCTATGCCGCTCCATTCTACGACACTCTACTATATGACACTTCACTTTACTCCACCATATGACACTCCAGTATAAGCCACTGTACAACACTCTCCTCCACTCTATACTACTTCTACTCCATGACACTTAACTTCATGACATGACACTTCGCTCTACTCCACGACACTCCTTTCTACTGCACACTCTTCTCTACTCTATAACACTCCACTATATGACACTCCACTCTACTTCACTCCACTCTACAACTTTACACTCCAGTCTATGACACTCTACTCCACTCTATCCCAGCCTACTGTACAACACTCTACACCACACCATTCTATGCAACTTAACTTTAGGCCACACCACTCCACTCTACACCACTGCACTCTACTCTACCCTTTACTCCACAAAAGTGCTGTTCCAATCTAGGAAACTCAGATCCACTTAATGCCTCCCTCTCCGCAATGGCCCTCTTATTCAATGTCACTCTATGCCCCTCTACTCTAAGCCACTCCACCCCACCTAAGGCCTCTCCACTTTATGCCCTTCAATTCTTTGCCATTCTACGCCACTCACAACACTCTAGGCCACTCTACTCTGCGCCACTCTACTCTATTTTATGCCACAATACTCTGCGCCACTCTATACCATTCCACACCACTCTATGCCACTACACTCCATGTCACTCTATGCCACTTTACTCTACTCCACTCTACGTTACTCTACTCACCTGTACTCCACTCTATGCCACACTATTCCACTCTATACCACTTTACTCCACTCTGCGCCACTTTACTCTAATCTATGCCACTTTACTCCACTCTGTGCCACTTCATTGTATGCCACCCCACTCCACTGTATTCTATGCCATGACACTCCACTCTACGATACTCCACTCTACCACACTGTAGTCCACTCAACTCTATAAAACTCCAGTCTATAACACTCTACGCTACACCACTCTATGTCACTTCACGTCACTCCAGTCTCCTCTGTGACACAGTACACTTCTCTACTCCGTTACTTCATTCTACATCACTCCATTCTGCACCACTCTATGCCATCCCACTCTATGCCACTCCTCTCTACGACACTCTACTCCACTCTACTCCCCTCCACTTTACTCTACTCCACTCTATTCCACTCTACACCACAACATTCCACTCTACTCCACAACACTCCACTCTACTCTACTCTACTCTACGATACTCCACTCCATGAAAATTCACTCTACGCCACTCCGCCACCCTCTAATGATCGCAATGCCACTCCAGACCACTCGATGACACTCTAAACCAGTCCATTCTAAAACACTCCACTTTACAACACTTCACTCCACAACCCTCCACTCCACACTCCGCCACTCCGCATGACTCTGAGCCACTCCACTCTACTCAGTGGCACTCTGCTCTATATCACTAACTTTTAGCTATGCTGAACAACAGCCACACTAAAGTACCACATGGCTAAAATACATTGGCAAAGCCTGTAGCTCTTGCGAGACCTATTGGCTTTGCCAGTGCTTGTTCTCTTGTTTCGTTACTGCCTTTTGGTTCTGTCTGGCCCATTTTTGTGTTCTTTGTTAGTCACTGCATTAACTTCTGACTGAGAACTAAAGTTGTTTTCTATCACTCCTGTAAACGGACAGTGATAGGATAACTCATGATACAACCAATGACTAGGATTCCATTTTGAATGCCTACAGTTCTCCATTACCTTACATTCTTCTGCAGGGTTATAACCCTGCACTAAATCTATACCTTTCACAATGTCTTCCTCCTCCACTACTTTCCACCTCATTGCTATGATCTGTTCTTAACTGCAGACTCAGGGGCGCTCATAAGGTGGAGCCTATGCTATGGGAACCATAGGAAGCCTGTTGGCTTGTCTATCATTTGTGTGTACTACTCGATGGCGACAAACACCCCATAAATAAACTTTGCATCTGCTCACAGTTCAGTTTAGGCATTTTTGCTCAGACCAAAGAATTTAATAATCATCCTCCGAATAGCATTTAAAAACCCATATTTTTTTTAACATATTTCATTTGTCAAATTGCGCATACATCGCAGGGCTCTGACATCAAATGCATAACAAAAACATACAAAATCATATAAACCCCCCCCCCTCCCTCCCTCCCTCCCCCCTCCCCTGAAATCGTATAAAGTGCTAAAAACACATTTTTAAACCATTTAACAAATCTTCTGCTGGAAGTCGGTTGTGCAAACTGTAGGTTACAAACTAGAATCCCTTCTTTTTTGTCATCGTTATCGCTTCCTCCTTTAAATTGTGTCCCTCATCCCTCCTCCCTCCTCTCTACGCCCTCTTCCTGTCCACAGTCTGTAATCCATTGTGGTGGCGTTGCCTTTGCAGAGCTTGATTTTCAGACTTTAATCTTAGGTTGGGCCTCGGGCCCACGGGCGCTTCCAGACCAAGACTAATTATGTACAAACTGTTTGTTTTTCATCTCCCTTCCTGTGCCTGTGTCTGTCCCTATCCCGAGGCCTCTTCTTCGGGACTGGTCAGGGAACACAAAACAGCCCTGGAAAAAATCTCGAACTCTCTTTCCGTCCATCCTCTCTCTCATCCCTCTTTTCTTTTTCTACCACTCTGACCGCTTTTATTGTATTTCCGAAGTGTGGTGGTAACAAATATTTGAATACTATTAAAGCACATCAATACACTAACAGCTAGATTCATCAAAGACCAGTTTTGCGAGTCTTTAATAGCGATTCATAAGTAATCGCTATTAAGGACTTGCAAAACGGGATTCATGTAGGAATTGCAAAAAATATTGCGATGCCTACATCTTCCTTATTTGCGATTAGCAAATTGCTAATCGCAAATAAGGAATAACTCCCCATTCATTCCTATGGGCCTAAAGGCCCAATCGGAATGAATGGGGAGTATTCCTTATTTGCGATTAGCAATTAGCTAATCGCAAATAAGATAGCGATTTCAAGGGTGCCCGGGGTGTCCAAAGGACACCCTGTAGCACCCCTGAAATGCAAATTTACATAGGTGTTGCGGACACACATGTCCAAAGGACATGTGTGTGTGTAACATGCAACAGAGACAAATGGACTAAAGTGCTTTTTTCTATTTTCTCGCTATTTACCACAAAGTCAGACTTCGTGGTAAATAGCGACCAAATATTGCGAATTCGCAATTTCAAATTGGTTAATGAATTGCATTTAAGGAATCTCAAATAGAGATTCCTTAAATCCAATTCCTCGCAAATAGGCGATTTCGCAAACAGCGATTTTTGCATTTGGGATGATGAATCCCAAATGCAAAAATTGCACTCGCAAAGGGCCAGATTCTCAGAATCTGGCCCTTTGCGAGCGCAATTTAGCTTGATGAATCTGGCTGTAAGTGATGCCATTTCCACACCTTATCAATTGTGTGCAGTAAAACTGCAGGTCTGTGCAAATGTAAAGGTCATTTCATGCATACACCATTCCCCTCTACAAACCTCAACTCCATTCTATGCCCCTCCAATCTATGCCACATAACTCCATTCTACAACACTCCACTCCACCCTACAACATGCAACTGCACTTTACAACATGCCACTCGATTCCCCGTAACTTCCCAACTCTCCACTCCACTCCCCTCCACTCTAAGACACTCTACGCCACATCACACCACTTCACTGTATGCCACTTCACTCCATATCGCACCACGTACCCCACTCCACTCCAATCTGTCCCACCCCAATCTACCCCACTTCACTTCCATTTACCCCACTCCAATCTAACCCATGCTACCCCAATCACCCCACTCCAACCCACATAATCCGCCCACTCCACTCCAACCCACCCAATCCACCATACTCCAACCTACTCCACCCCACTCTGATCTACCCCACTCCACCCCAATCTACCCCATTCCACTCAATCTACCCCAATCTACCCACACCACTCTAGCCCAATCTACCCTAGTCCACTCCAATCTATCCCATTATACCCACCCCATGAAAATATACCCCAATCCAATCCACCCCACTCCACACCAGTCTCCCCCACTCCACTACAATCTACACCATCGACCCCACTACACTTCAATCTAAGTCCACTCAAGTCTTCCCCACTACACTCCATTCTATCCCACTCCACACCAATCTACCCTGCTCCACTTATTCTAACCCACTCTATCCACTCTACTGCAATCTACCCCACTCCACTCTACTGCAATCTACCCCACTCCAATCTACCCACACTGCTCCAATCAACCCCAGTCGACTCCAATCCACTCCAATCTATCCCACTCCAATGTATCCCACTCACCTCATTCCACCCCATTCTACTGCACTCACTTCAATGTACCCCAATCTGCCAGACTTCATTCCAATCTACCCGACTCCACTCCAATGTTCTCCACTCCACCTCAATCTACCCCACTTCACCCCACTCCATCCAAACTACCTCACTCTACTGCAACATACCCTACTCCACTCCAATCTATCACACTCCGCTCCAAACTACTCCACTCCCCTCTACCCCACTCTACTTTAATCTACCACAATCTACCCCACTCCACTGTAGAATACCCCACTCCACTCCAATTTCCACTCCATTCTATCCCACTCCACGTCTATCTACCCCACTCCACTTCAATCTACCCAACTCCACTTCTTTCCAATCTACTTCACACAATCTACTCCACTCTAATCTGGGGCAACACAACGAAACGAGCGTTGGTGTTACTCGTGTGGTGGCAGCTGGATTATTTCTACCCCTACCTCCACTGTGTCATCCGAGCATTTTGTGGCTGTTATGCACAAATTTTAATTCCATGTTGTTTTGTGAAATTGTGTGAATGATGTATGAGTCATTATGAAGAATTTTGGGAATACATGATGTATGAGTGTGTTGTTTGAATCAGGTGGGTGGGACTGGATCTTTTGAATTTTGCCTTATTTAATTATAATGTGCTCTGATATTTATCATGTGTATTTATAAACTGTTGAAATTACTCTGCAAAAATTAATAAAATTGCTATAAATTTAGTAAAAATTGATGTGATTATTAACCTCTGTTCTTGATCTGCTCCAGAGATCGTGGATATATCTTAGGACCCTTTTCTAGGGCCTGGTTCTGAAATTACAGGCCAGGCAGTTACCTGTGTTTTTGGTGGTTGTCTTGTCCGTCAGGGAGAGAATACGTTGGGTGTGATCGGTGTAGGAGATGACAGTGATGTCTTGTGAATCGGATGATGTGGGTGAGCGGTTTCATGTATATGTTGAAAACGTGCGACTGAGGAATGATCCCCGTTGGTCTCCGCATATCAGTCACTTGGTCCCTGATGAGAAGGGTAGCAGCTTGACCCTTTGGTTTCTTCCTGTGAGGAAAGAACAGATTAATTGGAGAGCATATCCTTGTATGACAATCTTGTAGAGATTACTCATGAGAGCTTCGTAGGAGACTGTGTTGAAGGCTGCGGAGAGGTCAAGCAGAATGAGGACTGCTGCTTCTCCTTGGTCCAGGATGATTCGAATGTCCTCGGTTGCTGCAATGAGTACTGTTTCCGTGCTCTGGTTCTTTCTGAATCCTGATTGAGTGTTGTTTAGAAGATGGCGAAGTTCGAGATGGGATGTGAGTTGCTTGTTGGTGGCCTTCTCAATCACTTTGACTGGATAGGGTAGCAGAGGCATGGGTCAGAAGTTGCTCAATTGATTTGGGTAGACTGTGGGGAGCCTGGGGATTTCGGAAAGTTTCTATTGATCCAGAAAAGTGGCGCGCGTGATGGAGACGTTAATGATATGGGTCAGGGTGGTGCTGATTGATGAAGTTCTAAGGTAGTAGATGTAGTGGGGACATGGGTCCATTAGAGCCCCTGAGTGGATGGTCCGCATGATTGCCATGGTTTTGTTTTTGGTGAGGGTAGTCCATTTGGTCAGGTGACTGTCTTGATTGGTGATGGATAGGTTAGCAATGAGTTCTCTAGGGTTGGGTTGGTATGCAAAGTTGTTGTAAATGGTTGTGATTTTGCTATGAAAAAACAAAGTTGGCTAGGTTGTTTCAGAGTTGTTGGGGGGCAGCAATGTGGCTAAGGGCAAGTGAAATTCTAACAATCGAAACAATCTCTTTGCAGCTGTTGAAGCTTCCTTCAATGTGGTCCACTAGTGCTTGATGTCTCTTATTTGCTGGTGATAGTGTCTTAGGGAAATCCTGTAGGCAATTCTGTCTGCAGTGACATGGCTGGCTTTGCAGGTGTAATGATTGCAATGTTTGGTGCATAAATATGCATGGTTAGTGAAGTTTTTCCCAGAATGTCAGTAGCGCACCCTCTGGGAGTATCCTGAGGCACGAAATGTCAGCCACGTGAGGTATATTGAGTTGGAAGAGGATGATGGAGTCCACATGAGTGGATGGGGTCCATGTGAGTGGTGTGGTGGAGTTGTGTTTGATGCTGTCACTTGTGGGGAAGATGGGGCCCAGTGTGTGTCCTGTGGTGTGTGCTGGTTCTGGGACAAGCTGGGCAAGTCCAATGTTGCTCAAGCTTTCGAGGAGTGCAGTGGAGCAGAGGTCGTTTTGATCTTCCAGGTGAATGTTGAGGTCACCGAGAAGAATGTAAGCTCTGGAGTTGATGTTAAGCAGAGTGAGGATGTTTGTAAGGATGTTGGTAAAAGTGGCTCGTGGTACAGGTAGTTGGTAAGCGAGGGTTCCTTTCAGGATCAAGTCTTCAGAGATTTGCAGCTTGAAGTGTAGGTGTTCCATGAATGGGGTGGCATTCTCTTTGAATGTTCTGCATTTGTCAGATTCCTTGCAGACTATAGCGAGTTCTCCTCCTGGCTTGTGGAGCCGGACCTGTTGCTGGAGCTTGTAGCCCTCTCACATTGCTGTGGCGATGTCGGAAGCCAATGAGGGGTTGAGCCAGGTCTCTTTGGCAAAAGAGGATGTCGGTGCGTCGCTATTCAGCAGCTCCCATTTTTCAGTTGTGTGTTTGCTGAGTGATTGTGTGTTGAAAAGTATGTGTGCGAATGGGTGTTAATGTGCAGGCTTGCTGTGCTGTAAAGTGAGAGTGTAGGCATGGTGGGTGCTTGTGTGCAGTGTTTGTTTGGCTCAAGTTATGCAGGCATTAGTCTTTGCATGGGGGTGTGTGGGTGGCTGGTGGAGAACAGGCAGTGGTTGCAGGTGAAAGATCCAACTGTGGTGTGAAGTGCGGCACAACAGCAGTTGGTGTAGCGGTGTTCATGCTCTAGTGACCTAGGGAGTGCTGTGGCGTATCGCTGGGTGGTGGTCAGGCCAGGATCCTGTTGCTGTACGTGGTCCAGGCATATTCAGGCACACACAGGCTCATCTTTTGTGCACTAGCAGAGCTCCTGCTCACTCGTCCATGGTGCATCCGTGTTGCAGCTGCCATTGTCAAGGTCCTGGGAGGTGGGCGGAGTGCAGGGTGTCATGTCATTTCTGTGCTGATTGGTGATGGGATATGTCTCCTTAAATATTGCTCTCCTTCTTCCCTAGTTCATCCCAAATCTCCATTCTACAACTATCCTCTCATCTGCTGCTGTTTCTATCTAGACTCTCTTTATATCTCTCAATCCTCTCTACTGCTCTTTCTTGCTGCTCTACTTCCTTCCCGTCTCATTAGTAATTGACGGCACCACGGATGCAGACACTTTTCAACATTAACACCGGCAGGAGCATCTCACCTTCTCACATAAACCAATGAGAGCGAAATGTGGGTTACTAGATATAGGTTGGAATGTGATTGGCCAGGGCTGTCTGTGGTGTATCGATTACAGTGCTGGGTTTCGCGTTTGTCTATTAATGTGTAAGTAGTCATCAGAAATAACCTAGTCACGAAAATCAGATTCACTTTTATACATTTGCGCAGTGACCTTCAAACATTTTAATGCCTCCCCCCTCTTGTGCAAAAAAAAATCATTGGTTCCCCTAAGGATGGCATACATCTTTTTTCATATTCTTTAGGAAGCAGCTATATTCAGATGTCACGTTTAACCCCTTGCTGCACGCGTCGTCCGTCTCAAGCCCTACCTGGCTAGTGCTGCGCATGTCTGTTGGCCGACACGGCCCCGCCCACTCTTCAGAACTCCCGCACCGTGGCGGAATTTGCACCGCAGTTAAGGAGTTCAAAATGTAGTCAAATACACGACTGCCAATGTGTTATTGACAGCCTGGATTTCGTAAAAATGTAAAAGCATACAGAGTGTGATCTTTTATCAGAAACGAGGCAGCGACTTTCGAGTTATCTCCAGCCTCCACATTGACACAGACTTCTAGCAAAAAGCGACAAAAAACAATAATGATGGCTCATTAGAGAGTGGTTCATTCATTCATTCTCTAAAAACACAGCACTATTTTAAGCATTATATTTGTCTCTATTACCTAGGACCTCTACTGAACAGTTGCATAGGGTCTCTGTAGTACACCTGTGATCAATTCTGTCTCATCAGGCCTAGCACTGAGACTAGACCTGAGGCTAGCATAACGATGAGAAATATCTTTATTTCTCCTCATTATTTTCTCTTTGACTGTGTGCTGCTTACTGCAGCACACATATGAAGAAGAAATATCCTCAAAGCATAGTTTTTGTGCATGAAGATATCCCGTTGTGCACAAAAACTAGCCTGAGCACAACATGGGGACCCCTGCCAAATGGGCAAGAGTGCCTGCATTGGTGCTAGGCAGCAACAAGAGCACCAGTCCTAGGAGAGAGCAGAACAGCGGCATCAGTTTTAAAATATGCTGCCACTCTTCTCTCTCTCTCTTTCACAGTGCAGCGCCGCACCTTCACTTGCTGTGCTGCGTTGCATTAAATACTGTAAATTCAAATTTTTATGTTTGCAATGATTGACTTATTCGGCTTGTAACTTACCTTGACTCACATTCAGAGATGACTGCCTGTTGTGGGAGATGTCAATAGTTCAATTTCGTCCTGGAAATGTTACCCAAGCTTTAATACTTTTCATTAAATTAAAAAAAAATGATTGAATTAAATATATTTCCCAGTTTGGAGGGAATGTTGAGTGAGCATATACATTAGTCAAAAGTTTGAGTATGATTCCATTTCTACTTCCATTGTCTACAGAAGGGATTCACCTCTAAAATAGTCTTTGGCGTTTTTCCACCTAATCCATGAAGCACTGCAGATTTAAACTAAGGTTAATGCGCATTCAAGCAAACCTCTCAGCCTAGACTAATCTAAACCAGACATTCTTTTATAGCAAAACAGCCTGAAGGTGTATAAAGTTTACATAAACAAACATTATTTTGCGCTCTTTTTTCTGACAGCTTTAGACAATTGATTGTATTTTTTAATTTCAAATTTGTTTTATTGGTTTTAAGAGCGAAAGAAGGCATTTCAATACAGCAATTAAGAAGCAGGCATATATAGCGAGTGAGACAGACAGGCACGTCTTCTCTAAATGTCATGAAGGAAGCAAAAACAATATGCCAACACAGATATGTAGAGCCAGTGCTGCAACTAAGGTGCCATGTAAAAAGGGTCAACCGACCAGAAAAAGAAAAGGAACCAAACCCCCCTCCCTCTTCCCAACATCCCTTCCCTCCCTCCACCCCGACCAGTATGCCTTCTACTCGGGACCTTTGGTATGACGCGGTTAGAGCCGTATGCTGCAGGGTATTCGAGCTTATGGGGGATCCTGTGGTGGCCCTGTGAGCCGTAGGATGCGAAGATATTTTGGGCAAGTGATTTCATGAATTTCTTTGGACAGAAGGGATAAAAGCGGCTGCCAGGTTTTCTGGAAGGAGACTGTGGTGTGTGTCAGTGTGGCTTGGATATGCTCCATGCCTAGCGTGAACCATAATTTATGCAGCCATCCAGTGTGAGTAGGGGTGGTGGTTGATCCCCAGAGTGACAGGATATGTTGTGACGCTGCTTGCATGGCAATGCCCATCTGTTTGCCGCGCGGGGATCTCAAGGGAAATGTAAGCGCATTGGGTAGTCCTAAGATGGCATACGCGGGGAAGCCTGGAATTTCAGTTTGAAAGGTGGAGTCGATATCATCTTGGACCGCCTTCCAATAATCTTGGATTGCGCGGCAATCCCACAGGAGGTGGGTAAAAGCGCCCTTCTCGCCGCAGCCCCTCCAACACAACCCGCTTCGAAGTGGATTGCCTCGATTGAGCTGACCGGGGTATGGTGCCAGTATATGGCCAATTTCACTGCTGCTTCTCTGGCATTAGTGTTACGAGTGGTGTGTGCCGCTCTGTAGTATATAAACCCCATTCCTTGGGTGACAATGCCCTGCCGAGTTCCGATTCCCAACGCCTCTGCCCCGCCGTTTTACCTGGGCCGACCGCGGGTGATAGCATCTTGTAAAGGTCCGAGATAAGGTGCCGGTCCGAATCTTTCATTATCAGCCACTTCTCGAATGTTGTCAGTTGCCGACTTACTAGGGGAGCGCATTATGGACTTGAAAGCCAGTGGCGGAGTTGGAAGTACTGGAACATATGAGGTTTGGTCACCCCATAGTCCTGTACAATATCGTTGAGGGGGAGAAAGCCCTCCAAGTCAAAGAAATAGCCAGCAGAGCGGCAGTCCGTTCCACGCCACTGTGGAAAGGCACGAGGGTCGTTGCCCGGTGGGAATTCCGGATTATCTAGGATCGGAGTGAGTGGGGAGGGGAAAGTTGTTAAGCCTCTCTTGACCGCCACCGTGTCCCAAGTTTTCATAATGGTGCGCGTGATGGGGGACCGAATAAGATATCGCAGTCTGTGTTGGCGAGCGAGGAATGGTATCTTCCATAGTGATGTTTGGGCCATCCCTCTGTCCTGGAACAACCACCTCTTCTCGTATTCTGTCCTATACCATTCCACCAAGTAGCGGAGTTGTGAGGCCTGGTAATATTTCAGGAGGTTAGGGACTCCGAGACCACCCTCATCTACAGCTCTGTGCGCTATTTGTTTATGCAGGCGCGCGCGTTTCTTTTCCCAGATGAACTGGTGGAGGGCGGCTTGTAAGTCCGGCAATGCACCAGGTGGCGGTGGGATCAGGAGAGTCTGGAAGACATACAGAATCTTAGGTAAGGCTGACATTTTCACTGCCACTATGCGGCCCAATAAGAAGAGGGGTTGTTTCGACCAGTGTGCAAGATCGGCTCGAATCTGGGAGGTGAGTGTTTTATAGTTAAGGGACGCTGTCGCGTCAGTGGTGGAGGTGAGAGTGATTCCCAAATAAGGGAGCTGTGCAGACGTGTGTAAATCGCAGCCGAAGTCAGATGCCGGAGTGCGAGGGTGTATAGGAAACAATGTCCCACTAGGTATCAGTAACAGAGACAGTTTGAAAATTGCATACAATACGTATTACAGAAAAGGAACACAAGAAGTCTCAGTACATTTGTAAAAAGGTTATTAATCACCAATTTTCATGGAAATGGGAAGCACAGTTGAAAAGCAGCACTATACATGAAGGACAGTCATGGAGCAACCCAAATGGCACTTGGTGACAAGGTGATAACAAAGTGAAAGTGACGACGCAAGTGAACGTGGCGAACAGCGTGGTCGGCGCAAAGTGATAAAAGAGCAATCAAACATAGGCTTCACATTGAGTCTACAGAATTAAAATGTTCAAATTTGGCACAGTTATGAGCCTATTGATAGTGCGCCGTGAAATCGCGCTGCGTTTGTCGACGGCGTTTCGATCCTCTACGATTTGGGATCCTCTTCAGGACAGGGTTGACGTTGATTTGGAATGCTGCATGGAAAAACAATTGAGTTCAGGAGATCGGGCATGGAAGAACGGTGTGTTGGACAGGCCACATGACGGGCCGCTCTCCCCCGGCTCGACCAAGCCCGAGCCAGTCATACAAGCACCACACACCACCATTGCACGTCCTACGTCCCCTCAGGGACACCTGCCCTCGAGCATGATAACCTCGTGGGTCCGATCCACGGCCGACCCACGCGCCCAGCCCGGGCCGCCATCTTGGACACTTCGCCACGAGGCCGCCTGGCCCCCGATCGACCTCAACCCTGGGCCTAGCCCGGCCTCAGACATTCCGGCACCACCCTCCACCCAGGAGGCGAGCGAGCTACTTGGCCAGTCAATGGGAGAAAGAGGTGTCGATGGTTCTCCCCCGGCCAGTGCCGCTCGCCCATCGCCTCCCCGGGCGCTGGCTCCACCCCCCTGCTGGGTGTCTGGACTCCCTCATCCCGGACCTCCCGACCTCCAAGTGCGAGGGTCCGGACATCAAAGCACGCCAGCCCTATAACTGGGGCAGCTCCAGAACAGGAAGGCAGTTGTATCTTGGAGTCGAGAGACGAAAGAAGAACTCATCCTGGACGGACTACTGGCGCTGCCGTAGCTCTGTCCTGTGCACCATCATCCTGCCTGTTGGCGCTGCCACAGCCGTCGTAACCTTCATCCTTCACCGTCGTCCGGATCTGCTGGCGAGGCCGCGGACCGTTGTAACTGTCATCTGCATCGGGACCTGCTTGGCTTCTCCACGGCCCGTCGACCATCCTTCATCCATATCGGGACCTGCTTGGCTTCTCCACGGCCCGCCGACCACCCTTCATCCATCTCGGGACCTGCTTGGCTCCTCCACGGCCCGATCAGCAACCACGCCGAGCTCGAGGATTGAGAGCTATTGAACTCATTGGTAACTAAGACTGTCCCGCTACCCTTTTCCTCAACCAGAGATCAGAACCGAGGGGACCCCTGAGTCCAGACCTCCTTGTATTATATCAACGTAACCTAAGAAGTGCATATAAAGTCTCGTTAACCTTCAATCTTGTGTGGTGTCCGTCTGTGGGGGGGAAGTTACTTATCTGTACAGTCGTTGGAGACGGCTCTCCCTGGAGACCTCTCCCCGTAATCTCGGCCGACCCTCCCGGTCCGTCTAACATTGGTGGCCAGCGGCGCGATCCGAATCACCGCATAACGTACAGAGAGTAGCTCACCCCACAACGAACAACAATGTCGACTAAAGAGAGCGGATCAACTGAGAAGTTCCAAATGGAAAAGCTAGAGGAATACAGCCATCGTGAACTAAAGCAGTTCTGCATCGAACTAGGTATCGCTACCACCGGACTAAGTACCAAGGACGATTTTAAGCATGCCCTAGAATCTTGGGCAGAGACCGGGGATGTCGAAGCCCCGGAGCAAAGCACCGCGAAAAAAACCAACACGGCCCCTGAAGAGCAAAGAACGGGTCTCTCGCAAGACGAGATCCAAGAAAGAGAAAAAGCCCGACTACACGAACTTGAAATGGCCCGACTCAAGATGGACATAGAACTCAAATTGGCCGAGCAAAAAATAAACTTAGAGCACCTTCGCCTCCGAGAAGAAAGAGAGGAGAAACAGAGGCAAAGGGAGCTCGAGGAAAAAAGACTAACGTACGAGCACGAGCGGAACCTAGCCGAGATCAACCTGCGCAAACAGAATAAAGAATTAGGGGTGCCCGACAGACCGTCCACCCCCGGGACCACGGACAAAAAAGTGCACATCCCCAAGGATGTGGTCCGAGAATATTTTCGAGAAGACGACATCCAGCAATGGTTTAAGGCATATGAAATCGCGATGACTGCGCACCGGATCGATAGAGCCGACTGGGGAGCCGGCCTATGGGGCAAATTCCTCAATGAGGGCCGCGATACTCTGTTACAGCTCCCAGACCACCAGATGACCTCCTACGACCATATGAAAGCGGCCCTCCTCACTCGCTATGGCCTCACGCCCGAGATGTACCGTCAGAGGTTCCGAGACTGCACACGCATTCCAGGTACAACTTGGGTGGACTATGTAACGTACTTCAGCCGAGCCTTCGAAGGCTGGATCAGAGGGAACAACGTCACGACCTACGAGCAGTTGTTCAATCTGATGGTATGGGAGCATCTGTCCAACAACTGCTTCATTGAACTACGCCAACACCTCCTCGACAGCAAGTTAACCGATCCCCGGCAGCTCGCAGCCGAAGCTGACCGGTGGGAGATCACCCGAGTGGGCCGGAATGGGTCCTACGAGCAGAACAGGAACAACAATGGTCACCACCGATCCAGAGGAGGAGGAGGGGGCCAAGGACGAGGAAGAGACAACACTCCGGCCGCCCCCACTACCAGCACCACCCCCCCGGCCAACCGGGGCAGCACCCCGGCGCGACCGGGATACAGAGCCAATGTTACATGTCACCGATGCCAACGAGTAGGCCACTATGCAAATGACCCAAGCTGCCCGCAGTATCCGAGCCCAAGACCCCGCCAGGTGGCCGCCGCGGCACTAGGGGAAGAACAGATCTCCGAGGAACCAGAAACAGACGAGCAAGAGTATCAAGGGTGGGAGCCAGCCGCCATGACTCTCGCGTGCTTAGGGGGAAGAGACATGGTCCCGCGGGTCCCCCTACCCGCTAACACCCAGAAGTACAGCCAATGGGTGAGCATCAATGGACAACGGGCCGAAGCCCTTCGAGACACCGGGGCCAGTGTGACAGCCGTCCGCTGTCATCTGGTGACCCCAGAACAATATCTACCGAACATTCTCTGCCCTGTACGATCAGCCGACAACTCGGAGAGTCTGTGTCGGATGGCCTGCGTCCCCTTTGAGTGGGGAGGGGTCTCCGGCATGTTGAAAGTAACGGTCCGAGACGACGCCCCCGTGGACTGCCTCCTCGGAAATGACCTGGAAAGCTCCCCGTGGGCAGCCGTGGAGCGAAAAGAACACTTGGGGATGTTGGGCGTCCCAGACTGGGCGTGCGTCACCACCCGGTCTATGGCCGCCCGTGCCAACCATCACCCGGAAGAACCAGAATGGCCGGCGCCTCCGCCTCCGGTCGCCCCCGCCGAGACCCCCGACCAGGGCATCCCCCTCGAACCTGCTCAACCTTCCGACCTTGCTAATCTCGACCAGTGGGCTCAAGAAGGGGGGCCCACACAAGAACAATTTCGTCAGGAGCAGAAGACCTGTCCCTCCCTTGAGGGACTCCGACAACAAGCGCTCGCCCAAAGCGCAGGGGATACCTCCGGAACTCATTGGGTCTACTGGGACAATGACCTACTGTACAGCGAGCAACGAATCGCCGAGCTGGGGGCCAACCGAGTACTAGTGGTGCCACTCCGCTTTAGAGACTTCCTGCTAAATCTGGCCCACGATGTCCCCCTGGCAGGGCACCTGGGACAAGATAAAACCTACAGCCGCCTAGTGACCCACTTCTTCTGGCCAAAAATGAGAAACGATGTGCACCAGCATTGCCGATCTTGCCCCACGTGCCAAGCCAGTGGGAAGAGCGGCCGCAAATTAAAGGCCCCCCTGCAACCCTTTCCCGTAGTCACGACCCCATTTGAGAGGGTCGGAATAGACATTGTGGGACCCCTAGACCCACGTACAAGACAAGGCCATCGCTTCATCCTAGTACTAGTGGACCACGCCACCCGCTACCCTGAGGCTATTCCTCTCCGGACCGTCACAGCCCCAGTGGTCGGCAGGGCCCTGATGGGGATCTTCTCCCGTGTGGGGTTCCCCCGAGAAGTCGTCAGTGACAGAGGCACGAACTTTATTTCCAAATACATGAAGTCCCTCTGGCAACAGTGTGGGGTCACCTACCGCTTCACGACCCCCTATCACCCCCAAGGAAACGGACTTGTTGAGCGGTTCAATCGCACTCTAAAAGGGATGATCGGGGGATTGGAAGAACCCCTCCGTCGCCAGTGGGACGTGCTACTGCCGTGCCTCCTCTTCGCCTACCGGGAGGTCCCACAGAAGTCCCTAGGCTTCAGCCCATTCGAGCTGCTCTATGGGCACCCAGTACGGGGGCCACTCAGCCTGATCAAAGAAGGCTGGGAGTTGCCTCCGGCCAAGAGTCCTCCAGATGTCTTCCGGTACCTCCTCACCCTCCGCAACCAGTCCCAGCGGTTCAGAGACCTAGCGAAAGCCAACCTAGAGGCCAGTCAAGAGGACATGAAGAGATGGTATGACCAGAACGCCTCATCTATTGAATTCGAGCCGGGGCAACAGGTCTGGGTAATGTCCCCCACAGAACCGTGCGCTCTCCAAGACAAATGGACGGGACCCTTCAAAGTAATCGAGCGCAAGGGACCCGCCACCTATCTGATCGATATGGAGTCCGCCCGGAATCCGCTCCGAGTCCTCCACACCAACAGACTGAAACCCCACTTTGCACGAACAGAACTCAGCCTCTTGATGGCCACAGACAACGGGGTTGAGGACGACTCCGAGCCTCTCCCTGACCTCTTGCGGACCCAGGAGCAAGACGGCTCCGTGGATGGGGTCCGACTCTCGGAGACCCTCTCCCAGGAACAACGCCAAGAGTGCCAAGCCCTCCTATCACGGTTTGCCAGCCTGTTCTCCCTCACCCCAGGTGTCACTTCCTGGTGTGTGCACGATGTGGACACCGGAGACAGCCCTCCTATCCGCCACCGGGCCTACCGCGTACCTGATCGGGTACGGGCCTGCATCCAGGCGGAAGTAACTAAGATGCTCACGCTCGGGGTCATCGAGCCCTCCGACAGTCCATGGGCCAGCCCGGTCGTACTGGTCCCCAAAGCAGCCGCCCCCGGAACCACACCCGAACTCCGGTTCTGTGTCGACTACCGGGGCCTGAATGAAGTCACCAGAACGGACGCACACCCCATCCCCCGGGCAGATGAACTGGTCGACCGAATGGGCGCTGCCCGCTACCTCAGCATCTTCGATCTAACGGCAGGATATTGGCAGATCGGCCTCACACCCCGAGCACAAGAACGTTCTGCCTTCTCCACCCCCGATGGCCACTATCACTTCACGGTCATGCCCTTCGGCATGAAAAATGCCCCAGCGACGTTCCAACGGCTCGTCAATCAGGTCCTGGCGGGGCTCGAAGAGTTCAGCGCCGCCTACCTGGACGACATCGCTGTGTACAGCCACCACTGGACCGAGCACCTCCACCACCTCCAAGCAGTGTTGCAAGCCCTTCAGCGAGCTGGCCTCACGATCAAGGCCAGCAAATGTCAAATTGGACAAGGGTCAGTGACCTACCTCGGACACCAAGTGGGAAGCGGTCTAGTGGCCCCTCTTCAACTGAAAATTGCCGCCATCCAGAACTGGCAACCCCCTAACACTCAAACTGAGGTGCGAGCCTTCCTGGGCCTCACGGGCTACTACCGAAGGTTCGTGAAAGACTATGGTACCATCGTAGGGCCTCTCACCGAACTCACGTCGAAAAATCAGCCCAAGAAGGTGAACTGGACCCCAGAGTGTCAAGCGGCCTTCGAACAGCTAAAGGCCGCCATGTGTTCCGCTCCTGTACTCCAGGCCCCAGACTACAGCCGGGAGTTCGTCGTCCAGACGGATGCCTCCGACCAGGGCATTGGGGCGGTCCTGTC
The DNA here is from genome assembly GCF_964263255.1 of Lissotriton vulgaris. Lineage (NCBI taxonomy): Eukaryota > Metazoa > Chordata > Amphibia > Caudata > Salamandridae > Lissotriton > Lissotriton vulgaris. The sequence continues at coordinate 796,290,983 of NC_141697.1, forward strand.
CCAGGTGAACACCGAAGGCCTTGATCAACCGGTGGTCTTCATCAGCCGGAGACTCCTACCACGGGAGCAACGCTGGAGCACCATAGAGAGGGAAGCCTTCGCTGTGGTATGGGCCCTCAAGAAGCTCCGACCCTACCTTTTTGGCACCCACTTCCGGGTGCAGACTGACCACCGACCCCTGCAGTGGTTGATGCATATGCGGGGGGAAAACCCAAAACTGCTACGCTGGTCCATCTCCTTGCAAGGTATGGACTTTACCGTTGAACACCGGCCTGGGTCTGACCACGCCAACGCGGATGGCCTGTCCCGGTTTTTCCGCCTCGACGAAGAGAGTCCCCAAGAGGATGGGTAACTCTCCCCGCCTTCAGCTGGGGGGGACGCATGTTGGACAGGCCACATGACGGGCCGCTCTCCCCCGGCTCGACCAAGCCCGAGCCAGTCATACAAGCACCACACACCACCATTGCACGTCCTACGTCCCCTCAGGGACACCTGCCCTCGAGCATGATAACCTCGTGGGTCCGATCCACGGCCGACCCACGCGCCCAGCCCGGGCCGCCATCTTGGACACTTCGCCACGAGGCCGCCTGGCCCCCGATCGACCTCAACCCTGGGCCTAGCCCGGCCTCAGACATTCCGGCACCACCCTCCACCCAGGAGGCGAGCGAGCTACTTGGCCAGTCAATGGGAGAAAGAGGTGTCGATGGTTCTCCCCCGGCCGCTTAAATAAGGGGCACGAGTGTGAGCCGGGTGATCGGGCCCATTCAAGATGAAAGAAAGCCAGATTAATAAAAGGATCTAACAGTGTTAGAGGTGGCAGGGCGCATGCAATTATAGGATCGAGAGTAGGGAGGTTGGGCTAGGGTAGAGGACGGGGACAAGGGAGGTAAGGGGTAGCAGTGGCGTACCTGAGGTCAGGGAGCGCTGACAGGGCGGAGGGGTCAGTCGTCCAATGGTAGTAGGCCCAGGAGATCAGAGGTGAAGCAGTGATCTTGGCTGGGGGATCCAGGTCTCGACGAGTCGAGCCGATAAAGCACCTAGAAAGAAGGTCTAGGTTAGGACGGAGTATATCGGGCAGAAAAATCAGATGCCTCCAAAGTGGCGGTTGATCAGCAGGGGGTGGGTAGATTATCTGAGTTAATGTGGTGCTGGAGCCAAATGAATCCGTGGCGATGGTTTCCCGCGAAGGAGAGCGGGTTGAATGAGGTTGTCAAAGTAAACCAGGAAGTAACCAAGCGGAGGGGCGGGGCCACAGGGTACGGGAGAGCGTGGGAACGGGGAGTGGGTGGAGAGCAGAGGTAAGGGCAACGCCCATGGGCTGATTCTATGAGCGTGGAGGATTGGAGGAACTGAGAGAGGGGTGGGGGAAGGGGAGGGGACGCTGCGCTGTGGTCTGTTGATTGCAGAAGAAGTGACAATTACACATGTATTGAACAACCAAGATCACAGTTAAATGACAATGCATGGAAATTTACATCAAGAATAAAAGCGCAGTGAGGCATGAATAATTGCAAGGAAAAACCGCATGTGCGGTTGGTGGGAGTCTTAATAGGACCACAAATTTAACTGGCAGTTTCAGGAATCATGATGAATAAAGGTCAAAGGGTCTAGTTGGAAACTCAAGTAGTGACCGTGTTGTTCCATTCATCAAGGGTGTTCAGGCCCCTGTTTACAGAGTCTGCAAGTGAGATCCATTTACATTCAGCTTGGTTTAGGAGTAGGTTTATGTTGCCACCTCTGGTAGGGAGTCTGAGATGTTCAATTACCTGCCACCGTATGTCAATGTCTCGGTGGCTTTTTTCAATAAAGTGCGTAACAAGGGGAGCTGAAAGAACCTGGCAATTGATTCGGCTTTTGTGCTGAATAATGCGCTGTTTCACCATTTGGGTGGTCTGACCAATGTAGAGTAGATGGTAAGGGCAGAGGGTGGGCATTACTACCCAGAGGCAGAATCAAGGATTTCCCCCGGTTGATTTTGAAGCCAGACACTGCCCCAAAGCTCTCCAGTTCCTCCAGGAAGGCAGGTATAGAGTGGGATGGTTTGTCAAGGGCAGCAATGATATCATCGGCATACAGTCCCACCACGTGAGGTTCATGGCCAAAAGTAATACCGCAGATACGAGGATTATCTCGGATTTTCTGCGCAAGCGGCTCCACGTAAAGGGCGAATAGGAGGGGTGAGAGAGGGCACCCCTGACACGTACCTCGCTGTATCTCGAAGGGGTCTGATTTAAGACTTCCCAAGCGAACCCTAGCTTGAGGGTGGTAGTAACAGCTTGCTATCCAGGCTTGAAAGCGATTGCCCAATTGGTATCGTTGTAGGACCTTTTGCAAGTAGGTCCAGTCGACTCGGTCAAACGCTTTCTCTGCGTCGATAGCCAACAGCGCCGAGTCCGAGTCTTGGAAGTGGGCCTTATCCGCAAGGTTCAGGAGCCGTTTAGTGTTATCGCTGCATTGGCGGTTCGGAACAAAGCCCGATTGATCTGGTTCGAGGATTCCCGGAAGACAGGGGCCTAGACGGGCTGCTAGTACCCCTGTGAACAGTTTTAAGTCTAGATTAAGTAACGAGATGGGACGGAACACTGAGCAATGTGTTGGGCTTTTGCCCGGTTTGGCCAGCACCACTATCTCTGCCGCAAGCATATCTGGGGGTATGGAGCTCGGGCCTTCGAACAAGTTAAATCATCTCGTGAGTACCGGTGCTAAGAGTTGGCCGAAGAGTTTATAGAAACTTGATGAAAGCCATCAGGACCCGGTGATTTAAGCGGGCGCAGGCGGGAGATAGTGGCTAGGACTTCGTCCAGGCGAATAGGAGTGTCTAAGGCCTCTGCGTTCGTTCTAGACAGCGGTGTGATATCCGCCGATTGCAAGTATGCGTCGATGTCGGCGGGCGGCACTTTGTCCTCGCTATTTAGGGAAGCGTAAAACGAGTGGAAGGCGTCCGCAACCTGCGCCTCTTCGGTGAGGGCCTCCCCGGAGTCGCCCAGGAGGGTGGTGATTTTAGAGCTCTGGGTCTTGGCTTTTAGGGCACTAGCTAGAAGGCGCCCGGTGCGGTTGCCTCCTACGTAGTAAGAATGGGGGAGTCGGAGGGCGGCGAACTCCGCTCTGTCGGTATCAAGGCTGGATAGTTGGGCCCTAGCGGCCTTCAACTGTCGCCAGATTCTCGGAGCGCCAGTGTGGCTGTGAACCCTTACCAACTCGGCCACTTGTGTTTTGAGATCAACTCTTTTTTCTTTGCGAATTTTGGCGTCTGCAGCTGCTATTGCAATCAGTTCACACCCCTAACTACAGCTTTCAGGGCTCCCCAGAGGGCCGATATCGAGATTGCGGAGTTATCATTAGTGGCGAAGTAGTCCGAAATGCATTTATGGATTTGGTTGGTGACGGCCGGTCTTTGCAAAAGGGTCTCGTTAAGCCGCCATGAGCCCAGGGTGCGCGTGGTTTTGGGCATGGTAAGTGTCAGTTCTACCGCGTCGTGGTCAGAGAGGGCCGCTGGGACAATGGAGATATCAGTGATGTGGGTAGTTAATTCTGAGGAGCCTAGGAAGTGATCCAAGTGCGCATATGTGTGGTGTACATGTGAGTAGAACGTGAAATGTGCCGCGTTGGGGTGCGTTGCCCTCCAAAGGTCTAACAGGCCCCTTTACCTTAGCCACAACCCACCCGCTGCATATAGCGCTCCCGCCTCCCCATACCGGTGTCCGGACCTATCTTTGTTCGTGTCCATAACTAGGTTGAGGTCCCCCCCAATGAGCAGGTGAGAGTTAGAGGGTTGTAGTGCTTTCGAAAGTGCGTTTTTGAAAAAAGTTTCCTGACCAGTGTTTATAGCGTAAATGGAGCAGATCGTTATTGTTCTATTCCCTATAAGGAGGGTGTATGCCAGGAGGCGGCCCTTAATTTCTCCCACCTTGACCCCTATGCGGCCCCGAAAGCGTCGGGACACAAGCATGGCCACTCCCGCTTTTTTAGTTGGGAGTGATGAAAAAAATTGTTGAGGGAAGGCTCTGGAGCGCATCCTGTGCCAGTCTTTAGGTAGGAGGTGAGTCTCCTGCAATAAGCAGATGTTGGCCCGAGTGTTCCAGATAGGAAACAACAGCTCTTCTTTTGATTGGATTGTTGAGGCCTTTTACATTGAGAGACAATACCTTAAGTGTATCAGACATCTTAGAGTCGCACGGGTTCGGCAAAGCGTGGCAACACACCCATCAATGCTTGCAGTGAACATTGGTCAGGACATGAAACCTGTCGATGTCCCTTGGCATACTGGTCCCCTCCCTCACTCCCACCCTTGTCCCCCCCGCAAAACTGATCCCCTTCCTGATCCCGAACAACACCCCAGGCGGTACACTGTCCGTCCTCCCGCCAACCCAGAGCAGTCCCTGTCCCCCCCACCCAACAACACTTCCCTCCCTTTCCTACCCTAACCCCAACTTGTGGCTCCCAAACCAAAGTCATAGTCCCAGGCCTATCCAGAGTCAATTAAGGCCCGCAGCTTGTAAAGGTAAAGGAGACTGTGGCAGTGGCGACGCGTGTGGCCCCCCGCCCCTCTCCCCCCCCCCCCTCAGAAAGAGTGCATCAAGTATGGCTCACTGTCCGAGACAAGCTTAGGATTTAGTGGCGGTGTCTTTAACGACTACTTCGATGGCTGCGGCTCTGTCTTTGTCAATCGTCCCCGGATCTGGGCGGAGGTGATTTTTAGGTGTGCGGCGTCTCCGTACTTGTTGCCAGCCGTTTCCAGAGGGTTGTGTCCTATTAGCCTGGGAAGACCCCGGAGTGGAGTCTCCGTCTGATGTGTCGTCTGGTAGCTCAAGGCCCAGCAGGGCCCAGGTGTCTTGAAGCGAGCTGAGTTGATGTAGGGTACCTTCCCATTTGAAGATCAGGCGAAACGGGTGACCCCAGGAGTAGGACAACCTTTTGTCCTTTAGGAACATGGTGACTACTTTGAAGTCCTTGCGCTTCTGAAGTGTGATAGCTGAGAGATCTTGGAAGAGTTCAACAGGGCTGTCTCTGAAGCGGATGGGTTGTGCCCGATGTGCTTCCCTTAGTATCCTCTCTTTCAGGGGAAAGTCCGGGAGGAACGCTAAGATGTCTGGGGAGGGGGGGGGGGGCGGGAGCCCTTGCGGGGTAGTCCCACTCGGTGCGCTCGGTCAATGCGAATGGGAAAGTCAGCAGGTTCATTGAGGATCTCTCGGAAGAGGTCTTGGAGATATTCCGTGACGCTGTTCCCCTCCGCTTTCGATGGCACTCCCCTAACCCGTATGTTGTTCCACCGAGGGCGGTTTTCAAGGTCCTCCGCGTGAGCCTGGAGGCCCACCTGCTGCTCTTGAAGACGGAGAACTTCTTGCTGGAGGTGTACCAGATCTTCACAGCGTGCATGGTTAGATTCTTCCACCGCCACTACTCTTTCCCACAGTCCGTCCAGGTCCCGGCGCAGTTCCCTCTGTTCACTCACCAGTTGCTGTTTTAAAGTCTGGAAGTCCTCATGTAGCCTATTGAAGAGGGTTTCCAGAAACAACTTCGTGATAGGGGCGTCTTCAGCGTCCCTGGTTGGAGCGGCCGTCGAGGCCGATGGTGATGTTTGGGATTTTTCATTTTTGGTGGACGTTTTCATGAGTAGTTCATTAATCGGCCCCCTCTGCGATTGGTATTGGACATTGTGGTGTGAGATGAGGACCAGCTTTGTTCCCAGTAGATTAGGTGTGCGTCATCAAATTTGGGCCTCGAGACCCCAACCCATGGGTGCCCCCAAGGTAGTAACAGTCTCTATTCCGCCCTGGTAGTATGCTTCGAGGTGCAGGCGAGCTTTGAGTATGTCCTAGCTCCACTGGGGGCTCACTTTGTGCCCCCCGAGTGTCAGGGAGCAGCGTAGGTGAGGGGAAGACACAGCTGCCGGGGTCGGCCACTTGATTGTATTTTTAAATAATGATATAAAATCTGCAAACGTGCCCTACATTTTTGGGGGTATATCCCTAATAGGGAATGTATGTGATACCCCTAATAGGGAATGTATGTGTTTACTAGTACCTATGCATTTGTAGCTTTCCACTAGCTTTCTAGACAAGGATGACCAAGGTAAAACCACAGGAAGGTGTATACCTGACTATGGTTACCCCAGATTTTTTGCCTTGTGTTTAGCTGGTTTTCGACTTAGTTGGCCTGGGATCCTGCTAATCAGGGCCCCAGGCTATCTGCTCTCTCTTCAAAATGGACTCCATGTACCCTAGGTGCATAACTAAATTGGCTTGGGTCACCTTATCAGCCCCTGTAGAGTGCACGATAGGTGCCCAGTGCATAGGTGCATCCAAGGCCTACCAGGGGCTGCAGCATATCTTTTGCCACCCCTGGCTGGCTATCCAAATTGACACAACTGGCTGATCACTCAGCTGGGGCAAGGTGGTGTAATCACCCCTAGCTTAGATATAGTATACCTATATCTAAACCTATATCTGGACATATATATACCTATAAGTCACTCCTATGGCAGGCCTTAACAAACCTGGAGGCAGAGTGCTTGGTTTTATGTGAGATGGTGCTCTAGCATGAGCTGAGCCTGTCTGCAGCTGTCGGGACCAATTTCCTTAGCTGTTCCGGGATATTGCCATACCATATACTCTTAAGTGCATTATGCTACCTCGCGGTTACTTGCTAACTTTGGTTTGGCTTTATCAAAACATGTCGTGTAAGCTGTCCATCGCTTTGGAATACTACCCCCTCACCAGTCCTGGCGATGGGGGTAGCATTCCACCCTTCTAGAGGGAGATGACATGTTACTTTGCTTAAACGCGGTTAAATCTAACCAAAGCCCCAGCATCACAAAATGAATGCTGCTGCCACAGACACGAGTCTGGCCTCCTGCTGCTGACCTAAACTCCGGCAGGGGAGGCCTGGAAAATAAATATCCTGTCACAGGGAGGTGTCACACCACCCCAGACAGGAGATAGTGGATTGTAGCAGGGAGGGTTGAATGAAACTAGACACTGCCTGGGGAGCACAAGGCTTCCCATGCATAGTCCAGTTCAAACCAGTGCTGGGACCCTCCAGTCCCAGCTCTGGCGTGAAAATGGACAAAGGGAAAGGGGTGTAAATACCCCTTTCCTGGGTCCCACCCATAGGAGGGACCTAGCAGGTAATCCAGCCCCTTGATTTGGCATAAAGGTAGGAGCTGTGCCAACGCACATCAGATTATCCTGACTGAAACTTATGAAACGAAACTCTGGACCCTTCGACATCCCTCTCGACATGGAAGACTGAAGAATCTCCCTTGTGGTCAAGGAGTGACCACCCTGTGCAAACAGGCACCATCCAGCGCCTCACTGTTTGCTTTGTTGCAGTTCCCGCCGGAACTTGAGTGACAGAGATTGACAAGACCCAGCGTTCCTGCCTTCCAACAGCCTGATCCACAGTCCCAGCAAGTCTGAGACCCGTGGAGGTGACCTGAAGCGTGGAGCCGGCCATCTTGGAAAAACTACGAAGTGCTGACCGTGCAGCTCCCGAGGCTCCCTCGACACTGTGCATTGGGGTTTAAGAAGCCCCAGCCCCGAGCAGCTTTTGCACCAAAGCTCCCCCCTCCACACTCACCGAGTGCTGCGTGGGGCCCTTCTGCATCTTTTTGCTCGACGCGTTGGTCCGGTCTCTTGCCCGTTGGCTAGCGGCCCCAGTACCGACGAACCTTTAAATTTGCTCTGCCAGTCTGGTTGCTCCGGACTGGCCCTTGCTCCCCTGAAAAGGAGCACCCGCTCTGACCTTGCTGGTCCGAGTAAGAAGCGATCTTCGAATCCTGCGTGGGTTGGGCTTGCCAAGGTTTCTTTGCCCAATCCAGAAGCCGACACCGCTGACAGCGAGAGCCTTCGTGGGACAGCTCGTGATCTCTCCTGGACATCCTCGATGCCCCAGAGTCCATGTGGCAGCGGAGACAAGCTTCTCGACAACCACCTGATTGCTCCCGACATTGCCTGGTTCCTTCCTGGTTCCACCCTGGTCACTGCTGAGAGACCCAGACTCTGTCCCCTCTGCTTTCAGGTACTCTTAATCTCCGATCCACCCTTGGATCGCACCGGACACTTCTCTTCTGGCCGCCTGCAGCATCTTCATCTCCAGGCTCCATAGATCTACACGACGAAAGCCGACACGACTTTGCACCTGTGCACCCGCTTCCTGTGGGTGAGGTAACTCTTGAACGCCGGTGCTCCTGTAGTGGTATACACCTCTAGTGTTTAAGTCTAAAGTTTTGTACTTCTAGTCCAGTCGAAAGACTCTTAAAACAGTAACTCGATAACTTTTATGCACCATTGACTTTGCATTGGTGCATGCTTGTGCTTTTAGCGCTGCACTGCTAGTCCCGATTAGTCCCGGCGATTCCCCAGGCCCTAGGCCTGACCACCGTTCGATTAGTGATACTTATACCACTTATTTAGTATATGGTTTGAGTGGCCCCCTGCCTCATCCAAATTGTGCAACTTTCATATGTTTTACTGTGCTTTTGTTTAAATGCTTGTGCTTCTATACTCATAAAGAGTACAGGGGATTATTCTGAGAATAAATACATATATTTCTATAATATATAACTTGTGTGGTGTCCTTTCATTTGATATTACAGGATTGCATTTGGTAAAACAGCTGGCTTCAGATGCCCTCTTGAGTTTAGCCTGAAGGCTGCTTAGTCCATGCTACCCCTAGGATAGATTGTCTATAAGGTTGACTTACAACCACCGCCATAAGGGATTGTTTGGACTGATACAAGGTGCCCCCAGAATTGGAGACATCATATAACAGGCCAACTTCTCACACCGTAGTTTACACAAGTTTGGTGATATAAAAAACAGAGGGCCTAGGCTAGGGTTTTCTCTTGGCAGGATGCTCAAACAGGAAGTACCGGTAGAGGGATAATGCGGAAAGAAGCTTCACTGATGGACAGGCAGAGAATTCCACCCCGGCATTACAATGATACTTTACGTCTGAGGCACCTGAGACAGGGTAGGTCGTTCTGTGCAATGTAACTACCACTCTCACACCAAATCAGCCTATTCTCGAGAAGGCTAAGGTACTACCCAAATTGGGTTGGTCTTATAGTCAATACTGCATAAAGGTACACCACTTGTAGGGTATCTAGTGTTTGGATTATCCTTGATTCTAACCCATGTTCCAACCACTGTGTAGATTAGAATTCACTGATCCTGATTAATTGCCTTTTGATCCTCATTGACTTCTTGGCAAGAAACTTGTTGAGCTTTTAACCCTTTTGGCTACCAGAGATCATTGCCTCTACTGGGAGCCACCACAATTTTTTAACCTGACAAGCATACTCACTGATTACATTTGACTTTGGGACAAAAGGTCTCTGGTATAGAGCCCCCTAGTGGAACCATGTTAAGCATTGCAGCACCGGCCAGACAAGGAGCATGTCTTACGATGAAGCATGACACCCACATCACAGTTTCAGTTCCTTTGATACTAACCTAACACTGTCTACCTTCCTTAGGAAATGCAAACTTTTGCTGTTGATAAAATGCATATTTTGGTAGCACGTATGCTGGGCCTTCAAGCGCGCCTGGTCGCCCCTCTTCTTGTGACATTTTACAATGATACAATCATGTGCAATTTTTGTCTGGTGTCACTCACACAATATTCTTGAACTAACTTTAACATAATTGTAGTATTTCTTTCACTCCCTTTGTGATTGTTCAATTAGTACATTAGCCTTATGTGTGGGCATTATGCGTGCAGTGGGAGTTCTATGGAGAACTGAATTTGTAGTAATGTATGAAGTGACAAATTCAGATGCCCTGTCAGATTGGTACCAACGGCCGAAGTGTACATGTGCAGCCAGTGATTTGAGAGGCTAATCCAACTTGCAGGTTTGTAGAAAACAGTTAAAACCCTGGCTTTTTACTCTTCCACTGTAGTCGTGATCATGGTTGGTTAGAGGATCTGACAGTAGACGCTTAGTGCCAAGACGCCTTTGGACATATTTCCCGCTTATCATAAATAAATCAAATTTTCCCGCCATAGACTCAGTACAGGGCATTCACTAAGGAACACTGCTAATTAAACTAGCCCTCTTTGGTACCATGCTATGTCAAGCAAGTCTCATTTCTATCTCAACTCTTCAAAATAGAAAGAGGTTTTGTTGATCACAGCCTGGTCGTACAAGAAATTACTCCACTGACACAGAGAAGTGCAAAAACAACAAGGTGGCGGGAGGAATCCTGAACTCATTGCATCCACTGATTTCAGGCAATCATTTTCAGCCCTGTGTTCCATTCTAGATTGAGCCCAGCTTTATGCAAACCAGTCTTGTCCTGCTCCATTAGGAACAGTCCAGCCTGAATTGCCAGGCAGAACCCCTCCAAATGGGAACACGAGCAACCCAGACTGGTTTCAGCCAATTCTGGTCTCATCCCTGAACCCATTACTGGGCATACCCATCACACTTAGGGTGTCTAGTAGACAACAACAGTGTGATGGGTGGAATGCTTGAATTGACCTCAGCCACTGGCGAGCACACCGGACCACATACCAGACAATCGTTTTTCACTCACTGTGCCATTCTAGACAGAGACCCCCCTTATGCAAATCACTCTTGGTCCAGCTACAATAGGAATGGTCCAGATGGAACTGCCAGTCCAGGTCCCTTCCAGAGGGGAACACAAGCAATGGCGAACCGTCTCATCAGTGAGGTATAGCTTGAGTCCTATGGCACAGTGAGCATGGGACCTACTCCTAGGCATAGCCGTCACACTTAGGACATCTATTGCAAAAACAACAAGGTGATAGAATGAATGCTTTAATTAATCTCAACCACTGGTGATCTCTCTGGCCGCATTCCAGACCATAGAGTTTTGCCCACTGTACCATTCTAGACAGACACCCATCTTATGCAAATCACCCTTGGACTTGTTTCAATAGTAATGGCCCATCTTGAACTGCCAAGGCCAGGTTCTCTCCAGATGAGAACACAAGCAATCCCATACAGGTTTTGACTTTCTTTTGTCTCTACAGTGAGGTATAGCTTGTGTCCTATGGCACAATGAGCAGTTGTGTGTTGCTAAAACATTCCATATTTCTGCTCAAATATTCTGAGAATTGGCATGATGATTAATGTGGCAAACATCTTGTTAATGTGACATCTTGATAAAGAAAATAGTAGCTGACTAGGGGGTCTGTCTGGCAGAGTGATAGAATGGGGCAGGCTCAGGGCAAGGCAGACACCAATCTGGGTGTCAAGAGAATGAAATGGTCACTGTGGACACAGCCTTATAGCAAACCAAGGAGTTCAAGCAGTATGCATTAAGCAGTATTCTAAGGCCGAGAGTGGGGGTGGAGGCACTGAATTAAGGCAGTGGCACATTGATGAATGTCCCACCCCAAATAATCCCACCAGCAGACAATGTTGGCAGATCAAAACTATTGTTTAAAGGTAGCTTGAAAGGCTCCAAAAGAATCCAGCATTCTGTACCTCTAGAACAAGAAATCCCCAGGTTTATCATTTTCTTTACCCTGGTGCTGACAGTAAGCAGGGGACGCCAGTAATTGCTAATGAAGTCAGTTCAGCCAATAGATTGTCAGGATTCAAGTGCTCGCTTGCCTGTGCAGAATATTTGTGTTTTAACCTCAAATGATTACGGCAATGCGGACGGGAGCCTAGGTCCGATGTCTCCATAGCCCCGAGGCAAAAACAGCGTTTTAACTACAGCCATACCAGTTCAACCTAAGCAACAAAAGAAGCCAAGGTCACCGGAACACCTGGGGGACAAAAGGAACTGAAAAGGTAGCCGCGCAGATGCAACATAGCTGAGTAATAGCTAACTTCTCGCGCCAGAACGACAGAGGAAGGAGCGCTGGCAAAATTGCGATTGGCGAGAGGGCACACTAGAGGCGAGCGAGGTGAGACCAACATCCGACACGGCGTACTGCCCACCCCTACTACCCTCCGCCAGCACCACCAAGCACAGCGGCAGCCGATTCCGCTACAAGCGATCATACCAGCAACTCCGGAAAATCTAGTTTTGGACTGTCTCGGTAACACAAAGGAGACGAAAGTGGAACCAGGAACTGGGCGCCGCCATCTTGGGACGAGGTGGTCGCAGACAGAACTAAGCTCCTCGAGTGTATGGACGAAGCGACAACCCAGCTGAAAGAGTGAACCAACCTGTGGGGCGAATCGAGATCATAGGGAATCACGCAGAAACCCCAAAACTGCACAATAGCCAATTTCCGGGACCCTTAACAGCAGAGAACAGAGCCCAGACAAAATGGCGACCGGAGGGATGGGCTACTAAAACACAGACAAGGTGAGAGCAGCGGACAACACGGCGAGCTGCCGGCACTCTATCCCCCGCCCGCCAGTGTCCACCAAGCGCTGCATCAGCCCACCTGAGGTCCCGCAAGCGACAGAAACAGGCAGCCAGTGTGTGGTGTCCCGGCAGCAACAAAGGGACGAAAGTTTAACCAGAAACAGGGCGCCGACATTTCTAAAGGACGAAGGCTGCAGTCAAGCAAAGCCACTTCTCTTGCAGGCACAGAAGTAGCGGTAGCACGCTAAATAAGTTGTCGCCAGCTGGTACACAAATGGAGGGACCATCGGACCTCACCTGAGCGTGCGAAACAGGCGGTAGCAGCGCTAGAGGAAGCTATCCTGGTAGCAAGAAGAAAAAGAAGCAAGCACAACACCAAGAGCCACTAACGCAGCGCAGAGGCAACAAGGCCAGCCCGACCCCACACGAACAGGGCGTAGCGCGAGCCTCAGCCAGCAATAGAGCAGCAAGTGGAAGAGGCGCTCAGGCCCAGAAGCACGCTCAGGAAAAAGAAGCACTACAATATACGTGCTGGCAGGAGCAAAAGCGAAAACGAGAACGAGGATCATCAGAGAACCTAGCAGGTACCGAACGCACCACACGGTCCCCGTACCAAGAACTGAACCAGCCAAAGCCCTAGCGTCAATCCAGAAAGAGGGCAGATAGGGCAGGTTCCAATCTAGGAGGGTCATCGAAACAATGGCAGGACATGAAGGGAAAACCGCCAACGATCAGAAAAAGCTCAAAAAAGATACACCTGAGTCACCACTGAAACAGAAAAATTACGCAATCACCCTAGAGACTATCTTAAAAAGGGTTAATGAAGGCAACGCAGTTTCCAAGCAAACAAAGATAACAATAGACAACATGCAGCTGGAGCTAACTGTGATAAGAGCGGACCTACATAGTACCAACACGAGAATAGAAGCCACAGAGAGGCGAATAAGCGATATCGAAGACGTGACCGTCAAGAACAACAAAGCCCTAGCAGAATGTTCCAAGACTACAAAAGCCATACAAAAGCAGCTGGCCGAACAAGACGATCGGGCAAGGAGGGGCAACATAAGGATACTGGGAGTCCCAGAAGGAATAGAAGACGCAGCAGGTACCTTTGCAGCCATGCTAGAGGATATGCTACCTAAACTGACGGGCCTGAAATTTGACAGGCAATCCGAAGTGGATAAAGCGTACCGAGTGCCAGCAGCGAAACCACCGCATGGAAAAGGACCAAGACCGATAATCTGCTGCCCGCTCAGATCAAACCACACTGACACCATCTTCACCTTTGCCCGCAAAAACCGAAACCTGAGGTGAGCAAGCAACAAAATAATTCTAACACAAGACTTCTCGAAACCCACAGTGGAGGCCAGAAAGGGATTTCTATCACTAAGGGATGCGCTGCGTAGGAAGAATCTCAACTTCCGTTTCGCAGGCCCTGCACGTTTCAAAGTCATTAACAACTGGAGAACAATGTTTTTCGATGACCCGGAGGACCTAAGAAGATACCTACAGGGACCGCCTGCAGAGGACATGGAAACCAAGAGCCCAGGAGCTGAAGTGCTTCACTGGACGATGCAGAGAAATCGGACTAAAAGCTAACGCACATCCCAACCACAGATAGAAGCAACGCAACTACCTCACTACTATCTACCTCTAACGCCCACAGGCTCCCTATCCAAGGAACTTTAATCTATGCATATAGTAGACTCTTGCAATCCACAACGACCTACCTCAAGAACACCAGAGTGCCTGTCATCACAAACACCGACCAGGAAGCTAAAGGATATCAGTGACGAAATGGAGACACTTCACCAACCGTATCCTTAATGTCTTCTTCACATGCCAGTATCAGCGAGGCACTCCGGCATGCAAATGGGAAGAACTAAAACAGTTAAAACCCTGGCTTTTTACTCTTCCACTGTAGTCGTGATCATGGTTGGTTAGAGGATCTGACAGTAGACGCTTAGTGCCAAGACGCCTTTGGACATATTTCCGCTTATATGACTAATATGAAGCAAGGGAACTTTGCCGTCGCACACCCACTCAGCAAGTATGGGGGGGAGGGGGACGAGACGGGAGGGGGTAGGGGTTTCGGGGGGTTATAGGTGCAAATATATGGAGGTCTTTCTTCTTCTTCACTCTACCTATTTCTTTTCTCCACCTCTCCATTTGAACCTTCTGATAAGGAGAACGCATAGGCAGCTACTGACATGCACGGACAGGCAACACTGCTACAAATACCGGGCCACCAGAGAACACGCAGCACGACACACAGGTCGGCCCACCGACACATACAAGAGTAAGCCAGGCACATTGCGAGAACACAATACATAAAATGACACCCAACCAACACAGCCACCTCTCTGCCAATATCAAAGTAGTGTCTCTTAACGTGAAGGGTCTCTACCACCCTGTAAAAAGAAGGAAAGTCCTTGAACACCTGGCAAAACTCAAAAGCGACGTATATTTCCTACAAGAGACAAAGCTCGCAGCGGAAGACATAGGCCGCCTCAAAGCCAGCTGGATAGGCGAAGTCATAGGCTCACCCGCACAAAATAAAAAGAGCGGGGTTATTACACTAATCAGCAAGAGGTCAAAGCTAGTACTAAAAGACTCACAGGCTGACGAAGAGGGGAGAACCCTGGTGACCAGTCTAGCAAAGGGGAAGAGACAATACACGTAGCCAACATCTACGGGCCCAACACGGAGGACAGACTCTTCTGGGAGAGGGTAGGGGAACAACTAAACACCTTACCACAAGAAGACCTCCTAATAGTGGCAGGTGACCTGAACCAGGTGCTAGACCCAGCTATAGACAGACACCCGCAAAGACCTAGCCAAAACTCACACAGGGAGAACACTCTGGGGAACCTATGCACGAGACTCAGACTCAAAGACCCCTGGAGACTTCAGAACCTGGACGCCAGAGAGTACACTTTCTACTCACATCCACACAACTCCTACAGCAGGATCGACTACATTCTAATATCAGACTCACACACTCACCATATTGACCAAACCGAGATAGGCCCAAGGACCATCTCAGACCACTCGCACATCAGCCTGACACTGTCGGGCAAACACAACGAAAGACCAACACCCAGATGGAGGTTTGACGATGACCTACTCAAGAACACAACAGCTAGGGCAGAGATAGAGGAGGCAATAAAAGAATACCTTATACTTAACGACAACTCCGAAATAGACAGAAGTCCCCTATTGGACGCCCTAAAAGCAACAATCAGGGGCAAAATACTCTCCATCAAAGGCCGACTAAATAGAGAGAGGAACAATAATATTGCTGATCTGGAAAAGGAAATTAAAAACCTGGAGGCAGGTCACATAGCCAATTTAAAAGGCAGAAATACCCCCACAACACTAACGAAAAGGAAGTACGAGCTATACAGAATTTTTAGTGAAAGGGCAGGAACTTGGCTAAACAAGTATAAAGCTATAAACCTGTGCACCACCAACAAAGCAGGGAAAACACTTGCTTCTTATCTCAAAAGCAAGCAAAAGCAACACTCAGTAGCTGCAGTGACAGATAACAAAAACAAATCACAGACCGCAAACAAAGAAATACTCAAAGTATTTAAAGACTTCTATGAGCAGCTCTACAAAGAGGATCCTACCCTAGGCAGTGATGGGGGGAAAGCACTCCTAGAAAATACCACAATGCCCACACTCACAGAAGCACAGAGGGAGACATTAGAATCAGACACCACAGGCGACGAAATAGAAAAGGCAGTAGGTAGCCTCAAAGACAACAAAGCCCCAGGCCCAGATGGCGTCACAGCGAGATTCTACAAGCAATTCCTACCTCTACTCAGGCCCACGATGACAGACGTGTTCTCAAGCTGCGTCCAAAAAGGCCGCATGACACCGACAATGGCAGAAGCCAACATTATAGTAATACCGAAAGAGGGGAAGGACGCGCAACACCGTAAGAACTACAGACCAATCTCCCTGATAAATATGGACTGCAAAATCTATGCGAAAATCCTAGCGACCAGACTCAACACACACATACCCAAACTCATACACTGCTCACAGGTAGGCTACCTCAAAAACAGGATGTCCCATGGTAACACCAGACTGCTCTGTCACATAATCAATCACGCCTCTAGGGGCAACAACGCTGCAGTCATGATAGCCCTAGACGCAGAAAAGGCATTCAACAAAGTGTCCTGGCCATTCCTGGACCAATGCATGCAAAAATTTGGTCTGGGACCTAACTATAGGAAGATGGTACTAGCACTCTATAAAGAGCCCAAGGCACGCGTTGTAGTCAACGGAGGGACATCAGAACTACTCACCTTAGAACGCGGCACCAGACAGGGCTGCCCGCTATCACTGGCCCTCTTCCTACTAGCTATAGAACCATTGCTCACTATGATAAGAACGAACAAAGATATAACAGGAATTCCCATAGGGGATGAAATGGTCAAGCTAGCAGCCTACGCTGACGACATCCTGATTGCAACTGAGAACCCAGAGCAGTCAATATTGGCCCTCATGAACACCATAGAACAGTATGCACACGTATCAGGATACAAACTTAACAGAGAAAAGTCAGAGTGCAAACCCCGGAACGTGCATACTACGAAGACGGTAGTGGGAGACTCAGGTCTAACATGGCAGAAAAAATCCATAAATTACCTGGGCCTGCTCTTTGAAAGAGACCTTAAGATCACACTAGACCAGAACGAACAGGCAATACTGCGCAAGCTGAAGGAGAGAGTAGAAGGTTGGTCACCCAAATTCAACACATGGTGGGGGAGAGTAGAGACAGTCAAAATGATGCTCACGCCGATAGTGAACTATATGCTCAACATGCTCCCGCTGATCAACACAGTGGACTTTCACAAAAAACTGGATAAAATAATCAACAACTTCTTGCGGAAAGACAAAAAACCCCGAATTAGCCTGCAAAAACTTAGACTTGCCAAAGACCTGGAGGGTTTAAATATAACAAATTTCAAAACCTTCCAAACCAGATGCATAGCGAAACAAGGGCTGTACTGGCTCACCCCCAAACAAGAATACACCCCAGCATGGCTCTCACTAGAGAGGAGACTCCTAGAAGTAATGGAACCCATCGCCCTCCTCACAGCAACCAAACACCCTGAAATCATGCACAACCCCATACTCAGGAACACGAAGACAGCCCTCCTCAAGATAGACAGGAAGATGGACACAGGCATGAGGAACACTCAGTGGGAGTCCATATGGCATAACCCCAAGATCAAATACAAGGATAGAACACTAGACATGCACTCCTGGTACAAGCACGGCATCTCCACAGCTAGTCAATTACACACCCAAGGCACACACACCACTGTTGACTCACTCAAGAATGAATACAAACTAGACAGCATTGAGCTATACAACTTTCTTAAGATTAAAGTGGCGATCAGCAAGGCAGACCTCAACAAGCAAACACCCTCAATCCTGCAATACGCCACTGACCTAAACAAAATGGGACACCAGGTAGCACACCTCTACAAAGCACTGTTCCCAGGAACTACCAAGCTAAATAACAAGGCCACGGCATACTGGGAATCACTAATGGGCAGGAAACTTAGTGAAAGAGAAAAGTCCGACCTCTGGACATCTACCTCGAAAAGAAAAGCAACAACCACCCTAGACCAGACCAAATACTGGCTGATACACAAAGCATACTGGACCCCCGCCCGCCTAGCTTCCATAGGCATCCGCGAAAATGACACATGCTGGAACTGCAACAAACAGAAAGGCGACCTAGCACACCTGATTTTCCACTGCCCCAAAGTTAAAAAATTCTGGCACAAGATAGGCGATCTTATAAACGACATATTAGGCACCCCACTCCAGCTCGAGTTTCACAGCTTAGCCACAGGATTCATGGCCCCAACAATCAAATCCAGAGAGGACAGAGACCTGATTGACCTCCTACTCACAGCGGCGGTCAAGACAGTCCTGAACAACTGGAAAGACACAGGGAAGGCCTCCTTCAAGACCTGATTCAACTGGGTCACCTTCCTAAGGGGGGTGGACACCATAACGGCCAACCACACACCAAAGACACACACAAAGTGCGAAATGTGGCTAATTGTCCTCACACAAACCACTGTAGTCGCCCGCAGCTAGCTAACGCTCCCGAGGGAGTTATAAACCTGTCCTAGGCTAGTAAAGCGCTCCTTCCAACACCACAACCATAAAAAACTCTCCCTATACCTCCCACTTTCTCTCTTTTTTTTGTTCCTTTCCTGCCACTGAGGGAGTGGACAATCAATGGCCGTGAACTGGACAAAATCATCGGCCACACGAACTCGTACAAGCCCAACCGCAAGAGCAGGACGGGCGGGGGGACAGAAGCCGAGGCAAGAACAACGAGACTATGTAACCGGTCAGAATCGCCATTGTTCCTTTTACTTGTCTCCTTGTCCCCTCTCAGCCCCCCCCCCCCCCCGGGGCGTCTCTTTTGCCTCTTGTATTTTCTTCTTTTTGTATCTTCTTACTACTACCCCTGTAAGTGCAATGCACCTTGTATATATAAATTCAATAAAAAAATTACTGGAAATAAAAATTTTTAAAAACAATGTTTTTTAACTTAAATCCTGTTTCTGAACGTATTGCTTCTAAAATATCCAGGAAGCAAAGAGTTCAAAAATATAAAATTCTATTCCAGCTTCACTTTCTGACGTGTTTCTGTCATGGCAAGGCACATCCATCCTCAGGGTCTTTTGTGGTCATAACAAACGGCACATGTTCTGACCCTATCAGACCCTGAGGGCGGTTGTTTGCTGCTTAGATATTTTAAATTGAACAGGTTGTGAATAAAGATTCAAGTTATTTTCATCACCTCTGACATTTTGTGGAACTGTTTGCAATATAAAATCTAAATTCTGTGCGGCGGGAGCATTTGAAACCTGGAAATTTGCTGGCTTCATTATCTTTTTATCTGTGGTTGATCCATTGAGGATAGCCAGGGCCCCTGGGAAAACGCGACTGTGTGCCTCTGACTTTTTGTACGTGGATGTGAATCTGCTGCGGTTGCTGAATAATTCAGCATCTGCTGCAAAATTTGCTGATTTTAACCAAACATTTGTTTGTAGCTCCAGCGGATTGAAAGTTATTCAAATCTCTGCACATTTGGTTCAGTCTAGAGACACTGAACAAAAGTTAATGGATCACCTTGTTTGGCTGCTGTAATCGGTCATTAAAATGGGAATTTAGCTACGACAGTGTCAAATATTGGATAAAAATGTCCAAATGGTGACAGAAGAACACACCAGGTGTCTCATAATGCAACACAATTCGCCTACACGTCTTGCGTAATGAGGCCATCCATCTTGTACTACTTAGTCCTCCCCTGCTGGATCATTTCAATATCCGCAATATAGTTGATAATGACACCTGCTTTACCTCAAGACGTTTCCCTTTAAATATTCCATATACATTTTATTTATGGCATCCCTGTATAGACAAAGAATCAATTACCCCTCAGACCTATGCAAGGATTTAGGTCATTATGTTTTTCATGAATAGAGGCTGAGAAAAGCGGATTGTGGATCAGTGAATTGAGCTCATGCCGCGGAGAAATGTGCAGTCTGCTAGGGTTGCGAGTC
This sequence comes from Lissotriton vulgaris, assembly GCF_964263255.1. Lineage (NCBI taxonomy): Eukaryota > Metazoa > Chordata > Amphibia > Caudata > Salamandridae > Lissotriton > Lissotriton vulgaris. The sequence goes on from NC_141697.1 coordinate 796,310,886, forward strand.
AGCTTCAATGAGCTCAGAGCAACTTGCAACTCATGGCTTCCAAGATAGCTTGATTTGTTAATGCACCTACTGCAGTCACGGCTTCCAAGACAGCTCGATTTGATAATACACCTACTGCAGTCACGGCTTTAAAGACAGCTCCATTTGATAATGTTGCCAACTGCAGTCACGGCTTTAAAGACAGCTCCATTTGATAATGCACCTACTGCAGTCACGGCTTTAAAGACAGCTCCATTTGATAATGCACCTACTGCAGTCACAGCTTTAAAGACAGCTCCATTTGATAATGCACCTACGGCAGTCACGGCTTTAAAGACAGCTCCATTTGATAATGCAACTACTGCAGTCACAGCTTCCAAGATAGCTCAATTTGATAATGCACCTACTGCAGTCACAGCTTCTAAGATAGCTCGATGTGATAATGCACCTATTTCAGGCACAGCCTCCAAGACAGCTCGATTTGCTCCTGCACCTTCTGCAGTCACTGCTTCCAAGATAGCTCGATTTGCTACTGCACCTACTGCAGTCACGGCTTTAAAGACAGCTCGAATTGTTAATCCACCTACTGCAGTCACGGCTTCCAAGATAGCTCGATTTGGTAATGCACATACTGCAGTCACAGCTTCCAAGATAGCTCGATTTGGTAATGCACATACTGCAGTCACGGCTTCCAAGACAGCTCGATTTGTTAATGCACCTGCTGCAGGCACAGCTTTCAAGTCAGCTCGCTTTTTTAATGCACCTACTGCTGGCATGGATTCCAAGATAGCTCGATTTGCTAATGCACCTACTGCAGTCACGGCTTCCAAGATAGCTCGATTTGCTAATGCACCTACTGTAGTCACGGCTTCCGAGATAGCTCGATTTGTTAATGCACCTGCTGCAGGCATGGCTTCCAAGATAGGTCCATTTGCTAATGCACCTGCTGCAGTCACAGCTTCCAAGACAGCTTGATTTGCTAATCCACCTACTGAAGGCACAGCTTTCAAGATAGCTCGATTTGTTAATGCACCTACTGCTGGCATGGCTTCCAAGATAGCTCCATTTGCTAATGCACCTACTGCAGTCACAGCTTCCAAGATAGCTCCATTTGGTAATGCGCATACTGCAGTCACGGCTTCCAAGACAGCTCGATTTGTTAATGCACCTGCTGCAGGCACAGCTTTCAAGTCAGCTCGCTTTTTTAATGCACCTACTGCTGGCATGGATTCCAAGATAGCTCGATTTGCTAATGCACCTACTGCAGTCACGGCTTCCAAGATAGCTCGATTTGCTAATGCACCTACTGTAGTCACGGCTTCCGAGATAGCTCGATTTGTTAATGCACCTGCTGCAGGCATGGCTTCCAAGATAGGTCCATTTGCTAATGCACCTGCTGCAGTCACAGCTTCCAAGACAGCTTGATTTGCTAATCCACCTACTGAAGGCACAGCTTTCAAGATAGCTCGATTTGTTAATGCACCTACTGCTGGCATGGCTTCCAAGATAGCTCCATTTGCTAATGCACCTACTGCAGTCACGGCTCCCAAGACAGCTCGATTTGCTAATGCACCCACTGCAGGCACGGCTTCCAAGACAGCTTGATCTGTTAATGCACATACTGCAGGCACAGCTTCCAAGAGAGCTATATGTGTTAATGCGCCTACTGCAGGCACAGCTTCCAAGAGAGCTATATGTGTTAATGCACCTACTGCAGGCACGGTTTCCAAGACAGCTTGATCTGTTAATGCACATACTGCAGGCACAGCTTCCAAGAGAGCTATATGTGTTAATGCACCTACTGCAGGCACAGCTTCCAAGAGAGCTATATGTGTTAATGCACCTACTGCAGGCACGGTTTCCAAGACAGCTTGATCTGTTAATGCACATACTGCAGGCACAGCTTCCAAGAGAGCTATATGTGTTAATGCACCTACTGCAGGCACGGTTTCCAAGACAGCTTGATCTGTTAATGCACATACTGCAGGCACGGCTTCCAAGAGAGCTATATGTGTTAATGCACCTACTGCAGGCACAGCTTCCAAGAGAGCTATATGTGTTAATGCACCTACTGCAGGCACGGTTTCCAAGACAGCTTGATCTGTTAATGCACATACTGCAGGCACAGCTTCCAAGAGAGCTATATGTGTTAATGCACCTACTGCAGGCACGGTTTCCAAGACAGCTTGATCTGTTAATGCACATACTGCAGGCACAGCTTCCAAGAGAGCTATATGTGTTAATGCACCTACTGCAGGCACAGCTTCCAAGAGAGCTATATGTGTTAATGCACCTACTGCAGGCACGGTTTCCAAGACAGCTTGATCTGTTAATGCACATACTGAAGGCACAGCTTTCAAGATAGCTCGATTTGTTAATGCACCTACTGCTGGCATGGCTTCCAAGATAGCTCCATTTGCTAATGCACCTACTGCAGTCACAGCTTCCAAGATAGCTCCATTTGGTAATGCGCATACTGCAGTCACGGCTTCCAAGACAGCTCGATTTGTTAATGCACCTGCTGCAGGCACAGCTTTCAAGTCAGCTCGCTTTTTTAATGCACCTACTGCTGGCATGGATTCCAAGATAGCTCGATTTGCTAATGCACCTACTGCAGTCACGGCTTCCAAGATAGCTCGATTTGCTAATGCACCTACTGTAGTCACGGCTTCCGAGATAGCTCGATTTGTTAATGCACCTGCTGCAGGCATGGCTTCCAAGATAGGTCCATTTGCTAATGCACCTGCTGCAGTCACAGCTTCCAAGACAGCTTGATTTGCTAATCCACCTACTGAAGGCACAGCTTTCAAGATAGCTCGATTTGTTAATGCACCTACTGCTGGCATGGCTTCCAAGATAGCTCCATTTGCTAATGCACCTACTGCAGTCACGGCTCCCAAGACAGCTCGATTTGCTAATGCACCCACTGCAGGCACGGCTTCCAAGACAGCTTGATCTGTTAATGCACATACTGCAGGCACAGCTTCCAAGAGAGCTATATGTGTTAATGCGCCTACTGCAGGCACAGCTTCCAAGAGAGCTATATGTGTTAATGCACCTACTGCAGGCACGGTTTCCAAGACAGCTTGATCTGTTAATGCACATACTGCAGGCACAGCTTCCAAGAGAGCTATATGTGTTAATGCACCTACTGCAGGCACAGCTTCCAAGAGAGCTATATGTGTTAATGCACCTACTGCAGGCACGGTTTCCAAGACAGCTTGATCTGTTAATGCACATACTGCAGGCACAGCTTCCAAGAGAGCTATATGTGTTAATGCACCTACTGCAGGCACGGTTTCCAAGACAGCTTGATCTGTTAATGCACATACTGCAGGCACAGCTTCCAAGAGAGCTATATGTGTTAATGCACCTACTGCAGGCACAGCTTCCAAGAGAGCTATATGTGTTAATGCACCTACTGCAGGCACGGTTTCCAAGACAGCTTGATCTGTTAATGCACATACTGCAGGCACAGCTTCCAAGAGAGCTATATGTGTTAATGCACCTACTGCAGGCACAGCTTCCAAGAGAGCTATATGTGTTAATGCACCTACTGCAGGCCACAGCTTCCAAGAGAGCTATATGTGTTAATGCACCTACTGCAGGCACAGCTTCCAAGACAGCTCGATTTGTTAATGCACATACTGCAGGCACAGCTTCCAAGAGAGCTATACGTGTTAATGCACCTTCTACAGGCACAGCTTCCAAGACAGCTCGATTTGCTAATGCACCTTCTACAGAGGAGTGTGTGTGTGGGTGCATGCATGTGTGTTTGTGTGTGTGCTTGAGAGAGAGAGAGAGAGAGAGAGAGACAGAGACAGAGACACTTAAGGGTACCTGTTCATATGCTGGTACATTGCAGGTTAGGTCCGTGCGTCTGCTGCAATTCACCTTGCAGTTCGGAGAGAATACATATACTGCCATTGCTGCAGTTACGCTGAGAAGGCTTGGGGGGGGGGGGGATCTGTCTTCCATTGCTGCAGTTCCATTGAGATTCCTTGTGTGGGTCGTCTGGCTATTGCAGACATATGTGCATGTGTAATCTGTAAGTCACATGCACTCCATCAGGATAGGAGAGTTTACTTTGTAAACATATCTTCTGGGAGATATTATTAATCCTGCAGGTCACATGTTGCAATTCCAATGAAGGCGTTCGGGGGACAATGAATGGGCCTGCAGCATACAGCTGCTTGAAGTTGAGAGAGTGGGTGGGACTCTTGGGTTTGTTTATTACTGCATACTAGGTCAGTGGTTTACCTTGAAGCAAACATCTAGATCACAGCTTGAATCACTGCAGTGCCAACTCCACTGTGCATCATTCTTTGGTGGATAAAATAGATTAATATGGTAATTATCACCTGTGCATCGAACTGGGCGGTAGAGGGCTCAGTGGAACTTTGGCTGTTTGACAAGTCACCTGTTCTCCCCCCTCTTCAAATCTCAAACAACAGAAAACAGTGTCTTCCGAAATTAGTCAGAAATGGTTTAAAACGAGTAAAATATGCACAGATGTGCTAAATAGAGGCCTGAAAGTCATGGTTGTCTTTTCTTTGCAAGAGGCAGTGGAAACTTAATGACTATAGATAAGTAATTTAGCTGAGAACATTCCCTATTTCCTTCAATAGGTCAGAAAAAAGGCTAATTGAGCATCATAACGAGTACCTTCCTTGTCAGTATTTTGTTGATTATTTTCATTTTAACACAGGTTAACGCTGTTGGGGCAAAGGGTTCACCTCATTAGTACCAGTTCAACACTTAAATGCAGCAAATCAGCAACAGGAAGGTGACCAGTTAACCTTTCCGAGGAATCCGCCAAGTTACTTTTGATCCCTTCGATCTAAAAGCACTTATTTTTGCTGAAATCTGCAAATTATGGAGCAGATGGCAGATTATGCAGAGCGTCTGGTAAATCCATAACTATGCAAGAAACACTGCGGGCTAGATTTGCATAATTATCGTAGCCCTGCTTTAAATACATGAGAATACACAGAGGGCTGTGATGTGTATATTTTTCATTCCTTACTCCCTGAATCGTAGGAAAAAAACATTTTCAAAGCCTTTCAAAAGTATTAGCCATCATTTTGCCTTTGCCAATGCCTGTTGACGATACTGAAAAGCATCAGTAAATAAAACTAAATGCAGACCCAGAGTGATGACGTATGTGGGCGCTTACATCTCCACACGTGAATGTACATATATCATAATTTGGCAAACATTTTAACTTTTGGCCCTGTGTGATGCCGTATAAGCTCACCTACATCCGCCATTTTGACTTTCCTTAATTTTTCATTCCAAGATGTCATACACCTACATTGAAGGGATACATTAAGCACACCCAGAGAAAGGTGCAGCATGGCATCGAACCACAGATGCTGAGCTTATCTAATAAGAATAATAAAACATAATTTAAAAAAAGGATTGAGAAGTGTGATGTGTGGGAAGCAATAGCCTAGACAGCTGATGGGAGAGAAAGAGAGAGCTCAGGAGCATAGATATATATAAAGGAGAAGCAGCACACAGGGTAAAAACTGAAAGCAAAAGCAACTGAAAAGTAGTCCCTTAATGTAAGCAGCAAAAGTATACCAGTCGCCCAATCAAATGATGAGAAAGAAGCTACATTCAATGGGTAAGGACAAAACAAGGTGAGGAAGGAAAGCCGTCAAATAAGAAGCAAGCAAATTGCATTGTCAAGAACGCCAACCAATGATAAACAAGGGGCTGACCCAAAGCCTAATTTAAGTATTTGTAACGAACAAAACAGTTCTTTGGACAACAGATAGCAGTGTATGCCAATCAGACCTAAAAAACACTTACAGAAGAGCTGCAGAAACCTTGGTTTTAGCAAACCTCTTTCCTACTTATCACAGCAAATATATTTTGACATCAACCCAAATGTTTCTGTGTAGTAGTTTTTAACTTAACCATCAGAAAGGGGCCGAAGGTGTGAAATGGAACCCGTGAGGTGGCTTGGAGTGCTGCTGACCCGAAGTGACCCCTCCTAAATCTCACAACACGGAGCCCCACGTCAGGACGAGACGGGGAGGAATTCTATCCCATCCCCTCCTGTAAAGATACGCCCCTGATCCTATAGCCTTCTATTTCAGCCCTCCGGCTGCTCAGACTTGGCGTTAAGGACCCTTTTGCGGTAATTACTTGAGGTACATTTCCCCCACTTTGCAGATCACCCATTGTTAGGCACCAGAAGGAATGCGGAAAGGGAAACTTGGGTCAGGGAGGGTTAATGGAACGCAGAGTCTCGTGAAAAAAAAACAGAGAAAAAAAGGTGCAAAATGAAAGAGTGAGAGAGAAAAATGCTTTCTTGCGGGTCTTTAATGAACACCAGATGGGGAGGTAACTTTCATTGACTGGGCCAGCAAGCATCCATTCCTCTCCGCAAAATGATCGTAGACTTCTACATCACTCACACCCACAGCTTTCCCACCCAGAGTCTCCCACCCAGCAGCAGGCCCAGCTCGTGTTTCTTCAGCGCTCACTGCACATGGTTTTCCCCAAAAGAACCCGTTTGCCTCGGGAAGGCCCCAGACCGTTGCATCTCTCACACCCACTGCATAAGCACCTAGAAACCCATCCCAAGGAGCAGATCCAAACAGAGTTTCGACATCAACCTTGTACTTTCCCATCAAGGGTGTCACCCCACCCCAGGGTCAGAGTTTCACAGCACTCACAATTTAGTCTTCTCTGACCAAATACTGAGAAGTAGCTGACTCTGGGCAGGAAGATGAGTCAATTACTTAAACGCTCACCGCTGATTTCAGCTGTGATGCAGAAGTCACAAGTTCTAAACTTAACAAGGCAGCAACACTATTGTAGGTATCCTGCCTTAGGTTTAGGACCATCCCTATGCTCCTTCAATTTAGAAACAAGCATTTACAATGCAATGGTATCGGCATTATTAAAGGTAGAGCTATTGGCATTGCTCATGACATTTGTTTTTTCCTTCTTTTTTTAAAAAATCATAAATAAATGGCATTGTCATTTACATTGCCAATAGCTTAATCGTTAAATAAATGGCATTGTAATGTACAATGCCAATAGCTTAATCGCTTGCAAATGCATGACCTATTGCATTTACACACACACAGAGCCACACACACAAAGCCACCCACACACATACAGAGCCACACACACAGAGCCACCCACACAGAGTCATTCACATAGAGCCACCTACACAGAGCCACCCTCACACAGACAGAGCCACCCACACATAGAGCCACCTACAAAAAAGCTATCCACACAGAGCCACACATGCACACACACACACACACACCCAGTCACACACACACACAGCCACACACACACACAGAGCCACACACACTCAGAGCCACACACACACACAGACAGAGCCACGCACACACACAGACAGAGCCACACACACACACACACAGACTGAGCCACGCACACACAGACAGAGCCACGCACACACACACAGACAGAGCCACGCACACACACACACAGACAGAGCCACGCACACACACACACACAGACAGAGCCACACACACACACACACACAGACAGAGCCACGCACACCCACGGAGCTACGCACACACACACAGAGCCACCCACACACACAGAGCCACGTACACACACAGACAGAGCCACGCACTCACACATACAGACTGAGCCACACACACACAGACAGAGCCACGCACACACACACAGACAGAGCCACGCACACAAACACACACAGACAGACAGAGCCACGCACACACACATACACAGACAGAGCCATGCACACACACAGAGCCACGCACACACACACACACACACACACAGACAGACAGAGCCACGCACACACACACACACAAAGCCACGCACACACACAGAGCCACGCACACACACAGAGCCACGCACACACACACAGAGCCAAGCACACACACACAGAGCCATGCACACACACAGACAGAGCCACGCACACACACAGACAGAGCCACGCACACACACAGACAGAGCCACGCACACACACAGACAGAGCCACGCACACATGCAGACAGAGCCATGCACACACACAGACAGAGCCACACACACACTCAGACAGAGCCACGCACACACAAAGACAGGGCCACGAATAACTGAGCCAGTCTAGCTTTTCACATTCAATTCTTTAGTAGTAGTAGTAAAAGCTTTTATTCGACATTTTTTGTCATAAAGCCAACACACATATAATACACATACTTATCGTTACAAAATTAGTTACAATGAATAAGACTTTACAAACATTCATGTTGTGCAAAAAACGCTGATCAGTGCAAAATACAATTATGGGCGAATTCATTAGTCATAAGTTTTAAGGGGAATATACATACCAGGGTTTTTTTACTAGACCAAGTCAATTTTTAAGAACAGTTATATACAATTATAATTATAAATAGTTAAAAAGCCAGAAAATAAAATCAATTAATCCTACAATGACATTCCATGCTTCTTTCTAATTATACAAACACCATGGAGAAACCTACTCAGACCAAATACTATTAGCCTACTGTTCGAGGATCTAAGTATACGTTCTGCCTCTTTGTATGAACGTATCCCCAGATTTTTACACAGAGGTATGATCCATTTTTTACGAGATGAAACATACAACGGACAAAAAAAGAGGATATGAGCCTCATCTTCTTTCAGTTTTAAGTCACAAGAAGTACAATAAGGATCTTTACTTGCACCTCCCCACCGGCAAGAGTTCGATTTAATCTGTAGAACCCCATACCTGAATTTGAGGAAAACAGATTTAGCCAGGGGTGGCTCGATTTCGTCCATAAAAGGTTCAAAGGAGGGGTGGTCCTTGAATAGCAAAAATGTGGACGTTAATGATCCAGTGGCACGTTCGTATACGTGACTGTACACATAGTTCCAGTAGGCAGATTTTACTTGGTTCTTACAGCTATTTGGCAAGGTAATAGATATAGCTGGTGTTTCCCAGAAATGTGATAGACCTATTTCTATAAACCAGTAAGATACATGTCTCAGCCACTTGATTGAGTTAAAAGAATCCAACTCCCTGATTTCCAGTAAGCCTGCTCTATAGTCAGCCAGTTCCGGGGTAGACCATAATCGCACCCAGTAGAGCAGTGGTCGCAACCGGCATAAAAAGTCAGTGCGCTTTACACTAATATCTAGGTAGACCGGCACTAAGGGTGTTCTTAAGGGCAGTCTTAGTAGGCGTCTAAAAAACATATTTTCTTCAACGTCAAATGTTTTTTTGGAATAGGGCCCCCGGATCTCGGCCCCATACAAGGCAGCGGATTGAGCTTTTGCTTTGAACACGTCAATCGCAGGAGTAATAGCTTTAGATGTACTCCCACCGTGAATCTTTAAAATGGGGAGTGAGTTCTGTTTAAGTGTTAACCTGCTTTTGTCGAGTTGGTTTGTCCAAGACATTCTGCTATCCAACCTAATGCCCAGATAGTCAAAAGAATCCACATACTCAAGTTTGGTGTTATTTAGGGCCAGATTCTTCTTAAAAGATTTGGAGGGATTAATGGCCATATATTTCGTTTTGGATGAATTAATTTCTAACCCCTTCATTACACAATAGCTGTTAAATTTGTTTATTAGGTTTTGCAGGCCTTTAGGGGTTTGGGATATTAGGATGGTGTCATCCGCAAATAGTAGTGCTGTAACTGCCTCGTTGCACAATTTAGGTGAATCATGGTTGCATTGAGCTAAGTAGTGGGGAATATCATTTACAAACAGTGAAAAGAGGGTTGGGGCCAATACGCACCCTTGTCTCACCCCCCTTTTCACTGGGATGGATCGAGTAAGTTCTCCATTTCTACCCCACCTTACTTTAGCAAAGTTATCTGTATGCAGTTTTATGAGATTAACCAACAATTCATCCGGGACACCCATCTTCTTTAAACATTCCCATAATAAATGGCGGGGAACAAGATCAAACGCTGAGCGTAGGTCCATAAATGCAACATATGTGCTACTCTTCTTTATCTTAACATATTTCCAGCATATACACATGAATCTATACACTTGATCCACAGTGCTAGTCTTAGATCTAAACCCTGCTTGGTATTTGGAGAGGATTTCAGAATCATCAATCCATATTAAAAGCCGATTTAAAATGTGTCTGGCAAAAATTTTCTGTAAAATATCGATTAAACTAATAGGTCTGTAATTACCCGGGTTGTAGCGATCCCCTTTTTTGAAGATGGTTATTATTTCTGCCCCTTTCCACGTTTCAGGGATCGGGGTTCCCAGTAAAATTGAGTTGCACAAATAATTTATGTAAGGGCACCATACCTCAATATTATGGGTAAATAGATCACCAGGTAGTTTGTCCGGACCTGGAGCTTTACCTGCCTTTATTGCTTTTATTGCACACAGAGTTTCATTGGTGCTAAATTGCACAGGATTAATGCACTGAGTAAAAAACCCGGAGTCATTATATTCGCCAGGGGACTCTGCTTGATCATACAAAACCACAAAATGGTCAAACCAGACCTTTTCGTCCAGAAAGAAATCCCTATTAGAACAGCCTTTTTTGTTGTTTTTCAATTCAGTCAGTTGTAGGACACCTTTAGCCGTGCATGCTACAAGGAACCGAATGCAAAGCCTGGTTATCGCTGACAAGGGTCTAGCAAACTTGGGAACTCAATTGGGTCCCCGACTGACATAGAAAGCAGCGGGGGACCCTTCAAGCATCTACGACGAGTAGCCGTACATGAGATGTCCTTCTGTCCTGACGGAATCCAGCTGTCCATCTTCCCAAAGCTGGGGCCCGGTTAGGAACACTGGCTAGCCTCAGTCATCCTTCTCGCCCCACTTCCATCGTTATGCGACGGACAAACATCCGCACTGCCATATTCCAGCCTTAAATGGAAGGATCCCTCGCTGGCGACGTGGATTTGACCTCAGACTCTGACCTCAGACCTCAGACTCTGACCTCAGACTCTGACCTCAGACTCTGACCTCTGACCTCGGACTCTGGACTCTGACCTCAGACTCTGACCTCAGACTCTGGACTCTGACCTCAGACTCTGACCTCAGACTCTGGGGCTCTGACCTCAGACTCTGACCTCAGACTCTGGACTCTGAACACAGACTCTGGACTCTGACCTCAGACTCTGGACTCTGACCTCAGACTCTGGACTCTGACCTCAGACTCTGGACTCTGGACTCTGACCTTAGACTCTAGACTGGACTCTGACCTCAGACTCTGGACTCTGGACTCTGACCTCAGACTCTGACCTCAGACTCTGGACTCTGGACTCTGACCTCAGACTCTGACCTCAGACTCTGACCTCAGACTCTGGACTCTGGACTCTGGACTCTGGACTCTGACCTCAGACTCTGACCTCAGACTCTGACCTCAGACTCTGACCTCAGACTCTGACCTCAGACTCTGGACTCTGACCTCTGACCTCAGACTCTGACCTCAGACTCTGACCTCAGACTCTGACCTCTGACCTCAGACTCGTGTTTCTTCAGCGCTCACTGCACATGGTTTTCCCCAAAAGAACCCGTCAGCCTCGGGAAGGCCCCAGACCGTTGCATCTCTCACACCCACTGCATTAGCACCTAGAAACCCATACCAAGGAGCAGATCCAAACAGAGTTCGGCATCAACCTTGTACTTTCCCATCAAGGGTGTCACCCCAGGGTCAGAGTTTCACAGCACTCACAATTTAGTCTTCTCTGACCAAATACTGAGAAGTAGCTACTCTGGGCAGGAAGATGGGTCAATTACTTAAACGCTCACCGCTGATTTCAGCTGTGATGCAGAAGTCACAAGTTCTAAACTTAACAAGGCAGCAACACTATTGTAGGTATCCTGCCTTAGGTTTAGGACCATCCCTATGCTCCTTCAATTTAGAAACAAGCATTTACAATGCAATGGTATCAGCATTATTAAAGGTAGAGCTATTGGCATTGCTCATGACATTTGTTTTTTCCTTCTTTTTTTAAAAAATCATAAATAAATGGCATTGTCATTTACATTGCCAATAGCTTAATCGTTAAATAAATGGCATTGTCATGTACAATACCAATAGCTTAATCGCTTGCAAATGCATGACCTATTGCATTTACACACACACAGAGCCACACACACAAATACTCTGGACTCTGGACTCTGACCTCAGACTCTGGACTCTGACCTCAGACTCTGGACTCTGACCTCAGACTCTGGACTCTGGACTCTGACCTCAGACTCTGGACTCTGACCTCAGACTCTGGACTCTGACCTCAGACTCTGGACTCTGACCTCAGACTCTGGACTCTGACCTCAGACTCTGGACTCTGACCTCAGACTCTGACCTCAGACTCTGGACTCTGACCTCAGACTCTGGATTCTGACCTCAGACTCTGGACTCTGACCTCTGACCTCAGACTCTGACCTCAGACTCTGACCTCAGACTCTGGACTCTGACCTCAGACTCTGGATTCTGACCTCAGACTCTGGACTCTGACCTCAGACTCTGACCTCAGACTCTGACCTCAGAATCTGGACTCTGACCTCAGACTCTGACCTCAGACTCTGACCTCAGACTCTGGACTCTGACCTCAGACTCTGGACTTTGACCTCAGACTCTGGACTCTGACCTTAGACTCTGGACTCTGACCTCAGACTCTGGACTCTGACCTCAGACTCTGGACTCTGACCTCAGACTCTGACCTCAGACTCTGGACTGTGACCTCAGACTCTGGACTCTGACCTCAGACTCTGACCTCAGACTCTGGACTCTGACCTCAGACTCTGACCTCAGACTCTGGACTCTGACCTCAGACTCTGACCTCAGACTCTGGACTCTGACCTCAGACTATCGACTCTGACCTCAGACTCTGGACTCTGACCTCAGACTCTGACCTCAGACTCTGGACTCTGACCTCAGACTCTGGACTCTGACCTCAGACTCTGGACTCTGACATCAGACTCTGGACTCATGATACAGGGCGTGAGGAGGCATGGGCTCGTGATACAGGGTGTGAGGAGGCATGGACTCTTGATACAGGGTGTGAGGAGCATGGACTCTTAATACAGGGTGTGAGGAGGCATGGGCTCGAGATACAGGGCGTGAGGAGGCATGGTCTCTTGATACAGGGTGTGAGGAGGCATGGGCTCGTGATACAGGGCGTGAGGAGTCATGGACTCTTGATACAGGGTGTGAGGAGGCATGGGCTTGTGATACTTGGAGATCTAGAGACAGCCGGACTCATACAAATTGTTAAAAAACCCACGCACAAAGTAGGACACACGTTGGATGGATTATTCACCAACAACCCTGAAATCTTCATTACCGAGGTCATTCCTTTAATCTGGACAGACCACTCAGCAATCTGCTTCTCCATCCCCACAAAACCCACTTCCCCCTGCTTGCCTCTTCCCCCTCCCACCAAATTCAGAAACTGGAAAAACCTAAACCTTGAACGTCTTACTCAGATGATACAGGACAGCCCACCACCTAACGAGCATGATCCCGTAGCAGCCTCAGACACTTACATAGAGAATCTGAGCGAAGCCTGCAATCAACTAGCACCGTCTAAAACTTCCCAGAGGAGCAGAAAACTCCCTTCAGCCCCTTGGTTCTCCGAGTCGCTTAGACTGCAGCGCCAGCACTGCAGAAACCTTGAACGGCAGTGGCGCCGCAACTTTAATATGTCTGATAAGATTATCTACAAAAGCGCCCTCTCTAACTATAAAAAAATCATAACAACAGAGAAAACCACGTACTACACAAACCAAATTAATCAGGCTAAAAACTCCTCGGGGAAACTATTCCAAGTAGTAACATACCTGTCTAACCCACCTGCTCCCCAGTCAGAAGGATCGCAAGCCCTTTCTGACTCACTGGCGAACTTCTTCGAGGACAAGGTCAGAGCCATTTTCAACACATTCACTCCCGATGTAGTGCGCTCCACCCCTCTCTCGAATGCGGATACTGGCCCCAGATTCGCAGCTTTCGAACCTACTACTTGTGAATTCACCACACCCCTGATTGCCCGAACCAAATCTGGTTCCCCTTTAGACCCTTGCCCTCCTAGCATCCTTAATCTCATTCCGGAAGTTATTGCTCCACCTCTTACCACCATCTGCAATGCAATGTTTTCATCTGGTGTCTACCCCTCGGTATGGAAAAAAGCAATAATTAAACCACTACTCAAAAAACCCAGTCTAGACCCTCTCCTGCCTGCCAGCTATAGGCCCATTGCCTGCCTCCCATTCCCTGCAAAAATTTTCGAAAAAGTCATGAACGTCCAGCTGTCAAATTACATTCACCATAATAACCTACTGGATGACACCCAATTCGGGTTCCGACAAGGCCACGGAACGGAGACAGCTCTGTTAAAAGCAGCAGATGAGATCAGGGCCACGATGGATAATGGAGGAGCCGCAGTACTAATACTCCTCGATTTGTCTGCGGCCTTCGACACGGTCGACCATGCGACCTTGATCGACCGTGTCGGGGCCATAGGAATCACAGACAAAGCCAAAAACCTCCTGGCCTCATTTCTGTCAAATCGCCCGCAAACTGTAAAAATAGGCAATTTCACATCCCAAACCTTCTCTCTGCCATGTGGAGTACCCCAGGGATCCTCGCTAAGTCCGACACTATTTAACATCTATGTGTCGGACCTGGCGAGGGTCATAAAATCCTGCGGAATCTCCCTTACGACCTATGCCGACGACACCCAACTGGTGCTGTCGATATACAACGATGGAATCTCGGTGGCAGCCAATTTCCAAACGGGAATGAAGGCAATAAGCTCCTGGATGTCATCCAACTGTCTTAAACTCAATTCCGATAAGACAGAAGTGATGACATTCGGGAGACTCCAACCCACCTGGTCCCCACAATGGTGGCCCCACCAGATGGGACAACCCCCCGAACCTGTAACGAAGGTACGTAACCTGGGCGTTATCTTCGATAACAAGCTGTCATTTCAGCAACACGCCAACGCTGTGGTTTCTTCGTCCTTCCACACACTAAAAAAGATAAAAAAATTAATTCCATACCTTCCTCCACATGCAGGCAAAACACTAGTCAGTACCTTGGTTTTCTCAAAAACCGACTACTGCAACGCGCTGTTTCTCAACGCACAACAGAAGGTCCTGAATAAGCTGCAAACTGTGCAGAACGCAGCAGCCAGGACACTCTTATCCATCCCTAAATTTGCATCGGTCTCCCCCTACATCCGGCAGCTACATTGGCTGCCAGTAAGGAGCCGTATCAAATTTAAAGCGTTATGCATAGCATATAAGGCTATCCATGATCACGGACCCCTTTTCCTTAGAAGAGCCTTCCAACCTCTCGAACACACAAGAGCCCTGCGGTCATCCTCAGCACACCTACTCATGGTCCCTCGTACAAGAAGGGCCAACTGGGGTGACAAACGCTTCTCAGTGGCAACTGCCAAATTGTGGAACACTCTTCCTATACACATCAAGTGTGCTCCTACCCTCCTAAACTTCAGAAAAAAACTGAAGACATGGCTGTTCCCTGCCTAAACCTCCCATACTGCCCCCGAGAGTTTTGCAACTACAGCGCCGAGACACCTACGGGTATTTGCGCGCTCTAAAAATCGCCAAATAAATAAATAAATAAATAAATACAGGGTGTGAGGAGGCATGGGCTTGTGATACAGGGTGTGAGGAGGCATGGGCTCTTGATACAGGGCGTGAGGAGGCATGGGCTCGTGATACAGGGTGTGAGGAGGCATGGGCTCGTGATACAGGGCGTGAGGAGGCATGGGCTCTTGATACAGGGCATGAGGAGGCATGGACTCGTGATACAGGGTGTGAGGAGGCATGGGCTCGTGATACAGGGCGTGAGGAGGCATGGGCTCGTGATACAGGGCGTGAGGAGGCATGGGCTCGTGATACAGGGTGTGAGGAGGCATGGGCTCGTGATACAGGGCGTGAGGAGGCATGGTCTCTTGATACAGGGTGTGAGGAGGCATGGGCTTGTGATACAGGGCGTGAGGAGGCATGGGCTCGTGATACAGGGCGTGAGGAGTCATGGACTCTTGATACAGGGTGTGGGGAGGCATGGGCTTGTGATACAGGGTGTGAGGAGGCATGGGCTTGTGATACAGGGCGTGAGGAGGCATGGGCTCTTGATACAGGGCATGAGGAGGCATGGATTCGTGATACAGGGCGTGAGGAGGCATGGGCTCGTGATACAGGGTGTGAGGAGGCATGGGCTTGTGATGCAGGGCTTGAGGAGGCATGGGCTCGTGATACAGGGCGTGAGGAGGCATGGGCTCGTGATACAGGGCGTGAGGAGGCATGGGCTCGTGATACAGGGTGTGAGGAGGCATGGGCTCTTGATACAGGGTGTGAGGAGGCATGGGCTCATGATACAGGGCGCGAGGAGGCATGGGCGCGTGATACAGGGTGTGAGGAGGCATGGGCTCATGATACAGTGTGTGAGGAGGCATGGACTCGTGATACAGGGTGTGAGGTGGCACCCTGGCTTCCTGTTGCCACTTATCCCAAGGCTCCCTGGCATAATTTATAGGAGGCAGAGACTCCCGTAACAATGTAAGACAGGCGAGAGGGCTCCCTGCTACAATGTGGTATGAGGAGGCAGCGACTCATGTTAAAATGTAAGATAAGGTACAGGGCTTCCCGCTGCAAAATGTTGAGGATGCAGGGACTCCTGTTGTATGTACGATGAGGCGGGGACATCTGCAACAACATGGATGCATTGACTCCTATTACAACGTAAGGTGAGGAGACGGGACTTCTGCTGCAATGTATGTTGAGGATGCGTGGACTCCTGTTGCAGTGAATGATGAGGGGGTAAGGACACGTGGTATATTGTGTTACGAGAGTTCAGGGACACCTGCAGCCGTGTAGAATGAGGAGGCCCAGACAGGGGGACGGTTCTTCCTGTTACAATATATTATGAAGAGGCAGGGACACTAGTTGCAATGCACGATGGGCGGGGGGCATCTGCTACAATGTGTTATGAGGATATAGCTATTTCTGTTATAAAATACAACGAGGATGCTGCGGCCTCTCCTACAATGCATACATTTGCGCTTGTATTTTTTTGTTGCATTGCACAATGAGGGGGCAGGACTTCGGTCAAGATGCGAGGAGAAGGGGTTGTCCTGTCAGTGTTTGGTCTTACCTGCCTGCCCTCATATTAGGTCGCGTTAGTGCGGTCTCCTTCCCGTGAGGCAAACCTGAAGTTCGAAATCACAGACTGAGACTGCTGGAATAATTATACCAGAAAGGGAGTGACAGTCTGACAAAGCCGGACACCCACAGTAATGGAGAGGGGATCTGTTGGTGCATCAATGTACCAGCTGCAGGCAGAATTTCACAAAGTAAAGCACCTTGTTCCTGACAGCTTCTGGCTCACGTAGGAACAACTAACGCATGAAGTGTAATTTTGCCACTCATAGCACATCAGCACCGCTCTCATTGCGAATCCTTAATGGCGTCTTTAGAAATTGCTACCGAGACACTAGAGCGCCCAACCCCCTCACGCCCCCGCCCATCCGAGCCAGCAAATTAGAAGAGTAGAGCCAGAGCCAAGGCAAGGGTCTGCCTTCCATGACTCCAAGAGACCTGCACATGAAAATAGTTGGCCTGGTGTAAATAATGCAAAGGAGAGCTGCGGGCGGAGGGAGGGAGGGAGGGAGGGAGCGGGACGAAGGAGAGCTGCGGGCGGAGTGAGGGGGGAGAGCGGGACCGGGACGAAGGAGAGCTGCGGGCGGAGGGAGGGGGGAGCGGGACGAAGGAGAGCTGCGGGCGGAGGGAGGGGGTGGGAGAGGGACCGGGACAAAGGAGAGCTGCTGGAGGAGGGAGGGGGGACGAGCAGAGCAGCTCTGGAAATCACCACCGTCTTTCTCCGAGGCAAAGCAGAAATGCCTCGGAGAAAGCATGGTAATTTTCGCATTCGGGGGCGTGTGTTTTGCTGTTCTGAGTGACGGGCGACGTCACTGTCTAAAGAACAGCAAAACTTATGCCCCGAAATCCGAAAAAGACGGAGCCTATTCGGAGCGATGGCTCTCTCCTCCAATGGTTGGCCTCCGTTTAGGAAGCCAGCCAATGGGAGAGAGGCAAAAAAGAGGCGTGACAAATAGTCCACACTAAACAACATTAAATCTCGGACTTCCGGTCTGCCGAAACTCGACCTAAAAAGGTGAAGACACAGTTCTTTAAAGAACAGTACATCACAATGCACCAACACTCCAATGTGTGTATTAGAATAGTGAGAACATCTTCAAAGGTATTTACAAACTGTTGCTGTTTTCTTAATCCCTATTGGTTATGAGTATGTGACCTATGTATTAATAAAGGAAATGTGTGAAGCCTTTGTTTAACCCCTTTTAAAAAGGCGTGATTTCTCCATGCTAGGGGGAGACCCATACCCCATTCTTAGAAGGCAAATCTACACTAGATTTTCAGTATACCTTTACAGAACTCTTGCTGTATTTTTTTTAGATATATATGCTTATTGACTTTAATTACCCAGCCTGAGCATTTCTTTATTTTAACCAATTGAGTAAATCTTAAAACAGATTACTGTGTCTGCCCTTCTTTATCAATAATGCTTTATTCTTGCTTCTGCACGTTCCCTGCCTAGATCAATAGGAGAGACGGGTCCAGCAGGGAGTAACAAAGTCTGGCAGGGCCATCAGCGCATGTAGGAGGAAAAGTAATGAATTTGCTCGAACACTGACACTAGGGGGTCTATTAGGATGACAGGCGGACATCACACCGGGAGATGGGACCGCCTGCTATGTGTGCGGCGGTCCCCGCATGTACAATTAGGATGCCCCCACCACACTGGCGGGCGCTGTTGCAAAATATATATGAATAGCCATAAAAATTGATGTGTATGCACTTTAAAATATATCATGATTAGATATTTCACATTAACATGAGGCCTAGAGCTCAAAAGGCTTCCTATCTGACCTTGACTGGACAAGCTTCAACAAGCTACTCTGTACCCCCTTAGAGGTCACTTTGTTTGTCCTGACTACATGATATTTCTTAATCTGGATGTACAAGTTCCTTACAGAGTGCTGAGCCAGACTTTCTGGTCTGCCCATACATGGCTGTTTATAATTTGCACGGTGCAAGCATTGCATATCCATGTTAGCCATATTTGGCTTGGTGCCTTATTCTAGTTCTGCTGACATGGCATTACTTAATGTATATAACACCTAGAAACTTGTCACTCTGGGAAGAAGCAGTCTGAGAGCAGGGTCAGATTGGGATCACAATTTGGCCTGGGCACTGACGAAAAAAGTGGCCCACATTTGCAGGGCATGGTCCACATTCGTGGGTGTGCTCTTTCATGAAACACACAAGGAATGTAAGTGGGAGGATATTGTTCTTGGGAAGGACACAGGGCCAAGGTGACAATGTCCTACAAGCTGAGCACCTGAAAAACAGCCAGGCCCCTTTCTATTTCCAAATTATTCCCAGTGCTCCAGCGCAGGAGCATCTGAAAACGAGTCCCCTTTCTCTTAAAAAATTATCCCCCTGCCCTCCAGCGCAGGACCACCTGAAAACAGCAAGGCCCCTTTCTATTACAAAATTATTCCTCAGCCCTCCAGTGCAGGAGCACCTGAAAAACAGCGAGGCCCATTTCTCTTGAAAAATTATTCCCCAGCTCTCCAGCGCAGAAGCACCTGAAAACAGCGAGACCCCTTTCTATTAAAAAATTATTTCCAGCCCTCCAGCGCAGGAGCATCTGAAAACAGCGAGGCCCCTTTCTAAGTTCAAAATATGTTATTGAAAATTTTTCATAATAAACAATAAGCAAGACATACAGAAAAAACTAACATTGCAAAGATCTAGTAAAATACTAATACAAAAAGATACAATAATTGCTAATTCATTGTCAATAAAGGAAAGTAAATTTATGCATAGAAAACTTAAAAAGGGGAAGGAAGGAGAGGGAAACTGATAATATTGAATACATAATAGTCGATAAATAGAGCTACTATACAATATCAATATATATAGTAATAGAACAATAAAGGGGAGAAGCAATGAAGATAATATTAATTTGATAAATATATATCAATAGGAGTCCAAAATAGATGATAAAACATAGAATTCTGACAAACCCCAGACAAGGATAACTGTGCACCTCTTCTTGTAAAAATAACCCAGGCCCACCACGCATGAACTGATAACTTTGAAACATCTTTCCAACAAAAGGTAATTGATTTTAGTGCAGCAGAAATTAAGAAGTTAAAAAGTTTACATTCAATATCACTTAAATCTTGGGACAAGATTACAGATTTGCAAATTAACACGTTATATGATATGTCTTCCTGAATATAAAGAATTTTCTTAATAATGTCCCATACTTCTGTCCAGAATTTGGATAATAAGGGACGAGAAAAAAAGCATATGTTGTAGAGAGCCAGGGCTTAAAGTGCAATGGCAACATGTATCAAATTGAAGAAGTTTAGCGTGAAATAATCGTGATAGAGTCCATAAGCAATTAAATAAAATATAAGAATTAGTTTGTAAAAGTGAGATAGATAACCATCCTGCAATATTAGAAATCCATATATCTCCCCACGTATCAAGAGATAATGAAAGTGATAATTCATTGTTCCAAAACGTTGCAATCATATTTATGTTAATGCCTAGATTATTGGACAATTTTTTATATAAAATAGAAACACCATGAACATTGGAAGATACAGTTTGAATATAAACCAGCATGAATATTAGAGGGAATAGCTTGGGAAAAGGAATCCAAAATTTAATTACTTAAATATTCATATTTTATAAGATTAGAATCAGCTAAACCAAACTTTGGGGCCGATTATGATGGTGGATGGACCTGAGTCCGTCCGCCACCATAGAGTAGGAGGGACCGTCTGCAGGGGCAGTGGCGGTCCCTCCGTGCAAATTAGGATGTGACCGCCACCCTGGCGGTCACATCCTGTATATTTAACATTGCAGCGGATGCTGCTTCATGCAGCACCCGCCGCAATGTTAAAAATGTAAGTTATGCATGTGCATGCACAAAGCGGCAGGCACCGCGCGGTGCCTGCTGCTTTGTTCACACAAATGCAGGGGGGTACCATAGGTACCCCCCATGTGCATCCCCCCCTTCACCCGGGGGCCCGCAACGGACCCACCAAGTGAAGGTCTGTATGCTTTTCCACGGCGGAAAAGTCGCAGTGGAAAAGCAAACATCTTACACCATGCTAATATGCCTGGCGGTGTCTGATAGACACAGCCAGCCATGTTAAAGCTTTTCCGCCGCGGTCGGAAAGCGACCACTGCGGAAGAGCTGCAGACAGATTTTCAGACCCACCGCCATCCTAATATGGCGGTGGGTCTTTTGTGGCTCAGCAGTGGTTTTCCCGAAAACAGCGATCCTGATCTACCCCTTTGTTTGTAACGTTTGAAATGAAATAGAAGTATTATTAGAATAAACCTCTTTAAGATAAAGAACACCAGCTTTAATCAATGAAGACCAAAAACTAATATTTTTATTTAGTTTAAGAACATTGCTCTACCAAAGAGATACTTCATCAGTATTGGACATGGTATGTTAAAAAATTGAATCAATATCATTGAAAATCATTTTGGTGGATTTAAGGATAAGAGATTTATGAAAAAAATATGATTTGTTAGACATTGTTAACAGTGTGGGAAGTGGAAAAGGATTTACAATGTTTTTCTTTATATGGAACCAGGTAGGAGGATTACATAAACAGGAATGATTAAATCAATTAGCACTTTGTTTCAAAATAAACACTTTATGATAAAGAGCAAAATCTGGAATACCAAAACCAGCATTACATTTAGAAATGTTTAATTTTTTATAACTAATACGTTGTGCCTTATTATTCCAAAGAAATTTGGAAAGGAGTTTATCAGAATCTTTATAATATTATAATGGAAATTGAATGGGGATCATGGCAAGAGAGTAAAATATTTTAGGAGCAACATTCATTTTAATTGACTCCATTCTTCCCAACCATTAAAGATGCAATTAAGACCATTTAGATGTTTTATCTTTGATATAATTTAAAACAAAATCACTGTTTAAAGTTAGTGTTGATTTTATAGATGAAGAGAATAAAATACCCAGATATTTTAATTTATTTTTTTGCCAAATAATTTCATGCATGGGAATCATATCAGGAGTACAAAAAACATTTAAAGGGAAAATTTCACATCATCAGCATATGCTTTTGTTTTTATAATAGCATCTTCAACCTTAATTCCTGTAATAGTATCACACTTTCTGATAGAGGCAAGAAAGGGTTCAATACCTAGTAAAAACAACAGTGGAGAAAGGGGACATACTTGACATGTACCTCTGTAAAGGGAGAATTGATTGGAAACTTGGCCATTAATAAATAGGCGGGCAGTAGGTGCATAATATAAAGCTGAAATCATACGGATAAACGTATCACCAAAATTAAAAGATGTTAAAGTATGAAGTACAAATTGCCAATGAAGTTTGTCAAAGGCTTTTTCAGCATCCAAAGCCATGACTAAAGTTTGACCTTGTTCAATAACATGTAGCAGAGTTCTAGTATTATTAGCTGAGTATCTATTCTTCATGAACCCTGACTGATCAGGATGAATAATAGAGTCTAATATAGGGGATAGACGTGTAGCCAATATTTTAGCATATAATTTACAATCTTGATTTATTAAGGAAATGGGATGATAATTAGAAACAAGAGTGGAGTCTTTGTCTGGTTTAGGAAGAACAATAATTAAAGCTTCTGTAAAAGAACCAGACGTACTTCCTGATGAAACAAATTATGTAAAAAGTTGAAGCAAAAAAGGTGAGAGTTGGGTTTGGAATTCTTTATAAAACTCTGTCGGTAAACCATCAGGACCCGGAGATTTATTTTGTTTAAGAGATTTAATAGCAGATAGAATTTTGTCCTTAGTAATGGGTAAGTCCAATCCAAGTTTATCTGACTGAGAAATCTTAGGTAGTTCACATGGAGGATAGGAAGGAGTCTACCAAAGAATCATCATTAAATTCAGGTTTATCATATAATTTAGAGTAAAAGTCCAGAAATTCATCAACAATATCTTTATGAGATAGGGCAAGTTTACCAGTGGGGTTATGAATGGAAGTGCTTTGGGTGTTATCTTTTTCAATAGGAAGGTAATTTGCTAACAGTCTTCCTGACTTATTTGCATTGAAACTAAATTTAGCTTTAGCTTTAGTAAGTTGGATACCCACTTTTGTACAAAAAATAGTATTAAATTCATAACTTAACTTTTGCAATGTATCCCGATATGTCGGATCATTAGACGTAATAAAGAGCCGTTCATATTTTGCTATTTGGTTTTCCAAATGTTTAATATTTGCATTGAAGGTTTTATTTTCATGGGCCATAATAAAAATAGTAGCTCCTCTAATATAAGCTTTAAAAGCATCCCATCGAGTAACTAAAGAATTAGAACCTTCAGGATTCAATTGAAAGTAATCGTAATGGCAGTTAAGAGTTTTGGTTTGTTATGCTCATTTAGCGCTATGCCAGAATTCATTCTCCATCTAGATTGTTTAGGAAATGTCGAATTGAGATGTAAAATGCAAGAGATCATAGCATGATCAGAAACATCAATATTTCCAATCTTAGAGGTTTTAATAGAGTAATAAGTTGTCTTGTAACTAAAATATAATCAAGTCTAGAGTGTGAATTGTGTGGATTAGAAAAGAAAGTAACATTTTTATCTGTATGGAAATGAAGACGCCAAATATCGACTAACTTAGTAGTTTGAAGAAATGTTTTAAAAGCAAAATAAACCTTGGAAAGATGAAAGTTAGTTTGAAACAATCTATCCAATAAAGGATCAGAGATAAGTCACCAGCCACAATCAAAGGAACATCCCCAATTTTTAGTACCTCTGTTGTAAGATTGGACCAAAAAGCAGGATCATCCTCAGTGGGCCCATAAACATTTAGTAAATAAAAAATAGAATCATAAACTTTAACTTTTACCATTAAGTATTTACCCTCTGTATCAGAGTAAATGTATTCAATATTTGACAATGAGACTTCTTTGCAAATAATATCGCTACACCATTATTCTTACCATTAGCAGGAGAAGAAACTATACAATCAACCCACTTTCTTTTCATATAGTCTAATATTTTATCATCAACATGAGTTTCTTGTAGAAAACAAAAATCGGCTTTGGAACTGCCTAAATAATCCAAGATCTTAGTACGCTTAACTGGATGGCGCAAACCTTTAACATTTAACGAAATAACTTTAATGTTAGCCATAATGGAAGAAGAAGTAAGAAAAAGATAAGAAGAGGATAATGAAAGAAAGGACATATAAGAAAGTGTAAGGAGGTCTAGAGAATAGAAAAGGTATTGGAGAGGGCAAAACATAAAAAAAGTGACAAACAACAAGCAAAACAACAAACATAAATATGAGAATTGAAACACACACAAGCTTTACAAGCATGGCAAAAACCGCTGGAGCCCAAAAATTTAAGAAAAAGCATAAAAAACTGTCAGCAGTAATCCACTTCAAGTAGTTGGGTCATGAGTGTCCATTGAATGCTGCAAATGGAGGTCAATAAAGTGTCGTAGATCCTCTGGACGGTGAAAGGATTTTGAAAAATTGTCTTTCCATATCCGCATCATAGATGGATCAAAAAGACCATATTTGAAACCCTAACTTCTCAGCTGCGGACGGAGGTCAGAAAATTCCTTACGAATTGCAACGGTTTCTTTATCAAAGTCTTGATGAATAAAATTTTTAGAGCCATTGACCATCAATGAGGGAATTTTTCTTGCAGCTTTCCTGATCAAAACCAAATGATGATGACAAAATACTTTAAATATAATTTGTCGTGGCTTGGTATGCTGATGGTTGCGATGAGAAGGAATTCAGTTAGCTTTTTCAACCTCAAATGTTTCTGGAAATGTAATATTTAAAAGACCAGGAATCAGAGTTTCCAAATATAGCCGGCAATTAGATCCCTCAACTTCTTCTGGTAAATTAAAGATGCGCAGATTGTATTGCCTGTTACAATTTTCCTTATTCAAAAGATGTGTACTCATAGGAGCTTTTTTGGGATCAAGTGTGTAAAAGCATCTTTTTTGGCTTTATTATCTTGTATCTTGATTGAATTATCAGAGATTTTCATAGATAAACTAGCCATTTCTTTTCGCACATTTTTAACTTCTGTCGCAATAGTCTCAGTATAAGCACAAAGCGCTTGAATTTCTTTTAAAATTACAGACAATGAAGGCCCAGAAGACTCTAAAGCAAAAACACAGCTTCTGGGCCATCAATGGGGTTGGGGAAGGCTAAGGTGAAGATGGTGCGAGTTCCCCACATCACCTGGCCCTCACAGCGAGACCCATTCTTCCTTGCCCACTATGCCCTGAATGAAGGGCTGTGGGAGAGGTGTTAATGCAAGTACTGTTTCTGGGCTGTGTGGGCCCCAGGGGGCCGAGGTGAAAATGGCTCAAAGGCCTGAGCAACACCTGGCACAACCTGGCACCCTGGGAGGCCGATTCTAGCACACAATCACCCCTCCCAGCCCACCATCAGCATGATTGCTTGGCGGGCAGTGGGTCAAGGAGAGGCCACAGCTAATGGTGGCTGAATGGCCGGCCGCATAGCGAAGCTGCTTTCCTTTCCCTGTCAGTGCTCTCTGTGGACTGGTACAGGGGGAAAAATGGCCGACAGAGTGCACTGAGACACCGGACCTTCGGCCCATCTCCGAGTGCCCTCATTGCCAATACGCCCCTGTCTCAGAGCCCCTAAGGTGGCAGATCGGACCTCTTCCTTGCTAATTAGCAATGATGCATGCATTTGATACCAATAAATACATTTCACTCTGTTTCTAAGCAATCCTGCTATGTCTGGTGAGTTTCATTCATTTGCTCCTGGGAGGGTGCCAGTATTTCCCTATCAAAATGGTGTCAGAAAGTGCGAACATTGGAGGACTGTGATGTCACTAGTTGGTAAGTGAGATGTAAGCAAAATAACTAACTTGCCTTGCTGCAAGTGACCTTTCAGTCTTTCAAATGTGTATTTAACACATAGTATTAATAAAGGGGGCATTGACTGGCATTTAAAATAGACAGGGTACCGTAGAGAATGTTTTTAAAAATATTCTCTGTATCAATACACTAATGGATATTTGGTATACACTGCAGGAGAGCCTGGGTTAGAGAATAATTTATGTTTACCTACACAGATAAGAAGTAGTGAAGCAGGTGACTGAGAAGTAACTAAGTTACTTTATGTCAATAAATATTGACAAATGGCTAGACCCTTTGGGGGTTTTATAAAATCCATTTTCAGAAGAACCTATGCTAGGAGGGGGTATTGATTTTACCCACAAAAAAGAAACCCTCCAGAATATAGTGAGTGGAGCTTCTGATTTGCGGATTATAATGGAACACAGGGAAATGATTTTAAAATATGCGTAGTTATGTCATGGATGAATGATTGCATTTGAATAGGCCATTGATCTTCAGTATTGGACCTCTATGTTTTCTTGATTTATATAAAAAATGAAGCCCATTAGTGCATGAGAGAATTAAATTGGTTTTATATGTGATGTCTCTGGCTGGTCCTTAAATGTTGATTTTCCTTTTTTTCCACTGCCTAACAACTTTTCCTTTGTAGGAGACCTTTTGAGTTTATCTTTCAGGGTGTAAGCGCACATTGAGAGTAAAAAATCAAAATTTCACAACACAGTATCTTAGATGAAAGGACTGCTAGTGGCGAGCTGCGCGCCGGCTCCCCTAGGTGAGGAGGCCTGGGGGACGTAGCGGCCATCTTGTGGAGCTCCGGGTGGCTGCGGGGAGTCTCCCGGACCCTTGTGTGTTGCGGCGCACAGGAGGGAGCCATTGCGGAGAGGACCCCCCTCCGTATTTACATCACCCCCTGCTTGATTTGGGGGTTTTCCAGAGCTCTGCGGCCGAGTTGGGCCATGGTGGTGGAGGGGGCAGCGGATATGTGGTGCCTCTGGGTCCAGTGATTGGTCGGCCCTCCACGCGGTACTGCTGGGGGTGCCTAGGCGGCCTGGCCACGGTGGTGTTCACTGGGGGACAGCATCTCTCGATGTGCCGGCTGGTGCAGCCCCGGTGGTGGCAGAGGGGGGCAGAGCCCAGCTCCCGGTTACAATTCGGCATTGACAGTACCACCAGCACCCATCGGTGGTCGGATCGGGCCATAGTGTGGTGGAGTACGGCCGTCCGTGGATGGGGCGAAGGCAATCTGGTGGTTTCTTGTGAACCCCTGGGGGGAGCACTGCTAACTTGAGGATCTTGAGGAGGAGTCTCCAGGCTTGGAGATACGCCGCCTGGTCCTGGAGCTGACTTTTATGTTTGGCCTGTTGGGTGGTTGCCCCTAGATCTTGGTGACACCTACTATATCAAGATGACATGCGACAAAGGTGGTGGAGGCAACACAAAGCAGGGCACCATAGACAAGTTCACTGGAGCGGGTGCTGCGGCCGGGACTGCGGGATCGCAGAGCCAGGTCCCCGACAATGCAGCGCTCCTGGCGGCCATTACCCAGTCCAGGGACATGCGGGACACCAAGATCGGGGCCGTGGGGTCCGATGTCATGTTATTGCAACAGGACTTGCGGAATGCGGTTGAGTGCATCACCGGGACTGAGACCCGCATATCGGAGGTAGAAGACGACGTCACGACCTTGAAGAAGAAAGTGACAGCTATGGAGAAGGTTCAGAAAGGTCTGGCACTGCGGGTCAAGCATGCCGAAGGGCGGGCTCGTGAAATAACCTGCGCTTCATGGGATTCCCAGAGGGATGCGAGGGGATTAATATGGAGCGATTCTTGACTCAGTGGCTGGGGGGCTGGCTTCCCCAGGATGCGCTCTCCCACTGCTTTGTGGTGGAGCAGGCCCATAGAGCTCTCATGCAGAAGGCTCCCCAGGGAGCTCGCCTGCGGCCGATCATCGCCAAATTCCTGAACTATATGGACTGCGATACTATATTGAGGCAGGCCAGAGCCAAGACATCCCTCACCTGTGACAATGCTAATATCCTTATCTTCCCAGATTACACACGCCTGGTGCAGCAGCAACGATAATCCTTTCTGGCGGCCAAGGTGCGCCTCCGGGACCTTGAGCTTCAGTATGCACTGCTGTATCCGGCCCGCCTGAAAGTGATCTACCGGTCTCGCACGCTGTTCTTTGATTTCCCTGAGGAAATCTTTAAATGGACTGAGGGGACTGTGAGGGTGCAAGCTCACACGCCACCTGGCAGGGATTCTGATTCCTCGTTGAGTGAGGCGGCCTGGGGGGGCCCTCCATGGCCAGCGAGGAGGCAGTAGAAAGTCACGGTCCAGGCGTCGATTTCGGTCTGGCTCCGCTTTCCTGCAGGAGGGCTCGTTACTGGAGCAGCAGCCTTCGGCGGACTGATCAGCGGGTTCAATAGAATATGGGAATTGTGGCTTGATGCCTAGTAGTCATGCAGAGGTGGGTGGGATGGGGCGAGGCCCAAGGGTTGTGGGTATTCAGTTGGGGATCCATTGGAAGGTGTGGTTCCTGTCCCCCTGTTGGGGACTTGGCTACTCTCCGACCGCGACAGGTACTTCCATGTTTGTGAGGTATGGAGTGGGGGGTTGGAGGGGGGACTGGGGGTAAGGGGGTTGTGGGGGTTGCTTGATTGCGTATTCATGCTAGTTGTTCGTCAAGCTGTGTGCACGCTGAGACGTAAATGCACCCGTTGGGAGAGTAGTGATTTTTCACTATGTCGGGCATAGAGGTGGGAGCGCGGATAGCCCCTGGTACCCTGTGCGCGGTCAGTTGGAATGTTCCCGGGGAGCTGGACAAGGTGAAGCGAGGGGCCATCCTTCAGTATGCCACAAGAGCCGGGCCGATGTGCTCCTGCTTCAGGAGATACACTTGCTGGGCACTAAAGCCTTATGTCTGCAGCGGTTTGGATATCACCAGGTGTTCCATTGCGGGTTTACACAGGGTTCGCGGAGTGTAGCGATACTGATCCATCGTAGGGTCCCATATATGTATGAGAAACTTTGGTCAGACACCCAGGGTATGTATGTCATTGTACAAGGCAGGGTTGTGGGTTACATCTTGACGCTGGGTAGCGTGTATGCTCCGCCGCCGCTACAGTGGTCCCTGGTGGAACGCCTTTTGACCCTTTGGGGGGGTATGCCAGACACCTTTTCTGTGGTGGGAGGGGACTGGAATGACGTGACGGAGCTGGAACAGGACAGATGGAGGAGCGGGGATGCTGTAGAGGCAGGTGGTTCCCCTACTAAACTTTATTCCCTATGGACCGGGCTTGATTGGACGGAGGTGTGGATACACCAGCATGGCCCTCGCCGAGAATTTACTTATTTCTCCACAGTACACGACTCCTTTTCAAGGCTCGACTACATTTTTGTTCCCAGGGGACTGGCACACAGGATATTGTTCGTGACTATTCTGCCCAGAGCCCTGTCGGACCACTCGCCAGTAGCTCTCACATTCCAGACCGACCTGGGACGGCAGCCAGTTAGGTGGTGAATATCTGGGTGGCAATTGCAGAGGGAGGAGTACAGGGAGCACTTGACTAAAGAGATAGATAATTACTTAGCTACTAATATGGGGTCAGTGGCATCTCCAGCGGCTCTCTGGGAGGCTTTGAAACCCACGTTGCGGGGAATAGATATCTCTTGGTGTGTGGCGGCGCTGAGGGAGCGGCAGCAGGACTTGGGGCGTCGGGAGGTGGACATGGAGGCGCTGGAGCAAAGGGATTGAGAGGCGGATGGAGGCCCGGTAAGAAGACAGCTAGTGCTGGCTCAGCAGCAATACACCGCAATACTGATGGATGACGCACGCCAGGCTTGGCTTGCCACGCATAGTAGGGTCTATCAATGGGGAGACAAGTCAAGCAGGATGCTCCACCGGCTGTATTATACGCGCACACGTTGCGATATCGGCCCGGGAACAGCTTGGGGAGCCTGCAGCATTATTGCTAGCAGACATCGATAGGGCCTTTGATTCACTGAGGTGGGTGTACCTGTTCGCTCTGCTGTGGCGGCTTAATCTCGGTCCGCGTTTTTTTGCTTATCTGCAGCTGCTGTATACTGATCTTACAGCCTCGATGCGGGTGGGGGGGGGGCGATTTCCTGCTCCTTTCCGATACGGCGGGGCACGCGTCAGGGCTGCCCCCTCTCCCCCTACCTTTTTGCACGCGCTATGGAGCCGCTGGCGGCCTGGGTGTGCATTGATGCTCAGATTCTGGGATTTCGATGGGCGCCGGGTCTCACTGATAAGATAGCACTCTACGCGGACAATGTCCTGTTCTTTCTCACTGATTTAGATAGTTCAGGGCTGCGGTTACTACGTATTCTACAGATCTTTGGTGAGACCTCTGGGCTCTACATGAATCCGGGCAAGTCCACGCTGTGGGTACTGGGGGGGTGGACCGAGGGTGGGGAATGGGCCTCAGCCCTTCAATTGGCATCGGAGGGATGAAGTACTTGGGGGTCGATCTCTCGGATGCACTGGCCACATCCAGAGACCGCAATTTGGTCCCGGTGTGGGAGCGTACTTGGGAAGATATCAAGGTATGGTCTCGCATGGCCCTGACGATTTATGTTAGATCGTCCATTTTCAAGATGGTAGCGCTTCCCCGTCTCCTTTATCAGCTGCAAAAGCAGCCTTATCCGATCTCACCTTGCTGGTTCCAGCGGGTCAATTCAGCGCTGGGCATGTTTCTATGGGAGGGGGGGTGCGGTCAGGGTGGCCTTACGCACCTGTTTTTTATCAACGTATACTGGTGGGCTTGCTAGGTCAGATGTCCTCTCCTACTATCAGGTGGCACACTTGCTGGTTCTCAACGAGTGGTGGTACGGCGATAGGGGGGACCCGGCATATGCGGTTGAGCGGCACCTGATGGGTACTAAGTCCCTTCACACACTGCTGTATTCCGCACCGCTTCGTAAGCTTCTCCCCTCGGCCATGCAGGTGGTGTTTCATGTCTGGAGGCGGGCTCAGAGTAGGATGGGGTGGTGGAATGTTCTGACCCGGGAGACTCCACTTTGTCGGAACGGGCGTTTGCCCCAACTGGCAGCTTTATGGGGCTTTCAGGGTTGGGACTCTATAGGAATTTTGGCCCTAAGAGACGTGATGACAGACCTGACACTTAAATCTTTCCAGGATCTTTGAGACGAATATGGGGTGCCGCGATCCCAGTTTTTTAGGTATTTGCAGTTTCGACACGTGCTGGCACCCACCCTGGAGGGTCTGGGGTCTCTCCCCGACTTCAGTCCAATCAAAGCAAAGGCATTTATAGGGGAACTACCTGACCGCAAGATCTCTTGCATCTATCAGACGTTGGTCCTCCATAGTTCAACGGATCTACAGAGGCTTAGGACAGCATGGGAGGGAGATGTGGGTGAGCTGGAGGAAGAGGACTGGGCGAACGCAGTGGCAAGCCCGCAGGGGGCAGTAATAGCTACATGTCTGCGATTAGTACAATTCAAATACTTGCATCATGTATATTTTACCAGAGTGCGCAGGAATGATTGGTTCCCCTGAGTGTCTCCGCTGTGGGACAGGCGAGGGCACACTCCTGTTCACAGTCTTGGGTTGTCCTGAGCTCCATCGCTTTTGGAGGGGGGTGTTCTCCTGCCTGTCGGGGGTGTTGGGATGGGAACTTCCACACACGCTGTGATTGGCCTTACTGCATGTAATGGAGGGCATTGGTGGTAATAGCTATAAGCGACATCTTTTGCTGTTAGGTCTCACGCTGGCAAAGAGAGACTTTGCCAGGGCGTGGAAGGCGCCCCGGGCTCCGTCATTGACTGTATGGCGGAATGGGATGGACTTTAGAATGGGGCTCGCACTGCCGGTCTTTATCGCCAGGGGATGCCCCAGTAAACATTTTAAGATATGGAAAAGATGGGCGGACTACCAGGGGTTGGAACTGGATCCGCCGCCAGAGAGGGACACTTGCTTGCCAGACTGATGGGTGTGTGGAGGTTGGGGTTTGAAGGATGGTTGATGGTCTCAGTGTATTGTTCTGAATATGTAATCCTTTCTTCTCTGTGGCATGAACGCAATCGGGGGTGGGTTTGTTATGTTATAAAAGTCAACAACATGATTGTGGTATTATTGATGTGTGCAGCAATCTCCGGGTTGCGGAGCTATGCAGTATATGTGAACCGTGACAAATACAATCTGTTTAAAAAAATAATTATACCTGTCACTCTCTCTATCAGCTGACATCACTGTGAGTGACAGTATTCTGCTCTTTCACAAGGAGCATATTAACACACAGTAGTTTTCTACAGTGCCCAGGACTCCGGTGGCAATGTGTACTTTTTGAGACCAAAAACGATTTTTGCTTTTGCCAGTGCTTGTTAGAATGGCGAGGGCCCAGCAGCTCCAACACTGATATGGATTTACAAAAACTACACACGAATAAAAATAAGTATAAAAAAAACAGCAGAAGTTAGATCCTACCTTTCAAATATCAGGACATGCACGGAGCAGGAATGCTTTTCAGACATGCTTCTCGAGAGATACTTTCAAATGTGATTGTACCTTTTAAAATATCACCACGGAGGCACACACTCTCAGTCATGCTTCTGGAGAAGTTTCTTTGAACAAATAAGCCACATGGGGTAACGTCGCTCAGACAGTGGACAACAGGTTTTAGGGTCAAAAGGTGAAGTTCTTTATTTAGAACCAACCAGCCTCACTGCATGTAAAAATCTCCGCTCAGGGAGCCACCGTGACAGTATGTGATTTCTACATTACACTATAAAAGCTTGTAATGTTGAAGAGTAGTTTAAAAAACCTAATTCCTTGGTATTAATTAAATATCCTGATTCTACCATTGTAGGGTACAACACTACAGGTAAATGTAAATGTTGCTCTTATGATGTCTAAATCTATAATGTGCCTAGGGAAATTAGGGTCAAAATTTATTCTCAATGCATGTTAATAATATTAGAGATACTGCCATATTGTGGGGATGCACTTTGTTCAATGTGAGTCCCAATGTCAATGCGCAGGCAGTAAAGAGACTTGGACCAACTATGACTGGAAGGTGGTAGCATTGTCTTGCAGTAAAGTAGGCTGATGACCTCCTTGTGACACCTCCATCACTTTAGGCTTGTGAAAGCCTGTGACAAAAGACACTGTAGCTCTGTTGAACTACCTCCAGGAGAGAAGACACAAAGCCTCATTGTCAAAATGCCAGTGCTGCCAAAAAGAGGTGACTTACCTGGGGTTTGTGATATTCCAAGGTACACGCCGCATATCACCTGACAGGATAAAAATGCAGGGCATTCAGCTCCTACCCACCAAGAAAGGAATGATGTCCTTCCTGGGGATAATGAACTGCTGCCGTCAATGGGTGCATGAATGCAGATGCTATGACTAATGAACTTGCAAACTGTTTCAAGAAATTGTAAAAATATTGTGTACTGCGCCATCATGGGGACTGCCTGACTACAAACTGCCTTTCCATCTCTGGTTCAGAGCAAAATAACATTGCAAATTAAGTGATGCTGCTAATGATGTGCTGACACAGCTGGAAAAGAAAGGCCTGTGGGACACAACTATGTGACTTTGCTTTCTGCAGTGATTAGGGGTCCCCAGCTGTTATGGTGGAGAGGACGACTCTCATTGTGTTGGACGATACCTGTATTGTCTAGGTGACATATTTGGTGCAGTTGTTGTTGTCTGGATCGACACAGCATTTTTCTGCTGGCAGGCACAGGTTATAATGGCACCATGTTCTCTAATTGTAATGTCATAATAAGATGCCCATCTGTTAATTTGTCAAAAAGTATCACCTGCAAGAGGTTATTCTTATGAGATCCATTCTCTTAGAAACAGATTAGAGCCTAAGTAAGTTGGTGTTGAGATTGTAGAAAACGGCACCATGCCAAGATTAGACACTATTAGTAAAGACAGACTATTAGTGGTACACTGCTGGTTCTTCCAGCAGACTGATAGACACTGATTACAGACCAGGGTATGCTATAGGAATAGCTGAAGCGCAGCTCTGCCACTTGGAACATCTACCCAATAAGATGAGCTGTATGCTGTAACAAATACATGAATTCTAGTCAAGGGTAAAACTGTTAACATTTACACTGACTCACATTATGCTTTGCAGTTCTTATTTGTGGCCAGCTATGGAAGTATCACGGATTCAGAACGGAAACAGGGCGCCTTATTAAAATAATGTTAATAATAATGATCCACATTTGTAAAGCGCGAACAATCACCTGTAAGGGTCTCTAGGCACTGGGAGCCGTCAGGAAGATTAAGCAAGCTATTGCCCAGAGTCACATGGTGGTGGGCTAACCTGCCACCGGGACCGGGGATCAAACCGTGGTCCCCAGATTCCAGTGTGAGTTGACCTGGCGGCGGCGCCACACCTCTCCCTTTAGTAAGGATTTTGTTAAAAGCAATCCTATTATACACCAGGATAGCGGTAATAAAATGTGAAGCCTACACAGGAGCTAATACTAAGTTAGCCAAAGATGAAGCCATTGCTGACACAGCACTAAATGAAAGCATGCTACAGCCAGTGCAGATGAGACTAATGAACAAAGCATTCCAAAACTACAGGTCATTCAGAGACAATTGTTGCAAGCTACAAAAAGGGGGGTGGGGTCGCACACTACTCACACACCGGCGGAAGTTGCCCCTAAGGACTCTGGTCATTGTAGTAGAGTGTTCGCGATGCATCATCTTTCGATCTTGCTATCTTCGCTGTCTTCGCCATCCCTGGACACGTGTTTCGGGTTTTCAACCCTCGTCAGCAGGGCTAGGCAGTGTTCTGGGGTCGCCGATGGCTGCCAATATCTGCCAGGTATAGTACTACTCCGGCGCGTAGGTGCGGGATCCCAGGCTCGTCAGCCCGCTGCTCAAGGGAGCTTTAAGTTACAAAAAGGGGGGTGGGGTCGCACACTACTCACACACCGGCGGAAGTTGCCCCTAAGGACGCTGGTCATTGTAGTAGAGTGTTCGCGATGCATCATCTTTCGATCTTGCTATCTTCGCTGTCTTCGCCATCCCTGGACACGTGTTTCGGGTTTTCAACCCTCGTCAGCAGGGCTAGGCAGTGTTCTGGGGTCGCCGATGGCTGCCAATATCTGCCAGGTATAGTACCACTCCGGCGCGTAGGTGCGGGATCCCAGGCTCGTCAGCCCGCTGCTCAAGGGAGCTTTAAGTTACAAAAAGGGGGGTGGGGTCGCACACTACTCACACACCGGCGGAAGTTGCCCCTAAGGACTCTGGTCATTGTAGTAGAGTGTTCGCGATGCATCATCTTTCGATCTTGCTATCTTCGCTGTCTTCGCCATCCCTGGACACGTGTTTCGGGTTTTCAACCCTCGTCAGCAGGGCTAGGCAGTGTTCTGGGGTCGCCGATGGCTGCCAATATCTGCCAGGTATAGTACCACTCCGGCGCGTAGGTGCGGGATCCCAGGCTCGTCAGCCCGCTGCTCAAGGGAGCTTTAAGTTACAAAAAGGGGGGTGGGGTCGCACACTACTCACACACCGGCGGAAGTTGCCCCTAAGGACTCTGGTCATTGTAGTAGAGTGTTCGCGATGCATCATCTTTCGATCTTGCTATCTTCGCTGTCTTCGCCATCCCTGGACACGTGTTTCGGGTTTTCAACCCTCGTCAGCAGGGCTAGGCAGTGTTCTGGGGTCGCCGATGGCTGCCAATATCTGCCAGGTATAGTACCACTCCGGCGCGTAGGTGCGGGATCCCAGGCTCGTCAGCCCGCTGCTCAAGGGAGCTTTAAGTTACAAAAAGGGGGGTGGGGTCGCACACTACTCACACACCGGCGGAAGTTGCCCCTAAGGACTCTGGTCATTGTAGTAGAGTGTTCGCGATGCATCATCTTTCGATCTTGCTATCTTCGCTGTCTTCGCCATCCCTGGACACGTGTTTCGGGTTTTCAACCCTCGTCAGCAGGGCTAGGCAGTGTTCTGGGGTCGCCGATGGCTGCCAATATCTGCCAGGTATAGTACCACTCCGGCGCGTAGGTGCGGGATCCCAGGCTCGTCAGCCCGCTGCTCAAGGGAGCTTTAAGTTACAAAAAGGGGGGTGGGGTCGCACACTACTCACACACCGGCGGAAGTTGCCCCTAAGGACTCTGGTCATTGTAGTAGAGTGTTC
Organism: Lissotriton vulgaris; assembly: GCF_964263255.1. Taxonomy (NCBI): domain Eukaryota; kingdom Metazoa; phylum Chordata; class Amphibia; order Caudata; family Salamandridae; genus Lissotriton; species Lissotriton vulgaris. Next base: position 796,346,969 of record NC_141697.1, read on the forward strand.
GCGATGCATCATCTTTCGATCTTGCTATCTTCGCTGTCTTCGCCATCCCTGGACACGTGTTTCGGGTTTTCAACCCTCGTCAGCAGGGCTAGGCAGTGTTCTGGGGTCGCCGATGGCTGCCAATATCTGCCAGGTATAGTACCACTCCGGCGCGTAGGTGCGGGATCCCAGGCTCGTCAGCCCGCTGCTCAAGGGAGCTTTAAGTTACAAAAAGGGGGGTGGGGTCGCACACTACTCACACACCGGCGGAAGTTGCCCCTAAGGACTCTGGTCATTGTAGTAGAGTGTTCGCGATGCATCATCTTTCGATCTTGCTATCTTCGCTGTCTTCGCCATCCCTGGACACGTGTTTCGGGTTTTCAACCCTCGTCAGCAGGGCTAGGCAGTGTTCTGGGGTCGCCGATGGCTGCCAATATCTGCCAGGTATAGTACCACTCCGGCGCGTAGGTGCGGGATCCCAGGCTCGTCAGCCCGCTGCTCAAGGGAGCTTTAAGTTACAAAAAGGGGGGTGGGGTCGCACACTACTCACACACCGGCGGAAGTTGCCCCTAAGGACTCTGGTCATTGTAGTAGAGTGTTCGCGATGCATCATCTTTCGATCTTGCTATCTTCGCTGTCTTCGCCATCCCTGGACACGTGTTTCGGGTTTTCAACCCTCGTCAGCAGGGCTAGGCAGTGTTCTGGGGTCGCCGATGGCTGCCAATATCTGCCAGGTATAGTACCACTCCGGCGCGTAGGTGCGGGATCCCAGGCTCGTCAGCCCGCTGCTCAAGGGAGCTTTAAGTTACAAAAAGGGGGGTGGGGTCGCACACTACTCACACACCGGCGGAAGTTGCCCCTAAGGACTCTGGTCATTGTAGTAGAGTGTTCGCGATGCATCATCTTTCGATCTTGCTATCTTCGCTGTCTTCGCCATCCCTGGACACGTGTTTCGGGTTTTCAACCCTCGTCAGCAGGGCTAGGCAGTGTTCTGGGGTCGCCGATGGCTGCCAATATCTGCCAGGTATAGTACCACTCCGGCGCGTAGGTGCGGGATCCCAGGCTCGTCAGCCCGCTGCTCAAGGGAGCTTTAAGTTACAAAAAGGGGGGTGGGGTCGCACACTACTCACACACCGGCGGAAGTTGCCCCTAAGGACTCTGGTCATTGTAGTAGAGTGTTCGCGATGCATCATCTTTCGATCTTGCTATCTTCGCTGTCTTCGCCATCCCTGGACACGTGTTTCGGGTTTTCAACCCTCGTCAGCAGGGCTAGGCAGTGTTCTGGGGTCGCCGATGGCTGCCAATATCTGCCAGGTATAGTACCACTCCGGCGCGTAGGTGCGGGATCCCAGGCTCGTCAGCCCGCTGCTCAAGGGAGCTTTAAGTTACAAAAAGGGGGGTGGGGTCGCACACTACTCACACACCGGCGGAAGTTGCCCCTAAGGACTCTGGTCATTGTAGTAGAGTGTTCGCGATGCATCATCTTTCGATCTTGCTATCTTCGCTGTCTTCGCCATCCCTGGACACGTGTTTCGGGTTTTCAACCCTCGTCAGCAGGGCTAGGCAGTGTTCTGGGGTCGCCGATGGCTGCCAATATCTGCCAGGTATAGTACCACTCCGGCGCGTAGGTGCGGGATCCCAGGCTCGTCAGCCCGCTGCTCAAGGGAGCTTTAAGTTACAAAAAGGGGGGTGGGGTCGCACACTACTCACACACCGGCGGAAGTTGCCCCTAAGGACTCTGGTCATTGTAGTAGAGTGTTCGCGATGCATCATCTTTCGATCTTGCTATCTTCGCTGTCTTCGCCATCCCTGGACACGTGTTTCGGGTTTTCAACCCTCGTCAGCAGGGCTAGGCAGTGTTCTGGGGTCGCCGATGGCTGCCAATATCTGCCAGGTATAGTACCACTCCGGCGCGTAGGTGCGGGATCCCAGGCTCGTCAGCCCGCTGCTCAAGGGAGCTTTAAGTTACAAAAAGGGGGGTGGGGTCGCACACTACTCACACACCGGCGGAAGTTGCCCCTAAGGACTCTGGTCATTGTAGTAGAGTGTTCGCGATGCATCATCTTTCGATCTTGCTATCTTCGCTGTCTTCGCCATCCCTGCAAGCTAATGTAAAGGAAGCACTATGGTCTCCAACAACAGATGAACATAGAGGGAGGATTGATTATGAATGTGAGCTGAATAATGAAGAGAGTATGGGCCTACCAGGATGAGATAGATGCCTGTGTCCCCACGCAGTATGTTCCTTTCCCTTACAAGACTGGAGCAGGGACCATCTAATATTGCACAAGGGAGGATGAAGGTGCAGATGCATGTTGCTTCCCAGTGAATGGAGTTAAATAGTTGCTGGTGTGGGTGGATATGTTTTTTTAAATGAATGGGGTTATATCCAACAGGTAATAATAATGCAGCAACTGGGGCGCAATACTTCAGCAAAGCCATCTCTCCAAGGCTAGGGAGGCACCAGGACATAAATAGCAATAGAAGGAGATCACTTAGTGCCTACATTTATACTAAAGAGGTTGTTTTGGGGAATAAAGTATAGCATGCATACCCCATACCACCCTCCAACTTGAGGCCAGGAGGAGTAAATGAGTGGCAAAATAAAAATAAAAATTAGATTATTAATAAAAAACTGATGGAACAGGCCTGAAATGGCCTGGTGCTCTGACTTTAGTACTGCCTGCAATGTGGCAAAGACTTCTGAAGCGATTATGTATACATGGTCATTGCGAGAAAATAAAAGCTGTTTCTTTTAGTTCTAGGTGAACTGGACCACAGCGATGAACCAACGCCATGAATGGATTTAGGGGAGAAGATGCAAGGCAGCGCCCCAGCGCCTGAGAGGACGGTACTAGAAAGTGATGACCACCTGTCACCAGAGGACCTGAGCAACACGGCAGTCAAGAAGAGGACAGACAAGACCATTTCTACGATCCATGAGGGCCCATCATAAAGTGTCAGAGGGATGCAACATCAACTGATGCTGTTGAGTGAAGTACACGCAGCAGTCTTAAAGAAAGGTGATGGTCTGCACCTGCAAAAAAATAGACTGAAGAGGACAGCGCATGGCAGGTCTGTGAAACCGCCTCTCAACAAGACGACTGCGGACCAGGAGGAGAAGCAGATGACCGCTTACTGCGTGCCTTTAAATTACGGAAGCTTGCTGAAAGTGCCCGGGAACTGAGTGACTAAGTGACACTGTAGCACTATGCATTGCACAGACAAAACAATAATAGTCGGACACTTAATTAGTATGCTCCCGGTATCACAAAAGCCTGCTGATATAATATTGATCTCATCAAGATGTATCAATGTGACAATATATGCATTTTATGAAAACACTGTGTAATGCCATCCAAAGATATGTAACTAATGTTTCTTTCATATATACATATATATATATATTTTGGTTTTACACTAATGTTGGATAGGTCTATCCAAAAGGGAGAATTGTTGCAAAATATATATGAATAGCCATACAAATTCATGTATATGCACTTTAAAAGATATCACGATTAGATATTTCACATTAATATGAGGCCTGGAGCTCAAAAGGGCTTCCTATCTGACCTTGACTGGACAAGCTTCAACAAGCTATTCTGTACCCCCTTAGAGGTCACTTTGTTTGTCCTGACTACATGATATTTCTTAATCTGGTTGTGCAAGTTGCTTACACAGTACCGAGCCAGCCTTTCTGGTCTGCCCATACCTGGCTATTTATAATTTGCATGGTGCATACATTGCACATTCATGTTAACCATATTTGGCTTGTTGCCTAATTCTAGTTCCGCTGATATAGCATTACTCAATGTATAACACCTAGAAACGTGTCACTCTGGGAAGAGGCAGTCTGAGAGCTCCTAAGGTGGCAGATCTGACTTCTTCCTTGCTAATTAGCAATGATGCATGCATTTGGTACCAATAAATAAATTTAACTCTGTTTCTGAGCAATCCTGCTACGTCTGGTGAGTTTCATTAATTTGCTTCTGGGAGGGTGCCAGTATTTTCCCATCAGGCACATCCCACATTTTTTGCATTGCGACGGGCGGTGCTGTCAGCAGCACCCGCCGTAATGCAAAAAAGGCATCTATGCATTTGCATGCACAACGTGGTAGGCACGTGCTTTGCCTGCCACGTCGTGCATGCAAATACAGGGGGGTACCATAGGTACCCTCCATGTGCCCCTCCCACTGTCCCAACATCCTAGGGGCCCACAATGTGCCCCAACTGCAAAAACTGCATTCATTGCCGCCACGGAAAGGCTACTTCCCGCAGCCATTGTACTATGGATGGCGGTGTCTAGCAGACACGCTCCCATACTTAACCCCAAAAAGCGGCGGACGGTCTTCCCGTCCGCAGCGGTAGACCATCCGCCACGGTGGCCCCGCCATCATAATATGGTGGGGGATAAATGGGAGGCAGGCGGGAGATTCTGTCAGGTGATTCTCCACCGCCATGCGGGCGGTGGCGATCGCCCGACATTGTAATAGACCCCTCGGTTTGTGCTGCAGAAATACCATATATAAAGACACACAATGGCATTGCAACAGTTAATAGAAAGTAAGAAGTCTCAAGTGAAAGCAAAAAAGTTAGCCAATGCCTGTTTGTGTCAGGGTTTGGATCAATTGCCTCCCACTCTAAACACACACGCACATATCGTCTCTGGCAGGGGAGAATACTCTATAGGCAATGAGTCATATGACTTATCCGTGCGGCATCATTTCTCATCCGTGCACCCTTTGTCTTGCCTTTGCCTCACCACCCATTGCTTAATTGTAGATAGTATGGCTCAGCTAGGGTGTGCAGCTAGATTGGCCAATAGACCGGTGCCGGCCATGTTGAAGGTCTATCGCTCCAAGAGCATCGCAATAGCTACCTATGGGAGTGAACTCTGGGATTACAGTAACTATGAGTGTTTACAGATTGCTGAAAACAAATTTTTAAAACAACTCTTGTGTGTCCCACAGGGAACCCCGAACACATCAGTGCACGAAGAAACCGGGATGCCCTTTATCTGCGATACTCTGTCACTTCAACCCCTAATGTTCTGGTTGCAATGTTGGCTCAACAAACACCTTGTGCTAACACATAGCTTGTTAAAAGAAACCATGAACCTAGACAATATGTCCAAGACACTTTTTGCAAAGAGGGGCGACCAGACCAATTCTTAAACCTGGCTGGAATAACGAGTAAAGATCTCATATTCATAAAACAGTCATTTATTACTCGCAAAAAATTGGACAGAGAGGTTAGGGATCTATTGAAGCCCAATGTGCGCCTCCATTTATTGGTAAAAATCCCACCCGCCAAGGAGCAATACTTACTCTGGCCCTTACCAGCATACGTGCGCTTTCTTTTAATTAGGTTCAGGTTTAACTTGTTTCATCTTTTACTTGCAGTCCCCAGAGGGTGCCACAAGCTGTTGGTGTTAGCACCCTGTGGCTGCGACAACCAGTCTCCACAGGATTTGCTTCACTTTATGTTTTTCTGTAAATATTATGAATTACCCAGGACCTTTTATCTTAAACCTATTTTAAAAAGAATGAACTTTGTACAAGTCCAGCCTGCGTTATTTTATTTACAAATGCTGAACCCAGAAATTATATCTCATGTGGCTGGTTTTTTAAAATGTACTATGAAGTATAGGAAATTTCTGGATATGTAAGACCGTTAAGAGTCAAACCTTTTATCCTTTGCTTTCCTTTGACTGTGCAATAGCTGAATAACCAACGTCATGAACAGCTGGTTTCTCATAAACTGTATCTTGTTTTGTATAACTTTTAATTGATAGCCTGGAATGCTATTTTTATTGTAACATGAACTTTTATGGTTTCGATATCTTGGAATGCTATTTTTATTGTAACATGAACTTTTATGGTTTTGTTTAAAAAAAAAAACGAATAAAGTACTTTTGAAAAAAAGTGTGTGTGGGGGGGGCACTGGCAATGCACAGTTAGTACAGTGCCTGAGAATTGTCAATGAACAAGAGGTGACCTCTGGTTAGAAGCAAGCCAACATTTCTTGTTGCTTTGCCATTGCCCTCTTGCCCCATGCCGTTCTTCCATTGCTGAGTCTAACATGGGACCTGGTGGCTGGTACTAGCAGAACAGTATACTGCTTTCTAGGACTCAGGCCAGTGGCGAGTGTGACAGTGTGATAGGGTTGGGCTATGGAGCCTTGTGTGGATATGCTGCAGCACTGCGGGCCATCGGGCCCACACAGGCGAAGCACAGAGTATGGAAGATAGCTGACTGCTTTTCACCATGGTCAATTTGTTGCTGTCAAAGGACCTTACGGAAGGGGCCAACATCAAGAGGGGACTTAGCAACGTGCCACTGGTCTGATCAGAGTGTTAGCAGCTATGTGATGACTGTGTCCACCCAGTACATATAGTCAACAGGAATATATTTGATATGTATGGCTCTCACAGAGAGCCTCTATCAATTTTTTTAGTTTCTAAATCAGATACCTTACTGCTATGACGTAGTAGCAGTTAATAACAAAACTCATTACCCACAGTGTTGCAATGAAATAAAGGCCTTCTAGGCCAGGCCGCAGGGCTCTCAGAGAGCCTATCAGCGCAGTGCTGCTTGTCTGCTTTGAATGAAAGCAGAAAGCACAGTTGCAGAAGTAGTAAGGAAGGCAGGGAAGGTGGTGCGGATTGATCAAGGATAGAAGATAAGGAAATGTTTTTTTTAGGGCTCGGCCTACGTCAGCACTGTGTCAGCAGTGGGGCAGAGCTCTGAGCCGAATTGTTAAGGGGCTCAGAATAGTGTAGAAAAAATTCCTCAGTGCGCGAGATTGTCAGTAGTTTTTTTTGCCATCTGCATGGTAATTGGTCCTTGCGGTGCCGTGTTTATAGTAGCCTTAACGCAATAGGCCATATATTTTACTCGTTGGCCACTTCCTGCATATTGTGTGCGGTTATGCGCACGGCCGTCCATAAATTTTAATTAGAAGCTGTCAGGGAGCCGCTGTAATGGAATCCAGATGCTCTGGGCGCGTTCACCATTCTGCAGTGCGTTTGGCGGGCGCGCGTTCGTCTGCATCGTTTCATGTGTAAGTGTATACGGTATGGGCTACGGTATGGCAGAACACAATTTGATTCGTTATCAATTTTCACCTTTTGCAAATAAATGAAGGGTCTAGTGTTTTGACAACTCGTATAGAAGTAACCGTGTTTATGTATACATTTCTGGCAGAAGGCTAAAACGTGCAAAATGTCAGTCCTCTCTGGAAGCTGTTACAAAATATGATTTTACAAAGAGGCAAATCAGCATCCGGCCATATCAGCAGTCGTGCATCAACATAATTTCAAAATGCAGCAGGAAAGCCACTCGTTCAGTACGGGGGAGAGATTAAATAAATGTTACTTTACTTTTCATCTACAGTGGCAGTTCCTTTAAACGATAGCAAATTACAACTTGTGAGTAGGCAGCGGGAGTGAAGAAACAGTAAGTGGACACTCAATGCGCCCCTCCCAGGCCACCCCCAACACGATGGCGGAAGTGGCACTGGGCGTTTAATTCATTATCTGCCCAGAGCAGAGCTCCGGGGGCCCGGGCCGAGTCTTATCTTCGGTCCTGTGAAGAAAGCGAGCGCAGTTTAGGGGTTAGCAAAGGGCGCCAAGTATTCTCTCTGAATGGAGAAGGTAGCAGAGACACCCTTGGAAGGAAATGCCAACAGTATGCCAGTTCATAGCACACTCCACTATCTGGGCCCAGAAGCCTCCAGCGTCGGAAGAAGCCGAGGACCACAGCTGAAGTGGGCTGCTCATTAGGAAATTGGAAAATTCCATTCCAGGCTGGTTGCTTTGAAAAGCGAAGAGAACTTTGTCTTTCTGACATGGGAGCCAGACATGCAGATGGCTGCCGCATGCCCTCTTCTCCGTAAAGAGGTTTCCCTATGATTTGGAAGGACTTTATGCCCACTTTCATTTGCCCGCAGCGTTTCAGAGGCTTTGACCTTGGTCTATTGGCTAGTGTGTTACATTCCCTGTTTCCCATTCCTTCCAAGCATTCGGTGACCATTGCCTTTCAGGTCATTATTCCCTACTTTCCCTATTGGCTGTTCGTACGAGTTACCTTGCCCTCAACACTATGGGTCTTAAATGGCACAGGGTGAGCTGATTTCCCCATGGGCCCTTCTTCCTTACTAGCGCATCTGTGTAACAGATTGGGGCCTAAGACGTGTGACGTGTGCAGAGATATCTGACACTAGACTGACAGGCATGGCAAACCATCGCCCCCACGTGCACAGAGACAGCAGAATACCTGCCTCAAGTACAGTGAGACGGTAGAGCCGTACTGCTGCTTACAACATGTGCATGTGGCAGTCCAAACGTACCTGCTCCGAGGACATAGAGATGGCAGGACTGCCTGCAAAAGGTGTCCCGAGGCAGCGTGACTCCCCGGACAGCAATGCCATGAGCTGCACCACGTGCACAAGCGCTGTAATGCTATGAGCTGCACCACGTGCACAAGCACTGCAATGCTATCAGGACAAACCATTTGTACCAGCGCCAGTTTGAATAAAAGTCTCACCTGGCACAATAGGCCTCTCTGTACTGAGGTGCACCAGGTCTACCAGTACCATATGTACAGCCAATGCACGACTATACGCAGCATGTGTACACACACAGCAGCACTTGTATAACGCACTACTCACCCGCAAGCGTCTCAAGGCGTTTTGTACGAATACCGCTGTGGAACCCATCCTGGCTTTCCCTGTGAGGCGCCCACTCCTGGGCACCCCCAAGGTGGAGGCCAGGCATCCTTAGCGTTGTGGGGGCCGTTGTGGAGATTAAGCAAGCTATTGCCCAGAGTTGCAGAGTGGGACTCCATGATTGGAATAGCCACCGAGACGAGAATTATCAGGTCCGTGGAATTTTGAGCCCAAGACCCACCGAGGCGGGGAATTGAACCCTGGTCCCGGGCTAGATCTCTGCATCAGACTTGTACCCTTTCCAAAGAGGCATGCAGGCTTCCAGTACCACGTGCACAGGCACTGGAGACTAACCGCAACGTGACTGCAGAGTGACAGTGAGTGCAGAGTGACAGCAAGTGACAGTGAGTGCAGAGTGACATTGAGTGCAGAGTTAGTGCAGAGTGACAGTGAGAGCAGAGTGACTGTGAGTGCAGAGTGACAGTGAATGCAGAGTGAGTGCAGAGTGAGTACAGAGTGCAGAGTTAGTGCAGAGTGACAGTGAGTGCAGAGTGACACTGAGTGCAGACTGAGTGCAGAGTGACAGTGAGTGCAGAGTGACAGTAAGTGCAGAGTGACAGTGAGTGCAAAGTGACAGTGATTGCAGAGTGACAGTGATTGCAGAGTGACAGTGAGTGCAGAGAGACAGCAAGTGACAGTGAGTGCAGAGTGAGTGCAGAGTGACAGTGAGTGCAGAGTGACAGTGAGTGCAGAGTTACAGTGAGTGCAGAGTGAGTGCAGAGTGACAGTGAGTGCAGAGTAACAGTGAGTGCAGACTGAGTGCAGAGTGACAGTGAGTGCAGAGTGACAGTGAGTGCAGAGTGACAGTGAGTGCAAAGTGACAGTGAGTGCAGAGTGACAGTAAGTGACAGTGAGTGCAGAGTGAGTGCAGAGTGCAGAGTGAGTGCAGAGTGACAGTGAGTGCAGAGTGAGTGCAGAGAGACAGTGAGTGCAGACTGAAAGTGAGTGCAGAGTGACAGTGATTGCAGAGTGACAGTGAGTGCAGAGTGACAGTGAGTGCAGAGTGATAGCGAGTGCAGAGTGACAGTGAGTGCAGAGTGAGTGCAGAGTGACAGTGAGTGCAGAGTGACAGTGAGTGCAGAGTGACAGCAAGTGACAGTGAGTGCAGAGTGAGTGCAGAGTGCAGAGTGAGTGCAGAGTGACAGTGAGTGCAGAGTGAGTGCAGAGTGACAGTGAGTGCAGAGTGACAGTGAGTGCAGAGTGACAGTGAGATCAGAGTGACAGCAAGTGACAGTGAGTGCAGAGTGACAGCAAGTGACAGTGAGTGCAGAGTGAGTGCAGAGTGCAGAGTGAGTGCAGAGTGACAGTGAGTGCAGAGTGAATGCAGAGTGACAGTGAGTGCAGAGTGACAGTGAGTGCAGAGTGACAGTGAGATCAGAGTGACAGCAAGTGACAGTGAGTGCAGAGTGACAGCAAGTGACAGTGAGTGCAGAGTGAGTGCAGAGTGCAGAGTGAGTGCAGAGTGCAGAGTGAGTGCAGAGTGACAGTGAGTGCAGAGTGACAGCAAGTGACAGTGAGTGCAGAGTGAGTGCAGAGTGCAGAGTGAGTGCAGAGTGACAGTGAGTGCAGAGTGACAGTGAGTGCAGAGTGACAGTGAGTGCAGAGTGACAGCAAGTGACAGTGAGTGCAGAGTGACAGCAAGTGACAGTGAGTGCAGAGTGAGTGCAGAGTGCAGAGTGAGTGCAGAGTGACAGTGAGTGCAGAGTGAGTGCAGAGTGACAGTGAGTGCAGAGTGAGTGCAGAGTGACAGTGAGAGCAGAGTGTCAGTGAGTGCAGAGTGACAGTGAGTGCAGACTGAGTGCAGAGTGACAGTGATTGCAGACTGAGTGCAGAGTGACAGTGAGTGCAGACTGAGTGCAGAGTGACAGTGAGTGCAGAGTGACAGTGAGTGCAGAGTGACAGCAAGTGACAGTGAGTGCAGAGTGAGTGCAGAGTGCAGAGTGAGTGCAGAGTGACAGTGAGTGCAGAGTGACAGTGAGTGCAGAGTGACAGCAAGTGACAGTGAGTGCAGAGTGACAGCAAGTGACAGTGAGTGCAGAGTGACAGCAAGTGACAGTGAGTGCAGAGTGAGTGCAGAGTGCAGAGTGAGTGCAGAGTGACAGTGAGTGCAGAGTGAGTGCAGAGTGACAGTGAGTGCAGAGTGACAGTGAGTGCAGAGTGAGAGCAGAGTGACAGTGAGAGCAGAGTGTCAGTGAGTGCAGAGTGACAGTGAGTGCAGACTGATTGCAGAGTGACAGTGGTTGCAGACTGAGTGCAGAGTGACAGTGAGTGCAGACTGAGTGCAGAGTGACAGTGAGTGCAGAGTGACAGTGAGTGCAGAGTGACAATGAGTGCAGAGTGACAGCAAGTGACAGTGAGTGCAGAGTGAGTGCAGAGTGACAGTGAGTGCAGACTGAGTGCAGAGTGACAGTGAGTGCAGAGGGACAGTGAGTGCAGAGTGACAGTGAGTGCAGAGTGACAGTGAGTGCAGAGTGACAGCAAGTGACAGTGAGTGCCGAGTGAGTGCAGAGTGACAGTGAGTGCAGAGTGAGTGCAGAGTTACAGTGAGTGCAGAGTGGCAGTGAGTGCATAGTGACAGCAAGTGACAGTGATTGCAGAGTGAGTGCAGAGTGGCAGTGAGTGCAGAGTGAGTGCAGAGGGACAGTGAGTGCAGAGTGACAGTGATTGCAGAGTGACAGTGAGTGCAGAGTGAGTGCAGAGTGACAGTGAGTGCAGAGTGACAGTGAGTGCAGAGTGACAGTGAGTGCAAAGTGACGGTGAGTGCAGAGTGACAGTGAGTGCAGAGTGACAGTGAGTGCCGAGTGACAGTGAGTGCAAAGTGACAGTGAGTGCAGAGTGACAGCAAGTGACAGTGAGTGCAGAGTGAATGCAGAGTGACAGTGAGTGCAGAGTGAGTGCAAAGTGACAGTGAGTGCAGAGTGACAGTGAGTGCAGAGTGAAAGTGATTGCAGAGTGACAGTGAGTGCAAAGTAACAGCAAGTGACAGTGAGTGCAGAGTGAGTGCAGAGACCAGAGTGACAGTGAGTGCAGAGTGACAGTGATTGCAGAGTGACAGTGATTGCAGAGTGACAGTGAGGGCAGACTGAGTGCAGAGTGACAGTGAGTGCAGAGCGACAGTGAGTGCAGAGTGACAGTGAGTGCAGAGTGACAGCAAGTGACAGTGAGTGCAGAATGACAGCAAGTGACAGTGAGTGCAGAGTGACAGCAAGTGACAGTGAGTGCAGAGTGACAGCAAGTGACAGTGAGTGCAGAGTGAGTGCAGAGTGACAGTGAGTGCAGACTGAGTGCAGAGTGACAGTGAGTGCAGAGTGACAGTGATTGCAGAGTGACAGTGATTGCAGAGTGACAGTGAGTGCAGAGTGACAGTGAGTGCAGAGTGACAGTGAGTGCAGACTGAGTGCAGAGTGACAGTGAGTGCAGAGTGACAGTGATTGCAGAGTGACAGTGATTGCAGAGTGACAGTGAGTGCAGAGTGACAGTGATTGCAGACTGAGTGCAGAGTGACAGTGAGTGCAGAGTGACTTTGAGTGCAGAGTGACAGTGAGTGCAGACTGAGTGCAGAGTGACAGTGAGTGCAAAGTGAGTGCAGAGTGACAGTGAGTACAGAGTGACAGTGATTGCAGAGTGACAGTGAGTGCAGAGTGACAGTGGTTGCAGAGTGACAGTGATTGCAGAGTGACAGTGAGTGCAGAGTGACAGTGAGTGCAGACTGAGTGCAGAGTGAAAGTGATTGCAGAGTGACAGTGAGTGCAGAGTGACAGTGAGTGCAGAGTGAGTGCAGAGTGACAGTGAGTGCAGACTGAGTGCAGAGTGACAGTGAGTGCAGAGTGGCAGTGATTGCAGAGTGGCAGTGTTTGCAGAGTGACAGTGATTGCAGAGTGACAGTGAGTGCAGAGTGACAAGGATTGCAGAGTGACAGTGATTGCAGAGTGACAGTGAGTGCAGAGTGACAGTGAGTGCAGAGTGACAGCGAGTGACAGTGAGTGCAGAGTGAGCGCGAAGTGACAGTGAGTGCAGAGTGACAATGATTGCAGAGTGACAGTTAGTGCAGAGTGACAGTGATTGCAGAGTGACAGTGAGTGCAGAGTGACAAGGATTGCAGAGTGACAGTGATTGCAGAGTGACAGTGGGTGCAGAGTGACAGTGAGTGCAGAGTGACAGCGAGTGACAGTGAGTGCAGAGTGACAGCAAGTGACAGTGAGTGCAGAGTGACAGTGAGTGCAAAGTGACAGTGAGTGCAGAGGCACTTTGAGTGCAGAGTGAGTGCAGAGTGACAGTGAGGGCAGAGTGACAGCAAGTGACAGTGAGTGCAGAGTGAGTGCAGAGGGACAGTGAGTGCAGAGTGACAGTGATTGCAGAGTGACAGTGAGTGCAGAGTGAGTGCAGAGTGACAGTGAGTGCAGAGTGACAGTGAGTGCAGAGTGACAGTGAGTGCAAAGTGACGGTGAGTGCAGAGTGACAGTGAGTGCAGAGTGACAGTGAGTGCCGAGTGACAGTGAGTGCAAAGTGACAGTGAGTGCAGAGTGACAGCAAGTGACAGTGAGTGCAGAGTGAATGCAGAGTGACAGTGAGTGCAGAGTGAGTGCAAAGTGACAGTGAGTGCAGAGTGACAGTGAGTGCAGAGTGAAAGTGATTGCAGAGTGACAGTGAGTGCAAAGTAACAGCAAGTGACAGTGAGTGCAGAGTGAGTGCAGAGACCAGAGTGACAGTGAGTGCATAGTGACAGTGATTGCAGAGTGACAGTGATTGCAGAGTGACAGTGAGGGCAGACTGAGTGCAGAGTGACAGTGAGTGCAGAGCGACAGTGAGTGCAGAGTGACAGTGAGTGCAGAGTGACAGCAAGTGACAGTGAGTGCAGAATGACAGCAAGTGACAGTGAGTGCAGAGTGACAGCAAGTGACAGTGAGTGCAGAGTGACAGCAAGTGACAGTGAGTGCAGAGTGAGTGCAGAGTGACAGTGAGTGCAGACTGAGTGCAGAGTGACAGTGAGTGCAGAGTGACAGTGATTGCAGAGTGACAGTGATTGCAGAGTGACAGTGAGTGCAGAGTGACAGTGAGTGCAGAGTGACAGTGAGTGCAGAGTGACAGTGAGTGCAGACTGAGTGCAGAGTGACAGTGAGTGCAGAGTGACAGTGATTGCAGAGTGACAGTGATTGCAGAGTGACAGTGAGTGCAGAGTGACAGTGATTGCAGACTGAGTGCAGAGTGACAGTGAGTGCAGAGTGACTTTGAGTGCAGAGTGACAGTGAGTGCAGACTGAGTGCAGAGTGACAGTGAGTGCAAAGTGAGTGCAGAGTGACAGTGAGTACAGAGTGACAGTGATTGCAGAGTGACAGTGAGTGCAGAGTGACAGTGGTTGCAGAGTGACAGTGATTGCAGAGTGACAGTGAGTGCAGAGTGACAGTGAGTGCAGACTGAGTGCAGAGTGAAAGTGATTGCAGAGTGACAGTGAGTGCAGAGTGACAGTGAGTGCAGAGTGAGTGCAGAGTGACAGTGAGTGCAGACTGAGTGCAGAGTGACAGTGAGTGCAGAGTGGCAGTGATTGCAGAGTGGCAGTGTTTGCAGAGTGACAGTGATTGCAGAGTGACAGTGAGTGCAGAGTGACAAGGATTGCAGAGTGACAGTGATTGCAGAGTGACAGTGAGTGCAGAGTGACAGTGAGTGCAGAGTGACAGCGAGTGACAGTGAGTGCAGAGTGAGCGCGAAGTGACAGTGAGTGCAGAGTGACAATGATTGCAGAGTGACAGTTAGTGCAGAGTGACAGTGATTGCAGAGTGACAGTGAGTGCAGAGTGACAAGGATTGCAGAGTGACAGTGATTGCAGAGTGACAGTGGGTGCAGAGTGACAGTGAGTGCAGAGTGACAGCGAGTGACAGTGAGTGCAGAGTGACAGCAAGTGACAGTGAGTGCAGAGTGACAGTGAGTGCAAAGTGACAGTGAGTGCAGAGGCACTTTGAGTGCAGAGTGAGTGCAGAGTGACAGTGAGGGCAGAGTGACAGCAAGTGACAGTGAGTGCAGAGTGAGTGCAGAGTGCAGAGTGAGTGCAGAGTGGCAGTGAGTGCAGAGTGAGAGCAGAGTGACACTGAGTGCAGAGTGACAGTGATTGCAGAGTGACAGTGAGTGCAGAGTGACAGTGATTGCAGAGTGACAGTGAGTGCAGAGTGACAGTGAGTGCAGAGTGACAGTGAGTGCAGAGTGACAGCAAGTGACAGTGAGTGCAGAGTGACAGTAAGTGCAGAATGACAGTGAGTGCAGAGTGACAGTGAGTGCAGAGTGAGTGAGTGCAAGAGTGACAGTGAGTGCAGAGTGAGTGCATGAGTGACAGTGAGTGCAGAGTGAGTGTAGAGTGACAGTAAGTGCCGAGTGATTGTAGAGTGATAGTGAGTGCAGAGTGACTGCAGAGACAGTGTGTAAGGGTGCAGGGTGCACATTGTGTGAGTGTGCAGAATGAGTGTGCAGGATAAACAGTGTGTGACTATGCAGGGTGACATTGGAAGTGTGCGGGTGAGCAGTGTGTGAATGTGTAGGGGCAGTGTGTGAGTGTGCAGAAAACTCCACACACACATACACCACAAACACATACCACACACACACACCATACACACACCACACACACATAACACACACACAAACCACACACCTCACTCTTTCAACACCACACACTCGTCACCACTCACCACAACACACTCACCACCACACTCACTCCCCAGGCTCACCCCCACAGACTCACCACCACACACTCACCACTACACAGAAAACAACACACACAACAACACACCCCCAGCCGTCAATGAATGCTTTCACCAGGCACAAACACCAACAACCATCAATGTACGCTTTCACCAAAAACAAACACGACCATGCATCAGTGCCACTGTACACCCACGCACACAACAAACAATGTCAGTGTAACTTTCACTAAACACACACACACACCAACAGCTGACAGTGCACCAGCCACTCTTTCAATTGGCACAATCATCAGCAGCTGTCAGTGCACATTACCATTTACAATGCCATTATCTCAAACTCAAACAAACCGGAGCCCTAATGCATTCCTAATGCTTGTTACCTTTGGGACAGGGATACATACAAGAGACCTTGGTATCTGTGGTTCTCCATTACTCCTCTGCCACTGTTAGCAGTTATTTACAAGGGCAGATGATTTTGGGGGCCATACGTAGCATAAAAGTATAGATGAATAAAAAGTGAATCACACAGAGGTTTTTCACTACACTCTCGTTGTTGATATCACTCAGAACCCCACAGTGGAAAACATCTTCAGAATTCACTGTTACTCATCTAAAATTCTATATATAATACATGGGTTTCTGAAATCCCGGTATAATAACGTCACTATTTCAAAGTGATGCACCTAGTTGACTATTATAAAGAAATGATGATGCTACTCACCTTTAATAACTTCTTACAGTTGAGTTCTGTTGTCACAATTCCTGCTGCCAAAGCCTGCAGCCAAGTGAACGACAGGTCAGGTAACAGAGCAGAATTAAACCAGCTGTTTAAAGAATAAAAACAAAACTTTGCTTTTCTTTCTTCTACTGTTTTTCCAGCTTTACACTGACAAGCAGAAAGTAGATATTTATGGCAACATGTTTATTTTTTGCACGCTTTAGGTAATGATAGAAAAGTAAGAACTTTTCTGCATGCTTCTGCAAATTGATTCTAATATCTTTTTGCAACAAATATAAAACATCTTTTTTGATGTGTTTAATTTTCAACTATAGATTCTATTTTTATTCTTTACATTTGCAAACATGTTGTCCTTTTCAAACGAAAGAGCTACCCCTCAAGGATTTAAGTGGCTTGTGGAATGGTGATGGTGTGACTATGTATTATAAGGATTAAATTACCCCCATCCATACATGATAAGGATACCTCAAGTCACCTCGAAGTTCCATGTTCTTTTATAGAAACTCCATTTCACACCATACCTCTATATGGTCATGGAACTTCTCTGTGACTTGCTGCACTCCTTATATTCTAGGGCAGGGTGGTACTGTATCCCATATATTGCCAACATAATGGCTTATAAACCATTTCAATGAGGCCATAACACTGGAGTTGTACATTGTGATGATACGCTACATGCTCATATTGCAATTGCACTTGTAAAGCTGTACATTACGTGACCAGTCCTAAGTAATCCAGCTGAACTGGGGCCATCAATACTAGGGCTCACTAACCATGCTTCATGTCAGCTGTGAGTATCCCTCTCCTAGTAGTCAGAGTTCTCTGGACTAGTCCTGATGATGAGTGTCAAACTCAAAGAAGTAAAGGTAAAAAATACTGAAGAGGAGAATGTATGGTGTGGATAATGAGTGAAGGTATGATTTCAAAGATGAGGAGATCTTGGTATATCTGCAGTGTCATAAGCCAGACGGATGTACGTTGTTACAATGCATGTTGTAACAACGCATGCCTTTACCACGCAAGTCTTACAACGCAAGTCGTTACAACGACTTGCGTTGTAGGGCGTGGATTTAGGAATCTTATAATTTTATATTCCAACATCAGTCCCCGTAACAGTAGGGAAGGTGTTGGAATATAAAATTGCAAGATTCCTTATCCCACAGCGCCATCCAGCGCAAGTCGTAGTGACGACTTGCGTTGTAATAGCTGCGGGGTAAAGGCACTGCGGTGTAAAAACCGCGTCGTAAACGATGTTCCCCGAGCCAGACTACATTGCTGCTTATAGGGAGAATGACTGTTAATTCCCCTCATGTATACATTGTCTGCTTGATTCCTTTTCATACCCTATGCATTTTCAGCAAATTTACATGCAGTAAAATACATCTCACCCCTTTCAGATTATCAGTGTCTACTGAAGTAGCAGATTTTGCATTCTTTTGGTTTATGTTTGCCGGATATGTTAGTTTCCTGAAGTGTGAAGAGGCAGTAGAACATTCAAATTGGTGAATTAAAAGTGAACATATTCCTACGTTCACAAAGTAGATCCCACAGCAATCAAACAAATTGCCTGAAAAAAGTAAGAGCACCAAAGGTTTTAGGCAGTGTCTTTGACAGCAGTGGATGGCACCATTGGTGGAGCTTTGGGCATTCACACCTACTTTTTTCCACCAATTAAGTACTGCCCAGGACCTTATGAAAAGGGGTCCAAATTAAGAAATTACTTTTTTACCATACCAGTGGTAAAAAGTGCTATACTGATACCATTATAAAATACAGTCAGTTGCACACTTGTGCCCTGTGCTTGCAATTTGTATAAAACATAAAAAAAGCACGTGTACCAATGAATCAGGGTTTCATATTCAATGTAAATGTAAATGTGGCGTATTTGTATAGCGCGAACAGTGACCCGGAGGCATCCCGGCGCTTGTACTCCTACCACAAGGGAACCCCTCCTGGCTTTTCCTTGTGGGGTGTCCACTCCTGGGCATCCCATAGTGAAACCAGGCATCCCTTGTGTATCAGGGGGCCTTTGTGGAGACTAAGCAAGCTATTGCCCAGAGTTGCAGCGTGGGACCCATGCTTAGAATAGGCACTGAGGCGAGAATATCCGGTCAGAGGAATTTAAGCCCGAAACCCGCCGAGGCGGGAATCGAACCCTGGTCCCTGGCCAGCGTTCTGCATCAAGGTCTGCCGCTCTAAGCATTGAGCCACACTTCTCCACCTTCTCCAATGGTATTAGACAATTCTCGGTCCAAAACACATACTTTCTCCTTCACCAAAAAATAGAAATTTGTGTTTTTCTTCTCCGAATAGAGTTGGCGCTACGATAGAGAGATCACTCTGGTATAGTGTCCAGGGTTTACACCCCTGGAACCAAATCATCTTTTGTGCCCAGCCCAACTACAAAGTAATCCCTGCCATTTAGCTAGATTAATGAGAAAGGAGAGAGGTGTACTTTAAGAGATGTAGTGGTGCACTGACCATTGGTGAGGTTGACAAGTACCAATACTCTCAACCCTTCTGAGACTTGACTTCACGTCAAGAGGCACACGTTGGCAGCCTATGGGGCAATTGTCCCTTTTTTTGGTGAAAAGCTTGGTGTGATCACTCTTCTCTTAGCTGCTTGGCATCCATCTTGAGTCCTTGATCTGCGCACTGAGTGTACCCTAGCACCTGTTTTGTCCACTTTAGAACTGCCTGCTATGCCAAACCTATTCCACCAGTCCTACAAGGGCCCCTTCACTTCCTGCTTCTTTTTAGATGCTTTTTGTACCTTCATGTTGAGTGCACGCAGCTTGTTACCTGTTACCAGCGGGCGTGTACCACCATTTGTGTCAGCCATTGTGCTCTCATTTGTCTGTTCCAGAGTGTTTCACGTTAAAATGACAATACGTGCGAAATCCACAAACCGATCCTCTGTATGCGTTTGACAAAATGGAGGGACTACCTGCTTTCATTGGAAGATACTTGTGTGAACTTCCAGAGCTCTTTAACTCAGTTAACCCTAAATGGGGGTATCCATATTTCAAGAACCAAAAGCCAGGATGAAACACACACACATATAAGTAGAACTAAATATTGACACTAATAAAAGGCACCGAAAGACTACAATAGATCATCCAGCAACATATGACTATACTACCATATCCTACAAAAATATAAAGATGCTGTAAATAGCAAAGTCAACAACAAACCAGAATTTCCGGGGTTGTGTACTGTTCCATTCATGTTAACTAGCCATGTTATGTTATGTTATGTTCATTCAACTTGATATAGCGCACAAATCACTCGAGGGCAACCTGGGATGCTGTGGAGCATTGAAAGAAAGGAGATCTCAGGCCTTCTCACAGCACTTATGTGCAAATATACAGGCCATGCTCTTTTGCATTCTGGGGCTCACAGTCATGCATTAATAATGGTGAAACAAAACTACAAAAACCAAAAAGCAAATGAAAAAACACAGAAGAGTGGGTAAGGCTCAGTTTGTGTTCCTACATGGAGGTATCATGGCGGAGGGGGAACGAAAGGTGGCAGAGAGGTGCCAAGGAATCTGTGATGGAATTGATTTCATTTCACAATTGGAATCAAAATGAAAACATCTGTGGTCCTTTTTTTTCAAGCTGATAAATGGATTTGTGCTCACGTCTGTTAGAACAAATCCTTCCCAAAACACTTCCTCCCCCATGATGTAATGAGCACCAGGCGCAAGCTGCACTTTGACTGATGGCATGGATGTCGATTCACCAAAATGCTAGAGGTAGTAGAAGTTAAGCCAAGTGTCCCTTGACCCCCCCTCAGATGGCATCGCTGGCAGGAAGATCAAATGAGCTTTGGCACCAGTGAAATCCGGGGAAATGATGTCACTTGACTTTTGACTCTTTGCAATTACCAGAAAGTAGTTAATAAATTAACAATAAGTCATAGTGAAAAAAGATACTAAAGTAGATAAAAGAGCATTTTGGTTATCAACCATATTCCGAGTACGCTGCGTTCATGCTGTGCCAAGTGTGCAACCATGAAAAGCAAGGAGCACAGCCATCTTAGACCAGGGAAAAGTATTCGTAGGTCAGCTACAGTCATCAAGGGCTAGATGGACAAAGCATTTTACCAGTTGCAAACGACCCATCGGGCCATTTGCGACTGGTAAAATACTTTTTGGCAGGTACCAACCCTATTTTTGAGTCGGTAACCTATCACGGAATCGTAAAATAGGGTTTGCATGTCGCTAAGGGGTGTGTTAAGGGCGTCCCTTCCTAATAGCAAGCCGCACTGGAATGTGGGACTGTTTTGTGACCGGGAATGAGGTCGTAAAACATTCCCAGTTACCATCAACTTAATCATTCGCAAACGGGATGGCGGGACCCCTTGTATATGTATGCGAAAACATTTAAGAGCAGGCAGTGATTCCACGGACCACTGCCTGCTCTTAAAAAATGAAAAAAAGCTTTTCAATTTTCTTTTTGTAACACAACCCGTTTTCCTTTAAGGAAATAACAGACATGCTGGGCTGATGACCTCAGCAGGCCACCATCCCTGTGAATTTTGTGATTCCTAGTGGGTCACAAATTGAGACCTACCTCATTAATATTCATGAAGTAGGTCATTTGTGACACACTGGGAATTGCAGAAAGTGTTCAACAAACTTTCGTACATTCCGTTTTGTGATTTCCGAATTGCGAATCCCAAGGATTCACAATTTGGGAATTGCAAAACTGTTTCTTAGTACATCTGGCCCCATATCCCTAAATATTGCTTCAAAAGACCAGTCAGAGCCCTAAATGACCAGGCACATCCATAATTTGTTATATATAATTTATTATTTGCCTCGGCACAACCAAAATATCCTTAGACATAACCTTCAATTCACACAGCTTTTAAAGCACAGATGGAATCTTCACATGCAAAGACAAAACTAAGACATGCCAAGACATAACCCTATATCATCAATGCTATTTCAGAGGAGTGTTATCAATAAAGGCAGGCTGACCTCGGACTAGAACACATGTGTATGCTCTCCTTATCATACCTGGGGCTGTATTACAGAAGGTGCATCGGGGGCACCCCCGAGGCACATTGTTATAGTAGAAGGGGCACATACGCTTATGCGTCCCCTTCTATAATACCGATACCACTGGCGCACTTAATGCAGCAGCGCTATCAACAGAGGGCATTACCTCATTTGCAGAGGGGCATGCCCTGGGCAAATGAGGCAATTCCTTTCACTCTGCGGCCGCGCCATATTATAGACGCGGGCGCAGAGTCAAAGTAGTCCTCAGGAGGCACACTGACAGTGCGCCATTTAAAAGGTGGCGCACTGTCAGTGCGCCTCTGACAGCAGCTCTATGCAGGGGGTAAATGGGGTCCCCATGAACCCCCCAGACACCCCCTTGCAGGCGGGGGCAGTCACTGACTGCACTCACCTGCAAGGGGATCTCTATTCCCATTGGAGGCAGGCAGGTGCCCTGGGGGCAGTGCATAGATCATAATAGGGTGCGTTGGCATTGCTTGCGCCTAGCGCAGCTTTTTAAAGTTGCCCTGGGTGCAAACAATACCAATGCGTAAATCTGCCCCTGGTCTGCACGCAGACTCTAAAGCCTGGGGGCAAATATGCCCACCAAAAATGCAAATACTCATTTCAGATCCAATTTCCATTCCTTTGCCCTTCTTGTGTTACAACTGCCTGCATTCACAGGGTACGTGGATGACTATTCTGTGAAAAGTATGTTACATTTATTAACTGATTTGTCTGACATCCACCTAATCTATGAGTGCTATTGATTATTTGTTTATATATACAATAGACATGTCCAACGTAGGTGCAGGGGGGGCTGATCTATAGCATTTGTTCAGCATAACCATTGACTCTGTAAAATGATGCACTTGGATTAGTTCCATGCAAACCTGTTTTATGTAGCTATCTTAAAAAGTCTGATATGGATTCTGCCTGCCTGGACCTGAGTTGGACACCAATGTTAAATGTTAATATGGTTAGCCATGTATGGGAACAATGTCACAAAGTAACTTGAGACCTTCTATTTCATTAATAGGTGTCATCCAATACCATACTTTTTAAAATTTGAAACCTATGTGCAGTGAGAGCTGGCATCTATGGGGAGGGGGCGGGCGCTTGTGCAAATAAAAATAATAATAATAATAATAAGAAACACTTACTGAACTCAACAGGACCTTCTCGCTCTGGACATCCTTGTTGCGATTGCAGCCCTGCCAGCAGGATACTCCCTTGACCAAAGTTCAGTTTCAGTCAGCTGTTCCTCATCCAGTGGGCGACGGCCTTCATTCCTTTGTGGAGGTTGGTTTTGGCTGTGTGGGGGTCGTTGGTCAGGGAGATGATCAGCTGGGTGTCATTGGCGTAGGGGATGATGTTGAGGTTGTGTTGACGGACGACGTTGGCGAGGGGTGCCATGTAAATATTGAACAGCGTTGGGCTGAGGGACGAGCTGTGGGGTACGCCGCAGATCATGTCAGTGGCCTTGGAGTGGAAGGGGGGGAGGCGGACGCTTTGAGTTCTGCCGGAGAGGAAGGATGTGGTCCAGCCCAGGGCCTTCCCTCGGATTCTAACGTCGTGTAGGCGTGTGCGTAGGGTGCGGTGGCAGACCGTGTTGAAGGGGGCTGACAGGACCAGCAATATGAGGGCTGCTGTTTCTCCATTGTCTAGTAGGGTCCTGATGTCATCTCTGGCGGCGATGAGGGCGGTCTCGGTGCTGTGGTTGCTGCGGAAACCGGAATGGGATGGGACCAGGATGTTGTTGTCTTCGAGGTAGCGGGTCAGCTGTTTGTTGACGATTTTCTCGGTGACCTTAGCTGGAAATAGAAGCAGGGAGATGGACCGGAAGTTCTTGAGGTCCTTGGGGACCGCCTTTGGTTTCTTGAGTAAGGCGTTGATCTCAGCGTGTTTCCAGCTTTCCAGAAATGTTACTGTCGCGAAAGAGATGTTGATGGCCTAGCTGAGATGGGGTGCGATGGATGCGCTGGCTTTGTTGAAGATGTGGTGGGAGAATGGGTCTAGCGGTGAGCCGGAGTGTATGGTCTTCATGATCTCGCTGGTGTCCTTGTCATTAACGCATGTCCAGGAGAGTAGATGGTTGGTGCATGTGGTGGTGACGGGAGCGGTAGTCGTCAGTGCGGTCGTGGCTTTGAAGCTGTGGTGGATGTCGGTGATCTTGCGGTGGAAGAATGTAGCCAGTGAGTCACATAGGTCTTGCGAAGGCGGGATGTTGTTGGCGTTGGAGCTGGGGTTGGAGAGTTTCTTCACGATGTTGAAGAGCTCCTTACTATTGTGTGCATTGTTGTCAAGGCTGTCTTTGAACGAGGCCCGTTTGGCGGCTCTGATGAGTTGGTGATGGCTGCGGGTGGCGTTCTTGTGGGCTATGTATCTGTCTGGTAATAGTTCACAGAGCCAGTTCTTATCCAGTTTTCGGCATATTCTTTTGGAGGCCTGGAGGTCTTCGGTGAACCACGTGGCTTTCTTGCTGGTGTGGCTGTTGGAGGGTGTCTTAAGCGGGCGAGGGTGCTGGCGCAGTCGTCGATCCATTGTCTGAGGTTGTGGGCGACGGTGTCGGGGTCGGTGAATGGGTTCTGGGCGAGGCTGGTGGTGAGCTGGTCCTCAGTGACTTTGCTCCAGAATCGTTGGGGCAGCAGTTGGGTGCGGTGGTGCATGGTGGGCTTCCTGAAGGTGAAATGGATGCAGTGGTGGTCGATGCAGTGGGGTTTGGTGGTGCGGTTGAAGGAGACATGGGGACTTGCGGTGAAGATAGGGTCGAGCGTGTGGCCAGCGGTGTGGGTGGGTGTTGTCACGAGTTGTCTGAGTCGGAGGTTGGCGAGGTTGGCGAGCAGGGCGGTGGAGTTGGTGTCGTTGTTGTTCTACAGACGAAAGTTCAGGTCTCCTAGGAGGATGTAGTCCATGGAGGCGAGGGTCTGCGTACTGACGAAGTTGGCAATGTAGTCGCTGTACTGTGGTCGGGGTCCGGGGGGGTCTGTAGATGAGGGTTCCTCTGAGGGTGGTATTGGGATCGGTGTGGATCTGGAAGTGCATGTGTTCAGTGGTGCTGAGGGTGTCGTCGGTGTTGGTTGATACTCTGAAGGTGTTTCTGTGGATGATGGCGATTCCTTCTCCTGTTCCGTTGGTGCGGTACCTGCCGTGATCTTGTATCCTTCCGGGATAGCAATGGCAATGTCGGGTGGGGAGGAAGGGTTCAGCCAGGTCTCTGTCAGGAAGGCGACGTCAGGGGAGGTAGAGTCAAGGAGGTCCCAGAGCTCGACGGCGTGTTTGCGGGCGGAGATAGTGTTGAGGAGTATGCATCTGAGGTAGTTGGGATCTTTGGTGGGTGGTTTGGCTGGCCGGATGCTGGTGAAGTTGCAGATCCGGCAGGTGAAGGGGCCTTCGGTGCGCTTTGGGGTTGCCCGGTAGCAGTGTGTTCTCGGCCGGGGTTGAGTGCGTGAAGGGTCCCTATGGCAATTATGCCCTAGTTGGTACACGGGAACAAGCAAGGTGCACAGAGCATTACCACCCTTAACTTAGAAGTCGAATGGTAACAGTCAATTCCCCGCCTAGAGTGGCATTGTTTTATCAGTAGCAGGGATGCTCATATCAATGGGATCCATTGCCATACCCCTGTAGCTCTTTTCTTTTAATATATTCAGGTTTGGACAGGCCTTTTATTCCACTGGGCATTTCCCCTGTGGGCTGGAGACCTTGCAGGCAGCTTTGGAAGCCCAGGACCGCTCCTATTGCCTCTGTAACTATCCCAGTTCCCCCAGGTTATTTGTAGCAGGCACAGGAGGCGTCAAGAGAGAGAAAGGGAGGGGGCGAGAGATAAGGAAGAGAGAAGATGTTCAGAGAGGCAGAAATGAGGAGAGAATGCATGGATGGCAGGAGAGAGGTTGCCTGAAGAGACAAATGGGGTGAGGCTGGTTTGAGCATTTTTTGTAAGGGCTGCTTATTTGGTTCTTCAGTCCAGCACTGAAAAATATATTGAAGGACTGTCAATTATTTTGTAATTTTGCCTTCTAAACGGCACTGAAAAAATACAGAAATGTTGAACTTCACTGTGCTCAAACATTTATCTAATTCATCCGAAATATGTAAATATCTAATGTTAAGAACCAGAAAAATGCACAAATGATAGTGATGGACAGGCATGATGCTGCCCGAACAAACATGACAAGATTTGGGGTCAATGGTGGTGGGCGACGCCCGGGTGTGAAGAGGGGATATAACCACAGTATATGTATATATGTATACTGATTGTTTCTTCCTTGTACTGGGTGTTGGAGGCCAACCAAGGAAGCTAATGTTTGTAAGTGATTCTTTTGATGACCATGAATGTGACATGCTGTTTCGCAAATAAAACAATAAAAAGGTATTTATCAAAAAAATAATAGTGATGGACACAAGCAGTTCTGGGAAAACTTGGATCAGTAAATGTTAGAACTATAGAGATGTCCTCAGTGGTTAATTTGTAAAAAAATAAGTGCTGGTGCTCTCGTCAGGAGGCAGCTTTAACCAGGAAATTTCTCCTGTTAGAGCTGCCTAAAACAGAATCAACTACTTACTAACTGTTGGAAAGTGGATTAAAAGTAGGGGCAAATGTATATCTGCCACTGGTATTAAGGCCACTAACACAGTATAGGGCTCAGAATAGGTCTTAGAAAATTATTCCTATGCTCAACCCTTAGTAGCCTGGCTGCGAGCAGACAGGGGAACAGCGTTTACAACGCAACTTTTACCACGTAGTACCTTTACCACGCAACTTTTACAGTGCAAGTCGTTACAACGACTTGCACTGGGGGGCGCTGTAGGATAGGGAATAGTTTAATTTACTATCCAAAACCTTCCCTACTATCCACGGGGACTGGAGTTGGAATAGTAAATTAAACTATTCACTATCCAGCGCCCCCCAACGCAAGTCGTTGTAACGACTTGCGTTGTAAAACCTGCGTGGTAAAGGCATGCGTTGTAAAAGCATACGTAGTAACGACATACATCCGAGCAGACAGGCTTAAAGTCAAAGACAGGTATATAAAGCATTTAAAAACACAATTTCAGTAAGTAATTAAGACTCAATGCATAATAAAAATCCAACACCAATGTATCCACGTAGGAAATATTTGTATCTTTAAAATGACATCAAAACAACAAAAATCCAATGTTGGGAACCGGAGATATGAAATTTGAAAGATTTAGCACTATAGAGCAAATAGAAACCTATAGCGCCTTATCGGGACATCTGGTCGTGATATACCGGGTCAAAGTCTCAGGCCGACCATGATGGAGCCCTGGGCGGGTACCCCTCGCAGTACATCTTGTCAAAGTTTTTACCTTCTGACTTAGAAACTTTTCTGGAGCTTTTCTTCCCCTAGTCTATCAAAGCTCTCAGACAATCCAGATTTGTTGAGGGTTTGCCGGATTGGCTTGCAACAAGGTCCCGGTCAAACTTATGGAAGTCCGACCATCGGAGCATTCCAGCGGAGCAAACCAAGGATCCAGACGACACGCAGTTGAAGGCTGACGGCTTGGCTTTTGCAGTTGCTCCCGGTCACCTTTTCTTCATACGGAGCTTTCTTTCGCCGGGTCCCTTGATGCTCTTTACCAGGCCGAATTCAGTGAGGGATCACCATCCTCAGATTTCTACTACTCCCGGTAAAACTCTGGAAGTAGGACCTACAGAGCTTTTCAGCGGGACAAATCTGGATGGCAGGCCGACTCGCGGTTGAAGGCAGGCTTGGCAGGCCAGGTTGAATCGGTCCCCTTATGGAGCTTTTTTCCAAAGTTGCTCCAGAGTTCTTCAAACTTGTGGAACTTCTTCCTGAAGTTCCCCAAAGGGTCCAAAAGTGTCTCAAACTCACTCCAAGTGTCTGGAAGCTCCAAGATGGTCCTTGAAAGTTGAGAACTTCAGTTCCCACAATCCACTTGGACAACACCCTTACAAATCCACTGGTAGTGCTCCAGGGTGAGTTTACTTGGTGGTGATATTCCAGATGAGCTCTGTTAACCTGTAGCTTGGAGGGAGTCCACACTTTAGTCCTTTTATAGCAAGGTAATCCACAGGCTGTAGTTTCAGATGGTGCAGAACGTGCAGTCTTCAGAGTGCAGGCCTTAGGAAATGCACATCAAACTTCCAGCATGGCCCATCTTGCTTTCTTAAGTTCCAAGCAGCAGAAATGAGGGGCTCTGCCCTTCTCAGATGCTTATTCCAACTTCCCTGGGTCAAGCAGGAGGTCGCTCCTGTCCGATGGGCTGCAGGATACCACCCAAAGGTCTGACCATTTCCTGCAGAATGTGGTACTATTTTGTTCCAGAGTGCACCAATTTATCCAAATGTTCTAGCAGAGAGAGAAGAGCTGGCTAAACACATCCCTAGGATGGCTAATCTCCATAGTCTCTCCCCCTTGCCTCTGCTCATTCCTTCCTTGATCCTAGCATCTGGCTGGGGTCAAAAGAGTGGGGTTGTAAATGAGACTCCTGCGTTCCCCTTCCCTTGAAGTCCATTATTTATGACTCTTTCCCTGCTCTGGCATTCCAACAGGCTGAATCTAGACTTACAAACAAGAAAGTCTTATAAGTTCTTGTACGTACATTTTAGGAGAAATTCAACAATATCATATTTTTGAGCTCATTAATACCATTCTGGGAAGTTTTTGGATGGTTCTTTTATCCTTCTCCTCTCGAGAGTTATTTGTTAATAACTTCCTACCATGTTAACCTATGTGGCAGGGGATTTGCAATGGGAAAAATTACTTGGACCATATTTCTAGCACCAGGGCACATAAAAACATATTTTTATAAGTACTCTACACATATCTATAGGACCCACACTCCAGGAACATCTAGGGGAGACTTTAGGGGTTCTGAATATGTAAAAATATTGCAGATCGTCCCTCCACAGTGCCCCAAACACCAAAGTCGAGTTTGGGCACAATTTACGTTTTAAAACCAGTCCTGCAGCACAGGGCTACTTTTAAACTGACCTCAGGCTCAGCAGTTCACACATGCAAGTGCAGAAAAGGCTGCTGGCCTCTAAACTGCCATGCCCTATTATATACTACGGACTGAGAGGTAGTTTCAATCTCCCTTCCCTATTATGTACTAGGGCCTTGTAGGATAAGTCATGCTAATTACAAGGTGATTGGCATTACCCATAGTGTATCCTATTGTATGTAGGTATTTTCACTGTAATCTAAATGTGCCTCTTTCAGCATAGAACTGGCCATGGTTAGGCAGAGCCCAAGGTCAGTCAGAATCAGTTACTACCAATACCAGTCAACAAAAAGTTGGAGGGTGCCCAGGGCACAGGATGACTTTCCATCACTAACCTTGAAAGTGGAGTGAGGATATGGTTTAATGGCCAAAACTGCTGACTTCAGAGCTGGGGCATCAGGTTTGAGCCTCGGCGTGGGCTCAACATCCTGTGATTCTGGGCGAATCATTTAATCTCCCTGTGCCTGCCAAAAATGAATAGGTCCTTAACTGGTGCTCATGAAAAGCGCCGGTGCTGAGCACCTGAAACCCCCGGCTCAAATTAAGCACTGGATGTCCTTCGTTTTCCAATAAAACCTCATCAAATTCTGTTTTTATCTTTGCATTCTGTCACTTATAGCTTTACTTCCACCGTTTTAACTGCATAAGCAGAGGTATCACAAAGCAAAAGCAAAATCAGAATTATATGGCTCAAGCAAGTCATCCGACAACTTTGTAGTACATTCACACCTTGTTTATGCTTTCATGTAGGTTTTGACCATTCTAACAGTGCATTTATGGTACGTTATCACCCCCCCCCCAGCCCCAATGCTTCCCTGCCCAATACACCCCTGACAAATAGATAACTATTCACTCCACTTGTTTAATAAAAATGGTCCGCAGCTTATTAACTTGAAACTCCACCCAAATCCAAAAGATCAAAAACTATCACAGGTATCAACAAAGAAATAAAAAAGGACAGCAGCTTTTTCAGCATTTAAGTAAAGATCACATTTGTAGGGGGTTTAGTAGGGTCTCCAAGAAAAATGATTGCGTCCAAACACCCTTCAGACTCATCGGAGCAGCCTCTACCAGCCTCGACTGATCTGGGTTCTTGAGTAAATAAATCAATTTAAGCCAGCTCCAGGCAAAGAGGCCCATACATGCTGCTCCTAAAGAAAAAATTAAATCACCCACATGCTTACTTTTGGGGGGTTCATGCACCAAGTTCCATAATTAACATTGCCTTCGATGCCAGTCAGAACGGGAATAAAATGCAGGTGCAGCTCATACTGTAAGAATGTTGCCTCGCTCGAATTTAGAGTTTTATTTCCACAAACACTATTGTCTCTAGAATAAAACTGCAGGCCCTACTGGTGCTCACCTTAGTCCTTTGTCACAGTTTGCTTTCTGCTACCTCACTTGTGAAATTGAAGCAAGTGTTGCCGTGCTACAGAGCATGTGATGGGGAAATACTGGAACACTCCCAGGAGCAAATGAATGAAACTCACCAGACATAGCAGGGTTGCTCAGAAACAAAGTGAAATGTATTTTATTGGCACCAAAAATGTCTGCATCATTGCTAGTTAGCAAGGAAGAAGTCAGGTCTTCTGCCTTAGAGGCTCTCAGAGTGCTTCTTCCCAGAGTGGCTGGTTTCTGGCTGCTATATACGTTTAGTAATGCCATGTCAGCGGAACTAGAATAAGGCACCAAGCCAAATATGGCTAACATGGATGTGCAAGATTTGCACCATGCCAATTATAAACAGCCAGATATGGGCAGACCAGAAAGGCTAGCTCGGCACTGTTTAAGTAATTGCCAAACCAGATTGAGAAATATCATGTAGTCAGGACAAGCAAAGCAACCTCTAAGGGGGTAACGAATAGCTGTTGAAGCTTGTCCAGTCAAGGTCAGATAGGAAGCCCTTTGGAGCTCCAGGACTCATGTTAATGTGATATATCTAAGCATATTATCTTTTGAAGTGCATACAAATGAATTTATATGGAAATACATTTATATTTTACAACAATCCTCCCTTTTGGATAGACCTGTCCAACATTAATGTAACACCAAAATATATTTATGTAGATATCAAGAAAACAATAGTTACATATCTTTGGATGGCATTACACAGTGTTTGCATAAAATGCATATATTGTCACATTGATAGATCCTGATGAGATCATTATTATATCAGCAGGCTGTCATGATACCAGCAGCATACTCAATTCAATTCAAATAGTCTTTATTGCGATGCACATATCATAAAAGACAATGCATTGAAGTTTTAAAAAGTTAAGAAATTTGGACATTTCATTTTCATTAGAGAAAAAAACTAGCACAGCAGAAAAAAACGTAATCGAGTTGCTCCAACCATGTACATAATAATTTAATCTAAAAACAGATAAGAACTAAAAAACGTAAAAATCCCAGCCCAAAGTAATGAGCATCACAGAGTTGATATAGCTATAATAGTGTATGTATATAATAAGCACTTTTAGTTCCGGCTTAGCTTGTGCGCACGAATTGCCCACATCCAGTGTAGGAATTTTGCAACAGCAATGGCTGTGGGTTCTGAACAATCTGTTTTGAGTATCCTTAGTGCCTCTATGCCAGTTTTGATGCCCTTAATCAGGCAAATAGGCTTCAACCAGATGTGCCTCGGATGTTTGTACACTGGACAGATAAAACAGAATATGTGCTATACTTTCCGTCTGAGACGGACAGAACGGACAGCTTAGCCTTAGTATGCCATTTGCCGGTAAATGAATTAACTGGGAGCGTGCCCACCCTAAATTGGTGGTACAGTTTCCTATCGCAGGGGAGCATGATAAAATCCCAGTACCCTTCATAAGCATGATCATGTTTTAACTCCAGGAAATCTCTTGTTAGAGATGGACTAGTTAAGGTCCTGAATCGTTTCGTAGACACCATATTCCAACATAACTCCTTGAAGGTCCTTCTAGGTGGGAAAGGACTGGCTGTGGGGTTCTCCCACAGGGAGTTTAAGCCCATTGCGGTGTAAACTGCCTTGGCCTCTTTCATCCAAGAAATTTTACAAGCGATATCGACATCTCTAACCTCAAGAAAAGCTCGGGCATACTGTTAGAGCTCAGGGGTAACCCACAGTCTCTTCCAGTAGGCCACAGGTCTAAAACGTGCTACGTTCTCTATGCGTTGGCATCCCAAATCATAAAAGAGGGGCAATAGTGACGTAGATGGAGGGAGGCCGGTTATTCCCCTCACAACCTTATTTTGGGAGCTTGTTAATGCTGCTAAATTGCTAAACCCCCAAAGTTCAGCACCATAAAGGACTGACACACTAATTTTAGTGTTATACATTTTGAGCACTGGGGCAATCGGTTTTGTAGCTGAGAGGCGATGTTCCTTTGTTAAGGCACCAGTTAATAGTGCATGTTTGATAGCCAACTGGTTGATATGAGGTTTCCAATCTAGTTTAGAACTTAAGGTTATACCAAGGTAGGAGAAAACATGGGTCTGCTCCAGCGTGACATCATTCATAACCACCCTCCCTTTTACAGACTTGTGCTTGTGTAACACAATGAACTTTGTCTTGTTCACATTAATAACGAGTCCATGGTCCTTGCAGAACACTTCAAAACGCACAATAGCCTTCTGGAGACCTTGCTGCGTTTTGGAAATTAACAAGTTGTCGTCTGCAAACATTAGCAGAGGGATCTTCCTACCATCAAGTGTAGGGACATCAGTAGGATGGTTCGTGAAATACTGAATCACCCTCCTAATGTACAAAGCGAAGAGTGTTGCTGCAAGTACACACCCTTTTCGAACCCCTCTGGCAATGGGAAACCTGTCAGTTACTTCCCCTTGCTGCCCCCAGCGCATTTGGGCAAAGTTTGCATCATGAAGTTTAATCAGAAAAGAAAGTACATCGGGTGGCATGCTCTGTTTGGCAAAGATGCTCCACATCTTGGCACGCGGCACTAAGTCAAATGCATAAAGCGTGCCTCCTCTAAGGATTACCACCCGCTAGTAAATTAAAACAAATCTAAAAACCTGATTGATAGTGCTCGTGTGTGAGTGGAACCCAGTCTGTAAAGGTGACAGGATACCCTGCTCCTCAATCCAGCCTTGGATTCTGCTCAGCACGAGCCTGGCTGTCACCTTCTGGAAGCAATCAATTAAACCTATGGGCCTGTAATTTCCAGGATCTGAGCGATCCCCCTTTTCGAAAATCGGGATGATCTCAGCACTCTTCCAAGTGTCAGGTATAGGGGAGCCTTTTGCGATAGTATTAGCCAGGGACTGAATATACGGCACCCATACTTCCTTATCATGTAAAAACAGGTCGGCAGGTACACAGTCCAACCCGGGCGCTCTACCACTCAGGACCGTATTTAGCGCTCTTTCAACCTCCGTCTCGGTAAAGTATAGGGGTATGATGTCTACGGGGATATTGGGGAAACAAGGGCTCAGCTCTAGATCTTGAGCTGGGGACGCGAACTGCGTCATAAAATGTGATACCCACAACTCGGGTGCTACATAATTGGATAGTTGTTCACTGGACTTCCTCTTACCCATTTGACCAGATTCCAGAATGCAACCATGTTCCTATCTCTGCTGGCATGATACAACTCAATCCAGTGCTGCTCATCCCAGTCCTTTTTTGCATCGTGTTGCACTTTCCTATATTCTTGCCCTTTTGATC
Organism: Lissotriton vulgaris; assembly: GCF_964263255.1. Classification (NCBI taxonomy): domain Eukaryota; kingdom Metazoa; phylum Chordata; class Amphibia; order Caudata; family Salamandridae; genus Lissotriton; species Lissotriton vulgaris. The sequence continues at coordinate 796,379,770 of NC_141697.1, forward strand.
TCATCTCTATTTTTAGCTCTTATCGCCCTTGCTAATGCTTTGTAAGCATCCCTGCATGATTTCCGATACCATGTTTCTGGCCCGGAATTAACCCTGTTCTTGAGATTTTGTATGTTGATTGTAAAAAAGCCCTTGAGCTTGTTAAAAAATTCAGTATGGATAGGAATGACTTTAGACACCATATCCTGCTGCGTGACACAGTTTTGGAGGTCTACTATAGCCTCGGAAGCCAACTCTCTCCTGGCAGCTAAATGGTCCTCTTTGAGAAGGCAGTTTGACCATTTTACTCTCCTTGTGTCGTTGCTAAGGTGTGTCTCGACCCCCACTGAGCGAGTTTCTGAGGAATAACTGCCATGCAGGTGAAGAGGCACTACAAGGGGATTATGGTCACTTTCCACCCTTTCCATTACAACCATATCCTTAATATGGGGCCAATTTTCCTTGTTAAAAAGTATGTAGTCTATGCAACTAGTGCGCAATCCATTGTTGAAGGTTGGGGTGCCCACGCTTATCGGATTCCGTTCTCCCATTCGCTGCCCTAAATCCTTGTTCCAGGCATAGTACCTTGAGCTGCAATGCAGCCTCTGTCCACTTTTTGATGGATGGTAGGGACAGCTGCGGAATATCCCATGTAAGGTCTAGGGTAAGGTCTACAACAGTACTATCAAGGGGCTTAAAGCAGCAATTGAAATCTCCAGCTACTACAATATTCCCCTTTCCATTATAATGGTCAAGATACGAGTTTAGCAAGACAACAGTGTCCGAAGCTTTGCCCCCGGACTTCCTGTAAAGATGAGGCGGAGGCAGGAACTTCAATTGGAGATTTATTCAGGAAAAGAGAGCCGTCCAGCATGAAGGGGAGACAGGGCAGCTGCAACTGCCAAACAGGGAACATTGGGGAAGAATGCACAGTACATGAAGAACCCACAGGTGACATCATGGAGTTCCAATAGGTATTGCATAATACAGGTCACCAGTATTGCGTAATACAGATCACCACACACCTCCCCCCTTTCTAAAGGAAAAACAAGAAAAAAACAAAAATGAAAGATGAATTAGATGTAGTCACGAAATCTGTTAGGTCTGACAGTCAACCTTGAGCTTCTTCTAAGACCATTGTCAATTGGAACACTCGGGGAAGGGACAGTTGCACGTGAAGCGCGAGAAGGATCTCTGGCAACACGAGAAGTGCTCCACCAATTACCATTAGACAATTTGACAGCGTTTTTGCGAACCTCCACAACTTGTTGGGAATCAAGAAACTTGGAAAAGCCTTTCTTAACAGTGACAGGATTTTTGATCTTGACCCAATCTCCAGCATGAATACTGTGGAAAGACCTCTTGAAATGTCCCGTGTTGCAAGGCAGAGAGTTGGAAGATTTTTTGTTGGCACAATCCCATGCCACTTCCAAGTCACAACCTTTGTGGAGACTTTTGACCATCCAAAAGGGAAGAGCTTGAGAAGAGGCTTTCCTTCCTCTCATCAATTCAAAGGGGGAAAAACCTGTCGCAACATGTGGAGAAATTCTATAAGACCATACAAGATCTTTTACAGCTTGAAAAATACAGCTATTGGATTTGAAGGCGGCCTGCACACATTCAACAATAACTCTATTGAACCTCTCGGTTTTGCCATTGCTCTGAGGGTGATACAAGGGAGTTCTGGTATGTTTGATACAACAGTTATTCAGAAAAACACTCATTTCCTTAGAGATGAACTGAACCCCATTGTCGGTGAGGATTTCTTCCGGACAACCCTCCCTTAGGAAAATTCTGGTCAGACAATCAATAACACTTTTAGAATTGGGAACATTGATAGGTTCGACTTCAACCCATCTAGAGAGGTGATCGACAAGAACCAAGAAGTACTTTGAGGTGTTGGGAAGGACATGGAATGGACCCAGAAAGTCCAGGCCAATTTTTTGCCAAGCCCTGCAGGGTGGGGGAACAACAGAATCACAAACACCTTCCAAAACAAGGACTTTGTCACTGGTGTTACAGCGTGTACAAAGTTTAATAGCATCCACAATTTGATTGTCCATTCTTGGCCACCAGAAATTCGATCTGACATTTCTTTTAGTAATAGTGGCACCTAAATGGCCAGAATGAGCATCAGCAATAATCTTTTCACGATAAACGGAGGGAGGAATGAATTTATTGCCCCTAACAATTTTGCCACTTTCCAAGGAAAGTTCGGAATTGATTTTCCAATAAATTTGGAGTTCAGGAGAAAGAGATTTTTCTTTGGGCCAACCTTTCTGAATGAAGGAAACGACATCCCTAAGTACGGCATCATTCTCAACAGCATTAACCCAATCATTCTCAGCGAAGGAAGTGGAAATTTGTGAAATGTTGGCCACAAAACACTCTTCAATCTCTGTTTCCCACTCGTTTTCGTTAGGCTCTTGTATGGGTAACCTGGAAAGACAGTCAGCACGTTTGTTCTTGCCCCCAGGAATGTAGATAGCTTTGAAATTGAATTCTAACAATTTGGTGGAGAGTCTAGCCAACCGTGCGATTGTGCGTTTGACGTTTCTGCCGGATAGAATGTCTACAAGAGGTCGATGATCAGTTTGGAGGACAAATGGTCTGCCCCATAAGTAGGATTTAAACTTTTCAACACTCCAAGCACAGGCCAGCAGTTCCTTTTCAATAACAGAATATTTACGCTCGACAGGACGGAGAGTCCTGGAGGCAAACCCCACAGTAAATTCTTTACCATGGGCCATTTGTGAGAGAACAGCCCCAAGGCCATATTCACAGGCGTCAACAGTGACAAAAGTTTCTCTGTTTCCATTGAAAGGTTGAAGAGCGGGAGCTTTGGTGATGTGTTCTTTGATGAGCTGGAAACCTTTTTCACACTCATCAGACCAGCTGAAAGTGGCACCTTTTTTGAGTAGGAGTCTAAAGCATTCAGTGGTCTTGGCGTAGTCTCTCATGAATTTAGAGTAGAACTCACAAAGGCTGAGAAAGGACAGAAGCTGTTCTTTGTTGGAGGGGGCAGGAGCCTCAATGATACTCTTGACTAGACCTGGCCTGGGTTTAATACCACATTCAGAAATGGTATGGCCAAGGTATTCTACTTCTCTGGTTTTGAATACACATTTACTCTTTTGAAGAGTTACACCTCTTTTTTCCAAGATGTTGAAAACTTTGTCAATGACCAAGTTGTGTTCGTGTTCAGTTTGAGTGAAGATAAGAATGTCATCCTGGAAGACAACAACATTAGAGAGTTCCTCAAACATTTCAGACATGATACGCTGGAAGACAGCGGCGGCAGACGCCAACCCAAAGGGTAGACGGCGAAACTGAAAAACTCCATCAGGAGTTACAAAAGCCGTGAGATGACGAGAGAGGGGATGTAACTCAATTTGGTGGTAAGCCGCCTTTAAATCAAGTTTAGAAAACCAAGTGGATGAGCCCACTCTAGCTATCAAATCCTCAATGCGAGGAAGGGGAAAGCCATCGACCCAGATAGCTTCATTGAGACTGCGTAAGTCCACACACATCCTGAGATCGCCAGACCTTTTTCTGGCAAGAACAATGGGAGAAAGCCATAATGTGGATTCTACCTTTTCGATGATTTCTTGCTCGCATAAAGACTTAAGGTGTTTGGACAAATCTTCTCTAATACTAAGGGGAACATTCCTAAGCTTGTGTTTGATAGGAGAAACACCATCTTTGACCTTGATAAAGTGTTGAAAATTGGTAATCTTGCCTAAGCGATCTTCAAAAATATTTTTATATTTGTGCTCCCAGAATTCACTATTAAAAACGTTGTAAACAGGGGTAGAGGATGCAGGGGAGGGATTGCATCCTTCAATGAATACAGGGTTGGGTAAACCAGGTTTAATGGTGACACCAAATTCTGCCTGGTGTATGAGTCCTAGGACATTGATACCACGTTTGGCAACATAGACCTTCCCCTTGATGGATTTGCCGAAAATTGAGATTTCGGCCAAGAAATAACCTAGAAGGTTGATTCTGCTTCCTTCAAAGGCCACAGAAAGGACATCAGGAGGAAGTAAACATTTATTTTGCCAAAGGTGAGAATATTTCTCATAGGAAACAATAGTGATACGGGCACCTGTGTCTACCAGTAGTAGGATATGGTGATTATCAATAGTGGCATCAACTTCAGGATCAGGGACAAGAAACGTACGACTGAGAGTGTCATTGTCTTTCACTACAACAATATATTCCTGACTGGTCACATCACATTCGGAATGTTCAGGATGTTCAGACAAAAACTCAAGGGGATTAGGATCTTGAGAGAAATCATTTTCACACATGACACTACGTACATTGCCTCTTCTACCTCTCATGCAGACCCTAGAAAAATGACCATTTTTTCCACACTGAGTACATTGTTGATTGGCAGCAGGGCAATTCTTAAAATTGGAAGCATGGTAAGAAGAGCCACATCTATAACAGAAAGTACTTTGGCTGAATTGTCTATTAGGTGTAAAAGGTCTTCTAAAACTAGTGTTTCCCATTCTTTTGAAATAACCACGAGAGTCACGAGGAGTGAAATTGGGAGTCTTGGTGGGAAGAGGCAACTTGGTGGAAACAGCACCAGAAATGGAAGTGTTAGAAAGAGAAACTTCTAATTGTTTGGAGTCTTCTAAAGATGTTTCAATACTTTTGGCTATGTCGATAGCCTTGTCGAGAGAGGGATCTTTGCAGGACAGTAATTTCCCCTGGATTTGTTTACAAGAACAGCGAGCAACAAGTTGATCTCTAATAAGTTGAGAGGTGAAATTGTCAAATTCGCATTTAGACGCAAGTATTTTTAAAGCAGTAACAAAGGTGTCAATGCTTTCTTCGGGTTTTTGAGCTCTAGTGAAAAATTTGTAGCGATGTACAACCATGTTTTTAGTCTTAACAAAGTACTTGTCTAATTTGGCTATGGCTATCTCAAATTCATCAGGGGTTTCTCCAGTGGGTGGAACATAAATTGGAAGATGATCAAAAACATTTTGCCCTTCTACACCAAGATGATAGTACATTAGACTCTTCTTCTTCTCAGCACGGTACCTAAGGCCGTCGATTGCTCCTAGGTAGGCCATGAAAGATCTCAACCAAAGCTTCCATTCCAGCGGAGGATCTCCAGGAGTCTGAAGAAATGGAGCAGGGGGAGATACGTTTTGCATGGCAAGATCTTCTATTTTTTCCTATGTAAGAAAAATGCAAGGGAGCAAACAGTAAAATAACAGTGAAATTCTGTGAAAACAAAAAGAAAAAAAAACTTTGTAAATATGGAAGTGAGAATGAGCAGGTGAAAGAAAATATGATGTGCCAAAGCTGTGCACATCAGCGAGTACGTATGATGTGCTAAAGCTGTGCACATCAGCGAGTAGATACAATGCACATCAATATAATGAGGGAAAAAAGTAAGTAGAAGCTGTGCACGTCAGCGTGCTAAAAATGTAAGTAGAAGCTGTGCACGTCAGCGTGCTGTGCAGATTAGCATGCAGAGATTGAGTGCTTGATTATGCAAGTATTGGTGTAGAAAGTATGATCTAGTATAGGCTGTGCGCGTCAGCGCGAAAATGTAGATGTTCTTCTCTTCTTATTTTTTAAAGAAAAATTAGCTGTGTGCTTGAGCTGTGCACATCAGCGCGGAAATGTAGATGTTCTTCTCTTCTTTTTTTTTAAAGAAAAATTAGCTGTGTGCTTGAGCTGTGCACATCAGCGTGATAACGTGAAGAATGAGGAGCTGCGAGGGCCAAGCGGAATCACAGTGACAAGAAGAAGCAGCCAGGATTGAAATTGACGCGAAGCCTCTGTGACGTAGAGCGCTGAAGATGCGGAAGAACGTCGTGGTGAAGTGATTGACATGGAGGAGAAGCGTCTCGACGTGCAGGTTGCTATTGGCAACAAAGTGCGTGCTGGCGCTGAGCGGAGGTGAGGATTCGATTACGTCATCATTACACGGCGTAGCTTGTGGGAGGAACAACAAGCGGTGAGGAAAAACGCCAAGAAGGTAATGGACGATCGCAGGCAGCGCTTGGGTGATGAAAACGCACGCGGTGGAGGAAATGAAGAGTGAGGCAACGCGCAGTGCCGGTAAGGACAAAGTCAGTCAGTAAAATAGGATTAAGAGAACAGTTTGAAGGTGCGCTGTATGGCACATAGCGGAGCTCGAAACTGACGATAGCCGGCAAATTGTAATAAAGGAAACTGGCAGCTGGGACGGCTCTCGGTAGATTGCAGAGTTCGAAGAAAACAGCGTGTAGATAATAATGATAAATGTACTCACAGGGAAGTGGGTTGAAAGTAATGTTCATAAAATCAAACCGCTTTGCTTGATGAGGTTGAATTGTAGGTAGCAGCAACAGCTGAATAACAGCTGACCATCCTCAGTCGCCAATGTAAAGATGAGGCGGAGGCAGGAACTTCAATTGGAGATTTATTCAGGAAAAGAGAGCCGTCCAGCATGAAGGGGAGACAGGGCAGCTGCAACTGCCAAACAGGGAACATTGGGGAAGAATGCACAGTACATGAAGAACCCACAGGTGACATCATGGAGTTCCAATAGGTATTGCATAATACAGGTCACCAGTATTGCGTAATACAGATCACCACACTTCCCCCTTGCGTAAACGTTAAAAATGAAGAGGTCCCTGGACTCCGGGATTTGGATTTTAATTATTAGAATGTCACTACTCTCAGAGTCCATCTGGTTAACCTTATACCTATCGTCCTGTCTTACCCAAGTGGTTAAACCCCCCCATTGGTCTACCCCGCTGGCTGCGAGTGGCAGGCTTGAAAAATTTAAATAGCCTTGTCTAAACTCTGGATCCACTAGCCATGTTTCCTGAAGTATTATAACGTCAATTTTTATCTATGACTGAAAGCCAATCAAGTGATGTTAGTTTACTTTTTAGCCCAGCAATGTTCCATGAGACCAAAGATGATTTTTTGCGGTCAGGGCTTGGATTGCTACATTGGTAATGCCCATTAACGCCAGGGTTTGCACTGGGAACCGTTTTTCCCTGCATTGGACACACTACATTCTTTATAACCTTATTAATACTATTTTCCGCCCCTAAGTTATCTCCCCAATTATTGGTGCCCTTTGGTGCATCGGATATTGTTAACAAGGGGCCCCCTTGTCCCTGGGTGATTGTTGAGTTTTTATTCTCACTTGGTCCCTTAGCTTTACTTACCCCACATATTTTGGGGTCTGTGTTTGGGAGCAGTCAATCGTTTTCTTCCAGTGAACTAAGCGCCTCAAATCTATTGGCGGTCAGGACTGCTCGATTGAAGGGTCCTGGCAGGATCCCGGTTGTCCTTTCCCTTGTAACCCTGAAGATATGGACCAGATTATTAGAAGTATCCCAGCGGGATGACACTGATGGCCTTTGTGCTAATCCCAAGGGCGCTTCCTGATCCAAGATGCACCTAACCATGTTCGGAGACCCAAAACTTAAGACTACACAATCCCCCACCAGACCTTTATGAGAGTGACCTACCCATGCAACCCTTATCACCATCTTGAACCCACTAAAGAGATGGTACCCAATCCATGTGTTAGTGTTAAAAAAATGGAGAGCCTTGTTCTTGAGTGAGGACCAATGCTCCTCTTTTTGGGGTTGAAGTTTCGGAACATTTGCTAATATAATGGTGTATGGGGTCACCTCGGGTGGGAGATGTAAGAAGACTGCTGCTGGCGAAATGCCTCCCAAGCCCTGTAGTCTCCCTACTGGACCCTTTGGCCCTTCCCTGCCAGCCAATGAATGTACTGTGGGGGGATTCGGAGGGATTGCCACAGGAGATGAGGGGCGGGCCACATTAGAAGGTGGTAATCTAAGTAAAGTTCTCGTGTCACTAGTAACTAAATCTTCTACTTGTCTATTCCCAGTGGTGGCAAGTTGGTCCTTAGATATGTGCTGCTCAATATTACTCAGTCTTTGGTCACTTGCTTCTAATTTGGACATTACTGGGTTAATCAGGGCTTAAAACTTTTCCTCCAGCAGTTTAATGAGTTCAGATTGGACCCTTAGGGAATCAGAAAAACCATTCGCCAAGACCGATGGATTAGCGCTGACCTCAACCACCTTAGTGTTGTCAAAATCAGTAGGTAAAACTAAGGACCCTCTCATCCCATAAGCTGTATTCTTGCTCTTTGCCTGCTTTGAGATCTGGTGACTAGCTTTGGAAGCACTACGCGCTTTCCTTTTCTTGGACTGGTCATTGCCTTTAGGGGCTTGGCTTGATCTTTGCTGCCTAGTGCGGATATTCGACGGGGAGGGTGGGGTTGAGCAAGACAAGTTAACCACTTGGGGAGAATGAAGGGTACCCTGCTCAGGACTAGCTGTATTCCTAGGAGAGGTTAGGGGGCTCCTGGTTGCCGTGACAGAGGACTCTGGTGCTGAAACTTGCTTGGTGAAAAGATTTGATGGATCTAATGAGAGCCTCCATTCTGTGAGTTCAATCTCGTGTATTAACACAGATTCGGGCCGCAGAAGAAATGCATCTTAAGTCCCCACCACTCCTGTCCCTGCCCCTCCTTGCATGTAATTTTACTCATGCCCTCCGGTGTGTGCTTGATCGAAACACAATATAGGTAGTTAACACTATTAACAACTAATTCCTTCAACAGGTCTATCCTTACAGTGATGGGGAAATACTGGCACCCTCCCAGGAGCATATCATGAATGAAACCCACCAGACATAGCAGGGTTGCTCAGAAACAGAGTGAAATGTATTTATTGGTACCAAAAGCATGCATCATTGCTAATTAGCAAGGAAGAAGTTAGATCTGCCACCTTAGGGGCTCTCAGACCGCTTCTTCCCAGAGTGACACGTTTCTAGTTCTTATATACTCTAGGAAGTGCCATTTCAGCTGAACTAGAATAAGGCACCAAGCCAAATATGGCTGACATGGATGTGCAATGTCTGCACCATGCAAAACAGCCAGATATGGGCAGACCAGAAAGGCAGGCTCTGCACCGTGTAACATTTGCATATCATGTAGTCAAGACAAGCAAGGTGACCTGTAAGGGTGTACAGAATAGCTTGTTGAAGCTTGTCCAGTCAAGGTCAGATAGGAAGCCATTTTGAGCTCCAGGCCTCATGTTAATGTGATCTTATATACTCATGAACTCTTTGGAAGTACATGCAAACAAATGTATATGGATATTCATATATATTTTGTAACAATCCCCCCTTTTGGATATACCTATCCAACATTAGTGTAAAACCAAAATATATATATGTCTATATATGTAGGAAACATTAGTTACATGTCTTTGGAAGGCATTACACAGTCTTTGCATAAAATGCATATATTGTCACATTGATACATCTTGATGATATCAATATTATATCAGCAGGCTGTTGTGATACCAGCAGTAAGTGTCTAACAAATATTGTCTCTGTGCAATGCATAGTGCTACAGTGACACTTCTAACTCAGTTCCTGGGCACCTTTTGCCAGTGTCAGTAGTTTAAAGGCACGGAGTAAGCGGTCTTTTGCAAGTGTCAGTAATTTAAAGGCACGCAGTAAGCGGTCATCTGCTTCTCCTCCTGGTACGCAGTCGTCTTGTTCAGGGGCAGTGTCACGGACCTGCCCTGCGTTGTCCTCTTCAGTCTATTTTTCTGCAGGTGCAGACCATCATGTGTACTTCACACAGCAGCATCAGTAGATGTAGATGTTGTGTCCCTCTGACACTTTATGATGGGCCCTCATGGATCGTAGAAATGGTCTGGTCTGTCCTCTTCTTGACTGCTGTGTTGCTCAGGTCCTCTGGTGACAGATGGTCATCTCTTTCTGATACCGTCCTCTCAGGCGTTGAGGCTCTGCCTTGCGTCTTCTCCCCTCAATCCATTCATGGCGTTGGTTCACCGTCTGTGGTCCAGTCCACCTAAAACTAAAAGAAACAGCTTTTATTTTTCTCGCAATGACCATGTATCCATAATCACCTTAGAAGTCCTTGCCACATTGCAGGCAGTCCTAAATTCAGAGCCTTAGGCCAGTCCAGGAATGTTCCATCGGTTGCTTTTACTAATAATTTATTTTTGTATTTTTATTTTTATTTTGGAGTTCATTTACTCCTCCTGGCCTCAAGTTGGAGGGTGGTAGGGGGTATGCAAGGTATACTTTATTCCCAAAACCAACCTCTTCAGCATAAATGTAGTCACTAAGTGATCTCCTTTTTATCGCTATTTATGCCCTGCTGGGTCCCTAGCCTTGGAGAGATGGCTTTACTAAAGTACTGCGCCCCAGTTGCTGCATTATTCTTCCCTGTTGGATACACCTCCATTCATTTTGAAAACATATCCACCCACTCCAGCAAATATTTAAATCCATTCACTGGGAAGCAACATGCATCTGCGCATTCATCCTCCCTTGTGCAATATCAGAGGGTCCCTGCTCCAGTCTTGTAAGAGAAAGGAACATACTGCGTGGGGACACAGGCATCTATCTCATCCTGGTAGGCCCATACTCTCTTCATTATTCAGCTCACATCCATCATCAATCCTCCCTCTATGTTCATCTGTTGTTGGAGACCATTGTTCTTCCTTTACATTAGCTTACAACAATTGTCTCTGAATGAGCTATATTTTTGGAATGCTTTATTCATTAGTCCCATCTGCACTGGCTGTAACATACTTTCATTTAATGCTGTGTCAGCAATGGCATCATTTTTGGCTAACGTAGTATTAGCTCCTATGTAGTCTTCATATTTTATTACCGCTATCCTAGTGTACAATAGTATTGCTTTTAACAAGATCCTTAATAAAGGACCATTTTTAATAAGGCGCCCTGTTTCTGTTATGAATCTGTGATACTTCCACAGCTGGCCACAAATAAGAACTGCAAAGCATAATGTGAGTCAGTTTAAATGTTAACAGTTTTACCCTTGACTAGTATTCATGCTTTGTTATGGCATACAGCTCCTCTTATTGGGTAGATGTTCCAAGAAGCAGAGCTGCACTTCAGCTATTGCTATGGCATACCCTGCTCTATAATCAGTGTCTATCGCTATGGCATACCCTGCTCTGTAATCAGTGTCTATCAGTCTGCTGGAGGAACCATCAGTGTACCACTCCTATAGTCTATCTTTTTTAATGGTGTCTAATCTTGGCGGGGTGCCGTTTTCTACAATCTCAACACCAACTTACTTAGGGGTCATATCTTTTCCTAAGAGAATGGATCTCATCAGAATAACCTATTGTAGGTAATACTTTTGACAAATTAACAGGTGGGCATCTTACATGGTGCCATTATAACCTGTGTGCCTGCTAGCAGAAAAATGTTGTTGATCCAGACAGCAACCACTGCACCAAATATGGCACCTAGACAATACAGGTATAGTCCAACACAATGAGAGCCATCCTCTCCACCATCACAGCTGCTGACCCCTAGTCACTGCAGAAAGCAAAGTCACATAGTTGTGTCCCATGGGCCTTTCTTTTCCAGCTGTGTCAGCACATCATTGGCAGCATCACTTCATTTGCAATGTTATTTTGCTCTGAAACAGAGATGGAAAGGCAGTTTGTAGTCAGGCAGTCCAGCAATCCCCATGAAGGCGCAGTACACAATTTCTCTTTCAATTTCTTGAAACAGTTTGCAAATTCATTTTGTAACAGTCATAGCATCTGCATTCATTATCCATTGGTGGCAGCAGTTCATTATCCCCAGGAAGGACATCATTCCTTTCTTGGTGGGCAAGAGCTGAATGCCCTTAATTTAATTCTGTCAGGTGATATGCTGCGGGTACCTTGGAATATCACAAAACCCAGGTAAGTCATCTCATTTTGGCAGCACTGGCATTTTGACAATGAGGCTTCTCTTCTCTCCTGGAGGTAGTTCAGCAGAGCTACAGTGTCTTTTGTCACAGTCTTTCACAGGCCTCAAGTGATGGAGATGTCACAAGCAGCGTATCAGCTTACTGCAAGACAATATACTGCCTTCCAAGCATAGGTGGTCCAAGTCTCTCTTTACTGCCTGTGCATTGACATTGGTACTCACAGTGAACATAGTGGATTTGGTATCTCAGTATGATGGCAAAGAGGTCCACACCCAGTGGATGGACTTTAATGCTAAAACCCACTGAGGAGAGAAAAATACTCTGCCTCTACAGGTATAAATAATAATATTGTACTGGTGTCAGGCACAACAGGCTCTAAGGGGACCACAAGTTCAAGGTAATCTCTTTAGGGGGACAGCATTTTTTCACCAGCCTCTCTTTTTTTAATTTTTTTATATCACTTTGTTGTGAGGGCATTATATCCTTTGGTATCAAGTTCGCGTCAAGGTAATCACTTTATAATAAATATATTTTTCCAAAACCTCTTCGTTCCCTATATCTATAAACTTCTTGTTAGTTATGTGTACATCCATCCATTTCCTTTTCATATGTAACAAACTGCAGTCTAACAGCAGCATTCATCATCTCTCAACACAGCTATACGTGCGCTACAGAGGTTGTATACAACAGAGAATCCTTACTGAAGCTGTAAACAGTACTTGCTCTGTTCTAACCTATCATTAGGCATTTGTGAATAAATTCCATTTATTAAAAAATATATATAGATATATATATACTGTTGCAAAATTATATTTATTTATATTAAAGTTGTGAAATGTATCCCTTTGTCTCCCACATTAGTGGAAACATCTTCCACTTTAGTGGAACCATGAAATTCTCCTTGGGCATGTCTGATATCTTCATCCTGATACACTGTGCAACAATAAAACTGATACCATACTCTTATCTACTCTCTGGTATCTACGCTGCACCCCTTGCTAATGTTATTCAGTGGAATAAACCCACCCTGTATATTTCCTGCAAATTTATTATTTCTCAAAAAACAGTTATATCCCCATCTGCTCCTAAAACAATGTAAATTTAGACATCATTAGAGCAAAATGTACATTTACCTGTAGTGTTGTACCCTACAATTGTAGAATCAGTATATTTAATTAATATAAAGGAATTTAAGTTGTTTAAACTACTCTTCAACATTACAAGCTTTCATAGTGTAATGTAGAAATCACATACTGTCACAGTGGCTTAACCTCAGATACAAAATGCTCAAAACTCCCTGCATGGACAGACTTCACATAACTTGTACAGGACTGCAGACACTTCTCAAATTATTTCTTTTAACAAAAGCACCTACAGCAGGAAAATTCCAAACTGCTAATTCTACAGGCATTCTAGTGGGTAAATTTTCTTCAAGATCCAAACTATGCAACATCAGCTCCCCTTGCTCTTGAGCCCTTTTAGGCTTCTAAATGTGGACCTCGACCTTCTAACCTTTTAGCAGCTGTTCTTCCAAGGCGTTCCCTATGTGTGTTATTTGTTGAAGGAACTTCTCCAGAAGCAAGACTGAGGGTCCGTGCCTCCGTGGTGATATTTTAAAAGGTACGATCACATTGGAAAGTATCTCTCGAGAAGCATGGCTGAAAAATATTGCTGCTCCGCGCCAGCACGCCCCTATATCTTTCTTTTAAGGTAGGATCTTTATTATTTATTTTATTCTTTAGCACTATGCCCCTCCAGCACCCCAAAAAGTGGCTCAAAACATCTCACTTTTCAGAATGCCATAATTTTCTCCCAGTATTCTTGTGCATGAAAGCAAAAGATTGCATGAATGCAGGTCTCTAGAGCTACTCTGCATTTCGTTTGAAAGCCTTTGTATTTGACACTGCAGCCATTAGGCCATACTACATTTTAAGTTTGTCACTAAGAGACAGTAATATTGGTGTTATTAGAAAAATTTATATCCACACTTTTCATGTGGTGCAACAACATAGTTTTACCAGTTGGAGATACATTTTAATGTGCACATTCAAAATCTGGATATATATACTTTGATATACTTTGCACAGAATATTTCTCAACAGTGCTAAATATTCCAAACCAGTCTAAATCTATTAGCATTTCTTATTTTACAGCAGCTCATCCTCTGAGCAGCCATCCTGAGCAGCCACCCATTAATGTGAATGCCTTTTAATATTTATCTCTGTGAGGCCTACTTTTTCTATGTAGTGCCTTTTTCCTAGGAACAGTCATTTACATTTATCATGTAAAAATTTGTTTTAAATACACACTGAGGTAACCAGATCCGTCTCTACCAAACCATTCCCCCGCACTCCTACAAATCTATTTCTGCTGACCTTTTCTGCCCTTTTGACACATCCTGAGTTAACAGCTTACAAGAAGCCTCAGATTCTGACTGCACCACCGATGGTAGTTCCAGTGAGGCTATGTAGAATGCTCCGTCTTTTTATTTTTATTTTTCAATGCATACCTTCTTCTACGCATTGTTTTTCTAAACCCATATCAGTGTTGAAGCTGCTGTGCCTTCACTATTCTAACAAGCATTGGTAAAATCAAAAATCGTTTTTGGTCTCAAAAAGTACTCATTGCAACAGGAATTCTGTGTACTGTACAAAACTACTTTGTGGGTCAATATGCTCCTTGTGCAAGAGCAGAATACAGTCACTCACAGTGATGCCAGCTTAGAGAGAGAGTGACAGGCATACTTTTTATATACACAAAAGTCATGGCTAACACCAGGCCTAATTAAAAGCCCACTTATTAAACAAAGTCTCAAAAAGTGCATGCATGGTGTATATCCTTGCATATATAGGCCAAGAAATAGTACTCCTAGAAACTATTTGTGAACTGAATTTTTCCATGAGCAACTCTGCATGTGTTTATTTGCGCATGTGAAAATCTAAATGTTTCCAAGTTCACTTTTCCTCCAACCACTTTTTCCTAACACTGGAAGAACTTTTATGTCTGCCACTGTCAAGAGTACATTTCCAACCCCCCTCATTATGAGAATATTTTAGAAGAATTGGTGCAAACTCTTAAACACGCAAGTCACCAGGTTTGTACAGACTCAAAAGGGCATTCCATCCCTACTTTGTACTTGCTTCACTGTCCATATTACTTTACTTCATATTCTTACCTTCATTTGAATTTTTCTCTCCTGACGGTTTCTTTTAAACAGCTTTCTAGTGCGCTTACCCTTATTTTCATCTGAGATCCAGTCTTGTATGTCTGCTTTGTACTTACAATATGCGCTTACCCTGAAAGATAAATTCAAAATGTCTCCTGCAAAGAAACATTTGTTAGGCTAATATGTTTCTCTCTTGCACTAATGCGCTTCATTTTTTATAATAAATTAAGAAAACCTAGACGTTCAGTACTGAAGATCAATGCCCTATTCAAATGCAGTCATTCATCCATGACATTACTACGTATATTTCAAAATGATTTCCCTGTGTTCCGGTGCAACCAGCAAATCAGAAGCTCCATGCACTATATTCTGGGAGTGTTTCTTTTTGTGGGTAAAATCAATACCCCCTCCTAGCAGAGCTCTCCTGAAATGGATTTTATAAAACTCCCAAAGAGTCTAGCCATTTGTCAATATTTATTGACATAAAGTAACTTAGTTACTTATCAGTCACCTGCTTCACTACTTCTTATATGAGTAGGTACACATAAGTTATTCTCTAACCCAGGCTCTCCTGCAGTGCATCCACATATCAATTAGTGTATTGATACAGAGAATATTTTCTAAAACGTTCTCTACAGTCCCTGTCTATTTTAAATGCCAGTCAATGCCCCTTTTATTAATACTATGAGTTAAAAACATATTTGAAAGACTGAAAGGTCACTTGCAGCAGGGCAAGTTAGTTACTTAGCTTACATCTCACTTATCAACTGGTGACATCACAGTCCTCCAATATGTCCCACTTTTTGACACCATTCTGATGGGGAAATACTGGCACCCTCCCAGGAGCATATCATGAATGAAACTCACCAGACATAGCAGGGTTGCTCAGAAACAGAGTGAAATGTATTTATTGGTACCAAAAGCATGCATCATTGCTAATTAGTAATGAAGAAGTCAGATCTGCCACCTTAGGGGCTCTCAGACCGCTTCTTCCCACAGTGACAAGTTTCTAGTTCTTATATACTCTAGGAAGTGCCATTTCAGCTGAACTAGAATAAGGCACCAAGCCAAATATGGCTGACATGGATGTGCAATGTCTGCACCATGCAAAACAGCCAGATATGGGCAGACCAGAAAGGCAGGCTCTGCACTGTGTAACATTTGCATATCATGTAGTCAAGACAAGCAAGGTGACCTGTAAGGGTGTACAGAATAGCTTGTTGAAGCTTGTCCAGTCAAGGTCAGATATGAAGCCATTTTGAGCTCCAGGCCTCATGTTAATGTGATCTTGTGGAACTCACTGCCCTTACAACTGCGCTCCGAAGCCAGTCTTCTCAGGTTCCGTAAACTTTTAAAAACTTTTTTGTTCTCTGTTTAATCTTTGCTTTTTTTAGTAGTGTTATGTTCTGATAAGCGCGGGGATGCCTATTGGTAACCAGGCGCTATACAAAACTCAGAATAATAATAATAATAATAATATACTCATGAACTCTTTGGAAGTACATGCAAACGAATGTATATGGATATTCATATATATTTTGTAACATACAGCATGGGAAATACCCCCTTATGTCCTCAATCAAGAGCAAAGTCAAGTGCCCGGCTTACTTAAGTTCCAGTGATGATGTTAGTGGGGTGGCCCAGCCCAGCCTCTTACAGCCGCTGACGGGCGTGGGACTGGCCCGCCCTTGGCTCGGGCTTGGCCCAGGCACGCCCGCGCGCGTCCCACGCTGCGGGAGCCCTTGGCTGACTTTAAGCGCCTCCTGGCGCTTCCTGAGTGACGCAGTGACCTGGCGCCACAAAGAGGATGCTGGGTAGTGGGGTCCTGACCCCCGAGGATCGCAGGAACTGGGAGTTTAGCGATGCGGCAAAAACGTTGCAGTCCCCTGGACTGTATTGACTCCGGCAAGGTAGGGCAACAGGACCAGCAGATGCGCGAGGGACCCGTGCTGCGGGAGCCCTTGGGCAACTTTAAGCACCTCCTGGCGCTTCCTGAGTGACGCGGTGACCTGGCGCCACAAAGAGGATGCTGGGTACTGGAGTCCTGACCCATGAGGATCGCAGGAACCGGGAGTTCAGCAATGCGGCAAAAATTTTGCTGTCCCCTGGACTGTATTGACTCCGGCAAGGTAGGGCAACAGGACCAGCAGGTGCGTGAGGGACCTACTCATAATTAAGTGTCCAACAAATATTGTTTGCTCTATGCAATGCATAAGGCTACAGTGTCACTTAGTCACTCAGTTCCCGGGCACTTTCTACAAGTGTCAGTAATTTAAAGACACGCAGTGAGCGGTCATCTGCTTCTCCTCCTGGTCCGCAGTCGTCTTGTTCACGGGTGGTTTCACAGACCTGCCCTGCATTGTCCTTTTCAGTCTATATTTCTGCAGGTGCAGACCATCACCTTTCTTCCAGACTGCGTTGTGTACTTCACTCAACAGCCTCAGTTTATGTCATGTCCCTCTTTATGATGGGGCCCAAGGATCACAGAAATGGTGTGGTCTGTCCTCTTCTTGATTGTTGTGTTGCACAGCTCCTCTGGTGACAGATGTTCATCAATTTCTTGTACCGTCCTCTCAGGCATTGGGGTGCTGCCCTGCATCTTGTCTCCTCAATCCATTCAGGGCATTGGTTCACCATCTGTGGTCCAGTCTACCTAGAACTAAAAGAAACAGTTTTTATTTTTCTCACCATGACCATGTCTCCATAATCGCTTTAAAAGTCTTTGCCCCATTGCAGGCAATACTAAAGTCAGAGCATCAGGCCAATTCAGGCCTGTTCTATCAGTAGCCTTTACTGATAATCTTTATTTTTTATTTATTTTCTTTTATTTTGGAGATCATTTACTCCTCCTGGCCTCAACGTTGGAGGGTGTTATGGGGTATTCATGTTATACTTTATTCCCCAAAACAACCTCTCCTTCTATTGCTGTTTATGCCCTGGTGGACCCCTAACCTTGGAGAGCTGGCTTTCTTGAAGCACTGCGCCCCAGTTGCTGCATCATTCTTCACTGTAGTACACACCTCGATTCATTTTGAAAACGTATCCACCCACACCAGTAAATATTTAAATCCATTCACTGGGAAGCAACATGCATCTGCGCATTCATACTCCCTTGTGCAATATCAGATGGTCCCTGCTCCAGTCTTGTAAGGGAAAGAACCATGCAGCATTGGGGCACAGGCATCTCATCCTGGTAGGCCCATACTCTCTTCATTATTCGGCTCACATCCATCATCAAAACACCCTCTATGTTCGTCTGGTGTTGCAGACCATTGTGCTTCTTTTACATTAGCTTGCAACAATTTGTCTCTGAATGAGCTGTACTTTTGGAAAGCTTTATTCATTAGTCTCATCTGCACTGGCTGTAACATGCTTTTATTTAATGCTGTGTTGTAGTGATGGCATCACCTTTGGCTAACTTGGTATTAGCTCCTGTGTAGGCTTCACATTCCTAAGAAACCATCAGTGCACCACTCATATAGTCTGTCTTTCCTAATAGTATCTAATGTTGGCGTGGTGCCATTTTCTACAATCTCAACACCAACTTACTTAGGAGTTTCATCTGTCACTAAGAGAATGAATATCATCAGAATAACCTATTGCAGGTAATACTTGTGCTAAATTGCCAGGTGGGCATCTTATTATGACATTAGAATTAGACAACATAGTGCCATTATAACTTGTGTGCCTGCCAGCAGAAAATGTTGTGTTGATCCAGACAACAACAACAACCGTACCAAATGCATCTGCACCAAACCAAATGTGGCACCTAGACAATACAAGAATAGTTCAACACAATGAAAGCCGTCCTCTCCACCATCACAGTTGCCGACCCAGGGCCGGACTGGCCGTAGCGGGCACCGGGCAATACCCCGGTGCGCCGCAAGGGTGGGGGCCGGTTTTGGGCCCCTAGGGGTCGTTTTTGTTACAGGGCTGTTTTTGCAGCGTAGCTGCAAAATCAGCCCTGTAACAAAATCGTCAGATAACCGGCCTCGGCAAAGAGGTCAGTCGTACCCCCAAAGGCCTCCCTCCCTTCCCTCCCCCGGGGGGCGGCCGAGCACTTTGCCAGGGTCGGTTTTCGTTCCCAGTCCGGCCCTGTGCCGACCCCCAATCACTGCAGAAAGCAAAGTCACATAGTTGTGCTCCATGGGCCTTTCTTTTCCAGCTGTTTCAGCACACCATTGGCAACACCACTTCATTTGCAATGTTGTTTTGCTCTGCAACAGAGATGGAAAGGCAGTTTGTAGTCAGGCAGTCCCCATGATGGGGCAGTACACAATGTCTCTTTCAATTTCTTGAAACAGTTTTCAAGTTCATTAGTCATACCATCTGCATTCAGTGACCCATTGGTGGTAGTAGTTCATTATCCCTAGGAAGGACATCATTCCTTTCTTGGTGGGTAGGAGCTGAGTGCCCTGAAACAATTCTATTCTGTCAGGTGGCATGTGGCGTGTACCTTGGAATATCACAAAACACAGGTAAGTCACCTCTTTTTGGCAGCACTGGCATTTTTACAATGAGGCGTTGTGTCTTCTCTCCTGGAGGTAGGTCAGCAGAGCTCAGTGTCTTTACTACAGGCTTTCACAGGCCTCAAGTGATGAAGATGTCACAAGGAGGTCATCAGCCTACTGCAAGACAATGCTACCACCTTCCAGTCATAGTTGGTCCAAGTCTCTTTACTGCCTGCCCATTGACATTGGGACTCAAAGTGAATGAAGTGTACTGGGTATCCTAACATGACGGCAAAGAGGCTTTCACCCTGTGAATGGACTTTAATGCTAATACCCACGTAGGAGAGAACAATACTCTGGCTCTACAGGTATACATAATAATATAGTACTTTTGTCAGGCACAACAGGCTCTAAGTAAACCACAAGTTCATAAGGATAGGCAATCACCTTATGGGGACAGCATGTGGTCACCATCCTCTTTTTTTTGTTTATTTATTTGTTTATTTTAAATATCACTTCATGGGGAGGGCTTGCAAATCTCTTCATTCCCTAGTTCTAGAAACTTTTTGTTAGTGATTTGTACAGTCATTTCCCTGTCATATTTATGAAACTGCAATCTAACAGCAACATTCATCATCTCTCAATACATTCAAAAGGACGCTACATGGGGTGCATACAACAGAGACTCCTCACCGAAGCTGCAAGCAGTAAGTGCCCTGTTTTAACCTATCCTTAGGTATTTGTGAGTAAATTCCATTTATTAAAAAAAAATATACTGCTGCAAAAAGTTTGTTTCCATAGGTGCCATATTCATTTATTTTAAAATTGTGAAATGTATTCCTTTATCTCTCACCTTAGTTGAAACAACTCTTACCTCACTGGAATAATGACATTCTCCTTGGACGTGTCTGATACCTTCATCCTGAAACACTGTGCAACAATAACACTGATACCCTACTCTTATGTACTCTCTGGTATCTATGCTGTGCCCCTTGATAAGGTTGTAAATGTAAATGTATTTGAGCTTATATAGCGCACAGCTACCCGCAGTGGGTTTCCCGGCGCTTGCTTAGGGAACCCGTCCTGGTATTCCCCTGTGAGATAGCCCCGGCAGGGTATCCACAAGGTGAAAGCCAGGCATCCCGCCGCGAGGGGCCGTTGTGGAGATTAAGCAAGCTATTGCCCAGAGTCCCAGAGTGTGAACCCGTGAGTCGAGAAGGCACCGGAGCGAGAATTATCGAGTCCGTGGAATTTTTAGCCCTAGACCCGCCGAGGCGAATAATTGAACCCTGGTACAGGGCCGATCTCAGCATCCAGGTCTGCCGCCTCTAACCCCTGAGCCACACTTCTCTCAGTAGGATAAGCCCCACCCTGCATATCTCCTACAAAGGTATTATTTCTCAAGAAAATAGTGATATCTCCATATGCTCCTAACTTAGGGGCCGATTAGGATGGCGGACGGATTGCCTCCGCCAGGCCGGTGGTAGCCACGGCCGGCCCGGTGGAGGCAATCCATCCACCATCCTCACAGAAAAGACCCCCCGCCACATTAGGATGGCTGGGGGGTCCGCAGCGGACGGCAAAACCGTCTGCTGATTTTCCGACGGTCGATTCCGCGACCGGCGGAAAAAGTGCATGCATATGGTGGCGGTGTCTGCGAGACACCACCAGCCATTTTACAATGCCGGCGGTCCTACTTAATAAACGCGACTAGAACGGCAGGTTTGACATCGAGGATGGATGTGGGGGAGGTTATCGCGTTAAGTGTAGACTCAATACGTTTTTATGTTGATTTGTTCACTTTTCATTTTGACACTGACGGGTTATTTATCTGAATACTATGTTGGACTAAAAATAAGGGGCAGTCACTTGTACAGGTTTCATTTTGACTTTATGATTGTATGTACTGTTTTTAAAAAAAGGGACACTGCGTCCTAATGTGGATAACTAACAGAGGCTCTTTTTAATCTATACAGCTACCCCTGACGAAGGGCTAATAAGTAGCCGGAAATGCATTGGGATATGTTAAGAACTTCAGCTGTTAAAAAATGAATTGACACAATCCACGTGACGCAGTAAAAGGCCTGGATTGGCATAACCGCCTCATTTGAAAAAATTGGGAGTATGAACAGCCTGTTTGTGAACAGTCAAGAAAAGCATGATTAACTTAGAATAAGATTGAATAAACATGGATTTTGGAATACGAAAAGCTTGAAAGAATTTTTCATTGAAGCTGTGCGTTTGGACACGCACCACAATGTTGTTGCTATAATCAATGTCAATGTTCTGTGCTTTGAGGCAAGGCATACATCCAATCTGCACGCAAGCATACGTAATGGACAAAACAGAGAAAAGATTGAGAAACTGGCGTGCATACTGCGTCCTCATTGTCAGTTGTATGAAACCAATGTTTTTGCCCTCAAAACAGCAGTTTTTGCACCCAAGACGAAGTGGACTATTACGGAACTCATTACACAACATCATCGCAAACAAGGCTGTTTCAATTCATGTTAAAGCTATGCACATACTGCTGTGCTCTATAAAGTTTTTTGAAACCTGTATTATACAATTGAGGGATCATTGTTCGATTTCTGTTTAATATGAATGTTCACATCCGGTTTTGCAGACTGTGGTCATATGGTGGTGTTTTGCACGTATATTTTCGCTGCTAAAGAATTTTGTTTGTTTAATATAAGAGGGTATTACAAGGCTTGGTACACAGGATTGTGGGACTTGGAGTTTTTTCATTCAGTTTCCTATTATTTTTTTAGTTGGAGGTCACGCAGGGGAAAGTTTCACATTGGTATTTCGAGGAAGGAGTGAGGCCGCTTAATCTAAGGGAAGTTTGACACGTGGTTTAAAAGAGATGCAGCTGATGACAATTAGGCTGTGTCAAAGGGAGGAACTGACGTCTTGGGAAGTTCTTAAAACGCGAGAGCATAGTGAAATCAGTTGATCTACTATTGGTTTGACATCAAGACTACTGACCAAGGAGGTGTCAGTTCGTCAGCAGTGGCTACGGAGTATGAGCAGGTACAGGTTTGAGAACGGGACCGAGGGAGGTTGCTAATTCTATGATTACATTCGGTAATCCCCATTACTCTTAGTCCTACTCGTCCTCGACCCAGTCATCACTCATGAGGTATTCCACAGACAGGAAACAAAACAGGAGACACTTTTAGGCTCCACCCCCCCTCCTGCCAGGTGCTATATCAGACCCAACCACTAGAAGCACATCCTGACACACCAAGCAACAAAGGCCTGGACAGGGAGGGAGGGCGGGAAGTATGACTGGGTCGAGGACCAGTAGGACTAAGAGTAATGGGGATTACCGAATGTAATCATAGCATTACCTCTACGTCCCTCGTCCTCGACCCAGTCATCACTCATGAGGCATACCAAAGCAATGGCCAAACAGGCCTTTGGCAACCCAAACACAGTAAAACACAGACCAGACACAAAGGAGTGCAGCAAGTGGAAAGGTTTAATAAACAAACAGAACTCAGAGCGGAGGGGGAACCCCCACAGCTTGCAACACCCCACGACCAAAATTGGTCCGGTCAGACAGGGCACAATTCAACCTGTAGTGACGCACAAACGTGGACTCGGAGGCCCAGGTCCCAGCACGACAAATCTCATCAAGAGACACTCCATGAAAAGCAGCCCAGGAGGCAGACACGCCCGAGTGGAACGCGCCTGAACCCCCGCAGGACAAGGCAAACTAGCACCACTATAGGCAAGAGTGATGACAGCCTTAATCCAATGACCCTAGGTGAGCCTGGAAGCAGACTTACCCTTACCAGCCAAACCAAGGTGAGCCTGGAAGCAGACTTACCCTTACCAGCCAAACCAAAGGTCACAAAGAGAGAGTCAGAAGAACGAAACTCCCCAGAACGAGCCACATAAATGGACAGGGCACGCTGCAGGTCCAAAAAATGAAGCAAAAGCTCAGATGGAGAAGAAGGAGAAGGACACAAAGAAGGAAGAACCAGCTCCGGAGAGGAATGGAAACGGGAGCGGACTTTGGGGACAAAACCAGGCTCCAAAGAGAGCACCACAGTGTCATCCAGAAAATGCAAAAACGGTGGGGAACAACGCAAGGCCGTAAGCTCCCCCAACCGCCTCGCAGAAGTGATGGCCACCAGAAAGGCTACCTTGTAGGACAGAAACTTAAGGTCCACAGTCTCCAAAGGTTCAAAGGGGGAAGACTGCAAAACACCCAACACCAAAGACAAATCCCAAGGAGGTATCATAGAACGAACAGAAGGGGAAGAGAGAGAAAAACTACGAAACAGACGAGAAACCAAGAGACCATCAGAAGACAGAAAAGAATCCGGGTCCCGGAAGGCCCAGATAGCAGCCCACTGGCCCCTCAAGGTAGAAACAGCAAAGCGTTTCTGAAAGCCATCCAGAAAAAACTGAAGGATAGAAGACACAGGGCAAGCGGTAGGAGACAAACCAGAAGAGGAACACCACCCTGAGAAGGAAGCCCAGTGCTTCGAGTAGGAAGACAAAGTAGACGGCCTACGAGAGTCCTGCATCACAGAGATGATGTGGTCGGGCAGACCACGGATCCCAAGAGACAACCGTTCAACCTCCAGACCGCCAAGGAGAGGGGAACCAGAAGAGGAGACGGGCACCTCAGAGGAGAGGGGTAGCGGGGCAGAAGGCAAGGAGGGCCCACCGCGAGGCCCAGCAGCAGAGGAAACCAGGACCTCCTCGGCCAGTGCGGAAGAACAGCCAACAACTGAGCCCCCTCCCGCTGAACCTTCAACAAGAAGGCAGGAATCAGAGGAAAGGGAGGAAAGGCATAAAGAAGCCAAGGAGGCCACCGGAGAGACAAGGCAACCACTCCCCAGGCGCCCACCTCCGGAGACCTGGAGCAGAACAGGGGAACCAGGGCATTGGACCGGGAGGCGAACAAGTCCAGAACCGGAGTCCCGAACCTCAGGCAAAGCAAGCGAAAAGTACGGGGATCCAGGCACAGGGACAGAGACGAAGGAAACCTCCGGCTCAACGAATCCGCCACCACGTTGTCCACACCCCGAATGTGCTGAGCAGACAGGGCCAAAAGATTCTCCTCCGCCCAGACCGATATGGAGCAGGCCACCAGATTCAGGGAAGAACTGCGGGTCCCCCCCTGGTGATTGAGACAGGCCACAGACATGGGTTGTCCGACCTCACCAGGACATGGCAACCCCTCAGATGAAGATGGAAAAAGCGGAGCGCCCTCTCCACTGCAGACAACTCCCTCCAGTTGGACGACCTGCGAGACTCCACCGGGAGCCAACGAGCCTGCACAGCCCAATGGTCCAGAGTCGCCCCCCAGCCCGAAGCGCTGGCATCCGTGGTCACAACCAGAGGAGGAGGCAGATGGAACAACATCCCCACAGAAAGGTGGAGAGGATCCAGCCACCACTGAAGAGCAGACACAATATCCAGAGACACAGGCACAGGGACCGCATAATCCAGGACAGGAAAAGGGACCCACCGCTGCACATGCCACAGCAGAGGGCGCAGATGAACCCTGGCCCAAGGCACGGTGAAGACAGAAGCAGCCATGTGGCCCTGAACCTCCAGCCACTGAAGAAGGGGAGCAGAGGGCAGTGACAACAACTTCCTCAGCAAAGACTGGAGGCGGCGAATCCGGGCCTCCGGCAGGAACACTTTGCCCAACACGGAATCGAACACAGCACCGATGAAGGTCCTCCGAGTGTTAAGCTCCAGGTGGCACTTCGGCAAGTTTATCAAGAACCCGTGTTCCCTGAGCGTAGTCATGGTCAAGAGAAGGTGGCGAGACATGACCTCCAGGGATGGAGCCTGAACCATCCAGTCGTCTAGATACGGGAACACCGACACCCCCAGGAGATGGAGATGGGCCACCAAGGGAGCCACCACCTTGGTGAACACCCTGGGTGCGGAGCGAAGACCAAAGGGAAGGACGCAGAACTGCCAGTGCTGGCCCTCCAGGCAGAAGCGCAGGAAATGCTGATCCCCCACAGCCACCGGGACGTGAAGGTAAGCATCCTGGAGGTCCAGAGTGGAGAACACCCAACCGGACTGAATCAGCGGAATAATCTTCTGGAGAGTCTCCATCTTGAACGGGATCTTCCTCACGAACAAGTTCAGACCCCGAAGGTTGATGACCACCCGGAAGCCCCCTGTGATCTTCGGCACCACAAAGATGATGGAGTAGACGCCCAACCCCCTCTCCGCATTCGGAATAGGGACAACTGCAAGCTTGCTGACCAAAGAACGAACCCCGCCCGACAAGGCCAGACGGCGGGAGGCATCCCGCGGAGAAGGGGTCACCACCACCCCTGAGGGGGGAGGGGGGACAGGAACTCGATCTGGTAGCCCCTTGACAAGACATCCAGCACCCATCCGTCGGTCGTCGTCAGGCGCCAAGCAGGAAGGAACAAGCGAAGTCACCCACCAACCAGAGGCGGACCACCAGCGAGAACGTCCCCCAGGCCGGCATAGTCAGGAACGCTGCGGACCAGACCCGGTACCCCTCTGGGATTTCTTCTGAAACTTCCTGGGAAAAGACCGGCCAGTGCCACGCTGACTCCGAAAGGAGGACTGCTGAAACCTGGAAGGCTGGAGGAAAGTCCTGGCACCAGAGAAGGACGAACCCCCACATGGCGGAAGGTCACGAAAAGACAAAGAATGCTTGCGTTCCTTGAAGACCTTGTGTAGCTTCTCTTCCAGTGAGTCACCAAACAGACGAGCACCAGTGAAAGGCAGCCTCAAAGCCATGGAACGCTGGGCTGCGTCCGTCTTCCAATCCCGCAGAAACAGGCTACGGCGGGCAGCAACAGAGGAACCACAGGACATAGCAGAAGCCCTCACAGTATCAAAGGCGATGTCTGATAGGAATTCCGCCTGGCGCTCCATAGACTCCAGCAACTCAGGATAACCCGCACCCTCCTGCATGGATGAAAACAGGGGCTTGAAATCGTCAGCAAAGACTGGGCAACGTACGCCCCATAAATGCCAGAACGAATAGCCAGATGAGAAGCGGCATAGGACTTCTTCAGGGCCAAATCCACCTTCTTGTCCACCCCGTCCTTCAAAATGTTATCATCAGCCATGGAAGGGCGACCCACAAGACTGGCCACCACAGGAATGGAATCAGGCAAAGTGTCCGCCATATCCCGCAAAGGATAAAGTTTAGACATAAACCTAGGCATGGCAATATGATCCGGGTCCTTCCACTCCTTCAGCAGGACATCAGACACAAAGGGGTGCACCGGCAAGGAAAAGGCAACAGGTTTCCGAAACTGCAGCAAGAGCGAATCCTGAGAGGAACTAGGCGAAGCGTCATCAGGAAACCCCATGTTAACCCGAACATGGGAAAGGACGTCAGGCAAGAATTCCCTGGAAATGTACTTTCCCTGCAGATCAACAGCAGCCAGCGAAGAATCATCAGAATCAGCAGAGAAGGAAATATCGGAATAAAGGGCAGCAGAACCAGAAAGACCAACAGCATCCTTCTTGGTCGCCTTGATATCAGAAAGAGTCTCCAGGATAAGGCGCCTAATTTGCTCATCATCAGCCTACCTGGCACGCTTTACAGGAGGAGAGGAGTCCCCACTGGAACCCGGGGAAGATGGTGGCACAGCAGAGGAATGCTTCCTCTTGCGATGATGTTTACCCATAACGAACACACAACGCACAATGCAGGAACAAATGAATGTACACCACAAGAGCACACAAACACCCCCCCAGAGGACGACTATATATACAGGGAGCACCGTAATAGGCCAAAAAACGGCCAAAACAACCAAGAAAGCCTCACAAAACAACTAGGGAGGCAAGCCCACGACCCCCTAGCCAACCAAGAAGCCAGGCCGGAAAGAGGGAGGGGCAGGCAAAGCAAAAAGAGAGAGTCAAGCAGCCCCTGCGGCCAGAGCAGCCGAAAATGAAAAAGAAGCGACTCACCCAGGCTCCGCTAGCGCCATAACTACCACCAGAAACAGGACGCAGGGCCGCCGGGTCAGGAGGAGGCGGCACACATCTAAAATCGCCCCTCAAGGACTGGAGCGCCCGGATCCCACCCGGGCATCCGTCCAAACAGCTTACCGCGAAGAAGGTCCACCGCGCATGTGTTTAACCATCCAGGCATCGCGAGAGGAGGGCGGGCTTCCGAACCACAACACAGGAGGAAGCCCGGCCAGAGGAAAACAGCGTAGCAGCGCCGGCCATCCCCCACAAAATGCCATGACCAGCAGCGCCACCACACCGGGCCCCCACAACCCCAGAGGGGCCCGGGGGAGAAAGAGGAAAGACACGGGGAGGAGCGACGCATCCCAGCGCACCCCCCACGGCCCCAAGGCAACCAAGCCCACATGCAACAACCCCCGGGCCCCCATAACCACAGAGAGGCCGGGGGGGTGGGGGGGATGGACGCGCAAACAACAAATCAGCGCACTCAACCCCTACCTGCCTTGCATCCATCCAGGCACAGCAACAGCGAACAGGGCCGGAAGCAGAGGAAGACCAGAGAAGCCCAGCCGCCCCGGCAACCAAGCCCAGGAGGAGACAGGGAAGCCCAGCAGCCCCACTCCAAAAGAATCCCACGAAGGTCCATGGGAGCCCCCCAGAGCCCAGCAGAGGAGGATCCACAGGACAAAGATGGAGGTAAGTTCCCGGCACCCACCCCAGCGTCTCCCATCAAGTAATCCACCGACAGGAAACAGAACAGGATGTGCTTCTAGTGGTTGGGTCTGATATAGCACCTGGCAGGAGGGGGGGTGGAGCCTAAAAGCAATTCCTGTTTTGTTTCCTGTCTGTGGAATACCTCATGAGTGATGACTGGGTCGAGGACGAGGGACGTAGAGGTAATGGCTTCATGTGAGTGGTTATGGCTTTAGATTTATATAACGGTTTTTAGAAGCATTTTATCAGGGAAGGGTTATAAACACATAGTAGGGTAATGAGGTGAAAAAAGGGCACGCAGGTTGATTGAGAATACTACTTAATTAACGCGACTAGAACGGCAGGTTTGACATCGAGGATGGATGTGGGGGAAGTTATCGCGTTAAGTGTAGACTCAATAAGGTTTTATGTCGATTTGTTCACTTTTCATTTTGACACTGACGGGTTATTTATCTGAATACTATGTTGAACAAAAAATAAGGGGCAGTCACTTGTACAGGTTTCATTTTGACTTTATGATTGGTGCCGCAGCGCATGAGGTGGTTTGTGCTGTGTTTTCTTTCTGTCCTGGATTGCTGCTATCGAAGGGAACCTGCGGGGCTCGGATTTCATTCATTGCGCCCTGAGTGAGAGAGGTGCTTTCCTGTTGACTTTCTGCCGGTTCCACCTCCCGTTAACTTTGGGGGACTGCAAGTCCCAGGACGCTTTGTTGCTGCACACCTGGTCAGAAAACCAGACACGCCCACAGACTCAGGCGAGATTTAAACAACCTTCTGCCAGAAAGCGGGATCTGCCAGAAAGCGAATTGCTGCCAAATACCTTATTGCTGCCCAGAGGAGAATAAACACTTCAGGAAGCTGAGCCTTCGCCCACCCGCCTCCCGCCGTCTGACCCTTGCTCTACCTGTGGGTCTGACCGCCGAGCGGAGCGCGGTGCTGGGGCCAGTTAAAAACTTCATTTCCCAGCATTCCCGGCGACGCATTCCACGTCAATCGAGCGCCAGGAGGCGCATAAATTTGCTGTCACCCCGGTCGAGTGGGGGATCTGCCAGAAAGCGAATTGCTGCCAAATACCTTATTGCTGCCCAGAGGAGAATAAACACTTCAGGAAGCTGAGCCTTCGCCCACCCGCCTCCCGCCGTCTGACCCTTGCTCTACCTGTGGGTCTGACCGCCGAGCGGAGCGCGGTGCTGGGGCCAGTTAAAAACTTCATTTCCCAGCATTCCCGGCGACGCATTCCGCGTCAATCGAGCGCCAGGAGGCGCATAAATTTGCTGTCACCCCGGTCGAGTGGGGGATCTGCCAGAAAGCGAATTGCTGCCAAATACCTTATTGCTGCCCAGAGGAGAATAAACACTTCAGGAAGCTGAGCCTTCGCCCACCCGCCTCCCGCCGTCTGACGCTTGCTCTACCTGTGGGTCTGACCGCCGAGCGGAGCGCGGTGCTGGGGCCAGTTAAAAACTTCATTTCCCAGCATTCCCGGCGACGCATTCCGCGTCAATCGAGCGCCAGGAGGCGCATAAATTTGCTGTCACCCCGGTCGAGTGGGGGATCTGCCAGAAAGCGAATTGCTGCCAAATACCTTATTGCTGCCCAGAGGAGAATAAACACTTCAGGAAGCTGAGCCTTCGCCCACCCGCCTCCCGCCGTCTGACCCTTGCTCTACCTGTGGGTCTGACCGCCGAGCGGAGCGCGGTGCTGGGGCCAGTTAAAAACTTCATTTCCCAGCATTCCCGGCGACGCATTCCGCGTCAATCGAGCACCAGGAGGCGCATAAATTTGCTGTCACCCCGGTCGAGTGGGGGATCTGCCAGAAAGCGAATTGCTGCCAAATACCTTATTGCTGCCCAGAGGAGAATAAACACTTCAGGAAGCTGAGCCTTCGCCCACCCGCCTCCCGCCGTCTGACCCTTGCTCTACCTGTGGATCTGACCGCCGAGCGGAGCGCGGTGCTGGGGCCAGTTAAAAACTTCATTTCCCAGCATTCCCGGCGACGCATTCCGCGTCAATCGAGCGCCAGGAGGCGCATAAATTTGCTGTCACCCCGGTCGAGTGGGGGATCTGCCAGAAAGCGAATTGCTGCCAAATACCTTATTGCTGCCCAGAGGAGAATAAACACTTCAGGAAGCTGAGCCTTCGCCCACCCGCCTCCCGCCGTCTGACCCTTGCTCTACCTGTGGGTCTGACCGCCGAGCGGAGCGCGGTGCTGGGGCCAGTTAAAAACTTCATTTCCCAGCATTCCCGGCGACGCATTCCGCGTCAATCGAGCGCTAGGAGGCGCATAAATTTGCTGTCACCCCGGTCGAGTGGGGGATCTGCCAGAAAGCGAATTGCTGCCAAATACCTTATTGCTGCCCAGAGGAGAATAAACACTTCAGGAAGCTGAGCCTTCGCCCACCCGCCTCCCGCCGTCTGACCCTTGCTCTACCTGTGGGTCTGACCGCCGAGCGGAGCGCGGTGCTGGGGCCAGTTAAAAACTTCATTTCCCAGCATTCCCGGCGACGCATTCCGCGTCAATCGAGCGCCAGGAGGCGCATAAATTTGCTGTCACCCCCGTCTCGCGGGACGCGAGCGGGACGCCGGGCGAAGCCCGGGCCAAGAACGGGCCCGTTTCAGACTGAACCAGGCTGGGCGGGGCCCCCCCCTTGGTTTGAAATTGCCTGACGACCATCTCTTCTGTTAAAGGTACTCTTCAGTCTCGTGTTTCGGTTTATAGATCGCTGCCCCTGTGCCTGCATACCCGCATCATGTCGGTAACAAGGGGATCCAGGAGTAAGACTGCACTGAGAACTGCGCAGTTTATAGGTCCCATCGACAAATTTATTTCTACTACTACTGAGGCCATCAACCTAAATATTTCTCTTTTAGAGCGCAGGGTATCCCAGGACCTCGCGTTTGCCAAGAGATCCTCTTTGGGCCTCATAGCTACGGCTTTAACCCCAGTCTCAACAGCTACGTCTATTCCCAGCCTTTCTCAACCTGGAAACGTTATAACACAAGTCCATTCCATCTCCAATGCTGTAGATCTATCAGCCACAAACCTGTCATTGGTATTGGACTCCACTGAGAACCTTGAGATCACCCCGGACTTAGAGCGGATTGTAACTGAAGACCAGCCTCAAGGTATCCGTTCCATGGGGGTGAGAGAAGGTGCTATACCTAAGCAGTCAATACCCTTAAACAAAGGGAATAAGGCTAATCAACATCCTAAAAACAAGAAAAAGAAAGGGACTACTACAGCTTCAGCCACGAACATTCCCACTTGCACCATCTCTGTATCATCTGCCTCGCCTAATTTACAACGTACTCCTAAAGGTAATGTTCAGGGGGGTGAATCCTGTCCGCCTGACTTTGATAATACCCAGTTGTTTGAAAGACTCAGGGACTTACTTAAACATCAACTCCAGCCTCTGGAACGAGGTATCATGGCCATTGAGAAACAGCTTGCCATACTTATTGATAAATCTGCCGACCATCCTAGGGCAGGAACAGCTAAACCCGGGGGGGTTTCATCTGTGGTGTCCTGTCCAGGGGTCCCGTTAGCTAACACTAATGCAGATAAACCATCTGCCAATACAGTTACATTCAATACCAAATCTAAAATAAAGGATCCTTCAACTGTAACACCGTCTGTTTCTAACACCTGTGTAAATTGTTCCAAATCCAAGCCTAAAGTCAAATCCGTACCCCAGACACCGTCATCCAGTCAGCAAATTCTTGCTGCCCAGACCCCACAAGTCACTCCCACTGTTGCCAACCGTACCCTGACCAACGAGCCTTTACAGCAATCCACCAGCAAAAATAAGGCCCCCAAAGCTAAATCTAATGTAGACAAAAAGAGGCCTAGACCCAAACGCCCATTTCAACTGGCTCCCGAGGTATCTCCATTTACGGTAATTTTAACAGGAGTACCGGAACTTCCAGAAGGTACTGATGAACCACACTGGTCCCTCCGGAATAAAATTCTGCAGTGGCTTTGCGTTCACAGGCCTTTGAAGCCCCCAACCACCTGTAATATATCTTCGGTACGTAGGGTATCCTGGGTGGGGAAGATCCCCAAGAGTATTCAAGGGGATTGTGTCATTGTTACATGCGAGGATACCTCTACTGTGAACCACATTTGTTCATGGCCTGATCTAGAGAAGAAAGGGGGAATCGATACTCACCGACTCTCCTTTTTCTACCCCCCTACTTTTAATTACCATTACCCAATCCCACCGCCACATTGGGCTATGAACCAAGAACACCAATGGGACTATGGAGACCCATGGCAAATTCAACAGCCTAGAGGCAGGGACTGGGTACCCCGTCCTTGGTATCCCAAAAATAACCGTTTTGTAGATGGCGGGTGGCAGGGTATCCAAACCTCCAACAGATTTGACTGCCTGGAGATGGTTGATTGACTTTATGTCCCATTACCATCGGCTTCAACTGTCAACAGGCGGTTGACATCTGGTGTGGTTGAGCGATCTGACCCTGCTAGCCCTAATTCCGCCCTTTCAGTGGCCCCTGTGTCTCCTAGTGGTCATATGGTTTTACAGAGGGCCCTAGTACCCGATAGTTCTTTGACCCATTCCCCTCCTTTTTGTCACCACCCTCATAGCATCCAATCCCCCACCTGTAGGTCAGTAACCGGACCCTCAAAGATACCAGTTCAGGCAACCAAGCCCGCTGACCTTAATTTGAAATCTTGGAATATCGCTGGTATCGCAGGGAAATTAAATACCCCTTTCTGGTCTAGATTCATAGGAGAAGGGTTCGATATAGTCCTCCTCCAGGAGACCTGGAGCCAGGAGGACATCAATGTAGAAGGCTATTCTTCTTATTGCCTTAATGCCACCAAATCTAATTCAGGCAGGGCA
The DNA here is from genome assembly GCF_964263255.1 of Lissotriton vulgaris. Lineage (NCBI taxonomy): Eukaryota > Metazoa > Chordata > Amphibia > Caudata > Salamandridae > Lissotriton > Lissotriton vulgaris. The sequence continues at coordinate 796,412,670 of NC_141697.1, forward strand.
AAGGGGGGTCTCCTGATTCTCCTTTCCAATAGACTGGAAACATACAAAGTTAGAAGTAGCTCAAATGTGGGAGCTCACAGTCAGGTACTAAGGATTGCATGTGCTAAGGGAAAGGATCTGGTCCTCGTTCATTTTTATAATAACATTTTTGATGCCACCAGAGGGAATATCCTGTACCCCCTGGAAAAAGAAATTGCTAAGGTCATGGGCATTTCAAACAAGCAGTCTGACATTTTATGGGCTGGGGATTTTAACCTTCAGCCATGTCAGCTATCTCAAGGCAACCCCTGTGGCTTTGGGGTGGAGCCGGATAATTCTACCGGGAGTGTGGGAAGGAGTGAGGATTCTCCCCATTTCCCACATTGCCATTATGGCTCCACTTTAAACAAACTGCTACTCAAATTAGATTTATCATTGTTAAATTGTAACAAAAATAAGCAGAATGCCATTTGCCCAACCTTTACAGGGAGGGAAGCTGGGACTTTCATCGATCACATCCTGTTTTCAAATAATGGTGACTATTTAGGCTTGTATGTGAGGGAGGAAAGTCTTAGCGATCACAACAGTATCTGTGTCACTCTTCCTTTAAGGGGCGTTACACAAATAACTGGGGAAACCTGTACCACCGATATAGTGTCCTGCCGACCCAATGGCCTGAGGATCAAATGGACGGGGGTTAATTCCGCGGCCAAACAAAGGGAGGTGATAGTCAGCTGTAAAACTGAGATTAGTTACTGCCTTAAAGATGTTTTTAACCACGATCTTCTGATATCACAATTCATTAATATCAACACCATCATCGAGGGTATTTTCACTAAGAAACCATCAGCTAATAAAACGGTAAAACTGGGATGGTTCGATAAGCCCTGCACTGTAGCCTTACGGGAATTGAAACGTGTTTTAGGGCTTAAACCCCGAGATGGCAACAGCATCAAAGTAGCAAGGGTCAACTACAAACTGGCTATCTCTAACAGGAAAAAGGTTTTACAGAGAGAAGCCTGGGACAAATTGAATGTAGCAGTTGAGGCAAAAAACAGTAAACTCTACTGGGAAATAGTCAACAGCCCATTTCTAAATACAGAAGGTGTCCCAGAAATCACTTCCTATGTTGCCTGCGAGGACTGGGTCTCTCATTTCACTAATATTTTTAACCCGGAAAGGGTATCACTAACCCTACCCAACGCAGTTTTGCCAATATGGACACCTATACCTTTAGAGATTACACTGCAAGAGGGACTAGAAGGCCTTGCCAATAGCAAGGGGGGAAGGCCCCGGGACCTGACGGGGTGCCCATAGACCTATTAAAATCAGAACCTAACCTATGGGCCCCCATCTTGGTTAGGACCTTCAATTGCGCAGCGGAAGGTAATTTTCCTCCCTCTTGGGGTCAATCGGTTATTGTCCCCTTATTTAAAAAAGGCAGCAAATCTGAGGCCTCCAATTATCGGCCAATTTCCTTACTGGATGCCTCAGTAAAGGTTATGAGTAGAATTCTGCTCAAAAGACTAGAAACCTGGGCAGAAGATATGAACATTTTAACTAAAGTGCAATATGGCTTCAGGAAGGGGATGGGTACCCTGGAGCAATGCGTGAATTTGGATCTTTTAATTAATAAATATACTGTGGCCAAAAAGGGCAACTTATTTTTATGTTTTGCTGATTTGAGCAGCGCTTTTGATTTAGTTGACCACAGCATTCTTTGGCAGGTATTATTGGAGTTAGGAGCACCGAAAGAAATAGTACATTTTCTGGCTAGGCTTTACCAGAAACTTTCCTGTAAAGTCCGATATGGCACCCTAGGCGAATGTACACCATTCTTTAAGGTATCTAGGGGCATTCGCCAAGGATGCGTACTAGCTCCTCTTTTATTTTCTCTTTTTATCAACTGTGTTGATCGCACCCTGGCTACTATATCGGCCGACGGTCCGCAGATTGGAGGCAATCCTGTCTCAATCTTACTTTATGCGGATGACGCGGTACTTTTATCCCGCACTCAAATGGGCTTACAGCGTCTTATTGATGGTTTTATGTTGTTTATACAAAACAGGAGACTCTGTGTAAACAAATCTAAGACCTACGTTATGTTGTGTGGTGAGTCAGCCAATAAACTGAAGTCCAATTTTTATCTAGACAGTGATAAAATGTTACAAGTTAAAACATTTTGCTACCTAGGAATCACCTATGCTAATGATGGGTCTTGGAAACCAGAGCTTGACAATGCCAGGTTGAAAATGACCCGCTCCACCAGCAGCGTTTTTCAATTTGCTTCCAAGCTTGGATCAAGAAGCATTCGAGACATGATTAATATCTACAATATTCGCTGTGTTCCCTCGGCATTGTATGGGGCAGGGGTATGGGGCCACATAGACGGTACCTCTCTCCAAAAAGAAGAGAACAAGTTCCTAAGAAGAGTGCTATGTGTCCCCCACTCCGCTTCCATTCAACTAATTCACGACGAGGTTGGGGTCGAGTTTATCTCGGACTTAGCAGCCGTTCGTCCACTCTTATTGTGGCGTTCTATTTGGGCTAAGCCAGAAACTCGATTCACTCAAGAAATTATTCTTGATTGTATAGGCTTGGACTTTTCCTCACGTATTCTGTGGCTGAAATACATCCGCTTTTGGTTTAAAACTTTGTTTGATATCGATGTTCTTCTCGACCCCGAACTTGCGGTAGAAATACCCAAAAAAGAGATCAAACAAACTTTTCTAATGTATAAAAAGAAAGGGCGTGATGAGGCATATGGTAAGCTAGCTACTGTGAAGTTCTATAGGGAACTTAACTTACCATCGGGGTTCCAAGCCTATCTCCTATATGTCTGCCGCCCATCTCATCAATATGTTTTAACCCGCGTCAGGTTGGGTATTGTACACCACCTAGTTGCGTTCCCAGTACAGAAACGGAAATCTGAAACCCCCTGCCCTTGTGACAACGTTTCACGCCAGAGCTGCTGCCATTTCTTACTTTTTTGTAAATTTTATCACTTTTTAAGATTAAGGTATTTAAAGCCTATATTTATTAAATATAACATACGGTCTTTTAAGAATGCCCTTGTGTTACTTTCAGCTTTAGAAAATGTGGACATTTGCTTTTTTGTTGCCACCTTCATTCTGAAATGTACAGCTGCCAGGAAAAGTATTGTATTGCTATGATTCTATATTCCTGTCTGTACCCTCATAAAATGTACAGCTGCCAGGGTGAGTATCTTTTAGCAGTGATTACTTATTCTCAATCCTGTCTGTACATGTTTCTTTCTCTTGATCCTTTATATTTTCATGGTACAGCTGCCAGGAAATGATTAGTGTTGTTATATCCCTATACTTTCCTGTCTGTACTTACATCTTAAACTAAAAACCTACATATCCCATGTCCTAGGCAGGGGCCTGTTATTCAACGTACAGCTGCCAGGATAAGCATTTTGTGACAAATACATTTATTCCTGTCTGTACGATTTTAACTTCTGCACCTTTTGGTCACCTTTATGTTTTAATTGTGATCCAATGTTTAAACGCATGTCAGTATGTGTCCTATTCTCTTATGAAATATCATGGATTTCCCTGTATAAATTTTGTATTTTATAACAATTTTTTTTAATGCAATGAATTGATCTCATGTTTTGCTTGTATGATTTGTTTACAAATCGAATAAAAGCTTTTGAAACTGACTTTATGATTGTATGTACTGTTTTAAAAAAAAGGGACACTGTGTCCTAATGTGGATAACTAACAGAGGCTCTTTTTAATCTATACAGCTACCCCTGACGAAGGGCTAATAAGTAGCCCAAAATGCATTGGGATATGTTAAGAACTTCAGCTGTTATAAAATGAATTGACACAACCCACGTGACGCGGCAAAAGGCCTGGATTGGCATAACCACCTCATTTGAAAAAATTGGGAGTATGAACAGACCGTTTGTGAACAGTCAAGAAAAGAATGATTAACTTTGAATAAGATTGAATAAACATGGATTTTGGAATACAAAAAGCTTGAAAGAATTTTTCATTGAAGCTGTGCGATTGGACACGCACCACAATGTTGTTGCTATCATCAATGTCAATGATCTGTGCTGTGAGGCAAGGCATAAATCGAATCTGCACGCAATCATACGTAATGGACAAAACAGAGAAAAGATACAGAAACTGGTGTGCATACTGTGACCCCATTGTCAGTTGTACAATTTCCCACTATGCCTAGAAACTTCCTCATTAATTGTGTCAATTTTATTATACAAAGGTTTAAGATATACTTTGATTTTGGCAACCAACCCATTAATAATCTGCTTGACCTGTGTGTCATTTAACATCCCGGTACTAGTTGGTTGCTCCCCTAAACTTGCAATGTGGTAGATTTCATACCTTTTCTTATCATCCCCTGACTAAACTGTTGCTTCCTGCAAACCCTTTTCTTTCTCGGGGTGGGCACCTCATTAATTGGTGGCGGACAATGTACTTCTCTAGGCTCTGGGGACTTCAATACAGAATCTGTGTCTACACAATCCACGTTATGAGTAGTGACTTAATTAGTACTAGCACTTGGCTCCTCATGGGAGTCAATCGAGCTTACTGAGATCGGCGAGCTACTTGCACCTAATGAGAGTCGGCGTTCAGCCCTATTGATGTCATCACTAATGGCGCTAACCGCCTTGACAAGGTACGATTAAATAGTAGGGCCCACAGGCTCAACAATATATTTTTTTCCTTTACGTTTCGACATCTCGCAAGTGGCGTAATTGGCAGGGTACTTCTTATAACTGTGACAGCAAAGTAAACTCAAATACCCGCATATAGCGATATTATTATTGTGATGTCCTGCACATCAAATCGAATCAGAAAAACAAACTTAATCTCCCATTAACTATACATAAAATAAACTGTGCAAGGAAGAGAAATCGAAAATTAAAAATGTTCAAGAGTGTCTAATTCTCATAGCCGTCAGGTCAAAGCTTTTTCAGAAGTTGAAACCATATAAATTACAAGAATTTAGAACCACAGACACTCGAGCACTATTGTATCCAGGAATAATATCCTTATATGCCTCGTGAGGGATAAGCTGTTTTCATCAAAGCCAACTACTCACAGTATCTACAGCCGTCCTTAAAGAATATTTGGATGCAGCGGCCAAGAGATGTGGCCCAGCCCAGCCCTGGCCTGGCTCGGATGGGCTCAGACTGGCCCGCCCTTGGCCCGGGCTTTTCCCGGGCTCCGCCCGGCTCGCGTTCCGCGAAGCGCGAGGTGCGAGTTGTTGATAAGGGGCTGCCGGTGGTGAGGGAGGGGCTGGAGCGCACACTCGTTGGCCCGCTGACTCCTGGGGCAAGTAGTCCAGTTCTGGTGTCACCCCCACTGCTTGCAAAGCGTCTCCCCTAAAAGGGTATCATATTTACAAAGCAGCGTTAAACCACAAAAACTGACTTAACACCATATTTTGTAAATATAAAGCAGGGCATAGTGCCACAGGAACGTTGTTAAAAGTGACGTTCCTGTGATGCACTGCCCTTGCAGATATGCCCCCCTGACTGCTATCGAAGGAGTGATGATCAGCCGATAAAAATGTGAGCATTCACCAATGTGTGTGGTCACCCCGACCCTCTCTCAAAAACCGGGACATGTATGTTTTTAAGTAGCAAGTATTGGGACGCTGGGACAGTCCTTCTAAAACTGGGATTGCCAAGAAAATATATTTGATCACAATACCCTGAATGCAAAATGTGAAATGAAGCTTCCTGTTCAACAACTATACAAGCTCCACTCGGTCAGCCTTTAACTAAGGGTGTCCAAATTATTTTTTAGCTTGCAAAGTTTTGTTGAGTTCCCTGGCTTACTTTTGCCCGTGCAAAGCTTTTTTCTACATAGTGAGAACATTTTAATTGTGCCGAGAGATAAGTTTCATTCCAATCAAAAGTAGCATAGCTGGAGCCTGTGTACAGATGTGTTATGTGTTAAGATTGCTGTTTGTGCAGAATTTCTATAATAAACAATGTTTACTTCAATATGGCAAAACAAAATGAAAAAAGTAAAAAGCACAAAATTGCAAAGTTTTCCATGGATCTTTGTGAATGTTTCAAAAAACACATCTTGCCCATACTCTGGGCTAGTCAGTATTAATATCCTGCATTCCCACATCAGACATCACACAAACAGAACAATGAGGCATGAAAACTCAGCTGAGCCACAAAAGGTGCCTCGCCTAATTTTGCGGCCACATTGTTTTCCAGATAATTATGGATTCGGCACATTTGCCACATTATCCATCATCTGCTGCATATTCTGCAGATTTTAACAAAAACTATTTTGTTTCTTGGTCAAACGGATGAGTTACTAAAAACACAGCAACATGTGTTGCAGCACAGTGGAAGTCTCAACTTAGAGGTTGATTGACTACCTTTGGTGCTTATTACTAATTGAGTGTTAAACTGGTAGTAATTGGGTACAACCTATGCCAGAGAGTATTACGAAATGTAAAAATTATAATATTAAGAAGTAATACTGTCAATTACCGGATTACTCAAAATAATTTGCCTTTTCTTGCCACATAATTTAGTCAACCCTGCAGCATAATTTGGTTCGTCCCTGTCGCATTATGCCTTGCCTAAGAGCAAAATGTTTCAGCGAGTGGGCGAGAGTCTGACCCTCAGCGACAGCCATGCAAAAGGAAGCATGGCTCTTCCATCAGAACAGATTAAAACTAGTACAAACGGCCTTTAGGGGCTAAACCGACTGGAAAATATCTGCAATTGCGATTACTATGGCGCAGTTCCATCACTAGGAAATACACGTTGAAATATGTATTGTAACACTCGTAATTCACGTAACAAATGGTGACAATATTCAACAACCTTTCATCGGGCTACTTCATTTCAACGCTTTCGTCACTCTCGAGAGGGCACGCCTCACCTTCAAAGCTGCGCAACTAGCCTGACTGAAATTGTGTGGAGATTCGTCATTCTCAGGAGCTTTCCACGATGCATTGCTCTCTCTTTGCTGTAGGGGGCGCGTTGGAGCTATGGGACACGTTGCAGTCCCCGAGGGTGAGGGGGCAACCAAAGCGTTGAAGGTGAGGGCTTTAACTCGCTTTCAGTTTTACAAACTGAAATATGCATTAACAGTCCCTCATTTATTTCAAGTTCATCCCCATATGCCAGCCTCTCCACGTTTTTTTCATTGTTAATTTTCAAAGCAACGCTGCCAAGTTTGGGCCTAACAATTCATTTTTATTAACATTTTCCCATGGAATCCCCCTTTTGAGCCATAGAGGGAAAACATATGTACTTTATCTGATGGCTTTACCAGCCACGGGTGAGGCAGCGTGATTTCATGACAGATAGGAAGAGAGGGGAGTGAGAGGTGGAAAGAAAGAGTGAGGGAGAAAAAGTGAGAAAAGGGTGAGAAGGCTATTGTTGTAATATTCCTCCTGGTTTCTTCTTTCTCTGTTTCCCCCTCACCTTAGAACATTCCGTTTTCCCAGCTGCCAACCTAAACATTCCTCTGAGGATTGGCACAGCTGACTCCAACTGTGGTGGTGCATGGCTTCATTGGATTCATGTTTATGACACTGGTGACGAGTGTCAAGCACTGTGTGGGGACAGTAGCACCATCACCCCTGCAGAGAGTCATTGTATCCCTGCACGCACTCCTCTGGGCGGCAAGGAGATAAGTAAATGGCGGAAAGACCACACAGGGTCTACCGGCCAAGCATGCAAGGACTGTGTGTGGTGTCCCTTATCTCATCAGATGGGCACTCTTAGGCCTGTGCCCTTCACCCTGATCCAGGTCACCACATTGGCAACGAGGGCGGTAGTGGATCCGTGCCTTGCTTCATACCTGGGTTCAGTGCAGAGGCTCCCTGCGCTCGTCTGCTTGCATGCATCGTCGCACCGCTGGCCCTGGCATCTGGGTCCCTGATGCTCTGCAGCCCCTCCACCTGTCCTGAACCACGTTGCTGGCTTGTCTTCACGTCAGTGCACTCCGGGTCAGAGGTCGCCAGCAGCGCCATCGGTGGAGCCCCGCCCCCCACATCCTCGAGCTCTCCCCAAGCTGGTCAAGACAGCGTGTCAACCGGTTCTCGCGCAATAACTACACTCCACGCCGTTACTTGAAGCGTAAAAGGCCATTTATTAGGACAAAGTTGCAATCATTTAGACTTATTAACAGTACATCAATGGATGAAATATACGTTTCCATAATCATTTAGACTTATTAACAGTACATCAATGCATGAAATATACGTTTCCATCCCATACCCACACATTCTCCATTCTGCCTTTCCAAAACCCTCTCACCTGTCTGACTCTTCACCCATTCACTCGATAACCTCCTTCCTTTCTCCATTCTCATCTTCACTTGCCCTCCAAGCATCCTCTGTTGACTTTGCCTTTATTGCTCATTGCCTCCTGTGCCCCACTATCAGTCACCTGTGTACCGTTCTCCCCCCACCCGAGGGGTGGATCCACCTGTATGTTACTCCCCACCCCTCCAAAGTACTGTAACGCCTCTGCTCCGCAACCTGCCCTAAACTGGCACCCCAGACCTCAAAAACCACCCCGGTCCTTCCCTGACTCTATAGGGTGGGCGGGTGGACAGACTTAAACGTCCTCCCGGTGGTGCTCAGGTGTCAGGAAGAGGCCGGATCTTCCTCTCCTGAGACCTTATATGCCCTCCCCAATCCCACCCCTTCCTTTAACCCCTGTAGTCCCGCCCTCCACCTTGTCCTTCGGTTCATTGCGCGAAAACCCTGGAGGAAGACTGGTCTGCGACCTTCACTTCCCCCGGGGGCCGCATCGCGCAATAACTACACTCCACGCTGTTACTTGAAGCGTAAAAGGCCATTTATTAGGACAAGGTTGCAATCATTTAGACTTATTAACAGTACATCAATGGATGAAATATACGTTTCCATAATCATTTAGACTTATTAACAGTACATCAATGCATGAAATATACGTTTCCATCCCATACCCACGCATTCTCAATTCTGCCTTTCCAAAACCCTCTCACCTGTCTGACTCTTCACCCATTCACTCGATAACCTCCTTCCTTTCCCCATTCTCACCTTCACTTGCCCTCCAAGCATCCTCTGTTGACTTTGCCTTTATTGCTCATTGCCTCCCGTGCCCCACTATCAGTCACCTGTGTACCGTTCTCCCACCACCCGAGGGGTGGATCCGCCCGTATGTGACTCCCCACCCCTCCAAAGTACCGCCAACCAGGGAACCCCCGTAGGGCGGGTACCTGCCCCACCCCCCCACTGTCCTGCACACCTTTCGCCTCCTGCCAGCCGCACCTGAAGCCTCCCAGTGGACGACATCCACCACCTCACCCTGGGTCCTGCAGCAAAATACCACTCTTGATATAAACGTGAATCGCGAAAGGTGCCCCTCCAGAAACGGGCCCACGCGCCCTTCAGTCCCGTGCCTAAAGGCAGCCTCCACTCAGCAGCACCTGGTGAACGACCATCCACCTAACATGCGTCCCCTGCAATTCAGGAACGTCTCCTGGACAAACCCCACCAAGAAAAAACTGCTCTCAACGCTGTGATATTCCATCACTCCCGCCTTCACCTGCATGCCGGGTAAGCAAAAACATCCCGTGAGGCCATTCCCTGCCGGAAACGCCCCCCCCCCCAACGCGGTGAACGACCATCCACCACCTTGACCAATGCCCGTATAAACCAGCAACATGTCCGGTCCCAATCATTTGGCCGAAAAATTCACCCCCCCATCGGTGAACGGCCATCCACCACCTGGCCTGCATCCACCACCTGTACTCATCTCAGCAGAACCAGCAACCGTTCCGGACCACTGTATTGGCCATCCAATGTGCCCCCTTCTTCCTGAGGTGAACAACCATCCACCCCTCGTACAACCGTCCTTTGCCCCTTCGACAACCAATGCAAATCTTTGCCCGCTCCTGGCCCATAAAAGGTGCCCCCCCCAAAGGCCGTGTAACATGTAAGTTTGTCCCCCCTCTGTATGGAAGTGCTTCACGTCTGCAAAAAACGAGTAACCTTAGAAGTTCATGACGACAAAGAAGCATTCTAGAGTGTGACGTGATCGTAGATTATCATGTGATGTCAATGAAAACAAGCTTTGGTCTTAGGTAAGCATAAAACCACCGCCTGATTATCCTCACTTCATCTTGTATATCTTCGTGCGTTGGATAAGTGCCCCCCTCGCGGCGCACGACTGTCCACCACTGTCACCTGAGTCCACCAAGACCAACAACCCTGGACCAATCATTGGTCACCCAAGATGACCCCCCCTCACTTCCGAGGTGAACGACCATTCACCCCTTGTACCTCAGTCCTCTGTATCCCTTGGCAAACCATAACCGTTGTAGACCGCTCTCGATCCATAAAAAGAATCTTAATGCAAACAAAATTCAGTCTTTGTTAAGGAATCAAACTCCTGCCCGGTCACCCTCCTTCATCTCTTATATCGCCCTGCGGTGGATAGCTAACTGTGGATCCCCCTACAAGCAGTGAATGACTATTCACCAATCTGGGCCTGCATTCCGTGCCCAGGTCTTCTCGGGCCAAACTTTGTCCCTGCTAGGTGCCCCCTTGGACGACCATCCACCGCCTGCACCTCCGTTCGAATGTAAGTGAGTGACGGTCCTGACCATTCTTGGACCGGGACAGGTGGCTCCCTGTGAAAAAGGCCCCGCCTTCAATCTCACCCCAAACAGTCCCATCACCCAGAGTGCCCTGGCCTGGACCTCCACATCTTTGACCCCCCAAACCGTTTTCCCCAAGCACAAACCATGCGCATGTCCAGGACGCCCCATGTTCCGTTCACTGGAAAAACATCCCCTGCCAAGCATCCCAGGATAATGCCAGACCTGACATATCCCAGTAAACTTCTCCCCTTTATGTATCCTCAAATCAGGGCAACCTCCCATTTCCTGCGCCCAACGGTGATAGTACTGGCACAAACATCCCCCCCACAAATTTCATTCAACCCGTTCTCTCACCAGGTCACCACCCAATGATCGTGGACCCTACCCAGTAACGTCTATACACCCGCTAGCGCTCCTCCTATGTTGACCAAATGCCGAGAGAAAAGGCCACCCCATCCAGGCGACTGCCCTGGCTCCCGCTCTACTTCCAGACCCCATGGTAGAAAAGAAAAATTAGTCCTGCAAGAAATACATGGTGTTCCCCAGTCCTCTTATGGCCGTCGGCCTAAACACCTCTGCCTTACAAACCCCATGTCCCCAGTACCCACGTCGCCACAGACACCTCACTGTACACCCGCCACCCCTTCAGTGCCCCCTCCCCCCAGGACCCACCCTATGACACCACAGCTGTTGCCGCCCGAGCCTCCAAGAACCACACGCCTCCGCCAGACCGTCCCACCACAGAACAGCCCGGTTACGCACAAGGCCAGTAAAGACCAGGAGAAGGCCCCCCCCCCTGTCGAAAAAACGACTCCTTCCCTCCAACTTCCTTCACTCATAATCCATTGTGTTCTTCCCACACACACCCTTGCCCCCGAACAAACCGACACCAATACGCTGCTACACCCGGCCCCCACTTCCCTCATGTCCGTGCACACCTCTGTCACAACTACACCGCACCTCCGCTCGAAAAGCCTGTGCCCCAATAACATGCCCCTCGCAATCCACCCTACCCTCCCCTTAGTTCTTCTTATCTGCAGCTACCTCTGAACCATAAACCCCCGCCTCCATGGCATGCAGTACCAAGCACCCAGTTCAATGACTAACAAACCATCATAGACCACAGCACACAGCGGCCCTATACCTCTACCACCCCGTTACATCTTCCCGCCCCACCTCGGCCATCCCCGCACCAAAAACGCCCCCCTGTTATACACCCTCGGCTACTCTTGCGCACTTGTCCAAACAGGTCCACCCCGAGCCGCCATTCACACCCCAGCAAATGCCTCACCTTCAGAAACTTCTCGTTCCCTCGAAAAACACACCCCTCCCAAAAATTCCTGCCAAAAAACACCCCCGCCGTAGCGGACGTGTCAGACGCTCACCACCATATTATGCTCATCCCATGAAAACTCCCCCAGGCCTGTGTCTGCTGATATAGGCTGTGCATTCCCTCCTGCACTCCTTCCACGCCCAAGAAACCGCCATGCCACCAACTCCTGGGAACGAAAACCTCTTACCCTCTGGCATAGCCCGTCACAACCATTCCCCTACCTTTGCGTGAATAACCCCACCGAAAAACACCCCCCGCACATCCGCTAAGCCAAGATGTGAAACATTCCGCCACCTACATGGTACACCAAAACCTGGCTTCCACCTCCCTGGCACATCTAGCACCCCGCCTTCACTACTCCAACCTTGCGCCCACGAGACGCTGCCACGCTGCCCGCGCCCGTCATGTTGCGGGTAGCATCCGAATCTCGCAGGAACACTCCTCCCCACCGCCAGTGTAAGCATCCAAACCCCACGGCCCCCATCCTCCTGAAAGCCAATGTCGCGTCCAAATGCCACTTGGGAGCCGACCGGCCATCCCTGTCATCCCCGTTGCCATAGTATCCGCTGTGAATCATGTCGCCCACACTGTGTTCCCATTATGACTTCTGCCGCAGCAGCACTGGTATCCCCCAACACATCCCCCCCACACTTGCAGCACATTGCATCTGAATCGCCATGATCCCCGCAAAAGCTGTCCTCATCCCCAGTCCGCAGCCGTAATCACGTACCTAAGGGGTTGCTCCAGCACAACGCCCTTTTGTTCATAGGCGCCATGCCCATTGTGGCTGTGCCTGCAGGTCCAACCTTGGCCACCCTTGACCACTGCAACAATAAAGAACAGTCCTGTCACCATGTACCCCCCGCAGTAGCCAATCAACCCCAACCCTTCTCGCACCAAATCAGTCAACCCAACATCCTCTTCACACAACACCCACAGAGCCCACTTCTCCCCTCGCAACCACACCATCCGACCCCATGCACTTCTCACACAACAACCATGCCAACTCATACACAGTACATATTTAACAGTGTCTGGATAAAAACTGTATCGGATTCTGCGCGAATCCCCCGATGGAGGGCAGGCCGCCGTGGACCCCCCTACTGCTTCGGACCAACGTTTGGAGGCCGTAGTGTGCCCCGCTGGTGTCACCTGTTGCTGAGCTTGCCCACCGTCCTTAGTTTGCTCCCTCCACCGGGTCGCCACAACCAGGTAGGCCCAAGCACCACCGGGCCTTGCGCCGTCCCGGCCGTCCCTCACGCTTGTCCCTGATACCCTACTTCGTGCTGCCTACAAATTCCACCGGGACCCGACCCCGGCCCCCCCACCCACAGCTATCACCAGAGCCCCGTGACCAACCAGAATAGAGCGGGCTCCCAGAATGGATGGGCCCATGCCCCACCCTGCTGCAGAAAATGGCTGGACCACTGCCGGCTCCGGGCTTCGCCGCTGAATGTAGCTCACTGCCCACTGCCTAACCACTGTTGATGAATGCCCGCAGAAAAAATTTAGGACCACCCATCTGCAGCAATAAACAGAATTCCCCTGCAAAACATGGAGCAGATGCAACCTGGGACCGTTCACGCCCTCCCCCCAGGCGTCCAGGGCAAGCCCCCCCAGGCCTGCAGACGAAGGGGAAGAAATAAAAACACCCCCACCCCCAACCCCGCTGTGGGGGCTTCCATCAGCCTCACACACCGAGCCCCAGGCCCCTCTCCCCCCGTGGACAAAGGCAACGAGACGAAACCCCGGGAAAGCATCAGGAAATAAAAAGCAGGCACGCACGTGGGACCCCCGCCCGCTCCCCGACAGGGTGTCCCCTCTCTATCTGCCACGTTAGACATGCACAGTGACAGCTCCTCTGTGCGAACCACAGCCCCCCTGCCGTGCCCGACCATTCCCCACACGCGCACCACTTACGGCATGTCGAATCCCCAACCGGGCCAGGGGCTGCACCCGATGGACACGCCCGCCATGACCTCTCCAACCAGCCTGCTCGGACTCCGCACTCGCCTCGTGGCGAAAACACCCGCAGGGCCAAAAAACTCCCCAGGAGCATCTCCCCAGAGACTGACACGACAACTTACCAACCCTTTACCTGACAGCTGATCGACAAATCAGCCACCACTAAAGACAGACCCTACATCCTAACAGACTTAAACGTCCTCCCGGTGGTGCTCAGGTGTCAGGAAGAGGCCGGATCTTCTTCTCCTGACACCTTATATGCCCTCCCCAATCCCACCCCTTCCTTTAACCCCTGTAGTCCCGCCCTCCACCTTGTCCTTCCGTTCATCGCGCGAAAACCCCGGGGGAAGGCGGTCTGCGACCTTCACTTCCCCGGGGGCCGCAGTCTCCCAACACTGCAGGTGAGCGTCTCTACAGCTGCATGGGCGTGCAGCACCGTGTGGTTTCGTTGAGGGAGCGTGATGCCCCTAGTGGCCACATTTTCACACTGCAGCACTCCGCACAGCCATGAGGTACACAGCGCATCCCCAGGGTGCATGTCCTAACACTTCTCCCCAAATACTGGGACCCTTTTTTATCTCTCACCCAAGCAGCAGTATAGTAGCTCTAATTGAAGGGGGAGATCTGCAGGCTGGCAGCGTCAGGCGTCAAAGCAAGAAGCACACACCAGGTACTCCAGGCTACACAGCCTAAGGACACAGGAGACATTGGGCCCAAGTCTCACCCCTGCATACGGTGAATTGGCAAGCACCCTCCACAAGGAAGCACAGTTCCAACAACACTCGCCAGCATGAGTATGCCCCCACTGGAAATTTAAGCATAAACTCCCAAATGATCCTATCACAGTCCTTCTCAGCATCTATTGTTATGCCCACGAGCGAGGATTGAAACAAAGGGGCCTTGCTAAGAACATTGAACAGTAAACAAACATTATCAGTGATAAATCTACCCTTAATAAATCCTGATTGTTCTTTTCCAATGAGATACAAGGGAAAGGATTCTAAACAAAGAGCAAGCAATTTAGCAAAGATCCTATAATCCACATTTAACAATGAGATGGGTCTATCATGTTTACAGTCCTTGGGATCCTTACCCTCTTGATGAATTAAACATACAGTAGCTTTCTGAAATGCACCAAGTGTGGAAGAAGAATCAATTAAATATGTAAACAGGTGACATAAGTAAGGAAGAAGAATATTTGAGAAGTGAGGAAAATATTCCACTATACAACCATCAGACCCTGGGGTTTCCCCCAATTTTAACTTTTGCAATGCATCAGAAATTTCTACAGATATAAGATCTTTCTCTAAGTTTTGGAAATATATATCTGGAGCAATGGTATAGGAGACTTGATCCAAATAGTTTACAATAGTGGCAGCCTGAGCCGGTGCTTTCGGAGTATACAAGGATTTTTTTAGATTTAACAAACTCTTCTAAAATATCATTATGATTAGTAATAGATCTCTCTTAAGTATCGATCACTGAGTCCATAACTCGCCACTCTTTTTTAACCTTTAAATAATTTGCTAACGGCCAGCCGGCTTTGTTTTTCCCACCATAATAACGAGCATTTTTTCTAAGAAGAATACAATTAGCCTCATTGGTAGAAATAGAGTTGAATGTTAGCTTTGCCTGAATTAAATGATGAAGATCTGAGTAAAGTTCTGAAGAAAAATACTAAGTACTAGAAACATTACGTAATATAAAATCCCTTGCAGATGCTCTAAACGTATCCCATGATGAGGGGGAGAAACAGAAGCGGTATAATTAAACGCAAAAAATGTAGAGGCAAAAAAACTAAAGAACTGAGCATTTCGTAAGAGTGAGTTATTAAACCTCCACCAATGCAAAGAGAGATCAGTGGGAGCCAAATCCGAGTCAGCAATAACCATAGCATGGTCAGAGAGGATATTGGGGGAAATATATGATTGTGTGATATGCTGCGAAAGAGTTTTGGATAATTTGTTTTTATCTAAACATGAAAGTGTACCATAAGAGGGTGAGTAATAGGTATAGTCCTGCCAGTAGGATTAAAGATCCTCGATGAATCTACGAAAACACCTTGAGTGATGGGCAAATAAAAGTGTTAATGCACTGTATGTGTTAAAAATTGGTAGCAAGAACATTTGTCTGAAAAGGGATCCATAACCTGATTGCAATCACCACACGAAAAAAAATATGAGATATGAGTCATGATATAGTGTAAATTTTCTAGTAATAGAAGGCCAAAAAGGTGAAATCCGGAATCGTAGGGGCATACACATTTAACACTGTAAGAGGGATATTATCTGTAAGACAGGTAACAACAACCCATCTACCTGCATCATCTATTTCCTGTGAAATAAGAGTGAAATTAAGAGGTTTCCTACACAATATAACACCTCAATTATTTTTAATTTGCGATGGGGAGGCAAACACATTCCCCACCCAGTAACGTTTGAGTTTTAAAGCTTCCAATTCCGTGAGGTAGGTTACGTTCAGAACAACCAGATCTGGATTAGATTTTCCAAAATGAGAAATTATCCTCTGTCTTTTAACTGGATTTATAGATCCTTTAATATTCCATGTTATTAGATGGAATTATAAACAGTAAGGCAAAGGTTGCCTTGATTGAGAATATTAACCTGGAAAAGAAAAAAACTGAGAAGAGCAAAAAGAAAGAAAAAAGGAGAAATGGATAAGAAAGAAAGAAGAATAATGAAGACTAGGGGAAACAAAAGGGAAGGGTAATAAGGAAGAAATTATATCCAAATGAAGAGACAGTACATATCCCAAGGATAAGACTGAAGTAACATACCTGAGGAAGTAAGGAAGAGGAAAGAAAAGGAGTGGTGACGACAGACACAACTGTGACACACCCAAGGGGAGAGGATTCCAAGCCACGCTAGGACCATAAACACTTAAGAAGATGAACCAAACCAAAACAAATACATACGTCAAATCTGCAAGGCGATAAAAAGAATGTTATAAGGCATTTCAGAAGGCATAAAAACAACACAAAATACAATTAAAATATATTAAGTCAAACACAACATTTCAAACCTGAGGAGTCAATGAAGGAGAATACAAATAAGAAAAAAACAATAAAATCATCCATTAGAAGGACCAGCAGTATCCATGTTAACCAAATTATGCGGCTGTATACATTTCTTAAGTTCTGCTGGATCCTCAAACATCGTAGTATTATTCTGGGGATCCTGGGAGTACCGGAGGAGAAGGAAGAGGAGGCAGGCTCCTGCGCAGCACTGCTTGAGGCACTGATACCCAAAATAACTGGTCTAAACTTTGAAAGAACCTTCGAGATCGACAAGGCCTATAGAGTGCCGGCCATGAGACAACAGCACATGAAGGGGCCTAGAACAATCATATGCAAACCCCTGAGAGCAAACCACACCGATGCGATTTTTGCTTTCGCGCGAAAAGGCCAAGCACTCAGCTGGAAAGGCAAGAAAATAATCATAACCCAAGACCTCTCTAAAGGCACAGTGGAAACAAGGAAAGGCTTCCTGGCACTGAAAGACAACCTGAAGAAAGCCGGGATAACAGGCACCTTTGCGGGACCGGCCAAGATGAGAATAACAGACAAGAGAGGAACACGCCTGTTCGAGGATCCGGCAGATCTACGAAGGTACCTGCAAGAGCCGGTCCAGGAAGAGATGGAGCACAACTGCCCAGGCACAGCAAAGAGAAGAGCGTCATCGGATGGCTCGGACACAGGAGAAAACGCTGCAGCAGGCCAAAGATAGAACGACCCGATCAGTAGATCACAAAGGAATTTTCCTACCTCGCAAGACAACACCTACCTCATCGGAAGAAGGAACTACCTCAACAATGGGAACATAGGAACCTTGGACACTTTAAGATCACAGAACTTTCCTACCTTGCAAGACAACACCTACCTCATCGGAAGAAGGAACAACCTCAACAATGGGAACATAGGAACCTTGGACACTTTAAGATCACAGACACTCAGGACACGTACAGTCAAGAGCTGGTCCCCTTGATCGGCAATATCCTTTGTCTAAAATGTGCAGCACGGGAGGGAGGCAGAGATGGTCTTTTCTTTGCTTTAATGTACCCGGGGGGGCGGAGGGCGGGAACCGTTGCTGTCGCACGTTTACAGTACGTTGACAGGGGGGAGGGGGGCGGGGGGGCGGAGGGGGGGAGAGGGCCGGGGGGGGAGGCCATGTAGCACGGACAATCTTAGCCTGGTGGAACCACTCATTTTCTTTTCTCTTCTTTCCTATATCCTCACATACCCCCTCATCCCATTCCACATCCCAGGGGGGCACCAATGACTGGTGGCGGTTAGCAAACAAGCATAGAACAAAGAGAAGCAACACAGATCCCACTCTAAGGCACAGCGATAGAACTATCACACCATGACTACACTTGACACTAAGGGCCAAGCACAGATAGCCCCGGACATTAAAATAGTGTCACTTAACGCCAAGGGCCTCAACCACCCTGTCAAGCGACGGAAAACACTAGACTACCTAAACAGACTGAAGGCAGATGTATACGTCCTCCAAGAAACTAGAGTGTCCTTAGAAGACGCTAACAGGCTTAAGGCCAACTGGATAAGCGAGGTGTTATGCTCACCTGCAGTCAACAAAAAGGGAGGAGTCATCACCATAATCAGTAAGAAAGGGAAGTTCCAGGTTCACAACAATGTCGCAGACACTAAAGGGAGAAGGCTGCTTACATCCATCAAAAGAGGCGACGAAACAATACACATAGCAAACATCTACGGGCCAAACGCGGTGGACAAAAAATTCTGGGAGGACCTAGAGAGTGAACTAAGCAGGATCCCACTGGGCGAACTACTAATCACGGCAGGAGACATGAACCAGGCGATGGACAATGCCATAGACAGACATCCACACAGACCCAGCCACACCTCACAAGAACAGAACACACTCAAAAACCTATGCACCAAACTCGCACTAGCGGACCCGTGGAGGCTACAAAACCCTAGCGCCAGAGAATACACCTTCTACTCGAACCCCCACAACTCATATAGCAGGATAGACTACATACTCATGTCCGACACACACACACACCTGACAGACACAACTGAAATAGGACCCATAACAGGCTCGGACCATGCACACATATCCCTCTCCTTAAGTGGCAAACATAACGAAACACCAAGCAGAATGTGGCGCCTCAACAGTGACATACTCGAGAACCCCGCCACCATTACCGAAATAGAAGTAGCGATCAAAGAATATCTCCAGTATAACGACACAGCAGACACAGAGGCAGCAACACTATGGGACGCGCTCAAAGCAACAATAAGAGGGACACTCCTGAGTATTAAAGCACGCATGAACAGAGGCAGGAACAAAAAAAATTAAAGAGCTGGAGGAGCAGATTAAGGAGTTAGAAAGGAATCACAAGGCTAACTTAATGGACAGGAATACACTCACAACACTAACAAAGAAAAAATACGAACTAAACAGAATCCTAAGTGAGAGAGCCTCCACATGGATCAACAAATATAAATCCATAAACTTATGCTCGGCTAATAAAGCAGGGAAAGCCTTGGCAGGGTACCTGAAAGCCAAGCAAAGGCAGCACTCAGTCGCGGCAATCACAGACGCAGATAACAAGACACACACAGCGAATAAACAAATCCTTGAAACATTCAGGAAGTTCTACAAAGACCTATACACTGCGGACACATCGCTGGAGGCAGACGGCGGGGCAAGCCTGCTAGAGAAGCTCGATCTACCCAGAATAAGCGACGAACAAAGAGAAGCCCTAGATCAAAACATAACCAAAGCGGAAGTAGGGATGGCCATAGACTCACTAAAACCGAACAAGGCCCCAGGACCGGACGGCTTCACAGCCACCTTCTATAAACAATTCCAACCGTTACTCAAAGACACGCTAGTCAGAGTATTCCAAGCGTGTGCGGAAAAAGGCAATATGACAGACTCAATGGCAGAGGCAAACATTATTGTTATCCCCAAAGAAGGGAAAGACCCCCAGTCCCCACACAACTACAGGCCAATTTCCTTAATTAACGTGGACTGGAAAATCTACGCTAAAATCATGGCAGCGAGACTAAATGCATATCTCCCCTCTCTCATACACAAATCTCAAGTGGGCTACCTGAAAAATAGACTCTCGCAAGACAACACCAGACTGCTATGCCATTTAATAAACCGCACGGCCAACAGCGCGGAAAAGGCTGTCATGATCGCATTGGATGCAGAAAAAGCCTTCGATAGAGTCTCATGGCCCTTCCTTAACCAATGCATGCTCAAGTTTGGACTTGGCGAGAAGTACAGAGGCATGGTCATGTCCCTGTACAAAACCCCCCGGGCTCGAGTGGTGGTAATTGCAGCTATATCGGATACACTCACACTAGGCAGAGGGACAAGGCAGGGCTGCCCCCTCTCACCGGGGTTATTCCTGCTGGCCCTAGAACCACTCCTCCACATGATTAGGTCAAACCCCCGGATCACGGAGGTGCAGATAGAAGGTCAAGCATTCAAGCTAGCTGCATACGCGGATGACATTCTGATCACCACAAACAACCCACAAGAGTCAATTGAGGCACTCGTGCAAACAATAGAGGAATATGCACATGTCTCAGGCTATAAACTCAATAGGGAGAAATCCGAATGCAAACCTATGAACTGCCACACCACCAAAGCTGTCCTGGGCACGTCCGGCCTGGCATGGCAAACGAAACCCCTGAAATACCTAGGCCTCCTCTTCGGAAGGGACCTAAGATCAACGCTAGACCACAATGAGGAGGCGATGTTAAAAAAAAAATTAAGTCCAAGCTAGACATGTGGGGCCCCAAATTCATAAGCTGGTGGGGAAGAATTGAGACAATAAAGATGATGGTCACC
Organism: Lissotriton vulgaris; assembly: GCF_964263255.1. Classification (NCBI taxonomy): domain Eukaryota; kingdom Metazoa; phylum Chordata; class Amphibia; order Caudata; family Salamandridae; genus Lissotriton; species Lissotriton vulgaris. Next base: position 796,433,447 of record NC_141697.1, read on the forward strand.
CCCATGCTAAACTACCTGCTCTCCATGCTGCCTCTCACACTCACAACCGATTTCCACAAACACATAGACAAAAACATCAACATGTTCCTCTGGGGAGGTAAAAAACCAAGAATCAGCTTAGCGAAACTCAGACTCAAAAAAGAACAGGGCGGACTGAACCTCACAAACTACAAGGCCTTCCAAACGGCATGCCTTGCCAAACAGGGAATACACTGGATAGCCCCCATACCAGAGTACATGCCGGTATGGCTGGATCTGGTATGGGGTATTCTAGGAGGTGCAGACCCAATTATGGCTCTCACGGCGCACAATCACCCAGAGGCCAAAAACGCAATTATCCGCAACACAAAGACAGCGCTGCTGAGAGTAGACAAAGAAATGGCAGTAAGTATCAAAGGCACCAAATGGGAGTCACTGTGGCACAATACCAAAGTCACATACAAGGGCAAAACGCTAGACAGCAAGGAATGGTATAGCAGAGGCAACACAACGCCGTCACAACTAGAAGCAGGGAACAACCCACTCACCTACAAGGCACTACAGCAGACAACCTCCCTACCAGACAAGGAGTTCTACGAATTCCTAAAAATCAAAGCAGCAATCACCAAAGCAAGCCTCTCGAAACTTAAACCCACCATCATACAGTACGCACAAAACTTAAACAAGACAGGCCACCAAATAGCGCAAATTTACAAGTTAATCACACCACGCACCACAACTCTAAACAATAAGACACTGGCCTTTTGGGAGGAGACCATACAAAGACCGTTAAATGAGGAAGAGAGGGCCAGACTATGGACGTCAGCGTCCAAAAACAAAATCACGCCACAACTAGCACAAACCAAATACTGGTTACTCCACAGTCTGCACTGGACACCAGCGAAACTAGGGAAAGTGGGAGCTAGCGAGAGCAACACATGCTGGAATTGCCAGAAGGCAACAGGAGATCTATCCCACATGATATACGAATGCCCCAGAGTCAAAACCTTCTGGAACAAGGTCTATAACGTCATAGACACAATCACGGGAAGCAAGACACAAAGAGGACTAGCGGGGATAGCCACTGCCTTCCTAGCAACAGAACTCCAGTCCAAAGAAGTACGAGACCTGGTCGATGTACTCCTGACGGCTGCGGTGAAAACGATCTTGGTTAACTGGAAGGACACCAGCAAAGCCACCTTCAAAGGCTGGTTCAACTGGGTAACCTTCCTCCGGGGGGCAGACAACATCACTGCCAAGCAAATGACGGCGAATCACACTGCCAAAGACCACATGTGGGAAGCTCTCAACGCCTATCTGGAGCAGTGACCCCCCCCCCCTTCTTTTCTTTCTCTTTTCCTTTCTTCTCTCTCTCCAGGCCCCCACCAGGCCGCAACATTGTAAGAACAGTACAAAGTAAGACGACTGTTTTGTTTTTGTATATGGAAAGATTTATTCTCAATAAAATATTTTGAAAGAAAAAAAGAAAAAAAAAAGAAATTCCTTTTGCCTTGCTGCAGTGACATTGGAGACATCTTGAGACAGGAAGACTCTCGGACCCAACCAAGTAACTTGATGATTTGCTATAGCCACAGAAAGGACTGCCAGTAAGTCTGTACATTTCAAAAAAGGGTAAATACACCTTTGGGTTTTGCAGAAGATGCAGACAAAGAAGGATGAGGCCCAAGCCTATGAGCCCTATGGATGAAAATTGAGGTTGAAGAAGGCATGCCTTACAATTATGGTAGGAAGGAGGTAAAAAAGGAGACAGGATCATCACCTTCCAAAGCTTCTGGCAGGCCATTAATACGGAGGTTATTCTGCCTATTCCTGTTTTCCAAATCTTCTGTGTGTTGCTGGGGTCTACGGACCTCCTGTTTCAAAGAATGAATTTTGTGAGTTTCATCATACAAATCCAAATCTGCTGTTCCATCGTATCTACCTGATTTTCCATTAATGACCACTTGTCCTCCAGATGTTGTATTCTATTGTTAGTCTCTACTACAAAAGGGCATAATGCGCTAATTTTCTCCAATAACATCGCTACAGGACTAGGGGACACTGACTTTTCAGGTGAAGGAGGATCCGGCTTCAACCTCTTATATGCAGAAGTGGGCGACGAAGACTTGCTTCCTGCAGGGTAAAGAGAGGCACTTCTGGGAGTAGTGGAATTTACCATTTCCTCAGACAAAAGTGAATGAGCTTCTAACAGGGCTTTTGAAACAGGACCAACATATAAACCATCAGGGGAGTGCCCTTTAGGGGAAAGACTTAGATTTCCCATAAACAATCTATGCAACTTGTCAGAAGTTGATGACATCTCTGGTGTTATTCTACCCTATCCAGGACAAGTGAAGAGCCACACAAAATCCCCAAAAAGCCTCAACTTCACATAGTCATCAGGAATCAAAATCAAAAACTAGCGTAAAATCTGCAGCCTATCTAGGGTATATCTTATTCTAAGAAACCACCTCAGTTTGTTTTGGCATCATGCTTAGGATGTTTGCAGGCTATGCTAGAAGCTTCTTATCAGTTCTCAGTGTTACTAATTAATAATAACTTCCCCAAACTCCTAGACCTATATCTCGTGATTGTCTCCTGGTTAGACAGGTTTCGTCCACTTGCATGCAGTTCCTGAGAAAGCCTTAAAAGTAATGTCCAAGAAACCTTCTCAGCCTGCGAATGATAGAGCACACCTCCATTCTCTGCTACCTAATATGAGTGCAGCTCTCAAAATGGTGGACGCTGCTGAGGCGTCATCTGCGGCCAGGAAAAAAGACACAAATGTGCCCGTCCCTCATTACAAACGTCACTGCCTCAGGCCAGTTCATTACTCCTTCTGTTCCGCCCAAAATTGTCCATCCTAATGGCGTGAAGAGACGCCAAAAAGCCACAGTTGTCCTGTGGCACGGCAGACACTCCTCACCTGGCAGCCATCTTGGGTGGTGTTCAAGCCAAGCCACTGAGAGGTATTTTGTTTTTAAAAAAAGGTGATACTGTGCAAATATGAATTTAGAACATTCATGGTTCCCCACCACCCATGCCAATAGTAAACTAAGAGGGGAGTCAGTTGTCATGAGCACCCTTTGGGTGGCTGGGGTTGCTATCATACATTAATAACCTTATAGTTTATGAAATGAAACAAAGGAAAAGTCTTTGTGCGGCGCACAATCTGAAGTCATGTATTTCGAGGTCTATTACACGTGGAAATAAAGAAAAAGGAGGGAAAGTAAAATAAACCAATTGTTAAGGATCACACAATCCGGTCACGTGAGAAAACCGGAATTGTTCAATTCAGCTGCTAGACATACATGCTTCGCTTCCCCCTCAACTACCTACCCCCCCACCCAGTCGACCACCCCCTGTTGGTATCTATTTAGCCCTTGGTCACAACAGAGACCACTTTTTTGGGCCCCTGGGAAAATGTTTGCGAGTACTCATAGTGGTGACGGTCTAGTGTCCGTCACCCGGATACGGAAGGGCCGGGACAGGAAGCGGAAGGCGGCCATTTTTTGTATTGGCGCCGACCGCGTAGTGTTCAGAAGTGGTTCCCGGCGCTCCGGGGAATAAATACATAATTACCCCAATTCTGGCCTCGTGTGATATTTGGGGGCTTCCACAATGGCGACGAGAGCTGGGATTTACAACCCACCCCCCCACCCACTCCAACGAAACAAAACGCACGAAGAACAGGATAGCTGGCATACCGGCAACCCAGAGCGTGGCAGTGGACACGAGGCTGTCCCGGTCAAAGACACCAGAGCGCCCCAGGCTTGACAGGGGACCGCACAGCTACAGGAGGTACGCCGACCAAACGAACATAACCACGGGGAGCGCGGCAGCCGAGGAGCTAGCGCCGAGCAGCTGGAAAGGGGTGCGAACATGCAGAGGAACACAGCCCAAGGCACGGCACACTATCCACTGAGCAGTGGTCCTACACAGCACGCTGGCGGCGCAGCACAGATGCGGGGACGTGTTGAGCACGGCGGACACAGCGCAAAGGGACAGTCAACAAGCACTCCCAATCTCTGAAGGTGCGGCGAAGAGTGAAGCGACAGACAGTGAGCACAGCGACGAGGACACGGCCGAACAACTGACGCCGGGGAGCCCACCTGGCCGGGCCATCCCTAACCAAGCAGGCCCCAGAGGTAACAACAGGATGGCTACACAATCCACCTCCCTCACCCAAATGGTGCCATTTCTATCAAAGAGCGGAGAGCCAGAGATGCAGTGGGAAGACTGGAAACGGTACTTCCTCAACTACTTGAAAGCCCTAGAAGAAGAGGGTGAAGCACCATTCTCGAGCCCGAGGAGAAAGAAGATACTACTGCACAATTTGGGCCCAGAGGGGATTAGGGTGTATGACACCATCGTCAAGGGCACAAGAGACGCAGCAGACACAGATGTGTTCAGCCATGCCATTGCAGACCTCGACGCGCACTACAGGCCAGTAGTGTGCGTAGCAATCGACAGACACAACTTCTTCCAGAGGAAGCAGAAGAGTGGAGAGTCGGTGGACGAGTATGTGGTGGCACTACAGAAGTTAGCCCTGACATGTAAGTTTGGCGCGCTACATGATGATCTAATAAGAGACCAAATCATTATGCACACGTCCAGCACCCACGTCCAGGAGAAACTGTGGGTCAATGGGGATGCCCCCCTAAAGGAAGTCTGGGCCTTGGTGAAGAAGGCGGAAATGTCCAAGCGATGCGCGCAAGCTGCCAGAAAGGAGGCAGGAGGGACACAGACAGTCTGCAAGATCATGACGCCGGTGAAAGGCGAAAGAGCGAAGCAGAGAGACCAACAAAGAGGCCAAGACAACAAACGGACCTCCCAAACCAGCCACACTGACCAAAGGACAGGAAGAGGCGGACGCCCGAGCTGTTACAGGTGTGGAAGCGTGTCGCATTTAGGGAACAACAAGGCGTGCCCAGCATTCAGGGCGAAATGCTCCTACTGCAGTGTGTTTGGACACTATGAAAAGGTATGCCGCCGGAAACCCAAGGGGGCCATGGTCAGATATGTAGACCAAGAACAACAAGAAGAAGTAGGGAACCAAGAGGAGGAAGAGGACCTTGAAGAAATCCTCTACATTGATGTCCAGATATTGGAAATGGAAGGGGCAGAATCAGAAAAGCCCAAGTTGAACATGCACATAGGAGGTGTGCCCATAGAGATGATCGCAGACAGTGGAGCGCCCATTACCATAATACAGAGACGAGTGTGGGAGGAGAAATTTGTGTCAAAGATAGAAGAGGAGTTGCGTCCAATGGATTTACGACCAGTTGCGTACACGGGGCAAAGGATTCCCATGTTACGATACTGCCCCTTGATGTTTGAGTTCAGAGGGCGTCAAGCAAACTGCAAATTATACATTGCCGAAAAGGGCCCGTCAGTACTCAGCTGGAAAGACCAAGGGGCGCTAGGGATACAGCTGAATTCAGGTGGCATAGAAAAAATCATGCTTATGGACATAGAGGAAAAGGACAACGGTGAAGCCTGGCACAGGGCATATCCCAAGGTGTTTAGTGGACAAATAGGTGAACTGGCTAAGTACAAACACCTCATTAAACTGAAGGAGGGAGCGAAACCAGTCGTTCACAGAGTGAGGAACATCCCCTTCCGGTGTAGGGAAGCGGTGCAAGCAGAACTCGATAGACTGGAAGAAGAAGGTGTGATAAGAGCCATCAAGAGCGCGGAGTGGCTTTCGCCCTTAGTGGTAGCACAGAAGCCGAATAGGAAGGTGCGGCTGTGTGTCGATCACAGAGAACTCAACAAAAATATCTTGGTCGACAAGTTTCCCCTGCCCCGCATCAATGAGATGCTGGCCAAAACCAAAGGCATCAAGTGGTTCTCCACGGTGGACTTGTCGTCGGCCTACCACCAGGTGAAGCTACATCCATCCTGCAGTCACCTCACGTCCTTTATCACACCTTTCGGCTGTTATGAATTCGTAAGGATGCCGTTTGGCCTGGCCTCAGCGGCCGCGGTATTTCAGAAGCTGATGCACCGACTCTTTCGGAAGGTGGAGGGTGTTCAGTTCTTCCAGGATGACATCCTGGTCATGGGAAGTCCAAACAGGAACACAATGAGAAACTGCACACAGTACTACGCACGTTGCAGGAAAACGGATTGACGGCAGAGTGGTCAAAATGCAGATTTGGGATGCAGTCCGTCACGTACCTTGGCCACGAAGTGAGCGAGAAGGGCATTGAGCCCAAAAGAGCCAACATGAAAGCCATTCTGGATGCGCTTACCCCAGGTAAGAAAGAGGACGTTAGATCATTCCTGGGGATGGCTGAATATTACAGCAAATTTATTCCCCACTTTGCCACCAAGACGCACTATTTGCGCCAGCTTTTGAAGGAAAAGAATGGTTTTCAGTGGAATCAAGAAGAACAAGAGGAATTCGATGCATTGAAACAAGAGATGAGCGAGACCATACCCCTGAAGGGGTTTGACCCGGGTGCGGAGTCCATTCTGACAACTGATGCGAGTGATCGTGGCCTGGGAGCAGTGTTAATGCAGCGGTCAGAGAAGGGAGAAACATCGACGTTCAGCTTTGCCTCAAGGTCCCTGGCGCCCAACGAAGAAAAATTCAGCGTCATAGAAAAAGAGATGCTGGCTGTAGTGTGGGCAATGGAGAGGTTCAGGCAGTATCTATGGGGTGCCAAATTCTTGGTGAGAACAGACCACAAGCCTCTGGTCAAGGTGCTGACGTCCAGTGGCCATGCCCATGCGACGCCAAGGATCGCCAAAATGACACTGCGCCTATTGGACTTTGTGTATGACGTAGAGCACATACCAGGGCCGCAGAACAAAGTGGCTGACTTTCTGAGTCATGCGGCGGCCATGGAGGAGGTGGACAAGCAAGAGAGCCCACGGTGGGAAGGATATGTAGTGGCTACCATCCAGGATATGGAGAAGGTGATCAGTGCACAAGAATGGGAAGAGGCTTACAAAGCAGACAAAGAAATGGAAGCTATTAAAGGATATGTCATCCACGGGTGGCCAGAAAAGAGACACCTCAAGGAAGCACTAAGAAGGTACTGGGAGGTAAGAGATGAACTGTCACTGGCAGAGAATCCAATATTCCTCCTCAGAGGCGACAAAGTGATTCCACCGCAAGGTATAATTGATCACTTAATGGTCCTACTACACGAAGGGCATCAGGGAATCACGAAAACCAAGGCTCTAGCCCGGCAAGCGTACTGGTGGCCGGCCATCGATGCCCAGATAGAACGACATGTGAGACAATGTGAGTCATGTGCCAAAGCGGACAAATCCCAGAGTATGCTGAGACCACCTTTGGGAAAGTTCCTAGTACCGGATGGACCGTGGGAAATGGTATCAGTCGACATAATGGGACCCATTCTCAACAAGGAAGGTATACAGAAGTATGCCCTTGTCCTGATTGACAAATATTCCAAATGGCCTGAGGTGGAAGTGAAGGAGAATGTTGATACTGAGGCGGTGGTGAATTTCTTGTGCACCATATTCGTCAGGGAAGGAATTCCAAAAATCATCACGTGCGACAATGGGCCGCAGTTCACGTCGGCGAAGTGGGAGGCATTTACATCTAGGAATGGGATTGAGGTTAAACATACCCCCATATATCACCCAGCGGGAAATGGACAAGTGGAACGCTTCAACCGAGTGATTATGGGCACCATTCAAGCTGCCATAAATGATGGACAGGACTGGGAGAAGGAGTTTCCGAAGATGATATGGGCATACCGAATCACCCCGGGCAGCACGGGATACAGTCCCTTCAAGGTACAGAGAGGGAGAGATGCTTTTACAAAGGACAACATGGTGTGGAGGAAAATGGCGGTGCAAAGTAAGTGGTCGCCTGCTGTGGTCAGAAGGAACCTGGAGAAAGCGCAGGAGGCGTACACTGAACACTTCAACAAGAGACATAGCGTACAGGGAGTGTCACTGGAGAAGGGCGACTGGGTAAGGGTGAAGCTGGCAATCCTAAAAAGGAGGGGGGAGAGAAAGTTCTCACCTCCCCTGCAAGTATTAGAGCCTTATGCCAGGTCGGCCCTACTTAGCGACGGGAAAGTGTGGTCGCAGGATAGAATGGCGAAATGCAGCAAGATTCTGAAGTGGGGAGCTGAGACAGAAGAAGGAGCAGAGTACGTAGACGATGGAGAAGAAGGAAGTAGTGGAAGGAACAGAGAGAAAGTAGAAGAAGGTACGCAGCAAGTGGATGAAAGGAGTGTTGAAAGAGACGAAGAAAACGTAGTGACAGAAGGAGCGAGAGGCTGGTGTAAGAAAGGATCAGAAAGGGACATGATGGGAAGTGACCCGGAAGGAACAGGAATTGGGAGTGACAAGTCGGAACAGAGAAGTGAAGGAGTAGACGGAGTAACGAAGACGAGAGCTGGTAGAGTTGTAAAGATACCGGAGAAGTTCAAAGACTATGATATGAACCGCAAGTAAAGATCTAGAATCATATTTTCTGTTATTGCATAAAGGGGGGAGATATGTGGTGATGGTCTAGTGTTCCGTCACCCGGATACGGAAGGGCCGGGACAGGAAGCGGAAGGCGGCCATTTTGTGTATTGGCGCCGACCGCGTAGTGTTCAGAAGTGGTTCCCGGCGCTCCGGGGAATAAATACATAATTACCCCAATTCTGGCCTTGTGGGATATTTGGGGGCTTCCACACTCATGGCCTAATGTGTGCCGGGCCGATTATGCTATTGAACCAGACTCCTGCAACATGTAATTCCGAATCCCACTACTTCTTCTCAGTGCATCTTCCTTCCTTCATTCAATTAAAAGTGGAATATCCATTTCTAATTAAGACACAGTACTGTCAGAAAATTTGCTTGTTGCATTGTCAGCCCTGCCCAAATTGCCTAACTTCACACACTCCGAACGGCACCTCAGCGCAGCTGCATATTCTCTTGCTGCTTTGTGCTCCCTCCCTCTTCCTCTGTGCTCTCTTACTCTTTTCCCAATTAGACCTGCTTCTGTGTAAAAAGTGTCCTCTGGTGACAAGCAACCGTGAATTCAGAGCGGGGGTCGGACAGAATAGTGCAGCTATTGAGAATAAACCCTAGTAAGAGGTGGGAAAAGGTAAAGTCTAACTTGCGGCGAAATATCATTAAAAAACAAGCACAGGTAAAGTTAATTGTACTGAGCTTGGAAAACCAGTCGGATGGTTTATATTTAAATTTTTATTGCACGATTGTGCCACATAAATGAAAAGAAGAAAACAAAAAAAGAACAAACGAAGTGTACATATGCTTGCCACAATAAGTTAAACTAATGATTAATTGTATTTATATAATTTTAATAGAGCAGCATAGGTGTTTTGTAGCTGGCAGCTGTACTTACAACTGTCTAAAAAATGGGAAAATGCTGTTGGTCCAAGGAGTGGGTGACACGCGCCATAGTGATCTCCTGATCCCCGAGTAGTGTATGCACTCCCAGATAAGAGTGTTGTTGCTGGAACAGAGGGACCTGTAGCCTCTCCCTACAGGATGACCAGCAGCAGTGTCAACTGTGCGGGAAGGATGCAGTCACTGTCTGTTACAGATAAGTCCTCTGAGTAAGTACATGTTTCTTCTACCTTGGAGATCACTATCACGTGTCACCCGCTCTTGGACCAACACCATTTTCTACTTTCCTGCTAGTGTTGATGTCCCCTCAATCCGCTTGTCCTGATGAGACCTCTGTATCCCGCAGAGGATCAAAACTTCGACACTGTACATAACAAACAAACTGCATTGTGACATTGGTTTATCAAGTTGAAAATGTGTTTGCTGTTTGTTATAAACACACACAGTATCTTATCACTTCACAGTCACTTCTTGATACTTTAGGTTGTGGTTTTCTAACTCACTAAGACACACTGCACCGATTTAATTAAATGGAAACTATACCAATATTGATCATGTATTGTTTGGCATAATGTTTTTTGAATAAGAAGGTCTGGTCAGAAACTTATTGGATTTTTTCGAATTGATTGCAGGCAGTCATCTTGGTTGATCATTGTCACAGGATTTAAATGAGAGCAATGAATGAAGTGTTATTAAGAGAAAAAACTTTGCTGGGAACTAAAGACCACTCCAAGCAGGACATCAAACCATCTTGGTTCAACAAACAGCATAGAGAAGCTAAGTCTGCTCTTATATCATCTAATAATATCAAAGAAAGTGTGAAATTGAACAAGCTAGGATAAACCACAAACGCATTCAGGTGGCAGCTAGCTCAGAATATGAGAATTAAATGTGACATGCTTTGACTGTAGCAGCAACAGATGAGGACAATAAATTATTTTGGCATGTGGTAGCTCCAAACTTACGTCAAAGGAGGACTTCCATATTCAACCTCCGGCATGGGTTGATCACTTTGAAGGATTATATTTGGAAACTATTAAGGAGAATAGTGCATTATTTGACACTGATTTACAAGTGATAAAAGGAACATTTAGTCCCTTATTGATGCCACTAGAAGAGCCATATGAAGCCTTTTATGGGATAACCTATGGGAAGGCACCGGGGTAAGAGAAAATACTGGGCAACCTACATGTATGAAAACCCTATGTATGGGCACCCTATCTTAATAAACAGTATCCTGGCTGAGTTAAGATACATAAATCTCGATGTGGGATGGAGATTGTACCGACTCATGAAAACGGCACCTGTGAAGATCCACGAAATTACAAGCCCATCAACCTAACCAATAGTTTACTGAAACTTCTTTTCCATCACATACTGGGGAAACTCCTTGAGTTGGTTGATGAAAATAGGATTCTATTAGACCTATAAGCAGGCTTCTGTCTTAAAATCAGTACTACTGATCAATTTTTGGGACTATGCCCAACTTTCTGGAAAACTGTTGCGTTAGGAAAATGACACCTTTATAGGACATTTGCCCATCTTCAGTCAGCTTTTAATTGGATTCCTCGCCATAAACTATGCATTGTTCTGGCAGCATGAAGATTATTTCTTGCTTAAATTCCTTCATGCAGTTGAAGCTAAAATGTTAAGTCAAGGTAATTTTGAAAGGTGGCAAATCAAATTGAAAGTGGCGCCCTGATCCCAGATAATGCAAATACCTCCGAGTTAACATAGGCAGAAAATCTACAAGTCTCATACCTGGAAAATGGGAGGACGTAGTGGGCATGGGACATCATTTAAACAGGTTATTGCAAACGCAATGGGCCTACCATTAACTTAGATCAACAAAAGATGATTCATGAAACCCTCTGCTTTGGGCCCAGCTGTCACACAGAAATTCCAACTCCCCTGCTCGATTGTATATGGAAAAGGCCCTTACTAACCTAGGAGCACAAGAACTTTAGAAGGCACCCGTCACTTTACAAGTTTTTTGGAAATATATTACGAGTTTGAGAACACTGTCTCGCGCCACCATGATCAATTGGTTCTAACTATCAGATCTCATGTTTGGATGACCATATATAGTTACACAGCACAAATAACACACATTGTTCAATATCCTCTAGGCTATCTGCCGGCTTCTGGCCAAGCTTTGAGGTGGGTTTAGGAGAGGGACAATACCTTGTGCAGGTTGTACTATATAGAAGATATTTCTTTAATCCATATAATCTACACTTGCCAGACCCTTTTAATGGAAAGACAAGATGGTTACAGCAACTGTTTAATCTAAGGTGCAAACGAACATGCCGGCAAGCTGTTATTCAAGCCTTAGATCGGAATAATCTTGTTCTAAACATGGGCCTGGTGAAATTCCTGATGCTGGCAGAAAAATAACTAAGAGGCAGATTTACTAGCCCCTTGCTCCTCCTTGCACCGCCATTGCGTCACTTTTTTTGACACAACAGCGAAGCAAACAATGCGGCCAATTTACAACATGGCGCATCTAGGGAGATGCGTCATGTTGTAAAGCCCTGCTTTACATTATACCTAATTCAGGTATAATGTATGCAGGGAGGGCGTTCCCACGCAGGAAATCCTCGTAAAAGTGACGCAGCGAAATCTACAAGATTTCCCTGCGCCACTTGTAGGACGCCACTGCATCAAAATCTTACTCCTGCTTGAAGCAGTCATAAGGAGTGATGCAGTACAATGAGTAGAGGCCTCAACATTCTTTGTTGGAGTTGCGTCATGTTTGCGACACAACTCCAGCAAATGTGTGACTTTTGGGCCAACAGATGCGCCAGAATTTTGGACACTTCTGTCCATCCTTGTGCCATGGTGGCCGTATTGTAAAAACAGCGCATCCATCGTGGCGCAAGGGTATCACAGGCTGGGGTAGGGGAACTGACACATCTTTACAGAGGCCGTCAGTTTCTTGTTAATCTGCCCCTAAATGCGTGAATATCTGAGTCTGTAAATCCCCATCCCAGGGACACAAGTTATTTGGTGCATGGGACGAACTAAACTGCTGTGGCATTTTAAGTATGTCATGTTCTTTGAAGTTATGGGATTTTATTAGTTTTAAACCCATTCATTCAGAATTGTTCCACACTATTTTAATGCATGTAGCGAAATCATGCAAATGTTTGAAGTAATTAAGCATGAATAAAGAACTTCACAAAGCATGGAAGTCCCAGATACTATATTATAGATATTAATAAGGTTGCATAATATCAACTGTGCTCAAGTGAGGTGGGTAGCAAGGGCGAATTGACTAGTCATATTGCAATTGAGGGTGTCCAGTAGGGATGTGTCTTGGCCCCAAAGCTTTTTTCACTATATATAAATGAAGCAGTGAAGCTTCTAGATACCCCCTAAAATGATGAGCTAAAAATGGAAGCAAAAAAAATGGCAGCAACGCTATTTGCGGATGACATGCCCTTAATTTCAAAAGCCCCTTTAAGATTACAGGCCTCAGTTAATTGGTTTATGATGTTTTGTGCAAAACGAGGGTTGGACTTACACTAACAAAAAAAAAGCATTTGTAATCCATTGGTTTCGCTTATGTAATGAATAAAGAGCTATTTTCATCAATCTTGCTCCAGGAGAAGGAAAGAGCTCCCTGACAGATAGCACCGACGAGGAAAGGATGTGGTGCAGCCACCAGAGCTGCTGACTCGAGAACTAGGGATCATGGTTCAAATCCCGGCAGCACTGCAACACCCTGTGATTCACTTAATCTTTCCTGGTGATAAATTCTTATATAAATATGCTGCAATAGTAAAAAGGCAAAACTATATGAAAACATAGTTCCACCAAAGTGGATGTTAACTATTTCAGCGGGAGGAAAGTGATGGAAGACCCTTTTAAGTTTATTTTAAAGATAACACACCTATTGAGAGATGAGGACCCCATTCACGTGGTAAACATATATGGGCCTAACGCTAACGACCCTAACTTTTGGGAATCTGTCTCAACCTCCATTGAGGATATTCCTCAAGATGAACTCATGATAGTAGGCGGTGACTTCAAACTCCCGTTAGACCCCCTATTAGATAGTCAATCCAAATGCACATACCAATCTTCCTGCTCTCATGAGACACTCAAACGTATCTGCTCCAAATTTACCCTAAGAGATTCTTGGCGCCTACAACACCCTGATGGGAGAGATTACGCATTTTACTCGGCACCACAAAACTTTTACTCTAAAATTGATTACATTCTAATCTCTAGTTCTTTCACACATTTTATAAAAGGAACAGACATAGCACCCAAACTAGTTCCTGACCATTCCTGCATCAGCACTTAACTCGCAGATTCACATTCTATCCTACCCCCGAAGCGCTGGCGCTTTAATGAAGACATACTTTCAGATCCAGAGAGCAAACGGCAAATAGAGAACGCTATTCGAGAATAAATTGCACTGAATAATCCCCCAGATACGAACACCTCCATCGTATGGGGTGCTCTCAAAGCCACGATTAGGGGCTTCATTATAGGTATTAGAGCACAGACCAAGAAAAAATTGAACTTAGAAAGGGACGCACTTGAGAAAGATATCAAATTACTAGAAATTTCCCACTCAGCTAATTTAGACAACAATTCTGCTCTGGGCCAACTTGTTAAAAAGAAATACGAATACAACACAATTGTGAGCAAACGCGCCGGAGTGTGGATAAATAATTTCAAAGCACTCAAATTGTGTGAGGGGAATAGGGCAGGGAAACTACTTGCGTCCTACCTCAAATATAGGCAGAAGCAATTCACTATAGCATCAATTAAAGGGATGTATGACATCACAACGCATGCTTTTACCACGCATGCTTTTACATCGCAACTTTTACAACGCATGCCTTTACAACGCATAGTGTTGAGGGGTGCTGGATAGTGAATAGTTTAATTTACTATTTCAACTCCAGTCCCCGTGGATAGTAGGGAAGGTGTTGGAGAGTAAATTAAATCTATTCCCTATCCTAGAGCGCCCCCCAGTGCAATGCGTTGTAATAGTTTGCGATGTAAAAGCACTGTGTGGTAAAAGCACTGCGTGGTAAAAGTTGCGTTGTAAAGGATGTTTCCCCGATTAAAGATCCCACCAATAACATCCATACCAAACAAAACTAAATATTAGACACTTTTCAGGCCTTCTACGAAGACCTTTACAAAAACAACATGACATGTGTCCCGGAGGTGTGCTCTAATTACCTACACTCACTAAACCTCCCTAGACTTTCAGAGGATGATAGCTCTAAATTAGGGTCCCCTTTCACCGACAAAGACCTCTCTTTGTCTATTAAATCCCTCAAAAGCAATAAAGCCCCAGGCCCAGATGGCTTTTCGGCCAGTTTCTACAAAGCGTTTGATAAATCTCTCAGCCCCACCCTACTAAACTTATTAAACTCTTTTGCTATAGAAGGTTGCGTCTCTAAGTCAATGGGTGAAGCCCTATAATTGTCATCCCGAAAGAATGTAAAGACCCCCTTTTAACAAAAAACTACCGTCCAATCTCGCTCATCAATCTGGATTGCAAAATATTTGCATAAATCTTAGCCAACAGACTCAATGCAATCCTCCCAAAACTGATTAGCAACTCTCAAGTGGGGTTTCTTAAATCTGCATGTCCAATGATAATACCAGACTACTGTGCCATGTCCTGGAGAAAGCCAAAATAACAACCACCCCCTCTGTTGCCATCACCCTGGACATGAAAAAAGCGTTGGAAAGGGTGTCTTGGGCCTTCTTGAAACAATGTATGCTATCCTTCGACCTGGGGAAGACTTATGGTAATGGTAATGGTATGGCATGGTAATGGCCCTATATTCCTCTCCGTCCGCCCGGATTGCCATAAACCGCACCCTGTCGGACCCATTTCGCTTAAAACAGGGCACCAGACAGGGCTGCCCTCTCTCGCCAGCATTGTTTCTCCTGGCCATTGAACCCCTCATAATAGATATAAAGTGGAATGACGATATTATGGGTGTGGGCTTCGGAGATACGCAGGTAAAACTTGCTTCATATGCGAATGACATCCTGGTGGTTACAGAACTCCCAGATACTTCCATCGAGGCTCTCATGACCACCATAGAGAGATACTCTGCTCACTCTGGATACAAACTGAACTGGGATAAGTCAGAAGTTAAGCCCCTGAACATTTACGGCACCAGAGACATGCTGGGTAATTCTTGCCTTTCATGGCAGACCGGTTTTATTAAGTACCTCGGAATTGAATTTGGCAGCACCCTACTTGAGACACTCCAGCGCAATGAGAACATCACTCTAGAAAAAATTAAATTACAACTAGACGGTTGGTCTCCTCGCTTCATAACATGGTGGTGGAGGGTCGAGGCCATGAAGATGATGATCTCTCCTCTGGTGAACTATCTTATCACGATGCTGCCTTTCACACTATCTCTGGACTTCCACCACTAATTGGACGCCTTACTCTCTAAATTCCTCCAGAAGGGGAAAAAAGCAAGGATTAACATAAAGAAGCTCCGCCTGGATAAGTCTCTAAGAGGGGTCAACTTAGCAGATTTCAAGATGTACCAAACCGCTTTCCTCGCCAAACAAGGTTCTTACTGGTTGACACCTCCTGTCGACTATACCCCTGTTTGGCTAGTCATAGAGAAAGCTCTTTTTAAAAACCTCGCCCCAGCGGCCGTTTTGACTGCGAGCCTTAACACGGTCACTTGCTCAAAGTCCATCTTCCAGAACACAAAAATCGCTCTGCTGAAAACCGACAAACTTTTAGACACGAGTATACGGCACTCTAGTTGGGAATCGCTTTGGCATAACCATATTTGACTTTATAAGGGGAAACCACTACACAATGACTTATGGGTTAAAAAGGTATTTACTTTCCACAGCAATTTTTTAAAGACTCTTACCCTCTCTCCTTCAGGGAAATCCAATACAGGTACAGCCTTGATCCGCTTGAATTTTATAACTTTTTGAAAATGAAGTCGGCGATTACTAAAGCAAAACTCTCTACAAGCCCTCCCTCCCTCCCGAATTACCTCTTTAAACTAAACAGACTCGGTCAACAGGTATCCTGGTTTAATAAATTATTACGCCCGCAACATTCTAATCTCAAAAAAACAACTCACACAGTTCTGGGAATCACACACCTCCTTCCCAATATCAGACGTGGATTGGTCCAAAACCTGGGAGTCAACCATGAGCACAAAATCAGCCCTATACTCACTCAGACGAAGTTTTGGCTGCTCCATAGAGCTTTCTGTACTCCAGTGTGTCTTTACGCTCACAACATTAGAGATGACGCAGTCTGCTGGAACTGTAAGGATATTGACGGTGATCTAGAACACCTCCTGCTCTACTTTGTGTTTGTGGTACCCTTTTGGGATAAAGTCTTCTCTTTTCTCTCTAACGCTTTCTCATACTCCCCCTCCAGAGAAATATCCACCCTGGTATTTGGCTTCCTCAAAGCCAAGTCCCTTACTGACAATGATAGGGCCCTACTAGATCTACTCCTCACTGCTGCGGGTAAAAGTGTTTCTCAATAATTGGAAGGACACCCGCAAAGCCTCCTTTGCTTGCTGGCTAAATTGGGTCACTAACCTAAGAGGAGTTGACAATGTATCACTCCAAAACTCGCCATGGCGTCCTCCTCACAGACGAATATGGGACACTCTTGACAACTACTTTAGCGCTCACAAGCCACCATGAACCTCCTATCCTACACTCATGATCCCGTTCAATTTGACTTTGCATGAGCTCTCCATGACATTCCTCTGGTTACTTTTCTTGCCTTTGACAGCGGCTGTTATCATCTGTGGGCCAAGGCCCTGATACTACTTATGTAACATGTATGATCGATAATATGTATTTTCTTATGTTATTTTCTCGATTGCCTAATGTCTATTATCGCCCATTCAATTATTGTCCTTACAGTCATTATTTCAAGCTTATATGTCTCAACCATGTTTTTTGTTTTTTTTGTTTTCAATGCCTGTATTACTTTTTATTTCTCATGTTATTTTGAAACAACCAATAAAAACTTTTGTACACAAAAAAGCTAACAGATTTCTCAAGCACATTGCAAATGCTGTGCAGACGAAACCTAAATATATATATATCATTTAGCTGGTATAAACAGCAAAAGATCTCCATAAAAGTGGGCAAAGAAACAATTGGTCCTGTCACTGATTATAACTATGTTGGGGCTCGGCTGAATTGTAACCTACCCTGGATGTCACAGATTAATAAAAGTGCACTAAAGTTGAAACATCAGTCTACGGCCATCCTCAAACTATAAAAGAAAACAAAACAGGAGAGCAATGTCACCAGATTCAGAAATATGCCATAGAAAAGCTAAAGGAATGGCTTTATATGGGGCTGAGTTATGGGCCCATATTAAGGATACTAGGTTAACTGTGGTGGAAAATAGATTTTTTTTAATTCTTGGTAAACTTGCTACCCATGGTCCCCTACCTTCCACTGAATATTGGCTTTTGCCAGCATCCGATTGCCTACATTGTACAATTAAGACAGCTTTTGCACTGGTGCAGAATGCGGCAAACAGAGGAGCCTTGCAAATATAGGTCGGCTCCTAAAGAAATATTGCAATGCAATTATCACCTAATCTGCGAATCAGCCAGATCGGTCGCTACATCATAAATATATACCCTTATTTGAGTCCACTGTGATAATCTAGTGTGCCAAATGGCTGAGTAACAGTATGTCAAATTCAGATATGAGATTTTACCTACTAACAGTTTCTTCATATGATAAGGAGGAAATATTGTGCTAATAATAGACGTCCAACATGCAAAACAGAGACCAAATCAATAGAATGTGTTTTTTGTTGTTGATAGCAATGCATTTGTCGATCCCAGTTGGAAATGGATATTAACTGTCTGCTGTATGATAGGGATCAGACAGCATATGGAGGCTCTGAAAATGTTAAGAACCACTACAGATGAAGTAATTGTTTTCCGTGTGTCCAACTTTTTAATTTCCATGTTCTTAGTCATAAGGAAACTATGTGTTATAGCTTTACGAAATTTGGAGGGCAAACTCGTAATTAATTGATTTTTGCATATATATATATATATATATATATATATATATATATATATATATATATATATATATATATATATATATATATATATATATCTCCACGAAACTGCTTCAAAGCTGCTCCCGCATGGTAGTCCTTTAGCAAGCAGACACGGACCCGTTTTTGGTGCTCGAATCACAAGTTTATCTATATATATATATATATATTCGGCTCACAACATCCACAGGTTCTCACCCTGTAAAAGGATCGCAGCACTCTTGGGGGTGGTTTACAATACGTTTTTATTCGTAAACCTAACAGCATAGCAAAGACGCGTTTCGGCATCGGCCTTCGTCAATTTGTCATACAAATGCGCGAGGCGTCCATCATTGTTTTATAATAAATTGCATGTGAGCGTTTTGATGATAATCGACAAAGGACACTAGCACACCCGATACAGGTGCCGCCATCTTGTAACGTGCAAATATCATGATATATACAAAGTGGAAATCAAACAACAATTCATGTTTTTAGAATTCATCTATAAATAAGTGAACCAAAAGTGATCCACTTAAATCTTGCCCTGGATGGGCTTTTCCCACACATGTGTCCTACTTGTCTTTAAATCTCGCCCTGTATGGGCCATGCAGTGATAATATTACATTGTTTGTATTCGCATATACTTCATAACTTAGAAACAATCAATTCATACTTCATAACAAACAACATGACCATCCGGCCATGTACTACTGGCAAAACATCTAGTTATCATTGCTCATGAATCATATGAGTCACCATGTTGGTCAGCCGACCCCACTAGATGTACAGGTAGAAAAAACATATCAAAAAAGCACTGAATACAGACATTACCCCAAATGTACAGCCAATTCCTCGTGCATATTAAGCCCCAACGGTGTTTTACTCTGAAGATCTATGATATATTGCGATTCCAATCGCCTCAACTTCTGCAATCGATCTCCTCCCCTTATAATCACCGGTACACTGTCTAGACAGAAATACGTCAACAGATCCCTATTGCGTTTATGTTCTCTGTCGAAATGTCTAGCTACGCGGTAAGACTCATCATTATTATTTATTGCACGCATGTGCTCCAAAATTCGCATTTTCACAGGAGGAGTTGTGCTGCCAATATATCTAAGCCCGCAGGGACAGCTTAAGCAATAGATAGCATAGGGGGTAGAGCAAGTGAGGAATTTCTGTATGTGTCAGGGTGCAATAAGTCCTGGTACTTTGTACGTTAACGTCCGTTTACTGTACTTGCAGGCTTTGCACCGTCCACATGGGTAAAAACCATTATGTGGAAGTTTCGGTTGTACTGTATGTGCTACATGGTGGCTTTTGACTAGAAGGTCCTTTTTTAGGCTTTGGCTTTCCTAAAAGTAATTAGGGGATTAGTAGGCAGATCTTCTGTAATTATTGGGTCAGTCAGTAAGATATTCCAACTTTTTCGTAATATTCTTTTTACTTCACCAGCATTCTCAGAGAATGTGGTGATCACTCGCAAAGTCCCATTCTTATTCTCATCTTTGTGGGACACAAGTAAATCTTTCCTACGGAGTTTACTGACTTTGTCCAGGGCTTGTGTTAAAAAGCCCTCTTTATAACCCCTGACTTTGAACCGTTCGATGCTAGATTTGGCAGCCTTGCGAAACTCAATATAATTTGAGTTATTTCTTCTAATACGCAAAAGCTCACCGTAAGGTATACTGTCTATCAATTTTTTAGGGTGACTGCTGGTGGCATGCAATGTCGAGTTGCCTGCCGTGGCCTTCCTATAGCGTTTAGTCTGGATTTTCCCTCTCTCATCTACATACACTGTGAGATCCAAATAATTGACAGATGTTTTGCTGATTTCTCCAGAAAATCTAAGATTGATTTCATTACTATTCAGTATTTCAATGTAGGTGGCTGCTGTTTCCAGCCCACATATAAGTTTCGCGAACTTATTTGTGGGCTGGTGGGAGGAGCAGGTTGCCTGGGGCGATGTCAATCAGGAGTGGAACAACAGAATTATAGATTGGCATCGGTATATTGACGATCTTTTTATTATTTTGGAGTGCCCCATTGAAACAGCAGCCACCTACATTGAAATACTGAATAGTAATGAAATCAATCTTAGATTTTCTGGAGAAATCAGCAAAACATCTGTCAATTATTTGGATCTCACAGTGTATATAGATGAGAGAGGGAAAATCCAGACTAAACTCTATAGGAAGGCCACGGCAGGCAACTCGACATTGCATGCCACCAGCAGTCACCCTAAAAAATTGATAGACAGTATACCTTACGGTGAGCTTTTGCGTATTAGAAGAAATAACTCAAATGATATTGAGTTTCGCAAGGCTGCCAAATCTAGCATCGAACGGTTCAAAGTGAGGGGTTATAATGAGGGCATTTTAACACAAGCCCTGGACAAAGTCAGTAAACTCCGTAGGAAAGATTTACATGTGTCCCACAAATATGAGAATAAGAATGGGACTTTGCGAGTGATCACCACATTCTCTGAGAATGCTGGTGAAGTAAAAAGAATATTACGAAAAAATTGGAATATCTTACTGACTGACCCAATAATTAGAGAAGATCTGCCTACTAATGCCCTAATTACTTTTAGGAAAGCCAAAGCCTTAAAGGACCTTCTAGTCAAAAGCCACCATGTAGCACATACAGTACAACCGAAACTTCCACCACTTAATGGTTTTTACCCATGTGGACGGTGCAAAGCCTGCAAGTACAGTAAACAGGCGTTAACAAACAAAGTACCAGGACTTATTGCACCCAGACACATACAGAAATTCCTCACTTGCTCTACCCCCTATGCTATCTATTGCTTAAGCTGTCCCTGCGGGCTTAGATATAATGGCAGCACAACTCATCCTGTGAAAATGCGAATTTTGGAGCGCATGCGTTCAATAAATAATAATGATGAGTCTTACCCCGTAGCTAGACATTTCGACAGAGAACATAAACGCAATAGGGATCTGTTGACGTATTTCTGTCTAGACAGTGTACCGGTGAACATAAGGGGAGGAGATCGATTGCAGAAGTTGAGGCGATTGGAATCGCGATATATCATAGATCCTCAGAGTAAAACACCCTATTCCTCAAGGGAAAAGTCCAGCCCAAACTGCCAAGCCAGGTCTTCCATGGACTGAAAACAAGCATCCTGGGACCGGTTTCGGGATAACACCCCTCATCAGCCAGGCAAGCTTGAATTCAGTGGCAAGGAGAGCAATGGACCCATGTCTGGGCATACCCCACCAACTTAGGGCGAACAAAGCAAACACAAGGGGATGATGGACAGAGCACTGAAACTTTTCCAACATTCACCCCCAGTCACAGATCGGGATTGACTCCATCATTGTTCTTTAGCTCACTTCGCCACCATAGTTCCGACCTAACCATATGCAAATCAGTCTTGACCTTGTTCCTCATGGGAACAGTCCATCCCAAACTGCCAAGCCAGGTCTTCCCTGGACCAGAAACAAGCATCCTGGGATGGTTTGGGGGTAACAACCCTCATCATCCAGGCTAGCTTGAATCCAGGGGCAAAGTAAGCAAGGGACCCACGTCTGGGCATACCCTGTCAACTTAGAGTGACCAAAACAAACACAAGGAGATGATGGACGTGGTGCTGAAACTTTTCATATGCTTCCTCCCAGTCACAGTTCTGGGTTGAATACAACATCATTCTTTAGCTCACTTTGTGTCTGAAAAGTTTCAGCACTCCTTCCATCATCTCCTTGTGTTTGCTTATTTTATTACACCATAACTTAAATCAGGATACAGACCATTGTATTGCCAACTTTAAGCTGAGCATGGAAACCTGGGTGTAGACAATCTACACATGATAGACTTTAACTACTAATGAGAACATCTTGTTTCATGTTATATAACTTCTTTCCAACATCACTGACAAATGATAAACATTAAATCCAGCCAGAAATTAATTACTTAACCGGTGTCCTATCCAGGAACACACTGATTCGAATAAAAGTGAGAGTCTCCTGTGACTGAGTCCGATCACAACCTTCCTAGCAAATGAAGATAACATGGTGTAAATAGCCTCAGCGTGCAGAAATAAGATAAAGGCAGCCAGCATCTCACAATTCACATAAAACCAGCCACAAGCGGACATCAAAGCAATTATTTTCAGATTTAATTTCACAGAATGTGCCATAGGTATATTTGTAATCCCTGGTATTCAGCCTTTCTGAACTATACAGTTGCCATCTACTAAATTAAAGGAAGATGCCCGTGAGAAATTGCCATTCTGCCTCAGTGAGAGAGGGAGAGCAAATTTAAAGCGGACTTGTTAGGATGATTGTTATATCTTGTTTATGTATTTATCATCTGCCCCGTTAGCTTGGGTCCCGGCTGATCAACCAGTATGAGTGTTCTGAGTGAAATGTTGGTGTGGTGACGATGAATGGAATGCTTCTGTGCCTCTGTGGTGAGGTGTGAAAGTTGGGATATTGGCTGAGCAGTAGGCAGGCTGCTCCCGGTGGGGCTGCTCTACATGAACTTATTAAGCCACACCCAATACTAAATAAACCATCTTAAGCTACCTGAACTTCATCATTACATTTTTGGGCAACAATTTAAGGAAAAGAAACCCAGTGTGGTACAGAAGAATCTACATTCAGTAGAACTTTAAAGGAAAATTTAGGAAACTAAACGTAAAGCCTTTTATCCCCACCAGTGACTTCTACATTGGTCGGCCCTACCCATGACATGTATCTATTTACATTGTTTGGATTAAAGTTTCAATGTACTGTCTGTGACCAGCCACATTGTGTTCTATTTAGTGAGCCTGCTTAAACTGACCAGGAAAAGTAGCTTCCCAGCAAGTTGTGTTAGCAACCCCAACAGTGTCCTGTTCATCAGTTGGCCCCAGCCAAGGCGTTTTTGAGTTATCTACATTTTTTGGATGTAATACTTTTAAATTAGTATCCACTAGAGCGGTGAAAGTTCAAGTTCAAGTTCAAGAATTTATATAGCGCGCTACTCACCCAGAGGGTCTCAAGGCGCTTTAGGGAGGGAGGGTGCATTACTTATCGAAAAGCCAGGTTTTTAGCTGCTTTCTGAAGGAGAGGTGGTTCTGTGTAAGGCGGAGGTGAGTGGGGAGAGAATTCCATGTTTTGGCCGCTAGGTAGGAGAAGGATCTTCCTCCCATGGTGGATCTGTGGATGTGTGGAATTGCGGCGAGGGCTTGATTGGATGATCGTAGTTGGCGGGTGGGGGTGTAGAAGGACAGTCTTGTGTTGAGGCATTCGGGTCCTAGGTCGTAGAGGGCCTCGTGTGCGTGGGTGAGGAGACGGAACGTTATTCTTTTGTTGACGGGGAGCCAGTGGAGGTCTTTCAGGTGACCGGAAATGTGAGCTTGACGAGGGATGTCAAGTATGAGTCTGGCTGAGGCGTTTTGGATGCGTTGGAGTTTATTCTGTAGTTTGGCAGTGGTTCCGGCGTAAAGGGTATCTCCATAATCCAGTCGGCTAGTGACCAGTGCGTGGGTGACTGTCTTTCTTGTTTCGGCGGGGATCCAACGGAAGATTTTTTTGAGCATGCGTAGGATGTTGAAACATGAAGATGAGACGGCGTTGACTTGATTGGTCATCGAGAGGGAGGAGTCCAGGATGAAGCTCAGGTTACGTGCGTGATCAGTAGGTATGGGTGCTGTATCAGGGCCACTGGCCACCATGAGTCGTCCCAGGATGAGGGGGATGATCCTAGGATGAGGACTTCAGTTTTGTCTGAGTTTAGTTTTAAACAGCTGTTCTTCATCCATTCGGCTACTTCTTTCATTCCATCGTGTAGATTGGTCTTGGCGGTGTTTGGGTCTTTGGTGAGGGAGAGGATCAACTGGGTGTCGTCTGCATAGGAGATGATGATGATGTTGAGGTTGTGTTGTCGAGCGATGGATGCGAGGCGACTCATGTAAACGTTGAAGAGGGTGGGACTGAGTGATGATCCTTGTGGTACGCCGCAGATTACTTTGGTGGCCTCTGATTTGAAAGGGGGAGGCTGACTCTCTGGGTTCTTCCGGCGAGGAACGAGATGATCCAGTCCAAAGCTTTTCCTTGTATTCCGACATTGCTGAGGCGTTGTATGAGGGTGTTATGACAGACTGTGTCGAAGGCGGCGGAGAGGTCGAGTAGAATGAGGGCGACTGTTTCTCCGTTGTCCAGTAGCGTTCGGATGTCGTCTGTAGCTGCGATGAGGGCGGTTTCGGTGCTGTGTTTGGCTTGAAAGCCGGACTGTGATGGGTCGAGGGAAATGTTGGATTCAAAGAAGGCGGCAAGCTGACTATTGACGGCTTTCTCAATGACTTTGCCAGGGAATGGGAGGAGTGAGATGGGGCGGTAGTTCTTAAGTTCAGAGGGGTCTGCTGTGGGTTTCTTTAGAAGGGCGCTGAGTTCGGCATGTTTCCAGCTTTCCGGGAAGGTAGCGGAGTTGAAGGAACAGTTGATGACATCGCGGATATGGGGTGCGATGATGGAGTCTGCTATGTTGAAAATGTGGTGGGGACATGGGTCGGTTGGTGAACCTGAGTGGATGGAGTTCATCAGGCGTATGGTGTCTTCAGTGGTGATGGGGTTCCAGGCACAAAGGTTGTGAGAGAGCTGTTTTCGTTCGGAGGTGGGTGGAGTGGACTGTTCTTCGGATTGGTTTTCAAAGCTGTTATGTATGTCGGCTATTTTATTGTGGAAGAAAGAGGATAAAGAGTCGCAGAGGTCTTGAGAGGGAGTGATGTCGTTGGTGCCGGCGGTGGGGTTGGTAAATTCTTTGACGATGTTGAATAGTTCCTTGCTGTTGTGGGTGTTGTTGTCGAGTCGATCCTTGAATGCTGATTTCTTGGTGGATCGGATTAATTGGTGGTGTTTGCGGGTGGCGTCCTTGAAGGTGGTCAGGTTGTCGGTGGTTGGGTTTTTTCTCCAGGTTTTCTCGAGAGTATGACATAACTTCTTGGATTTCTTAAGGTCATCGTTGAAGCAGGGGGCTTTTTTGTTACCTAATTTGATCTGGTGGTTTTTCAAGGGTGCTAATTCGTCAGTGCTGTGGGTGATCCATTGTGTGAGTTTGGTGGCAGCATGGTTTGGGTTCGATGATATGGCAGGAGGGTTTTGGTCAAGCTTTGTGAAGAGTTGGTCGGTGGTGATTTTGTTCCAGTTTCTTCGTGGAATAGGTTGTGGGGGGTTGTGGGTCGTGGTCTTTTTGTAGCTAAAGTGAACACAGCTGTGGTCTGTCCAATGGAGAGATGTGGTGTGATCGAAGGAGATGTTTTTGCTGGAGGAGAAGATAGGGTTGAGCGTGTGTCCGGCAAGGTGGGTGGGGGTGTCAACAAGTTGTTTGAGTCCGAGATTGGCCAGGTTGTCCAGAAGGGTGGTGGTGTTGCTGTTGTTTTCCTTTTCCAGGTGGAAATTGAGGTCTCCCAGTAGAATGTAGTTCTCGGAGGTGAGGGCATGTGGGCTGATGAAGTCAGTGATATCTTCGTTGAATTGTGTGTGGGTTCCTGGTGGTCTGTAGATGAGGGTGCCTCTAAGTGTGGTCCTGGGGTCGGTGTGGATCTGGAAGTGAAGGTGTTCGGCGGTCGTGAGGTTATCGTCGGAGCTTGTCGTGATTCGGAAGGTGTTCTTATGGATGATGGCGATGCCTCCTCCTGTTTGGTTGGTGCGGTCTTTTCGGATGATCTTGTAAGGGTCCGGGATGGCTATGGCGATGTCGGGGGCTGAAGATGCGTTCATCCAGGTTTCTGTAAGGAATGCAACGTCCGGCGATGCAGTGTCGAGTAGGTCCCAGAGTTCAGTGGCGTGTCTGTGGACCGAGCTGGTATTCAGCAGGATGCATTTCAGGTGGTTAGAGTGGGAGCTGTGTTCGGAGGTCGTGGATTTGGTGTGGGTCCTGATGCAGGCGAATTTGCAGGATTGGCAGGCGAAGGGACCATGGGTGTGTCCTAGGGCGGCTTCGCAGCATTGTGATGTGCGTCCAGGGTTAAGGGCAGAGAGGGTAGCGGCGTCATACGAAACGTGGGTGGATTGGGTTTTGCGAGGATCAAGGGGTCTGGCGCTGGGCGCGGTCCAGGCGCGGACGGGTGTAGACGGGCTTACCTTTGGCGCACCTTTGGCGCGCATGGGGTGCGACCGCTGCGCGTGAACGCTGCGCGCAAAAGCATCAGTCATAAGTGGATAGTGGAAGGGGAAGGGCGAGGGATGAGCAGCTGGGAGGCGGGATCTGGGAGGATATCCGGTCAGGGAGTCAACAACAACAACAAAATGTCTGCAAGGCAAAGCGAAACAGGATTGGGGGCACAATCAGCGTAAACCCGATGTTAATGGCAGTGCACAAATCACAATCACCAAACAACTTCACAGGTAGCGTAGCGCAAATGAGAACATGGTCAAATCAGTAAGCTGTTAGGCAATATAGCGCTACGATACAGTTTCGAAAATTACTCAGGCAATGATAGCAGAAGTGGGAGCGAGGCAGCAGTAGCAGTGTGTCTGAATAGCGCTACGATACCAGAAGGCGGGTCGAGCGGGGAGCCGTGTGAGAAGCGGCCGCTTCTGTTAGAAACAGGACGGTCACAGCGCTGAGAGCGCAAGAGCGGGGCTAGTGGTAACAGTGGGAGGGATGAGCAGCTGGGAGGCGGGATCTGGGAGGATATCCGGTCAGGGAGTCAACAACAACAACAACAAAATGTCGGCAAGGCAAAGCGAAACAGGATTGGGGGCACAATCAGCGTAAACGTGATGTTAATGGCAGTGCACAAATCACAATCACCAAACAACTTCACAGGTAGCGTAGCGCAAATGAGAATATGGTCAAATCAGTAAGCTGTTAGGCAATATAGCGCTACGATACAGTTTTGAAAATTACTCAGGCAATAATAGCAGAAGTGGGAGCGAGGCAGCAGTAGCAGTGTGTCTGAATAGCGCTACGATACCAGAAGGCGGGTCGAGCGGGGAGCCGTGTGAGGAGCGGCCGCTTCTGTTAGAAAAAGGACGGTCACAGCGCTGAGAGTGCGAGAGCGGGGCTAGTGGTAACAGTGGGAGGGATGAGCAGCTGGGAGGCGGGATCTGGGAGGATATCCGGTCAGGGAGTCAACAACAACAACAACAAAATGTTAGCAAGGCAAAGCGAAACAGGATTGGGGGCACAATCAGCGTAAACGCGATGTTAATGGCAGTGCACAAATCACAATCACCAAACAACTTCACAGGTAGCGTAGCGCAAATGAGAATATGGACAAATCAGTAAGATGTTAGGCAATATAGCGCTACGATACAGTTTCGAAAATTACTCAGGCAATAATAGCAGAAGTGGGAGCTGTCTCTTAGTACATGCCTCAGCCAGTGCGTTTCAGGTTTTGCCTTAATTCATCTGCAAATTAAAAAGCCAGCACGTTTGATTGATGAGAAATCTCTGTATTTCTGAGCTCATGGATCAACTTTCAAATTTAACGCAACTGTTGTGAATGAGGCATTAAGTTTCTAGCTGGTGTAAAAACTGTGAGTACATTGCTTTTGTTCTATATCACCACAGCGATGGTCTTTAACTTTAAATTGCACCGAAACAGCGGCGCATGCTATGTCCGAGTGTTTCCTACCTTTGTGTGCCCGCATGGATGCTCTAAGTCATGGTGGAGTTCTGCTGCGTCCACGACACAAGAAGACGCCTCTCCAGCTGTTCAGGAATGCATGTTGCAAGGCTACGCTTGGAGCCACCCGGTAGACGTTAAATCTGCATACCGTCATCTTTGGAGCTGTAATAGTGCTCAAATTCCATAGTTATGATGTTTGTTGGACTTCATGGGATGTTTCTTACCCTGTTCAGCTAGCCCGTGAGCAGCGTGGGTAAGGGAGTAAGGAGGTTTAAAACCGACCGCACGTTGCAGTTTCCCAAAGTACAGCTGCTCGGCATTTCCTACTGAAGGAAAGGAAAGTCTGTGAGTGATCCACTTATCTTTGGTAATGTACTAGTGATTCAGTGGCTCACCAGCAACAGGTACTCCAATACCATATATTCACCTGGGCCCATAAACACACATACTCACCCAACCTGGTCGATAAACTGCTGGAGCCAATTGTTGATGATTTTCTACCAATTCAAAATGAGTCACCTCTTATTCTCAACTAATCTTTCACTGATCAAAAAGTTCTTTCCTCTGGTCAATGGACCATTAGTTAAACTAGTTGATGGTGAAATGACATGAATTATCTCTTTTATAATTAAATAACCACAGATTCGGGAAATGTTTAAGCCTTTATCTAAATGAATTTCATGTAAACCACTTACAAAGTACAGTACAGACTCTATCACTGATAGAAAGGAAAATTCAATTAATCAATCATCAAACACATACTTCCTAGAATTGCAATGACTTATGCTCAGAGGGGAGAGGATGGAGAGAAAAGAACATCTGCATATTCACAGAAAAGATATTTACCTAGAATGGTGTGAAAAACAACCCCTGGCCAAGGAGCTGGGCAGACTCCCCTGGGAAACATCAGGTGACAAATGCTTCAGGACAGGAATCAGGACAGGATCGATGACCTCTCTACCACCGATGGTTGCGTAGCACCCCTCTCTAACACTCTCTTACTCCTCGAGATTCTTCCGCGATCTTCTTCTAAGTAAATTAATTTAAAATAAAGTGGCTCTGCATTCAATACTTCATCAGCATCTCTCGTCGCTCAGACAGCAACCCTGTCTCATGCTCTCCTCCGTCTCTGTGTCTTTCTAACTAACTAAGACTACCTCAATTATACCCTACAATATTCATGTACCTTCTGTTAATTTTCAGTATCGTAAAATTACTAACTCTGATTGGACAGGCAAGGGGGAATGATCATCACATCATGCTTATTTTTCAATTGAGTATTTCAGTTCATTGTTCAAAGATCCCACCCCTTCATTTGTATTAAGAAATCTTTATTCCCACCCGTATTCACATCTTATTAGTCACAAAAGTATATTTTTCATGTGTTCCTATTCATTTCAGGAGACTTCAGACTGGTTCTCAGGGTATGTATCCTTTACGACCTTGGACTGTTTTCAAAAGTCACATCACTTCTTCAGGCTAATTCACAGCACGCATGCGCAGAGATCACGTGGGTTATGGACTCCGGATTCATACGAAAGGCCCAAATGTATACTAATGGGAAAGTCAGAAAGACAAATATGAATTTCAAAATAAAATGGTTTCACTGTATACCACCTATGTACACTCTAATCCCATTCATTTATTAATATTGTACCTGCATTAGCATTAGTAAAATAGCTTATGTTAGTTTCAGCAAAGCAGATGCACAGCATGTGAGTTCTCAAGCAGCCATTTTAATAGTGTCTGCGAAAGTGCAAGAAATTCCCTCCAAGCGACAGCTCGTCATACTGCGTAGATGCAGCTGACGCATGCGCAATAAAGTTTCCTGTTAACAGACATTTTAGAAATTTCGCTTGAGGTACTTATTAGTAATACAAGTAGGCAACATTCTCTTTCTTGTATGTTCAATGTTGTGCATATTAATTTACACAAAACATGGTTAATACAATATTAGAAGAAAAATGAGAGGATTGCTTCCGAGCAAGTCTCTTTTCTACGAGTCCTTGCTCCATCACTAGTGTCTGGTTGCCCCCTATTTATCACTTTCCTATGTTTTCCATGTTTTACATTGGATTTGCTAGTGGTTATTCATACAGCTATGTAACACTCATTCAATGGGTATTGGCAAATACTGCTGGCTGTAAATCCTGTGAGATTCGTCTAACGAATTAATTGCAACACCCAAGTTTGAGACTTTTTTTTAAATTTGGGAACATTCTTGTTTCCAGCTACTCAGTATTGAGATGTCTACAGTACATTCTTGTTGGAGGTCACTGTACTTGTTAGTGTGTTTTTTTTGCAGTTCAGAACGGAACACGACTATGCAGTTCAGAGCAGAACACATGGTAAGATTGTGTCCAGTATGGCATTACATGGGTGAGAGGTCGCTCCCCGGTGAAGTATTTTGTTGTATTCAGTCATTGTTTTATTACCTTGCCAAGTCTTGCATTGTTGTACATTTTTGTGTCCTGGGCATGCTCATGGGTTGTGTTTTTCTTGGTCTACCTCTGCGGTGACAAATTATTTACAAGTTAAATGTGTGTTAGTCCTATTGTGTGCAAGTTTTCTTTCCATCTGTGGCGTTTATAAAGTCATGTCGTGTTATTTAATTCCTTGTGGAGAATTTCTTTTCTTGTATGCATGGTATTGTTTCACAACTTTTGTTTGGTCATGTTGATTACAACATTTTCACATGCTACACTACATTTGTTTGTGTTTTTTCCACATATATACTGCTACATTTTCACATTTTAAGGTATGTTGTTAAGCTGACATTATATTTTACATCTGACGCTAGTTGGTACATTGTACATTACATATCCCATACATGGGATTGTTCTATGGGTGCGAATTGTCCATTTCTTTTGCTTGCCTACGTGCAATCACGTGAGGGATAGCTAAGTGGTTGGGAGTCACCCAGATTAGGTTAGACGTTACTTACCATTACATGACAGATGTCTATTTGGGTTGTAGTTCAATTTCCACAATTTACATTACAGACCCTAACATGAGGGATGTCTAATGGGTGCAAGTCCCATTTCTACAGTTTACATTTCATGCCCTTACATGAGGGACCTCTGAACAGGGTGCAAATCACCCGTGTCTACATGTTTCACTTGTTCATTTTACATTAGGGATGGTGATTTTGGGGGGGGGGTGGTGTCACCTGTGGCTACATGTTACATTATTTGCCCTTTGTTGGGATGTTTGATAGGGTGTTTCACACCAATTTCTTCTGTGTGTTCTCGTGTTATTGTGTGATTCAGTTTCTGACTTGGAGTTTGTTTTTGTGAGTATTGCTCCGTCTGCTATCCAGTTGAATGTGGTGTGTGAAACAATATTGTCTCACCAGTTTCATTCTATAGATGTTGATCTGTTTTTATAGGGGGAGGATGGGTGATATTTCTTATGTATTTATTTATGCATCCTCTCTGGTTTCTTTATTGCTTAGTTCTATTTTGCATCCACATGTATTTCTCTTTACTTGTTCATACATGTGAATAGTAGATTCCACCTAGTGTTTTAAATTTGAGTTTTTTTCTAAGCGGAAGGTTAGGTTATATCTTGCTTATGTGTTTATGCATCTCCTGTGCTACCTTGCTTCTGGCTGCTCAGCCAGTGTGATTGTTCTGAAAGGAATGTTAGTGTGGTGATGATGAAAGGAATGCTTGGGTGCCTCTGTGCTGAGGTGTGAAGGTTGGAGTATGTGCTGAGCAGCAGGCAGGCTGCTCCTGGTGGGACTGCTGTACTTGGATACCATCCTGCAACTAAGACTAATAAATAGTCTTCAAAACTTCACTTCTGCTACAAGACTTTGATTACATCAATGATACTAGCTTATAAACTCCAAGGCCCTTATTTATGAGGCCTTGCATCAGTTTTGCGCCGCTGGTGCGTCACTTTTTATGACGCACCAGCGGCGTACAAAATGCGCCTTGTTGCGCCATATTTAAAAAGTGACGCATCTAGGTAGATGCGTCACTTTTTAAACCCCTGCGCCACATTATACCTGTGTCAGGTATAATGTATGCAGAGGGGGCGTTCCCCCGCAAAAAGCCTCGCAATAGTGACGCAGTGAAATCTATGAGATTTCACTGCGTCACTTTTAGGATGCTGTTGCGTCAAAATCTTGCGCCTGCCTCACAGCAGGTGTAAGACTGACGCAAGCCCTTTCACATGGGGCTTGCCCCATGTGAAAGGACGCATTGCTGGAGTTGCGTCACTTTTGTGACACACTCCAGCAATGCGTCACTTTTGTGCTTACAGATGTGTCAGAAATACTGACGTATCTGTGAGTCCTTGCGACATGATGCGTCATACATTAAATATGACGCATCATTGGTGTCGCAAGGAGTGCGCAGTGAAAAGTGACTCATCGCTGTTTTCGCGCAGCGATGCGTCACTTTTCATAAATGAGGCCCCCAGCATGCTCCGCATAACCCCACTCTTCCGCCTGAGAATACACAGGTACAACACACCTTCCTCTTTCAGGCCCAGCAAACCATAGAATAGGACCACAAAAGGCATAAAACCAGTCCACACACTGACCTGTCAGGCAAGCACATTGGGCACTGCCTGATTGCCCTGCAAGCAAATACGACCCTGCACAAGAGACATAGAAAGTGTTGAGGTCATAGGCTTGTACCAAAAGAGACCCACAGAACCATTGTAATAATTCTTTTGTGGCACCCTGGTTCTGTTCTTGGGCATTCGGAATTTGGTCACTGTCTCATATATATCACCACTGCAAGATGGTGACTCATTTATTTGCATAATGTGATCGTTGCACCACCATTAAACCCAGCAGACATCAGTTGACATTAGACAGCAATGGAAGCAATCCTACAGCTAAGAAAGTATGTATTATAGTACCTACTACTTCTTGCCGTGTGCTCCATTTCCTGAAACAAAGATGGTTCATGGGCAGTGGCACTAGTCTGCAGTAGTGGTGCTACACAAATGCGTAGCAAGAAGATGTAAACAGGAGAGAAGTACTGAGGTCTGCTGAGAAGGCAAGAAAGCTTGGGGAAACCGGGCATTAACTCAAAAACAGTTTAGACTTTCTGAGTATATTGCCCTCCTCACCAAAGAAAAGATCAGAAATCATCATTCCCGCATAGAATGTCCTGCTGACCAACCAGAAATAACCCCACAAAAGGGTTAACCACTTACAAAGGGTTGGTGTTCTTTCAGCAGCAGAAAACACTTTCATATGTTACCACTCTGATTATTGGTTGGCCTGGCTCATACTAAAGTTCTATAGCAAGTTTGAAGCAGTTCTCATTCACACCTTTGCTCATAATGTTGGAGTCCGCCACTTTAAGCTGCTGTTTGGCCAGAATTGACGAGAACACATTTTCAGTGGTTCTTGCTGACATACTTGGAACAAAAGCAATCTGTGGCAGTTTTCTCCTGTCGGATTAATATGATGTTTTTAGAGTAGGGGAGGGACTAGTGAGCTATGTACAGTCTTATGCTGAAGCCAAGGGCAGGCACACAAAAGGTGATGGTAGGAATGGTTGCATTTGCTTGAACTAGCATTCCAATGCATTGTTCTTTTGCCCCACACACCACCTTAGTTTTGGCCCAGCTATATGCAAATCAATCTTGATCCTGCTCCAGTAGCAACAGTCCAACCCAAACTGCCAGACCAGGTCCTCCCTGAACCACTAAGAGAAGAAACCCAAGACCAGTTTTCCCCTCACTGAGACTCGTCAGTCAGGTGTTGCCTGGTTCCAGTGGAACAGTGAGCAAGAGATCTACGTCTGGCCATACCTTTGTTCCTTAGGGGGATACATCAAACACACAAAAGGTGATGAGCAGAATACTTGCAATAAGTCTACTCACTAGCAACCACTTGGGGTAGCATTCGAACACATTGTTTTTTTCCCAACATACCACCTCATTGTGGATCCTGCCATATGTAAACACGTCATCACCATAACCCAATGGTAATAGCCCAGCCCATACTGGCACGCCAGGTCCACCGTGAACCTGAGCAAGTTAATACCTGTTTCACCCTGACTGGGGTTTGTCAGTCAAGTACAGCTTTGTTGCAGTGTCATAGTGAGCACAGGACTCACATCTTGCTACTTAGGGCGTTACATCAAACACCCAAAAAGTGATGGGAGGAGTGCTTGCAATAAATCTAACCACTGGCAATCTCCAATCAGGGAGGACTTGGCCTGGCAGTTCGAGCTTGACTGTTCCCATTGTAGCAGGGTCAAGACTGATTTGCATATGGCTAACATGGTATGGTTGCAAAATAACGATAGACTGGGATTTGGCCCTGACTGATTACCAGTTACTGAGTTTAATTCAAGCATTCCACTTCTCACTTTTTTTGTAGACTTCAGTGTGATGCCCTGAGTAGTACTTTTATTTAGAAAGGACAAGGGGACCCGATAATTGGCTATGGACCACGGGTAACAATTCTATTAAGGGGAACAATGGTCCTTAGCAGACTGAAGAATGAAAAACGAAAATACAATATAGGCCACAATAGGTTACTATATGAATCCACAGTCCAGCCGGACGAGGAGTTTTATTCAAAAATACTTAAGAATATAGTCAGATAATTCTGAAACAACGGTTTCTATAATAGGAAACAAGCCTGTACCCTATATAGGAAAAGGAGTGTGTAGAACATTACAGATTAATCAAACAAAACATATAAACATAAATACAGGCAAAAACTTTGAGCTGTAGTCACTCGCATGTATTATATTATGCAGCGAGTTTAACCAGAAATAGAAACCACACAGGTTAGGCACAATGGAAAACTGTGGTGCTATTTACAAGTGTCGACGTTTCGATCCCATTGCTCATTAATTCTCGGGATCATCATCAGGACCAAATAAATTACATTTGCCTGGTAAAAGTAATAATAGCCTGAAACAATTTTGGGTGCTCCCGTATTAAAGATGGCTTTCGTGCCATTGACGTTGACAGCACACCGTTGCTGTTTCCAGCCCTCCACATCAAAAATTGAGCAGGCTCGCCATAGAGACCAGAAATCCTGATCCCCGGGAGCTCATAACTATCTGGATAATACGGAGATTAAATCCCCTCGACCGCAAGGTTTTCTACCTGCCTGCGGCACTTGGGTTGGTTCTTCAAAGCGGCACCCATCTGGCGGCTACGGCGCCGTTTTCCTTGGCTGCAACAAGCACCCAAAATTGTTTCGGGCTATTATTACTTTTACCAGGCAAATGTAATTTATTTGGTCCTGATGATGATCCCGAGAATTAATGAGCGATGGGATCGAAACGTCGACACTTGTAAATAGCACCACAGTTTTCTATTGTGCCTAACCTGTGTGGTATCTATTTCTTGTTAAACTCGCTGCATAATATAATACATGCGAGTGACTACAGCTCAAAGTTTTTGCCTGTATTTATGTTTATATGTTTTGTTTGATTAATCTGTAATGTTCTACACACTCCTTTTCCTATATAGGGTACAGGCTTGTGCCCTATTATAGAAACCGTTGTTTAAGAATTATCTGACTATATTCTTAAGTATTGTTGAATAAAACTCCTCGTCCGGCTGGACTGTGGGTTCATATAGTAACCTATTGTGGCCTATATTGTATTTTCGTTTTTCATTCTTCAGTCTGCTAAGGACCATTGTTCCTCTTAATAGCCCTGAGTAGTACTAGCATGCCCAGACATTCAAAGACAGATAAACTGTTTATAAAGTCTCTGTTGCCATAAAGAGTGAATTTTTTTTATCGTGGGAACACCAGAAAGATTTGGGTATCACATTTAATCCCAATTCTAATGAATAAATCATTTTGGTGAATGATGAATGAGCAATGGCGAAATTCTCATCAAAGATTATGCTGCAGTTTTCAGAGATGGTCTAGGATTGTTCAAAAATTTGAGCACAGAATAATTTTAAAAGGCTAGGCAAATCTTGTGGTGCAAAAGGACAACAAAGTTACACACATGATGATGAAGGCCTTGGGGGAAGGATTAGACAAGTTAATGAATTTGGACACTGTGTTTAGTGTAATGGATCTTTCTGCAGCATTCTCCAGATCTTACTTCATGAAGACGCATGTGCCCTTACATATTTTGTCACCCCTATGGAGCATTTAGATTTAAACACATGCTATTTGGATTTGTGTCTGCCGCTGCTTGTTTCCAACGAGTGATGGCTGAAGTTCTGAAAGGTCTGGATAAAGTAATGTTTTTCCAGAATGACATTCTTTTGTATGGATTAAGTAGGCCTGACCATGTTGACGTGTTGAGGAAATTTTTGTTTAGATTGTAAAATGAAGCAGCTACTCTTAAAAGGGAACTTGCAAGCTTAGAGTAAACGTGGAGTCTTATTTGGGCAACATGATTTCAGGAGAAGATATCAGCCTAAGTTAGAATTGGTGGATTCTATACCAAAAACGCTAATTCCATGTGACAATAAACAGGTCAGGTCATTCTTAGGTCTTGCAGAATCTAATTAGAAAGTTCATATTGAGAGCATAGTTAACCTTTGAGGGAGTTCTATAGGAAAGGAGTTAGGTACCATTG
The DNA here is from genome assembly GCF_964263255.1 of Lissotriton vulgaris. Lineage (NCBI taxonomy): Eukaryota > Metazoa > Chordata > Amphibia > Caudata > Salamandridae > Lissotriton > Lissotriton vulgaris. Next base: position 796,469,952 of record NC_141697.1, read on the forward strand.
TAGTGAGGAGTATGACAAAGCGTTTTGTCTTGTTAAGGAAGCAGTAGGTAAATTGGGAATGTCAGGGCCTTTTGATGTCAATTGTAAAGTATTCCTAATTACTAGCTTGAGAGGACTGAGTGAAATTTTAGCCCAACAAGAAAATGGTGAAGGAAAGGTCATAGCTTTTGTCTCCTGTTCACTCCAGGGTGCAGAAGAGCGGGATTCAGTTACACCTTGGCTTGTGACTGGGCAGTACAGCGTCTCAGGGTATTTTCATGGGGGTCTTCGTTTTGTTGTAAGGACCGGCCATGAACCTTTAGTGCAAATGTTCTCTTGTAAAGTACCAGGGAGATCTACCAGTAGAATCATAAGATGTTTGGAAGGACTTGAAGAGTGAAGTTTATATGTAGAGTATATACTGGGTGTTTGCAATGCCTCTGGATACTATTTATCATGGTTACAGTTGGTGGTGTCAGATGCCATATTGGAAAGACAACATATTGTCAATTGGTTGGTGGAATCAGCACTTACCGAAGAGGAATGGAGTATGGAAAAAGAGAAGGATGAAGTCTGTGATCAGTTGTGGGAGTTAATAATGGCAAGTTGCCCTAACAACAAGTGTGACAAGTTTACACCAACTTACTAGAGATTACTGGAACCTTCATGATGGGATGTGTACTGAAGGTGGTGAACCTTGTAGGGGTGACAGGCTGATTCCCCCTTATGTTTGAGGAACAAGATTGTGAACGTAGCCCAGACAAGGCATTTGGGCAGGAACCTCACCAAGGCCAGAGTGAGGGAGAAGTACTGGTGGCCCATGATGGAAGGCCAGTGGAGGAGGTAGTTAGAGATTGTGTACAATGTTCTTGAGGCAACAAAAGAGATCACCGCTTTCTTCTATGGATATTCCTGACAAACCATGGACTGAGTTAGGGTGGATATTATTGGACCATCTGAATTATTATCTGCCTCTCAAAGATATGTGTTAGCTCTGGTAGACTATCCATCTAAGTGGATTTGAGCTAGTTGTGACACTGTGACTACCACTTAGGTGGTCATTGAATTCTTAAAGGATGCATTTGCTTTAGAGGGTGTTCCAGAAACCATAATCACAGATAAACGTGTTCAATTCATCACCTCTGAGACGAGGGAATTTTTGAAGGATAAATCTATTTCCCATTTTAAGACAGCACTCTATGCATCCCAAGCCAAAGGCTTGGTGTAGCGTATGAATTGATTAGTGAAGGAATGTGCTCAAAGGGCAAGAGAGCAACGTCACCCTGAAAGGAATTTTGAGAGAAATATTGTGGCCACTTCTCTGTTCTCCCAAACAGGTGACAGGGAGTGTCCTTTCCAATGTTTTAAAGATAGGAATGCATGTTCCAAACTGAATCCTGCGTGTTTGAGAGACATACTAAGTAGAACATGCAGAAGAGGGATGATGTGAGTGGTAGAAGGTTGGAGTACCAGAAGAAATTTAGGAGTTGGTATGATTCGAAGCATGGAGTGCATGTGTTACGACCTGCGCCACTTGCTCTGTTTGCTCCCCTCTGATGCCTCTGTTTGCTGTGAAATCATTCATTAGACCTGTCCCTCTCCGTTCACTAGGGTAGGGGTTTTGAGTGCAGATTGTTGTCTGTGTAGTGCTTGGTCAGTGTTTCATGGGTGGTGGGTGAATTTCCGGAAGGGATCCCTCAGGTTCAGTTATGGATCTTTGGGCACACCGTTTAGTTTTTTTCCTTTAGTTTCCTTCATATTTATGTGGCTGCTGCTAAATTGGACTTGCTGGTCTCTAGTGCGCTAGGAGCAGTACGGCTGCTCTGTGAATTGCAGTGCGGCCGTCAGGTGTCCGGAGGTGCGTGTATTAAGTGACGGAGTCGCAGCCTATTTCTTTTGCGCCATCTATTTCCTAGAAGCTTGGCTTAATTTCTCTGTCCTATTGTGGAAGGATTCCAATGCCAGCTGCACCGCCTTGATTGCCTGCTTTCTCTGCTTGGTCCTTTTCATTCTAGGCCGCCCAACAGAGTACTGTTCCTTGCTACATGGACCTACTCTGTCCACTCCAATAAGCAATAAAGCACAAGGCTGTTCATGCTTCCATTTTCTCTGCTTATACGTCCTTAATCCCCCCAGGTCAGTGCACTGTACCAACGTCTGCCTTGCTTTGTGTCTGTTGCTCATTCCCTCAGAACTACCAACAGTGAATCAAACCCCCTGTGGGAGTCCCGTACATAGCCCCTCCCTGGTTCTCTTTACCAGTTCCTAAAAGATTCAAGACTTTGTTTATTCCTCCCACTTGATTGCCTGTTGAGTCTCTTGACTATGGCTTAATGAGAAAATTCAAAGTGTCACTGGTGTTGTAGGGTTCCCCATACAAGAGCTGCACTCCACCTAAACTTGGGAACTACCCAGAATTCTCTGCTTCCTCTTTTACATAATTAATGTACAACTCCATGCCAGAAAGGGTATCGTTTTTATGTGCTTTCATTTGAGATGTCACCAGTGTTGTCATGAGTGATGTCACTGACCATGTCATGAGTGATGTAATATGTGAGGTCATTAGCAGTGCATTGAGAGAGAGTGAGATATAATCTGTTCGAGTGACTATAACTGCTAAATTTCTATGGTTTTGTGCATGTGAAATCCAAGTGTAACTATAACGTCCATGTAACCTTTGCTTTTTTCAGTGAATATATCTATATAGGTATATATAATACCTACTGGCGATTGCTAGGATGATGTATGAATGTGTTTGGTTGTGATTGAGTGTGTTTGTGAATTGATATAAAGAAAATAGTCATATTACGTTTTCAGGGGTCTTGAGCCACATGGTATACTGAGTCTACCATGGGTTGTGAGTTTGTAACTATGTATATAAAAAATACTACATATAAATGAAAATGTATGTTTTTATGGTCGTATATCAAAAAAAATGTTTAAAGGAAATTATATGAATTTTGAGATAATTATTTTCAAACAATAAAATTATGATAAATAAACTATATTATCAAATTGTTGAATTGTGCAAATAATAAGGTCTAGCCCATACCAGATGTTATGTTGGTTATTTATTTCTCAAAAGACACATGTCAAACAATCACATTGCCAAATGCACACAAGGTCACTGAAGACACTTCCTTGTGGTCCATTATGGAGCTGTAGTGTAGACTACACACTAGAAATGTGCCCAACAAGGTAGCAGTTGCTACCAAACCAGTAGACAGTACTTCACTTAGCAAGACATTTTGTGCAAAACTGTGCTCGCTTGTAGAATAAATAGGTATGTGTGGTTCCTTTGTGGCTTAATCACTCACTCAACTAATGGCACAAGCACACAGACACTTAGACACCCACTCACACACTCAGGCACTCACACACCCACTGATAGACCAACTCAGACACTCACACACCCACTCACAGATGCACTTAGATACTTAGGAATTCACTCACATACCCAAACACACTCCCAGACCCCTTCAGACACTCATGCATCTACGCACAGACCCACTCAGACACGTATACTGACTCACAGACCCACTCAAACACTCATGCACCCACTCACAGGCACATACAGCTACTGACAGTCACTCACAGACCCACTCAGAGACCAACACACCACTCACAGACCCACTCAGACACTGATGCACTGGTCTTCAGAAAGAACTGAGTGGGAGGAGAGCACATCATGAATAGAATATCAGAACAGTGTATATTTGTTAAAAAATCAGACTGACTCGCACACTCATGGAGGTACTCCCAAACCTATTCAGATGCTCTCACACCCACTCACAGATCCACTGAGACACTCACTCAGACACTCATACACCCCCTCAGACACCCACTCAGAAACTCACCCACCCACTCACACACCCAGTAAGACACTTATGCAGCTACTTCCAGACCCACTGAGACACTCACATACCCACTTGCATACCCACTGAGACACTCGCACACCCAATCTCAAGTTGCAGGTTACACATAGAAAATAAAATTAGAATACCTTAGAAATTCACTTAAAAACCAAAGGTTACAGAGACATTATAGTTATGAAATAGAATTAAAACAGCATTTTTTAACTTCACTGAAAAGAACTAAGGTTACAGGGATGTTGTAGTTAGGCTCACATTTACTATCACAAAACCAGATACATTCAGCAGTTATAGATACCTGAGCTAACTATAACTTATGCCCCCGCAATGCACTGCTTATGAGCTCACATATTACTTCACTCATGGCATGGCCAGTGGCATCACTGATGACATCACAAATGACATCACTGATGACATCATCCAGTAACTGTGAGTGTTTTCTAAAAGTTATTGAGTGTTAAACATATATACTAAGGTAAGTGGCTGTAGGAGTGTCTGTATGGGTGAGTGATTGGGTGTGTAAGTGGTGTATAGAATAGTGAGTGAGTGTGTGAGAGATTGTTTACATGAGTGAGTGGGTGTGTGAGTTTTTGTTTTGGTGAGCAAGTGGTTGAGTCAGTGGGTACATGAGTAAGTGAGTGGCTGTGTGTGTATCTGTATGCATGAGTGAGTGGGTGTATAAGTGGCTGTAATGGTAAATGAGTGGCTATATAAGTAACTGCATGGGCATGTCAGTGGCTGTAAATGGTGAATGAGTGGGTGCATGTGGTCTGTATGGATGACTAAGCAGGTACATACGTGCAAGTATAGGTGAGTGAGAGGGTAAATGAGTAGATGTGTGGGTGCATGAATGGGTGTGTAAGTGGATGTTTGGGTGTATGAGTGGGTGTGTGAGTGGCTGTATGGGTGAGTGAATGTAAGTTATAGATAGCTCAGGTAAGTATAACTTTTCAATTTCTCTGGTTATGTCTGTGTGAAATGTGAGCCTAACTATAATGTCCCTGTAACCTTTTGTTTTTTTCAGTGAATTTGTAATGTTTTGAAAATTTTATTTCATAACTATAATTTCCTTGTAACCTTTTTTTTTAAAGTTAATATATATAGGGGTTTCAGCTACCTTATAACACTTATGTTAGCAGCATGGTAGCAAAGGCATCTACGTTGTAAGGTCTGCATGGAAAAGTCATGTGTGGTGACGGCATACGTTTTATTGACATACTTCCCTTATGGAACCACATGGCTTAACCACAAAAGAGGACTTCACCACAAAGAACATCAAAAGATCAAATTATACTTGATACACTAGCACTTCGTTTCATCATTCCATACTGCTTCGTCAACAATCGTCAAAAGGATTGTAGTGTTGAATGTTGTTCAAAGCACATTTAAAAACATAACTTATGAGATTTGTTTATTATGTGTACACTGTAGCTCAGCAAAACATTTCAAATAAAACCTCTGCAAAAGTTCTAGTTCTGACCATAACAATATAATATGTTATAGAGTTTCAATAAACGTGCCACACTAGCAAAATAGTAGTTTAACTATGATATTCACTCTGGATCTTACTTTGTTTTATTCAAATTCTCATAAACGGAGCTTGAATAACAGGGTCTCTTAGCTCAAGTAAATATTATGGCTCTCTTAATCCTACCACAGTTGATCTGTAAACATTGCAATGCAAACCTATTTTTATTACATTGGAGTCCAATTAATAGGAAATCTCATCATCCTATTTGTTAATATTTTCCCAGACGACTTTTCAAAACGTGGCTGAAAATTTCATTACTAGCACGGCACACAGTGAATAAGCAAGTCTTTTGTTATTTTTAATTTTAAAACAATTTACATCCAGATAAGATATACCATAATATAATGTGTACATATGAAATGTATTTTTCAAAATAGATATAAACATGATGATTATTTTTATAGCTAATAGGAGTGATTGTTTATGGACAAACTACAGCAAACCGCAACCTGGGCGCTTGATGATTAGTTAAAACAATGAGTACCTCAAGTTATAAGTTGATAATATTCAAGCAGGTGAGACCCTTCACGAAGAGCCTAGCTTTAGCATCCAGTAAGATTGAAATACATTTTGTTTTGTAAGCCTGTGATGCTAATGCTACAGAGAAGTCCCCATAATAATCATCAAGGGAAAATTTACCAACAAAGTGCCACAAACCCGGTGCGGCATTATGTTGAGATTTACCTTCCAGGGCAAATCATGATGGAAATATGCATGCAAAGTAGTGCAATGCACTACTTTGTTTCAATAGAGTGTTCAATGGGTGGTATATGGGTGTTCCCATGCATTGGTGGAGATGCCCAGGGCCTTCATAATGCATGACTGGGGCTTTTGACTCTTTGACAGTGACAAGGACGCCATGGGCACAGCATGCCATTTCAGCTGCTGTTTGTCTGGTCCACGTTTTTGAACTTCCCTGTTCCTCAGCAATAATCCCTCTGATGCCACTACTGGCCTGCTCCTTCCTCCATTTCAGGAGGGAGGAGCTGCACTGAGCTTGCACTGAACTTGCATACCCCCACTTACCCTGACTGGTCATAGTGCCTGTGGGACCCTTGGAAGCTTATGATGGAGCGGGCTGGTGCTTCTGGACACCTGGAGTATGCAGACCTCAACAGCCTTGCTGTTACCACCCCCATTGCTGAGCTCACCACTCTTCCCCTCGGGAACCGGGATAGGGGCTGGTTGAGCGTACTGCAGGGCTATTCGCGGCTGGTGGCATCTTTCCCACTCATTGAACCGGTGATTAAGATGTCAGGCTGTCTTCAAAACTCTCTGCTTGCCAATCCGCAGCAGCCAAGAGCCAGCTGCACCTGAGCCTTTGCACTTCTCTCCGTGTCAGCCTGCTGCAACTAGTAGCCATCTGTAGCCATTAGCAGGCTCCGTTACACCAGGAGAAAACTTCTGGGCATATCTGGGAAAGATTTTCGGACAGAAAACTGCAAAAAAGCCAAGCACAACCATTTTAATTGTCTCATTTAAGAGTACCAGGGTGGAGACGGCCTCTGGATTATCTTTTAGGCTGATCTTTTTGACCATATCTCTTTTTTTCTCAATTGTTTCTTCTATTCCTCAGGGGAGGAGGAGGAGGAGGTCTCTTTAAGGTCCTTATAAAAAACAAATTCTCAAAAAGTTTTCGTCAATTCTGCAGCCACTGGCTTTTATCTCAGTTTTCACCTGGAGAAATGTTCTACTACTCCTATACTCTTTATTAAATTCTGGCAGGCTTCCGCAACATAAATAGAGAGTAGTGCAGAGCGCAAACTAACTCCTGTAGCGGTTTTCGGTCCCCAGGCTTTCACTTTTCATATTTACAAACATGTCTTTTCTGTTTGGTTGCAGCCCTTTCCACATAATGATCTGCACAAGAGCTTTGAGCCCACACAGTGTAAAGATCCTAACAAGCAGTAGGTCCAAACTCGAGGGCCAGATGGCGAATATAGTCAGCTGGGTTCCCATTTTCTTTGTATCAAGACAGACCCTCCAATACATTTTATTTATCTAAACACCCATCACTCACCATCTTACAATTGTACTAATCAGGTTGACACAATCTATTACCTATCGTGTCTGCAAGTTGGTAAGCAGAGCAAAGAAATATACAACCAGTTCCTTTGTTAGTGACTGCTTTTTTGGAGCATTTTTGCAATAAAACAATGACTTTTTTGGGCTGAAATACTTTCTTAAACCTGACGAAATCTTATAGGGTTAACATATGAGCTTGCACAACCAATATCTTTGATCCAATCATAAATTACGGACTGCCAAGACTCTCAGCTGATGAGTTGTCTGAACCACTTATCCTAAAGTTAAAAGAGCATAAAGTTAACTTTAGTGGCCTTGGCCCTTTTTTGACTCCAAGCCAAGTTGTCCTATTGCACCCCAACTCAACTATATTACATCAGCCACATAATCTAATGCTGGCTTCGAAAACAGCCAACAATAAACCAATAGGACATTGTCCTCCCTATGTTGCTCTTTAGAAGCCACTGTCCCAGTTTTAACCTGGCAATCTTGTAAATTGGAGGTACAAGATGCCTTGCTTCTCAGCAAAAAAAAATTTCTTCCACCAATACCAGACGTTTGAATTTAACAACTATATTTACTTCCATAAAAGATTGGTCTAGAATGAGGAAGCCATCATGTAATTGTTGTCCCATAATTGACAAACTGACACATTTGTCAAATATACTCACTTCTTTGATAAAAACTTTAAAATATCTAAAACACGCTACTCTATCTAATACTATGCACACACTTTGAGATTCCCAAATCAAAAGCTGCCCTTGTAATGCCCCTGAAATAATAGCTGACACAGATTTGGCAAGGCCCAGTTGAACCATGCAGGATCCCCCACTCCACGTATAGCAAACTTTTCTCGATCATTATTAGTGCCACATGTAACATCTAACATTCAATTAATTTCAATCTTTATTCAATAATCATATAATATTCAGAAAAATACATCAACTGAAACTCAAATGATTAGCAAATATATTATACATTAGAAATATTGAACAAACGCACATTGTAAGAATGGACTATTTACAGTCATTGTCTTAAAAGAATAACATATCTTACAGTGCAAGACCATGTAATGCCACTTTTGGTTCAATATCATACATATAAACATATCACAAATATACTAGAGTAAGAACCTCTGTGCACACATATAAGATACATGATCCATCAAAGAATAAACTGTTAAAATGTCTAATAGCTTATTTTAAGAAGTCATCCACACAAAAACACCCTTCACTAAAGCACACCATTTGTATGAACATGAATGTGGCCTGTATTTCGTAAAACCTCACCTCCAGAGAATAGAGAACAGATAATTGCAGATAACAGATTGTGGCCAGTCGACCCCAGCTGAGTAGCTTTTCTCCTCCCTCTCTGGATCCGGCTCTCTGCTTGGGAGCTCCGGCGATTGTGGCCAGTCGACCCCAGTTGAGTAGCTTTTCTCCTCCCTCTCTGGATCCGACTCTCAGCCTGGGAGCTCCGGCGATTGAGGCCAGTCGACCCCAGCTGAGCAGCTTTCCCCTTCCCTCTCTGGAGGAGTTTGGCAGTTTAGCCCTCACGATTTCATCTGGCTCGCCTCTGGATCCTCTTCCTCCAAAATTATGGAAGGTGTTTCAAGAGGATCTCTTCCAGCCCTTGCATGCCATCTGTTGCCAGTCGTTTGAAACAGGTACTGTACCGGGCTGCTGGAAGAAGGCAGTGGTATCTCCGCTCTTAAAAAAACCTACGCTCGATCCTGTGTGCCTTTCTAACTACCGGCCAATCTCCCTGCTTCCTTTTCCGGTCAAAATCATGGAAAAATTGGTTACCCGCACTCTGTCCGGCTTCTTAGAAGGGAACACCTGGTTGGATGAGACGCAATTCGGTTTTTGCCCAGCGCACGGGACGGAATCCGCGTTGGTGACCGTGTTAGAAAATCTGCGGGCGCGAGTCGACAGTGGTCGGGCAGCATTTTTGGTGTTGCTCGAAATGTCGGCCGCGTTCGACACGGTCAGTCATCCTACCTTGATTTCGAGCTTGGAAGAATGCGGGGCCAAAGACAAGGCCAGGGACTGGTTAATCTCCTACTTGGACAGCCGTCAGCAACGGGTTTCGCTACCTCCCTTCAGCACAGAGGAGCGGAGAGTGGGACAAGGAGTACCCCAGGGCTCAGCCATCAGCCCTATACTCTTTAATATCTACCTCCGCGCTCTAGTCCAGCTCATTAAATCATTTGGTATCTCCGCATTTAATTATGCGGATGATACCCAGCTGGTCTTTTCTCTGGAGGGACAGGATGCAGTCCCATTGGAGACCTTTCACCGGTGCATGCAGGCTACAGCGGAATGGCTCCGTTTGAACTCGTTACAGTTCAATGGAACCAAGACAGAGGTCCTGCACTGTTCCACTGACCGAGTTCCCCGAGATCTCCCAGATGACTTTTGGCCCCCGTCCTTTTCAGAGACGGTGTCAGCCGCACAATCGGCGCGTAATCTGGGCGTCATTTTTGGGCCTAACCTGCAGCTGGATCTGCATGTAAATAAGACCACCTCAACATGCATGATGCTGATCCGCATGCTGCGCAAGGTTTTACCCCTCCTCCCGGAGCAAGCCAGACCAGAAGTAGTGCGTAGTACCGTCCTAAGTCGACTTGACTATTGTAACGCACTGCTTCTGAAGGCCCCGGTAACACTTCTGGGCAAGCTGCAAAGGGTGCAAAATATGGCTGCCAAACTTGCCCTTTCCCGCCCCTACCACAGCTCTTCTACGGCAGCGTTTCAGGAACTCCATTGGCTGCCGGTCCATTTACGCGTGCGCTACAAAGCAGCGTGTATTGTGTTCAGGGCTATCCATGGCCTGGGCCCAATCCCTCTGCGGCGAATGTTTGCCTGGTATCTTCCATCTCGAGCTTTACGCTCCTCGTCGTCCAGGCTACTTGTAGTTCCGCGCTTCCAGAGAGTGAGGATGGGCGGCCGTTCCTTCAGAGTAGCGGCGGCCAAACTCTAGAACTCCCTGCCAATATCCCTGAGAAGTCTTGAGGATCTCTTAGCCTTCAGAAAGGCTCTGAAAACTTACCTTTTCCCTAGGACAGGTTGAGCTATTGCTTTCGCTTGGATCATGGGTCAAAAGCGCAGGATGCCCTTGGTGGTGACAGGTTGCGCTATATAAGTATACCACAATACCAATACAATACCAATATTTAAAAGTGTAGCAAAAGTCTGTGGTGAGGAGAAAGGGACATGGGCACCACAAATCCAGAACAAGACCGCTGCAGTAAAACGATCATCTGCTGCTATACTGGGGTTCGCAAAACGCCTCGGCGGTAAACCACCAGAGGCTATACTATCCATATATAAAGCTAAAACCCTGGCAATAGCCAGATATGGAGCCTCTATTTGGGGTTATAAGAACACAACCCACATTCAAAGAGCAGAGAATATATTTCTGCGATCCGTTCTGGGCTTACCAAAATCCACACCTGCCTTCTCAATCCATATGGAACTAGGTATGGGTTATATTGAAGATATGTTGTCCCTGGCACCATTAAGGGCATGGATTAAAACTTGGCTTAATCCCAATTTAACACTTAATCACAAGATTATCAAAGACTGCATGGGGCGGGGTCGTGTGGCAGAGATTGAGTGGCTTGCATACATTAAAAAAATAGCAGGATATCTGGGCCGCCCTAATCTATATACTAACCCTGAAGGCCTAAAAAAAGATGACATTAGTTGGGTAAAATTGGAATATACAAAGAAAAGAGAAGCTGAAAGAGAATCATGCGAAATTACGAAGCCAACCGTGAGATTACATTTCCTGACAATTACATCTTTAGCTATCGAACCATATTTGGCGATAGTAAATAAACCTTCCCACCGGTGGCTTCTCACTAAATTTCGCTTCAATCAGGCTCACCTTTTGCTGGGTGAATATAGTAAATGGTGTAAGCCCCATGAGAATGTCCCCTGCAAGTGTGACGACTTCTCAGACCAGGATTCTTTGCATTTTTTCTTTTTTTGTCCATTATTCAGAAATGCTAGAGAGAAATATATTAAGCCTATACTAAAAGATCAAATGTTTACCCAAGTCAAACCGGCTTTTCTGTTCTTACAGCTAATGGAAACACCTTTAATTATGTATGGGGTAGCACATTTTCATACAACGTCTATTAGGTCCAGACGAAAAAGACTTCAATCACCAACTACCTGATTTAGTTTTTGTAAAAAACCGTACGCCCTGTCAGGGTAGTACTATAAAATGATTGTATTATAGGCTTGTAAATTTTATTGTAAATAGATCACCCAGCAAACCCCTTAGTACAACCTGTGTAAATGAAGTGAAACTTTGTAGGAAACTATAGACAGTGTAAATATGATGTAAAATCTTTGTAAAATCTTTGTAAATATATCTTGGTACTATTGGAAATTTGTACATAATGTCTCTTGTCTTAACGTTGCTTATATAAAAATTCTTTTTTATATCCCAGTGATCAACTTTGAATGTATAGCATACTTTTATGATTTTAACTTAATCGAATGAAGTGTTTTTGACTCTGACTGTGGTGAGGATTTGTCATAGGGGCATGACATGTAGAGGTTATGTTATAATGTTCCAAGGGAAAAACTATTTGCCACCATATAAAACCCAGTCTAAACCTGGTAAGGATCATATGCTCCCACAAGTTTATACATTGGTCAAGATAGGGTTCTAATCCAATAGTTGTCAGGATTGCTCTATATTCCTTGATAAAAGGCTCAGACAATTCCTCCTTACTTTTCTTATGAAGTCTCACCTCCTTAAACAACTTCTCAATCCAGATCGTATCATTCAAAGTTAACTCTGATGGCACTGTAAATATGGTTGGTCTACCAGACTCTACCTAAATGTTCAGTAACCTGCTTAATATATCAGATTCAATAGATCTTAAGTCCATTACCACAGGATATGCAGTTTTCAATAATGTCTATATTAACACCAACTTAAGAACCATAATAACAAAGGCACTAATTTAAATCTTTCATCCACATAATCTTGTCCTAACGCTTCCTGTATAACAAAGTGAGTATTACTCAGAGGCAGCCCCTGGAGACAGCGACATAATCATTTAAATGTATTTCACTGGATCAAAAAATGTTGGCTAGGAAACAAATGAAAAAGTATTGCAAACTAAATATGGCCGGCATAGCAAAAATCTTTGTGAGTAGCATCTTGATTACCAAACAGAATTTAAAAATGTATCCAATTTTCTCATTCTATCCAAGTTCAAATACAACACAACCTAATTGTGATGCTGGTGAAATGAACCGTGACATTCCAATGCATCTGTGATTACCAAATCATTAACTGCAAGAGTTAGGCCCGCCAGTTCCCTGATTCCAACCCTTTTCCTACTCTCCAAAACAGTCAACAAAATACCTGCAGTAAACCCAGTCCATGAACCAATAATCTCCTCTATAGAATTTATGTGTGAAAAGCCCTAAGTTCTGCCCTGAGACATAGCACCGGGACAATGACAACAGTTTGAATGTGTGAAGAGCCCTAAGTTCTGCCCTGAAACATCGCACTGGGACAATGACAACAGTTTGAATGTGTGAAGAGCCCTAAGTTCTGCCCTGAAACATCGCACTGGGACAATGACAACAGTTTGAGTCCCAGACTTTGCCTCCCTATTGCTCCACCTCCAGCGTTGGGTAGGTGTAGTGGTGTGTTAGCAGCCCTGTGATGAAGCTTGACACAGCTTGCTGTGTGTGAGGGAAGTTTTAAACGTTTGGGGCATTTCCCACTATACTCACCCACTTTCACGCAGCATCATTATTATCCCTCTTCTTTTTGTGATTTAAGTACTGAGCGGGAGGTCGAAGAGTGTCCTCTATCCTCTCACCCTTCTGTCATTTTGTGTGTTTTTTCCCAGACTTCAATGACAATATTGGAAGCAACTGTCCGTCAGACAATACATCATACACGATCTCAACCCTACCTACTAAGACATCTAATTCTGACTTATTTTTAGTCTATAATCAGCCCCAGCTTTTATAACAACCGAACAAGTCTTTTTGTTTATCAGTTCTGAAATGGCGATTCAAATAATCCCAATAGTGGGCCATGACTCACTACTGATCAATGGGAGTATCGCTTACAGGATGCACAGACTGTCATCCACCGAAGTGGCATTGTTCATCATGTTGGGTGGGTGCTGCAATGCCCAAAGAGCCCCACACAAGGTGAACTATGCTGAAGATTTTCTCTCAACTTGTAGCTAAAATAAATCTATTATTATAGGTCTATTTTTCGTATGCCCAACCGTACCACTCAATCTCAGATCAGGCTGAAATTTAATCTCCAGCAAATCTTGCTTAATCTAACATCCCACTCTTTGGCCTGCTATTACACAATAAACACCACAGAAAACTCACTTAGAGCTATTGTTTGGAAAACTCAGTCATCATCAAATTCTATTTTTTTATAATTCTTTTTTATTAAACTTGTTCATTGACATGCAAAATATGTGACAGAGGAGACAGAGTATACCTCAAAGAAGGTACATATGTTTGCAGCTTCATGATACATTACACAACAGGAACAATATTAGGGGGTAGGGTATTCCTTCTGGGCCACACATATTTGGGGGGTACAGATGTCTCTGTGGTAGCTGTTCCAAGGACTCCATATCCGAGACCACTTTTTGGGACAGCCTCGTGCCACATAGACCGTCTTCTCCCTAAACATACAAAAGTGTAGGTCTTTTTTCCCTGCTTCGATTTTAGGTGGCTGCGAGGCTCCTCACAGTTGTGCTATATTTATTTTCGCTACCTACCATGAGCCCCAGTGTGACCCATTGCTTGTTGTAGGAAGAGAGGTCAGTGGGCTCTCATACATTCAAAATACATCGCTAAGCCTCCATGTGCAGGTCAAGTGCAAATACTTCCCTAACTTTGTTGTGTATGTTACACCAATATGTTTGTATGAGGTCCCACAATATGTCAATGAATGTACCCTCCCTTCCACACCGTCGCCTACAATCACCAGTATCTGCTCTACTCATTCTGACTAAACCAGGCCCTGTAATATAAGTTCTGTGAAGAATTTTAAGTTGGTGAGTAGGTTGAAGGTTTTCCAAACGTGGAATGAATATTCCTTGTAAAAAAAACCTCACTCACCACCTAGTGGTGACATGCTTCATCATCGGGGTCCACCCTGGTGGCCGAGCGTCACCAGGGTGTGCTTCGACACCTGAAATGCAGTGGAGCAGGTTGTGAAGTGTAGGTGCAAAAGAAAAATACAGTGTTAAAAATTGTCCTGGTTTTGGCTTTGTGAATACATTTTAATGAAAAAGCAACTGGACAATATTAAAATAATAAAGAGTGAGATACTGGAAGGGGAGTTACGACCTACGTATCTCAATTATGTGTTCGTAGTGCATTGGTCAACATGTTTCAACCATCTGGGAAAAATCCCCGGTATTCATCAGGACCAAAGGAGATGGGAGGTATGAGTCCCCTAAAAGACTCACCCTGTCCGAAATCCTTGATAAATGAAACCCTGACCACCAAAACCTACTTCAAGCCAACAGCAAAAAATAATCTCTTAAGATTTGAAAGCTTTCACCCACGACCCCTGAGGGAGAACCTTCCCTACGGCCAATACTTACATTCCTGATTTAGGGAAGGAATCGGTAATAAGGAATTGGTAAATACCGATTCCTTAATACCGATTCCTTATTGGCCTTGCATTTAAGGAATCGGTAATACCTACTCCTTAAATGCAATGTAGAAAGCACATAAAAGAGTGCTTTTGGGCCTTAAGGAATCGCTAATTACCACCAACTTCAAGTTGGTGGTAATTACCGAATTCCTTTAAAAAAGCACTTTCTTCCTTTTTTTGAAGTGCCATGTGGCACACATCCATGACCTTAGGGCATGGATGTGCCCCACATGTGCACACATGCACATTTCAGGGGTGCAACAGGGTATCCTTTGAAACACCCTAGCTCCCTTGAAATACCTCCCGGTATTACCGATTTGGTAATACCGAATCGGTAATCCAGAATGTCTTCGCATTCATTCCTATGGGCCTCCAAGCCCATAGGAATGAATGGGTAGGTATTCGTTATTACCGAATCTCAATTACAGATTCGGTAATAACGAATATTAAGGGTTTGGTATTTTGTACCAAATTCTTACCTACATCTGAAATACCGATTTCTAATTACCGAATCGGTAAAATTCGGTATTTAGAATTCGGTATTTCACAATTATCTACATTGGGTCCCGAATCTTTAATCACATTGTTTGTGTTTGCCCAACATTGTTATTGGAAGGATGAAAAGGACTAAAATCTCTTTTTAACAAGCATTTGCAATGCAATAGGTTTCGCATTAGGAAAGGTTGAGCTATTGGTATTGTGTAAATGACAAATTTTTTATTTATGTGTTGGTTTTGAAAATAGCGAAATTGATAGCTTTGTCATTTACAATGCCAATAGTTATAACTTTCGCAATTGTGACACCTATAGCATTTGTAATGCAATATGTGTTGTATATACGTGACTTACTTGTATTGATATTACAAATAACAATGGTTTTCTTTTTAATAATTAATACTTAAATAAAAGTTATTCAGCTAGATTCGCGAAGAACACATTTTGCGATTCCTTAATAGCGAAATTTACCGATTCGCAATAAAGGAATAGCAAAATACTATTCATCAAGAAATCACTCAAGAAATAGCAATTTCTAATTATTCCTTAATTGCAACTCGCAAATTGCAAGTCCCAATTAAGGAATATCTCCCCATTCATTCCGATGGGCCTAGAGGCCCATAGGGTTGAATGGGAAGACACTCGCAATTTGCTAATCGCAAATAGCGATTTGCAAAATGAAATTGCGATTTCAAGGGTGCAGGGGTGTCCAAAGGACACCCTGTAGCACCCCTGAAATGTGAATTTACACTGATGTTGTGCACACACATGTCCAAAGGACATGTGTGTGTGTAACATGCAACTTAGAAAAATGCATTTAAATGCATTTTTCTAAGTTTTCGCTATTTACCACGAGGTTCTGACTTCGTGGTAAATAGCGGTCCCAAATTGCGAATTCACAATTTTTAATTTTTTCATGAATAGCATTTAAGGAATCTCTAATAGATTCCTTAAATGCTAATCCTCGCAAATTTGCGAATTCTTTATTAGCGATTTTTGCATTTGGGGTGATGAATCCCAAATGCAAAAATTGCTCTCGCAAAGGGCCAGATTTTCAGAATCTGGCCCTTTTGCGAGCGCATTTCGCTTGATGAATCTTGTCCATTGTAATTTATAATGGCAATAGATTAAACTTTTGTAAATAACGTTTGTGAAGATTATGTTCAGTGTATTTTATTGTGACGAAAATCCAAGAACAGAAGTGAAATATTAACATCTTTTTGTGACATTTGTAATAAAGCTTGAAACATCGAGAGAACATATTTGAACCAGTTGTTGTTGAATGGTTGCACAGATTGATGCTGTGGTGGCGCTGAGTGATGTTGTGGTGGCGAACGAGTGATGCTGTGGCGTTCAGTGATGCTGTTGTAGCGCATAGTGATGTTGCGGTGCCCCTGAGTGATGCTGTGGTGGTGCTGAGTGATGCTGTATGCTATGCTATGTTTTGTTTTGCTATCCTGTTTTGTATTGTTATGCTATGCTATGTTTTGCTATCCTATGCTTTGATTTGTTATGCTATGCTATGCTGTGTTTTGTTATGCTATGCTATGCTATGTTTTGCTATGCTATGCTTTGTTATGCTATGCTTTGTTATGCTATGTTTTGTTGTATTTTATTATGCTATGCTTTGTTTTTCTATGCTATGTTTTGTTATGCTATGCTATGCTTTGTTGTGTTTGATATGCTATGCTATGTTTTGCTATGCTATGATATGTTGTGTTTTGTTAAGCTATGCTATGTTTTGGTGTGTTTTGCTATGCTTTGTTATGCTATGTGTTGATGTGTTTTGTTATGCTATGTTTTGTTATGTGTATGCTATGTTTTGTTATGCTATGCTATGTTTTGTTTTGCTATCCTATGTTTTGTTTTGTTATGCTATGCTGTTTTGTTGTGTTTTGTTATGCTATGCTTTGTTATGCTATCAATGTTTTGATGTGTTTTTCTATGCTTTGTTATGCTATGCTATGTTTTGTTAAGCTATGTTTTGTTGTGTTTTATTATGCTATGTTTTGTTGTGTTTTATTATGCTATGCTTGGTTTTGCTATGCTATGTTTTGTTATACTATGTTTTGTTATGCTATGCTTTGTTATGCTATGCTATGCTAAGCTTTGTTTTGTTATGCTATGCTATGTTTTGTTGTGTTTTTTATGCAATGCTTTGTTTTGCTATGCTATATGTTTTCTTTTGGTATACTATGCTTTGCTATGCTATGTTTTGTTATGCTATGCTTTGTTTTGTTATGTTATGCTATGTTTTGTTATGTTATGCTATGTTTTGTTATGTTATGCTATGTTTTGTTCTGCTATGTTTTGTTGTGTTTTGGTATGCTATGCTATGTTTTGTAATACTATGCTATGTTTTGTTTTGCTATGCTTCATTATGTTATGCTATGCTATGTTTTGTTATGCTATGCTACGTTTTGTTGTGTTTTGTTATGCCTTGCTATGTTTTTTGGTTATGCTATATTTTGTTTTGCTATCCTATGCTTTGCTATCCTATGCTTTGTTTTGCTATTCTATGCTTTGTTTTATTATGCTATGCTCTGCTGTGTTTTGTTATGCTATGCTATGTTTTGTTATGCATGCTATGTTTTGCTGTTTTACTATGCTATGCTTTGTTATGCTATGCTATGTTTTGTTATGCTATGCTGTATTTTGTTGTGTTTTATTATGCTATGCTTTGTTTGGCTATGCTATGTTTTGTTATGCTATGCTATGTTTTGTTGTGTTTTATTATGCTATTCTTTGTTTTGCTGTGCTATATTTTGTTATGCTATGCTATGCTTTCTTATGCTATATTTTGTTATGCGTTGCTTTGTTTTGTTATGCTATGCTAAGTTGTGTGATGCTATCCTATGTTTTGTTGTGTTTTGTTATGCTATGCTATGCTTTGTTATGCTATGGTTTGTTATGCTATGCTATGTTTTGTTGTGCTATGCTATGTTTTGTTGTGTTTTGTTATGCTATGTTTTGTGTGTTTTGTTATGCTATACTATGCTTTGTTATGCTATGCTATGTTTTGTTATGCTATGTTTTGTTTTGATATGCTATGTTTTGCTATCCTGGTGTGTGGTTGTGTATGGGAGGGGTTGTGTGTGTGGTTGTGTGTGTGTGGGGTTGTGTGTGTGAGGGATTGTGCGTGGGGTTGTGCGTGGGGCTTGTGTGTGTGGAATTGTGTGTGTGGGGTTGTGTGTGTGTGAGGTTGTGTGTGTGTGTGTGGGTCTGTGTGTGTGGGTATGTGTGTATGGGTATGTGTGTGTGGGTATGTGTGTGTGTTTGTGGCAAAACCATGCACAGATTGCTTAAACAAAGGTAAGCCGCTCACCTCTTTGTCTCCTACCTGTAATCCATTCCATGGGACAACATTTCTTTATTTAAAACCATCTTTTAGCGTCAGCGCCAAGTAAAATATTTTAATATTGAGAGCCACTGGACATTGCACTATTAATCTTCGACCAGGTATTGCTTTATATACATTAGAAGGAGTTGAAACGTGTGAGGAGCCACAGCACATTATTGGCTGCACCCCACAGCTGCCAGAAGGAAGGAAGTAGGGCTTTGGAAATAAACAGATGTGACGAGATTCACTTCGGCCGCTGTTTGTGGACAATTAAAGAAGACTCGCGGCTTTCAGAGAGCGGAAGACTGTCCGATCTGCAGGACGAGGTTTTATGACAACTTGCCTTTGATCCTGCAGTTTTATCACAAAGGGAGTTGCCGTGGGGACACAACAGGCGGTGACTTTAGAAGTTAAGCGCATGGTCACTGAATGGCAGCAGAGTGGGGCTGCGACATCTGGAGGCCTACAAAAAGGCTCCACAACATTGCTGTCCATGTTAAATACACTCATGGCGGACCGCAATGCAGTTCCTATTGTCCACTTGGGTGGTGGAGGTGACCCCTTTGTCTATGCTGTGCCCCCTCCCTGTCCCAGTAACACTTGTGCAGTGAGCCAACGGGAAGAAGAGGGGCAGCTGGCATGTAAAGATAGCCCTGAAAATGTAATAGAATTATGTGTCTGGCTCCCTGTGGCTCTTAAAGCCACTGCAAAGACGACTTCTATTCAGAGAAGGGCCGATGGACCTGGGGAGTTGACGAATTTGTAGGGGAGTGGGAAATTGAGTGTACTCAACTGCAATAAAAAACAAGTAATTTTTCAGAACACTGCTACAATGTTTTAAGTATTATAAAAAGAAGGAGGGTGGTTTCAACAAAAGAGGCATGATTTCAGAACCTCACTAAGATTTAAAAAAAGAGGCATGTTTTCAGAACCTCGCTAAGATTAAAAACAAGTATTAAGCAAAGAACTGTGAAAGCTGAACACAGTTCTGTTATCTTTCACAGGCATTAAATAGGACCAAGCGTGCACACAAACAACTGTGAAAGATGAAGACAATTTGGGCGTGCTTGTCTGATCTTGGCTGCGCTGCGCAGAAAGCCTCTCATTAGCACATGCCTTGGTGACATAAAGGAGGTAAATAAGGCCATATGACTGACGCTCTTTATTTCTGTCAGCCTACTTTGTTGTGCCACTGTGCATATTTCATGATCACAAATCCTGCCCGTGCCTGTCAGCAGGCGGCTGGGACATATGGATGCACGTAATGCCTTAATGAAATATTTCCCAAACCTACCTTCAGGTCGAGTTTGCGCTATATAAAATTAGTAAGAGCAATTTCCATATGCATTAAGTAGGTGTAACGGGTAATTTTCTGCCAAAACATTTATTTGTGGTATTCATTCAAAAAAATGTAGTCTGCATTAGTTGGGAACGTTATGGCACCGGTACAAACAAAGCCACGGAATAACTGTGTGATAGCTGGCAGTTGTGCTAAGTTAGGACACACACAAAGTGAAGGTAAACAAATGATCACAAATCCTGCTCTTCCCAGTCTGCGGGCGGCTGGGACATGTGGCTGCAGACTAGGGAAAGGCACCGACAGTTGATACTGTGAATTGTTTTGGCCTTTCATCCACTTAAATATGTAAATGTAGGTGGCGCCAGTTAGATTGAGGGAATGGCTCTGCAGGATATCGCAACCTGTGTTTAAGCTAAGGTGTGCTGTTTGAGGGGGTGGGGAGGGGTGTTAGCAATAAGAGTAATGCAAAATCGCTAAAGGAGGAGGCAGCTGAACAAATTTTTTTGTTTTATTTCACCGTCATTAAAGTAAACCAAGAGCGCACGCAAAGAACACACAGAAAGATGAAGACAATTCGGGATGCCCCCATTTAAACAAGCTCTCGACATTGCTGTGGCGGGGGAGTGGCTTCCTTTCAAGTCTGATGGGGCGGGGGCGGGGGAGCAGCGAGCGTGCGCCCGACGCACATGCACTGGCCATAATCCACATTCCAAAGCCCTCTTGGTAGGATTTTCAGGTGCCCCTTTATATTTCTCGCCAGCAATGCACAAGCGCATTGGCAGGCGAGACCTAACCGGCAATGCGCAAGCGCATTGGCAGGCGAGATTTAAAAAGGGGTGCCGTCTGGCGTTGGCAGCTACAAGAAAGGGAAGGTTGGTGCAAACTTAGTTAAGGGTGTGGAATTCTTTCTCCTCTGACTCACCAGAACAAATGAGCGGTGTAATTAGCAAAGTGCTTTCCTTCTATCCATCTCTCTCCAAAACCTTTCTGGTATTCAGTGGAAGCAGAGATGTGTTCCTTTTAATATCACAACTAACATATTTTTTGAAAGCTTATTTATAATGTTTAACATGTTCTTATATTTAAAATGTATTTCACAACCATTGTATGATTTTAACCAATCAGCAATAAACACTACTGAACTCAACAACATGTATATTGTACTTGCAAAAATATTATCATTTTTGGGGATGGAAACGCTCCAGATTGCCAGACTGTCTGCATCTGAAATTGTGTGGCCACATAAAGCCAACCTTGTATGAGGGCCTCCAATGAAATGCCATGATCAATTTTAAATAGTGCGTTGTACCCAGGGCAATTTAAATTAAACAGGTAACCTATAAAGATTCTCCACCCATGTCCCACCTAATGGTATCATTAATTACCCAAAGAGCATCCCGTCAGAACAAATGAAGACGCTTGACCCTGGGAGCTCAGGGTTCAAGACTGTGGAATGCCTTGAAACCCAAAACTGAGAGCAGAGGCCATTTACATGCACCCCAGGAAGGGCCGACAACTTAAACGATTCCAGTGCTACAGTTGTGCCTGTGTTTGACGGTTCTGCCACCGACACTTAAGTTATTTATCAACATAGTCTCTTGTCTCTGACAGTCCACCACATGCTGTGTATTTCTTAACAGAGGACATAAGCAGATAGTCAAAAAATGCAATATACATAAACATTAGGAATACCAATACCTCATCCAGGTTATTCTTTTGGTGACATTAAATAGTTCAAAATGCCACTTTATTGGAGTGTGATGGTTATTAGAAAACTGTCTGTGGCAATGCCATTTGGCATCGCTAGGAGGATGTACAAGGTGCAGTGGCCTCCCATGAAACACATTGGGCCCAGGCATTTTTTTAAAAAAAATTGCACTGGTTCAGAGTCAGACTCACATCCCACTGAGCCTCTTGTATGTGGGAACTATGGTGGAGAATATCAACGACGAGTAGCACTTTACAAAATCCTAAAAATACGTATTACCTGCAAGCCCTTGGTTTGCAGCTAGGGCATGCATATATCAATATATTCACAATCATGCTTTCTGAGATCAAATAGAGCGCTCTACATGTAATCTAAATTTAAAGGCAATTGTTCTGAATTTCTTTCTTTTCGAGGTAATGATCAAATTTAGCATTTCCACCCTATTTCTTTTTAAATACCCCCCAACCCAGTTGAAGACCAGCCTCATACCTCAGCTTCCCTGACCAACTCTGCCATCAGACCGAGTATGTGGAAACATACGAGAATTTTGAGAAAGGACATGAAGTACAAACCAGTGTGGCACAAAATCACATGAAGGTGTACTTCATGCCTGGGTGAAAGGTCGAGTTACAAAACAGGAACGGAAAATCACCTTGAACTACTGACATCCAGGTGCATTTCCTATTTATTGGGAACATGTGGTTACCCCCACAACTGCTTTCCATTCACAACTGGTCCTTAAGCCCGGCGCGGGCCTTTATCAAATCCAATAAAAACCTTAAATACCTTCCAACTCATACTTTCAACCCGTGCACTAACAGAGGTTAACACACAGGTGGGAATACACCAACCCAATTGTAATCAGGACCTTCATCTTTCTGGCGCACTCTTTGGAGGCGGACTTTATGTAGGTCCTCTTGCTGAACTATACTTTGGTTCTGGATATTCCTTGGTTTGGCGATCAACGTATGTTAATCTTCTAGCACATTTTGATTCATATTGATTGAATTTTAAATGCTGAGACCCCATAATTTAGCTAATGACTTTTTGCCTTTTGTAGTAATCCTAATCTTGAATAAACCTTTATGGTTTTGATTTGAACCCTTGTCATTTAGGGCTCAGTCTTATGAAAACCACAACAGCCCTGAGCCTAAGCTTTAACCCTTTCAATTGTTTCAATTAAAGCATCAACAAGAGCATCCTGCATACTGCATCACTGGACTTCTGGTGCCTATGGGTTTGGACTATTTAGTGGTAATACTTTACCATCTCCTGATTAACTGTTCCACTCCACTGCTTCATCCCATAATTGCATAGGATAGACTGGACAACCATATACATTGTCATTTATTGCTACTTTGTCTCACTCCTGTTTCTGGCTTGAAACAGCAGAGCATAGGTCCATAGCTGTCTTCTACGTAGTGGTGTCTCCTAATCTAAGTCTCCTAAAATTGCGACTGAATGGTTGCTGCCCTGCTTTCCAGGCATTTGCCCACTCAAGCCTATATGGAGAAAATAGCATCTTTTTAGGACCTCCAGCTCCATCTGTCTGTGTCACCTACAAGCTCCTCACTTTGCAACCCGTTGACATCTGCCAATCTGACCACACACGTCACAATTATTTTTTCAGTTCATGGGTTGCCACTGCTTCTTCAAATACTTTATTCGGCATTCTTTCAAAGACACCATAAAAGTAACACTTTAAAATACTGCACATTCAATAACTTAAAAACAATGAATTAATTACAGTTTTTAACAATAAAAAAAAACGATTTAGAGGCGGCAGTGATACATAAAGGGGAGGAAGCTATAATGACCATAAAAACCGTTAAATCACGATAACTTTAAAAATCCAAACATTTTCTGTAGTTCATTGCACATTGAAGGAAACCGGCCACAAACGGGATACAGTCAGGTTTAAGCAGTTGCAAATAAAACAGAGCGGGACGTACTTGCACAAAATTTAACTTTTTTAACAGAGATTTCAGATAGATAGTCCTGGGCATTTCATAATATTTACAGAAAAACATAAAGTGAAGCAAGTCCTGTGGAGACTTAAAGTCGCAGCCACAGGATGCCAACTCGCTCCCTTTATGACTGCCCCTTGGAACTGCCAATAAGAAGTGAAAAAGGTTAAATATAAACATAATTAATAGAAATTGCTCATCTGCAGGGAACGGCCACAATAGATACGGCTCTATATCTAGGGTGGTTGTGAGTATCCAATGTGTCCTCACACTAGGTTTCAACAGTTCTTTTTCT
Source organism: Lissotriton vulgaris (assembly GCF_964263255.1). NCBI lineage: Eukaryota > Metazoa > Chordata > Amphibia > Caudata > Salamandridae > Lissotriton > Lissotriton vulgaris. The sequence goes on from NC_141697.1 coordinate 796,494,141, forward strand.
TCTCTTTCCATTTTCCTAATTGGTGTGAAGGAGTTCTTTACGAGTGCGACGTCCAATCTATTAATACCTTCAGGATTTAAAAACAAGTCCAAGCGTCCCAAATCATAAAAACGGGTTTTTAAATATTTGAACCAGGGAATATTTATCATATGTTCAAGACTCAGGGCCTCTCTACAGGATATTATGGGTACGGTTTAAGTACTTGTTGAGCCAGCATTGCAACCAAAAAGTAAGCGGACGTAAGGCCAAAGTATCACTTAAATAGGGCATGCCGGTTTCTTCGTGGACAGACAGATTTGCGGTCCCCTTTGGGGCGCTCACTAGTTGTTTTAGAAAGTTGTTTTCTGTCACCTGAAGTCCCTCCAGGCCACAATATCCCCATAGATCGCTACCATAGTTTGCTATGGATATCCACTTTGGCCAATAAATTTTTAGCATCGCTGCCACTGGTCGGTAACCCATTTTGGCAGCTAAGCCAAAAAGTGCCGCATTTGCCCTGGTTACCTGGCCCAGCAGAGCATAGGTCCATAGCTGTCTTCTACGTAGTGGTGTCTCCTAATCAAAGTCTCCTAAAATTGCACCTGAATGCTTGCTGCCCTGCTTTCCAGGCATTTGCCCACTCAAGCCTATATGGAGAAAATTGCAAAAACAAGTGATGGACCGAATGTGGATCAATGTCACACATTCCCCCAGTCAAAAGATCTGGGCCCAAATCCATCGTTTTTTTGCACTCCACACCACCCTGGGTTAGACAATGGCGATATGCAAATCAGCTCTGACCCTGTTGCCCCATGGGAACAGTCCAGTCCGAACTACAAAAGCCATGTCCTTCCCAGAAAGGAATCAAGCATCCGAGGACCGGACCGGTTTCGAGGTAACACCTCTCATCAGCCCGGCTAGCTTGACTCCAAGTGGTGTGGAGTGCCTGGGACCCACGTCTGGGCATCCCCAGCGCACTTAGGGCGGCAATTGCAAAAACAACAAGTGATGGACCGAATGTGGATCAATGTCACACATTCCCCCAGTCAAAAGATCTGGGCCCAAATCCATCGTTTTTTTTGCACTCCACACCACCCTGGGTTAGACAATGGCGATATGCAAATCAGCTCTGACCCTGTTGCCCCATGGGAACAGTCCAGTCCGAACTACAAAAGCCATGTCCTTCCCAGAAAGGAATCAAGCATCCGAGGACCGAACCGGTTTCGAGGTAACACCTCTCATCAGCCCGGCTAGCTTGACTCCAAGTGGTGTGGAGTGCCTGGGACCCACGTCTGGGCATCCCCAGCGCACTTAGGGCGGCAATTGCAAAAACAACAAGTGATGGACCGAATGTGGATCAATGTCACACATTCCCCCAGTCAAAAGATCTGGGCCCAAATCCATCGTTTTTTTGCACTCCACACCACCCTGGGTTAGACAATGGCGATATGCAAATCAGCTCTGACCCTGTTGCCCCATGGGAACAGTCCAGTCCGAACTACAAAAGCCATGTCCTTCCCAGAAAGGAATCAAGCATCCGAGGACCGGACCGGTTTCGAGGTAACACCTCTCATCAGCCCGGCTAGCTTGACTCCAAGTGGTGTGGAGTGCCTGGGACCCACGTCTGGGCATCCCCAGCGCACTTAGGGCGGCAATTGCAAAAACAACAAGTGATGGACCGAATGTGGATCAATGTCACACATTCCCCCAGTCAAAAGATCTGGGCCCAAATCCATCGTTTTTTTGCACTCCACACCACCCTGGGTTAGACAATGGCGATATGCAAATCAGCTCTGACCCTGTTGCCCCATGGGAACAGTCCAGTCCGAACTACAAAAGCCATGTCCTTCCCAGAAAGGAATCAAGCATCCGAGGACCGGACCGGTTTCGAGGTAACACCTCTCATCAGCCCGGCTAGCTTGACTCCAAGTGGTGTGGAGTGCCTGGGACCCACGTCTGGGCATCCCCAGCGCACTTAGGGCGGCAATTGCAAAAACAACAAGTGATGGACCGAATGTGGATCAATGTCACACATTCCCCCAGTCAAAAGATCTGGGCCCAAATCCATCGTTTTTTTGCACTCCACACCACCCTGGGTTAGACAATGGCGATATGCAAATCAGCTCTGACCCTGTTGCCCCATGGGAACAGTCCAGTCCGAACTACAAAAGCCATGTCCTTCCCAGAAAGGAATCAAGCATCCGAGGACCGGACCGGTTTCGAGGTAACACCTCTCATCAGCCCGGCTAGCTTGACTCCAAGTGGTGTGGAGTGCCTGGGACCCACGTCTGGGCATCCCCAGCGCACTTAGGGCGGCAATTGCAAAAACAACAAGTGATGGACCGAATGTGGATCAATGTCACACATTCCCCCAGTCAAAAGATCTGGGCCCAAATCCATCGTTTTTTTGCACTCCACACCACCCTGGGTTAGACAATGGCTTTATGCAAATCAGCTCTGACCCTGTTGCCCCATGGGAACAGTCCAGTCCGAACTACAAAAGCCATGTCCTTCCCAGAAAGGAATCAAGCATCCGAGGACCGGACCGGTTTCGAGGTAACACCTCTCATCAGCCCGGCTAGCTTGACTCCAAGTGGTGTGGAGTGCCTGGGACCCACGTCTGGGCATCCCCAGCGCACTTAGGGCGGCAATTGCAAAAACAACAAGTGATGGACCGAATGTGGATCAATGTCACACATTCCCCCAGTCAAAAGATCTGGGCCCAAATCCATCGTTTTTTTGCACTCCACACCACCCTGGGTTAGACAATGGCGATATGCAAATCAGCTCTGACCCTGTTGCCCCATGGGAACAGTCCAGTCCGAACTACAAAAGCCATGTCCTTCCCAGAAAGGAATCAAGCATCCGAGGACCGGACCGGTTTCCAGGTAACACCTCTCATCAGCCCGGCTAGCTTGACTCCAAGTGGTGTGGAGTGCCTGGGACCCACGTCTGGGCATCCCCAGCGCACTTAGGGCGGCAATTGCAAAAACAACCCGTTCTGGGAAGGACATGGCTTTTGTAGTTCGGACTGGACTGTTCCCATGGGGCACAGGGTCAGAGCTGATTTGCATATCGCCATTGTCTAACCCAGGGTGGTGTGGAGTGCAAAAAAACGATGGATTAGGACCCAGATCTTTTGACTGGGTTGAATGTGTGACATTGATCCTCATTCGGTCCATCACCTGTTGTTTTTGCAAACTCGCTATAAGTGTACTGGGAATGCCCAGACGTGGGTCCCAGGCACTCCACACCACTGGAGTCAAGCTAGCCGGGCTGATGAGAGGTGTTACCTCGAAACCGGTCCGGTCCTCGGATGCTTGATTCCGTTCTGGGAAGGACATGGCTTTTGTAGTTCGGACTGGACTGTTCCCATGGGGCACAGGGTCAGAGCTGATTTGCATATCGCCATTGTCTAACCCAGGGTGGTGTGGAGTGCAAAAAAACGATGGATTAGGACCCAGATATTTTGACTGGGTTGAATGTGTGACATTGATCCTCATTCGGTCCATCACCTGTTGTTTTAGCAAACTCGCTATAAGTGTACTGGGAATGCCCAGACGTGGGTCCCAGGCACTCCACACCACTGGAGTCAAGCTAGCCGGGCTGATGAGAGGTGTTACCTCGAAACCGGTCCGGTCCTCGGATGCTTGATTCCGTTCTGGGAAGGACATGGCTTTTGTAGTTCGGACTGGACTGTTCCCATGGGGCACAGGGTCAGAGCTGATTTGCATATCGCCATTGTCTAACCCAGGGTGGTGTGGAGTGCAAAAAAACGATGGATTAGGACCCAGATCTTTTGACTGGGTTGAATGTGTGACATTGATCCTCATTCGGTCCATCACCTGTTGTTTTTGCAAACTCGCTATAAGTGTACTGGGAATGCCCAGACGTGGGTCCCAGGCACTCCACACCACTGGAGTCAAGCTAGCCGGGCTGATGAGAGGTGTTACCTCGAAACCGGTCCGGTCCTCGGATGCTTGATTCCGTTCTGGGAAGGACATGGCTTTTGTAGTTTGGACTGGACTGTTCCCATGGGGCACAGGGTCAGAGCTGATTTGCATATCGCCATTGTCTAACCCAGGGTGGTGTGGAGTGCAAAAAAACGATGGATTAGGACCCAGATCTTTTGACTGGGTTGAATGTGTGACATTGATCCTCATTCGGTCCATCACCTGTTGTTTTTGCAAACTCGCTATAAGTGTACTGGAAATGCCCAGACGTGGGTCCCAGGCACTCCACACCACTGGAGTCAAGCTAGCCGGGCTGATGAGAGGTGTTACCTCGAAACCGGTCCGGTCCTCGGATGCTTGATTCCGTTCTGGGAAGGACATGGCTTTTGTAGTTCGGACTGGACTGTTCCCATGGGGCACAGGGTCAGAGCTGATTTGCATATCGCCATTGTCTAACCCAGGGTGGTGTGGAGTGCAAAAAAACGATGGATTAGGACCCAGATCTTTTGACTGGGTTGAATGTGTGACATTGATCCTCATTCGGTCCATCACCTGTTGTTTTTGCAAACTCGCTATAAGTGTACTGGGAATGCCCAGACGTGGGTCCCAGGCACTCCACACCACTGGAGTCAAGCTAGCCGGGCTGATGAGAGGTGTTACCTCGAAACCGGTCCGGTCCTCGGATGCTTGATTCCGTTCTGGGAAGGACATGGCTTTTGTAGTTCGGACTGGACTGTTCCCATGGGGCACAGGGTCAGAGCTGATTTGCATATCGCCATTGTCTAACCCAGGGTGGTGTGGAGTGCAAAAAAACGATGGATTAGGACCCAGATCTTTTGACTGGGTTGAATGTGTGACATTGATCCTCATTCGGTCCATCACCTGTTGTTTTTGCAAACTCGCTATAAGTGTACTGGGAATGCCCAGACGTGGGTCCCAGGCACTCCACACCACTGGAGTCAAGCTAGCCGGGCTGATGAGAGGTGTTACCTCGAAACCGGTCCGGTCCTCGGATGCTTGATTCCGTTCTGGGAAGGACATGGCTTTTGTAGTTCGGACTGGACTGTTCCCATGGGGCACAGGGTCAGAGCTGATTTGCATATCGCCATTGTCTAACCCAAGGTGGTGTGGAGTGCAAAAAAACGATGGATTAGGACCCAGATCTTTTGACTGGGTTGAATGTGTGACATTGATCCTCATTCGGTCCATCACCTGTTGTTTTTGCAAACTCGCTATAAGTGTACTGGGAATGCCCAGACGTGGGTCCCAGGCACTCCACACCACTGGAGTCAAGCTAGCCGGGCTGATGAGAGGTGTTACCTCGAAACCGGTCCGGTCCTCGGATGCTTGATTCCGTTCTGGGAAGGACATGGCTTTTGTAGTTCGGACTGGACTGTTCCCATGGGGCACAGGGTCAGAGCTGATTTGCATATCGCCATTGTCTAACCCAGGGTGGTGTGGAGTGCAAAAAAACGATGGATTAGGACCCAGATCTTTTGACTGGGTTGAATGTGTGACATTGATCCTCATTCGGTCCATCACCTGTTGTTTTTGCAAACTCGCTATAAGTGTACTGGGAATGCCCAGACGTGGGTCCCAGGCACTCCACACCACTGGAGTCAAGCTAGCCGGGCTGATGAGAGGTGTTACCTCGAAACCGGTCCGGTCCTCGGATGCTTGATTCCGTTCTGGGAAGGACATGGCTTTTGTAGTTCGGACTGGACTGTTCCCATGGGGCACAGGGTCAGAGCTGATTTGCATATCGCCATTGTCTAACCCAGGGTGGTGTGGAGTGCAAAAAAACGATGGATTAGGACCCAGATCTTTTGACTGGGTTGAATGTGTGACATTGATCCTCATTCGGTCCATCACCTGTTGTTTTTGCAAACTCGCTATATGGAGAAAATAGCATCTTTTTAGGACCTCCAGCTCCATCTGTCTGTGTCACCTACAAGCTCCTCACTTTGCAACCCGTTGACATCTGCCAATCTGATCACATGCATCACAAATATTTTTTCAGTTCAAGGGCTTCCACTGTACTAAATGATTGTCTTCAAAATCTCCTCTTCAACTTCCAAGATGCATTTCCTTGGACAGCAGTCATGTTTGGATGGTGTTTGTCTGTTAGTTCGAAAAGGAGACTGGCTGAACTGCATATGGACTTTCTTTAACCTGGACACTCACAAATCCCTCAATGCCAAGCCCCGTTCTTAGTCTTCCTCTGCCACCCACAGACATATAGAACTCTCTGCCTCAATTTGGCTGTCCTCTACTCTTGATCTACTTCGTAAAGCTCTGTGTTTGCATTTGACTTTGATAGGCATATCGTACTGTCCCACGTCAGTAAAAAAAGAGATGGAAACCAGGAAACTGGGTCTTTGTATAACAAACCCTAGCACATGCTTAGTGGGGCTTAGCTGGTTTACAGTCAGAACCCATGACATCTGCCGTTGTCCAAACCTAAAACACACAACCCAGCCCAGTTATGATGCAATCAGGCTGATGGCCTGGCACCCAGGGGCATAACACAATTCTTTACACCCCGTGAGTGTGGGGGTCCTCAGCCCCTCAGAGCCCCTTAACCTGTCAGGGTAACTATTTTTTTTGTTTTTGATTAAGCACTTGATGCGAGCGCACGTTTTTTCCCTCTCCCTCTTGCCTACCCGCCAAATGTCATCTGACCTCCAGGGTTATTTCTTATATACTTCTACACTATCCCCCGCTCTCCTTGTTGTTTTCACCCTCTTCTGCTTCTCACCTGCTCTTCGTCCTGCCGTCACCCTTGCGTGCTGCTTGCTCTCTTCAGCGCTTCCGCACCACCTCCAGACTGCGTGCTCTCCCCCGCACCTCAACTCCATTCTGCGCATTTTACCACAGCCTCTGTGTTACTCTCTTCCTCATGCACTGCTTTTCCCCTCCTCCCCTAACACCTGCTCCCCCACCCACTCCCCCTTTGTCTCTAAACTCCCACAGTCCTATTTTGTTTTAAATTTTATGCTTTGACAAAGGACAATCTTCAATTGTTTATTCACCAAAGTGGTGCCCCCCATCTTGGATCAGTAAAAATTTAACCAAGAATATGGCGCTGTGTCATTCTAATGCCACTCGGCACATATGTGTGGTGTATGTACATGCTATTAGGAATGACGCGACCAGTCAACATCATCGTGCCTTTCTTTTTTTAACTATGTCACACATTATCGGGAAATTGCATATTTGTTTTTCTCCCTGATATTGGACAGCATTTCTAAAAGCCATTTTCAAAGCCAGTACGTCGCAAATACCTATTGGCTTTTCCAATGCTTGTTGATTTGAGTTACAGAGAGATTGCATAATTTGTACAGAACCACAGAATGTTGAGCTCAGGTTGGAATTAAAAAACTGGCTCCCCAGGTCTGAAGTCAGCAGCCCTAGGCCACATCTCCACCCAGTGGGTAATCTGCACATAAAACATGTTCTGGAGTACCTACAAACATTATGAGAGAATAATAATCTTAACAGCAGCTAAAATGAATGGTGTCAGCTTCCTAGAGCCACGCCAACTCCACCAGTCCCTCATCCACTCTGTCCACATTGTATTAGTACTGCTTCTCTGCTGCAAAGTCTATCTGTATCCCCAGGTGTCTAAAATATACCATCTCCCAGTGAAGGTTGAAGTTTGTTCATGACCCAATACAGGCCCTGCCATTCTCCCCCAAAGAGAAGTTAGTCTTCTTCTTACTGGTCCATAGACCAGAAACTGTACCAAGTACATCCAGTTCCAGCAGTAGAATTAGGATTGGAACCTGGGGTTATATGAGAGCCAAAACTGTACCATTTGAGTACATTTTCATTTTGTGTCCCACTGCACCCACCCCTGATGTCCCTATCTTGAAGAAAACTCCATGGTCCGATTGTCAAAGCTTCCACTGCAAGGGCAAACAGCAGCGGTTATGGCAGGCACCCCTTTATCTTCCCCTTCTTACCCTGCCGCCCCTGGGTAACAACTGTACCAAAGTCATTGGCTTGATGTGATGTAAGTACACCCAGCCCATGATGTTTGGACCAAAGCCCATGCTCTACAGCATTGACATCAGGTATTTCCAGTATAGGGTGTTGAAGTCTTTCTCTATATTATGGTTGACTAATGCGCAATATTCTTCTGATTGGGTTGTGGTATTTATTACATCACCAAGCCTGCTTAAATTCAGCACAGTGTTACACTGATGTATGGAACTGATGCCATACAGGCCTTCATGTACAATGGGCTTACCATTCTGAGGATTCAATTGGTCAGGACCTTGCTCAGTACTTTTGTGTCTGAATTCATCACTGACAGTGGCCTTTTAGAGACTGGGTCCACCGAGTACTTATCTGATTTAAACATAAAAAACATATAGAAGGAGCGCAAATTTAACTCATAAATCATCAATCAAATATTGAAGTATATTAATAATCAAGATCCACCGCACGCTTCCTTTAGATCCAGTCCTTTATTTGTTTACATTGTCTTTTATTCCTTTTTCTTTTTTCTCTCACAAATCCCTTCTTCAAGAAGAAATAAACAGGATATGCTATCAAACGTACATTCCACAGCCTACACGTTTCGTCCCTCTAGGGACATCATCAGGGCTGTAAAGAAAAAAACATGATCAGAAAATCCAAACTCGAAATCCTCGAATCAAGGTTTTCAAGTGTGGATGTTCTTATCATGTTTTATTATTGGATTAATTTAGACATCATCATTATAATGGCCTTCCTCATTCAGCCTGAGAGCTTTCTACATGGTCTGGTTTCAATGTCTAGCTCCAGTAACTTCTCTGAGAGCTGATCTTTATAAGCTATTTAAAAGTCTGTGTGCCCGTCTCCTCTGGGAGCCTTCCCCTTTGGCATATCCTAAATTGCTTCAGTTAATTCCTCAATCTGGATACCCAAACAGTTCCCCACTGGTTCCTGTGCTACCTGTTTCCAAGCATTGTCTATCCTCTCACCAAGGTCTTGCGATTTTAGCCTCAATCTAGCTTACTATATGTGCTGTGGGTAGTTGGTGTAACAGAAGCATTACCTGCTTACTTGGTGGACTGTTATACATACATCAACATACCCTGTTCCGTACACCACACCATTAAGGGCAGCCACCATATTTGGTTCCGAGTTTTCCTCGAGGTGGGTGTTGGCACCTATCTTTGTCTACATCCAGAATACATTTGAAATTGCCAACCCATATCATCGGGTGGGCTATCCGTTTGAGTACCCTATTCCCAAAATGTCAGAAATAGAAGTTGTCATTTGTATTAGGTGCACACAAATTTTAAAATTATATTCCTTTACTGTCTAGTAGCCCAAAGGGATCCGGAGACACCCAAAGAGAGACCCCCCCCGACACAGATGTTATAAGTAGCCCAATGTAACTGTCCCTTGTTGTTTTTGCTGACTTTAATCTCCACAGAGTATGTGAGGCCTCTGAAGAAATGCTACACCTACCTTATGATGCCCGGGGAAGGTGTTAACTCTATATCTCTAGGTCTACCCACCAAGGCCTCTCATCTTCTAAGCGAGCAACCCAAAAGCTTTTACATCCATTGTGCTTTGTTGTTTTCTAGTAAACCTCCCAAATTCCATGCACTAACAAGTCATATTTCTCCACTGAGCAACAATTATGTTGCACTCGTGTGTTCCTTTTGTGACATGTGTAGTATTTCTTGCATACCCAAAAAACAACGGAACCCACTTATACTGGATGAATACCTTGAAAACTGAATAGCGGGTTGTAAGAGATTGGGTGTTTGATTTATTGGGGTGTGAGCCCTGGGCATACAGCAACCACAATCCTTGGTAGGATGAGACGCAAGCCAATCGTAAATTCACCTGTGCTCAACCAAACAGGTTGCTTGGCAGAGAGAAGTCAGGCTTAATTTAGAAGCAATGTGTAAAATATTTGTGCAACTTTTGAAACAGTGATAACGTGGAAATACTATACAAGAAGGATCCCGCAGCAAGTTAGAAAGATAGAACTTTCTCTGATAAATAAAACAAGACAAAAATGGCAACATTTTAATAAGTAGAACCGGATATATGCAATTTTAAATATTTCAGTAAAAAAAGCACCAAAAAACACAAATCGCCAACTGTGGATATCTGGTCACGTCTGACCAGGACAAAGTCAGAAGCTCAGGATGACCGCGATGGAGCACTGGCCAGCTATAGGGACCCAGTCAGACCCACTGAACAAAGTACGGTAAATCCTTGTTTGAGGAGCGCTGTGAGCATCTGTGTCAAAGATGTGTCGTGCAGCTGTGGCGATGAGTTGGTTTTGAGGTACTGCGATTTGCAGTGCGAGGTCCTGTGTCATCGTAGAGGATCCTGTCGATAAGGGCTTTCGATACAAAATCTGGTGCCGAGGATGCTTCTTGCAGATGGGGAAATCCATTTGTTCCAATGAGCTGCAATGCGGAATCAGCATCAAGGCTTCCGTCGATAAGAGATGCAATGGCCTGCACCGAGGATATGTCGTACATCGGCAGTTCCGAAGACCTTGCAGGCGACAATGCAGGTCATTGCGATGGCTTCAATCCACCCAGTGTTGAGCGTTCACTCACGAGGTTCCTGTATTATCCTTCATGGACCAATCAGATAGCAAGGAATTAGAACGCTTGACTACTCTGATTCACCCTCAAGGGAAAGAGAGAAACAAGACAAAACACTGGTCCTTAAGGGCTCCAGGTGAAGTTTCTCTTGATGAAGTGTTCCGGGCCTCTTGTGTTGGTTTTGCCAGCAGGTATACTGTGTACATTAAGCAATAATTCAATTCTGATTAATTTTAAGAAACTGTAATTGAACTTAAGACAAAACACTTAATCAGATATCACATACCAAAAGTACTTTGGGCCCGTGCCGACACTTCTATTATTATCAGACGACTCTGTTACGTTGACTCTTGAGTGCCTTCAATGACATTTGAATGAAACGCATGAAATCAGGAATTCAGTAACCATCAAAGTTAGTGAACCAACAACTGGTTAGTACCTTAGTTTTCAGGTTATCTTAAAACTCTCTCTCTATTTATTAATCATACCTGATAACTGTGCAGTAAATTCCAGAAACGGGGGTTCTGCAAAAGATAAATAAAACAAGAAAAAAAAACGAGAAAAAAAAACAACAAAGAAAATACCAAAGACAAGAGCGACTCTACACCTTGCTGCTCAATGTTCTCAGCACATTAAGTATTCGGTGTTTCTTTATCTACAGTGTTTAACCCCAGGCTATATGCTTCAAAGGTTTTTTCCTCACCAATTATTTTAGGTAACAATGATTCTCTTTTGCACACAAGTGTCAAATTACAACAGTCTTTATAAATATATTTCCAGTAAATAATGTTCAGTTGTATTTGCCAAGGTTTAGCTATAAAAGATCAAAAATTCTCAATTGTCTTTGCCAATGTTTGTTTAACAATTGTTTTTACCAGTGCTTGATTAGGAAATTATGCACGATGTTTTGCTGTTCATCGTTATGCTCTCAGTGCTCAAGTTGAGTGTTTTTTCAAAAGTTCCCTGCTTAAAAACTAAAAGTCTTACTTCTATTCCGGTAGGAAGCGGAAGTTCTTGAAGCCTACCAGAGACGAGCAATCCGGAAGAAAGAGGAAGATTAGGTGATAAGCTCTGCGTAAGTCCAACTTGGTGTAAATGCTGGAACCCTTTACTTGGTTTAATAGTACAGGAATCAAAGGCAATGGGTACCTATTTTTTATAGTAGCCTTATTAACCGCGCGATAGTCGATACAGGCTCGCAAATCTCCCGTCTTCTTAGCCACGAAAAAGAGAGGAGATGAAACAGGCGAGGTGGAATGAAGAATGAAGCCTAATTCTAGCAACTCATCCAAGTAGGATCTTAGATATTGGTTTTCAGGTTCCGTCAATGCGTAAATTCTACTGCATGGTAGTACAGCCCCAGGGATTAGATCAATTCTACAATCGTAGATTCTATGGGGTGGTAACTTTGTTGCTTTGACTGGATCGAAAACATCTGAGAAATCTCAATACTCATTCGGGATATTAGGAAGATCTGAACTTAACGAGGCACAATAAAGGGGCATGACAGGATCTTTCGTGTCTTGGTAACAATGAAGCTTACAATGAGCTGAATTTAGGGTCACAGTGCGTTTCTTCCAATTGATTTTATAATTGTGGAGCTCTAGCCAAGGAATCCCTAGGATTACTCCAAAAGCTGGTGTGTCAATTAAGTCGAATACAGTAAACTCTGTATGACCATTATCTGTAACTAGTAGTAAAGGAGTATTAGTAAACCGGAGGATAGAGCTGAACCATCTACTGCCCGCACTGGTTCAGGCTCCCTTTTAGGTACTTGAGTCAATTAAAGTTTCCGAGCCAATTCTAAATCAAAAAAGTTGCCAGTGGCTCCCGAATCAATAAGTACAGGAATACTATGACTTTGTTGTGTGGACAATGTTAGGAGTATTCTCACTGTGAAGTGTTTGGGAACAGGATTTGTTACACTGGTTGCAAAATGTGAGATCTTTGTGCTGTTTCTTCCCAGGGAATCGATCTCTCCATTCTCCGAGATGATTAGTTTTCGAGGTCTGAGGGGAATCTGTCATTATTATTAAAGCTTTCTTTTTGACTGGTTTTACTGGACAATCTCTGGCAAAATGTCCAGACTTTCCATCATGTGACACAGGTCCTTTTACCCCTCCTATCTGCATTGGTTCTACATTGGAAGTCTTATCTTGAACCTCTTTTCCATCTGTCTTAAAGTGTAAGTTTTTACTGCCACATCTTGGTCTTTCACTTTTACGTTTCCCTAACCTATGGTCCAACTTAACCACTAGATCCTGAAACTCAGTGAAATCTTCAGGTAGATTGACAATATGAGCAAGCAAATCTTTTAAGTCATCTCTAAGACCCCGATAAAATAGGGATACCCTTTTTTCATCTGGCCAATGAGTTTCTGCAAGTAATCTATTAAAAGTAGTCACATATGTTATTAAATCCTTGGAACCCTGACACAAATTTAAAAGCTCATTATCTGATGCTCAGAGGAAAACATGTTTGGCAAAAAGACTAGACATAGCCTTAAAGTCGTTTAAATTATTCAAAACAGGGTCATTATTATCCACAAGGGGCATAGCCCAGTTTGCTGCCACCCCACCTAGATAAAAAATAATAAAGGGCACTTTACAAGTATCAGAAGTGAAGATCTGTGGTTTGCACATAAAGTGCAACTGGCACTGGCTCATGAATACAGCGTATCGATTACTATCCCCTGTAAACCTCTCCGGGATTGCTAAAGGAATCGGGCTAGGAGTTACAACCATAACCTGTACTGGTTGGTCTGGAGACGCCCCTGAGGAAGTCTGATTTGAAAAGCTGGGGCGCCAAATTTAGGTGGTGCTAAAACAGGACGACCACCGTTTGGTGACTTCCTCCCGGTAGTGAACCCTGATCTTGTTCTATCTAATTCTGTCTAAGTGACTGATTCTCTTAGCGTAAGTCCTGCATTTCTTCATTGAGTTTGTGCACTACCTGAGTCAGTTGATTTATATCCATGTTAGTGATATCCATTAAATAGTTTACAGCATCAAGAGGAAATAGGAAGTTTAGCTTCGCTTTCTGTTGAGCATTCACTCACGAGGTTCCTGTATTTTCCTTCTTGATGTTGCAAGCTCCAAATTCCTTTGTGGACCAATCAGGTAGCAAGGAATTAGAACTCTTGACTACTCTGATTCATCCTCAAGGGAAAGGGGAAGTGGAGAGAGAAACAAGACAAAACACTGGTCCTTAAGGGCTTCAGGTAAAGTTTCTCTTGATGAAGTGTTCCGGGCCTTTTGTGTTGGTTTTGCCAGCAGGTATACTGTGTACATTAAACAATAATTCAATTCCGATTAATTTTAAGAAACTGTAATTGAACTTAAGACAAAACACTTAATCAGATATCACATACCAAAAGTACTTTGGGCCCGTGCCAACACTTCTATTATTATCAGACGACTCTGTTACATTGACTCTTGAGTGCCTTCAATGACATTTGAATGAAAGGCATGAAATCAGGAATTCAGTATCCATCACAGTTAGTGAACCAACAACTAGTTAGTACGTTAGTTTTCAGGTTATCCTAAAACTCTTTCTATTTATTAATCATACCTGATAACTGTGCAGTGAATTCCAGAAACGGGGGTTCTGAAAAGATAAATAAAACAAGAAAAAGAAAAAAAAAACAACAAAGAAAATACCAAAGACAAGAGCGACTCTACACCTTGCTGCTCAATGTTCTCAGCACATTAAGTATTCAGTGTTTCTTTATCTACAGTGTTTAACCCCAAGCTATATGCTTCAAAGGTTTTTTTTCTCACCAATTATTTTAGGTAACAATGATTCTCTTTTGCACACAAGTGTCAAATTACAACAGTCTTTGTAAATATATTTCCAATAAATAATGTTCAGTTGTATCTGCCAAGGTTTAGCTATAAGAGATCAATAATTCTCAATTGTCTTTGCCAATGTTTGTTTAACAATTGTTTTTACCAGTGCTGGATTAGGAAATGATGCACAATCTTTTGCTGTTCATCGTTATGCTCTCAGGGCTCAGCTCGAGTGTTTTTTCAAAGGTTCGGTAATTATAAACTAAAAGTCTTGCTTCTATTCCGGTAGGAAGCGGAAGTTCTTGAAGCCTACCAGAGACGAGCAATCCGGAAGAAAGAGGAAGATTCCCGGAGTCCTCTGAGATCGGCTTTCACGTAAGCGGGGACAATGGTTGGAGGATCACTAGTAGCGGGCTAGAAATTGGATCAAAAGCATTCTAGAAAGGAATGCTCGGCGGATTCGGGTGGGAAAGAAGCACGCTGTCGGTTCGGGAAGCCAAACAGGAACACCTGTGCTGACGCTCTAAATGAAGTGAAGCGTCGCCGCGTTGTCAGGGCTGGCTATTTATAGCTTTTAGGAGTGTAGGGATCGTAGAAGGTGTGCTCCCTCACGTGAAATCCAAAAGCCGTTTTGACGGTCTGCACACGTGAGGGAAGCTACGAAATGAACATGCCGAGTATCAAAACAACAAACACAGCTAGCTGCAAGGAATTTCTCGTTAGAGCCAACAAGCACTGCTAACTGCAAAGAAAATAATCAGAAATACTGGTACACTTGTTACTATAAGCAGAAACATGTAAGTTCAGTATATAGTTGAACAGTATCAAGATGTTACACAGAATTATTGGAATAATTACAGAATTTACTAGATTATACTTATTCAAATGATGGCAGCATGTGAACCCTTGACACCCAGTAGCAGTGATGCGTCGGCTCTGCTTGGGGTTGCACAGTGCAGCAGAGGAGATGCATTGGTTCCGCTGGATCCACACAGGCTGCAAGGGCACCTTAAGTTGACTTCCAAGTGTCCAGGAATGGGGTGGCACAATTTGGCGGGGTCGACTCACAGATGGCAGAGTCCATGTGCAGGTGTAAGGTTGTTGGAAGGCTGTTGTGTCCCGGAGGTTTCAGATCAGGAGGCCAGCCAACTAGCCCTCGAAGTCACTCTGCGGTTCTGGGTTCAAGAGATGCAGGTCCAGTCCTTCACACCCAGGCAAGAGGGCAGCAGGTCAGCAGTTCCTTCATAGCAGCAGTCCAGCAGAGTGGCTGTCCTTTCAGCAGCACAGCAGTCCTCCCTCCTGGCAAAGTATCCACAGGTGCAAAAGTGTACTGAAGAGTTGGTGTCTGAGGTCCAGTATTTATACCCAGTTGTGCCTTTGAAGTAGGGAGAAGCTTCTAGAGGGAGGCCTTTAAAGTGCACACATGCCCTGCCTTCCTGGCCCTGTTTCCAGACTAACTACAGGCCCTTTGTGTGGATGCAGGACACAACCTATTCAAATGTAAGGGGATCTGTTGCCAGCTCCTCCCTCCCATCCTGCCAGTGATGGACTACCCACGCACACCTAAGCTCACTATTGTGTATGGCTGTCTTGGAGGAATACACATCTCCCATCAGTCAACTACATCCAGGCATGTGACCCAGAGACAGGCTGCAGGCTGCAGACTGAAACTAAATTATTTTGCCCTTTGGCAACCAATGGAGTTGTTGATAGTGGTCGAATTTTTTTAAGCTGGAAGATGTTATGTTAAAAATTATTATTAACTGCTTGATTACCCGTAAGGGTGTCTTGGCGCTGATTACTAGAAGACACTGTTATACTAATTTGGAGAAGTCTAGAGGAGAAAATTATAAAGCCAGGTCTTAAGGGATTTTCTGACTTTCATAAGACTGGGAGAAGCTTTTATGACAAAGGTAAATTCATTCCAAGCAATGGCGGTAGTGCGCACAAAACTGCGTCCACCCCAAGTAGCTAGCCTGAAGCTGGGCACATCAACTGTTTTAGTAGTGGAGGATCATAAAGACCTGGTGGGCTGGTACCACTTAAACCTGTTTTTAAGACATGAGGGACCTTGGCCATTCAGGGCCTTAAAGACAAGGCACAATTATTTGAAAGTTACTCTTTGCCTAATCGTCAGCCAGTGGAGTTTCCTTCAATGTAAGGCGACGGAGTGATACTTTGGTAATTTTGGGAGGACCAGAGCAGCCGCGTTTTGCAGTGTCTACAACCTGTTCAGCACATGCTTATGGGCAGTTAGATACTGGCCATTGCAGTAGTCCAGTCTTGATGGAGCGAGGGAGTTAATCAATGTATTCTAAAGATGGGGAGGAATGAAAGGAAGGATCTTCTTCATGAGTTTTAGAGTGTAGAAAACCTGAGAAGCGACTGCACTCACTTGATTAACTTGGGAAAGTTTGTTTTATTTATGATACCAAGATCGCAAACTTTGTTGGCAGAGAGTGGAAGGTAGCCCATATCCTGAGGCCACCAGGTGGGTGTCCAGAATGATTGGTCAGCACCAAAAAGTTGAACCTTCGTCTTGGCCGAGTTCAGTTGTAGGCAGTTATCTGTCATCCAGTGGTTAACGGTGCATACACTTGTTAAAATTGAGTCCAGTTTCTATTGAGTCATTGGCTAGGGGCACCATGATTTCAGTATCGTTGGCATAGGACATAAGGCTGAAGCCAAACAACTTAAACAGTTGTGCAGGAGGGGTAACATAAATGTTAAAAAGGGTAGGGCTGAGTAATGAGCTGTGAGGAACTCCACATGGGAGGGAAAAGGAGATAGATACAATTTTTTCCAGTGTTACCATTTGTTCGTGGCACTGCAGATACGAACTGGGAAGTTTCCAGGCCCTCTCAGTGACTTCAATTTGCATCAGACGGTCCAGTAGTCTGCCATGATGTACAGTATTGAACGAGCTGACAGCTCTAGAAGTACCATGGCAGCCTTGCCACTGTGATCTAAAAATATCCTTATTTCCTCAGTTACTTTAATTAAAGCTGTCTGTGTGCTATGCCCGGAGCGAAAGCCAAATTGAGTTTCATCCAAAAGATTGTTGTCCAGGATAAATTTCACTAGCTGACTAATTGTGATTGAGTGACTATTCATTTCTTTCTCTATAAGCTTTTCTGGCAGGGGGAGACACGATATAGGGCGGTAGTTGTTTGGCTCTGTGGGATCAAGATATGGCATTTTTAGCAAAGGAAGAATCAAAGCTTTCTTCCAGATGGATGGGAAAATGGTGAAATAGAACATGTGATGGTCAGGATGAGGGCTAATGTCTCTTCGATAGCGGTTGCAATATTAGGTGGGTAGGGATCTCCTGGAGATCCTGATCTTACTGATGTAATCAGCTATGTGATGCTTTCAATGGATGGAGGAGAAAAGGATTCAAACTTGGGTTTATTAGATATAGCTTTGATACAGGTGTCAGAGATACAAGCAAGGGAGAACGTATTGTAGATGTTAGATATTTTTTGAAGAAAAAAGTTTTCTAAAGAGTTGCAAAAAGATTGGTTAGTAATTAAGGAGGATCTCGTAGGTTCTGTTGTGAGCGTGGTCACCGTAAAAAAAGTTCCCTGCAGGAATTAGAAGCTGCCTCAACTTTTGTTGAAAAGTACGTGTTTTTTGCTGAAAAAATCATGGCCTAAGAGATGTTTAGGCAAGATTTATACAATGGTGGTGAGACTACCACCGACAGCTCATCGGTGGCGGTCCCTCTGCATCATAATAGTGATTCCTGCCTGCCACATTAGGATGGTGGGCGGATGTTTGGCATTCAGAGAGACCGACCACCATGATCCTTGAGCCCGTCGGTCTGTCGGAGGGACTTGCATTCCCTACAACAGTGGTGGCGCCTGCCAGGCACCGCCGTAGGAATTAGGATGTCCCTTCCAGCCGGCTGTTTCATGGTGGTTTACCCGCCATAAAAAGGCAGGCGGAAAGGGACATTGGTGGCCCGAAGCCTCCCCCTTCCCCCTTGGCATTCCAACATATCCCTGCACCAAAGGCAGGTGGAAATGGACATTGGGGGCCTAAATCCTACCCCCTTCCCCCTGGCATTCCAACATATATCTGCACCATGTGGCAGGCACCGCATGATGCCTGCCACATAGTGCAGGGATCTGCAAAAAGTGTATTTTTTGTACTGCGGCATGCACTGCAGCCCGCATCACATGCCACTATAAAAAACATAAGCTTTGCGACCGCAAGTCGTGCGGTCCTATCCCCGATATGATGGAGGACGGACGAAAGTCATGAATGAAATTAGAGCACGGCCCGGTGGGCGATATATCAGTGTCCCCTTGTAAGCGTGCTACTCACCCGTGAGGGTCTCAAGGTGCTGGGGGGTGGGGGTGGTCAGCAGTTCTGTTCAGACGAAGAGCCAGGTATTGAGAGTCTTCCTGAAGGTGTTCAGGGAGGGGCGCATCTGATGTCGATCGGGAGCTCGTTCCAGGTCTTTGCCACGATGTAGGAGAAGGATCTTCCCCCTGCGTTGGCTCAGTGGATACATGAGGTTTCAGCAAAGATGAGGTTGGCTGAGCGGAGGTTTCCTTTTGGGTGCGTGGAGGGTGATTCTGTCGTTGAGGTATAGGGGGCCGGTGTTGTGTAGGCATTTGTAGGCGTGGGTGAGAATGTTGAAGGTGACTCTTTTCTCAACAGGGAGCCATGGAGCTTCCATAGGTGTTGGCTGATGTTCTTTTGTCAGAGGATGCCAGGGACGAGTCTGGCAGCGGTGTTCTGTATCGTTTGAGGTTTGCGGAGTAGAGACCTGTTTATGTAGAGGGCGTTTCCATAGTCCAGCCTGCTAATGATCAGTGCGTGGGTGACTGTCTTCCTTGACTTGAGAGGGATCAAATGAAAGTCTTACGGAGGATGCAGAGAGTGTTGAAGCTTCTGGAGGCGACAGCGTTGACCTGTTGGTTCATGGAGAGGGAGGAGTCGAGTACGATGCCGAGGTTTCTAGCGTGGCCCATGGGGGTTAGTGGGCTTCCTAGGGCAGTGGGCCACCAGGTGTTGTCCCATGCTGATGGGGTGGTTCCGAGGACTAGGACTTCTGTCTTTTCAGTGTTGAGCTTTAGGCAGCTGTTTGTTATCAAGGCTGCGACGTCCTGCATTCCTGCTTCCTGCGTCCTGCAAAGATGTGACCAAGACATTGTGAATTTGTTTAATTCATGCAAGAGAAGCTTTAGGGATTCTGAGGTATATGGCATTGCTGTAATCAGACCTGGCATGAACATGTGCATTAGCTGCCTTCACTTTAGGCATGATTCTCTTCAAAAGCCTTATTTGGTAGAGACGTGTTTTGGTAACATTGAAAATCTGAGTAGCTGAACCAACTTTAGTATCCAGGGTAATACCCAGATTTCTAGCCTTCAGAACTGGAATGATATGGCCACCCACATTAGGAAGCCATAAAGAGTGGTCTCAGACAATCAATTTATGGAAGCCATGCAGAGTGTCTGATTTGACTGGGTTGATCTTAATGTAATTTTGTCCCATCCATTTGACTATGAAATTCATGGTAGCTTCAATTCCAATCAGACTGTCATGAGGACATCCTACAATCAACAATAAGATGAGTATAATCCATACAAAGATAGCTAATGGCTTTGGAATATTTTAACTGTTCTGCAAGGAGGGAGTCGTAGAAAGGTATAAAAGTGGGGATAAAGACAATCCCTGTCACACGCCCCACTTTAAGGTCGTGGAGGAAGAAGAAGAGGTGGGTACATTTAGGATCTACCTATTTAAAATGAGGCAATTCACTTCAGGGCTTTAAGTCTAAAGCTGAGAGAGTTCAGTCGGGCAAGGATTGTCATATATCTAATGCTTCAGAGAGGTCCAGAAGCAACAAGGCTCCTGATGCCCCTCTATCTACAATAGTTCAAAGATAGCCTGTGGATGATATAACTATCTCAGGAGAGCAACCTGGTCTGAAATCTGCTTGATTATGGCATAGTACGTTTTGCCACATACGTTGGCTTAAAGTTGTACAGGGACTATTTTTCTAGATTTTTTACAAAGTAAGGCAAAAAGAGATTACAATTAGTGAGGATGTTTGGATCAAGAAATGGTTTCTTAAGCAAAGGCCTTATTGAGCTTTTAAAAAAAATGCTGACTGGGACTACTTCTTCTGTAAGGGGCGGCTATTGAACATGTCTGTGAGCATGGAAGCAAGCGCCCTTCTATGAGATTTTAGAAGTGTGGTCTGGTAAACATCTAATGGTGAACCCGAAGGTTTACTGACCTGAAGGAGATTAATTCACTACTCTGTGGAGATCAGAGAGAAGGTTGATTAAGTCATGGTTGTCATTGGTTTGTACTTAGCTTGAAACGGAGATAGCAATGGAGAAACAAGGGTCCCTTGAGGTTTAAAGTGAGAAAGATAATTTCCAATCTTCTGAATTTCAACCTAAAAAAACACACAAAACGTATTTACCCGTTTGTTGCAAGGGCAATAGGTCACCTTTAACTGTTGAGTGATTATAATAAGACTGTTGGAAGGCGGTGACCCCAGGGGTCAAGATGACTCTCCTAACCCCCCCTGGAACCACCTCTCCCACAGTTACTGCCGAGTCTTATCGAGGGGGAGTCCTCGCCGGGGAGGACTGATCGTATACACTGTCGACACACTACACTTACGAACGGACACCACACCGTGAATCTTTATCAAGTAGGAACTTTATCAATATAAAAGTGAGGACCAATACACAGCGATCGAGGGATCGCGAAAGTCTCGTAACAAGGGAACGAGGAGCGGGACAGTCTTAAAAGGCCAGCGGGCACGCCACGCACCCTGCGCACAGTTCTCAATCCTCAAACTGGGGGGTACGGGGGCTGGGGATGGGACGTGCTTGTCCTACTCACTCCGGATTCAGATGGTCGTGATGGTAGCGTTGGAGGTCCAGCCGGACCAGAGAGTTTCTCCAAGCCGCGACGAGGTCAGCAGGGCTCGGGATAGTGGCAAGAGTCTCTCATTCTCGAAGGCGGGCCGCGACGAGGTCAGCAGGGCTCCGATGGTTCAGGTCTTACTCTTTGGGAGGGAGCCGCGACAGCATCAGCAGGGCTCCGATGGTTCAGGTCTTACTCTTTGAGGGGGAGCCGCGACAGCGTCAGCAGGGCTCCTATGGTTCAGGTCTTACTCTTTGGGAGGGAGCCGCAACAGCGTCAGCAGGGCTCAGATGGTTCAGTTTCGTAGAGTCGAGGATGAGCCGCGACGACGTCAGCAGGGCTCGGTGGGTCAGAGTCTGTTCTCCTCAAAGTCAGCCGCGATCAGATCAGCAGGGCTTTCTTGTCCAAGATACAACTGCCGACTAGATGGGAGGCAGGCTGCCTTATAGTCCAGGAGCTCTTTGATGTCCGGACCCTTAGAGGCAGGAGGCCGGAGGTCCGAGGACCAGGCGCCTGATTGTCTGGCGGCGGTGTCTGTGATGCTCTTGGGACCATGCGTCCAGGGAATCCCAGACGCCCATCAAGGTCTGGAGCCAGCTCACTAGGAAGCCAAGAGGTGCGATCGAAACCAGCCCCCAGGGATGGTTCGGAGGTGTGAAGACATCCAGCTCCTCTGGGGGGGGACCGGAGGTGTGATGGAAGCCTGGGTTTCGGGTACTTGGAGGGTCGTTCACCCCCCCCGGGCGAGTCGGGCGCGCCCGCCTAGCTGCAGCCGGGAGCGGTCAGGGGCTGCCGAAAGGGAAGAAGGTGGTCGGCAAACCAGGTGGCCAACATGGAGTCGGCTGGTCACGTGCAGGGTTGCAGGCACGCGGCCTGGAGGTCGTTTCAGGACCGATGTAGGAGTCTCGTGTATAGTTTGGGTGGGACAGAAATTAGGTCTGTCCGTCGCTCTGGGTCATGGGGAGGGTCAGCGAGGGCCACGCCACGAGGCCGGGTCCAACAAAGACTGTGATTTTAAATAGTTCCTTTTTGTTAATTGTGGCTGAAATGATTTTTCAGGAAAAAAATTCTCTTTTCTCTTTCCAAGCCAAATGGATGTAGAGGGGCAAGAATGTCTATCGTCTCTCTATTAGCATCCTACATGCGTAGCAGCATTTTTCACAATTAAAGTGGCCTCTATCAGTACACTACTTTAGGCCAAATTGTGAGCATCCAAGGTATTCTTAAATTCTCATTAGTCATGTTATTTCAATTTTTCTTACTGAGAATTTTCTAATTAATGTAAGTGATATTGTTCTCACATTTATGATAAAGTTATAGGAAAATGCTAGGACCATTACAATGGAAAAGGGGCGATCCCTGTTTGGAAATAAATAAAAACAGTCTTGAACCCACTTTATGGTTTGGGGAATTAACTAATGGTCTAAGGCCTAAAGAACATATATACTTGAGCATTTTAGTGCAGCTTGGGCATTAGATTGGCTGTTCAGCTCTTAGCTCAAAGATTAAAATATCCCAAAACCAATAAAAATTCTGATTTGATGTGGGTGGTAACACAAGACAATGCCTAGTGGAGTTTGAAAATTAACTTTTACCTTGAGAAACATTGATCCTGACCCTAAAAATTGTTACGATGCTGAAGAAACCGGGGCTTATTGACAAGCCTCTTGTGCAGCTGGTGTGTTACTTTTTATGGCGCTGCAGCAACACAGATTGCAGACCCATATCTACGAGGCCACACAAAGCCTTGGAGATATGGTGTAAGGCAGTGCAGTGTAAGTCATTGTGTTTCTTTACACTGTATCAGGGAGGTGTTCCATAGGCATTGTGGTGGGTGTTCCCATGCAAGACCTATGGGTTTTGATGCATTCCCAGTTTGGCAACAATCTGTAAACCTGGGTATGCGTCAAAACTGTACACCTCCCCAGAGCAGGCGTAATGAGGAGAAATGTGTTTTTTCCTCTCTCTATGTGTGCTGCATTCTGCATGATGCAAGGGTGCCTGTGTTGGCACAATGCAGCCAAAACGACACCAGGGTAGTGGGAAAGGACAGGAATGCACCATATACCATAAATATAGTGCATTCCTCCGCTTTCCTTTTGACGCAGGGCAGCGCAGCAAAGTGACTTTCTGTGCTGCCAAGCATCTAGATTTTTAAATTCTACCTGTAAGTTATGCCTACCGAAACCCCTCTCATAGTAAGTCAAATCTAGTTAACTTAAAGTGGGGTGGAACCAGGTAGTCCAGTAGGGCAAGCAATCCAAATTGATCCAGGTCTCTAATAAGAAGACAGGGTCTAGGTCCTGGGTTTCAATTTGATGATGCCCAGTTCTTTATGGTAGAGTGCAAATTGCCGAGACCCACCTTGAGCTTACTCTGGTCCGTGTTGACACAGTCAGCACCCAGAGGGCTGGCAGGAGTTTGAATTATGGGAAGAAACAGGCAGCACTGGTTCTTGGCTCTCTCAGTGCCAATTTTGTAGGCTTTTCAGATCCACCTCACCAGGAACTAGAGAAACGTTATAAGAGCACTGATTAGTTGGTTACCTTCAGTCCCTATTCTCTGATTACTCACCTGTTCCACCTCAAAGATGATTCAACTGCATTGAAGGTCACTAGATGTGGAAAGTTACAGCCAGGCTTGCCTTAGGTGCAACTTTACTGCCCCAGCAGTGGGCCTGCTGTGTGCATCCATGCTGGCCCTGTCAATTAATGCCCAAGTAAAGGCAGTGCCTTGGGATAGCATGCTCAGAAGGCATAAGTCCATCAATACACAGACAGGTCAGGCCAGAGAAAGGGGGCAAAGAAACAATTCTACCACCAAAAACTAGGTACATTTCGAGTCCTTATTAGCTGGCCCTCGAGGTGCACCGATCCGGATTCCCGCCTACCCCTTGCCTTCAAATTCCCTTCTGGGTAATGATTAGGAGGCATGTAACCTAAGTTTCCCAAGTTCATTGTTCTCCCCACATGTACGCTCCACATGTACCTTTAGTATTTACAATCTCTACTGGTAGGCAGTGAGGTATCTTCTGCGCACGGTCCAGTGGTTTTAAATATCTATGACAAATTTTTATAAAAGCTGCATCAAAAGGAACCCAAACAACGACCGCCCCACGTTGTCAATTCACAATTGCAACTTCCAACTGCTAAATTTATCTGGAAAAAGGGAATAGTTCCCTGAGCAAATACAAATTATTTATGTTATATCATCAAATTCCAAGATGTTGGTCCATATGCATTAATGACATCAAATGTTAGTCCATGATTTTTATTCTCATGTCTTGCACTCTCAAGAAGACTTGTTAGTACTCAATTCAGTTTCTTTGCAGACACAGCCAGCAGCCAACACATGTTTCGTCTATAGGACAATACCCAAAGACTTTCTCGAGGCTGTAACAAACAGATACAATATCGACTTACAATCTTCCACATTCTATCAGTCAGTTAGGCCTACCCTTCACCAAAAAAGAAGAAAAGGGAAAGGAGAAAAAAAGAGAATAACAGAAGAATATAAATCACCCATAGTGTGCACTCCACATACCAGAAATCAAATTAATAGAACCTTACTACCCTCAACACTCAAGTTTCTGTAATAACCCAATAACTCAATTCCTATTGCACTGTGTAACCGAAAACCCAGACGCCAGAACCAGTTAAAATGTTGATCAAGTATAACTCTTTAGGACGTTCATCTGAGGAGAGCACATTTCTGTGTCCAACATGCTTAAATCCACTGTCACCATCATGCAATTATGACCTTCCTAATGGAACTCACTCACCCTGGACTACGTATTCAATACTAAGAATCACAGACAGTCTTCCTTTGACAAGTGTAGCCACAATACAAGCTGATATGGAGGAAAAGAGACAAGGCTACTTACAAAACCAGTCCTGTTATTTACTCCAAAATATGAGTCTATTTCAATAGTAATTGGCTTCAGTAATTAATACATACACTTACCTAAATCCAACTATTCTTGTGGACATTATACACTTAGTCATAGATCAATCATAAAACTCTACAAAGTAGGGGATTTTCAAACAATTTTCCCTTTCAATTATAGGCATAATATATCCTAATATAAAGAAAAAAACCTTATTAACAACTTGGTCCCACTCTCTACTTCTCATGCCTGACTATATTCATTTTCGAAAGTCACTTTATCAAATCCAGCTATTGTCGTGAAAATTCTCATCAGTTAATAATAGAATTCCTCACTATGTCATATCTATAACAAAAGAACCACATAAGCGTCCCAAGATTGTATACCTAATGTTTCAAATCCAATCCAAATACAAAAATTAACTAACAAAAACTCCTAAATCTTCAAGCGCATGATACAACCTAGAATCTTAGTACTCCTCTTGACACCTCAATACCTTATCCTGCCATCCAAAATGAACTGAATGCCCTCATATCATATCACATTACATTTGATTCAGGAGCACAGCTTCACCGTATTATCACCCGCTGTGCCCGATCTGTACATTTACATCGTAATGCACTCAAAAGATAATCATATTTTCTAAAACTAATAAACATTTACCATTAACCAATATATTTATATCATTTAAAAAACTCTCACAAGTAGCATAAAATCCAAGGGTCGCGGCGTGTAGTGCAGGCCGATACTTTGGCGTGTTACATCAGTGCCATTTTCAAAACGCTATTTATTTCTACAGGTCATAGACAACAAAGACGGATTTTGTGATTACCCACCCCGATCTTACAATCGTAAATAGGTGCCATCTTTAAACAGTCTAGTAATCCCTTACGATTATTGTTTGCCTAATGAAGCCATTTCCACCACATATTCCTATTTAGAAACCGAGACCAATTATTAAAAACGCATATAGCAAGGCGCATTAGTATTCAAAAAATGGGAAAGTACTCCGAACACTATTTTCATCACAAAGGTCATTATATACCTATTAAACCATGTATTCTTATTCAGAAACCGGGACCAATTATTAAAATTACGCTTATTTCAAGGCGTATTGGTATTCAAAACCGGGAAAATACCCAGAGCACTACTTTCAATCACAAAGGCCTCAAGAGAGAACAAAAACTACGCCCATAACTCGGGCACCAGGGTAAGTTCTACTGTCCCAATCAACAAGATGCCCAATTATAGACCCTCACCACTGTCCCTTTCACTGTATATACGCAGAAGAGGTGCCTAATATATAAATATTAGAGAGACATAAGTAAGAGGTGAAAGTGAATATTAAAGAAGCAATTATAAAGAAAAAGCACACATAGCAACCATGAGGAGAAGAGCATATAGAGCACAAGCACCCGTGATATTAAAGCATACTAACAACACAGATGCAATCAGTAGTTTTTACGCATTCTAGACACATCATCATTTTCTGATAAGATTTATCTCATTTATATGATACCAGTCTTCAAACAACGACATAATCCATTCTCTACTGTCTTATTACTTATAATCACATCTCATATAGTTATTTACAAATAAATACAGATGCGTTAATCCTTTACCTAAAATGCCACGTACCAGGCCCTGCCAGCAAGGGACTATCGTCACTGTCGAGGTGAGACCACAACGCTATTCTGCCCGACATTGTTTGGACTGCTACTGCTGCCCTGTGTAACTCGGTGGGCAAACTACATAACCCAGCATTCCCGGGGAGGAGCACGGGCAACGCGTCACCAGGAAGTGACAGGAGCCCCTGAAAGGGCAGCGCGGGCGTGCCCGGGCCCCGCCTGGGCAAAGCCCGGGCCAAAGGCGGGCCCGTCTGTACCCGTCCGCGACTGTTCAAGACTGGACTGGAAAAAATAAACAGAGTTTAGTGCACAGCCAAGACTGGACTGGGCCACCTCTCTAATTATTTAAACATATGCCTTGGGGTAAGCATTTGTTTGGTTAAGTCCGCAGGGGATTAAAGGGGCAAAAGCCAAGTTTTGGTTAAATTGTTTTAGTCATTGTGATAGTTACCAACTTATTTTTACTACTCGGGGTTAAACATCAGCACAGTAAGCAAAAACGTAATTATGAGTAGGCGGAAGGGTGCTGCTGGCACCCTTGACGTCTTTATAATAAAAGCTGAGTCTCTTTTACCCCACGAAATTGAATTAGCAGAGAGAAGGTTGTCACTTGACCCAGCTAGGTTGCCAACATGTAGACAATCCAGCTCACTAACACCAATTAACATGACACAACCAAACATAAGTGGTCGAATCCCAAATTCCCCTGTTGATCAAAATAGTCCTGTTATAGAATCCATACC
This sequence comes from Lissotriton vulgaris, assembly GCF_964263255.1. Lineage (NCBI taxonomy): Eukaryota > Metazoa > Chordata > Amphibia > Caudata > Salamandridae > Lissotriton > Lissotriton vulgaris. The sequence goes on from NC_141697.1 coordinate 796,521,584, forward strand.
AAGTGTCCCGAGGTCCCCCAATTCAGATGAAATTAGGACGCCTGGAATATCAACAAGGTTACGAGTTCCAAATGGTTCAAAGAATGGTGCAAAAAAAAGGAACCTGGGGGGAAGAGTTAGCCAATCCAAAGGAAATATAGACAAGCATGAACAAGAGGTGATTTTATAAGAAACTGTTGGTACACAAACTGAGATTGGCCATACTCCTGGTTCAGCTCTATCTAATGAGGGTGTTGGGGCAATAGAAAAAAATGTTGTGGACATTCTCAAAACTGCATTAAGTTTTATGCAGACTCAGATCAATGAATGTATGGGCACTAAACTGAGGGTTTTGGATGGAAAAATAGATCAGCTATATTTGGCTGTAGATCAGTTAGGCACTTTAATCGGGGATGGTAAAAGAACCCTTGAGGAAGGGGCGAAATTACTAGCCGAATCTAGAAATGTATTTACAGGTAGTAAGAATGTTAGCCGTGATGAACAGACTTCAGAGCAAGTTAGAATTGATATGCTTAATAGGGGCCGAATTGCGAGGTGTAGAGCAGAGTTAATAGAAGTCGGGGAATAAGGCAGAAATGTTGGTTCTCGAATTGAGGTGCTGACCATCCAAATATGGGTAGTACCAGGGGAAAGTGTATAGCCCAAGAGGAACTGACCTAATTCCTAATACAGATATTTTAAAACTACCCCCGCTGTGTGTCCATACGTTTTGATATTAGCTGGTGTCCCAACCCTGAAAAGGGAACAAAACGAACCCTGGTATAATCTTAGAAATAAAACTGTGGATAGGCTATCTAAGTTTAAAAAATGTAATCCCCAAAAAATGAATGACATTTTAATGGTTCCTAGGGTAGGGTGTGTGGGTGATTTTCCTAAGGACATACAAGGAGATTGTATTGTTATAAACTTTAGACGTCCCCATATGGTCCGGAACTTGGTAAGAGCACATGAGGAGACATTGGCGCAGAGTACTTGCATCCAAGCCCTACCCTTGGGTTACTTTTATAGACCAGTTAGTGAGAAGATTGAATCTGTGCATGATAAGTTTTTACCCCTGCCTACTTTAAATAGATACTGAGAATTAACATCCTTGAAGGCTGTTGACCGACTGCAAATCGCAGAAATTCCAAGGGAAATAATATCCGTAACAACTGAAGAGAGGGAATTAGAGGGAGCAAGTCAATGCCCTAAATATTGAAGGGCCACAAATCCCGAAACATTGGAATATTCAGGAAGAGACCCAGGGAGACTTAAAAGAGCAAAAAGAGTGGGATGTTGGTGGAACTGTACTTCTAATTCAATCTGTCATATCAAGGCCGCCAGATGAGGTTTTAATGGCAAAGGGAATTTTTAATACAAATTGTAATCTACCAGCTGAACTTAAGATAGCCACACAGCTAGTAATCCAGTAGAGCTTTGTTTCATTTCCAGGAACATAGCGGGACTTGGCAGGAATGTTAATTATCCAGATTGGAATTAATACATTGAAAAGAGCGATATCTGTCTCTTACAGGAGACTTGGGCCTTAGTAACCCCAAATAGAGTAGGGTGTAAGACATTTTATGTGGAGGCAATTTCATCAGCAAGAGGGGGGCCCTCAGGGGACCTTGTGATATGGGTAAAAATAACCCTTGATATCGAAATTACTCAATTGTGTATAAAATCACATGATATATTTGGTGTAAAAATAACAACTAAGGATATAAAGGTGCTACACCTATTCAATGTTTATAACAGACCTGGCCCAGCCTCGAAATAGTCACTGATAATAGATCAAATGGACTTCATTCTAAATTTTCTAGATGCAAAAACAGGCATAATAATAGGTGGTGATCTAAATTGTAATTATGAACCTATTGTAGGGCTCGGTAACACTTTTGAAGAAGAAGATATCGCTAACAACATTCCTGTACTGGATAATACTAACACAGTACCGTGTACTGTGGCAGCGGTTCAGATTATGAGACTGGCAGCTAGGTATGGCCTGAGAGCATGTAATGGCTGCTTACCGTCAGATACGCCAAAGGCCTACACATTCTGCAGGGGCAATTCCTGAAGTAAAATAGATTACATAATGGTATCATTTGATGTTTGGTCCTATGTAATAGATTTAAAAGTAATTCCGAGAATAGAGAGTGACCACCGTCCGCTCCAACCGTCATTCCGTGATGGGCTTCTCCCCTCTCCTTTGCAGAGCAATGAGAGTCTAGACATGAGCCCCAATGACATTATAGTCAGTAATAATCGCCGCTCTTTAAAATGGGCACATATATTAGAGCACAGTGAGGTATTGACAAAAATGTATAATATATTTGCCGATACTTTTGGTACACATTTAACCTCACCATTGGGGAAAGATTTATTTTTAGAACTACACAAGCATTTCTAATTCTGGAGAAGGTAAAAAAAACATGGGACAACGAAAATTGATCCGACTTGCTTATGGCTGCAAAGAATAAGGACCAAATGGGCTTTTGGAGGCTTGTGGCTAAAGGGAATAAAACAGGGAAGATAGCAAAAGACATCTATCTTGACGTAGCTACTTAAGTCGACCACTTCACAAGGCTGTATGCAGCATCAGAGAATGGCAGGGCCTTATTTAATGATGGGTTACCATTTAGTCCAAGTGAAGACAAGCTAGTTTTTGATCTAGATGAAACAATATCGGCTATTAATCTAGTTAAACCAGGGAAAGCGCTGAAGTACCGAAAATTATTTATCACAACTCAATTAGAGCCATACTTACAACTAGTCCCATACTCATTACCAATAATCAGTCGGTTGGCAGTGTAGAAGGTCCAATCGTTTATTATAACAAACAAACTCTGCCAGAGGAGCTCCTTGCGACCTAACCCCACGAGGTCCGCCAAGAATACTGCTGGCACATTGTCAGAACATCACATATATACTGTTACAAGATGGAAAAATACAAGTTGGTACAGGTTGGTGCAGAGGGAAAGACCATATATGGGAGTCAAAGCGCTCTTGGTTTAGCTCATCTTATATTAGCAAGGTCGTGCGGGTGACTCCCTTTTGCTAACTCCGAGAGAGTCTGTACCGCACCCCTCGGAATGTGCTTATCCAGCCTCCTCCTTCTACCTATAACCTTGACAGGCCTAACGAGCAGAGACAGCAGTTTGCAACAGTTGGGCTATATCTCAAGGGAACAGCTTTGGTGAAATGCAAGGATAGGGCTTGCTAATGTAGAAATCGAGCGAGGCCACAAAATGGCGTTGGTCGCGTCAAGCAAGTACAAAAACGTGTAATGTGGTGTATGTTAATTCCTAAATTACTGCTTTTCGTGTGTATATTAGTATTGCGTGCTTTTAGTAATTATTCTAGATGCATCACGTTAATTTTCAAACAACGATTATATGGTTCATGGGACCGAAAGTCAATTCCGGTTCCTCAGCGCCCGGACCTGACAAAATTCCGGGAGATTTATTTAAGCATGAAATCAGTGTCTGGGGCCCGTACATTAACTTCTTATGTAATACCATAGCAGCGGGTGTAGAAATTCCAGAAACATAGAAAGGGGCGGAAATTTTTACCATTTTTAAAAAGGGAAATCGTTATGACCCAGTTAACTATCGCCCTATCAGTTTAATTGATTTTTTACAGAAAGTTTTTGCAAGGCACATTTTAAATCGTATAAATATATGGATCGAGGAAAATAATGTAATTTCCAAATTTCAGGCAGGGTTCAGACTCAAAACTAGAACAATAGATCAGGTCTTCAGATTTTCTTGTCTAAGCTGGAAATATGTAAATTTAAGAAAGGGACATCTTTACGTAGCCTTTGTAGATCTCAAGGCTGTGTTTGATCTTATTCCACGGGATTTGTTATGGGAGTCACTGAGATGTCAGGGGTTGCCAGCTAACCTACTTGAACAGATTATGAGGCTACATCAAAATAACTATGCCAAGGTTAGATGGGGTCCAAGGGGCGAAGTAAGAGGGACAATCCCTATAAAAAGGGGAGTTCGCCAAGGATGCGTACTGGCACCCATGTTATTCTCATTATTCGTCAACGATATTCCAAATGTTTTGTATGGCTGTAAAAATGATGCACCAAAATTAAGGGGAGAATTGGTGCCAGCACTTCTATTCCTTGACCACACAATAATAATATCGCAAACACCCAAGGGGTTACAACGTTTAATAAATTTGTTCCAGACATATTGTAACACTAAAGGCCTTCAAATTAATATTAGTAAGACTAAATACCCACAAAACGTTTCGGGAACATATATGGTTTTGAATGGTCAAAAGTTGGAATACGTACAGAGTTTTAGGTATTTGGGTCTTTCTTTGAATACTAAATATCACGTAAGACCCAAATAGAAAAAAGTAAGATAACACTGACACAAAATACGTTGCCAATTATGAAAAGGCATGGGAATAGTTTTACTAAGGCTGTCTCCCCAGCACTGGAGGTGTTCAAATATAAAGTCCATTCTGCTGCATCATATGGGGCTGAAATATGGGGACCCTTTTTTAAAAAGAATTTTGAGGTGAGAGAAAATACATTTTATAGAGCATTATTAAGGCTTCCTGTACGTACACCATTATTACCAATTGTTGGTCCTGAACATAAAACGGACTGATCACTATGCAATTTTAAGACCTCTTACATTATGGGTAAGACTCTGGTCAACTCCTGAGTTGCTAGATTATAAGGCTGGTTTAGAAGAGATTATGGAATTGGACCAGAATAAAAGTATTAGATGGCTCAGACATGTTCGTCTGTGGCTGAAAAGGATTGGTTTATCCCAGTTTTGGGATGACCCGTCTACACTGACCCAAGCTTCGAAAAAGGTATTAAAAACTACTTTTTGGGCATACATTCAAAATAGTATGCTACATGATTCAGCAAGTGGGACCTTAACAAGAAGGTTCCTTTTGTTCAAAGATAAGGCATATTTTGAGCCGTTCTTGGACGAGGTACGTCCCCAACTTGCCAAAACACTATACATGAAGTTTAAATGTGGTGTAATTAATATTAACACAACTGTAGCAAGTTGGGTCAGTAATTATACTGAAAACATTGATGATTTGTGTACTTTATGCCCAGGTAAAGCCAAAGAATATGAGTTGCATATTCTTTTCTTCTGCCCTGCTTATGCCAAGGCTAGGAAAAAATCGATCAAACCGATTTTTTTAAACCTAGGCACGAGATCATGCAAAGAGGCGGAAAGAATTTTAAAAACTGACACTACACAGGTCATTGTCTTTGGCATTAGTAGATTTCTGCTAGCAATTAGTTTTTTAAGAGCCAAAGTAGGTCTAAAACTTTAGTGTACTGTCCTTATTCTTTCAAAAATCAATTCAAATAATACAGTTATCTTAATGAAATGATATAGCAATTGTATTGTACCATGTATTAGCAAATAAATAGATATTAATTGTTTCATACTTCAAAGTATGAGGAATCCAAGCCTAAACACCATGGGCCATATTATCAAGGACCGATGTTAAAATTGTCGCTGTTTAATCGGCAGGCAACTGCCGATAAAACGGCAATAATGGGCTTGATAATAAGCCCTTGTTAATTCCCATGGAAGCCCATGTTCTGATGTTAACATGGGATTCTATGGGAATTAACAAGGGCTTCTTATCAAGCCCATTATCTCTGTTTTATCGGCAGTTTCCTGCCGATAAAACAGCGATATTTTTAACACCGGTCCTTGATAATATGCCCCATGTGTTTACCTCTTTTACTTACTGATGCCTTTTTAATATATTTATATTAATATTTATGTTTTAATATAAAGGCGTAAGGATCATACATACCCCATTTCATGTTCCTTTTTGTATTAATTGCTCTCATGAACTTCTATTTGGACTATTGTAATTGTATTAAAAATTGTATGTGTTTTTATGCATCTTTTATGGTTCTAAAGTACCGAAATAAAGATTTTGAATTTAAATGCAATATATACAGATCCTAATTTACATGCCCGATGGGGTTCTGTTGATAGTTATAATAAGTACAATTGCAGACCAACACATTATCAGTCTTCCGATATTGGCCACAGTTTAAGGTGAAGTCTCACCCTTCTCTTGGTTATATCATCATTAGGATCGATGCTCTCCAAGAACCCCAATTCATACTAGTTCTTACTTACTCAGTGAGTATCACAGGGCTAAACCATGTTATGCAGCAATGTACATTTGGTTCCATTCATTCAGCATCCCAGGAAATTCTGTAACTCAGAGTCAATGTTGATGCCCCGTTCTACGGCACGCAGTTTTAAAATCCATCTTGCCTCGCACTGACGGACCCTGAGTTCCTTGTTACCACCACGGTGCGCAGAAGATACCTCATTGCCTACCAGTAGAAATTACGATTTTTGAGGTTGCAGCAGGTTTGGAGGGTCACCAATTGGGTGTGAAAATTCAGGAATAATGTGTTCTAGAAAAGAATGGAGTAAGGTAGCAGAAGACTTGTATAAGATCCTCCATGCAGGAGTTTCTAATAATAAAGCAGTCAATTCGGGGAATGTTAGGCCAAATGAAGGATTATAAGCAAAATTTGTGAGATTGGAAAGGTTGAAAAAAAAATTAGATATCAAAGTGGTGGGATGGTGCCACGTTAAAGGAGTACCAAAGGTTAGAAAGAATCTCCAGAGGTTTACGTGCACAGATATTCCAGAGGTTTAATGATCTTGATGAAGATCTTCTCTTATTATGGGAAAAAGATCTAACTGGAAACTCTATGCATCTTAATAATATCTTGATTGAAAACGCTGATAGGAAATTTTCAAATGCAGTGAAAGAGGTGGATAAGCTAGAGAATGAAATACAGGATCTAAATATAGAGGAGGTGACTAAGAAGAACTATGTTATGTTGGAGGAAGTACTGGGAAAATATGAGGAAGATATAAAAGAAAGGAAGACACACAAATTAAAGTGGGATGAGAAAGACTACTGTAGTGGCAGAGTCTTTACATTCACAAAAAGATTTGACAATTTGGTAAAACAAGATCTACAAAAAGGCGAAAGTAAAACCTTGCTTAGGAGTGGCCGCAGTACTGCATCCTCCAGTACGGTTTCTAGTCTGGGTGATGAGGTGACATCGGCAGGGGCAATAGGGGGAGCCCTGGTAATTCTTTTTTACGGGAAATACAAAGAATCCGTATGGGCAACAAAGAACCCAGCATCAAACCGAGAGAGGAATGTCTAAGACAAAAAGAGGGAGCATGGGAGAGGAAAATCCAAGAGTCAGAGAAGGAATGCACAATCTCTCTTGGAACAAGGTTAAACAGTAGCCACAACACTAGAGGCAGGTATCCAAGCGATTAATTTATCAAATGTATGATGATATATCTGTTTTGAGTAAGGGGATGAGTTTTTGCCCCACCCCTAAATGTGATATGGCTAGTGTCAAGATTGATTTGTACAGATTTGTTCAAAATCTGAAATTGAAAAAGTATTTTTCAAATAATCCTGTGAATAAACTAAGAGAGCATAATCAAATGACTGTGGGTGACCAATCCATTCAAGATATTCGAGATACTGTCTTACTTCTCTCAATAGCTTAAACTGAGCATGATCCCACAACTCTACGTCAAGTTTTGGAAGATCTGGAATACTGTACGGATGCTAGTGTGGATAGCGGTTTAAAACTTAAATCTAAGTGGACACCGCAACTCCCCAGTGGCAGTAATATTGAGGTTTTTCATAAGATTGTGAATAGTGAGCTTGATTAATGTGAGGATATAATGAGGAGTAAAAACAATAGATGGTCAAATGTGCATAATCTCACAAGGGGGAACAAAGTGCCCTTAAAATGCTAAGTACAAATGACAGTAATATTATAAGAGAAGCCGATAAAGGTGGCATATTGTCGTTATGGAAAAATCTATGTATGAGGCTGAAATATTAAGCCAATTAGCAAATGAGCATTGTTATCTAAGACTGGCAAATAGCCCCATCAACTCGTATGGTTAATATTCAGCTCAAAAAATGGAATACCAGAGGCTTATTTATTGAATGATGATGAGTATGCATATTTGAAGATTGACAAACCACATTTTCCATGTCTTTACACACTCCCAAAAATCCACAAAGATGCCTCCAGACCACCTGGGAGACCTATTGTCTGTGATGTAGGGGGTCCTATGGAAAAGATCTCAGAATTTGTGGATATTTTTCTGCAGCCTTATCTGTTAAACCTGGCCTCCTTATATCAGAAGAGTTTAGACCAACCACAGGGTCAGTCCAGTCACGCACTGTTAACTTAGTGTTGTCCCACACCTTTTGTATTTACCAGCGTAATCAATACTTAATCAATTGCATTTAATTCATTTATTTCTTCATACTTATGTCAAAAAATTCATGTTTTAAATCACATGTTATTAAACAGTCACTTTTCATTCATAAACAAAACATATACATCATAATTATCATGTTTCCTATTGATAATTTACAACAAGCTTTTTAGCACATGACACTTCTTAATCGCATGCCCGATGCATTTCGGCACCCAATTGGTGCCTTCCTCAGGGGCCTCACTATAAGAAAAGAAATAAAACCATTGTGATTGTCTTGTATGCTCATGGATGCTGATAAGTGTTTATAACTAGCCGTATATAATTATACCTTGTGAATTTTGGGGTTTTGTGTGTAAAATCTGAAATAAATACATGTAAAAGTCAGTGTTATATGTTCCTGTTTACGGAACGAAGGATGAACATAAATGGTATTTTTAGATATCTTTCCGATACGATTCTGGAGTGTATCAACGTTATGTGCTGTAATATAAAACACATAGATAATCTCATCCCATAGTGCCTTGATATGGGTCTCTGAAACACTTAAGTCTTAGTGGTTTGCTGTCTCAAATTAGACTAAATGTCCTACCTGTGTCTGATGCTCTCTGCTTCTAACCTGAATGGCAACAAAAGATCGCATAAAACTGTATTAGATTGTTACTCATATGTTTGGGATAGGTCCCGCATGTATAGAAATAATAATCACGCTCTCATACCTGTGATATTTCTGATTAAGGGATCTGCGGAAAAATAAAAGAAACCGCATTAAAGATAAGTCTCACAGCGCTGCCAGTAGTTCTAGAGAGTCGTAATGTATATCTAATTACGCTCGAAACTCATTGTACTAAGTTTTCGGCGTATGATCATAATCAGACTATACCCTATTTTAATGCGTGGACGTAACTGTCTAAGCTTACCTAAAATCGATGTCTCCGCGTCTATATTCGGGGTCTCAACTGTCACGTACTCGAAGGTTTAGTGTTCCTCAAGGGTGATCGTAATAAGTCGGCGTCTCGCTATGTAGCCACAAATGACGGACTACTCATCAACGGTGGAACCTAACTGTTGTTCCATCGTCGCCATCTTTTGATGGTGTTTGGAGTTTACCGATTACCTAGTTTTCGTCTGAAGCTGTTGTATATCCCTATTAACCGGACTGTGAAATTGACAGTTGATTTTGAAACGATTCCAAAGTCTATTGATGTTATTTTTTTATTAATCGATTAAAAACCGTTTTGGTGTCTGAAACTTATTAATAGACTCTATGCGTCCATTTCGTATAAATCCTGGTGTTTATATGGTATCAAAACTATCCAAAATGTGTTCCTATGTGGTCAAGTGCGGATGTATTTATGGCCATGTATGCTTGTGCAGGGGGAAGATTTGATCCTAAAAAAACTACAAAGGCACCACATTCCTCTGAAGAGAGCTTGGTAACAGACAAGGAAATTACGATAAGCAGGGGACCGGTAAACTTGACCACACAAACGACAACAGTGAATACAGAATCAACAGGAGCAGAAACACCAAGCAGCGGTGTGGCTTTTTTATCCCAGGTCCAGAACAATGGGTTACAACCTACGCAACAGACAGGGGCAACAAGCGAAACCAGCCGACAAGGAGAGGAAGCGGCAGGCAAATCACTCCGAAGCGGGAGGACAGTGGTTTATTAATTAACATCTCATCAACCAACTTGACCAATTACCAACTTAAAGTGCTAAATAAGGGGCTAACATTTGTACCCACCACTAAGGCCAATGAAATAGAGACAGAGGCTGCGCTCTATCGCTTTATGAGAACCTTACGTCTACGTCATTTTTTCTCAAACATTGTGAAACCTACACCACAGTCTACACAAGAAAGAGGAGGACCATTCAAACCTAAAAGCACATATCAAATACCAGTTTCACACAAGACGCTGGACACATTTGAAATCATGGTTAAAAAGGACATAGAGGCATTGGATTTTCAGAAAGTAAAACAACAAAATCTGACAGGCATACTTTGCAAAATGTATCCAACAACCAAGAATTGACAATTCATCCTGCGGATAAAGGAGGAGCAATAGTGCTTATGGACACTAGCTACTACAACAACAAAGCGAATGAACATGTCAAGGATGGCAATACATATCTCCCTTTGGAACTGGAACCAACTCAACAAATACAAAGGTTACTCAACCAATTACTACAAGAAGCCATTAATCAAGGATGGATAAATGAGAATACCCGAGCATATCTTTCAACAACTCATCAGAGGTGCCCAAGGCTGTATATGATCCCAAAGATCCACAAAAATCCGAATGATCCTCCATTTAGACCAATAGTCTCGGGTGTGGGTCAGTTTTTGACCCCCTCGGGCGATATTTGGATTATTTTCTACAGCAATTTGTTCAAGGGTGGCAATCATATATCAGGGACACAACTGATTTTCTAAACAAACTCACAGATTCAACTAAAGACTTTCAGGAAAACTGGATTTTATGCACTATCGATGTGGTAGCGTTATACACGTCTATTCCCCACATGGCTGGCATAGAGTCTGTTGAATGGGCACTTTTGCAAATGGACGATCTACAGACGGAAAAGATCTTGATACTACAACTCCTAAAATGTTGTCTGCAAAATAGTTATTTCGAGTGGAACAACCGGTATTATGGTCAATTAACAGGTACCTCCATGGGTTTTTCGGGGGCGCCTGCGTATGCAAACATCTTTATGGCCCAATTCGAAGCAGATCATTTGATGAGCACAGAGCAATGGAAGAACATCAAGATGTACTGTTGTTTCATCAATTATATATTTTTGATATGGCAAGCAACGGAAGAGGAATTGGAGCAGTTGATCATAGATCTAAACACAGTAAACCCAAGAATACAATTTACTCACAAAATTGATCATCGAACCATGGACTTCCTGGACGTGAGAATAATCAAAACTCAAACTGGGTTTCAAACCCAATTGTACACCAAATCAACAGACCGGAATAACGCTTTGGCCTACACCAGTTTCCACCCAAGAAGCCTAATCAGGAACCTACCATATTCGCAATTGATACGAATAAAACAGATCTGTTCAGACCCTCAGATTGGTCTGACTAAAATGGAGGAACACCTTACCAAATACAAGGACAGGGGCTACGCAATGGAGGCTTTGAATCAAAGCAAGGACAGACTCTTGAGTATAAGCTGACAGCAGTTACTACAAACAAAAGCCAGAACAACTAGAAAGAGGTTGGTATTTGTGTGCAAATACACAACACAATCTACAGCTATCAAGAAAATCATTAACCAGAGATGGGAACTGTTATCCAATGAACCAGACTTTGAGGGCATATATCAAGAGACACCTTTGCATGCATACACCAGAGGCAGTAACCTAAAGGAATTACTGAAACGGTCCAACATCGGCCCGAAGGAAGCCATCAATAAAGGAACAACACGTTGTCAAAACTGTACACATTGTAACAATGTTATTACTGGAAACATATTCAACCCTTCCACAACTGGCAAACCGGTAAAATTAAGACACACAAGTGACTGCAACACACAGAATGTGATCTATGGCATTAAATGTCCATGTGGTAAGATGTACATGGGGAAAACTGAACGTAAACTGAAATCAGAATCACAGAGCATAAAAGTAAAATCAGAAACCAAACGCTGACATCGCCATTGGCCACTCATTGGAAGGAACAAAATCACTCCATTTCACAGTTACAATTTATGATCATTGAAAAGGTGGAACCAAAACAGGGTATCGATATGAGACTGAAACTTTTACAGCGAGAACTGCACTGGATAAAAAGTTTGAAAACGATGATGCCAGCAGGGCTTAATGACAGATATGATTTATCATGCTATTTATAAACAGATTCAGCAGTGGAGACTGAGCAAATACAGGGAACGATATAGAATGTGCTGGTCATGTAACGAATAGACAACTAGGGTTTGGTAAACAACCTTATACTAGTATATACAAACACAGAAAGATCCAATTGGTTTTAACTCACAACATGTGGATCACATAAGATCTTAAGATTGTCTTTAATTGGAATGTATATGTATATATGTATGACAAATAATAGGAACTCCAACACGAACTCGGGCATAAATGTTATGACAATGCAGCTCATTCATATATACACTCAAAGTCCACATAACATAAACTCAGAAAACGGACCCCTGCACAAGCATACATGGCCATAAATACATCCGCACTTGACCACATAGGAACATATTTTTGATCGTTTTGATACCATATAAACACCGGGATTTATACGAATGGACGCATGCAGTCTATTAATAAGTTTCAGACACCAAAACGGTTTTTAGTCGATTAATAAAAAAATAACACCAATAGACTTTGGAATTGTTTCAAAATCAACTGTCAATTTCACAGTCCGGTTATTAGGGATATACAACAGCTTCCGATGAAAACTAGGTAATCGGTAAACTTCAAACACCATCAAAAGATGGCAACGATGGAACAACAGTTAGGTTCCACCGTTGATGAGTAGTCCGTCATTTGTGGCTACATAGCAAGACACCGACTTATTACGATCACCCTTGAGGAACACAACACCTTCGTGTTCGCGACAGTTGAGACCCGGAATATAGACGCGGAGACATCGATTTTAGGTAAGCTTAGACAGCTACGTCCACGCATGAAAATAGGGTATAGTCTGATTATGATCATACGCCGAAAACTTGGTACAATGAGTTTCGAGCGTAATTAGATATACATTACGACTCTCTAGAACTACTGGCAGCACTGTGAGACTTATCTTTAATGCGGTTTCTTGTATTTTTCCGCAGATCCCTTAATCAGAAATATCACAGGTATGAGAGCGTGATTATTATTTCTATACATGCGGGACCTATCCCAAACATATGAGTAACAATATAATACAGTTTTATGCAATCTTTTGTTGCCATTCAGGTTAGAAGCAGAGAGCATCAGGCACAGGTAGGACATTTAGTCTCATTTGAGACAGCAAACCACTAAGACTTAAGTGTTTCAGAGACCCATATCAAGGCACTGTGGGATGAGATTATCTATGTGTTTTATATTACAGCACATAACGTTGATACACTCCAGAATCGTATCGGTAAGATATCTAAAAATACCATTTATGTTCATCCTTCGATCCGTAAACAGGAACATATAACACTGACTTTGACATGTATTTATTTCAGATTTTACACGCAAAACCCCAAAATTCACGAGGTATGATTATATACGGCTAGTTATAAACACTTATGAGCATCCATGAGCATACAAGACAATCACAATGGTTTTATTTCTTTTCTTATAGTGAGGCCCCTGAGGAAGGCACCAATTGGGTGCCAAAATGCATCGGGCATGCGATTAAGAAGTGTCATGTGCTAAAAAAGCTTGTTGTAAATTATCAATAGGAAACATGATAATTATGATGTATCTGTTTTTTTTATGAATGAAAAGGACTGTTTAATAACATGTGATTTAAAACATGAATTTTTTGACATAATTAGGAAGAAATAAATGAATGAAATGCAATTAATCAAGTATTGATTACGCTGGTAAATACAAAAGGTGTGGGACAACACTAAGTGAACAGTGCGTGACTGGAGTGACCCAGTGGTTGGTCTAAACTCTCATGACATAAAGGACTGACAACCCTTATCAGTCACAGCACCGATAGAATAGTAGGTTAATTCTAAACATATCAGGAGTGCCCCCCCCGAACCTCATAATAACCTCCTTTTATCAGAGACACAAAACATATATTGTATATACTTGTGAATATGACTTGGGACTCAACTATGACAATGGTAACGCTAGACGTGGTATCATTATATACAAACATTAGACACAATCACGGATTACAGGTGCGTGAACATTTCTTGTATAAAAGACCGGCTGAACTATTGGAACATTAAGATATGCTGTTATCTATATAACGTATGATTTTAGAACACAATGTTTTTTTGTTTAAAAAAGATTGGTACAGACAAAGGTGTGGAGTTGCGATGGGTTCTAGGTTTGCGCCGTCTCTGGCATGCCTGTTTATGGGGAGTTTTGAGACGGCGCATATCTGGAGTCCCACAGGTGCCAAATAGCAAGAATACATTGTATATTATGGCAGGTATATAGATGACTGTCTTATCATCTGAACAGGTAGCAATGAAGATCTATTGGAATGTTTTAATTACATGAACAATAATCAGTATAATATGTCATTCACTATGTCTTCTAACAAAGAGAGTATTGTACTTCTTGACACTGAATTATTTGTGGCTGACGGTAAAATCAACAGTAGACTCTATAGAAAGAGTACTTCCTGTAACTCAACACTGTATGCAACAAGTGCTCATCCAAAAGCCCAAGTCAATGCTATACCATATGGGGAGTTATACAGGGCACATAGAAACTGTAGCAGAGATGAGGATTTTTATAATTGTGCTAGAGACATGGAGTTACTTTTTCTAGCCAGAGGCTATCACGTTGACACCATATGTAAGGTGAAACAAAGATCACTTAAACTGTGGAGACATGATACCCTGAAGACTAAAGTTAGGTGGGATAGTAGTAGTACACAGAGTTTGAGATTAGTGACCAATTACCATCCCTGGTCTCATAAGATCTATAACATTCTCAAAAAACATTGGTATCTGTTAACTTCAGACCAAACTATGAGTTCACATATTCATAAAAACCCTAGCCTTTCTTATCGGAAGGGCACTACTCTTCGGAGCCTGGTCAGTCCAAGTTACCCCCGACTAAATAACAGTGAACGCACATGTCTACACAAACTGAATGTGGGATCTTTTCGGTGTGGCCATTGCAGTATGTGCAAAATTGCAGAGCATGGAATAACAGATTTTCAATACAATGTTTCTGTCAAATACAGGATTTACCAACACATTTATTGTTCAACAAAGTACATTGTCTATGCCGTCCGGTGCAAATGTTCAAAGTTCTATATAGGTAGCACAATTAGTTGCTTAAAAGATCGTATAGTGGAACATTTTAGAGCGCTAAAAAATTTGGATTTGAGATATCCTCTGGTTAATCATGCACAGGATTGACCAAGTCAGAGTGGAAATTTAGTTTTCACTTTCCATGGCGTAGAGAATATACCAAGTGGTAATCTTGGTGGTAATAGGGAACTCAGGGTCCGTCAATGCGAGGTAAGATGGATTTTAAAACTGTGTCCCATAGAACGGGGCATCAACATTGACTCTGAGATACAGTATTTCCTGGGATTCTTAATGAATTGAACCAAATGTATATTGCTGCATAATAGGTGTTAGCCCTGTGATACTCACTGAGTAAATAAGAACTAGTCTGAATTGGGGTTCTTGGAGAACATGGATCCTAATGATGATATACCGAACAGAAGGGTGAGGCTTCACCTTAAACTGTGGGCAATATGGGAAGTCTGATAATGTGTTGGTCTGCAATTGTACTTATTATAACTATCAACAGAACCCCATCGGGCATGTAAATTAGGATCTGTATTTATTTGTAAATAACTGTATGAGATGTGATTATAAATAATAAGACAGTAGAGAATGGATTATGTTTTTGTTTGAAGACTGGTATCATATAAATGAGTTAATTCTCATCAGAAAATGATGATATGTCTAGAATGCGTAAAAATACTGATTGTATCTGCGTTATTAGAATGCTTTAATATCACGGGTGCTTGTGCTCTATATGCTCTTCTCCTCATGGTTGCTACTTGTGCTTTTTCTTTACAATTGCTTCTTTAATATTCACTTTCACCTCTTACTTATGTCTCTCTAATATTTATATATTAGGCAACTCTTCTGCGTATAGTTGGACATATTGTTGATTGGGACAGTAGAACTTACCCTGGTGCCCGAGTTATGGGCGTAGTTTTTTTTCTGTCCTGCGGCCTTTGTGATTGAAAGTACCGCTCTGTATTTTCCCGGTTTTGAATACCAATACGCTTTGATATAAACGTCATTTTAATAATTGGGCCAGGTTTCTGAATAAGAATACATGGTTTAATAGGCAAATAATGGCCTTCGTGATGAAAATAGTGTTCGGAGTACTTTCCCGTTTTTTTAATATTAATGCGCCTTGCTATTCGCGTTTTTAATAATTCGTCTTCGTTTCTAAATAGGAATATGGAATATGTGGTGGAAATCATTTCAATAACCAAGCAATAATCGTAAGGGATTACTAGACTGTTTAAAGAATGGCGCCTATTTACGATCGTAAGATCGGGGTGGGTATTCAAAAAGTCTGTCTTTGTTGTCTATGACCTGTAGAAATAAATAACGTGTCGAAAATGGCGCCGATGCAACATGCCAAAGTATCGGACGGCATTAGGCGCCGCGACCCTTGGATTTTATGCTACTGGTGAGAGCTTTTTAAATTATATAAATATATTGGTTAATGATAACTGTTTATTAGTTTTAGAAAATATTATTATCTTTTGAATGCATTGCGATGTAAATATATGGTTCGGGTACAGCAGGTGATAATACGGTGAAGCTGTGCTCCTGAATCAAATGTAATGTGATATTATATGAGGGCAATTCAGTTAATTTTGGATGGCTAGATAAGGTAATAAAGTGTAAAGAGGAGTACTAAGATTCTAGGTTGTATCAGGCGCTTGAAGATTTAGGAGTTTTTGTTAGTTAATTTTTTTTATTTGGATTGGATTTGAAACATTAGGTATACAATCTTGGGACAATTATGTGGTTCTTTTGTTAAAGATATGACATAGTGAGGAATTCTATTGTTAACTGATGAGACTTTTGACGACAATAGCTGGATTTAGGTAAGTGACTTTCGAAAATTAATGTAATCAGGCAAGAGAAGTAGCGAGTGGGACCAAGTTGTTAATAAGGTTTTTTTTTCTTTATATTAGGATATATTATGCCTATAATTGATAGGGGAAAATTGTTCGAGAATCCCCTACTTTGAAGAATTTTATGATTGATCTATGACTAAGTGTATGATGTCCACAAGAATAATTGGATTTAGGTAAGTGTATGTATTAATTACTGAAGCCAATTACTATTGAAATAGACTCATATTTTGGAGTAAATAACAGGACTGGTTTTGTAAGTAGCCTTGTCTCTTTCCCTCCATATCAGGTTATATTGTGGCTACACTTGTCAAAGGAAGACTATCTGTGATTCTCAAAATTGAATAAGTAGTCCAGCGTGAGTGAGTTCAATTAAGAAGGTCATAATTGCATGATGGTGACAGTGGATTTAAGCATGTTGGGCACAGAAATGTGCTCTCCTCCGAGGAACGTCCTACGGTGTTATACTTGATCAAAATTGTAACTGGTTCTGGTGTCTGGGTTTTCGGTTACACGTTGCAATAGGAATTGAGTTATTGGGTTATTACAGAATCTTGAGTGTTTAGGGTAACAAGGTTCTATTCATTTGATTTCTGGTATGTATTCTCTTTTTTTTCTCCTTTTTTGGTGAAGGGTAGGCCTAACCCTGATTGATAGAATTTGGAAGATTGTAATTCGGTATTGTATCTGTTTGTTACAGCCCTGAGGAAGTCTTTGGGTATTGTCCTATAGCCGAAACACGTGTTGGCTGTTGGCAGTGTCTTCAAAGAAACTGAATTGAGTACAAACAAGTCTTCGTGAGAGTGCAAGACATGAGAATAAAAATAATGGACTAACATTTGCTGTCATTAATGCATATGGACCAACATCGTGGAATTTGATGATATAACATAAATAATTTGCATTTGCTCAGGGAACTATTCCTTTAGTATTTATTCCAATGTCAGTCAGACTGCAGTTGGCATCTGAAAGCGGGGGCTTTACATCTCACAGTGGTGTGCAATCCTGCATGGCCTGCCTGGAAAGGCTTTGTTGACCAATATCACTTGTTCTCTGACATTATGTTGATGTCTAGGTCTGCGCACCAGCTGAAAAGGTGGAGCCTTGTGAGAACGGCCATGTCCCAGAAGGGTCACTAGATGTCAGATGGTACTTAATGGGTGAATATTACTCAGGTCTAACACAAAACCCCCCACCTAAATATAGGAAGAGAAAACAAGGGGTTGTACGGTGACCTAAGGGAGCTGTCAGATACACCAACCTCAAATATCCTGAACCCAGCAGGAGCAATGTTCGTGCTTGTCCTACCATGCCCTCAACACATTTCTACCGGCCTGTGTCACAATGAAGGGAATAGGGGACCAGGACAAATAATAAAGAAACAAGATCCTGTCTGTTTGCTCAATGAATACCCTTACCTGTGGTTGCTGGTTAAGCATCGGCCTTGAAGTAATACCAGGGGGCGTTGAAGTTGTGGTGCACACTATGATATGAACATAAACAGAATTACCCACAGATCACCACACCTAATGCAAGCACTCCCCTCACTGAATAATCTCCTAATAGAACGGAGCCCTTCTCTAATCCAAAAGTGCTGTACGGCACCTTACACAAGTGCCCCACTATACTGAACTGGCCTGACCTGAACGAAGTAAACCTCCGGATTACTTCACCCTCCAACTATCCCTGGCAGCTATGCCTAAACATTGTAGCAAGCTGGACATGAGATGGTGAGGGCAGTGTCATACACGCTTGCAGATGTAGTCCCATATGTACAGCCTTGTTACCTTTGCCAAGAGCTGCTGTGGCGAGATTCTTTTGTAAGGCGTTAAACATAGCCCCTTGCGAGGGCGTGACTGGTGGCGTGACTTACTGTACAGTTTTAGATGCGCTGATGTCCATTGAAGTTCCATGTCACAGGAAGACATTCTGACATCCACTGCAGATGCGTGACACAGGATGACGTCATCCACTGCAGATTCGTGACTCAGAATGATGCACTGATGTCCCCTGCAGGCTCATGAATCAGAATACACTGAATGCTGTTATTATGAAGTCCAATGGCTTTGAAGAGGTGACCGAGGCCAACACAGACGCCTAGCAACCTGGTGCAGGGGGGGAGTGCCTTTATAGTCCCGGTCCAAATTAAGATGGCTGCTAAGTGGGTAAATTATTTCTTGGTTGTAATCACCAGGCCCTAACCATGAGGTGTTCTGGGTTACTCATTTCCTTATTTTATAATCCTCGGGTCCAGCCTAGGTGATTCATTTCCTGATTGTAAAATCACCATGCTCATACCATGATCTGTGACTCATTTCCTGATTGTATAATCATCAGCCCAGTCTGGGTGACTCATTTACTAATTCTGTACTTATCAGGCCCGGACCTCAATGTAATGGTGTCAACACAACAACCATATACAAACTATATGGGGTGAGAGCACACACACAATCAGATGCACGAAAGCACACAGATATGCCATACAGATGGATATGGGTTATAAATGTGGGTTTATGCAGGGCGCATCCTCCAACATCGCACAGCGTTTGTCCAGGGATGCACATCATGAGAAGGGTCATATATGGTGGTGTATGTCCCCATGACAAGAGGTCAAGGGGATCCACAAAACTAGCAGTAATGGACACCTCTTCTGGATACTTTCAGTTCTCTGAGTGATTGCTGACATGTGGTCACAATTGTTATGGGTGCCATGCAATCATAGGTGCTGAATCTTCTTTGGGGACAGGAGACCACAATGATGTGATCCTCATGAGAACCAAGCTGTCAGAGACCGAGGCAACTTAGGGTTTATTCTGGGGCCAACAGGGCCCCCCTATATCAACATCTCTCAGCAGTGCTGATCTACTCCGAGATGCAGCAGCAGTGTGCAATATATAAGGCCTTAGGTTCTAGAAGTCATCCTTATCGGTGCACCATCTTCTTCATACAAGAGCTCTCCAGCACCCCTCCTTTGTAAGCAGTCATATGCTTACCTCAATTCAAGCCCAAGTCACCTCTTCTCCTGGCAGGTTGCAGAATTTTCCTGGCGGTGACAGGATTGTGGCAACAAGCGATCCCAACCTTAACACATCAAACAGTTTCGCAGTCACTGCTGATGTGAAGCCCTAGACTCTGAGAGTTCTGATAGACTGATAGAGATCTTGGCAAACTATATGGTAGTTTTCGTCCCATCTTTATATCAAATTTGCAGACAGGTTTGGTGTATTAGAAGAGTCTAGCTCTGGGGAGAGTTCTGGCATTTCTGGCCCTTTATGTATTTCACCCAAACTGGTGCAGTCACAATCTTGTCTTGTCAGCTGGAAGGTGAGGACGAACGGGGAGTTTCCTGTTTGTAGAAACCAAATAAAAGATGCAAACATTACCTCTTAAACTGTGCAAAGGGGGAGAAGAAAGAGGGTAGATTCCAGGAAACAATGCCGAAAGAACAGACAGGGGAATTTACATACACTTTAAAGGGGGTCTCTTTCCACCCTCTACATGCTAGAGTCTGGTCCATGCCAAAGGACCTTAAGAATGTTCTGTAGGAGTCCTACAATTCACATTGCTGTCTGCGGTTCTGTCCAACCTCCATCATATGTACTTTGGTTCACAAATCAAAAAAGATTCATGTGTAGCCACAGCTACCTGTAACAGACACCATCCAAAACATTGTCACATACAAGAGTTACACATATACATGTGGTACACATGTACATGTGATATCCATGTACCAATTGGATGGACTGAAGGAACATTTGTTGGGGACTGGCACATCAATTTAAAAATACAAGAGTGACCAGTTGCCATGGTAGGTGGAAGGCAAAAGCTTGCTTTGCCACTATCATCTATTGCAGCCATCACTATCAGTCCTCACCATCCCGATGAGGTGGCGAGACACTCAGAAAAGGTGGCTGCACTTGATGTACCTCTCCAGACTACAGAGCCCGGCCCTGGGTCACATTCTGTATCACATGAAGCCTTCAGTGCATATACAAGATTGAAGTGGAACTCAGGGTGTGGCTAAATGCTCTCCAGTGCCATGCAAGGGTTATTTTCAGATAAAACAGAGGCAGTCCTAATCTTTGGAAAAGTATGTGAAAATTGGTGGAAATATGTACATTTTTGTAAAAAAGAAAGGTCAAGTGACAGGAGAAAGTCCAAGAAATGCTCAGAGAACACAGTGAATTTGTGCAATAACAATGTCTATCTATCTATCTATCTATCTATCTATCTATCTATCTATCTATCTATCTATCTATCTATCTATCTATCTATCTATCTATCTATCTATCTATCTATCTATCTATCTATCTATCTATCTATCTATCTATCTATCTATTTATCTATCTATCTATCTATATATATATATTTCCTCTTAATGACAAAAATAAACAAAGTGCATCAAATGGCACTAACTTTTTTTTATTTATACTCACCATTCCAGAGTGCTATGAAAGCAAATTGAAACATGGAAGGGTTTAGTATCCAAGGAATACTATTCTCATCATTATGCCAGGCACTGTGCTTCCTCACACCCATTGTGGCAGCACCCTTTACAAGGCTATGCTGCTGAGATGTGCTTGCCACACCACTCATTGCGATGAGAGAGGATCCACTGGGTGGGCTGAGCCTATCAAGTTGGACATCTTCCTAGCATGTACTCACTGTGTTGGTGACCACTAAGCAACCGAACTTGCAACTCAGCTTCTTAAAAGTGCTGTGTATAATGCATGGTATAGGTAACATTGCAATGTTATTTATGTCTGTGGAACATATGTACTGCACATGTGCCTTGTGGCTATACATTTATGTATCATGATGATTTAAACTTTCTCTAATTGTTATTTTTTTTATTTTTATGAAGCATGTTTAAAGAAAATTGAAAAAATAAATATTTTAGCTTGCAACACAGCTGAAAAGCACTTACAACAAACAGTAACTCAGTCAGTATAAACAGTGTTGCTAGACTATGTTGATTCTGGCACAGCTGCCCTTCTTGGCCTTAGTCAATTCTCTGTCCTTTCAGGACTTCTGCAAATGTTTTCTTTCCATGGAAGATTAGACAGATACACAAAACCTGTGTGGTCATATCTAAACTATACTAAGAGAGATGTGGGATCAGATTATGTCTGGGTGTTGGTAGTGTCCCAATAGATGCTTGGTAAGAAAGTGCCCAAAAGTCCAAAACACACTTGTTTACCTGCAAATGCTGGGACAGATTGCATGACTTAGAGAGTCTGTGTTTGGGGGCTGATGGAGGCAGGTAGAGAAAAATAGACAAAAAGAAACAGATAGACAGAAGTAGATAGTGATAGATAGATAGATAGATAGATAGATAGATAGATAGATAGATAGATAGATAGATAGATAGATAGATAGATAGATAGATAGATAGATAGATAGATAGATAGATAGACAGATAGATAGATAGACAGATAGATAGACAGATAAATAGACAGATAGATAGACATATGAACTCAGATGGACAGAGATATTTATCTGTAATTTTCCATAGAAACATTACACTTTCACAAAAATGCATCTAGTTGATAACATTCATTAATTGTGAATACAACAGGTTGAATAACACTTAGAAATATGTCTGTACATTAAACCTTACCAAAACAGGTCTTAAATATTGACGTTGGTAAGGTATTAACCCAAGATAGAAACAAGAACATGCTGGAGATCTTGAATATCAGCACTGAAAAACTGACAGCCCAGATGCTTTTTTCCATCTTTATTGGGAAACCAAACATTTTCACCTATAGAAATATTTCTAGTTGTAAAATTCACATAAAAGTGGGTCCCGGCGAAATTTCTGTTACACAGCATAATCTTGTGTAGTGCCAGTAATTTCATGTTACACTTATGTAAAATTCTTGAAATTACTATATTCTGTCATGCATCATAATTATATGCCATTCACGGAAAAATGTTTGTGTTGGCACCATGGGAGGAACGGGAAGTGCACGAACGACCAGTGAGCTGCTGCTGTTTCTACCACTTGTGTTTTAGATATATATATATATATATATATATATATATATATATATATATATATATATTATTTTTGCATGAAAAGCAAAACTGACCAAAGCCACAGGAAAGACGCGCTATACGGAATGGGGCTCCACTACTAGGTTGCGCCACCAGCATGGATAACAGAGACTCACAAGTCCTACAGCACCCGACACCAGGTTAGGAGGTGGGGAGACTGAAAACGTGCGGGGTGAGCATGAGTCAGCGAACCTGTGAAGTGCAGCACAGTGTGCGCCTAGCGCGAAAAAACTGCTGATGGGAGCGGGGTGAGTGCCGACAGCTGAATAAAAGCCCAAAAGTAAAGGAGCACCCATGGCTGAAAAGCAGGCTCGCCTCGTGCTACGCCACTCTAACACCAAGAAAGCGAAACCAAAACGGGAGCGGCCACCCGCCCCCCCCCCCCCACTCACCATAGCGCGCACAAACATACGTCGCTAGCAAGCTAAGGGTGACTAGGGCCACAATAACATTGAGCCCACTGGACATTCGTCACGTATCGCCCTAGGCTCCAACACACCTCCGAGGAGATGGATGCCGATAAATGAGGGAAAACCGCGCAGAGACGAGAAGCGGAGTGGTGCGAGGGGGGAAGTGAAAACAAGACGGCGCCACCAAAAAGGGAACCATCCCGAGCCCAGATGAGGTAGCGCTGAAAAGAGAAAGTACCAAATACAGCGCGCAACCTCCCCAAAGCCACAACACCAGAGAAGGGTGAGTGCACGGAAAGGGCAATGAGTGAGTGTTTCGGCATAATAACGACTGGTTGTTGCTTAAGGAAGCAAGGAAGTCACCTGAAATAAGGGAATCAACCAAAATAGAGAAACGTGGCTGACTGACCTCCAAAGACGAAACAAACCCCAAAAAGGGAGAAGCATGCACACACAGCGCTTGCAAGGGCGATCTAAGTCCACACCAAATACAACAAAGTTAGAAGGGAACTGCAGCGACTGCAAACTGAGCGTATGAGGAGGAAACAAGCGGGCAGCACACAGCGGCTAGTGGAGGCAAGACACAATAGAAGAAGGCCCTAATGATCTGCAAGACCCGCCCCAAACCAAGATTGTGGCAAAAACCAGCATTAAACCCGTTATGAGAGACGCAGGCTCAGGGCCATAAGTCAGAACGTGCCTAAACACAGCTACCAACACATCGCCCCGAGCCAGACAGTACTAAAGACTGTGTGCTACACAACACAGCGGGCATCCAAAGCGAGGGAACTAGGCAAGCGCCATCAACAGAGGGGACAGAGAGGTTACGACAGCGCATGAAGGAAACAATAGGAGATCAAGGGGAGCTAGGTACTCTGTGACCGCTGGGTGACAAGAGGAGAGGCCACAACTCCAAGGTAACTAATGGCCACAACACACTGAGCAAGGATATAAGACCACTGCGGAAGCAAAAGCCACAAGGAATATCCTCCAAGCTCCCTTCCAGAGGCGGCCCAGGCAAAAATCAGGATCCAAACAAACGAACAACAAGAAGGAGCAACAAACCTCACATACAGAGGATTTTGGGGCACATGCATCAACCTATTTAGGAAGTGCAAAGGGTGCGAATCGGTAAATTCGGCCGTTTGCACTTCCTAAATACGTTTTTGGGATGCATGAAACAATGTTTCAAAATTCGCTTTTTTTTGCATTTCCTAAAAATGCAAATGCAATTAAGGAATCTCATTTGTGCGATTCCTTAAATGCAATGCATCAATTTAAAAAAAATGCAAATTTTGAAATAGGAAGTGCAAATTAACACGAGGTTGACCCTCGTGTTAATTTGCGAAATTCTTTAAAAAAGCACAAAAATGCATTTTTGAAAGTGTCATGTTACAGACACACATGTGTGTGTGAAACATGCACTTTAAAAGGCTACATCAACAACAACTGAAGAAGAGCAAAAGTGAACCAGCAACATCTGATTCTTCGATCAAACAAAAACCGGGCATAAACAGCACCCTAGTAATGACTCTAAAGATACTAGCGGAGGTGCACGAACTGGTGAAAACCACAAAACTCACCACAGACACAATCCAAGTAGAGATTGCGGCAGTCAGAGCCGACCTAAACTCAGTGAACATTAGACTGGCAGTGGCGGAACAAAGAATCAGCGACCTGGAAGACTCTAACCACAACGCGAGCAAGGAAGTGAAGGCAATATCAGAGATAACAGGAGCTCTCCAAAAGCAGACAGCGGAGATGGAAGACAGGAACCGCAGAGGGAACATACGCATACTCGGGATCCCAGAAGGGCTGGAAGACGCAGAAAGTTCCTGCTCAACACTCCTTGAGGACCTGATCCCCAAGCTCACCAATCTAAAGTTCACCCGCCAATTCGAGGTAGACAAAGCCCACAGAATTCCCGCTTTCAAATCTTCAACGTCTCAAACCGCTCGACCTATCATATGCAAACCCCTGAGATCACAACACACGAGGACATCTTTAACTATGCACGCAAAAACCAACAGATCAACTGGAAGGGCCACAAGATCATCCTCACGCAAGACTATTCAAAACCCACGGTCGACAGCAGGTAAGGCTTTCTAGCCCGACGCCAAAGCCTTAGGAGCAAAAACATTCAATTCTCTTTTGTAGCTCCCGCAAAGTTCAAGATAATAGACAATGGGAAAAATCACTTTTTCACTGACCCAAAATACCTGATCCGCTACCTAGATGGCCCAGCAACTCAGACCATGGAAAGGCTCAGCGAAGAGAGGACCCTCGCCGGATCCGAACATCGGGGGGCAGGCTCCTGAAATGTACAGAAGTGAGAAAGAGGCATCTATGCCTACACAACATATCTACCTCACAGATGCCAGGAACTACCTCAAAACAAATCTATCCTCGTAAAGACACAACAACTACATCTCGCCTACTGGCAATACTAATAACACAAAGCTCGACAAAAATAAACCCCAGAGCGCAAGATTACAGCAGATAAAAGGAAGTCTCAAAAACGACAGCGTATCCTTTTACATTGGTTACCTCAAACGTAACTCCAAGCATACAACTGTCAGAGCTACTGTACAAGGCTACAGTGGAGTTTACAAATTGACTTACACAACATACTTTCTCTGGGTGGCGGAATGGCGATCCTGCCATTGCACCTCCTACAGACGAGTGAAGGGGAGGGAGCGGCGGTGGGGGTGAGGGGAGGGAAGGGGGGAGCCGCACTAGTATATCTCAGATGTCTGTCCTCTTTATTTTCCAGTCTTTTCTTCTTTTCACATCTATTATATAACTGCACACGTCAACTGTCAAACCATGCGAATCACTGCATATTGGAAGAGGCCCACATTGGGACTCAAAGATACAGACGACAGCATAGAAACCTGAGTGTTGGGCAAACAGAACAACCACACCACAACACACCAGATGGCTAGTAACAAAACTCTCACCCTGTCCGCAGACCTCAATATAATATCCCTCAGGGTCAAGGGCCTAAACCACCCCATTAAACGCAGGAAGATAGTGGATTACCTAGCAAAGTCCAAAGGTGACATAATACTGCTACAGGAAACCAAATTAGCCGAGGAAGAGGCCAAACTACTCAGAGCCAAATGGATAGCGCAGCTTGTGTGCTCACCAGCAGACAAAAAGAAGCAGGGGTACTGACTCTAGTTTCCATGAGATCGAAGATCTCGATGGACTCCCACTCCCATGACAAGGAGGGCAGACTACTAATAACAAACCTGACAAGAGGGGAGGAGCGGTTCCACATCGCGAACATATATGGACCTAATACAGATGACCCTACATTCTGGGCTGAAGTGTCAGACACACTAGACAAACTCCCGCAGGACGAACTCACTATTGTAGCAGGGGACTTCAACATCCCACTAGATCACATAATAGACAGACAGTCCTCTTGCCAGTACCACCCCACCAAATCTCTCGCCGCATTTCAAAACATCTGTACCGAATTCAACCTCAAAGATGCATGGAGACTACAACACCCTGATACTAGACACTACACCTTTTACTCCAACCCACATAACTCGTACACCAGGTTTGACTACATTTTAATATCGGGACAAACACACACTTGATAGAAGACTCAGAGATTGCAGCAAGACTAGTCTCAGACCACTCAGCCATTAGCGTAAAGCTAAGTGGCTGTCTCAACGAAGCTGTCCCAAGAAGATGGCGCTTTAACAGTGAAATTAATTCAGACCCAGGAACCAAAAAAGAAATTGAGGAAGCAATAGCGGACTACCTAACACATAACGATGCCCCAGAGACTAGCATCCACACACTGTGGGAGGCCTTAAAATCAATGATCAGGGGTAAATTAATTGGAATTAAGGCAAGAATAAACAAAAAGACGAACCTGAGAATAAACCAAGTGGAAGAAGAGATCAAAAAAGTTGGAACTCGACAACGTAAAAGCCACAAATGACAACGTACTTCTAACCAAACTAACACAGCACAAGTATGAATGCAATAAAATCTTGAGCAAAAGGGCAGGAATGTGGTTCAACAAATGCAAAGCACTTAACCTTTGCGAAGCCAACAGAGCGGGGAAACTACTGGCATCATACTTCAAACACAAACGCAACCAAGTTGCGATCTCATCAATCACAGACTCTAACAACAAAACACACACAAGACTCAAAGAAATCCTTGGTGCATTCCAGGAGTTCTACTCAGAACTATACAAGACAGAGCAGACGCTTATCCGAGAATGCACAAGATACCTAGACAGATTAGGGCTCCCAAAATTAGACGCTGCAGACAAAGCAAGGCTAGTTCAGGAAATCAATTGCATGGAAATCCAAATGGCAATCAAATCACTAAAAAAAAATAAGGCCCCCGGGCTGGACGGATACACTGCCGATTTCCATAAGACCTTTCTAACCAAGCTAACCCCAACCATGAAAAGGGTTTTTTACCAGGCGGAAATACAGGGGTAGTAAAACAATCCACGACAGAGGCGACTATAATAGTCATCCCAAAGGAGGGCAAAGACCACAAGTATCTCAAAAATTATAGACCCATATCCCTCATCAATGTGGACTGTAAAATATACACCAAAATCCTGTCGGTCAGACTAAACACGGTCCTACTCAAATGAATAAGTAACGCCCAAGTCGGTTTCATGCGAATTCGTGTGTCTAGCGACAATACACGACTTTTCTGCCACATACTAGAACAAATCTCCACAAAACCAGAACTGGCAGTACCGATTGCACTGGACGCAGAGAAGGCCTTTAATAAGCTCTCCTGGGCTTTCCTAGAGCAATGCATGCAGGCGTTTAACCTAGGGAAGGATTATATTCGGATGAGCATGGCCCTTAACAAGTCCCCTTCAGCCCGCATTATGGTAAACGGCTCACTCTCGGAGCCCTTCAAACTCCATCAAGGAACCAGACAAGGATGCCCACTCTCGCCAGCACTCTTCCTTATGGCCCTCAAACCCCTCATGCAAGACATAAAACTAAAAAACACCATAAAATGAGTGGATATCAAGGGGTCCGTAGTAAAACTGTCCGCTTACGTGGATGACATCCTGATAGTAACAGAGCAACCAAAGCCCTCGATAAAGGCTCTGATCTCCACAATAGCGGAATACTCCAAATTATCAGGGTAGAAACTTAATAATGAAAAATCAGAAGTTAAACCATTAAACATCTACTGCACGAGAGACACTATAGGGGAGTCGGAGTTGACCTGGCAGACAGGATACATCAAATACTGAGGAAAACACTTTGGTACCGACCTGATGAACACTCTACGTCACAATGAAAAATCCCTACTAGAAAAAGTTAAAAGTCTATTAGAGGCCTGGTCCCCGAAATTCATGGGGGTGAATTGAAACTAAAAATGATGATCACGGCACTGATAAACTACCTGATAAGCATGCTCCCAAGCCTTCTCACAGACGATTTCCACAGGAAAATCGATGACATGTTCACCAAATTCCTATGGTGCAGTGAGAAGACTAGGATCAGTATAAAGAAACCGAGACTTACGAAATCCCAGGGAGGGGTGAACCCAGCTGACTTCAAGGTTTTCCAACTAGCCTTCCTAGCTAAACAGGGAACGCAGTGGGTTGCCCCGGCGCCCGACTACACACCAGTATGGTTACAGGTAGGCAAAGCCATTCTGAACAACCTGAGCCCACTAGCCCTACTAAAGGCAAACACATACTCACACACATCTAAACCGATCTTTAAAAACACTAAAATAGCACTCTTAAAAATCGACAAGAAAATGGAGGTTAGTATCAAAGGGTCCAAGTCAGAATCGCTGTTGGCTAATAGCAGGATCAAATATAAGGGAAAGGTCCCAACTACAAGACATGGATAGAAAAGGGTATATCCTATCCACACCAACTCGAGAAGGGGGTATCCCCCATTACATTCTCTTGACCTGGAACCAATCCACCAATTGGAAGACATAGACCTATATAGATTCCTAAAGATTAAAGCAGCCCTCCAAAGACTATGTAGCAAACATCAACAAACTAGGTCATCAAATCTCGCAAATATACAAGCTACCATGCCCGAAAACCACCAAATTTAACGCTAGAACAATGGAATACTGGGATAAACAGATACACCCCCGCTAAACGATCATGAGTGGAAAACCCTATGGGCATCTGCCACGCGAAATAAGATCACCCCAGTCTTAGCACAAACAAAATTCTGGCTACTCCACAAGACTTTCTGGTCCCCAGACCGCTTACACACACTAGGCCTCAGGGAAGACTCCCTCTGCTGGAACTGGAACATAGAGAAGGGAGACTTAGCACACCTTACCTTCCACTGCCCAACACTCAAGGTGTTCTGGGGAAGGGTATTTGATTTCATTGACAATGTGTTTAAATGAAAACTAACAAGAGATTTTGCCTCCCTCACCACAGCGTTTTTGCGAACTGACCTCTCCTCTGAGAGAGAGAAGGAACTAATGGATCTACTACTAACAGCTGCTGTAAAACTTGTACTAAACAACTGGAAAGACACTAGCAAAACTAGCTACAAAGGTTGGATCAACTGAGTCACTTATCTCAGAGGAGTGGACCGCATGGTGTGGCAACACTCCACCTGGAAAGCGTCATCAAGGGGCTGTGGGAAGCCCTGGACAGGTCCCTAGGCCTCTATGAGCCTCCATGAAAAACCAACACTAACACCTGCTGTAACGACCAACGGCCCAAAGACACAGCACAAGGTCGAACAGGGTGAACTTCAACTCTAGCTCAATAATCTCGAAGTTGAGGTAGAACGAATTGCAGTTGATATATCAGACTCTAATGTTTAGCCAAGAATGTATACTTCTCTATTTGCCTGTCCTATTCTCTCTCTCTCTCTCGCATTTCTGACTTTTCTGTCCTTTCCTTATTATACCTACTTCTCTATCAAAATCTAACCAGCAAGGGGGTAACCACATAAACAGCACTGTACTAATGATCTTTGCCAGCTGTGGTCAACCCTGCAGCAGTATCTGTGATTGTATACAATATATAAAAATTAATTTAAAAAAAAGAAAATGTATTTGTTGCATTTCCAGGCTGTCTTCATTTGCAGTGTCTGAAGTGCATATAAAGCATGGGAACTGTGATCCTGGGTTCTGCGGGGGGTCAGGGGTCATTCAGGACAATTTGGGGTATCCAAAACCAACCCAAGCAGAGCAGCTCCACCCAGCCCCTACTCACCTCCTCTCATTGCTCTCTCTTCTTTCCCTACATCTGTTCTCTCTCTACCAGTGGTACTCCTCCACAATGGCGGAGGAGCGTCGCCCCACAGCCTGGAGCAGAGGCAGCACATGAAAAATGAAACGATGCTCTAGCATTGTTTTATTTTTTGTTTGCCAGCTTGTACATGGAGGGGTGGGCATGGGCGGGTAGAGGAGGAGTGCTTGTGCACTCCATAAGTGGTCATGTGTATTTGGACGGCCGTCTCAGGTCGACCAAAACACACATGGGCACTTAGGTTTCTCTAGCCTGGCTGCATTCAAAAGCTGGGCTGGAGATCCCCCACAGACTCCCTGGTCCAAAGAGGGCGTCTTTTCAACCCAGTCATACCAATCCAGGCGCTGCTCTGCAGCTCAGGGATTGACTGGGAGTCTGTCCCAGGGGCTGCTGTGACCCAGGAAATGGGAAGTAGGAGCAACGCAATGTGGGATGTGGCTGGCGGCCGGAGGCATCAGGTGAGATTTTTGAATTATTATTAACCTGTCTCGTGTACCCCCGATGCTCACTCTCCCCCCACCCTCTCCCACGCTCCTTCCACCCGCTACAACACCCTTTGTTAGTGGCAACCGTCATGGCACTCTACCCTCTGTTCTCCTCTCACTCTCCGATCTCTTTCTCTTCACCTCCTTCTCTTCTTATTTGTTCTCTCTCTCTTGAGGCCCCGCTCTGCTGAAATTAACCGCTAAGAAATTAGGAAAAGTGAAGAGGCAGTGACAGCAGCACTGAACATCAAAAACGGCTTCCAATTGCTCCAGTCAACAGGAAAATGCCTGATGGAATAAGAGCTAGTCTGGACATGGGGTCATTGAATGTGGTGTCAGATTCAAAAGCCATGTCTAAAAACATTGAAATATTCTGTAGCTACGTTTTTGTTCTTTCATTTTCAGGTTACTGCCCACACACTTCAAATTAAAAAATGAATGCGAGTTAAACTATTCAGATTATATTTCTATAGCGCTTACTACCTCTGATGAGGCGTTGAAGCGATTTACGGTGAGTAGAACACAACTCCAGACCCTACATTAGTGTTTAATCCACTGGCTACTGAGATTACTTATCTGCCCTCAGTTAAAATTGCAAGCATTTATTCCAGTTACTTTGTGAAAGATTATATTAATACCTGTTAATTCAATCAATCAATCAGTACATTTGTTAAGCGCACTTCTCAAGGCGCTGGCGGGGTGCTGCTACTGTTCAAATAGCTAGGTCTTATGTAACCTCCTGAAGGTTAGGAGGTCCTGGGTCTGCCGTAGGAGGATGGGGAGGGTGTTCCAGGTCTTGGCGGCGAGGTGGGAGAACGATCTGCTGCCGGTGGTCACTCTTCGGATGCGGGGGACGGGGCGAGGGCGAGGTCGGCGGAGAGGAGCTGGACGGTTCAGGGTGTAGAAGGTGAGTCGTCTGTTGAAGTAGGCCGGTCTGGTGTTGTAGAGTGCTTTGTGAGCGTGGTTGAGGAGCTTGAAGGTGATTCTCTTGTTGACGGGAAGCCAGTGCAGGTCTCTCAGGTGGGGTGTGATGTGGCTGTTGCGAGGGATGTAGAGGATCAGGCATGCAAAGGCGTACTGTCTGCGTTGAAGTCGTTTCAGGAGTTTGGCCGAGGCTACTGCGTAGAGGACATTTCCGTAGTCCAGCCTGCTGCTGACGAGGGCCAGGGTGACCAGTCTTTTTGTTCTGGTGGGGATCCACCTGTAGATCTTGCGGAGCATGCGGAGGGTGTTGAAGCAGGAGGATGAGATGGCCTTGACATGCTTGGTCATGGAGAGAGTTGCGTCAAGGATAAAACCCAGATTGTGTGCGAGGTTAATTGTGATCATTAGTGGGGGCTATGTGGTTTCGGGGGAAGGATTGGTGAGATAGATAGGCTGGTGGAGATTAGGTACTGTTAGGTTACAGGAATAAGGTTTTAAAGTGGACAGATTGTGATCTTTGAAATGAGGTATCAACCAATTGCAGAATTACAATAAGAGAGATTAAGGCAGCCAGGCATTAGACTGAGAGGAGACTATCCTCAGAAATAGAAGGCATGCAGAGGGTGGAAGGTAAGAAGAGGGTCACTCTGAAATGCAATAATTGCTGGTGTCTGTGCGCATGACCAGAGAGTCACATAATTGAATCCTGGTTGATACAATGAGTAAAAATAGCTTGAATATTTATAGTGCTACGAACTACCAGCCTGTGACAGAAAGAACTGTGTATAAGTAAGTCATTATATGTAAACTGTATTACACTCAGTATAAGGTAGGCTGTTGCACAATGATGTAGTCTTTAAGCTAATACAATTGCTTTTAAAGTATATATCTAAGCGAAAGGTACTCAGACTGCACCTAGGGCTAAGATTTCTATAACTGTCCATTCAAACGACGAACAATGAATTGCAGAACTGAGCTGATAACCCCCCATATTACCTCTTAAAAAGGATAAATCTTTGTCACCATAAAGCTTCAATGACTCCATAAACTAACGTGTATACAGGTTCCTAATCAGCATTTTCATTTCTTGATTAATCAGTTGCATGTATTTATATTTCTTTCAGGTAGCAGGCACTCTGGCGAGAAGCCTTATTTCTTTATTACTGTGTCCCTCTCTCAGCTTCATAGCGCAGGAGACATGACACCCTCTTCATTTTCAACCAGGGGTAACCCAAGGTCTGCATTAACCATCCAGATAGGGTTATTTTTAACAAAAACAGTCATAACTGTTTTTGTAAAAAAATATATTATGGGAATTCCCCATAGATCCCACCCACTACGACCTCTGATCATTTGCAGATGTCTTTTCAGGTGAGTGAAGGGGTGGCAGGGAGCAGGACTGTAGTAATGCAGTAGGGCTGCATTCAGATGCACAGCCCTGATAGTCTAGACCAGTGGAAACTCAAAGTAACAAACCTGCTAACTAAATAAAAGAATCACACTTGGTGAGAAGGGATGGTGCCTTAGAGGCGGTGGGGTCCTGTGCTGAGAAGCACCTAAGGGGCACTTGTGCCCTCACCCTGCCCTCAAACCCTTTCCTAAAAAAAAACCACACGTGTGTTGAGGCTGTTGCCAATGGTCTGGGGTGTTTTCACACCCATTAAAGGATGTTGGCATTTCAAAGCCTCTGAAACTGAGCTGAAATTCCACAGTTTACAATGTTTTTTAGCTTGTTTCCCCTGCCACTGAGTGATATCGGCTAAGCCTGGGTGGGGTTCGCGGAGATCCGCTACGCAGAACTCTGCAAAGTGCAAAAAAACCTCTGCTGCACTACACAAAGCTCCACGAGCAGCGGAGTGCGTTAGATAAATGCCGTTCGCAGTGATTTTCAGTGCCAGGTGCTTGTCCACTCTGTTCAATCATTGCAAACGACACAATGCACAGTGCAAGTGGGCGCTGCTTCCTTTCTGCCATTCGATTAGATTTTTACTCGAGCTGCAGCTTTCTCAACGCAAATGGACAGTTTCTCAATGTGAGTGGTTGCAAGCATGCGCGACTACTCGTAAGAAAAAATCTGACTGCTGCGTTGAGAAATCTCGTTGAGGTTGATTTTCCACAGTCGTGCTCGCCAACTTGATGTTGACAATCGCGAACTAAGAAAAAACCCGGCAGGGGGATGATTTTCCACACTCGCGCTCACCACCTTGACGAACGCGAGCGAGGAAAAAACTATGCTCCGCTACGCAAAGCGGAGTTTTTTGGAACTCTGCAAGTGCTGCATAACGCGGAGTGATGAAGACTCTGCAAACTACACAAGCTGAACAGAGTTCACCACCCAGACTTAATATCGGCTCCTTACTAGGTGACCGTGTGAAGGGAGTTGGCATCATGTGTCACACATGTGAGTTGGCAGGTATGAAGTAATGGCCCGGGAAAAAGAGGAAAGGAGCGAGATCTTTCGATACCATCTAAGAGATGGCCCAGAGGAGGGGAGCACAATGTGGGAATTTCTTTTTTCATTTACTATTACCATTAGTGTGGCAGGTGCTGAGGTAATGGGGCCAGGAGTGTTAGGGGCAAATGCACCCCACATATGACTGTTTTACTACTAAAAAGGGAAATGGTGGCTGAATTTTTGCTAGCATTACAGCCCGCGTCACCATTACAGTGCACGGAACAAGGCTCAAGCAACAGAGTTGAGATCTGGGGCAGAGGAGACAGGGCAGAAGTATCCTTGATGTTGAAGGTGTATTGGGTTTAGTTGGCCCATCACACCACTGGGCCATGTAAACACCACAAAGTGGTGAGAGGGTCTAGCTCACTCCTATTATGGCTGTGTTACTACTCTTTCTTGCTTCATTAGGGACCTGTGCACTTTTGCTGTACCAGTGTTGGTTTGGGTCTCAGGGCAATGACCCAAGGGAAAGGAAAATTGAAGTAGACACCTTAGCTTGGATTCAGAGATGGTGGGAGGCCGGTGGGGCAGGATGGGGACATATGTTTTCAAAAAGGGCAGAGAGAGCCCACTTCGCGAGATAATAGCTATTATTAGTGAAGCAGGTGCATTGGCACTGGGGGTCAGGGGTGTGTGGAGACCATCACTTTACACTTGCAACTGCCTTACTTTACAAAAGGTGAATTGGAGCTAATTTTCCTTGCTAACATTCGGGCAAAGGACGACCTTCCGCTCCACCTCAGACTGATAACACCGCTCCCCATCTTCGCAAGAAACCTCAAAATCTGGCTCTTCGACAGACTTCCTTCTTGATGGACTGGAACCTGGGAACCCCTCCCTCCCCACCCTCAGCACCTTGAGACCCTTACGGGTGAGTAGTAGCGCTTAACAAACACCTGATTTGATTTGATCCTTGCTGCATGAAGGAGGAGAGATAGGCGGAAGGCAACATCTGGGAGCAAATTGTTTTCTGAAAGAGATAGATAGCCTGTTTCAGGACTGTAATGATGGCCGAGCATAGATGGGAAAGAGACACAGTAGACAGCCCACTACTTAGGGTCACAGCTTTCAATAATGCACCAGGGGCAGTTGCATTGGGATGCAGAAGTTTTAGGGACTCATATATACCCAATGATGGGGAGCAGTGTTTTTGCCCAGTTTCTGATTTTGTTTTATGCATTTGTTCTTTTATAAGTCTCACATTTAATATGGAATATGAGCTGTAGAGAAGCTATCCCTGAAATGATCTCATACGCCTCACCCCCTGTGTTCCGCCCTGCATCTTCAACTCTTCCAATCTTTCCCGTACATTTTTTTTTTTGAGAGGGGGTGGGTAACTTAAAAAATGTTTGCTTAGGAGGGCTCAGAGCAGACAAGCTTGAAGCCCTCTGGGATAGATAGTCATATATAGACAGGCGGATAGTGGTAGACAGATATAGCTGGATAGTTTGATAGAAAGATAGATAGATAGATAGATAGATAGATAGATAGATAGATAGATAGATAGATAGATAGATAGATAGATAGATAGATAGATAGATAGATAGATAGATAGATAGATAGATAGATAGATAGATAGATAGATAGATAGATGTCCCATCTATTTTTTCTTTTTGTGTGTTTCTATTACTCATCTTTATAGATTCATTTTCCTCTCACTGCCCCTTCTCTGCTTCTCCAAGTCTTTCTGTCTTTATATTTTCCTAACTCTGTCCCTTTTCTTCTTCCTCCCTCTAACTCCCCTTCTTTCACTGCCAGTCTTACTCCGTCCCTCCCTGACTTTCTGCCTCTATCATCTTCTCTCTATCTCTATCTAGCTCTCCAACTCTTCCCCACTCTCCAACTCTTCCCTCTCAACCTCTTTCCATCTCTCCCTGACTTTCTTTTTCTCTCTAGGTCTTTTTCTTCCTCTTCCTCCCTCTCTCCCTGTATGTCTATATCTTTCCATTTTGTTCTTTCTCCTTATTTTGCTCTGTCTTTCTGTCTCACTCTGTCTTTCATTTTTGCCTCTCTTCTAGTTTCTCTTCTCTATCTCCCCCTATTTCTCTGTGTTTATGTCTGTCACAGTTTTCATTTCTATTGTCTTTCTGTTGTTCTTGTTGTGTGTCTGTCTTTCTCTTTTTCCGTTACTCTCTCGCCTTACCCTTTCCTCTCTCTGAACTCCTCTGTCTCTCTCTTCCCTTCACTACGAATGTGTTAGTACTTCCCAACTTGTGAACTAAAAAACTTCATCTCTGAAATGCTGTCAGGGACCTTGGCCCCAGAGCTGGGAAAATGTATATGGTCAAAGCTTTATTTTCCTGTTACGTGCTGACCGAAACGCTCCTGAGCTCAGTGGCTACTTTGTGTGCAGCGACCGGGCGGATCTGCGGGGGCAGAAGTGTTTTGTTCGCCTTCTTTTCCCGCATCTCTAGAGACTGTAGACACTTCGTCCTTCCAAATCTGCATGTTCCAATTATTGCACATACGCACACAAGCGCACAGGCCCACTTTAGGGAGGCATTACACGCCGGGTGTGTCCCTCCTTTGTGAAAAGGGAGTTTGTTTTGTGAATAATCATCTCGTGACCAGGGCAGAGATGCCAGATTTCAGCTGCGAAGTGTTCTGCGCCTTTGCCTAGTGCTGGGAAGAGTCAATGCCAGGCTCATCTAGGGCTGCGCGTGCGCGTGCGTAAAGGCGCACGCGCCTCTTATGAGAGACGAGGCCAATGCTCGAGACACTAATGCGAGGTCATGCATGGGCAGAGGCGGCACTGGTCACTCCCCAGACGGTGCTCCTGGGAGGAGAAACCACCAGACCTTTGTAAATAAGAATACGTATCGCAACACCAGTACACGCTCACTCTTACAGATTGGATGTCCTAAAACTGTTTTTGGTACTTTGAGACTGGTAGTTTTTTTTTTTCATTTACGTTTCTCTCCATCCCTCAGTTTAAGCGAGTGCTCAATTCGTCATCTGTACCCTGTCGACTGCAGCTATCAGGTTCAGGCTGGTCTACTGTAGCGCATTCTGGGAGTGCCAAGAACACTGGTCTGACAGGTCAGTGTGTGGGTCAGTTTTTGGCTGCTTGTGGCTCTGTTTTATGGGCTGGTGTGTTGTTTTGATTCCCTGATATTTTCATGATTTTTACTTTTTATTTCCCTGATATTATCACAAACATTGTCTGCAGCAAGCACAGATGCATTGTCTCCCATACACTGCAAAATACCTATACAGCGCGTCTTGTCATGCTCAAAACTGGGCATATGTTGTAACCCTTCTACTGTCTCAGGCATAACCTTTTATGTCTTGATGATGATCCCTATACCTAGCTTAGGCATCAAATTGTCATCGACTATGGTACCTTGACTCAAATGCAAAAATTGTTCATTACTATATGTGAGCATTAGTACTTACAGTTTGTGACCTAACTATTGTGTTCTCATTCTAGTCGCATGGTGTGACTGAGTTTGGAAGTGTCATGTGCCCTTGCTTTTGTTTGTTTTCCTGCTGCAATGTTTTTTATCTCGCTTTAATAAATATAAAAGAGTATTCCCATAGGACATCATACGTAGACTTCCTTGTAGCTCTATGTATAACTGATTTATGACATTCCTTACTTAAGGGACCCTTGTTCCTTTAGAAATATATGTGAACTTGAAACAAAAAAGGCTCAAGAGATAGGAAACTTAAGCATAAAAGACACGGTATCCAACCTGTCATGTAAGCGGTCACCTACAATTTTAAATCACAAACAAGGTACAGGAATACAGCGCTGTTGACAAAGCCTTTGAGGAGATGGGTGGAAACTCTAGTCAACCATTTTGTTTTAGTTAAGGCCTTCCACCGGTTTCTGAGCTCGCCCGAGCATAGGGCCTGCTTCAGGGCAATGCGACAGGTGCGTCGGCACTGAGCGCTGACCTGCGAAAGGGGCACTGCTCCTCAGGGGGGTGATGTGTTTAG
This sequence comes from Lissotriton vulgaris, assembly GCF_964263255.1. NCBI lineage: Eukaryota > Metazoa > Chordata > Amphibia > Caudata > Salamandridae > Lissotriton > Lissotriton vulgaris. The sequence goes on from NC_141697.1 coordinate 796,560,214, forward strand.
CAATAACTTATAATTGGGGAGATGAGGGGCCCGTTTGCCCAGTGGCAGCAAGAGAATTCGAGGAGGCGCTCATGGGGCCACCAAAAATGATAGTCACGTCGGGCGCCACTAGCACTAAAGACGGCCCTGCCCTAGCATTTCATTAATCAGCACCTTATTTATCTTTGTATCTCCACAATGACTATTTACCCACTCAGCTAATGATATAGAAAGTAGTCTCTCTATATATTTAGCTCCCCTACATTTAGCTTGGGATTAATGATTTGCTGTCATGCCCATGATTTTCAAAATGTTACCTGTCTCCTATGTTTCTGATACCTTTATGGACATTCTAAGCTATCTGCTCTAAATCCAGGGCCTTGTTTACAGTTGGCAGACGGGGAATACATGACAAACGTAGTGGATGCTGTGTCCTCTGTATTACAAGTAGAGGTGGGCGAGCCAACAAATTAACAGGGAGAGCTGTGCCAGAGTGAGCCTATGGTCTGGTGTTAATCTTAGAGCCTGTTCACGAGCCGAGCCCTAAAATATGTATTATATAAATCGTACAAAAAACACATAAAGTAGGATAAAGTCTCTTAAAATTTCAAAAACTTGTATTTTTTAAAATGTGGAATCTTTCACATTAATAGGGTACAATATGGAACTGCACTAAGAAGTACCTAATAAAAGTGGTAGTTTTGTACAACTGGTAGTCTGAAATCACATATTCGAAAGTGCTTTCATACGCTATTGAAGAAAAAAGTGTTTTGATGATAAAAAATGTTTTCCTAATATCACGCAATTTAATCGGGGAAGCAGCAATTTATCCAGTTTTTCTGGATTTCACTTTGTACAAATCAGCCAGTATATGGGTGCCTATTTGTCTCTCTTTCTGTTGAGGCTTTGTAGTTTACCTCTTAGTGCATTCTTCTGCAGTTTTTAATATTTAGCGAACCTTGACCCAAGGGTATTGGAGTGCTTTACAAGAGCACCACTTACAACACATGTAGTCACATGCATTTTTTATAGGCATGGGTAGATTAAGTGATTTGCACAGAATCACATGATGCTGAACTCACGCCGAGACTCAAACCTGGTTCGAGAGTTCCCTAGTCGGCAGCTCTAACTGTGACACCACTTCCTGGGTAGAGAGAGGGAGGCAGAAGACACATGAAAGCTCAGCTCTTTTTGGGCTTGAGGTTCCAACAGGACCCAGAGCTGAGCAAGAGCAATGACAAACACTCAAGTCTGGCCCAAGCTTTCACAGGCATGCATACCACTTATTGCAATACGTTATAGATATGTTCCTAGTAATATGGAGGTAAGAATATCCGTTGCCTCTTGATGAAGTATCCCATCTGCCAAATTCCAAAGTCACTAAATGTTCAAAAATCTTGATCTGTCCCACCTTTGTAAAACTCTTTGACATCTACCTGGACTATGTTTGTGATATATAAACATTGAAATAAATAAATAGATCAGAATTTGCCAAAGGCGTGATGTGTGAGGAGCTCAGCTTGACTGCCATTGCCTCTGATCTGCAATGCTCCATATACAGATGTGATTAATTACACGCTTTCCAACAGTCTCTGAGGAACAAGAAAAGGCTTTTTTTTAGTACAAAAAACTCAGCAACCTCTACGTGGAGCCGACAGAAACTGCAGAAACCTAGCGTTCCTAAATATGTTTGTGCACATCACAGGACGAGAATGGGCAGAGCCCATAAAATGGCGGCGCCCTGGACACTGTCTGAAAAATGGCTCTTATGTAATATCTGGCCGGTTGAGACCTATCAATTTCTTATGCCAGTTAAGTATGTTCCTTTGTATGGCCGCGCTACATACTTAATCAAGCTGCTGCACTTGGGATATTGGCAGTGGTCAAAGTGGGCGGGATCGGCAGGGCAGGGCGTGCTCCTACTTCTTTAATTCTAAGAATTCAGTCCCCCTACTTTTTAGGTCTCGCTGAGCTTGCGCGCATACGCTGTCAGCAAGACATTTAGTAACTGCTTAGAAAAGTGCTACTTTGTCGGCCACCAGCATGCTATCACGCGCACAAGCGCGCACGTGACGTGCACAGCTGCCATCGTACACAGCTGCCATTTGGCTTCTTTCTTTGCATGTGTGAAGGCCCTCCCTTACCCCCTCACTTCTATCACTCCCTCCTTGTCAGCTTCCTGCCTTTGTATGGCGCGCGCTAACTTGTAGCCATTTCACATTCATTATTTGCAAACCCTCCTTGTCTTTGTCAGCTTCCTGCCTATTGTATGGCGCGCGATAACTTGTAGCTGTTTCACTTTCAATATTTGTTTACAAACTATGTTTAAGCGTACACAATCCCCGGCCTTGCACTATCCCACCCCCCTCCCCGCCTCTTTATACTGCACCACTCGCCGCCAATGTTTGTTGTGTCAAGTGGTTCTTCGCCGCCTGCTGTGCTGGAGTATCCGTCCCCAGTGTGTGTGCTTCGGTAGGATGCCAGGCAGGGCATACCTTCTTAAATGGTTGGACGCACTGGAACTGGGCTGAGAGACCAACGGGGACAAAAACTGTATATTAACATTTCCAGACTGTCACGCACTACATACTACCCTTTACACGCAGAAACACATGCATTTATTTTGCATCTGTGTGGTACGCCTTTCATTGGCGATAGTTTGGTGATCCGGCTGCATTTATTTAGAAGAAGGGGAAACAACGTTTTTTTTACAATAAAAAAAATAACTATCACAGGGGGATCAACGCCTTATTAAGTGAGTCACGCAGTCATCGAGTCTTAGCAACACATGCCTCTTCAGATTCTTGTAAATGGAGTGAAATCACTTTCTGAAATCTGTTGGGCGTACTAGCCCGAGGCTCTGTTCAAAACTTTCTACTAACTTTTCCGAGCATGGAGTATGCAGACCCGCCCTGACATGGTCTAGTGCTGTGAAGTGGCTTTACAGCAACACGGGTAGGTGCTTCAAGGAATAAATAAATACATGTATACATAACATGTTTCTGTTTCCTTTAATGACTGGGTTAGAATGTAGTACTTGAAAGAAGGTAGCAAGCAGGACCACAGGGATTAAAACTTTTTGTATTGACATGAATCTGGTGTGATTCTCCATAGGGGTCTGTTAATCATGAAGGTATGCTTTGGTGTTGTGCTCTTTATGAAAGGACGTCTCACCTCTTTTTAAGACATCATTTCACAATTCATTTAATTTGTCTCCTCTGGATTTCAAATGATGCCTGCTCTCCCCACATGGGAAATAGGCAGGCTGTCCCAATAAAATATGCATGCTTCATAGTTAATCTGGGTGAGGCATTGTCAACAACTGCACACTTACTGTCCAACTGTAATATCTGCCCTTTGAACTATATTGCTTCCTGCTTTTGGTCTCCATTGTCCGACTATTTATTTTGTTCACCCACTTCCCGCTCTCTGGGAAGAGAATGCTCCCTGCGCCGCATACATGGATCTGGACTCAGTAGAATCTCTGCAGTCTGACGGGGAAGGCGCCGTCAGGATTCTCCATTTATTTATTTATTTATTGACAATCTTTTGTAAGGTGAGCCAGACTCGTAGAGCATCAGAATACTTAATATAGGAGCATACGCAGCTGAATAGTGAGTTGCACAGTGTAAAGCATGATCTTATTAAATGGCTAAAAATATACAACATATGATGTACAGAGAGTATGTGGGGAAACACAGCCAAAAGAACGGCCAGTGAAATCATGTAACCTGCATTGGCCCTACCGTAATTGGGAGCGGTGCTTGTTTTCTTTGTCGCTGTTAAAGTAAAGGAAAATGAGGTTCTGTATAAGGAGCATGTCTTATCCCATCTCGGCATTCTGCAAACGCTCGTGCTTTTTGTTTTTTAAGGAAAAGAATCAACCGTTCAATGGCGGAGGATGTGCTCAAATAGCATAAATACTTCAGGACCGCGCAGGCCAGCGTCAGGGGTCAAGTTGTGAAAAAAAATGTGAAATGCAAAACCGGTGTTTAGTATTGTATTTTAGGGCACAATGGGCCTCGCGTCCATTTTAGACTTGAGAATGCATTTCGCGCTGAAAGAATTACGAAGTAATATGAATGGTAAATAAGTCTCACACATAACAGCTGCTCGTGTTCTAGTCACAGGTTGTTCACAGCATATCGGCGTGATTTCGGGAACTTCCCCTAACAAGACATGCGAATTGCATGAAATAATGCAAGATAATTCTGGTGTATAAGGAGTTTTGGTTGGACCTATTTTTTACTTTTATTTACACATTTCATTTTCATAGAGCAGTTCAAACCATTCCTTCGAATATTTACCCAAATATGCCTTTGTTTCTAGTAATGCTTGTTTCTAGTTTTGCCCAAAGGGACTAGAATGCTACTGTGTTAAAGCTGAAGTTGTTTGCCTATATCTAGGAACAACTTCAGAAACATTATGAAATACACCTTTTCCCAACGTTTTTTTTTCCAGCCTGTAAATATTCTTTCCAAGCTGCGCCATATTGAGAGAAGATAGATAAATCAGAGCTGTATAAGCACACATTGGCTTTATTTATTTTTTGTTTTTTTAAGACTTCTTCCGTGTGTTTAGGTGACACAGGAGAAGTAATAACAGGCATTTCATGGTCATTCTTTTTTTTTTCTTGTAGCAACCATGTCTAGTCCAAGGATGGAGTTGGTCTATCTTCGCCCTACACCAAGCACGCGCTTCTTGTCAACGCTTGGTTGCGCTTCACTAAGAATGCATATTTTACAACATAGCGTGTTACTGTTATAAATACAGAGCCCCGACTGTCCTTCCCTCTTTGCAGCGGTTACCAACATTGTGCCCCTTGCCCCCACTGGACTAGGTTGCTGAACATGACCCTCCCACTTCCCCTCCCCCAAAGGAATCTCCAACTGCCTAACACCGGTTGCCACGCCCAGGGCTGTGGAGGAGGTACAGGGCCATCCCCATACAAGACAGGCGCAGGAACAGGACCTGAAGCCCCAGTGCAAAACACACCGTGCAGAGTCATACATACTCCAAGGGGCCCTTCTTGGGGACTTGGTGTTCGACGGCGCCCCGTTAGTCCTTAGGGCGGTTGTAAGCCTGAGCAACCGGGGGCTTGCCGATAGCACCCCGCCCGGCTGGGGAAGGTGTGAGTTAACTCTCCCTTGTCCAGAGGGCGGGCTGGGTGGACGATAGGTCCACCGGTGGGAGGAGGTATCCTCCCAGGTACCACACCGGGCTATGGCCGCTGGTGTTTCTTTGGCTCAACTTCAGGCTCCCTGCAACAAGGGGTTGCGGGGCGGAGGGGGTCGCCTGTCAGTTAACCCACCCTGTTATTTGTACAACAAATAAACCTGCAACTTCTTCATCCCAATATACTTGTCTGTGTGTTATTTTGGTTCTGGGGAGGCTGTGGGCAGAGGCGTACCGATGGAACTACTACGAGCATTGTGCCCCTTGCCCCCACTGGACTAGGTTGCTGAACATGACCCTCCCACTCCCCCTCCCCCAAAGGAATCTCCAACTGCCTAACACCGGGTCATTCACGTGGGTTGTGGACAAGCTGGCGCCTTAAGCGGTACCAGTTCAGTCAGAGCTTCATGCCGCGCCTGTTATTTCCCAGGGCTTCGTGCTTTCTTAAATTGGTTCGATACCAACACACAACACCAGCTCATAAGGAGGGACAACCCCACAAAACATTATCCATAACAACTAATCGTCCCCGCACGCACTTATCCAAGAGCAACACATTCGGAAAAACTTGAGACGATTTCCACAATACCCCCTGTCTCGTGTTATATTACCCCAATCTTTTGCTCTCTATCCTGTGTCTTGATGTCTACCCTCCCTCTTTCCTCTAGCTCTCTCTTATGCTCATACTCCTCGGTCTCCTGCTCCCCGCCACACTGTCCCCTGCTCCATACCCTGCTGGCTCTTGATTCATGTCCCTCCCTCTCCTGCTTCCGACCCCTGTATCCTGCTCTTCATCTTGCCCCTCTGCCTTTTGTCCCTTGGTCTCTTGTTCCCTCCTCTTTTCTCTATTACCCCATACCTGCCCTAATTATAATAAACCAGAGTACCAGTAAAAATACTTTTATGTATAGATAATGCAGGAATTGCCCAGTAATCACCAGTGAATATAGTGGGGGTGTGCTTTTTCATTATTGGGAACGCAACCAAATCGTGCACTAAACCTAGCCTCATTCTTATCAGGACAAAACGGTGGGAAGATCTCCTAACAAAGGAAAGGTACCCTTGAAAACCAGACGTATCAGTGTACATATGGTAAAACTGATACGTGTTCTTTTATCCTAACTATTACCTTCCTCTTTTCAATCCTATGGGATAAAAAAGTTGTTTTCAGCTCCTGTTTAGACAGTGGTGGTAAATCGTTAAGGTTTCCCAATATCGATCTGTCAAATATATCACTGTAGGATTTAATTAAATAGCTAAGCCAGGGTATCTTTGTACCGTTGTCCAATCTCAGACAATCATTAATAATGGCCTTTGTAAAAGAGGTTTCCTCCTTAGACCATATTAGTGTCCAAAGCTGCAGTGGTCTCATGGCAATTAAGTCCGTCAAATAATTAAGAGCAACTTCGCTGTGTATAAGTTCCGTGGAAGCTGAGGCTGAGAGACATAAGAGCTTCTTTAAAAAAATATTCTCTTCCGATTGTAGATTAGCACAAGGTTGATGGCCCCAAATACCCGCACCATAAAGTGCGACCGATGTGCATCTGGCTTTATAAATGTTGATCATGTCTTTAATCTGCCGTTCCCCTAAATTAAAAGCAAATTTAAAAACACAGTTTATATTCTTTCTGAGTTTGACCTTAACGTTTGACCTCTCATAATTCCATTCCCCATCTGACGAAAAGGAAATACCTAGGTAACAAAAGGTCTCCACATTCTGTATCTTGTTACCCTCGACGGAAAATGGTTTCAGACTTTTAAATTTAGGGCCGCACACCATTGTGAAGGTTTTGGTCTTGTTTATCAACAGCAGCCTCTCGTTGATGAAGGCGGCGAACCCTTCAACTAACTTATGGAGGCCCACCGGTGTTCTTGATAGCAGCACGGCATCGGGCATCGTCTGCATAGAGCAGAACTGGTGCCGCCTTGCCCTCCACCAATGGGGAATCCGCCTGGATCGTTTTGAGGGCAGCATCCACGTCATTAATAAATAAAGTAAAAAGCAATGGGGCCAACACGCAACCTTGGCGAATGCCACGCTTTACTGTAAAATTGGAGGTGCATTCTCCCAAAGGCAGTACCGTACTTTTGTTGATACATTTTCATACAGCCTGGCTAAAAAATAAATAATAGGTTTAGGTGCACCAAGGTTGATTAGAACAGGCCATAAAATACCATGATTCACCAAATCAAAAGCACTACTTAAATCTACAAAGCATAAAAACAGCCGGCCTTGTTTGGCCTTAGTATATTTTCCTATTAAAAGCTCCAAATAATACTCTGTTCTAAGGTACCTAAGTCTTTTCTAAAACCATTCTGGGATTGTGCCAAGATATTTTTATCCGAAACCCACTCCTCCATTAATATAAGCTATCGGCGTGGCGAGTGGGCGGGGCTAGGGGCGGAGTTTATGTCGACATATGATAATACATTATGACTTCTATATCAGTTGCAGCAACTATGAAAAACACATGAGAAATGTGTTTATGTAAAGGAAACAGGTTAACTCATTACACAACATGAAACCCAAATTGGATGATATGTGAACAGTTCCATGTTTTGTAATATTTGCTGCTTCCTAATGCCATGCTGTTATTTGTTGGTGCTTGGTAAAATATTAGATACACTTAAGCATGCGCGTGCAAACACAGACATGCACACATACACAGAAACAAGCAGACGTACACAAGCAATCTACACATTCCCTCTAAAATCTACTGAGTGTCCGGATTCTCACTCTTTTCTCTCACAGAAAACAGACACACACAAGTCTCTTGTTCTCTCCTCCATGCTGTACTCATCCCCTAAATTTGCCGTCTGGAAAATTAAAGTCAAGAAATGCACCCGATTTAAGACTTTACAGAAATGTTCCTTGGCTGCAGCTGGCATGCTTTTCTTAATATATTCGTTATGAAAGCCTGCACACTTTGATTCCACAAACCTGCTGCAAAGAGCATGTAAAGGCATTGGGGAGCAGGCTGAGGCTTATGCGCCGGGTGTTCTGTTTGTTTAAAAAATGACTTATCACACCATTGCATCTCTCATCCCTCCCTGTCATGCCTTATATTTCTTTAAATCATATGCTCTGAAGAATCTTCTGATGATCTCCCACACTTTCACCTCCCTCCCTGGTTGCTGCACTTCTTAAGGATTACTGCTTTCAACTGCCCCCACACCCGATGGATCGCCAGACAGTTGTTTAACACCATTGATGCGGTGCAGATTTACGCTGTGCGCTAACGCCTAGCAGAAACCTATGCGTTCGTACGAGAGGTGTACCTCATGACGAGCTGAGCTCGTCATGAGCATCGAAGGGGTTAAATACATTTTAAACAATTGCCAAGATCTTAAAGAAAACTGCTTTAATTGCATGTTCAGTTCCAGTTAAAGTAATGCAAAGTACTGGCTCTGCAGCCTGAGTGTTGCTGTGGGTTTTAGTCACTTAAGCCAATCATCGACCTCAACACCTGACCAACAGTGAAGGGTCTGTCTAGACCCTGCACTGTTAGTCACAGCGTGACACACAGCAAGCCCTCTTAGACCCCTGCAGTCTCAGGCCATTCACATGGACGCTGCTGGAATCTCCAGCAGTGACTTTGCAGGGGGCTTGGCGCCCTTACAAGCTCCTAACAGGCAGAGCGGCATCTCTAACTTGTTTCAAAGGAGATAAACAACTGGAGCCTTCAGTGCTGTCTATTGGGGTACCGTAACTCTCCCTGGCTAATGAGAAGTGCCGGTACTGAGGGCCCGAAAATTCAGAAGTGCCGGTACTCAGTACCGGTGAGTACCGGCACTTCTGAATAAAGCACTGACTGTTGCATGGCTAAACACTTATACAGTCCAAAATGCGAGACCTATTGGCTATGCCAATGCTGGTCTATTTTGAAAACTGCATCCCAGGATGCAAGAAACCCCCAACGCCTATAAATACAGCATGGCGTTCCTGGCGTTTGTGATGGCGGGGCGGCAGAGAAGTAACAGGACTCTGTCTTTTATTCTTGCCCAGAGAAGACAATTGACAGTGTCTACTTCCGCTCTGCCGCTTCAGCTGCCCCCCCCAACTCTTTCCTATTCACCTTCTTCCCTCTCTTTCTGTCTAGCAGTTCTTCTCTTTCTGAAAACCATGACTTCAAGACGGGGTTCTCACTCACTCTCTTTCCCCTCCTTTCTTTTATTTGCTTCCCTGTGAAATGGATCCAAAAAAGAAAAACACTTTTGCAGGAAATGGCAAATTTTTCGGACATTTTAATTCCAAAGTGCAGCATCGGTAATAAAAGGTTAAAAATATGAAAAATAACTAAATAAAGTAAGACAGAGTGGTAGCAAACTGGCCAGATTGATTTTATTCACACCCAAACACATTAGCGCCACTTTCACAGAGTTTGCCAGTGAAGAGCTAATTTTGTTTTCTTGTCTTTGTTTTCCCTGGACTTGCAACTAGTGCACAATCCTGGAGGTACTGCAATGTGTGGAATGGAAAGCAAAATGTGTACTGCGGCTCTGTGTCCAGGGATGTGGTCTTTTTACAATACTGCTTACTTTTTGTAAGGATATAAGCAATGGACATTGAAATGGGCCAGTCAGGGCCCTGTAGTCATGTCCTTAACTTTTCAGGCAAAAGCACTCACTGATTTCTGAATTGTGAGTGTAAAAGAGTTAAGGTAACCATGTTGTTCCTGCTTACATTTCACATGGTTTGCTAAATTTTGGATTCCCTATGAGTGTTTGCTTTTTCCAGGCTGTTCTTACTTTTTTTTTGTAGGCCGCATATTGCTCTTGTCTAGTACGTAATTTAAATTGACCCGCATCCATGTGTTTATAGCCAGCAACAATGGGGTTGAAGTTAAAGGCAGTGTGAGTTTTTCTCAGTGGGGCAGTTTGGTGTTCAGTGGGGGAGAGGATGTGGCACTATGGCCAGAGCTGCCTAATTCGGAACCGGGGAACCAGGTTCAGACTTAATGACCAGTCCACCAGACGACTCTCCTGAGAGAGCACAATTCCATGCTAGACCTTAGAAGGCTTCGCAAGACCTTAGAAGCCCTGGTGTCTTAGCACCAGCAGGTGGACCCTAGCATGACAAGTGTAGGTTAACCTTCAACGCTTGTCCACCACTATCCATACTGAAGTTCACCTCCAGTCTTGCGGGCAGGCCTATGAAGAAGCACACCCTAGAACAACAGTGACTGTCACTGAGGTCACAGGACCCTTGAGAAGGGTCAGCTCTAGGGCGTTGCAACCAGTGTGACCGCACCAGGTGCTGACTTTGGGTGGAGGCATTATGTTTGCAAGTATGTTATGGTTTTAAAAGCGCTTGATGCCTCCTTTCTGCCCTCCAGCAATTTTCTGCAACAATAACAATTTCATGATGACTCTGGTGATTATTGTTCTTCCTAGAGAGTGATCGGAATTTTGTCTAGTGGAAGTTTTGACTCATGGAAAGGTAGCTCAGAGGGTTAATGTTCCTGCTGCAAAGAACATGTAACATGCAGATCACAAAGTGCACATAATATAAATAGGTCAGTGGGGCTAATGCTTTTGTTGGAGAGATCCTTTTGTTACTTGCAGTTTATAAGTTAAAATCCTAACATAGAACAGTTAGCTATTAACTGTCATCTAATAGCTGCATACAAACTGCAAGGTATAAATTAGTGCTTTACGTCCCCCCCCCACCCCTCCAGTCTTTGATTATCCTAATGTTGCAAAAAGTGTTCTTTTGGACAGATATCAATTCTGATTATTAAAGAGAATCCAAAATCATGGTATTATGTTTTAAATACGGAGTTTGCTTTTCTCCAGACCAATCACTATTAAACTATACGGCCTACTACTATGGTTATCATGTGACTCCTACACCTTGTAGTCCTTAGTCTTATGTAAAATTTTCACAGTGATTTACACACATAATGATTGTCTGTGTAATGTGTGTGATGCAAAGTGCTCTGACACCCTACAATGATATGAGTGGCGCTATAAATCAAGTTAAATGCATCTGCGAGAGTGTGGTTATGGAGACTTGAGGGGCACTGTTAAAGGGTGGTAGTGAGGGAATCCATGAAAGAGGTGGTCATTGAGGGGCAATAACAAACATTAATGCACTGGGCACCACCAGTGCTAAGACCGGCCCTGCCCTTGAGGCCAGTCTGCCTCACCCATAGGTACCTCCATTTGCCTTGCTTCAGCAGTAGTAGCTGCAACTCACCAGAGTTTAGCAATGCAGGATTTGCACACACACCAATTAAGTTTGCAAACTTCAGTCTCTCTGCTTCATTCACAAGCACTTTTAAAATGTGCTGCCTGCTGTGGGGCCTCTGGAATTAATTACGCAGCAAAGGAGGACAGAATTATGCTGCAGTGTTGACTAAATTATGCATTAAGAAAAAGGGCTGCGGCTTAATGCAGTATATTTTCTGATATTTTATTATTTTGACATGTGTACACATGCTAACAGTCTCTGGAAAGATTTTGCCCTATTAGTACCAGTGTAACATACAAATGCAGCAGTGAGAAAAGGTGATCAGTCAACCTTTGCAATAGGCCATCCACTCCGCAGCAAAACATCACATTTTTCATTAACTTTTGATACGTTTGAGCTACAAACAATTTATTAGTTTAAATGGTCAGATCCTGCAGCAGATCTTGCATTAGGAAGCAAATATGGCAGAGCCATAATTATATAGAAAACATTTGCAAACTAGGATATTTTGCCATTCGTGTTTGAACTGCTATTGTGGACAAAGGGAGAAGTGCTGATGATAAACTCCATGGCTCGGAGCAAATGTCTTGTCCTTCCACATTTTATCATATTTGGGACATTCTGTGATTAGAAGCATATCCCACTCTGTGAATGTATTTTAATTTCAATAACTCATTATAACCTTAAATAATCATGTGTATCCATCGGTTGATTAAACTGGGCAGTGAAATGCCGAACAGATACTAAAAATTGAGATGGTTGCGCATTCTGGCCACACCTCTGGTTCCGCCCACTGATCCTCCACCCACGGTTCCCCTACTTTTTCCCCCCCACTGCGACCACTGGATTTTGGTCGAGAGGGTTGGAGAGGAGACCCCGAGACCTGGCTGACATAAATAAGGGCACACCAGCTGTCTGCAGCGAGTGTGGGGCCAGGGGCCAGAAAGAAAAGAAGGCGAAAGTAATGGCCCCCTTGCCCTGCATCAATCTTTCTTATCTGCGTTCCCCGAGGATGCCTCAAAGGTTGTGCCTGGTGGGAGATGAGAAAGTCAAGCCGGTGGTGAGTCAGCCAGCCTCTGGGACAGGCACACCTCCTTCCCACACCCAGACCGAGCTGGACGAAGCTCAGCTCTGGGCTCACACATTGTTCTTTTGCATTATTTTGTAAAAAAATATCTGGCAGCGCGCTCAGCACAGCCATGCCAATAAAAGGAAGGAAAAGGCAGAGAGAAGTGGGAGGAGGGTGAGAGGAACAGGGAGAGAGAGAGAGAGCACACAGAGAAGATGGGGTATTGTCCAAGCCACTATAAAAAAAATTCAAGGGCAAGATTAACAAAAACCTATGTAATTATTTAGAAGAATTGCTTTCAAATATTTCATAGTAATAGCATATAACTATGTACAAATGATTAAATATGAGAAATTGGTTCCATGTCCATTTTCCAAAGTCTACAACATTTAAGGGTGTTTGTGATGATTAACCTTCGTGATCAAACTCTAATCAGAGTTTGCTGAAGCGAAATCTCATATATGCTTCTTGAGCATGAGATGTTAAGAGAGCAGCTGTGTACCGCTGGGGAGTGAGATTTCATAACGACTATATAAATCTGATGTGGCTTTCAGCTCTGATAATAATTGAGTGTCTTTGGCACAGCTTAAAGTAGAGCTCATATTTTCTGTGTCAGCACAGTAAATTCTGTTAAAAATACGTCTCATTTTAAAGCGTGTGCTGCAACACTAACTTTCCTTTGAAATTCAATTGTTTTATTAAGAGAACAGTCTGCACTTTTAAACCATTAAAATATAGATGATTTTGCAGCCGTCCCATTAAGAGCTGTTCTACCGAGCTCTAATTTCAATAACTGTTTTTGTCTTCCCAGCCTGGGTACCTGCCAATAACCACTCCACACACATAGGCTATTATTACACTTCTTTATTCTGCTGCGTTTAACTATGAACACCCACATTCTTAAACACACTTTCACAGCATTGCACTCTGACACCTACGTCACAGCTCTATGGAGTCGGTTAAGAGCCAAAAGGGTTCGTTCTAAAATATGGCAACAATTCAACCCCTTTGTTCAATACATTTTTTTTTTTTTACAAATCACCAAATATTTACAAATACAATCACATTTCTTTAATCAACCTTCTTGGCGCTTTAATTACTCAGCCTGATCTGCTTACCTGAAGCTGGGACCTGTCGTCTTCACTGTCGGAGATCTTCGAAGATGGTGAAGAAGTAATAGCAGTCGCTGGGTACTCCGGTTCAGTCTTTTTTTCACCATCTGGAGCAGAAGACCAATTAATCAATTGCCAAAAGTGAGAAGAGTTCTGATAACGGACTTCCCAGGGCACTGCACAGTCACCATATTTCTACTGGTAGACACAATGTGAAAAGGTATAAGATGATATGGAGCATCATGTTTTTTCCTTTGCAGTTGGCTGGCGATCACTAGATATACTGTCTTAAATTCAATGTTCTTTGCATGCCGCCTCTTGTAAGCATAGGCTTTCATCATCTTTTTATCACCCAAGTCACTCATTCGAGCTTCGAGCTTTATTATCATTTCCTTCTCTTTTGTTGGTCCATTGAGTTAACTTGGTTGTCATTGCTCTTCCGAACATCAAGGTTGTAGGACTTTTGCCCGTGGTCGGGTGAGGTGTTGATTGATAGCCTCATAGGGTGGAATTCAGCATAGTTTGCAAATTGAGCCTTTCAAGAGTTGCACACTGTTTTTTTTAGCATATTATAAAACACTCAATGAGACCATTAGCCTGTAGCCACAAAGGTGTACTCTTCTAATGTTTTACATTTAGATGCTCCAGAAAATCTTTGAAATCTCTACTGATGACCAGCAGATCATTATCAGACTTCAAAATGGCTAGAATGCCCCATGATGCAAAAATGCTGCCACATATCTCAATGACTCACTCATGAGTTGTGGATGAGAGATCTTCTATTAATGGAAATTGAGAGTATTCATCCACAATTACCATCAAAGGATGTCCATTGTCATGTGGACCAAATAAATCAATGGCTATTCTCTCCTATGCAGGCTTAGGGAGTTCTGACATGGCAAGCGTATGTTGAGTAATGTTCGTAGAAAAGCAATTACATAGATTACAGGCCTTGAGTTCCTTGTCAACCCTCTTATCTAAATATGAAAACCAGACTCGATCTCAGAGAGTTCTTTTGGTGGCAACAATACCACAATGTCCATTGTGAGCCACTTCGATTATCTTCTGTCTTAAACTCTCTGGAATTCAAATTCTCAATCCACACAGTATAACTCCGTCCTAAAGGGGGAGTGAGTGGAGAACAGTGGCGGAGAGCAGTGGCAGAGGAATAATAAGCGAGAAATGACGCAAAGGACGCTAAGGAGGCCAAGCAGGACGCCGTCCCCGTCGCACTGTAGGCGATTATCTTGGCAGTCATCGCGGCAGTTTTGGCCGATGGTCACTGCAGATTACAGAGCACGGACTGCGGGATCTTACGGCAAGCATCGGTGAGTGGGGGTAGGTGAGGGGTACGAGACTTTTTATTAAATCCACCCCATCCACCCCATATCTACTCCACATTGCTCGGAATAGTCCCACGCTGGCGCATGAAGGCCAAAAAAAAATAAATAAATAAATTATCGTCTGATTTAGAAAAGAAAAAAAACCAACAATTGTTTGATACTAGCGGCAGTGCATCTACCTACCCAAACGTTACACACGGTACCCACACCTCGCTATCCTCCCTGACGGCAGCTGTTCCTACTCATAGGGGTAGACAGGCTTGGGAGGGGGAGTGGAGGTGAAGTAGGAAGTGGAGCAAAGGTGGCATAGGTGGCCGGACGGACAATATTAAAAAACGGAAAGAATGAGATCTGGGAAAGTGCGGCTGAATATAAGTGTAAAGTAAAAAAAAACTGAGGAAGATACGAACCAGGGTACACAAAAGGCAAGTAGAAAAAGGAAGAGGATAGCACAAAAAAGAGTAAGACTAGTGTCGGCTCCTGAGCTAGCAGTTCTAAGCCCAAAGCAAAATAACACTGTGATTAAAAAATTCTTTTTTCTAAAAGACTCCATGGCGACCATCTATGGACAAACGCAGGAACAAGACCCCCAACCTAGCCCAATTACACCGTCACCAAGTGTAAAGGAGAACGTGCAGGAGCAATCTACCACCAAAAATATTGAAAAAATAGAATCACAAGGTTCTCATAGTGAGATTAGTCCATTAATCATCCAAATAGATCAGCTACAAACCTCTCAAAACAGAGACATTGGCCCTTGCAAGCCCCTTGTAGTAACAGCTCTAATAAATTGAAATGACTCACAAATTCATGAAAGAGTCAAGGAAATCAAGAACAAGGATAAGGAAAAGGTGAAAGAAACAACAACGGGGAGTAAATTAGAGGAGGAGTATAATGCCTTACAGGATAACTCATGGCTAACCTCCCTCTCCCTACCTGACAACATAAGCCAGGACAGACACACAGAAAGAGATAATAACAACCAATCCCAGTTAGAAGCATACTCAAAGACCAGCCAAGGTCTACAAACTAGTCATAGACTACAAGGAGACCAGGAAATTTGTCGTAGTAATAATGGAAGGTTGGAATCCACCCCTTTACATCCAAACATTAACCCCCTTGAACGGGATGAAGGCCAAAATAAAACCAGAGGATGGTCTAATAACAAACTAAATCTAGAATCTCCAATTACGATATCATCTACGAGTAAATTAGACGAAGAGTCAAATGTACTGGAATTACCGTCCAGAGAAGACGACAAGGCCCCATGGAGTAAGACATTACTAAACACCTTAGACCAGGCAATTAAAGCACTGAATTTTCAGTCAGATAAAATGGATGTGCAAATCGACTTAATAAACCTTATTGCGGGTCATATTTCAGGTATAAACACCAGGCTGGAACATATGGCCAATCTACTACTAGGGAGGGCCGATATAGGACTACACACAGAGATAATTAAGACAAGCTGTGTATGCGGCAAATTAGTGGACAATATGTCAAATCTACCGGTCATACTAAATGACATTTTAAGGGCGGTCCAATCATCAGTGGATACAAAACAAAACTTTAAATCCACGAGCAACATTAAGGCAATAAATTTGGAAATAGAAATTGGGAGCCAACACAGAAATTGATCCTAACCAAAATAATTACGTAGAGGAACAGCTAAGCAAGACAAGTGAAGAAAAGTCCGACAATAGAGCAGGTCAAGGTCAAGTAGAGGAGGCGCAAAGTGCAATAATCCAAACTAAAGTCAAACTAACAAAAAGACAAAAAAAGCGCGCTAGGAAAGGAAGGATTAAACTAAGTATTCAGACAAGCCCCCAGATCAACAAGCCCAGTCAAGTGCAGTGATTGGGAATAGCCTTATAATAGAATCACCAACAGGCCCTACTCATACAACATCACAACAAACACAATGGAGTAAACATTTGAATACTCACAGAAAAACAACAAGAGCACATGATAAAGAAAACTCTCAAGATGAGGCTGAAGAAAGGGTTTTAGTCCAAGAGCCCTTTGTAAAACGGCGGATGTATGACGTTATAACGCATACCATTACAACTACCTACCATTACAACGCGACCATTACAACGCATACCATTACAACGCATAGCGCTTAGAGGTGCTGGATAGTGGTAAGTATAATTTACTATTCCAACTCCAGTCCCCGTGGACACTAGGGAAGGTGTTGGATAGTAAATTAAACTTATTCCCTATCCTAGAGCGCCCCCCAGCGCAATGCGTTGTAATGGTATGCATTGTAAAAGTTGCGTTGTAATGGTAGGTAGTTGTAAAAGTTGTGTTGTAACAGGTGTATACCTAAAACGGACTATAACGACTCCCCAGACAGATGAAATGCAAATACCTGAGGCCAAATCAGTAGATCAAGAAAGTAGGCATCAAAATGCCGTAATCAATGCAGACAACATACAAAACGTAATAGACAAAACCAACCAAAGTCAATCTATAAAAAGTGTAGAGGAAAAAGGAAATTTAAGAACACCAATAAAAATTAATTCAAATGAAGATGGACGAACCTGCACTATTTATCAAACAAACAAACAAACAGTGTGTACTAAGATACTTCAAAATAGAAATATGGACACAATCATGGATAGAACAAATAATAAGGATTATAAACTAAACACTGACAGGAGCAACAAACTTATGACTCACTTTAGAAGAACAGCCGATTTTAATGAAAAAATAACAATAAATACTCTGAGCCAAGGGAGAAAAATAATCGTAAATGGTGAAATAACACAAGATTCAAAACTGGAAGAAACAAATTTGAATTCACAAACACTAACAGATATAAACGACAAACTGGTATTTACTCCTAATTACCAGACAACAGGCGGTCAAGACTTTTTGAACAGAGGTAATATAATGCGGCTACTCAGAGAAATACCAGAACTGGATGACATTACATCCCAAAACCTTCTGTCAGTAGAATTTAAACACATAAAAAACAAAACAGAAGTAGAAGAGTCTTTTACCACCTGGTCGTCTAAGGACATAGTTGATAGAATACTTGCTACGAGTACGACTTTTGAAGCTTGGGGTATAAGTCTAAGGCAGGAAGAACGGAAAAAATACCCATACCCACTTTTAAAAAGTACAACTATAAACAAAAAGAACATGGAAGAGGGGAATCCCCAAAAATCATATCTAATGGGAGCATGTTCAGTAACCCTGGAAAAAATATCACAAAAACCAAGAGGTGTATAATTGGCAGTGGCGCAAGGAGGAGAAGAGGAACAGATTGACTACTGGTCCTGGGTGGCATCAGTCTTGAGCAATAAGTGTACCTAGCAAGCCTAAACAATCAAAAGAAAATAGAAAATTAAATCTAAAAATAACAGTTTGTAACCAAAATGATTTAATTTATACAACTCCACATATGATCGGCCTGTGCTCTTGGAATGTTCATGGTTTTGATAGTTTGGGGCATGACCATGAAACCGCAAACTTCTTGAATCAGCACGATCTAATATTGCTACAAGAAACTTGGAACCTGTGTAAAACTTCAATCCCGGGCTATATTGAGTTTCACGTCCTCGCTGAAAAATTATCAAAATTTGGACACCCGAAAGGAGGCTTATCAACATACATCACCCAACAATACAAATGGCAAGCGGAAGAAGTCGACACTGGAGTGAACTGGATACTAGCAATAAAACTTACGGAGAAGCTGGATCAGGGTCCATGTACCCATAACTTATTAGTGATTAATGTTTATGTACACCCGGAAAAGAAAGAGAAAAATGAAAAATTGATAACATTATTAACTTTGATCAGGGCAATGCAAAACACTCATGAGTCTTGTTCCATGATTATCTCAGGGGATTTTAATACCAATCTATCAAAAGATGATAAAATAATCCAAGCTCTCGATACAGTGGGCCTTTTTATCTTGAACAAGAATGACAATGGGGATAATGGCATACCTATAACCTTTGTAAGCGGCAACAGAAAGTCAACAATAGACTATACAATAATAAGCAAAAATCTGATATCGAAGGTGAGCTCATTTTCGGTGGAGCAACGCGTGGAAAGTGACCATCTTCCATTAATTACCAAAATAAAAATGCTGGTCAGTAAATCGGAAAAACAAAACACCAGCAATCAGTATACTAAAAAATTCAATCTGCGTAAACTGAAATGGGGAGGAAAGGAAATAAAACCAACAATGGATAAATTAAAAAACGAACTGCTCAGGCTAACACCGGAAGAAAAAGCAAACCCAATAAAAACATGGGAATACCTATGTGAAGTCGTAACAAGATGCCCCCCAATCAAAAATCAAATTGCGAGAAGATTCAGAATGGGGAAAAAGCCTTGGTATAATATTACCTTGAGAGAGGAAAAAAGGAAAATCGCACGAGAAGTCCGGAAGCAGGTATTAATAATAAAAAGTGGAAAAAAATCAGACAAGTTGAAATTGAAAGCCATGCGGAAAAGATACAAGACCATGCTGAGCAATGCAAAACAACATACCAACAAGAAATCTGGACCAAATTACTAATTGCCGGGAAACACAAAAACGCCCGAAAATTTTGGGGTATCATCAACAAATTGACAAAGGGTAATACCCTAAGACAGGAGGCAGGCATTGGAGAATGTAAGTGGATCCAACATGTCAAAAACATGTTTATCGATAGGACAGAAGGTCTGAACCGGCATTGTATATCAGATTGTAAAACTTGCAGTAGAAACTCTGAATATGCGGGTACTATCTTAAGAACAGGAAATAGTCCACCAGAAGAAGCTCCAAAGATAACTGCGGGTTGTGACAATGGGAATATAGGGAAATCGGAAAATACTCTCACTAGTAAATCAGAAAAATTAGTAGATATAGTTGCCGATACCCTAGTAACAACAGACCAGCTGAAAACAATTATAAATCGCCTGAAAAAAGAGGGGGCAGCGGGTCCCAACGGGCTTCCAAACTCCATTTTTAAACACTCACCTGAATTCTGGGCAGAATATTTAACACCACTTTTTAACGCAATTTACAACCAGCAAAAACTGCCCAGATCTTGGAACGGGAGCATAATTCACCCCATCTTCAAACAAGGTGATCATACTGAGCCTGGGAACTATAGGCTGATTTCACTGACAGATGTGGAGGCAAAACTATATGGGTCATGCTTACTATCTAAACTTCAAGACTGGATGGAAACCACAAATATAATACCAATGTTCCAAACGGGTTTCCGGCCTAGAACCGGTACACTAACCAACCTGACAACCCTGTCTCTGTTGAAAGACAAAGCAGAAAAAAGGAAGACAAGACTGTACGCTTGTTTTATAGACCTGCGAGCAGCCTTTGACAGGGTGAACAGAACCAGGATGTGGGAAAAATTGAGATCATGGGGCCTCCCGAAGAAACTACTGGATGCAATTATAAACTTGTATAGTAACACCTGGGCTCGAGTTAAATTAGGAGACGGTTGCAGCGTGACGGCCGAAATTACAGCACAACAGGGCCTGAAACAAGGCTGTGTACTGGCGCCAAGTTTATTCAACCTATATATGGCAGACATCGTCAGTCACATGGAGGTTGGGAAAGGTCATCCTCCCTATCTGTCAAAAATCCCAATCTCCTTCCTGCAATATGCGGATTACATTATCGATCTGAGTCAAACGCCAATAGGCCTGCAAAGGATGATTAACAACTTGGTAACTTACTTGGAACACGAATGCTTGGAACTAAATAAAGACAAAACCAAAGTGGTCCGCATTGTGGGTCCAAAACAGAAAGCATTCAAATGGTTCGCAAACAGTACCCCAATAAAGGAGGAAACATCATATAAGTACCTAGGTCTGAAATTGGGGCGAGGCCAAACAAATAAAGAACACAAAATAGATCTAAAAGCAAAAACACAGTCCTTGATCTATGCATACCGACAATTGCAAAAAAAACTAAGCTGCCCAAACTACAGACATCTGCTGGAAGTGATGAAAACACAATCCCTACCTACCTTGTCATATGCATTGGTCACCTGGTGTGGTAAGGAAGCGGGTCTGTTAAATATTTTACAAACAAAGATATATAAAGCCACCCTAAACCTCCCTAAATCGGCAGCCCCGGCGCAGATTCGTTTAGAATTTGGCCTTTTGAACCAGAAGTTTCGCAGTATTGGAACCTTTGTGAAACTCTGCCACAAATTACGAACGTCAGAAAAAGGCTCACTGGATAACCTGTGTTGGGAAGAAATCGCCACTCAGCAGAAACAACACGTGCCAAATAGTTGGGGAGATTTTTTGTCCCAATCCCTGACCCGCATAGGAATTGAAGAAACCTGGGCCTCAATGCCCGATAGAAATACCTTTGACAAAATCACAAACAGTGCTGTCAAATGGGAATCCTATCTGGAAGATAAAACAAGTATAGCAAAACGACGACACGGGTGGACCGTGATAAATTCATACTCCGGGATAAAGCCACAGACGTATCTGGAAAGTCATTTTAATAGGTTCCTAAAACAAAGATATATAAACCATCGATTAGGCCTACAGTTTTCAAAGGACTTGTTACCATCCTGGCAAAATTGGTACCTTGACTCTCACTGTCGTCTATGTGGATATCAAAATGAATCATTAACTCACTTACTATGTGCTTGCCCGGCGCTTAATGATTTGAGGAAACGGCTTTTAAAGGACATTTTTAACAAATTGAACATTCGGACATGTAGGCAAGCAGTAATTCGATGGCTAGATGGTTCATCTCCTATGTTGGCATGTAGGGGGGTTAAATATATGATGGAAGCCTAATCCCTCCTACAGCAGGCCGAACAGGGAATCATAGCAAAAAACTGAAATATATTTCATTTTATTCTTTATATGATCAACAGACTCTAATATAAGTAATAGTTACATATGTGTTTTTAACTTTAGAAATGTTTTTGTAATAATTTTTAATATTTTATACAATAAAAATTGACTTGACTATAACTCCGTCCTGAGTTAAAGACAGTTCATCTTTAACTTTTTTGCACTTTTGGTATTCACCATCACTGGAAAGAGGTCGAGCATGTTGGTTCCACAACTGATGTGCAATTATATCTTTCAACTTCAGCATGTCAATATCGTGACTCATGGCTTTAATTGTCTGGGTTAACGATATGGCAGCTGACATGTTTGACTTTACAATGAAATCAATGTAGGCTTCATCCGTCTTGGATGGAGTACCTTGACCTTGTATAGGCACTCTGGAAAAGTAGTCATCAGGGTTTGATCCTTCCCTGGATGATATAGAATGGTGTAATCATACTCTTGTAATTGGAGTTTCCACCATTCAATGTGAGGAGGCATCTTGCCTTTTGGATTGTCAAAAATAGTCAATAAAGCGTGATGATCAGTTTGCAGCGTAAAAGGCTTTCCTTATAGGAATACATGGAAATGTTCTCAATCCCATACTATGGTCAAACCTTCTTTCTCGTGATGAGAGTAAATACGTTCTGCTTGTGACAAACTTCTACTGGCATATTCCAGAATTAGGCCTGGGCATAAAACTCCACTCTGCTTGCAGAATTCGCGGAAGTCAGCAACTCAGCATTCCTGGAAGAATTCAAGATACTGATAAACTCTGCACTTAGCAATGAAGTGGCATTTTTTTTCTGTTGGCGACCTTGTCACCTCATTACACGTGCCCTGGGAGAGAGACAAGAATAGCTGGGTGTTTATGAGCGGCAACAGGATTTTCTAGCCGTCCGCGAGGACCCCCGAGATTTTGCAGCTGCTGACATGGCTTTAGGCAGCACCAGCAACTTCCAGCACTTCTTTTGTGACGTAGGCGAGCACCAGCAGTTGCAACTTAGAGAAGATTCCCTCCTCGAGAAGCTCCTTAAAAAGATGTTAAGCTCCTTAAAAAGACAATTTGGAGTTAATAAACCTATCAAATGGACTGTTCGCATTGTTTTTGTGTGCAAGGAGGCCTTTTTTTGTTTACTTTTTTTCAACAAGGAGGAAGTGCCCCAAAAACTCCAACTTCCCGTTCCTTCTAGCAGACTCCTCCCAGTGTTTTGTCTACTACCTGGCCACTTTTTGTTTGGATTTTGAGATAGAAAGATCACTCTATTTGTCTGCTGCATATAAACTAGTAGATTTGAGGACTTTTTGTGATATCACAATTATGCTCAAAAACTGTAAGGGTGTTGTTTATGTGATAGAGGGGATGCACCAGGTTTTAGTTGTACTTTTATTCAGTTTTCAAAATTGACTGTGGTGGGTGGCCTGCAATTAAAGTAGGGGCCTAAATATTGATTTTTGCGTGTAATTTTTTATTCTTTATAAAGGAAAAATGTTGCCCATGCCATGTTGGCAGGGGCCATTTTGTATAGTTAGTGTCCATAGGCCTGCATGTGTTCTTTGTTTTCCATGCCTCCTGCTTGTTGTTTGACAATGTGGATGGCAGCTATTTTGTGTAGACTAGGCAGCCAATGTGCTTTTTTGCCATAGGCCTGCATGTCTTCTTTGTTATGTCCATGTCTCCTTGCTTGTTGCTGTGGTTTGAACACACAGCCATTTTGTTTAGTCATCCAATGTGCTTTTGCCCTAGACCCGCCTGTGTTCTTTGTTGCGGCCATACTTCCTTGCTGGTTGTCGTTGCTTGACCATGTGGCTGGCGGCCATTTTGTTTAGCCTGCCAGTGTGCTTTTGCCATCGGCCTGCCTTTGTTATGGCCATGCCTCTTTCCTGGTCGTGGTTGTTGAACATGTGGCAGGCAGCCATTTTGTGTAGCGAGCTGGTGTGCTTTTGCCATAGGCCTGCATGTGTTTTTTGTTTTCCATGCCTCCTGCCTGTTGTTAGACCATGTGGCTGGTGGCCATTTTGTGTAGCCTGCCAGTGTGCTTTTGCCATGGGCCTCCATGTGTTTTTTGTTGTGGCCATGTCTCTTTGCTGGTTGTTGATGTTTGACCATGTGTCCAGTGGCCGTTTTGTTTTCCAGCCAGTGTGCTTTTACCATAAGCATGCATGTGTGCCTCCTTGATTGTTGTTTGACCATGTCGCCATTTTGTGCAACCATAATTTCTTTAGTTTTCAAAGCCATTTTGTCTGCACTCTTTTTGTTTGTGCTAATTTTTTTAAACTTTTTCCTGATATCAGTTTAATAATAATATGCTTGAGGCCTAGTAACTCAATGCTCATACTAGTCTAAATATCCTGTCTGAGCAGTGTTTTATATTAATATAGACTTTTTTTGCATTTTTCACCTCCACCCCTCCGTGCCTCCCAACTACCAATGGGTTTCTCATGGTACTCCCCTAGTACATCAGCAATTATATTTTTTAAATGTTTATTTTGTTGATAATTTTTTCACATTTTTTTTATTTAATGCATTTTATTTACATTTTAATTTTTTGTAATATTTGTTTTTATTTTTGTAATTTTGTAAAATGTTACATTTTTAAAACATTTTTATTTTCAGTTTTACATTTTCCCAGCATCCATCAACCCCTTGTATTCCATAGGTGCAAAGCCACACAACAGCATTCATTTTCTAAGGATTTTTCCATTATCACCTGCACCTCCCTGAGGGCCCATCCAAACTTCATGGACATAAAGCAAACAGTTACATCTGTATGATGTTGCTCTTTCTTACACTCCCTTATTGTAAATTAAAGTTTATGTTGGTGTGGTTTTACTTTTCAACAGGTACACTGTATTGTACTAATTTATAACTTAAGTAGCCACAGTAAATGATATTATTTGTAAAACTGATTCAAACAGCAACAATGGCAAGTTTCACTGATGTTCTCCTGACTTGTTTGCTTTTAGGTGTACAAGAGAAGAGACATCACTCAGAGTACTGCCACACAAAAGGCCTGTGCACGTTATTCATGACTACACAACACATGCATCTCTTTAGCTTGTGACGCTAAGTGCCACTGCCAACTGACAGCTTCAACATGGCCACAAAGAAAGGTCCTACCAAGAAAGTGGCAAGTGTGAAGAAGGTGCTTAACACCACTGGTACATTGTCCCAGACCTTTTTTGGGCCACCTCATGTGCCAGCACCCCCTTTATGCCAGACAGCAATCTGGGAGCAGCACTCCAGCATCAAAGGCCCCCCCTCAAACTAGGTCCAAGACCATGTCTGTCACAGAGGCAGCCACTGTAATCATGGCAACGCCAATGAGCTTGTAACGTTGAATTGGAGTTATCTCTTTCCAAAAGTAGTATCCAATCATTGCCGGAAACTAAGCTAAGTGGATAACAACAGCCACAGCCAGCAGTTCATCCCAAATTAGAAGCACTTCAGGACATTTAACTTCTTACTGAGGAATTAGAGGAAGCCCCTCTTTCAGAAGACCCATTGTCTTCCAGATCTCCATCAAGAAAACAACAGGTACTCCACGATCTTCTTCTCCGTGCACCCTTTTGATGATCAAGACCCCAATTGGATGCCGCCTCAGTCTGAGACACACCAGGAGAGGCTAGGGAAAAGGAACTTTTATGAAAGCTTTAGAGTTATGGATGAAGAAGAGTAGGATGACAATGACCAAGTAATCAGGGATATTAGCCCCGCCCCAGAAGAGACTGACGTTACCCCCATCTCAACCTGCTCTGAGGAATGTGGCATAGATACCACTACCACCAGCTTCCATATTTGCAAGGCCCCTGCGACCCACATCCACAACGACTTAAGTAGAAGTAGGCACTGCAGAGAGGCAAATACCTAAACACCCACCTACCGCCACTTCTTCCGATATTGGCAGTGGCACCAGTGTCAGAGGGTTAACCTACCCAGTTTGGGACTTCTTTACGGTTAGCAAGCAGGATGCGAACATGCCATATGCTCCATTTGCAAAGCAAGTGTTAGGGTAAGCTTGGTACAAAGAATGGTACCGGAGGCCAAACAACCCATTTGAGAAAACACCACGCAATCCACTGGCCGGCGCATCTTAGCCAAAAAACTGCAAGTGGTGTTGGTGAAGGTGGTGAGATCAGGGAATCTGATCAGATCACGGTGGAAGAAGAATGTGAAGAAGATTATGGCACTTTCGTTGCACAAATTAATCCTGTCAACAGCAGTGCAGTAATATCACCCCCATTTTTTTTAGTGTAACTTTATTGTCACATACAGATATCACATAGACAACGCATACCATAAGGATCTATAGGTGTCCATCCTCCCTCCCTCTCTATCCACGTTTATATAAATAATCCATATCATAATACTTATTCAGAAACAACAGAAGTATCCAGGGAGGAGAAAAAGAAAGGACGACAACCATACAATTCTTTCACATATAAAGTCCAGAGCAGATATCCATAGTCAGAAGAGCATATATCCGATTTTAACTAAAGTCTAGTCATACAGGAGAGAAACATTTTACATTATCTCTTGAACGCCATGCCGATAACAATGTAATCCCCCCACCCTGCTTTCTTGTTAGATCAGCTCATCAAAGAAAGGAATTAAACATTATAAGAGATTCCTAGTTATCCTCAGGCTATCATAGCCATCTCCCACATCTTTCTGTCCTGCATTTAAACCTCCGGGGTAAGGGGTGAAAACCCTTCAGTTGCACTCTTGAATGCCGGCAGTGCCTGAGGCTCCCGCAACTCAGACAGCATTGACGACCAGACCATCAGGTCGTCTTTAAGTTTTTCATCTCTTGATACATGTTGCATCCCCACCTCCACCGCAGTCGCCCATTAACAGATATCCTGCAGCCCGCCTTATAGGTGGGGGGGAGGCATAAGCCATGTAATGGCAATACAGTACTCCAACAACACAAGGCCGAAAAGGACAAACTTCCTGCATAATTTCTTTTTTGTTGGGGATATAAGTAATCCGAGCAACACCTGTTGGATCTCTGTGGGGACATTACACCTTAAAGCCTCATTAAGTTGAGTAAGTATATCATGTTAGCATGAAGTCAGGGATGGACAAGTCCACACTATGTGAATAAAATCTGCCCCTGGGGCCCTGCAGCAAGGTCAATCCCCTGGGCCGGTATGATAGATAACATGTAGCATCTGCTGTGTAGGGTAAGTCTGATGTACAAAGTTATATATTGCAGGAGTTTGAAGTGCTCATTAAAGCTAACTGTGCGGACTCTGTCATGGACCCTCACCCACTCCCAAGCCAACAATAGCTCCCCTAACAATGCATCCCATTTCACTTGTATAGGAAGCACTGCTTCTAGCAGATCATCTCATAGAGCCCGCTAGAGATGGGCTATCAATTGACGTCCCTGGGCCATAAACAGCCTGACCATCAAAGCATTAGTCTTAGGAGGCTCCTCAGGAAAGGGCGGCCACACCTCCTATGCAACACTAGAAATTTTCAAGTATTGGAGATATTTCCCAGCATCCAAATCAAAGGAAGCCATTGCCTCATCTTTCGTAATAAAATGGCAATCAATGCATAGGTCTCCCAATGTATAGGTCTCCCATCAAATTAATTAGCAAAGCCAGCCAGTTCTTAGTTCCATGGCGTGGTTCTAATGTAGGAAGGACCTCTGCACTAGTCTATGCACCACGCCCAGGCACAGGCCTCGACTTGTCATGCCCACACTACTATATTATCTGATACCCAGGTCCTTTGACTTTTCTGGGTTATACCCCATTTTCTTAATGACTATTGAAATGATGGACACGGCCTTCTGGGCAAAAACGCTCTGGGAATCAAGGACACCAATTGGGTTTAATGTGGAATGTGCTTCCATAGCTCTGAAACGTTTTCTAATTTAAGGATCAACTATACCATCAAATACAAGGCACCTCAATGGGAAGCACATTTGAGATGATCTTAGCCTTTCTCTATATGGGCGGCTTTTGAAGGAGAACATATTCTCACGGATAGGAACCCATATAGTACTAACATCATTACATGGCATAGGTTTATAGATGACATTCTTATCCTGTGGCATGGGGATAGGTCTATGTATGGAGATTTCTGCACATGGATCAATACTTTCAACCCATTTCTGAAATTTACCAGCACAGTGTCGGAGCATGTAGTACCATTTCTCGACCTATGGATCTTCAGAGAAGCCGGAAAACTGTAAACGACAAACTACAAGAAGCTGACAGATCAGAACAGTCTCCTGCTCTATGACAGCCACCACCTTAAAGCCTTACGAGATAACCTTCCCTTGGGACAATTTCTCCTCTTACTGCAGAACTGCAACATCCTCAAGGAATAGGATGTTCAAGCAATGGAGCTGAGTACGAACCTGACCGCATTCCGCTACTCTTCCAGGGTCATTAACCAAGCAGTAAAAAGTGTGAGAAACTATCACCATGGATCCCTCCTGGCAACAAAAATGAAGGAAACTGTTGACAATCTTACCTATGTGACGACCTTGAGTCCCTCTTTCAACCAAGTTCAAAAATCGTAAAGAAACACTGGCCTATTCTCAAAACAGGCACCTTAGATGTTGTTGACCCCTTGTTTGCGTACAAACGCCCACACTCCTGACTCCCCAAAGAAGTCCCAATGGACATTGTGGAAACTACTATGGTAGTGGGTCATTATCCGTGTGAGGCATGTTCCGTATATGCTTTCACACGAACAACCAAGACACCTGACCTGGGGGAAGCCTGTACATGGGAACAAAGGATCCACACAAATTGCAATATAAAGAGCTGTATCTACCTTATCATCTGCCCCTGCACACTTCACTATGTAGGGATGACCACCAGGATGATTAAAACCATGATTACTGAACATCAGAGCAGCATCCGCTGAAAAAGGGCTACGACGAAAATGTCATCTCATTTTTTAGATTTGAATCACATAGCAGACACTTTCAAGTAGACAATTTTTGAGGCCAATGATAGATGGGATGCCGAATTACTGTTCAACAGAGAACAACAATGGATCTTTTGTCTCACGACACACACCCATGGTCCTAATGATGACATATATGTCAAAATAAATTCCCTTTGGGTTGTTTTAAGAAGAAAACACCAATTCTTACAGACTACTAAACAAATATCATTCACTCTTTAGGAACTTTCAGTTGGAGCAATGCAAAATACAACAAAAACAGTTCTATAAAAACAAAATGGATTCAATGTGACAATTTATTCATATAAAACCCAAGTTAAAAACAATTATAAAATTTTTTTCTTTTTGAAAGAATTAGAATTTGGGAAAACAGACAGTAAAAAACGGAACAAATCAAATACACATTCTACCTCCTTATAAAGCGGACAGTGGATCCAGTATCGATCTATTGAAGCTCTCTGAATGTGAGTTTCTTTAACATCAACTTAGAGTTTTAGTTTTCTCTATTGTAGTACTAATATGCTCTATTAAATCGTTATCGCTTTTCTTGTGTTACTTAGTGATTCAAGAGGGGCTACCGTACCGCGTGCAGAAACATTCTGTTGTTTTTATATAAGTGAGTATCAAACTCTTTGTCTCACATATACAATGCACTCCTATTTGGTGCGTTTATTAATTGGACGTATATATTTAATTACAGATTACATTTTCTAAGCTTAGTTCTTGGATAAACAATCTCCAAATCTACTGACTCCACATTGCTGTTTAGCAAGGGA
Source organism: Lissotriton vulgaris (assembly GCF_964263255.1). NCBI lineage: Eukaryota > Metazoa > Chordata > Amphibia > Caudata > Salamandridae > Lissotriton > Lissotriton vulgaris. The sequence goes on from NC_141697.1 coordinate 796,589,620, forward strand.
TATTTTTATGTAAGTACTACCTCTGTGAGCAATGAGAGAAAAACAACTGTGGTGGAAATAATAATAAAAATAAAAATAGACAATTTACTGTCGCTCTCCTTGTGACCCTAGATTGATACATTTTCTTCTACGGCTGATTCATCTACCGCGTAGGCCTATTACTACAAGGATGAAGACCTCTATTTATGACTAATAAAGAATTAAGACAATGTAAGTAGTATACTCCAAGGGACTGACGTGATTAGTTCTAATACCAATAGAGTGTATACTGATGTCGCTCCTGTTTTTGTGACTTTAGATCTCAAGTAATAGCCGATCACTCTTGTGTGGACGACAATCGTCATAGAAAGACTTGCGAGTATTGGAATAAGGTATACTCCTATTTATCTATCTATCGGTTTCTTCAACTGTTTTTGAGTTTAGCGGTACAGTATTGGTAATGTGAAAACCTTGTTTATGCGGGATTCGCGCCTACCTTTTACTACCCAAGTAAGTTTCTGTTTAATGGGTATAACACCACTCACCAGTGTGAACCATAATGAAACGTTAATTAACGTCTTAAAGGTATAGGAGAATGCTGTTCCCTCTAATGAACTGTCTGAAAAATTACCTCATAAATAAGTAATGTCTCGTGATGTATATGTGTACATTTTTTCATTGTTTAAGTAGTAGGTTATGTCTTTTTGATGTATGTATGATTTACAATGCATTTGTATCTTTTTCTGCTTTACAAAATAGGATACTATTGGTTGATACTGTTATATTTTGGGTGTGTCTCTAGGTAACTGTTTTCTCATTGTTAGAATGTACAAGGACATACTTTGGAGCACTGTTCTTAATAACTTTGTCACTTCTGTTCTTACCATGGATTCACCTGTGATGTATAATATTGTTTATATTATATTTTATAATGTAATTGGATCCTAAAATATAATTTGTTTAACTTTCAGAAATTAACTTTGGGAAGACAGCCAATATACTCCTGATGAAGGCGGCTGTATTTTAATGTCTGTTGAAACGCGTTGAGCTAAGGGGAGAAGTGCATTATACAATGAACAAGGACTACTCTAACTGTTGTAGAATTTTTACCTTGATTTTGCACCTCCCTTATTACTTTTAGGAATTGCTTAGGTTTAGTTCTAGAATGTGTATTTGATTTGTTCCGTTTTTTACTGTCTGTTTTCCCAAATTCTAATTCTTTAAAAAAGAAAAAAATGTTATGATTGTTTTTAACTTGGTTTTTATATGAATAAATTGTCACATTGAATCCATTTTGTTTTTATAGAACTGTTTTTGTTGTATTTTGCATTGCTCCAACTGAAAGGTCCTAAAGAGTGAATGATATTTGTTTAGTAGTCTGTAAGAATTGGTGTTTTCTTCTTAAAACAACCCAAAGGGAATTTATTTTGACATAAAGTCAGTTTTGGCACCCTATCCCTTTGGTGTGGGGTCCCTCTCTCTTTTATTAGAGGACTTAATGATGACATACCCTGGACCGAGTGCACTAGGTAATTACCAGCCCATCATATGAGAACATCTGCTCATTTCAAACGGTTTGTATTCCTTAACACTCTTGGATTAGTCTTGACATCCTGAGCATATGTCCTTTTACACTTAAAATGTCCTCATAATCTGCCTATCATTGTGTCTCATGACACAGATCTTCTATGTCACAAGCTACATAATTGGATTCCCTTTCATCCTAGAATGATAAAGCAAAGAACCATGTCCAAATATAGGAACTCATACTCTCTCAAGATACCTGCGCATTTGTCCTCCTCTCTTAAATCTAACCGGAGAAAGGAAACCTAGGACAGCTGATCTGTGCCTTCCTCAACTACGTAATTCTAAGTAGGGCACTATGAACACATATTATCTCCTTGTATAATTGTAAATCTTCAGGGAGATACCACCAGCCATCAACTAGCTCTTAATACCAAGTAATGCCACGTTACCAGCACAATGGGAATACACTTACATCTAACTGCGAAGGCTGGGTGATGGAGAGATGGTAACACAAGAGATAAACAAAGGCGAGAGGGTCTGCTAAATATGCCTAAAGAACATAGAATATACTTAACTAATGTACCAAAACTAGACAAGCGAAGTAGAGAAGGTGAATAGACTCTCAAAAATTAAGTAAACCATTGGATTAGGCATGATAGTCAGTGCTTATTGGTCCTAAGATCAGATCTAATGACTCCACCTTCCTTACCCGGTACAGGTTTGATATGGTCTGGCATTCTGGTTTTACATGGGGCTCCCGGGGTGTGGCCATACTGATTCGCAGAGGTCTCCCCTTCACTTTGATTCAAGTGGAGTCAGACACTCAGGGGCTTTATGTGGCCCTAACTGGTAGGGTCGAGGGACACTTTATTAACTTTTTCTGTGCATACATTCCCCCACTACAATGCCCTCTGCCATCCGACACCTCACACTACTGATCTCGACTTTCCCTTAAGGGGTTTGACGGTTATTGGGGGCGACTTCAACGGTGTTATGCAGCCTACTCAAAACACGCAGGTGCCCCCTCTGCGTGCCACCTTGCCTCTGCCAAGCACCTATCTGACTGGTACTCTTCCCTAGGTCTCTGCGATGCCTGGAGGGTATGGAACCCCGCCGAGAACAATACACCCACATTTCGGCGGCCCATCACACCCATTCCCGGATTGACTTGCTCCTGTTACCGGACACCGATTGTTACATGGTTTCAGGGTGACTATCCTTCCCCGGGGTATCTATGACTACTCCCCTGTCTCCCTTCACCTCGAACGATTTGGCGGATAAACGCTTGGTTCCTGCAGGATGCGGAATTCCTCAAGACCCTCGGGCAAGAACTCAAGCAATATTTTCTGGCCAACAAGGATTTGGTTCCTCCTCCAGGGTGGCATGAGGCTTGGTACAGGCAAAGCGCACGGCCCAGACCGCCCATCTGCCTTTAGCTCGAGGCCCAAGCAACACAGCTGGAATTGGCCCAAGCTTCCGCCGGTAACGCTGACTTCACCCGTCAGCTCGCACTGCTCCGTGAGGAGATCTGTCATATCTCTCTAGAGTCAGCTAAGATGCTATGGCGCTCCTCGGTGGCACGGGTGTACGGCTGGGGGACAAAAACTGGAAGTTACTCAACAATCTCATCTCTTATCTCAAAGCCAACCGCATCATCCCCGAGGTCTGCGATGCGGCTGGCGCTCACCGTTCCACCTCATAATCCATTGCCCAAGCCTTTGCTGGCGATTATGCTCCACTCTATGTGGCCTGGCCTCCTGAGGCCTCCCTGGCCACCCTAATGTTGGAGGCTGCGACTCAGCTGCCCCGGCTTCCCCAAGAAGTCTCAGGGGCTCTGGATCTCCCCCTTACCCCGGAAGAGATACATGGGGCCATTTCACTCTTGCACTATGGTAAGACTCCGAGGCCGGACGGATACCTACAAGAATATTATGCAACCTACCGCGACTTGTTGGTTCCGCATCTGGTAGCTCTGTTCCAACACGTCGTTGACGCGGGTCCTTCCCCCGAGACAGATGTGGCCACTATTGTGGTTCCTCCGAAGACACAACCACCTTCCCTTTCCTGCGCGGACTACCACCCTATTCCCTTGATCAACACTGAGGTGAAAATCTTTGCAACTGCCTTAGCTCAACGCCTTCGCCCACTCTTGCATGACTTGGTCCATCCCGACCAATGTGGCTTCATGCCTTTCCGTGGTACCCGGCACAGTATACGCCATCTTCCCTTCGCCCTCGCACATCGCCATCGGCTCACCCCGTATTTGGCCTTGCTTTTCATTGATTTTGAGAAAGCATTCAACACAGTTGATTGGAACTATATGGAAGATGTGCTGGAGGCGATTGGCTTTGGTCTCCCATTCAGGCTTTTTATCCGAGTTCTGTACTCTAGTCCTACAGCTAGGGTCCTAATTAATGGCATACTCTCTGAGGCATTCCCTATTCAGAGGGGCACTCGCCAAGGCTGTCCCCTCTTACTGCTTTTATTTGCGCTAGCAATGGAGCCCTTAGTCTCTCTAGTGCGTAATGACCCCCTCATCCAGGGGTGGACCCGCAACAGGTTGACAAGGTCGCCCTTTACGCCGACAACGTCCTCCTTTTCCTGGTGGATCCTGAGGACTCTGGCCCACGATGCCTGGAAGTCCTCCTCACCTTTGAACGAGTCTCTGGCCTGTGGCTCAACCTGGTGAAGTCCACTTTGGTTCCTCTCCACCCCTCACGTGCATGTTGCGATTGGAAAACTACCATTCCCTTGCGCAGGTAATCCTTCAAATACTTAGGAGTCTTACTTCCTGACTTGGAATAGGCCCTCACTCTTACGTCTCTGGTTAACAAGGCCAAGGGAGACCTCAAGCGATGGCAGTCCCTCCCTCTAAATCCTCTTGGCAGAAGTGCCCTTTTTAAAATGATGGTCTTCCCCGCTTTTTATATATTTTTCATAATGTAACTTTTCACCTCCCGGGAGTTGGTTCAGCGAAATTGATAGCCTACAGTCTTCACCCGGTTCTTATCGAGAGGCGGGAGGCCACGTATATCCCTGGCTCACTGTTGAATACCTCCTTACGATGGTGGCATGGGTGTGACCAATCTTCACCTTTATTACCTGGCCACAAGGCTTATTGTGGTTCACAACTGGTTCGCTGGAGGCTGGTCCGACTCAGGCGTACCGGGTTGAGCTGCGGTCTATGGACTTTCCACAGCTCCAAGCCTACCAATATGGGGCCCCCATAGCACAAGTCCTTCCCCCGTCACTAAGACAGTCCTACTGGCTTGGCGCACTGCCCTGCGCCACACAAAATGGGACAGGAAGCTTACCCAACAAATCCCCAGTGGAATGGTACTTGACTGAGTGATATTTCAACTCTCTGAGACTTTTATCAATGGGACTGCATCATGATCTCGCTTCTCGGGGATGTCTGGGTGGGGTTCCACATCAGTGCCTTCGCAGATCTGCAGCAGCGCTACTCCCTCCACGCCTCCCAGTTTTATAACTACCTGCAGCTTTGGCATGCCCTCCATGCACATATTACATCTCCCACGTCCCTCCCGAATTCAGTCCCCTCGATGCTTAGGTGATGATGGGGAATCTAGGTAAGGGAGGAGAGTTGCAGATCTACCATTCCCTCATAAATAATTGCCCCGTGACCCTAGAATCACTGCGCGCCAGATGGAAAATTTGGCTGGGCCCATTGGAGGACGCAGACTGGCGAGACGTTCTCATGACCCCCAAGACCTTGATGACCTCCTCCAAACTGGACCTAACTCAACTCCACTACTTAGATATGGCTTATTTAACCTCTGCACGTTTGTATAGAGCCCAACTGAGGCCTTCTCTGGCTTGCACACGATGCAATCACACTGCAGCTGACTTTTACCACAGGGTCTGGCAATGCCCCGTCATTGCATCATTCTGGGCGAGGTGGAACTGGAACTCACACAGACCCTGGGGTGGATGGTCCCTCACGATCCAATACATCTAATTCTGGGTGTTTGATGGTCTGGATGGCTCTCGGGCCGACAAGCACGTTCTTGGGACTGCAGTGGTGGTGGCGAAACAGGACATTGCAGCACTTTGGTCTCAGGCCAAGCCCCTTATTGTGCAGAGGTGGAGACGGGGGGGGTGGACTGGTGTGGGTCCCAAGAAGTACCTCTCTTCAAGGCCTGTGGCTGCCCCGAGCTATTATTATTATTATTATTATTATTGGACATTTATTAAGTGCCTGGTTACGCCACTGGCGTGTCCCCGCGCTATGACAAGTGAAGTGGCTGTCCCCCCTCCTCCCACACAAGCTATCTGCTGAAAAGGTGCGTTTTAAGTTTTTTTCTGAACTGGACTTCGGAAGGTTCGAGTCGAAGTTCCAGCGGAAGATTATTCCAGCGCTTGGGAGCAAGGTATCTGAAGGATCTACCTCCCATACGAGTTTTGAATACTCTTGGGACTTTTAACAGCCCGGTCTGAGAGGACCGAAGACTGCGTGCGGGCTCATAGTGGGATACTAGGCTCTGGAGCGGAAGAGGTGCTTTGCCGCTCAGGATGCGGTGACATGTGGCAAGGGCCTTAAACTCCACTCTCCTCTCAATGGGGAGCCAATGGAGGGCCCGTAAAGCTGGTTTGGCGGAAGACCTCCTAGGGAGTCTGAGAACCAGCCGCGCTGCCGCATTTTGAAGAACCTGCAGGCGGCCCATAACCCTGCCTGTGGCCCCCAAATAGAGCAGGTTCCCATAATCAAGTCCGGAGGTGACCAGGGCATGCACCAGCGTCTTTCGGGCAGAAATGGGATGCAGATCTAACACTTTCCTGAGGGCTCTCAGAACACTGAAGCATATCCCGGCCACCCGACCGACCTGTGGGCCAAAGGTGAGGTCCTTATCCAGCCACACGCCAAGGTTCCTGGCCTCGCGGCAGGGAGCAGGAACTTCCCCCAGACAGGGTGGCCACCACGCCGACGACCACGCAGCCGGTGCACCCCCCACCACGAGCACTTCGGTCTTGCTACCATTCAACTTTAAACAGTTTGCGGACATCCAGGCAGCGAGGTCTTTCATGCAATTCCTGAAGATGTCCGCTGCAAGGCCGGGCGCACGCGATAGGGAGATGACCAACTGCGTGTCATCGGCGTAGGACACCAGACGAAGACCATAACCCTCCACGATGGCCGCCAGGGGGGAGACGTAGATGTTAAATAGGGTTGGGCTCAGGGACGAACCCTGAGGTACGCCCTGGCCCAACTCAATCTCCCTGGAGTAGCAATCACCCAATCTGACTTGAAAGCACCTATCAGATAGGAAGGACTTGATCCAGCCATGAGCAGCTCCTGTCACCCCTCCTCCATTCAGACACTGTAGCAAGGTGGAATGTGCTACAGTGTCGAATGCTGCGCTTAAGTCGAGTAGGATCAATGCCATTGTTTGGCCCTCGTCCACTCCCTGTCTGAGTTCTTCCACCGCCACGAGAAGAGCAGACTCCGTCGTGTGACGGGGGCGTGAGCCGAATTGCGAGTCGTGGAGTAGCGAAGCCGTCTCCACGAACTGCATAAGCTGTATGTTGGCTATTTTTTCCGCCACCTTCGCCATGTAGGGAAGGAGGGAAATGGGACGGAGGTTGTCCAGTTTTTCAATTTGAAAAGATTTGGGGCAAATGGGACACCCGCTCCGTCCACAGACACGCCGTCCAACTCTGGAACCTCCTCGACACCACATCTCCAGACGTTGCCTTCCTCACGGAAACATGGATGAACGCCTCCTCAGCACCCGACATCGCCATCGCCATCCCAGACGGATACAAGATCACCCGGAGGGACCGCGTCAACCAGACCAGAGGAGGCATCGCCATCATCCACAGGAACACCATCCGCATCACGACCAACACCGACGACACCCTGACAACTGCCGAACACCTGCACTTCCAGATCCACACCAACCCCAAGACCACCCTCAGAAGCAGCCTCATCTACAGACCCCCGGGACCACGCACACAATTCAGTGAAGACATTGCCGACTTCATCAGCCCGCACGCCCTCCCCTCCGCAGACTACATCCTCCTCGGCGACCTCAACTTCCACCTGGAGAACAACAACGACCGCACCACCACCACCCTGCTGGACAACCTCGCCAACCTCGGTCTCAAGCAGCTGGTGACCACCCCCACCCACTACGCCGGACACACACTCGACCCCGTCTTCTCATCCAGCAAGGACATCGTCTTCAGTCACGCCACCGGACTCCACTGGACGGACCACAGCTGCGTCCACTTCAGCTTCAGAAGAACCACGATCCACCACCACCAGCAACAGGTTGCACGAAGAAGCTGGAACAAGATCACAGCCGAACAGCTCGCCGCATCCCTGAGCCAGCACCCTCCCGCCAGCTCAGCGAACCCCAGCCAGGCCGCCGACAACCTCACGAAGTGGATCAGCAACTGCGCAGACGACCTCACCCCACTGAGGACCCCGCCCAGCAGACCCGGCAGCAAGAAGGCCCCATGGTTCACCGACGAACTCAAGAGCTCCAAGAAGAACTGCCGCGCCCTCGAGAGAGCCTGGCGAAGAGACCCAACACCAGACAACATGACCACCCTCATGCTCGCCACCCGAAAGCACCATCAACTGATCCACGCCACCAAGAAAACAGCATTCACGGAACGGCTGGACAACAACGCACACAACAGCAAGGAACTCTTCAACATCGTGAAAGAGCTCTCCAACCTTAACGCCGGAAACGACGACATCACCCCATCGCAAGACCTCTACAACTCCCTCGCCTCCTACTTCCACAACAAGATCGCTGACATACACAACAGCTTCAGCACACAACCAACGCTCCCCATGCCCGCACCAATGCCCCCACCACCCTCAGCGCCTGGACCCCGATCAGCACCGAAGACACCATCCGCACGATGAACTCCAACCACTCCGGATCTCCCACCGACCCCTGCCCTCACCACGTCTTCAACAAGGCCGACGCTGTCATCGCACCCCACCTGCGGGACATCATCAACACCTCCTTCGACACCACCACCTTCCCGGAGAGCTGGAAGCACGCCGAACTCAGCGCTCTATAGAAGAAACCAACAGCGGACCCCACCAAACTCAAAAACTACCGCCCAATCTCGCTCCTCCCGTTTCCAGCCAAAGTCATTGAGAAGACCGTCAACAAGCAACTGGCCGCCTTCCTCGAGACAAATGGATCCCTCTACCCCTCACAGTCGGGCTTCCGGGCCAACCACAGCACCGAGACCGCCCTCATCGCAGCCACCGATGACATCCGAGCCCTGCTTGACAACGGAGAAACAGCGGCCCTCATCCTCCTGGACCTCTCCGCGACATTCAACACTGTCTGCCACCGCACCCTAGTGCAGCGCCTCAGAAACGTCGGAATCCAGGAGAAGGCACTGGAGTGGATCATCTCCTTCCTCGCTGGAAGGACACAGAGAGTTCGCCTACCGCCGTTCAGATCAGAAGCCACCGAAGTCATCTGCGGCGTTCCTCAAGGCTCCTCGCTCAGCCCCACCCTCTTCAATGTCTACATGAGCCCTCTCGCAACCATCGCACGCCAACACAACCTCAACATCATCTCCTACGCCGACGACACCCAGCTGATCCTCTCCCTTACCAATGACCCCGCCAGAGCCAACCTACACGAAGGGTTGAAAGACGCAGCCGAGTGGATGATGACCAGCCACCTGAAACTGAACTCAGACAAGACGGAAGTGCTCATCCTGGGCTACTCGCCCTCCGCCTGGGACGACTCCTGGTGGCCCCCCGCCCTGGGCACCGCACCCAAACCAACAGACCACGCACGCAACCTGGGCTTCATCCTGGACTCCTCCCTCTCCATGACCAGACAAGTCAACGCTGTCTCCTCGTCTTGTTTCAACATCCTGCGCATGCTACGTAAGATTTTCCGGTGGATCCCCACAGAGACCAGGAAGACGGTCACCCAGGCCTCGTCCCCAGCCGTCGGGACTACGGCAACGCCCTCTATGCCGGAACAACCGCCAAGCTCCAGAAGAGACTTCAGCGAATCCAGAACGCCTCAGCGAGACTCACCCTCGACATCCCCCGACACAGCCACATCTCCGGACACCTGAGAGACCCGAACTGGCTCCCGGTCAACAAGAGAATCACCTTCCGGCTCCTCACCCACGCACACAAAGCCCTACACAACCAAGGCCCGAGTTACCTCAACAGCCGCCTCAACTTCTACGCTCCCACACGCCAGCTCCGTTCGACCAGCCACGCCCTCGCCGCCGTCCCCCGCATCCGAAGAGCCACAACAGGAGGAAGGTCCTTCTCCTACCTGACCGCCAAGACCTGGAACTCCCTCCCGACCCACCTCCGCCTGACCCAAGACCACTTCGCCTTCAGGAAGCAGCTCAAGACCTGGCTGTTCGAGCAGTAGCGGACCCCTCCTCCCAAAGCGCCTTGAGACCCTCCGGGTGAGTAGTGCGCTATATAAATGCGATGATTGATTGATTGATTGATTGATTGGTGAGTGTGTTCATCTGCACTATGTTAATCTTGCACGGTCATTTATTTTTAAGCCTGATACACAGGTCTCTGTCACCATTCTAACTGTAGTCTTTCATCGAGATAATGTGCTTGTTTTTGCTGCCAATGTCACTTCAGGGTTTCTTCCAAATATCAATAAATTTGATTATCAAAAAAAAGATCAGATTAAATGAAGGCAGAACGGTTACAGGCCAGGGGAAAAGCCATGCTTTTAGAGTATTGGACAAACAAATTGGGGATGGACTGATTGTTATGGACCTGAGAATAGAACATGCTGCTAAATCAGCAATAAGGGTTTAAGCTCCATAGGCCTTCCATCGACAGCACTGTGAGTACACAAAATCTTGATGAAGTAGATTGACTGATTTTGATTACAAGTCCCGAAACGATGTGCTTAAAGCCACGGTTTAAGCATGGCCAGGCTACAGGTTTGGAGGGCAAAGGAATAGAGATGGAGAAAACTATGGAGAGAGATACCTTTAAAAATATGAGAAGAAAGCAAGGGAATAGCGAACATCCCTAGCACTCCCACCATTAATAGAACAGCAAACATTGGTAATGTAGCATTGATTTTATAGAATATAGCAGGATTAAACAACAGGTTATTAGACCCAGACTGGTATCAGTATATAGAACAATTGATCACTGCCTTTTCCAAGAGACATGATTAATAGAACCCCTCACAATCAAGGATACAAAACCTTTTTTTTAAATGCACTCCCCTCGCGGCATGGAAGACTATCGTGAGGACTGGCCATATGTATAAAACTACACATGCGCACCACATCGACTCGCAGGATATACTTGGAATTAGTATACCTAAGAGCACAGCACATGGGCGTCCAACATCTCTAAATGTTCAGTAGTACAATATGCGTGGTAGTACATGTCTCAACCTGTCAGTTCACCTCGGTCAATTGCTATCATCTGATTTCCGCTCAGTTGGGGGAGGTTCACAGATGTCGCCCCAAATTTGATTCCATTTTCCCCATATATGGGTCCATTTTTGGGGGCAGCCCCAGTGAACATACACTGATTTCTCTGTCACCATCATGTAGTCCATATCCCGGCACCATTGCTGATATGAAGGGGACAGTCCCGAACCCCATAGTTGTGCTATATTACATTTGGCTAAAGTTGTTCCTAGTGTTACCCAGTCTGTGTGATTCAGAGCCATAGGCTCCCAGATGTTAAGTAAACATCGTTTTAGATTAAGCAGAAACTTTACTCTGGTAACTTGTGACATTGCGCATAGGATGGCCTCCCAGAAGCGGGTTACTATCGGGCATCCCCAGATTGTGTGTCAGAAGGAGCCTTCTGCACTGCATTGTCGGAGTAAAAGAGGAGTATCCGCTTTGCCTAATTTGTGGAGCAGGGTTCTCGTATAGAAAATGTGATGCAGGATTTTTAGTTGCTGTAACTTTAGTGTGAAGTGTATTGCAACTTCCCTCGGGGACGCCAGTCCTCTTTATCTAGGTTCCCCAGGTCCGCCTCCCATCTCTCTTTCAGTGCCCCCATTGGGTCTTTCTGGTTATTCATTATTTTCTTATATGTAACGGAAATTGCTTTTTTCTGGAGTTGGTCTGTGAGGAGTCTGTCCTCCAATTGGGAGGCCTCCGGTAATTGTGTGGCTGCCGGAATCACTGCTATAAGTGCACAGCGGATCTGCGCATGCATACCTGAATGTCTTAGTCTGCGCCAATTTGTAGGTAGCTTCAATTGAGTAAAGTGAATGACCTCACCCTTCTTTCATAGGTCCCCAACCATGGAGATACCTATCAGATCCCATTGACGGAATCCCTTGGTGTTTCTTAGTCTCCCTAATTTGTGGGTGTCACAAAGTGGTCTTACTCCATTGTGTTCTTTTTCAATAAAGATTTCTCCAAATTGAAGTAGTTTCAAACCATAGTGTTTATTTATTGATTTTATCTCTTTTCATTCTTCGAAACATGCATTGGGTGGATATAAAATGTGAATTATGATGATGTGAGAATCAGAAAACGAATGTTTCGAAGAATGAAAAGAGATAAAATCAATAAATAAACACTATGGTTTGAAACTACTTCAATTTGGAGAAATCTCCACGGTCTATGTATTACAGTGCACACCACCTTTCAAAGCGGTAACACCGCTTTCCCCTAATCAAAGCACCAGAACAGTGTTTCCACACAAAACACTAGGTGGGAGCAACACGCAAAAAAAGTGAAGAGAAAAACTCGAGCAATAATATTGAAATTAGAGTGCCAGATGGACTATTAGTAAGTTTGTCCCAAAGTGGTGTCATTGCATGATGGTACCTGTTGTGATGCTTCTTCGTATGCAGAAATCCCACCCTCGTCGCCAAAAATGTTGTGATGCTTCTTCGTATGCAGAAAGGACAACTCCGACAACGTAGGCCTTTCCAGGAAAGTTTTATTGAGAAAGCAACCTGGCATCCGATCACCTCGACAGCGCAGAACAGCTGTCAGCTATCGAGTGTCGTATGCCTGACATTCCACAAAGAACACAGGAGATGAACAGAGCGTGCACAGAATCTTACAAACAGGTAAGATTCCAACATAACAGTACCCTCCCAGCCCAGTGCTCGCTGTGCAGGATGCCAAATTTGTAGTGTGTAGGCCTTGGGGCCCGTGTAATGTGATTTCTTGGATCTATTGTAGAGTGCCCCCATTACACCCTCGGGATCGAGGAGATGGCGGTCCATACGGAATGCCGTATATTCCTGTGGTGCATGAGGTCATTGGTTTATTACAGTCAGTTGCGACACCCAGTAATATGTTTGTATGTGCGGGAGGGCGATTCCTCCATCGTTCCAGCCCTCTTTCCAGTTTTTTCATGGCAATACGGGCTGACCCTCCATCCTAGAGGAGTTTAGTTACTTCAGTGTTTATCAGTGTGAAAAAGGAGGGGGATCTGAAAGGGGGAGCTTTGAAGGATGTATAAAAATCTGGGTAGCGCCATCATTTTGAAGAGGGCTGCTCTTCCCAGCAGGGTAAGCGGTAGCGAACGCCAGTGTTTCAAATCACGGCGGAATCGGGCCAAGGGCTTCATTAGATTTTTTTGTGTGAAATGCAATACTTGAGGGGTGATATATATGCTGAGGTACTTGAAGGCTCAGTCCGCAATGTTTCTTTGCCAGGTAGATTTTAGGCAAATTCTTCAGGGACAGACACTTCGCCACAGCACCAATGTTGGACACACCGTTCTAGTAGACTGTCAAAGACAATTAAAAATACAATTAAAAATACACACTGTGTCAAGAATCCACTGCTCAATTCCTGAGATTCTATTATATACACTCATTGTTCATCATATTTACTCTCAATCAGCCACTGTGTCTCCTACTGGCTTTGAGGTACAAATAAAAAGGAACAGGCTCCTCATGTGAGTCCTCCTATATGATTCAGACTTCGGTCGTTGTTTGAATCTAAACCCAGGGGCCCCCCATCCAAGAAAGAAAGGCATACGTGGGTTTCCAATTCACAACATGCTTGCCAATACAATTGTAATTATAAGCGTTTATAATTATTCACCGCACACATATTGAACCCTTCTGCGTACAATAATCTCCTTGTGACTAAGTTTTGATACTCAACATATTCAATGCCGCTTTCCAATGTCACTCTTACAAGTTACCCTTTGTTTTCCCAGTCAAGAGTCCCTAGCTGCTCTTTGCATATTGCTTAAATACACAACGTCCGCTCTCGGACTTCAATGCACGGATGTTGTTTACTCCTCGACAAGCAGAAACCGACAGCTCCCACCTTGCCGCTCACTTACTCAGTCCGTATTGCTAGACAGTCATTCCCCGGACCAGTCATTCCGTATCACAAGGCCCCCCCTACTCCGTACCAACCGGGGCCTCACGGAGCATGTTGTCTCCACCTCTGTAACTCTAGTACTCTGACTGATTTCCTTTTGAAACACACGGCAAATCGTGTGTTAATGCTATCAATGCGAGAATACAATAGCCATCTTGGATTGGGGGCGAAAACCGAACATGCAACGCGAAATACTCGTAACTCGCAGCAAATCATTAAAAAATAGTTTTTTCTAAGTGCAGGTCTCTTATTTATAACTTCCTCTCCTAATTAGGCCAATTTGGAGCCTCACCTCTCATTCCCCTAAGAAAGGGGCACCTGTTGTTCAAAATTATGTTTTGATGTGATATCAATAAAGTTTTGAATCAAATCACAATTTCCAAACCACTCTAATACATCTATCAAATTCGGTACTGTCTTTAAGAGTGGATGCTCATTCCAGTATCGAATACCTCTATGCTGTCAGTAAAGTTTTGTCAATAACGTTTTTTCCATTCCGCTTTTCAATACACATAGGAGTTGTGGTCACTATATCGGGGGTTCTCTAAAAACTGGACATGAAAACATGTTTTCCTCCTCTCACCAATACCAAAGGGGTTCTAAATCAGTCTCAATGCAGGGTACCAAAATTGCTTATACTGGTTTCAAATTAAACAAAGGGGCTATTTAGCCCACCCTATTCCACTCAATGAGTTCATTCAACCCCTGTTGGTCACTCTTTTCTTGAAAGATCCACCGCGCTTCTTTGGACAGGAGGATCCTTTCAATGTTTTGTGGGTCGCCAATAACTTTCTCGAGTACTACCCAGGTAAAGCTGTGCTTTGTTGTATGACAATGTTGTACTAATCTGGTTGTCAACTTGCCTGCCTTTATAGTGCTGAGATGCTCCTGTACCCTCGTCTTAATTTTTCTGGAGGTAAGCCCTATATATATTGTAGGCCACATTCACATTGTAACCTGTAAACCACATTTGTGGTATTACATTTACTAAAGTGGGCAAGAAACCACTCCCTTCCTGATGTTAAGACTACACTTGTGATCTTCTTTGCAAGAGAGCACACCGAACATGATTCACAAGGGAAATGACCCTTTGGAATGGTACTCTCCCTAAATTTTTGTACTGGTGGTGTGCGGGTATGGACCAATTTGTCCTTGAGGTTGCTTGATCTCTTAAAAGCAAACCTGGGCGGAGGCATCTTGAAATCCTTATTAGACAACGGCGACCAATGTTTGCGAATAGATTGCCTTATCTTTGTTGCTAAGGGATCAAAAGTCATAATAACCGGGACACAATCATCTTTTACTTTTACATTTTTCTCCACGAGCACACTAGGGGAGTATTGAGTGCCCTCTTCTTGGCATGTTTTATTGTTCTTGAGGGATAGTTCCTCTACTTAATTCCTGGCCTTGCTCCATATATACCTCAGTGGAGGAACAATTCCTGCGATAACGCAGGAATTGCCCACAGGGAGATTGTCCCTCAATGCCCTCAGGTGGTAGGAATCATACAGTAAAAGTCAATTCCTATCAGTTGGTTTTTGATGGACATGTGTGTTCAATGAGTCCCCATTTGCCTCTATGTACAGATCCAAATATACTGCAGTATTATGACTATATGACCATGTGAATCTGAGACTGGGATCCTGATGGTTTAACCAATTATGGAACTCCAAAAGATCTTCTTCAGGTCCTGGCCAGATGCAGAGCACGTCATCTATATACCTCTTTCAGAGGCGGAGATTCCTCTGGAAGGAATTGGTGGATTGATAGACGACTTGCTGCTCAAGCTGCCCGACATAAATACATCGATCGTCCGGAGGAGGGAAAAAGAAGCTTGTGATCCACTCTGCTTCCAATGGTCAGTATACAAATCAAGGGGGGCATGGACCACTTGTCCTGTGTCACCAGGGTCACAAATTATGTAGCTGGTCTTCATTATAAAAGAACCCTCATATACGGACAGAGGCGTTGGGCGGTATATGTTGATTCTCCGCCTATGTATACCGTAACAGCATGATCATTGGGTCTCTTCTTTGTAAGTTATGCTGTCCTCCACATGGAGGAAGACCCGCTGGTTTGACAGTAGTGGTCAGAGATAAAAACTGTAGTGCAGGTGTTTGGAAAAGGTGAGTTAAAATTCCTAAATTCGTACCTCTTGTTTTTTTATTCTTGAGGTATGGGAAGTTGTAAATTAAAAAAGGCAAAGTTGTGCGTTTGTAGACTATTTTACTGGTCTAACGCACTGGTGTTTTGTTGTCATTCAGGTCAGCATGTTTCAGCCTCTTGGAAACTCTAGAGGCTTTCGTCAGGACCGGTGAAATTAAGAGCTAATTATAGTTCACTGAAATGTGAGATGGGAGAATTCTGCAGAAAACTAAAACTTAAAGCGTTCTTCAAAGACAAGGACTACCGCACCACAGAGAGTGACAACAAACGTAGACCCAAATCAACTTTCTGTCAACCCACTTATTTGGTGCCTGTAGAAATAGAAGCCTTTGAGTAGGCCATCATGCAAGAAGTTGACAATTTGGGTAAAACAGCAAAAAGCCTTACTTCAATATGATGAGACAAGATAGAGGAGCCATAGAAGAACTACGCAAAAATGACAAACTTGTCATAAAGCCTGCGGACAAAGGAGGAGCGATATTGCTGCTCACCAAAGAAGGATACAACCAAAAATGTACCACACTCCTTTCAGACCAAAAATTTGACAAAAAGCTATGCTCTGACCCAACAAGTATACTCCAGAGAACAATCAAACTAATGGTAGAGGAAGCTGAAACAAATCAATAGATCTCGAAACATGAAGCAGGTTTCCTCAAGAGCAACAAACCCAGAACCCCATACTTCTACTCTCTACCCAAGACACACAAGAACAAAAACCCACCACCAGGACGCCCGATAGAGTCTGGGATTGGTTCAGTGTGAGAATCATTATCTCAATATGCTGACCAATACCTCAGACCTTTGGTACAAAAGACCCCTACCTATCTAAAAGATACCCGAGACCTTCTGAACCTACTGGAAGGACAACCATAAGATGAGAGAACCATGCTCTTAGTAGGGCTCGATGTGTACACCAGTCTCCCCCAACAAAAAAACACTGGACACTCTAGAAACCATTCTTTTCAGTGAGACTTGGAATCACAGGACACCCAGACATTTCATTTTGGAATGTTGCAAACTAGTGCTCACCGAAACCTTTTTTGAATATGAAGGCACCCTCTTCGGACAATGCCATGGTACATCCATGGGCAGTACATTTGCTCCAAGTGTAGCTGGTCTATACGTAAATGCATTAGAACAAGAACATATACAAACCACAACAAATCCGTTCCTAAGAGGAATCAAATTCTGGTGGCGTTACATTGACAATGTGATTATGATCTGGAATGACACCAGAGAAACACTTAATGATTTTGTAACCTGGATCAACACGAGGGACGAGTGCCTAAATTTTACATACACGGCAAACAGCAAACAACTGGATTTCCTTGACTTAACAAACTTTACAGGAGGAGGAACCCTACAAACAAAAACTTTCTTCAAACCCACAGCCTGAAATAGCATACTGACGTATGACAGTTTTCACCCTTGCCCTTTGAAGGATAATCTACCATACAGCCAATTTCTGCGCCCAAAACACAACTGCAGTGACTTAAAAGGCTACAAATCGCAAGCGAAGGACTTGGAAAGAAAACTTGTCAAGAGAAACTATCCTATAAAAACAATAAAGAAATGCCAAAAGAGAGCAC
The DNA here is from genome assembly GCF_964263255.1 of Lissotriton vulgaris. Lineage (NCBI taxonomy): Eukaryota > Metazoa > Chordata > Amphibia > Caudata > Salamandridae > Lissotriton > Lissotriton vulgaris. Next base: position 796,607,211 of record NC_141697.1, read on the forward strand.
ACAACCAACCAAGAGAAAACCTCCTACAAATAAAAACATAAGAGGACCCCGAAGATCTGCTAACCTGAGTCACTACATACAGCACAATATCAAATAATGTGAAGTAGATAATCAATAAAAACTGGAGGATCCTCACCTCAAATACCCTAAAATGGCCAAAACCTAGGTTTGCGAATAAACGAACCAGAAACATAAGGGACATTGTAGTGCACACAAGACCCAATGGGACACCAAAAAAGAACACCATCATGTCCATGTGAAACTTGGACCCCATAACAGGACACTACCTCTGTTGTGCATGCACCGTATGCAACCTGACGCAAATGACAAAAAACTTACAACTGCTGCCAAATCTCAAGTGGGAACTACGTACTCATACAAACTGTAACACCACACACGTAATATATATGATTACCTGCCCCTGCAACTTGCGATATATAGGCGTAACATTACCCCTTTGGACCCTGATGGCGACCCATTTTGACCCCCATTGAGACACTGTTAGGCTTCTAATCCAGATTAACACGGCGGATTCCTCCAGCTCACTTTCACGGCACCCCATTACTGAACCCCATCGAGACTTTTCAAGGCTTCCAATTCAGGATCCGTACTCATGCGGCGGACTCCGTAAATACCCAGTACTGATACTGTGCTTTACAGATTTACAACTGGCTGGCGTTGTCGTTTGACTTTGGAAACTACTCATTCCACCTGACCAATTTGCCTCTTTTACACAGACGCTACCCCCTCCCAGTCATCTATTGGTTTTATAATTTTCCCTATTCCTTTGATGTTCCACGCCTTCTGAGCACCTCTGTTTTTACCACAGTTGGAATTCGCAACTTATTGATTGTCTACCCCACCTGGCTCTCCACCGTCCTGATGAAGATCCTCTAGCAAGGTCGCATTCAGTACCTGCAATGATTTTTGGTCGAAACGTCGACACACCCTCCCTTTTCCTCAGCTTCTGCCATTATCTGTCATTTTTGCCTTTCCTTTGAAGCATGAGATTTCCTTGATTTATTTGTGAACCTTTGGTCTTGTGCCATTTTTATGTATTAAGGCTAAACTGACCATTAATTTGTCACTTGTCTAGCTCTCCCACACTTTTCCATCACCACCCTGGCCCTTCCCTTCCTTTAGGGGCACTAATTGTGTATACATATTTATGTATTTTATGAATTACATGCAATTGACTGCATCCACTTGTTGTGATTAAAAACAATGTTGCTAATTACTATTTGAATTTAGTTTATAATTTATTGCTATTGCTCTATATTGTTCATCATTGTTCTGGGACTACTTTGTCTGTATGATATACTCACCCAGGTCCCAGTGACTTATTTGGGTAAACCCATGTGTTCATAACAGTTTATGCTATGGCCATAAAATGTTTCCACATTTGGTCACATTCTCATAATCTCTTCAGCTTTTTTCTATGGTGACAGGGTGGGGGCTTGTTAACTCTATTCTACTCCATATGAATGTTTTTTTGCTCAGTTTTATTGGCCAAGAGTGCTGTTTTTTGTGGTGATTACTGACTCACTTCTCTCATCACTAGCAGTGCTTTCTATTGCAATTCTGCATTACTCAATATTGCTTTCATTTTTACCACTGACTCTTCTCAATTTTCAACTATGGCCAACGACCTCCATTCAGTTAGATCTTCTTCAACTGGCACAAAACGTAAACGACATAAAAATGACCCACCATCACCTATCCTCTCTTCCCAGAATCCAGTTTTGGACTCTTTATTAGATGAAGTTCATAGTCTTCAACCGTTTATGTCTACTACTAATAATAAATTAAAACAGATTGAAGAACAATGGATTGTCATGGAAGGAAAGGTGCTAGACCTTGAACAACGGGTCAGCGACATCCAGGAAGTTACTTCTTAGATTACATTACTTGAGATGGAGATCCACAAGTTGAAAATCCACGCTGAGGACCTTGAAAAACGTAATCTTAGAAACAACTTATGCCTTTATGGATTACCGGAGAATATTGAAGGTGCTAATCTGGTAGCTTTCCTACAGAAGTTTCTTCCTGAACTTTTGGAGCTGCAGCCATCATCATCTCCTTTAAATTTTCAGAGAGCACATCGTCTGGGTTGTTTAAACTCAATGTCAAATAAGCCACGTGGTATCATAAGGCTCTTTCTGGAATTTACTGAACTGATGCACGTCTTGATGGCGGTGAGACTGAAACGTCGCCTTACCTGGTATGGTCATAACATTTTTATTTCACAAGATGTTTCTAATGCAACAAATGCTTGCCGCAAAGAGTTTCTTGCTCTCCACCCTCAAATGAGACAATTGAACATCCAATTCGGAATTCTTCACCCGTGCCTCTGCAAAATCACGCATGATGGTCGATCTCGAACTTTTGAGGATCCTGATAAACTTAAACTCTTTCTCAACACCATTTCCTCTCGCAGTATGGAGACTAATGACTAACTTATTTTTCCTTTTCAGGATTGTTCTGATATTTTAAATGTTTGACTCGCATAGTTTTTCAAGTTGCTGGTTATCTCTGTTCTTTTTGAGGTTCCTCTTTTGATATTTTTCTCTTGGGTGTCCGTGTTCTTCGATGTCACCATGCTTCTCTCAATTCGTGTTTTTCGCTTTCATCAGGTCTGAATTTTCCTTCTTGATCTGTCTACTTTTTTTCTTCTTCTATCTTACTGTCCCTCTCCCCCTTTCGTTCTTCCCTATTTTTATTCTTTTTTCCTTTTGGCAGTTCTAATATTCATTACATGTTTTGCTTTTTGCAATGTTCTCTTTTCATCACAAAGTAATTGGTGTCTTTTTTTGTCCTTCTTATTGGTCCCACTGTTTCCTTTTGTTGAATATGCAGTCTCGTGTTCCTGTTACCTTTCATATTCCCTAATCCAACTCCATGGTTAATGTCGTCTTGTGGAATGTACGTGGTTTGGGTCATCCTGTCAAACGTCAAAAGGTATTGTCTCATTTAGCTAAACGTAATGCTCAAGTTGCTTTTTTGAAAGAAACCCACTGTAATGATGTTGAATCTTTAAAACTCAAACGCCAATGGGTTAACCAAATTGTTTTTTCACCAGCTGTTGAACGCCATGGTGGTGTTGCTATTTTGTTTCACAAGTCTCTTCAGGCTCAAATAGTATGATCAGAATGTGATTTACATGGTCGTTGGGTGATAGTTGATGCTACCATCAACAAAACTCTAATTACTTTTTTCAATATTTATGGTCCTGTGAAACCTGACCCAGAATTTTGGCATACTATAAAAATGAAATTAATGTCTATTTCTAACCCTAATATGATGATTGGTGGTGATTTTAATAATTGGTTGGATCCTTTTCCTGACAGACTATCAAATTATAAGTTTAAACCTGACAAAACCCACAAATCATTCCAATCGGCCATCTCCTCTCGTCCATTATTTGATTTGCAAAACATGTAATCCTGAGGCCTCTGAATTTACTTTTTTTCTCCTGTTCACCACACAAGGTCTCGTATTGACTATATCTTAATTTCCAAAGCATTATTACCTTGACTCCAATCCTCTGAAATTGGTTCCATTTTAATTTCCGACCATGCTCCCGTTTCCACCTGTATTGATACATCCCTACATCCACTTAAGCACGGTCGCTGGCGGTTCAATAATTACCTTTTAGCTGACTGTACTTTTATTTCAGAAGCGACCACTTTTATTAAGCAATTGTTTTAACTTAACAACCCTTTAGATACCTCAATTCATAATAATTGGGATGCTTTTAATGCATTGTTTAGATCCTTTACTATTGCCTTCTCATCTAAGATGAAAAAATTGTTGAATAAAGAATATAAAGAAACACTAACTCTAATCAAAACTTTGGAAAATAAATACTTCTCCTCTATCGTCTTTTGTCGATGGACCCGCTGGGCCCCTCAGACACTGTGGAAACTGGTTAGGACCGTTTCTGTGAATGGGTCACCAGGGCTCTTGATTCCCTTATCCCGATGGCTCTGAGCAAACGTGGACCAAGGGACCCCAGTCCTTGGTATGATGGATCTCTGCGTACGCTCAAAAGCACGTGTAGACGTGCTGAGCGAGAATGGCGGAAAACCTACGATAGCAATAAAAAAGTCCTGTATCTGGCCACCGTCAAATCCTATCATCTGCAGAGGTCGTGCGGCATTCTATGCCCTTGAATTCCGCAACAGCACCAATCCATCAAAAACTATTTTTAAGGCTCTTAAAGACCTGGTGGAAAAAAAGGTTTCGGCGAACGAATACTGTTCCACTTCACACTGTGAAACCTTGGCGGCCTTTTTTCTCGAAAATTTCAAACCATCTACAGAGCCTTTCCTATGGTTTTGCCTTCTGTCGGAGGACCTTGCAACCTTCCAGTGCAGGATGTTCTACATTCTCTTCCCAGCCTAACACCTGAAAGCTTCAAGAAATTGGTTCAGCAGGTTAAGTCTGGGTCTCCGGCAGATCCTTTAAGGCCAGCTTTGTTTAGAGACTTGGCATCTCTCGACCTTTTGCCGGTCTGTTCCTTGATCAATACCTCGATGGCATCTGGTTTGGTCCCTGCAAAGTGGAAAAAGGCAGTGGTTATGCCTATTCTAAAGAAGCCGTCACTGGACGCCAGCAAACCTGAGAACTACCGCCCGATATCACTTCTCCCCTGGCCGGCAAAAGTAGCGGAGGCGCATGTAAATATTGCCCTCTCAGACAATCTTTCACGGGCCAACATCTTAGACGTTTCCCAGAATGGATTTCGAGCTGGGCACAGCACGGAGACAGCCCTCCTCTTTATGGTGGAACACCTGCGCTCCGTGCTTGATGCGGGTCAAACGGCGGCGCTTGTTTTATTAGATCTTAGTGCCGCCTTTGACACCGTTTCGCACGAGATCCTTCTGCAGCGCCTGCCTGGAGGAAGCTGGCGTCGTCGGCCCTGCGCTCCAGTGGTTCCGCTCCTTTCTTGCTGACCGATCTTTTTTGTGTGGCTGTTCCGCCCCATCAGTCCAAATTCTATCCTCTGGATCTTAGGGTCCCTCAGGGTACCTCGCTGAGCCCCACGCTATTCAATCTTTACGTGAGACTGCTGGCTGAAGTCGTCAAGCGGTGGGGTATGACTATGGTATCATACGCTGACGACACTCAGCTGGCGGTCACGCTCAGCGGGGACTCAGGTGTGGATGCCCCTAGATTCCAGAACGGACTTCGGGCGGTCGCCAGCTGGATGACTTCCAAATGTCTCCAGTTGAATGCAAAAAAGACGGAAAATATGATCTTCGGCAAGCAAGCGGAACTCTGGGGCGATATGTGGTGGCCCTCAGAACTAGGTCCCACGCCGACTCCGGTTTCGGAGATAAAAAATCTCGGGGTGTGGCTAGATCCTACCCTCAGCTTTGTCTGCCACACAAAGCGCACTGCGGCTTGCTGCTTCGGCATCTTGCGCGGTCTAAGACCTGTGTTAAATTTTTTTGATGCATTGACCAGGCAGCTTGTGGTGCAGGCGACGGTGATCTCTCGGCTCGACTATGCCAGCTCCCTTTTGGTAGGGTTGAATCAGGCCGAAATCACCCGCCTTCAACGCGTGCAAAATGCGGCCGCCAGAGCAGTTGTGGGGCTACCCAGGTTTTGTTCTGCTGCCAACACCTTGCGTTCTCTTCATTGGCTGCCGACTAAGCAGAGGATCCAATTTAAAGTACTCTGTGTGTCTCACAAGATCCTCAAGGGCTCTCCTGCCTAGATTCTTCTGAATCTTTTGTCTCTCTATGCTCCGGTCCGCTCTCTAAGGTCATCGGACCTTGAACTTGCAGTAGTCCCCCGGTTTAAGCGTAGCCGTGCGGGCGGCCGCTCATTTCGAGTACGTGCCGTGGCCTTGTGGAACTCCCTTCCTTTAAAGATACGTGCCCTTGGTGATCTGCTCTCCTTTCGTAGAGCCGTCAAGACCTTTCTGTTTTCTTAAATCCGTTCTCTTTTTTGTGTACCCTCTTTAAGTTGTGTTGTGTTGGTACCTTGTCGGGCGCCAGGACGCTCCTTTGCTGGAGCAGCTGTGCGCGTAATAAATGACCAAAACATAACATAACATAACATAAATCTTCCTCCTCATTACAAGACTTAATTAAAGCCAAATCTACCCTAAATAAACTCGCTACAGTTGATGCATGTAATGTCCTCCTTAAGATCAAATCCAAATATCATGGGGTCAAAACAAAGCTGGGAGAACGTTAGCTAACTATTTAAAAATGTAATTTGATAGCAAAAATATTGGCCCTGTTCCTTCAGACTTAACTAATCAACTCCTCTCTTCTGACTCCGACATTATTAATACCTTTCAATCATATTATAATAACTTATATACAGAAACCACTAACCCAGCTGAGGGAGAGCTCACTTCTTTTTTCCAAAATATTCCCAAACCTTCTTCTACTGCTGATAACTGTGCCTCTCTTGAGGAAGATATACCTCTCCAGCAAATTTCAGTTGCTCTCAAATCCCTGAAAAAATCCAAAGCCCCTGGTCCTGATGGTTTTTCAGTAGAATTATTTTCAGCTTTTTCTTCTATTTTTGCACCTAAATTACTGGAACTTTTTAATTCATTTTTGTCCAACTCTAAGGCTTCTGGTTCTTTTTTAGAAGCTCTTATTATTGTTATTCCCAAACCAAACAAGGACCTTTCCTTCTGTAAGAATTTTCGCCCCCATATCATTAATCAACTATAATTGTAAAATATTTGCCAAGATTTTAGCCACTAGATTGGAGAATGTTATTCCTACTTTTATTAATCCTGATCAACCTGGTTTTGTCAAAGGTCGCTTAGCCTTTGATAATGCCAGAATGTTTTCTAATATTCTCACTCTCAGTAAAAAATACCCTTCTCCCTAAGCAGCCTTATTTCTAGACGCAAAAAAGGCCATTGACAGGATAAATTGGAATTTTATGATTCATACTTTACGTTGGTTTGATTTGGGCCCAAGTTCATTTCAGATGTTAAGCTATTATAAACAAATCCCAAAGCTTGTGTTTTTGTTAATGGTCTCTTCTCTCCTTATTTGTGTTTGCAGAGAGGTACACGCCAAGGATGCCCCCTTTCCCCTTTACTTTTTTTGTTATGTTTAGAACCTTTCCTTCAACGACTTAGAAATAACTCTCAGATTTCTGGTTTTAAATTAAAATTCCATCACATTAAACTATCTGCATATGCAGACGATATTCTCATTTACATGTCTGACCCTGTGTCTTCTCTACCACACTTTTTACAAGAAATCTCATTATTTTCTCAAGTTTCCGGTTACAAATTAAACTTCTCCAAAACTGAGATTTTGCCATTAAATGCTTCCTGTTACCAACATATGTTTCACTCAACTAATTTTACATGGTGTCCCCAAAAATTTAAATACTTAGATGTCTGGTTCTCCTCTAATATTCGTGATACTTTATCCCATAATTTTTCTGCCCTGAAACTCAAAATTACCAATTTGCTATCCTCTTGATCTCCCTTATTTTTATCTTGGTGGGGCAGCCTTGATATGATTAAAATGTTGATTGTCCCCCAGATATTATTTATTTTGTCAATGTCACCTTTTAAAATTCCTAATTATTATTTTTCTCAGATTAACTCTATTTGTACTAAGTTCCTTTGGAATAATAAACCTGCCCGTAATGCACTGTCTAAATTATCACGCCCGAAATCTGAAGAGGGTTTTCTTTTTCCTAACTTTAGATTGTATCATAATGCTTTTTGGATTCGCCAATTTTATGCTTTGTCTAAAAATTATCAAGATGTACCTACACCTTCTTGGGTTTCTGTTTGAAGTTCCATGTTACCTGATTTTTCTTTTCAGGATGTGTTATTTATGACCAACTGTACTTTTATCTCTCAATATCCAATTTTTAAATATTCCCATCACCTATTACACACACTTTTCTTTAAACCGTTTGACGAATATCAATCTTTCCTAGCTTCCTCATTAAGGTTTAATAGATACATTAAATTCCGCACACAAATCATTTTACTACAAACACTGGTAAGAAAAGGGCATTTTTTATATTCATCAATTGTTTGCTAACGATTTTATTCTGCCTTTCACTCTATTGCAAGAGATTTTTAATCTACCTGACTCATACATTCAACAATATAATGTTCTAGTTCTGGTTCTTCAACATTGTTTACAGAAGTTCACTTCTGAACCTTTTCCTCTCTCACTCACACCTGATACTCCTCTTTATAATATTTCCTCTGATACTATACCCAGTGCCTCATTCATATACAAAACTTTATCTAATATATCATACCCTCGCACTAAGTCCAATGTTGAACAGGAATGGGAACATGATTTATCCACATCTTTACCTACTCTCCAATGGGATAAACTATAGCAGAAATTATTTCGAACTTCCAAAGCTGCAAACATAACACAATCTCTCTATCTATACTACTATTATAAAGAGAGAACTGTGTCCTTTGAGCCAGGTAAACTCGAAAAGTACACCACCAATCCAAACACCCAATACATGTTTGAAAACGTCAGGGCAAGCAGAAGGACATAGGCTATATAAATTTAAAAAATAAACGTTATTTAGAAAATTTATATTAAAAAAAAAGTAGTCCCTCTAAAGTAGTGCCGGCCGCGACGTGCGTGCTCACGGCAGGAGCACTGGGAGGAGCGGCGTCCGAGGAGCGACGAACATGGCGCGGGGGAGGAGCAGTGACCAGAGGAGCAGCAGACAGGCCAGCGGCGGTGCGAGCAGCGGAGAGGCGGACATGGCGTGGGGGAGGAGCGGCGGCGGACGGGCGGTGAGGAGCAGAGAGGCGAGGAGCGGTAAACTGAGGAGCGGCGGATAAGGTAAGCCTCCGGGGACAATGTCGGGGCAGGCGGGTGTCGGGCCAGGAGGGGGACGGGGATCGGCTGAGGAAAGTTCACAAGATGCACAGATACTCCTGCTACCATTTGGGGTTACTGCAACACGCTGTAGTATGTCGGGCCAGGCGGGGGACGAGATGTTGGAATGCACAGATACTCCTGCTACCATTTGGGGTTACTGCAACACGCTAATGAATAGATGCATGTGTGTCTTTATGGAGCACAGAGGCAAAAGTCAGAGTCTCTGGGGCATAACAATCACCACCTCATCTGTCTTCCCATTCACTGTCAGAATCTACTTGGTAGTAGACCCCAATGTGCATTGACACAATCATTAAACCTCACTTAAAGCTCCAACCTCCATAATGCCGGCTGTTAACCCACGATTTACCCGTCCCTTTGTGCACTAAAATGTGTGTTCGACATGCTAGAATTGTGAAGGATCAATCAAGAAGATTTAAACTCGTATACCCCGCCCTCCCTAATAAGATTTTACTAATGACAATCAGAGCATGGTGGTTTAAGGTACCAAAGTACCACATATTGAAACATGTTTAATGATTGTGTCAATGCACATTGGTTATCACAGGGGGGAGGAGCCCCGGGCTACACCTATTAAGATTCGAAATGTTAGACGGTCATACATAGATGACAACTTTGAAAATAGGAGGTTGTCATGATTGAAGGTAGGCATAGTAGAACTCTGTGTGTTAACGCGATTTACAATGAATATCAGCCCGTATTTTATAACGTCGAGGGTAATGTAGCAATGTATATATAAGAAAAAGCACGATGATGTTTGATTTGTTTCATGTGTAAATTCGTAGCGTCATAATGTGGCGCATAGCGGGAAAATGTCAGTCAGTCAAAATATTTTTTGAAAATAGTTATGTAACGTGAAATATACGGTTGGTTCATGTTAATTCATGACGGTTATGTTTGCTTAAACTTACAGTGATCACCTGAAGAAGAGCAACCGTAAAAGCTCGAAATGCATTGGGAATATGAAGACTCACTGAACGATTTGTTTAAAAGTATGGGCATACGACAGCAAGAAGTTTTCACACAGCTGCCGTGTAGAAGCATTTATACTAGAACTGGCTTTAACCAGGAACTATTTTTGTTACAAAGACAAACTGTTTTTGCAAACCACAGGTACTTCCATAGGCGCCACTATGGCGCCCAGCCTGGCATGTATTTATGTCGGGCAGTTTGAGGAGTACATCGTCTATCAATCCACCAATCCCTTCCAGAGGCATCTCCGCCTCTGAAAGAGATATATAGACGACGTGCTCTGCATCTAGTCAGGATCTGAAGAAGATCTTTTGGAGTTCCTTAATTGGTTAAACCATCAGGATCCCAGTCTCATATTCACATGGTCATATAGTCATAGTACTGCTGTATGTGGATCTGGACATAGAGGCAAATGGGGACTCATTGAACAAACGTGTCCATCAAAAACCAACTGATAGGAATCCCCTTTTACTGAATGATTCCTACCACCCGAGGGCATTAAGGGACAATCTCCCTGTGGGGCAATTCCTGCGTTACCGCAGGAATTGTTCCTCCACTGAGGTATATATAGAGCAAGCCCAGGAATTAAGTAAAAACCTCCATGAGAGGAACTATCCCTCAAGAACAATAAAACATGCCAAGAAGACGGCACTCACTACTCCCCGTAGTGTGCTCATGGAGAAAAATGTAAAAGTAAAAGATGATTGTGTCCAGGTTATTAAGACTTTTGACCCCTTAGCAACAAAGATCAGGCAATCTATTCACAAACGTCGCTGTTGTCTAATAAGGATTTCAAGATGCCTCTGCCCAGGTTTCCTTTTAAGAGATCAAGCATCCTCAAGGACAAATTGGTCCATACCCGCACGCCACCAGTACAAAAAGTTAGGGAGAGTACCATTCCAAAGGGTCATTTCCCATGTGGATCATGTTCGTGTGCTCTCTTACAAAGAAGACCACGAGTGTGGTCTAAACATCAGGAAGGGAGTAGTTTCCTGCCCACTTTAGTAACTGTAATACCACAAATGTGGTTTACAGATTACAATGTGAATGTGGCCTAAAATATATAGGGCGCACCTCCAGAAACATGAAGACGAGGGTACAGGAGCATCTCAGCACTATAAAGGCAGGCAAGTTGACAACCAGATTAGTACAACATTGTCATACAACAAAGCACAGCTTTACCTGGGTAGTACTTGAGAAAGTAATTGGCAACCCACAAAACATTGAAAGGATTCTCCTGTCCAAAGAAGCACGGTGGATCTTTCAAGAAAAGAGTGACCAACAGGGGTTGAATTAACACATTGAGTGGAATAGGGTGGGCTAAATAGCTCCTTTGTTTCATTTGAAACCAGTATAAGAAATGTTGGTACCCTGCATTGAGACTGATTTTGAACCCCTTTGGTATTGGTGAGAGGAGGAAAACATGTTTTCATGTTCAGTTTCTAGAGAAGCCCCGATATAATGACCACGACTCCTATGTGTATTGAAAAGTGGAATGGAAAAAACGTTATTGATAAAACTTTACTGACATCATAGAGGTATTCGATACTGGAATAAGCATCCACTCTTAAAGACAGTATCAAATTTGATAGAGGTATGAGAGTGGTTTGAAAATTGTGGTTTGATTCAAAACTTTATTGATATCAAATCGAAACATCATTTTGAAAAACAGGAGCCACTTGTTTAGGGGAATGAGAGGTGAGGCTCCATATTGGCCTAATTAGGAGAGGAAGTTATAAATAAGAGACCTGCACTTAGAAAAAACTATTTTTTAATGATTTGCTGCGAGTTACGAGCATTTCACGTTGCATGTTCGGTTTTCGCCCCAATCCATGATGGCGATTGTATTCTCGCGTTGGTAGCGTTAACACGCGATTTGCCGCGTGTTTCAAAAGGAAATCAGTCAGCCTACTAGAGTTACAGAGGTGGAGACAACACGCTCCGTGAGGCCCCGGTTGGTAAGTAGTAGGGGGGGCCTTGTGATACGGAATGACTAGTCCAGGGAATGAATGTGTAGCAATACGGACTGAGTAAGTGAGCGGCAAGTAAGCATGGGCGAATTTTGCGAATCTCGCGTTCGCGAATTTTGCGGATTTGCGAACTCGCAATCCGCAAAATCCGCGAATTCTCGCGAATTTGCGGATTTTTTTTTGTGTGATCGCGCGGGTTTCTGCCAGTTCGCGAGGGTTTTGTACAATTTCGCAAAACGCGAACTTACCTGTCGGGTCGCAAGTTTCGCGAACTTGTTGTTTCTACGTGTCCAGCCTGTTTGGGACACTCTTCTTCATCACTGCCACTCTCTGTCACCACTGCCACTCTCTGACTACTCATGCCACCCTCTGGCCCACCCATGCCACCCTCTGTTTCATCACAGCACCCTCTGGTTGTCCAGTCCGTGTACATTATTGTGGCAACGCAAGCACACCTTCCCTGCCTCAAGTGACCTGAATTAATTTGGGGCTGATTAATGTGTCACAGAATATTTTTTTAGCTGGCACCTGCTTCCTTAGTGCTTCCTGATTAGTGATCTTTTGCACTTGCTAAGTGCTTTCATTGTTGCAAAATTAGTTACAGCACCTGCCCTGCCCCAACTGACAATAATGAATTAGGGGCTGATTAATGGATTTGAACTTCCAGCCTGGCTCCTGCTTGTCTCCCTTAGCTGTAATTCAGGACCTTTGTGGCATATGTGTAACTATTCCGAGGTTCAGAGCAGGGTCACATAATAGTTGCAACTGGCAACTGAACTCTGGAGGGGCCCCTCAGGAAGCACTACAGGAAATGGCTACTAATGATGAGCCTGAACTTTTGAACCTGGAAAGTAGTTTCAGTTTTGCTAAAATCGTATTTCTGCAATTTAGCGCTTATTCGCGGGGCGCGAAGTTGTACTGGGAAGCCGCGAACTCACGCGAGCAGTGCGAGCAAAATCCGCTGCTCGCGAATTTGCGGTTTTTTTTTTTATGTGTTTGCGCGGGTTTCTGCCAGTTCGCGAGGGTTTTGTACAATTTCGCAAAACGCGAACTTACCTGTCGGGTCGCAAGTTTCGCAAACTTGTTGTTTCTACGTGTCCAGCCTGTTTGGGACACTCTTCTTCATCACTGCCACTCTCTGTCACCACTGCCACTCTCTGACTACTCATGCCACCCTCTGGCCCACCCATGCCACCCTCTGTTTCATCACAGCACCCTCTGGTTGTCCAGTCCGTGTACATTATTGTGGCAACGCAAGCACACCTTCCCTGCCTCAAGTGACCTGAATTAATTTGGGGCTGATTAATGTGTCACAGAATATTTTTTTAGCTGGCACCTGCTTCCTTAGTGCTTCCTGATTAGTGATCTTTTGCACTTGCTAAGTGCTTTCATTGTTGCAAAATTAGTTACAGCACCTGCCCTGCCCCAACTGACAATAATGAATTAGGGGCTGATTAATGGATTTGAACTTCCAGCCTGGCTCCTGCTTGTCTCCCTTAGCTGTAATTCAGGACCTTTGTGGCATATGTGTAACTATTCCGAGGTTCAGAGCAGGGTCACATAATAGTTGCAACTGGCAACTGAACTCTGGAGGGGCCCCTCAGGAAGCACTACAGGAAATGGCTACTAATGATGAGCCTGAACTTTTGAACCTGGAAAGTAGTTTCAGTTTTGCTAAAATCGTATTTCTGCAATTTAGCGCTTATTCGCGGGGCGCAAAGTTGTACTGGGAAGCCGCGAACTCACGCGAGCAGTGCGAGCAAAATCCGCTGCTCGCGGATTTGCGGATTTTGCGGGAGATTCGCGAATCTCGCGGATTGCGAATTTACCGAAAATCCGCAAAATCCGCGAGCGAAACGGATTTTCCGCCCATGCTTAGCGGCAAGGTGGGAGCTGTCGGTTTCTGCTTGTCGAGGTGTAAACGACATCCGTGCATTAAACTCAGAGTGAGGACGTTGTGTAATTAAGAAATATTCAAATAGCAGCTAGGGGCTCTTGACTGGGAATACAAAGGGTAACTTGTAAGAGTGACTTTGGAAAGAGGCATTTGAATATTTTGAGTATTAAAACTTAGTCACAAGGAGATTATTGTACGCAGAAGGGCTCAATATGTGTGCGGTGAATAATTATAAACGCTTATAATTACAATTGTATTGGCAAGCATTTTGTGAATTGGGAACCCACGTGTGCCTTTCTTTCTTGGATGGGGGGCCCCTGGGTTTAGATTCACACAACGACCGAAAGCTGAATCATATAGGAGGACTCACATGAGGAGCCTGTTCCTTTTTATTTGTATCTCAAAGCCGGTAGGAGACACAGTCGCTGATTGAGGGTAAATATGATGAACAATGAGTGTATATAATAGAATCTTGGGAATTGAGCAGTGGATTCTTGACACAGTGTGTATTTTTAATTGTATTTTTAATTGTCTTTGACAGTCTACTAGAATGGTGTGTCCAACTTTGGTGCTGTGGCGAAGCGTCTGGCTCTGAAGAATTTGCCTAAAATCTCCCTGGCAAAGAAATATGTTGGCATTTGGTAATGGTATGCATGAATAGGGTCCTGCCTTGTTTTTAATTTGATAGGTTTAACTAAGTGAATAATAAAGTGGTTGCGCTAATAATGTACCTGTCAATTTTAATCACTTTTTGTCACAACGTGAAGTGTGATTCCTTGTCACTTCACTGCACTTTTATTTTGGACACTTTTTCTTTTGGGCAAAATGACCGCTGATGATGAGAAAAATGGGCTTATCTGGTGAGTACCTGCCAGTTACCCTGTTGGTGGTGCGCCCCTGAGGGGTAATTTTGTCCTTGCACTTTTTTCACAACATGTGTGTTGGGTACTGCATGTATTTGGATTTTGTAGAACATAAACTTCAGTCATTTTTATAGTTCTTCTAGACTGCCTTTTTGGAAAGGGGCTTTTTATGAAAGGCATTAGAAGAACATGTGGCATACTACCTCTTAAAGAATAAAAATAAAAAAAGAGGAGTGCTTGTTATGTAGAAAACTACAATACTTTGCACATGTTTGGAGAATATAGGACTATAGAATTGCCTTAGAGACCGGGTCAAGTTGTTTGGATGAATTTTGAGTGGAGGGCGACCCTATGTTTCTTTTTCCCTCTTTGCTCCTTAATGATTGTACAATTTATATTGTAGCTTGAAGCTTTGCCATAGGCCGTACAAATGTCTAATTGAAAGTTAATGGATCGCAATGGGGATGACATGTAGAGTAGCACATCCTCTGCATATAGTGATATGCGATCTTCCCATCCCATAGCCCATCTAAGCCCCTTGATAACCGGATCTTGGTGTATCCAAGCCGTCAGTGGTTCCAGAATGATAGCAAACAAGAGTGGGGAAAGTGGGCATCCCTGTCTCGTTCCTTTACCAAGGGGGAAGTCCCTTGAAGTTCGCTGTTCGCTACAACATGTGCCAACTGTTTACTATATAGTAGGTGTACTCAGTCACAGAATGTGGGCCCAAATCCCATACGTCGGAGAACTGCAAAGAGGAAGGGCCATTCGACCATTTCAAACGCCATCCACGCATCCAACGAAAGAATAAATGCATCTTCTGCAATAGTTGACTTTCGTGCTATGACACCCTGAAGCCTCCAGAGATTCAGGGCAGTATTGCGATTGGGCATGAAGCCTGATTGATCCGGGTGATCAGTGTGGTCAGATATGGCTGAAGCGTTGTTGGTAGTGCCTTGGCCAATATTTTCGCTTCAGCGTTTATTAGGGAGATTGGTCTGTAGAACGTGCAGTCATGCAGTGGTTTGCCCGCCTTGTGGATTGTGACTATGGTCGCCATGCCTTGATCCATGGGGAGCTCACCCACATCCAGGCTGGCTTTATATATATTAAGGAGGTGTGGTGTGAGTTGGGTCGCCATTTCTTATAGAGTTCTACTGGGATGCTATTTGGTCCCAGGGCTTTCCCATATGAAGCGCACCAATTTCCAAGTTGAGTTCTTCCGTGGTTAGCTCGGCGTCAAGCGCCAAAACGGCGTTGTGAGGCAGTTTGGGCTTGCGAATATCCTTGAGGGAGGCTAAGGTATCATCAATTGTATTTGTTGCTGTGGGCGTGTATACTTCTGCATAATGTAAGGCTAGTGCGCTTACTATTTGTTGTGGGTCCGAGGTCACATCTCCATTCTTCAAATTGAGTTGGGCTATCCATCTACTAGCGCTGTCTTTTTTGTCCAGCCAGGCAAGAAGTTTACCTGCCTTATCACCCACCTCATGAATAGTATGCTGTGTAGCTGTGAGTTTTGCCTTCTCTTTCTCCCACACCAATGCTTTATATTCCTGTTGCGCTAAAATTAATGCATATGTTGTGTCTTCTGTGATATTGCGTGCATGGTCTGCCTCGGTTGTGGCCACACTCTGTTCTAGGTCTTCCAACTGTTGCCTCTGTGACTTCTCGTGCCCAGCTATTAGGGAGATCGCATGACTGCGCTGTACAGTTTTATAGGCTTCCCAAAGTATTAAAGGGGAGGACATTGAGTATTCCTTCTCAGCGAAATAGTGCTTTGTGGTCGTGCGTAGTCCCTTGCTTATCTTGCAGTTTTTGAGATACCCTGGATGTATTGGGAATATCCGTTGTCGTGTCGTGGTATGAGATGCGTACGTTATGTACAAAGGCGAATGATCTGATATTCTCCAGGGCAGGTATTGAATCTCTATAACCCGATCTAACCCAGTTGCTATCTTGAAGATGTAATCAATTCTGGAAAGGCTATTGTGCACCCCTGAATGAAAGGTGTATTATCTATCTTGTGTGT
Organism: Lissotriton vulgaris; assembly: GCF_964263255.1. Lineage (NCBI taxonomy): Eukaryota > Metazoa > Chordata > Amphibia > Caudata > Salamandridae > Lissotriton > Lissotriton vulgaris. The sequence goes on from NC_141697.1 coordinate 796,623,827, forward strand.
GTTTGCTCCTCCAGATGTCAATTAGACCAATGGCGTCGATGAAGTCCGTTAGTTGTACTGCCGGGGTCCCTGGGTGGGTGCTTATCGGTAGAGGAGTCTATTACAGCATTGAAGTCACCCCCCATAATAATTTCTCCTTGTGGCAGAGATGGTAAAAAGGCACCTAGTGCCGGGAAGGGAAGGTCACTTGGTGTAGTGCCGGTGGTACATATACTGAGACCAAATTATATGGACACCCTTCCCATTGGTATGTCAGAGCTGCAAAGCGCCCTTAATAATCTGTTGCAGAACAGGTGAGTATCAGCTGGAAGAGTTTGTGGACCAGAATTCCCACCCCACGGGAGCGGGAGGTGAACTCTGAGTGCACTGCCATACTGTAACCCCATCTGTCTAGGGCTTTGGTAGCTGATCCTGTTAGATGTGTTTCCTGTATGAGTGCTATCACAGGACATTTACGTTTTATGTATTGGAGGACCAGACACCTTTTAATCTTGTCTCCCAGTCCGTTCATGTTCCATGACAGCACCATAAAAGGAGGGGGCGGCCCCTCGGGGTTCTGGGACAAGTTGCCCGTGGTGTCTGTTATTGGGCTAGTGTGTGCCATGTACACTTGTAATCGTATAGAAGTGCGGAGCTGTTTGCGGTGACCACCATAGGTGGAGATTTTGATTGTACATCTGAACCTCTTATGGGACTGGAAGCAATCAATAAGGAAGAGAATCTAGAGAGGGGAATCCTTCTAATAGAGGCAAATAACCATGTACTATGTACAACTGCAACCATGCAATTGGCCCACTTTAAAAAAGAACACGGGCTACGAGCATGTAATGACAGGATCAAGGATGGTAATACAGATAGAACTCCTTAAAATACATTTAAAAGGGGAACAGCCCGCTCAAGAATTGATTATATCCCACACAGTATAATGACATGGAAAAAAAATGGACAGTTTTAAAATAGATAGTGAAAGAGTAGACAGTGACTACTACCCCTTGTGGCTGGAATGGAAAGGAAACAAGAGCAGTGAACAAGTGATCGGTATTGACTCCCTGATCAACCAACTAACAATAGAGAATAACTGTAGAGCACTAAAATGGGCTGGTGTCGTGAATGATACAGATACTATGACTAATATTTACTAAATATTTTCTGAGGTACATGAGGAACTACACCAGCCTTGTTTATCACTACTCACCAAACTCTTATCATAGTGCTAAGACCATTTCTTACAAAAGCCTTCATTGTAAAAATACATCCAGAACCAAGGAGAATTGATCCATCTAATCCATGATGCTTAGATAAATGTAAAGAAGCCAATAAACTTTGCCTTTATAGTCTAAAGAGTGGGAAGGCTTTCTAGGTAAGAGAAGCAAGGGCTAATTATTAAAAAAGTGTTACTGAATGCACAAAAAACCTGGGAGGACCTAAACTGGCCTGACTATTACAAGCAGCTAAATCGAGGGATTCCGCTTTATTATGGAAAATAGTACCTCATGAAAATAAAGACCTTGTCTCCCACATGGAGCACTATGTGGTCCCAGTAACCTAGAACAGCCACTTTACTAATCTCTATGCAGCCCTCACTCTCCTGGAGGCCATAAAACCAGGCAAAGTGCCTTGGCTGGATAACATTCCGGGGGATCTGTTGAAGCGTGAACAAACATAGTATGGATCCCCTATGTAAATATGCTGTCCAACGCAGTTCCATCTGGGGCACTCATCCCTCTATTGTGGATTGGGGCCAAGATGGTAACAATCCATAAAAAAGGCAATAAGTGTGACCCTTGTAATTATAGACCAATAAGTCTTGTAGATGTAATGCACAAAATCTATGCCCGCCAAATACTGGACATATGGAATGATTGGATTCATGAACATAACATACTTTCACCGTTCCAAACAGGATTCAGGTCTCGTACTAGTACCATCGACTAGGCGTTTAGATTAACGTGCTTGCTATAGAGGTATAAAAATCTTAAGGAGGGACAAATATACATAGCATTCATTGACCTAAAGGCGGCGTTTGACTACGTCCCAAAAGAAGTACTGTGGTCAACATTAAAGATCCAGGGTATCCCAGAAGAAATTCTAAACCAGATAACCAGGTTACACCAGAATCACTTTGCCAGGTTCACTGGGGCCAACAAGGCAATCTTACAGACCAGATATCTATAACCAGAGGAGTGAGACAGGGTTGTGTAATGGCACCCACCCTGTACTCACCCTATATTAACAATGTTGTTGATCATCAGAAACTATTTGTGCATGATTAACCTAAGATATGTGGAAATTCAGTTCCTGTTTTACTTTTTGCAGATGATATCATTCTGATTTCCCAGACAGCATAGGACTTCAAATTCTACTTGACAGTTTCCACATTTATTGAAGGAAAAAGGGATTGGAAATCAGCAAAAGTTAGAAAAATGCATAACCGTCAAACCACACATGTCTTTTAAGAATTATTTTACTGTGGGGGAACAAAACTCGGAGCATGTCAATAATTTTAAATATCAGCATTACTTTAAATTCCAGATTATCATGGGAACCCCAAATAAACCAGGCTATGGTGGCCCTCATACAAAATTCTAGACCAATAATCAATAAGTATAACAGATATGTTACCAAGGCAGTAACACCATCCTTGGAAATCTACATCACAAGGCTCAGGCTGCTGCATTATATGGATCTGAAGTATGGGGTATAGACAAAGTGAAATCCCTTGCTATAACCGAAAACAAGCTTATGAAAAGCTTCCTAGGATTGCTAGCTGGAGAACCACTGATCCCAATGTACCTAGATCTAAATATTAAACAGCTAGAACATATCGCACCGCTAAGATCTGTCCTCTATTGGATAAGAATATGGACCACGGAAGAGCAGGGACATTTTTGAGACGGTCGAAAGGAAATATTGGAACTAGATTGGAATCAAACTCTCCTGTGGTTGCGATATGGAAAAGCGTGGTTTATAAAATGTGAATGTATGACATTGTTCTGCATTCTGTCCATCAATTGTTCTTTTTGCATTTGTCACCCCGAGTGGGACGGGTATGCCCAGACGTGGGTCCCGTACTCTATATGCCACTGGAGTCAAGCTATCCTGGCTGATGTGGGCTGAAAACCCAAAACTGGTCCTAGGAGGCTTGTTTCCAGTCCAGGGAGGACCTGGTCTGACAGTTCGGGCTGGACTGTTCAAATTGGAGGCAGGGTCAAGACTGATTTGCATACGGCTGGATCCAAACAGGAATGGCATGGTGAGCAAAAAAAGCGATGGATTTAGGCCCATATCTCTGTATGGGGTGAATGTATGGCATTGTTCTGCATTCTGCCCATCAATTGTTCTTTTTGCATTTGTCACCCTGAGTGGGACAGGTATGCCCAGACGTGGGTCATGTGCTCTCCATGCCACTGGGGTCAAACTATCCTGGCTGATGAGGGCTGCAATCCTGAAACCGGTCCTAGGATGCTTGTTTTCAGTCCAGGGAGGACCTGGCCTGCCAGTTCGGGCTGGACTGTTCCTATTGGGCGCAAGGTCAAGAATGATTTGCATATGGCTGGGTCCAAACTGGATGGCATGGTGAGCAAAAAAACGATGGAGTTAGGCCTAGATCTCTATACTGAGGTGAATGTATGACATTGTTCTGCACTCTGTCCATCAATTGTTTTTTTTGCATTCATCACAGAGGATGCCTGAGGCCCAAATCACAGAGGTTGATGAAGATCTGGTTAATGCGTATGATACCTTCTCCTGTGCCTTACTTATCAGCAACATCGATGATGGCTTTGACCTTGATGCCGTCCCCCAAGATGTCCTTGATGCTCCCACTGCTACACTGACTGCCAATAACCTCTCCACTTCCAAATCCTTCATTCAGGATATAATTGGGACCCGCCTGAGCTAACACTCCGTAGCTCTCATTATAGCTCCCCCTCTCCTCACGTAACCTGCTTTGTCTGTTTCTTGTTCTCTATTGTGCTATAGAACTGGGGTACAAGCATCCTCTGCTCTGAATGCCCTCGCCCATTGTGGCCTATATCAAGGAAGATGAAGTTGATAAGGAAACCCCTCTGCAGACACTGACTCTTTTAGCAATAACTGGAGATGTCCTTTTTTATTCAGGCACATGTACATGCTTTTTTATTCCAAATTTCCCTCTTCTGCCTAGTCTCTTTTCACATTCTTGACCAATTAAGACGAGACATTTTAACGACCGTGGCTGGGCACCTTCTCCTCTCACTATGGCCAGCACTACCCATGGCTCAGAGTACCCTCACCCTCCTTCTCTGGATAAATCAGCATTAGCCAGCCCCCTTTCTTTCTACCCTTTTGACAACAGTCAATACAGGTGTCTGCTAAGATATTGGTCGTGCATTAAAACATGGCTAGGTCTGGACCTACGATGTCTCAGGCCCACTCACCCCGGATGCTATGTGAGTGACACATCTTCCATGTCCTGTTCTTCATCTCCTCCTTTTCTGTACTTGGATATTTTTCAGGATCTAGTTTTCCCAAGAACTCTTGTTTTTCATTCCCTCCTGTTTACAACCTCTCTGGCTTTTTTCTTCTCAAGAGAATCCTGCAAAAATCTGTTCCCATTTAGATTTCTCCCTCTGTTTTCAGGACTCTTCACTGAGTACATTCAAGGACTTTGATTCCTATCCTATGCTTCTTGAAGCAAGACTCTGCCTGTCCCCTTTACTTCTGAACTCAATGCCAGTTCATCAGGCTTGCAGCCCACTTGGGATCTTTTCTTCCACTACACGTGCTCCTTTGCATTTAAAGACCTAGCAAACAGTGGAACCTGTAGTTGCCCTTCTCAAGTTGATCAGTCAGATAATGCTGAGGATATCAGATTGTTCCAGTGTATTTGGATGATTTTCATAATCACTCATGGGCTTGTGGGTGTAAGGAAAGAACCTGGTGATTGCTTTCACATCTTCAGCCAGTTCATTCCAAATGTGTCCTCCAAGGTATGTCCCCATCTTGAATATCATTGATGCCTTTATTTTTCAGGCTGGTCTCACGATGTCCCTCATTCTGAATAAAGCCCCCAGGATTACATCGGTAAATAAACTAGATAAGGGGTTCATTATGATGGCTGGTGGACATTGGTCCGCCTGCCATCATAACGGTGATGGGACCGCCCGCCATCCTGCCCTTTTACCATTGGGGACAGTGCTGCTGGCTGCAGCACCGTCCGCAATGGTAAAAGGGCACCACGCGATGCCTGCCACTATTGCAGGGAACTGCAGGGGGTACCATCGGTACCCCCCCAGTGCACCCCCTCATCCTCCCCATAGAGGGGGCCAGCAATAGGCCCCCAAAGCCAATCCCTGCCAGCCTTTCCATGGTGGCATTGCGCCATGGAAAGGCCTTTCCAATGCCCTGATCCTAATATGGCGGCGGTGCCTGCTAGGCAACGCCGCCATATTAGTGGACCAGCTCTGCCAGCGGAAAAGCGGCAGATGGACTTTGCATCAGCTGCGATACCCACCGCCAAGCTAATATCGCAGTGGGTAATTATCCTTACAATGGCGTAACAATCGCCACCGCCGACCCATCTGTGACGATCGTTATGCCATTGTAATGAGCCCCTAAGTTCTTTGTGTGCATTGAACTTGCATATGTTGCCAACTTATTATCGTCCCTAAAAATGGGGATTTTCGTAGCTTTATTGCAGAGAAACTTCACATTTTAGTAAATACAATTAGGTGATTATAATATTGCTCCGGCCCTCTCGGTGGGTTATTGAGATACTTGATACTTGAAATATGCCTGTAATTTCCTCTCACTTTTCCATCAGTTTCTACTTTCTTCTTATGTTGATCTTTTCTTACATGTCTCACACCTTGAGCCTGACACAAGGGTCCTGCTCCTTTTGTGCCACTGCATCATTTGTCAACCCATTATCTGTTGTGTTGAGCTATCGTCAATGACTACACAGTGGCCGGTCATACAACTTTAAATAGGTGGACTATACTCTCCTTTCTTTATAGGTTTTTCCTTCTACTTTTCAGCTGGGAGCCATTTGTCTGGTCCTTTTACTCTACCTACATGGCCTTGGTACAACAATATTCAACCACCATAACATGCGTTTCCCTATAGTGCTTAACTGTACTATTCCACAATAGTTGCTCTTCTTCCAATGAACTGCTATGTTTCTCTCTATTAATTGCCTCCATGCTCCTCATCATGAGGTTTGTCCACCCTACATCAATTATAATGTTTTCTTCTAAATGTTTTTGGTGACTCTCTCTGTCATTTTTTCTTTAAGCTTAGTACTCTTTGCTGCTCCTTAGGCTCCATTTTGCAGGAGCATTAAAAAACTCATAGAGCTTTGCTTACTCAGTCTCATTTCTTAGTTGCCTGCTAAATATTATTTGTCGAATCGATCATGTTTTATCACTGCCAGCAACCTTTCTGTCTTGGCTCCTCTCAAAAACTTCTCTGGCAGATTCCTCAAGACCATCTTTTAGGCTCGTTCAGCTCAGTTATCTTCTTTGCCGATGTTTTCCTCGTATCCTATCCAACCTTCCTTGGTTGCCCATGTATGATGCTCTCTGGCCTGGATACCTTTCAGCATGATGTCACTGCTACTGAATAGCTTTCGGCTAATGTTCCCTGGATTGCCTAATGTCACATGCTGTATCCATGAATGGATGCGGTTTTAGTGTTGCTGGCTATTCTTTGCATATTCAGATGTCATTCATCTGATTAAAAAATATTTTTAGGCGCTACAGAGTTGTGCTAAATTGGTCCTAAGCCTCTTGACAGCTTCTTCTCCAAATAGACTGTCTCCTAGCCCTCTATTTGGGCTCTACCTGTTGATGTTTTTTTTCTTCTTCATGGATGCCTCTTTTATGGACTTGATACTTCTCCATGGGGCCACATGTATCAACATTTGTAATAGTGATTACCTAATTGCGATTTTCTGCGAATCCCAGTTAGGTAATCTCTATTACATATGTATGACACTCATAGATTTTCATTTAGCTATTCCCTTGGAGTCACAAATTGACCTACCTCATTAACATTACTTGGAATCGCTAAAGTCATGGGGATGGTGGACTGCTGGGGTCAGCAGACCACCATGTCTGTGATTGCTTTTTGAATAAAGCAATCTCCTTTTTAAGCAGCTTGTTTGCTGAAAAGCAAAACAGGTTGCATTTAAGAAAACAAAAACAAAAGTTTTCTTTTGCGTAGGCAGTGATCCATGGGACCACTGCCTGCTCTTAAAAAACATTTTTACAACCATTCCCAAAAGGGAAGGGGTCCCTTAGGGACCCGTCCCATTTGCGAATGGGTTATCACCAACTCGAAGTTTGCATTCACGGTCACAAGACATTCACACATACCGATGTGATTCCTTATTTAGAAGGAAAGCCCCTTCCAGATACCAAATCACAAACCCATTCCACGATTCAGTAAAAGATTACGAATCACAAAAAAGGGTATGATACATGTGAAATGCCCTTTTATTGCGTTTGCAAATGGGCCAAATCTGTGAATCGGCCCATTTGTGAACGCAAAATTGGTTGATACACATGGCCCATGGTTTTGCCAATTTTCCTGCAATGAGAAAATAAGTTTCTAAATGTGGCTGCCTCTTATAGCTATACCATGGTGTTAGACTTGGCATCTTTTGGCATGTTTCCCCTGAGTTTTTGCTTTCTGAGCTCCCGGTTTTGACTCTATTTTTGCTGGCGAAGTGTTTCTGCGCACTTTTCTCACCACTGATCAGTGTGTAAAGTGCAGGTGGTCCTGTGGTAAATTGTGTTATGTATTGGTGTTTCTTTGATTTACATGATAATGCCTATTAAAGTGCCCTGAGTGTGCCAGGGCCTGTGAATCAAATGGTACTAGTGGCATGCAGCACTGATTGTGCCACCCATGTGAGTAGCCCTGAAAAGGTTACTCAGACCCACCATTGCGGATTCTGAGCGCAGTTTGTAACTGCCATGTTGACCTGGCCAGTGCACACGCTTGCCAGTCCCTCACCTTTTCTTTTCTTACATGTCAGCCACCCCTAAGGTATGGCCAAGGTACCCCTGTGGGCCAGGTGCAGTATATGTGAAAGTTAGGACATGCCCTGGTGTGTGTGGCATGTCCTGATGGGGAATTACAGCCAATTTCGTTTTTCACTATTGCAAGGCTATCTGTTCCCCATAGGACAGAATGGGGAATTTGTTTATAACATCTTATAAACATAACTGGCCCGGTGAATTAGGTAGGAAAATAAAGTTTAAAATGCCTGAACTGAGAATCTAAAGATGCATATTTTAGTGAAGGTGATTTTAACATTCTGTGTTTGAAAATACCACTTTTAGAAAGTAGGTATTTTCTTGCTCAGTCATTCCGTGTACCTCTGCTGGAATGTGGATTGCCTGTCTGGGTTTTGGATGACAGAAGGCTGGGGAGCAGGAGTGGCTCCAGATAGTCTAGGTGGGTCAGGAAAGGGCTGAATAGACCTGGGTTGCAATTGGGGAAGGGGGAGGAGATTTGCTTGCACCTCAAAGGACTGGTCTGCTGCTGATCATGCCATCTCCACCTCCTGCCAGGAAGTCACACCAGAAAAGGCAGAACTGGTTCTGGCTGGGCACAGACACTCTCTGCCTAGGAGATCAAAGGATTTTGGGATATAAATATTGGGTCCCAGACCCCTGAACTTTAGAACTCTTTTGGACCAAGAAGACTGCCAAGAAGAAGAGCTGGCGAAGCTGTGAGGAGGTAATACCACATTGCTGTGTGCTTTGCTGTGTTGGCCTGCTATCGCTGCTTCTCTCTTGGGCAGTGAAAGGACTGGACTGAACTTTCTGCAATCTACTTCTGTGAATTTCTCCAATGGCTTGAGGTAAAGCTTGTCCCCTGTTCATTAAGTCTCAGGCACAGCAAAGACTTCAAGCTCTTCTGCTCTCAAGACTGGGGACTGTGTTTTGTGCGGCAACAGAAGAAGAAGCAACCTGACGCAGTCTATGATGCTGCTGCTGACTCCGTGTCCTGAAGGCACCTGAGAGGGCACCCCCGCAATTCCGCACCACGACCCTGGTTTCATCGACGATGCCTGCTGATGCCGCCACCGAGCCTCTGCTTGCACTGCGACCTGTGAGCCCCGCGCTCCGCACCCCCTCACTTCACGATGACCCCTTGGTATCCCCGACGCCGCTCAATGCCGAAATCAACGCCGCTGCTTGCACCGTGGTTCGAGGGCACCCCTCGTAAAGTTACATGACACACCGCTCTCATCCCACACTGCAGCCTTGGCCTACTGACTCTGGTGCCATCGACTTCAGTTCGTCAGCCGACGGCAGTGCTTCAGCAACGACGACGACACTGCATGCACCGCGACCTGCCAGCACTGCGACGAGCACCGCATTCACGTCACACCGCAACCATGGTCTCACCGACGATGCCATCTGATACCGCCACTGAGCCGCTGCTCACACCGCGACCTGAGGGCACCGCACACCGCACCGCTTCAGTTCCCTCTGCAGCACCCGACGAGGAGTTCGATCTGCAATGCGTGTAACTTCAAGTGCCAGACGACTTCTGCACTGACCTCCGGAACCAACGCTGTGCTTTCAGAAGCTCAACAAGAGGTCGTCAATGCCCTGCATTTGTAAAAGGTACTGTTTGCGGGTCTCGTCGACACTGTAGCTGGCCCACGACGTTGCGGTCAGCCAGAAACTGTTTGGATTTGTTTGCTCACGACGCCGTGATAGCCCCGGACGGAGCTATCCACATCACGGAACTATTTTTCAAGTATATTTTGATAACCGAAGATTTTTAAGCACTGTATTATGGATTTATATTGTATTTGATCTTTTCTTAAGTATATAAAAATATTGGATATTTTTCTAAACTGGTGTGGTGTCCTTTTGTATTGCTTACACTGTATTACTGTTGGTTATGTGCCAATGCTTTACACACTGCCTGTAAGATAAGCCTGACTGCTTGTGCCAATGTACCAAGGGGGTGAGCAGGGGTTATTTTAGGAGTATAATTTCCTTATCCTGATGAGAGTGGTGGTTTCTGCCTGACTTTGGCACATGCCCTAGCCTATAATACATAACAAACAGTGAAAAAAGGGTCTAAGGGAAATTTAAAGACCTGCCCAAAATAATATCCCCACAATTACAAAGCTAACAACAAGAGAAACTGGGGGTCTATATGGGAGCAACTAGTACTCCAAGAAGCTGCAAACTCCTTACTAAGTGAGTTGGCGCTAACAGGGCTTAATAAGTCCTACTGCCTACAAGAAAAACAGGACAATGCCTAAAAAATGGACATACTTAGATTGTTGGTAGGACCCATACATAGAATTGCTGGATTCCCATCAAAGTTAAATGTAGATCAAATATTCTCATTTGGTCATCCAAAGTGGGATGGTGTGTCCCTTGATCAATGGGACTCGTCCATTACCCCTACTCATTTGGGTCGCACCCTCAATCACTGTAGTGACCATGAGCTAGCGATCGTGATGGGAACATATGCAGTGCAAAAAACATAAAGTGGTGAGTTAAAAAAGGGTAAAGGAACAATGTGAAAAACTTTAATAAGGATGTTCTTCCCCTTGCTAAAACCAAGAACAGTGCAAAGAAAGCAGTCCAAACAAATAACTGCATGAAATAGGCCAACATGTTTCAGCCGGTAGGAACAGGATTCCACGGCTTTCTTCAGGGCCAAAGTTCTAAACGTTTGCTACTGCAAAAAGGTGAAACATTAATCAAAATATTTAAAGGATATATATAAATTATCCAGTTTCGTGTTCCTCTGTATCAACTGGTGTGTCTTACATCCGAGTTTTACAGGGAGTGTACCTCACCTCTCCTGGAACCCAGCTCAGGAAGAAAGAGGCCCACTCTGTCCGTCGTTGCCTCGTCACAGGACCCAAGCTTTTTATCTTTCTACTGCTGCTGATGGGATCAGTGACAAAGGGATTTGCATCCTATACTTGGCTTATTGTCTTCAATAAAATCTTAGATTTTCCCTGAACTAAAGCTAGGAAAATCTCCATTGTGTTCAATACTGGGTCACACGCCTGAGGTCTCAATCAAACTCTACTTACACAGCATAAATCCAAATCCTAATAAAGGTAAGATTTGTCATAAATTTTCAGTTTTGGAAATGGTGTCGACAACGCACCGAGTAGCCCTTCACTGGATTCAATCTCAAAGCCCAACTAAGGGCCTGATTAAGATCTTGACAGATCTGGTCCTGCTGTCACTTTTCTGGTGTTATCCCAGTACATCTACTTGGTGGTCTTCCCACTCTATTTAGATGCTGGCCGGTCTATGAACGATAGTCTGAATGCCACCATCTCCTTGCCACAATTTCCCTCTCGCGTCAATGCCGTCATAGGCAAAAGTGGCTGTCTGAGGGAGTCTAGCCAAGATTACTGCTGGGCCAATCACGATATACCTGTCCATTGAGGAAACTGTGGCAGGGACACCTGCAACTTTGAGTTGGTGGAATCGAAGGACATGAGGTAGAAACATACCTTTTGTTCCATTTTCAACCTCAATTAACATCTTGTACCCCATTGCCCAGGTCCTTCCGTTGCATTACTACTTGGCCATGATTCTAATCAACTTTGTTGTCGCCGGGATCTAAGGTAAGCTTCTTTTTTACTTAT